>NW_027206490.1:1422500-2845000 GCF_024711535.1 Dipodomys merriami | reverse complement strand
CTAAAAGTTACCCACAACCTTAACCTCACCCTAACCCTAACCCTAAACCTAACCCTCACCCTATCCCTCACCCTAACCCTAACCATAACCCTAAATATAAACCTCACCCTATCCCTCACCCTAACCCTAACCTTCACACTCACCCTAACCCTCACCCTAAACATTACTTTCAATCTAACCCAAACGCTAACCCTAAACCTAACACTCACAATAATCTTAACTCTAACCCTCAGCCTAACCCTTACCCTAACCCTAAACCTAACCCTAACACTAACCCTCACACTCAACTTAACCCTAACCCTAACCTTAACCATCACCATAACCCTAAACCTCACCCTCACCCTAACCTCATCCTAACACCCACCCTCAACCTAAGTCTATACCTAACCCTCACCTTAACCCTAAACCTCAACCTAAACCTAACCCTCACCCTGACACTCACCCTAACCCTAATCCTTTCCCAAACCCTTACACTAAACCTAACCCTCACCCTAAACCTAACCCTCACCATAACAGTAACCGTCACATTAACATTAACACTTAACCCTCACACTCACCCTCACCCTCACCCTCACCCTAATCCTTACCCTCACCCTAACCCTAACCCTAACCCTCACACTAAACCTAACACACAAACTAACCCTAAACCTACCCCTCAGCCTAACCCTCACCCTAACCCTAACCCTAACCCTAATCCTCACCCTATCCATAAACTTAAACCTAACCCTCACCCTCACCTTAACCCTCATGCTCACCCTAATCCTCATCCTATCCCTGACGCTAACCCTTAACCTCACGTTAACCCTAAACCTCACCCTCATCCTAACCCTCACCCTAACCCTTACCTACACCCTAACCCTCACCCTAATCCTCACCCTAACCCTAACACTCACCCTCACCCTAAACCTAACCTTCACCCTAACCCAAACCCTAACCCTAAACCTAACCCTCACACTAACCCTAATCCTAACCCTCAGCCTAAACCTCTCCCTACCCCTAAACCTAAACCTAACCTTCACCATCACCCTAACACTAACCCTAAACCTAACCCTCACCCTAACCCTAACCCATACCCTTACTGTCACCCTCACACTCAGCCTAACCCTAATCCTTACCCTAAAACTAACCCTCACCCTCACCCTCACCCTAACTGCAAACATAACACTCAACCTCACCCTCACCCTAACCCTATCCATAACCTTCACCATAGCGCTAAACATCACCCTATACATCAACCTCACCCTAATCCTAAACCTAACCCTAAGCCTCACCCTAACCCTAAAACTAACCCTAACCCTCATCCTCACAGTATACCTCACACTAACCATTACCTTCACCATAACCCTAACGCTAACCCTAACCCTAATTCTCACCCTAACCCTAACCCTCACCCACACCCTAACCCTCACCCTCACCCTCACCCTAACACTTAACCTAACCCTAACCCAAACACTAATCCTAAACCTATCCCTCACAATCAAACTCAACCTAACCCTAAACTTCACACTCACCCTCACAATAACCCGCACTCTAACCCTAACTCTCACCCTAACACTAACCCAAACCCTAACCCTCAACCTAATGTTAACCCTATCCCTAACCCGCACCCTCTCACTAACCCCAACCCTAACACTAACCCTCAACCTAACCCTAATCCTCAACCATAACTTAACCCTCTCCCTCACCCAAACCCTCACACTTCCACGAACACTCATCCTCACCCCAACCGTCACCCTCACCCTAAACATCACCCAAACCCTAACGCTTACCCTAAACCTAACCCTAACCCTCACCCTAACCATAACCCTCAACCTAACCCTCAACTTCACGCTAATCCTCTCAATAACCCTAAACCTTTCCTAAAAGAATCCCTCACCCTAACCCTTAAACTAAAAATATCCCTCACCCTAGCCCTCAGCCTAAACCTATCCCCAACCCTACCCCTCTCCCTCACCCTTATCCTCAACCTAACCCTTACCCTCACCCTAACCCTAACCCTAACACTAATCATAATCCTCACACTAACTGTAACCCTCACCCTAACCCTAACCCTAACTTTAACCCTAAACTTCACACTCACCCTGACCCTTACCCTCAGCCTAACACTAACCCTAACCCTATTCCTAATCCTATCCCTCACACGCACCCTCACCCTAAACATAACCCTAACATTAACCCTCACGCTCACCCTCACCCTCAACCTCACTGAACGCTCACCCTCACCCTAAACATCACCCTAACCCTAACCCTAACCCTAAGCATCTGCCAAACTTTTAGCGGGAGCAAACCCCGGGGATTAACCCCAACACTAGGCGGATGCTGATAAATTACACATCGAGGACAGTCTAATATCACCTGTCTCGCATCGGCTCGAGAAATTTGAAATTTTTGTTGTAGTGCTTTTGCATTAACATGAAATGTTTTATGAAAGGTTTTGGCTCTGTCTAAGGCAGAGCTAATAAATACCCATTCTTGTCTGGTCCATTGATCCACTACATCATTTCCTTTGCCCAGGGGTCCTGGCAGGCCCGTATGAGCCCGAATATGCAAGGGATAAAAGCATGATTTTCTCTGCCAAATCAACTGTTGTAATTGTTGAAACAATGGACCAACCGGACTGGAACTCTTAATAGGTCCGGCAACCTCTAAAACCTTGAGAGCATTAATAACATAAGCAGAATCAGATATTAAATTAAAAGAAAACGGGCATGCTTCAAAAACTTTTATAACAATTTTTAACTCTACCATCTGAGGAGCACCGGGCTGAAACTGGTGTTGTACCGGTCGTTGTGCCTCAACCATGTATACACTACATCCCGTTTTTGAGCCATCAGTAAATACATTAGGGGCACTTACAATAGGTTGAGAAGTCGTTACCTTTGGAAAGATAATTGGGTGTTCCTTGAAAAACCCCAAAAGGGGATGTTTTGGAAAGTGGTTGTCTATTTGTCCAGTAAAGCTACATTGTAAAATAGCCCAATCATCTATAGTAGCACACAAAGTTTGAACTTGATGGCTGGTGTAAGGAACTATAATGATAGACGGGGCAATTCCAAAATACTGTAAGCATTGTTGAATTCCAGAGAGTGCAACACCAGCCACAGCAGTAGGGTAATATTCAATGGACTTGGCCGGTGATATTTTCGGGTGAATCCAAAACAACGGGCCTTCTTGCCACAACAACTCAGTAGGTTGAGACAAGGTAGGGAGTATACACAGGGTAATACTATTGTCTTCCTGTATTCTCTGTAAGCAGGCATTTTGTAATCTCTCTTCTATCTTATGTAAAGTCTCTCTTGCCTCTTTGGTTAACTGTCTAGGAGAATCCAAAGCAGAGTCTCCTTGTAATATAGCATAAAGGGGTCTCAACTCATAATTTGGTAGCTTTAAATAGCTTCTAACCCAATTAATATCTCCTAACAATTTTTGAAAATCATTTAAGGTTTTTAGATTATCTTTTCTCAACTCTACCTTTTGTGGAGTAACGCAATTTTTACATATTTTCGCTCCTAAGTAATCTATAACCTGGTCCTGCTGTACCTTTTCAGGAGCTATAAACAGTCCTCTGTGCTTTAGCATCTCAATCAAATCCACATACGCCTTTTCCAGCATATGTTTACTCTTTGCTGTTAGTAAAATATCATCCATATAATGAATGCATCTTAATTTGGGATATTTTTGTCTAAGAGGGGCAAGAGTTTCATCCACATAAAGTTGGCACATAGTAGGACTATTGGCCATGCCCTGAGGCAAAACTACCCACTCATATCTTTTATCTGGCTCCTCATGATTGCAGGAGGGAATAGTAAAAGCAAACCTCACACTGTCTTGATCATGCAAGGGAATGGAAAAAAAACAATCCTTTATATCAATCACAATAATGGGCCAAAAGGCCGGCAGGGAAGAAAGCAAAGGTAGGCCTCGTTGTACGGGGCCCATAATTTGCATCTGGTTATTGATGGCTCGTAAATCGTGTAACAAACGCCATTTTCCAGACTTCTTTTTAATAACAAAAATGGGTGTATTCCACGGGGATACTGATGGTTTAATGTGTCCTTGGGTTAACTGTTCCTGTACTAATGTCCTGGCGGCAGTTAATTTTTCAGAGGAAAGTGGCCACTGAGGCACCCACACCGGCTCCTCTGTTTTCCAGGATATGGGGATCCCTCCCCCAGTGGCCCCTAGGAAAAACCCAAGCCCTGCCTGTGGTTTCTCTGGTACACTTTAATAGGCTCCTTGTTCCCTCGTAGAAATTTACCTAGTCCAAAACTGGGGTGATAACCCATACGCACCATCATGTCCTGTGATGCAGGGGAATAGTCATTACTTAATTTAAATCCCATTTCTTTCATAAGGTCTCTGCCCCATAAGGAAACCGGGAGCTCTAACACATAAGGCTGTATTATACCAGAATGTCCTTCTTCATCACTCCAGTGCAGCTGTCTCGCACTCATGTCAGGGGCCTTAGCATATCCCAGACCTTGTAAGGTTTGGGAGGACGCTTGTACAGGCCATCCTGATGGCCAATCTTTTCTGGCAATAATGCTCCTGTCTGCCCCAGTATCCAAAAGGCCCAAAATTTTCTTATTATCAACATTGAGTTCAAGAACTGGTCTTTGGTCCAAATCAAGAGACAGGAATGTTAAGTCTGTTCCCGTGGATCCAAAACCCCCTTTTCCTCTTAGCTTGGGCTGAGCCGCAAAATGGTCATGTAAACTGGGTAAAATCAAAAGCTGAGCAATTCTATCTCCTGGGGAGATGGCTAAAATTCCTTTAGGAGATTCAACCATAATCTTTACAATTCCAGTATAGTCTGGGTCAATCACACCAGGATGCACCTTAAGGCCCCGCAGAATTGTGGATGACCTCCCTATCAACAATCCCACCGTGCCAGGCTCAAGGGGTCCTTGGAAGTCTGTGTCAACTAACTGGACCCCCATTCGGGGAGTTAATACGAGTCTGGTGGTGGCACGGAGGTCCAGTCCTGCTGAGCCCGCAGTGGCTCTCCGCGGTCCTTGGGGTGCCGAAGGGTCGGCCACTGTTCTGGGTAGTAGCTCCTGTCCTGGTTCTCGACTGCCCCATATATTTTCGGGCCCTGAGGGCGGGGGCCCTGCTGCCCGTTTTTTGAATGGGCCTGCGTTAAGGTTCGACCGTTGATGTCTTTCACAGATCGGCATTCAACTGCCCAGTGCTTCCCCCTTTTACATCTAGGGCACAGTCCAAGCCGCTTAGGCTGTTGTCCCTTTCCTGTTTCTATCACACTTCCTCTTTCAGGGCAATTACGCTTTATGTGTCCCATCTTGCCGCATCTAAAGCACGCACCTGAGCCTCCTCCTTTCTTCTGGGTTAATTGCACCACAGCAGCAGCTAATCCAGCATTAGTTAGTGGTCCGCCCAGCTCTCTGCAAACTTTCATCCATGCTTCTAGTCCCCTATTCTTATATGGGGTTATGGCGGCTCTGCATTCCTTAGTACACTGCTCGTAATCAAGCTGTTTAATTAATGGCATGACTGCGTCTGGGTCACCAAAAATTCTGCCAGCAGCCTCGACCATACAGGCAACAAAGTCTGAAAACGGCTCCGTAGAGCCCTGCAGGATTTGGGTAAGATTGCCACTCACCTCGCCTTTATTTGGTAAGGCCTTCCATGCCTTTATGCCAATTTTATTGATTTGTTCATAAACTTGAACCGGGTAGCCTATCTGCTGATTGGCAAATCTCCCCTGTCCAAGCAGCATATCTCTGTCCCAAGCTGGGTTTCCCCCAGCCTGATTGGCTGCAGCCTCTTCACTAGCAAATTCAATCAAAAAGGCCTTCCAATCTAAATACTGACCTGGGCTCAAACAAGCTCGTGCGAGCCCACTCCAATCACCGGGTGTCATGCAGTGTCTGTTTAGGGCCTCCACCTGGGCTACAGTAAAGGAGGCCGTGATTCCGTATGTCTGCACAGACTCAGCTAAAGATTTTATAACCTTAAAATCTAAGGGTTCATGATACCGCTGTCCCTGTGGATCCTGAAATATTGGACAGGCTAGATGTAACTCGGTTCTGACCGCTTTCCACATGCCTGGGCTGAAAGAACAGCCGGGGCTGCCACTTCCAGGGTCCTCCGCATAGAGCGGAGGGGCCGAAGGTGTGGGGTGGTGCACGGAGGGCGTGCATTCGTCTTTATCTGGGTCCTCTCTCTCTTTCCCTTTCCTCCTCTTTCTTATCTTTGTGTTTTCTATTTGTTCTATGAGTGATTGTAGTTCCTCTGAGTCTGTAGACTCAGAGGTCTATAGTTCGGCAAAATCAGGGTATGACCCCCCCCCGCCCCCGCTCTCCTCCTTTTCGCTGTCTGCCCTTTCCGATCTTTCTTCCTGCAGCATTTCTAAGGCGGCCTGACCATTCTCTACCGCCTCACTGCAACGCTGGTCCTCTAGACAGCCTCTTATCAGTTTCCATATTGGTCTCACTCCGCTCTTAAGCGTTCCTTGTTCAGAGGCAAAATCTAGGTCCCTCCCTAGTTTCTCCCAAGAGGCCACCGTGAGGCTTCCAGAGACAGCGAACCATGGGGCAACGGTGTCACATTCATTCAAAAATCTCTCTAAAGTACTCTTTTTTATTTTTAACTTTTTTGAGTGCAGTAGCTCATTGAGAGCCAAAAAAATTGGGTGCAAAGAAGAAGCGCCCATGTTTTAAACTTTTAAAGCTGGTAAACAAACTTTTACTTTCACTTTTGGCTACTCTATTGACTAGCCCCGGGTTCTCACTCTCTTTATCTACCGAGAAGAGCAAAAATCCCCCCGCTCTTGTGGCGGATTCCCCTTTTACCTGGGAACTTACTCCCCGCTCTTGTGGCGGATTCCCCTTTTACCTGGGAACTTACTCCCTGCTCTTGTGGCGGATTCCCCTTTTACCTGGGGACTTACCGGTGCACCACCCTGACCGCAAAGAGTTCTGAGTCCTCGTTGGGGTTATGGCTGAGTCCCCGTACGGGCCGCCACGTGTCGCTACCACCTCGACCAGCCAGGAAGACCCGACACCGGACTCTTCCCTCTGCAGTTTATTCAGGACCTTTTAGTAATCTTCTGACCCCCAACCCCGGGGAGAATTCCCCACAGCCTTAAGTATCCGCTGGGTAGCCAACACTGATACGCCACGTGGGAACCACCAATAGGTTCAGGTGCGCGGAAGCAAGCCAGATTCTTTGCCTTAGCCATATCAGGAGTTGTTTACCACAGAGAGCACTCGCCATCGGGAAGGCGGAGGGCAGAAGCTGGCACCATCTTCCAGGTGCGGCCTCTCACAGCTCTCTACATAACCCTTACCCTCACCCTAACCGTAACCCTAACCCTGAACCTAACCCTCACACTAACCCTAACTTTCACCCACACCCTGTCACTCTCACCCTCACTCTCACCCTAAACCTTACCCTTACCCTAAACCTAACCCTAACACTAACCCTAATCTTAACACTAACCCTAAACCTAATCCTAAACCTAATGCTCACCATACCCCTCAGCCTAACCCTAACTCTAACCCTAACCCTCACCCTCATCCTAACCCTCACCCTGACACGAAAAATCACCCAAACCCTAACGCTCACCCTCACAATAAACATCACCCTAAACCTAACCCTCAAACTAACGCTAACCCTAACCCTCACCCGAACCCTAACACTCACCCTAACCCTAACACTCACCTGAACCTCACCCTAAAACTAACCCTTACTCTAACCCTCACCATGACCCTCACCCTCACCCTAAATCTAACCCTCAACCTAAACTTCACCCTAACCCTAACCCTCACCCTAACCCTAACCCTCACTCTAAACCTAACCTCAGCTTAACCCTCACCCTCACCCTAATACTCACCCTAAACCTACCGTTACCTAACCGAAACCCTCACCATCACCCTCATCCTCGCCCTAACCTTAACCCTAACAATAACCCTAACTCTAGACCTAACCCTAACCCTAAAACTTACCCTAAACCTAATCCTAACCCTAACCCTCACTCTCATCCTCACCCTCATTCTAACACTCACTCTCAACCTGACCTTCACCATCACATTAACCCTCACAATTACCCTAAACATCACCCTAACCCTACCCTTCACTCTCATTTTCTCCCTCACCCTCACCCTAACAATAACCCTAACCCTCATCCTCAACCTCACTTGCACCCGTACCCTCACCCTAAACCTCACCCCCACACTAACCCTCAACCTCACCCTAAACCTAACGCTAAGCCTAACCGTCACCCTACCCTAACCCTAACCCTCACCCTAAACGTAACGCTAAGCCTAACCGTCAACTTCACCGTAACCCTCACCCTATACCTTATATTCACACTAACCTTAACCCTAACCCTAAGCCTCAATCTAACCCTAACCTTCACCCTAACCCTATCCCAAAACCTAACCCTAACACTCACCCTAACCCTAACACTCACCTGACCCTCACCCTAACACTAACCCTAACTCTAACCCTCACCATGACCCTCACCCTCACCCTAAACCCCTCCCTCAACCTAAACCTAACCCTAAACCTAACCCTCAACCTCACCCTAGCCCTCACCCTAACCCTCACCCTCACCCTAAACGTAAAACTAAACCGCACCCTCACCCTAACCCTCCTCGTCACCCTAACCCTCACCCTAATCCTAACCCTCAACCACACCCTAACCCTCACACTCAACCGAACCCTCACCCTCACTGGAATACTCACCCTTAC
This sequence comes from Dipodomys merriami, assembly GCF_024711535.1. Taxonomy (NCBI): domain Eukaryota; kingdom Metazoa; phylum Chordata; class Mammalia; order Rodentia; family Heteromyidae; genus Dipodomys; species Dipodomys merriami. The sequence continues at coordinate 2,836,285 of NW_027206490.1, read as the reverse complement.
CCTAACCCTCACCCTCAGTATAAACATCTCCATAACCCTAACTCACACCCTAACACTAACCCTTACCCTCACCCTAATCCTAAGCCTCAACTTAACCCTAACCCTCACCCTGACCCTCACCTTAACCCTCACCTTCACACTAACCCTCAACCTCACCCTAAATATCAACCTAACCCTAACCTTCACCCTCACCCTATCCCTAACCCTCACCCTAACCCTAACGCTAAGCCTAAACATCACCCTCACACTACCCCTAATGCTAACCCTAAACCTCACCCTCACCCTAACCCTAAACCTAACCCTTACCCTCACCCTCACCCTAACGCTCACCCTAACATTTACCCACATCCTAAAACTCACCCTAACCCTAACCCTAAACCTAACGCTCAACCTAAACCTTACCCTAACCCTAAACATAACCCTACTCATAACCCTCATCCTAACCCTCACCCTAAACCTAAACCTCACCCTCACACTAACCCTCAACCTCACCCTAAACATCACCGTAAACCTAACCCTCGCCCTCACCCTAATCCTAACACTCACCCTAAACCTAATGGTAAGCCTAACCATCACCCTCACCCTAACCCTTTTCCTCACACTAATCCTAACCATAACCCTAACCCTCAATCTAACCCTAACCCTAACCCTAACCCTATCCCGATACCTCAACCTAACTCTCACCATAACCCTAAACCTAACCCTAACCCTCACCCTAACACTCCCCGTCACCCTAACACTGACCCTAATCTTAAGCCTCAACCACACCCAAACCCTCGTCATCAACTAAACACTCACCTTTACCCTAACCCTCACCATCACAATAAACATCACTGTAACCCTAACTCTCACCCTAACACTAACCCTAACCCACACCCTAACCCTAAGCCTCAACCTAACCCAGGCCCTCACCCTGACCCTCACCCTAACCCTCACCCTCACACTAAACCTCATCCTCACCCTAAACATCACCCTAACCCTAAACCTCACCCTAACCCTACCGCTCACCCTAAACCTTACCCTAACCCTAAACATAACCCTACTCCTAACACTCATCCTAACCCTCACCCTAACCCTAACCCTCATCCTCACCCTAACACTCACCCTAAACTTTACCCTCAACCTAACCCAAAACCTAACCCTAAACCTAACACTCATACTAACCCTAACCCTAACCCTCAGCCTAACCCTTATCCTAACCCTAACCCTAACCCTAACCCTAAACCTCACACTCACCCTAACCCTAAACCTAACCTTAAACCTAACCCTCACCCTAAACCTAACCTCAGCTTAACCCTCACGCTCACCCTAATACTCACCCTAAACCTAACCCTTACCTAACAGAAACCCTCAACGTCACCCTCATCCTCACCCTAACCATACCCCTAACAATACCCCTAACTCTAAACCTAACCCTAACCCTAAAACTCACCCTAAACCTAATCCTAACACTAACCCTCACCCTATCCTCACTCTCATTCTAACACTCACTCTCAACCTGACCCTCACCATCACACTTACCTTCACACTTACCCTAAATGTCACCCTAACCCTACACCTCACCCTCACTTTCACCCTCACCCTCACACTAACCCTAACCTTAACCCTCATCCTCAACCTCAGCCGCACCCGTACCCTCACCCTAACCCTCACCCACACACCTACCCTCAACCTCACCCTAAATATCACCCTAACCCTCACCCTAAACCTAACGCTAAGCCTAACCGTCACCCTCACCCTAACCCTGACAATAACCCTTATCCTCACACTAACCCTAACCCTAAACCTCACCCTAACCCTATCCCAACACCTCACCCTAACTCCCACCCTAAGCCTAACCCTAACCCTCACCCTCATCCTAACCGTAAACCTAACCCTAACCCTCACCCTAACCCTCCTCGTCACCCTAACACTCACCCTAATCCTAAGCCTCAAACACACCCTAAACCTCACCCTCAACCGAACCCTCACTCTCACACGAAAACTCACCCTTACCCTAACCCTCACCCTCACAATAAACATCACCATAACCCTAACTCACACCCTAACACTAACACTAACCCTCACCCTAACCCTAAGCCTCAAATTAACCCTCACCCTCACCCTGACCCTCACCCTAACCCTCACCCGCACACTAACCCTCACCCTAACCCTAACACTAACCCTCAGCCTAACCCTCATCCTAACACTAACCTGAACCCTAGCCCTCACCCTCAACCTTACCCTAACGCTAACCCTAACCCTCACTCTAACCCTAAACCTCACCCACACCTTAACCCTCATCCTAACACTTACCCTCAACCTAACCCTATCCCAACCTTAAATCTAACCCTAACTCTCACCCGAACAGTCAACCTCACCCTAATCCTCACCCTCACACTAAACATCACCCTAACCCTAACTCTCACCATAAAACTAAACCTAACCCTCACCCTGACACTCACCCTAATCCAAACATAACCCTAACACTCACCCTAAACCTTACCCTAACCCTAACGCTAACCCGAACCCGAACCCTAACCCTAACCCACACCCTCACCCTAATCTTCACCCTAACCCTAACCCTAATCTTCACCCTAACCCTAACCGTAACCCATACCTAACCTAAAACCTCACCCTCAACCTCACCCTCACCCTAACCCTCACCCTCACCCTAAACCTAACCCTAACCCTAACCTACACCCTCACCCTAATCCTCACCCTAAACCTAACCGTAACCCATACCTACCCTAAAACCTCACCCTCACCCTCACCCTCACCCTAATCCTCACCCTCACCCTAGCGTCACCCTAAAAATAACCCTCACCCTAACCCTAATCCTAACTCTCACCGTCACCCTCTCCCTAACCCTAAACCTAACCCTAACCCTCATCCTAACACTAACTCTAACCCTAATTCTCACCCTAAACCTTACACTCACCCTCAGCCTCACCCTAAACCTTACCGTCACACTAACCTAACACTAACCCTCACACTAAACCTAATCCAAACACTAACTCTAACCCTACCCCTCAGCCTAACCCTCACCCTAAACATAAACCGAACCCTAATACTCACCCTGTCCTTAACCTTAACCCAAACACTCACCCTAACCCTCACTCTCACCCTAACACTAATGCTAACCCTAACCCTCACCCTCACCCTAAACCTCACCATAACCCTTACCCTCACCGTAACCCTAACCCTCACCCTAACCCTAAGCCTCACCCTCAAACTATCCCTCACCCTAACACTTAGCCACACCCTAACTCTCACCCTAACCATAAACCTAAACCTAAACTTCACCCTAAACCTCACCCTAACCCTAAACGTCACCCTCACCCTAAACATCACCCTAACCTTTACCCTCACCATAACCCTTATCCTAACCCTAAACCTAACCCTCACATTAACCCTAACCCTAAACCTCATCCTAAACCTTATCCTAACCATAAACCTAACCCTAACCCTCACCCTACCCCTAACCCTAACCCTCAAACTAATCCTAAACATAACTGTCAGCCTAAAGCAAACCATAACCCTAACCCACACCCTAACCCTAACCCTAACCCTAACCCTCAAACTAATCCTAAACATAAGTGTCAGCCTAAAGCTAACCATAACCCTAACCCTCACCCTAACCCTAACCCTAACCCTCATCTTAACCCTAACCCTCACCCTCACCCTCAAAATCACCCTCAGCCTAACCCTAACTCTAACCCTAAACCTAACCCTAACACTCACCCTCACCCTCAATCTAAGCCTAACCCTTACCCTAACCCTCACCCTAACCCTATCACTAACCCTAACCCTCATCTTCACACTAAACCTCACCCTAACACTTACCCTCAACATAACCCTAACTCTAACCCTAACCCTAATCCTCACCCTAACCATAACCCTCATCGAGAACCTAACCCTCACCCTCATCCAAACCCTCACAATCATCCTAACACTCTGCCTAATCCTAATCCTAAATCTAACCCTAACCTTCACCGTCAACCTGACACTCACCTTCAGCCTAACCCTAGCCCTAACCCTATTTCTAATCCTAACCCTCACCCTCACCCTCAACCTAAACATAACCCTCACCCTAAACCCTAACCTATACTCAGCTTAACGCTCACCATCACCATAATTCTCACCCTAACCCTAAACCTTACCTAACTGAAACCCTCACCCTAACCCTCACCCTCACCCTAGCCCTCACCCTAAACCTAACACTTACACTAACCCTCACACTCAAACTACACTTCCCCCTCAGCCTTACCGTAAACCTAAACCTAATGCTAAACCCTACCCTCAAACCCACCCTCACTCTAACCCTAACCCTAAACCTAACGCTAAGCTTCACCTTCAACCTAACACTAAAACTAAACCTAACAATAACCCTAACCCTAACCCTAACCCTAAAAATCACCCTAACCCTAATCCTAACCCAAACTCTCATCCTCACCCTCAACCTCATTCTAACCTTCCCCATGACCCTGACTCTCACCATCACACTAACCCTCACACTAATCCTAACCCTCACCCTAACTTTAACCCTAACGCTCACCCTTCACTTTCACCCTCACCCTCAGCCTAACCCTAACCCTAAACCTAATCCTAACCTAACCCTCACTCTCACCTTCACCCTAACTCTAACCCTAACCCTAACCCTCACCCTAACCCTCACACTAACACTCAACCTCACCCTAAATAGCAACCTAACCCTAATCCTCACCCTAACACTAACCCTAACACTCACCCTAACACTAACCGTCACCCTAACCCTTACCCTAACCCTAATGCTAACCCTAAACCTCACCCTCACCCTAACCCTCACCCTAACCCTTATCCTCACACTAACCCTAACCTAACCCTAACCCTCACATTAACACTAACTCTCACCCTAAACCTATCCCGACACCTCAACCTAACTCTCACCCTAACCCTAAAGCTAACCCTAATGTTCACCTTTACCCTAACTCTAAACCTAAACCTGACCCTCACCCTTACCCTCAAATTCACCCGATCCCTCACCCTAACCCTAACCCTCAACCACACCCTAACCCTCACCCTCACCGTAACCCTCACCTCACGTGAACTCTCACCCTTACCCTAACCCTTACCATCACAATAAACATCACCCTAACACTAAATCTCACCCTCACCCTAACCCTTACCCTCACCCTAACCCTAACCATCACCCTCAATCTATCCCTCACCCTAACACTAACCCAAAACCTTACCCTAACCCTTACCCTAACCCTAACCCTCACCCTAACTGTAACCGTTACACTAACCTTAACACTAACCCTCACCCTCACCCTTACCCTCACCCTCACCCTAACACTAACCCTCATCGTAACCCTAACGTTAAACCTAATGCTAACCCTAAAGCTCATCCTTACCCTAACCTTTACCTCAACCTAACCCAAACCCTAACCCTAAACCTAACACTCACACGAACCCTAACCCTAATCCCCAGCCTAAACCTTATCCTAACCCTAACCCTCATCCTCACCCTCACCCTAACACTAACCCTCATCCTAACCCTAACGTTAAAACTAATGCTATCCCTAAAGCTCATCCTTACCCTAACCTTTACCTCAACCTAACCCAAACCCTAACCCTAAACCTAATACTCACACTAACCCTAACCCTAACCCTCAGCCTAACCCTTATCCTAACCCTAAACATAACCCTAACACTAACCCTCACACTCACGCTAACCCTCATCCTAACCCTAACCTCACCATAAACTTAAACCTCACACTAACCCTAACCCTAACCATCACCCTCACCCTAACACTAACCCTAAACCTAACCTACACCCTCACCCTAATCCTCACCCTAACCCTAACCGTAACCCATATCTAACCTAAAACCTCACCCTCACCATCACCCTAACCCTCACCCTAACCTTAGCCCTCACCCTAGCACTAACGATCACCCTAACCCTAATCCTAACCCTCACCGTCACCCTCACCTTAACCCTAAACCTACCCCTCAGCCTAACCCACACCCTAAAACTAACTCTAACCCTAATCCTCACCCTATTCCTAAACTTAACCCTAACCCTCACCCAACCCTCACCCACAACCTAACCCTCATGCTAAGCCTAACCCTAACCCTCACCCTAAGCCTAACCCTAAACCAAACCCTCACCCTAACCCTAAACATAACCCTAACCCTAACTGTCACTCTAATCCTCACCCTGACCCTAACCCTCAACCTCACCGTAACCCTCACCCTTGCCTTTACCCTCAACCTAACCCAAACCATAACCCTAAACCTAACACTCACACTAACTCTAACCCTAACCCTCAGCCTAACCCTTACCCTAACCCTAAAACTAACCCTAACCTTCACCCTAACCCAATCCCTAACCTTAACTCTAACCCTCACACTAACCCTAAACCTAACCCTCAGACTAACCCTCACCCTAACCCTAACGGTAACCCTAACCCTCACCCTCACCCTCACCCTAACCCTACCCCGAACCCTAACCCTCACCGTAAACCTAACCCTCATCCTTAATATCACCTTCACCCTCAGCCTAAACCTAATCCTTTCACTAGTCCTAACCCTCACCCTCACACTAACACTAAACCTAACACTCTCCCTCACCCTAACCCTAATTCTCATCCTAACCCTAATACTCACCCACAACCTAACCCGAACACGAACCCGAACCCGAAACCGAACCCTTACAATCAATCTACCCCTAAACCTAACCCTATTCCTAAACCTAACCCTCACCATCAAACTCACCCTAACCCTAACCCTAACCCTCACCCTCACAATAAACCTCACCCTCATCCTATCCCTCACCGTAACACTAACCCTAACCCTAACCGTCAACCTAATGCGAACCCTATTCCTAAACCTCACCCTCCCACTTACCCTAAACCTAACACTAACCCTCACCCTAACCCTCACCCTCACCCTAAACATCACCCAAACCGTAACCCTTACCCTAAACCTAACCCTATCCCTCACCCTAATCATAACCCTCAACCTAACACTCAACCTCACGCTAATCCTCACCATAACACTAACCCTTGCCTAAAAGAATCCCTCACCCTAACCCTCACACTAACCCTCTCCCTAAAATTAGCCCTCAACCTAAACCTATCTCTAGCCCTAACGCTCACCCTCACCTTAACCTCACCCTAACCCTTACCCCCACCCTAACCCTAACTCTAACACTAATCATGATCCTCACACTAACCGTAACCCACACCCTAACCCTAACCCTAACACTAAACTGCACCCTCACCCTGACCCTTACCCTCAGCCTAACCCTAACCCTATTCCTAATACTAACCCACACATGCAACCTCACCCTAAACCTAACCCTAACACTAACCCCCACCCTCACCCTCAACTCACCCTCAACCTAAACCTAAACCTAACCAAAACCATAACAATAACACTCATCCTAACCCTAACCCTCACCCTAACCCTAACACACTCCCTCACCCTCACATTAATCCAAACGCAAACAATAAGCCAAACTCTCACCCTCACCCTAACCCTCACCCTAAATCTTACATTCACCCTCACCATCACGCTAACCCTAACCCTTACCCTCACCCTAAACCTAACCCTAACCATAAACCTAACCCTCAAACTAAACATAACCTTCACCCACACCCTAACCGTCAATCTCACCCTCACCCTCACTCTAAACCTTACCCTCACCCTAAACCTAAACCTAACCCTAACCCTAAACCTAACCCTAACGCTCACCATACCCCTTACCCTAACCCTAACTCTAACCCTAACCCTCACCCTCATCCTAACCCTTATCGTCACCCAAAAAATCACCCCAACCCTAAAACTCACCCTCACAATAAACATCACCCTAACCCTAACCCTCAACCTAACGCTAACCCTAACCCTAACACTCACCCTAACCCTAACTCTCACCCTGACCCTCACCCTAACCCTAACCCTAAGCGTAAACCTCACCTTAACCCTTACCCTAACACTAACCCACACCCTAAACCTAGCCTTCACACTTACCCTAATCCTAACCCTCACCCTCACCCTCACCCTCACCCTAACCCTAACCCGAACCTTAATCCTATCACTAAACCTCACCCTCACCCCCACCCTTACCCTAACCCTAATCCTAACCCTCACCCTAACCCTCACCGAAACCCTAACCCTCACACTAACCCTAACCCTTGTCCTCAACCTCAACCTAAACCTACCTCTAACACTACCCCTCACCCTAATCCTCACACTAACACCCACGCTAATCCTAACCCTCACTGTCACCCTAACCCTCAACCTAACACTTACGCTCACCCTAGCCCTAACCTTAACCCTCACACTAAACTTAACCCTCACCCTAACTCTAAACCTAAACCTAACCCTAATCCTAAACCTAACACTAACACTCACCCTCACCCTAAGCCTAACCGTCACCCTAAATCTCACCCTCAACCTAAACATCAAGCTAACCCCAAACCTCACCCTAAAGCTAATCCTAACCCTCACCTTCACCCTAGCCCTCATCCTAACCCTAATCATAACAATAATCATAACCCTAACACTAAAACTCACCCTAACACTAATCCTAAAGCAAAACCTCACCCTCTTCCTCACCGTCACCCTAACCTTCACTTTCAACCTCACCCTCACCCTAAACCTCACACTAACCCTAAACCTCACCCTAAACCTACCACTAACCCTCACCACTAAACCTAACCCTAACCCTCACCCTCACCCAAACGCTCAACCTCAGCCTAACCTAATCCTAACCCTAAACCTAAACCTAAACCTAACACTCACCCTCTGCCTAACCCTAACCTTAAACCTTACACTCACCCTCACCCCCACCATAAACCTAAGCCTAATCCTAAACCTCACCCTCACCTTAACCCTTACCCTAAACCTTACCCTCATCCTAACCCTAACCCTAACACTCACCCTCACCCTAAAACAAAACCTAACCATAACACTCACCCTCAACCTAACCCTCAACCTCACCCTCAACCTAACCCGCACCCTCACCCTAAATATCACCCTAACAATAACCCTCACCCTAACACTAACCCTAACCCTAACCCTCACACTAGCCCTAACCATAACCCTAAACCTCACCCTCAAATTAACCCTCACACTATCCCTTATCCTCACACTAACCCTACCTATAACCCTAACCCTACCCTCACACTAACCCTAACCCTCACCCTAACCCTAAACCTACCCCTCACCCTAACCCTCCACCTAACCCTTACCCTAACCCTAACACTTTCCCTAAAGCTAATCCTAACAATAACCCTCAACCTCATAGTAAACATCACCCTAACTCTAACCCTCACCCTAACCCTAATCCTAATCTTAAACCTGAACCTAAACCTCAACCTCCCCCAATCCTCACCCTAAACCTAACCCTAACACTTACCTAAACGAAACCCTCACCCTCACCCTCACCCTCAACCTAACCCTCACCCGAACCCTTACCCTCACCCTAAACCTAACCCTAAACCTCACCCTCACCCTAACCCTCACCGTTACCCTAACACTCAACCTAACCCTAAACCTAACCCTATCCCTATCGCTAACCCAATCCCTTACCCTCACCCTAACCCTCACCCTAACCCTAACCCTAAACTTCACACTATCCCTAACACTTACCCTAACCCTCACCCTCACCATAACCCTGACCCTAACCCTATCGCTACTCCTCACCCTAACTCTCAACCTAACCCTAACCCTAATCCTCACCCTATCTCTAACCCTCACTGACACCCTGACCCTAACCATCACCCGAATGCTCATCCTCACCATAAAACTCACACAAAACCTAACCCTAACCGTAATCCTAAACCTAACCCTCAACCTCAGCCTCTCCCTAAGCCTAACACTCACCCTCACCATAAACATCACCCTAACCCTAACCCTCACCCTAAACCTATCCCTAACCCTCACCCTAACGCTCACACTATCCCTAACGCTAACCCTACACCTCACCCTCACCCTAACTCTCATGCTAACCCTTATCCTCACACTAACCCCAACAGTAACCCTAACCCTAACCCTCACACTAACCCTAATCCTCACCCAATTCCTAACCCTAACACTAACCCTCATCCTAACCCTCACCCTCATCCTAAGGCTAATGCTAACCTTAACTCTCACCCTAACCCTCACCCTCACCCTAAATCCCACCCTAACCCTTACTCTCACCCTAACCCGCAGACTAACCCTAACCCTAAACCTAACGCACACACTAACCCTCAACCTAACCCTCACCCTAACACTTACCATCACACTAACCTTATCCCTCTCCCTAACCCTAACCCTAACTCTCACCAGAGCACTCACCCTCACAGAAAATCTCACTCTCACTCTAAACATCACCCTCAACCTAACCCTCACACTTACCCTAACCCTAACCCTCACCCTAACCCTAACTCTCACCGTAACCCTAACCCTCACACTAAGCCTAACCCTCACCCTCAAACTCAAACTCACCCTCACCCTCACCCTAACCCTCATCCTAACATTCACCCTCAACCTCACCCTCACTCTAAACCTAACACACAGCCTCACCCTAATTCTAACCCTGAACCTGACCCTAAACCTTACCTAACCAAAAACCTCACCCTCACCCTAAAACTCACCATCACCCTAGCCCTCACCCTAACACTATCCCTCACCCTAACCCTAACCTTACAATTCACCCTCACCCTAACCCTAAACCTAATCCTAACCCTAACACTCATCTTAACCCTAATCATAAACCTAATGATAACCCTAAACCTCACACTCACCCTAACCCTCACCATAACCCTTACTGTCACCCTAACCCTAACCCTAACCCCCACACTAAACCTAACACTCACTAACACCAAAACTACCCCTCAGCCTAATCCTCACCCCAAACCTACCTCTAACCTTAATCCTTATCCTATCCTTAACCTTAACCCAAACCCTCACTCTAACCCTCACCCTGACCCTATCCCTCACCGTAACCCTTACCCTCACAATAACCCTAACCCTAACCCTCCCCCTAAACCTCACCCTAACACTTACCCTAACCCTAATCCTAACTCTCACCCTCACCCTCACCTTAACCCTCACGGTAAACATAACCCTCACCCTCACCCTAATTCTCACCCTGAAGCTGACCCTAAACCTTACTTAACAAAAACCTCACACTCACCCTCAACCTTAACCTCACCCTCAACCTAAACCTCACGCTAGCCCTCACCCTAACACTAACGCTAAGCGTACACATCACTCAAACCCTCACCTTAACCCTAACGCGAACCCTAACACTTTCCATAAGGCTAACCCTAACAGTAACAATCACCCTCATACTAAACATCACCCTAACCCTAACCCTCACATTAACCCGAACCCTAAACCTCACTGTAACCTTAACCCTCAACATAACCCTCACACTTCCCTAAAGCTCAGCCTAAACCTAACCCTAACCCTTACCTAACGGAAACCATCACCCTCACCCTCACCCTCAACCTAACCCTCACCCTCAACCTAACCCTAACCCTATACCTCAGCCTAAACCTCACCCTCACCCTCACCTTCACACTAAACCTAACCCTAAAACTCACACTTATTCTAACCCTCACTCTAACCCTAACCATATCCCTCCCACTAATCCTCTCCATAAATCTCACCCTAACCTTAACCCTCAAAAAAAACCTAACCATAACCCTCACCCTCAACCTAAACCTCACATTCACCCTAACACTCAACTTAACCATAACCCTCCCCCACACCCGAACTTTCACCATCACCCGAACCGGAACCCTCACCCTAACACTAAACCTCACCCTAAACATCACCCTAACCCTAATAGTCAACCAAATCCTGACCCTAACCCTCACCCTAAAACTAACACTCACACTAACCCTCAACCTCAACCTAATCCTCAAACTAAAAATAACCCTAACCCTTACCTAACCGAAACCCTCACACTCACACTCACCCTAACCCTCACCCTCACCCTAACCCTCAACCTATCCCTAACTATAACCCTAACCCTCACCCTCACCCTAACCCTCACACTAACCCTAACCCTACACCTCACTGTAACTCTCACCCTAACCCTAAACCTAACCCTAAACTTCACCATAACCCTAACCCAATATCTAACCCTCACCCTCACCCTAACCCTCACCCTAACCCTAACCCTCACCCTAACCCTAACCCTCAACCACACCCTAACACTCACTCTCACCCGAACCCTCACACTCAACCTAACACTCACCCTCACCCTAACCCTCACCCTCACAGTATACATTACAAAAAGCCTAACACTCAGCCTAACCTTAACCATAACCCTAACCCTAATCCTAACACTAACTCTCATCCTCACCCTCACCCTCACCCTAACACTAACCCTGAAACTAACCCTCACCCTTACACTCATCCTATCCCTCAACCTCACCCTAACTATAATGCTAACCCTACCTCTCACCCTCACCCTAACCCTCACCCTAAACCTCACCCGAACCCTTACCCTAACCATAACCCTAACATTAACTCTAACCCTAATCCTCACCCTAACCCTATCCCTCGGCCACACTCTAAAACTCACCATCACCCAAAACCTCATCCTCACCCTAACACTCACTCTAAACCTCACTCTAACTCTAATCCTAAACCTAACCCTCACCCTCACCCTCAACCTAACCATAACCCTACCCTAACCCTTAAACTAACCCTCACCCTCACCCTCACCCTAAAACTCACCCTCACCATAAACATCACCCTAACCCTAACTCTCATGCTAAACCTAACCCTAACCCTCACCCTAAACCTAAACCTCACTCTAACGGTCACTATCCCTAACGCTAACCCTACACCTCACCCTCACACTAACCCTCAACCTAAACCTTATCCTCACCCTATCCCTAATCCTCACCCTAACCCTCACCCTCTCCCTAACTCCAATGCTAACCCTACCTCTCACCCTCACCCTAACCCTCACCCTAAACTTCACCCTAACCCTTATCCTCACCCTAACCCGCAAACTAACCCCAACCCTAACCCTAACGCTCCCCCTAAACGTCACCCTAACCCTAAACCTAACCCTAACCCTAATCCTCACCCTCACCCTTACCCTCACCCTAACCCTATCCCTAAACCTAACGCTAACCCTAACTCTGAAATGAACACTCACACTCACCTGAACCCTCACACTAAACATCACCCAAACACTAACCCTCACCCTAACCCTTACCCTCATCCTAATCCATGCCCTAACCCTAACCCTCACCATAACCCTAACCTTCACATTAACCCTAACCCTAAACCTCACCTTCAATCTCACCCTCAAGTGAACCATAACCCTTACCCAAACACTAACCCTCACCCTCACCCTCAGTCTAACACTAACCCTTATCTAACTGAAACACTCATCCTCACCCTCACGCTCACACTCACCCTGATCCTAGCAATCACCCTAACCGTAACCCTAACCCTCACCCTCAACCTCCCCTTCCCCCTCAGCCTTACTCTAAACCTAACCCTAATCCTAACTCTAACCCTCAACTCCACCCTCATCCTAACACTAACACTAACCCAAATGCTAACCCTCACTCTCATCTTCACCCTAACCCTAACCCTAACAATAACCCTAACCCTAATCCTAAACCTAACCCTAAAACTCACCCTAACCCTAATCCTAACCCTAACCCTCGCCATCACCCTCACCCTCATTCTAACTCTCAATCTCATCATGACCCTCACAATCACAATTACCCTCACAATAACCCTAACCCTCACCTAATACTAACCCTGTACCTCAACCTCACTTTGTCCCTCAACTTCAGCCTAACCCTAACCCTAATCCTAACCCTAACCCTCACCCTCACCCTAAAACTAACCGTAACCCTCATCCTCAACCTCACCCTAACCCACCCCTAACCCAAACCCTCACCCTCACACTAACCCTCAACCTCACCCTAATCATCACCCTAAACCTTACACTCACCCTAACCCTAAACCTAACCCTCTCCCTTACCCTAACCCTCACCCTCACACTAATGCTAATCCTACCCATCACTTTAACCCTCAACCTAAACATAACGCTAACCTTAACACTTTCCTGAAGGTTAACTCTAACAGTAACCCTCACCCTCATGGAAATCTCACCCTAACGATAACCCTTACCCTAACCCTAACCATAACTCTCACCCTAAGCCTAACCCTCAACCTAACCCTCCCACTCCCCTAAACCTCATCCTAACCCTAACCCTAACCCTTATCTAACCGAAACCCTCACCCTCACCCTCAACCTAACCCTCACCCTCACCCTAGCCCTCACCCTAATTCTAACCCTAACCCTAAACCTTACCCTCACCCTAAACCTAACCCTACCCCTCTCCCTAAACCTCACACTAAACCTAACCCTAAGGCTAACCCTCAATCTATCCCTAACACTTCCCCTAACCCTCACCCTCACACTAACCCTAAACCTAACGCTAACCCTCACCATAACCCTAATCCTTACCCACACCCTAAACCTCACCCTCATTCAAACCCTCACCCTCACCTGAACCCTAATCCTCACCATAACTCTCACCCTCACCCTAAACATCATCCAAACCCTAACCCTCACCCTAACCCTAACCTTAACCCTAAAACTCACCCTCACCCTAACTCTTACCCTAACAGTTACCCTCACCCTCACCCTAAACCTAATCCTAAACATAACCGTCAGACTAACCGTAACCCTCACCCAAACCGTAACCCTACCCCTAAACCTAACCCTAAACTTCAAGCACAACCTGACCCTCAACCTCAGCCTAACCCTTACGCTAACCCTACTCCTAATCCTAACCCTCACCCTCAGCCTAAACCTAACCCTAACCATAACCCTAAAAACCTCACCCTCACCCTTACCCTCACCCTAACCCTCACCCTCACAATAAACATCACCCTAACCCTAACTCTCACCCTAACGCTAACCCTAAACCTCACCCTAAAACTAACCCTCAACCTAACCGTAACCCTCACCCTGACCCTCACCCTAGCGCATCCCTAACCCTAATCCTCACCCTATCACTCACCCTAACCCTAAACCTAACACTAATCCTAAACCAGCCCTCACCCTCAAACTAACCCTAAAAATAACACTAACCCTAACCTTCTCACTCACACTCACCCTAATCCTCAAACTCACCTTAAACCTCACCCTAACACTACCTCTACCCCTCTCCTTAACCCTCACCCTAAACCTACCCTAACCATATCCATAACCCTACCTCACACTAACACTCAAACTAACCCTAACCATAACCCTAATCCTAAACCTAACCCTCACCATCAAACTCACCCTAACCCTAAACCTAACCCTAACCATCACCCTCACCCCAACTCTCATACTCACCCTAAACCTCACCCTAATCCTACCCATACGCCTCTCCCTAACTTAACGCTAACCCTAACCTACCGTTAAACCTAAACCTCACACTAACCCTAAACCTAACGTTAACCTTCACCCTAACCCTAATCCTCATCCACACCCTAACCTGAACCCTCACCCGGACCCTCACCCTCACTCGAACCCTCATCCTTACCCTAAACCTCATCGTCACAATAAACATCACCCTAACCCTAACTCTCACCCTAACACTAAGCCTAACTTTCACTGTAACCCTAACCCTCACCCTAACACTAACTCTCACCCTGACCCTCACCCTACCCCTAACCCCAACCCTCACCCTAAACCTTACCCTAAACCTAAACCTCACCCTAAACCTAGCCCTCACCCTAATACTAAGCTTCACACTAAACCTAACCCTAACACTCACCCTCACCCTCAACCTCACCCTCGCCATAACCCTAACTCTCATCCTAACCCTAACCTTAATCCTAATGCTAACCCTAAACCTCAACGTCACACTAACCCTAACCCTGACCCTCACCCTAACCCTAAACCTAACCCTCACCCTCACCCAAATATTCACCCTCATCCTAACCCTCAACCTCACACTAACCCTAAACCTAACCCTCACCCTCACCCTCACCCTAACTCTAACCCTCACCCTAACCCCCAACATAACCCTAAACTTAACCCTCACCCTCACCATAACCCTAACTCTAACCCTAACCCTCACCCTAACCCTCACACAAACACTCACTCTAATCTTAACCCTCACTCTCACTCTAACCCTCACCCTAATTTTTACCCTCACCCTAATCTTAACCCCAACCCTCACACTAAACCTAACCCTCACCCTAACTCTAACCCTTAACCTAACCCTAATACTAAACCTAACCCTAACATGCATCCTCACCCTAAGCCTAACCCTCACCCTCACTCTCATCCTAACCCTCACCCTCAAACTAAACATCATCCTAAACCTAACCCTCACCCTAAACCTAACACTAACCCTCACCCAAAACCTTAATCCTAATCCTATTCCTAACCCTAAACCTCATCTTCAGCCTAGCCCTCATCTTAACCCTAATCCTAACAGTAACCAAAACCCTAACCCTAAAATTCACCCTAACCCTAATCCTTAAGCTAACCCTCACCCTCTTCCTCACCATCACCCTAACCTTCACCCTCACCCTCACACTCACAATACCCCTAACCCTAACCCCAATCATAAAAGTGAACCTCACCCTCACCCTCACCCTAACCCTAAACCTAACCCTAACCCTCACCCTAACCCTCATCCTAACCTTAACGCTAACCCTAACCCTCACCTTCACCCTAAACCTCACCCTAACCCTTACCCTCACCATCACCCTAAACCTAACCCTAATCCTCACCTAAACCCTAACCCTTGCCCACGCCCTAACCCTCACCATCACCCGAACCCTCACCCTCACCCGAACACTCACACTAACTCTAACCCTAACACTTATCCTAAACCTAACCCTCACCCTCGCCCTCACCCTAAGCCTAACACTAACCCTAACGCTAAAAGTAACCCTCAACCTCACCCTAAACCTAACCCTCACCCTAACGCTCACCCTATCCCTAACGCTAACCCTACACCTCACCCTCACCCTAACCCTCACCCTAACCCTTATCCTCACACTAACCCTCACCCTAACACTAACAGTAACCCTCACACTATCCCTAATCCTCACCCTATCCCTCACCCTGACCCTAACCCTAACCCAAAACCAAACCCTCACCCTCACTCTCACCCTAACACTCACCCTCAGGATAAACATCACCCTAACGGTAACCCTCATCCTAAACCTAACCCTAACCCTCACCCTAAACCTAACCCTAAATCTCACTCTAACTTCTCCCTATTCCTAATGTTAACCCTAGACCTCACCCTCACCCTAACCCTCACCCTAACTCTAAACCTCACACTAACGCTAACCCTAACCCTCACCCTCAACCCTCACCCACAAAATACCCAAACAACTAAACCTAATCCTTACACTAACCCTCAACTTCACCATCACCCTCAAAATACCCCTACCCCTAAACCTAATCCTAACACTAACCCTCACCCTCACCCTCACCTTCACTCTAACCCTAAACCCTCACCCTAACCCTCACCCTAACCCACATCCTAATCCTAACGCTAACCCTAACCCTAAACTTCACCCTAAACCTCACCCTAACAATAACCTTCACCATAACCTTAACCCTAACCCTAACCCTATTCCTCACCCTAACCATAACGCTAACCCACAACCTAACCCTCACCCTCACCCGAAAACTCACCCTAGCCCTAACACTCTCCCTAACCCTAATCCTAACACTAAACCAAACTTCACCCTCACCCTGACCCTCACCTTCAGCTTAACCCTAACCCTAACCCTATACCTAATCCTAACCATCACCCTCACCCTCACCCTCACCCTATCCCTCAACCACATTCTCACTCTAAACATCACACTAAACGTAATCCTCACCCTAACTCTAACCCTACCCCTCAACCTAAACCTAAACTCAGCTTAACCTCACAATCACCGTAATCCTCACCCGACCCTAACTCTTACATAACTGAAACCCTCACCCTAACCCTCACCGTAACACTCACCCTCATCCTAGCCCTCACCCTAAATCTAACCCTAACCCTAACCCTCACCCTCAACCTCCCCTTACCCCTCAGCCTTACCCTAAACCTAACCCTAACCCTAAACCTAACCCTCAACCCCACCCTCACTCTAATCCTAACCCTAACCCTCACGCTAAGCTTCACCCTCACCCTAACCCTAATCCTAAACCTAAAGATAACCCTAAACCTAACCCTAACCCTAACCCTAACCCTAAAACTCACCCTAACCCTAATCCTAACCCTAACCCTCATCTTCACCCTGACCCTCACCATCACACTAACCCTCACACTAACCCTAACCCTCACCCTAAACCTAACCCTTACCCTCACCCTTCACTTTCACCCTCACCCTCAGCCTAACCCTAACCCTAACCCTAATCCTAAACTAACCCTCACCCTCACCTTCACCCTAACCCTAAGCCTAAGCCTAACCCTCACCCTCACCCTCACCCTGACCCAAACACTCACCTTAAACCTCACCCTCACCCTCACCCTCACACTAACACTCACCCTCACCCTAAACCTCACCCTAACCCTAACCCTCACCCTAACATTAAACCTAACACTCAGCCTAACGCTAACCCTCACCCTAACCCTAATGCTAACCCTAAACCTCACCCTCACCCTAACCCTCACCCTAATCCTTATCCTCACACTGACCCTAACCTTAACCCTAACCCTCACACTAACACAAACCCTCATCCTAACCCTATCCCGACACCTCACTCTAACTGTAACCCTAACCCTAACCCTAAACCTAACCCTAACCCTCACCCTAACCCTCACCGTCACCCTAACCCTCACCGTCACCCTAACCCTCACCCTCACCCAAACACTCACCCTCACCCTAACCCTCACCCTCACAATAAACATCACTTAACCCTAACCCTCACGCTAACACAAACCCTAACCCTCACCCTAACCCGAACCCTCAACCTAAACCTAACCCTCACCCTGACCCTGACCCTAACCCTAAACCTTAACCAAACCCTTACCCTAACCCTTACCCTAACCCTAACCCTCACCCTAAACCTAACCCTTACCCTAACAGTAACCTTCACACTACCCCTAACACTAACCCTCACCCTCACCCTCACCCTGACCCTCACCCTAACACTAAACCTCACCCTCAACCTAAACCTAACCCTCAACCCGACCCTCACTCTAAACCTAAACCTAACCCTAACACTAAGCTTCACCCTCACCCTAACCCTAAACCTAAACCTAAAAATAACCCTAACCCTAAACCTAACCCTAACCCTAACCCTAAAACTCACCCTAACCCTAACCCTAACCCTAACTCTCATCCTCACCCTGACCCTCACCATCACACTAACCCTCACACTAAACCTAAGCCTCAGCCTAACCCTAACCCTAAACCTCACCCTTCACTTTCACCCTCACCCTCAGCCTAACCCTAACCCTAACCCTAATCCTAAACTACTCCTCACCCTCAACTTCATCCTAACCCTAAGCCTAAGCCTAACCCTCACCCTCACCCTCAACCTCACCCTCACCTTAAAGCTCACCCTCACCCTCACCCTCACACTAACACTCAACCTCACCCTAAACCTCACCCTAACCCTAACCCTCAACCTAAAACTAACCCTAACACTCACCCTAACGCTAACCCTCACCCTAACCCTTACCCTAACCCTATCGCTAACCCTAAACCTCACCCTCACCCTAACCCTCACCCTAATCCTTATCCTCACACTAACCCTAACCTTAACCCTAACCCTCACACTAACCCTAACCCTCACCCTAACCCTATCCCGACACCTCACTGTAACTGTAAGCCTAACGAGCACCCTAACTCTAAACCTAACCCTAACCCTCACCCTAACCCTCACTGTCACCCTAACATTCACCCTAACTCTAACCCTCACCCTCACCCGAACACTCACACTCACCCTAACCCTCACCCTCACAATAAACATCACCTAACCCTAACCCTCACGCTAACACAAACCCTAACCCTCACACTAACCCTAACCCTCAACCTAAACCTAACCCTGACCCTGATCCTGACCCTAACCCTAACCCTAAACCAAACCCTTACCCTAAACCTTACCCTAATCCTAACCATAACCCTAACTCTAACCCTCCCACTCAGACTCACCCTAACCCTAATCTTCACCCTAACAATAACCCTCACCCTAACCCTAACCCTCAACCTCCCCCTCATCCTAATCCTAACCCTAACACTAACCCTAACATTCACCCTCATTGTAACCCTCACACTAACCCTTACTCTCATCCTCACCCTAACCCTAACCCTATCCCTAATCCTAACTCTTTCACTAACCCTAACCTTCACCCTAAACCTTAGCCTAACCCAAACCCTCAGCCTAGCCTCAACCTAATCCTACCCCTTACCCTCACTGTAAACCTAACCATAACCCTAACCCTCACACTAACCCTAACAGTCACCCAAACCCTAACCAACATCCTCAACCGAACCTTCACCATCACCATAACCCTCACCCTCATAATAACCCTCACCCAAACCCTAACCCTAAATGAAAACCTAACCCTCACACTAAACCTATTCCTCACCCTAACCCTTCCCGTACACCTCAGGCTAACCCTCACCCTCACCCTAACCCTAATCCTAATCCTCACCTAATCTCTAACCCTAACCCTAACACTCACACACACCCTAGCCCTCACACTAACCTCACACTAACCCTAAACCTAACCCTTACCCTAACCATAACCCTAAACTTCACACTAACCCTAACCCTCACCCTAAACCTGACCCTACCCCACAGCCTAACCCTCATCCTAAACCAAAACCTAACCCTAACCCTCACCCTAACCCTAACCCTAAACCTAAACCTAACCCTCACCCTAACCCTAACCCTCACACTCACCCTCACCCTCAGCCAAACCCTAACCAAAATCCTAAACCTAACCTTCACTCACACCCTCACCCTAAATATAACCCTAACCCTAACACTAATCCTCACCCTCACCCTCACCCGAACTCTCACCCTCACCCTAAACCTCACCCCAACCCTCACCCTCACCCTAAACATCACCCTAACTCTTATACTCACACTAAAACTAACTCTAATCCTAAACCTAACCCTCACTCAAACCCTAACCCTCACCCTAACCCTAAAGCTACCCCTCACCCTAACCCTAACCAAAGCCTAACCCTCACCCTAATACTAATGCTAACCCTAATGATAACCCTAACTCTCACCCTCAATCTAGCCCTCACCCTAACCCTAACCCTCAACCTAACCCTAACCCTCAACCTCACCCTCTCTCTCACCCTAACCTTAAACCTAACCCTCAACCTCACCCTAACCCTCAGCCTAACCCTTACCCTCACCCTAATCATAACCTTCCTAACCTTAACACTCACCCTCACCCTCAGCCTAACCCTAACCCTAACCCTAATCCTAAACCTATTCCTCACCCGCACCCTCACCCTCATTCTAACCCTAACATAACCCTAAATTTCACCCTCACCTTAACCATAACTCTAACTCTCACCCTAACCCTAACCCTCATCCTAAACCTAACCCTAACCCTCACACTCACTCTAACACTAAACCTCACCCTATCTCTAATCCTCACCCAAATCCTCACCCTAAACCTCACCCTAACCCTTACCCTCACTCTAACCCTAACCCTAACCCTATCCCTCACACTAATCCTAACCCTCACACTAACCCTAACTATACCCCTCACCCTAACCCTCACCCTAACACTAATACAAACCCTAACCATCACCCTAAACCTAACCTTAACCCTCACCCTCACTCTAACCCTCCCCGTCAACCTAACTCTCACTTTTACCCTAACCCTCACCCACAACCCAACACTCACCCTCACCCAAACCTCACCTTATCCCTTAACCTAACCCTATACCTCACCCTAACACTCATGCTATCCCTAAACTTTACTCTCACCCTACTCTAATCCTAACCCTTACCCTCGCCCTCACCCTATCCCTAACAATAACCCTCACACTAAACCTAACCCTCACCCTAAACCTAACCCTACCCCTCACACTAACCCTAACCGTAATCCTAATCTGCACCCTCAACCTAAACCTTACCCTCACCCTAACCCTCACCCTCACACTAACCCAACCCTAACCCTAAACTTCACCTTAAACATCACTCTAACCCTAACCCTCACCCTCATCCTAACCCTCACCCTAACAATTACCCTCACCTTCACCCTAAATCTAAACCTGACCCTCACCCTAACCCTTACCCTAATGTTAACCCTAAACCTAACGCTAAACCTACCCCTGACCCTAACCCTCAATCTAACCCTAACCGTAACCCTAAACCTCAAGCTGAAACTAACCCTAACCATAACCGTAACCCTAATCCTCACCCTCACCCTAACCCTCATCGTCCCCCTAACCCTCACCCTACCCTAACACTCACCGACACCCTAAACCTCACCCTCACCCTCACCCTAACCCTCACCCTCACCCTAGCCCTCAGCCTAACCCTAACCCTCACCCTAACCCTCAACCTAACCCTAAACCTACCCTAACCCTCATACTAACCCTAACCCTCACCCTCACCCGCTACCTAACCCTAACCCTACCCCCCACCCTAAACCTCATTCTAACCCTAACTCTAACCCTAAACCTCACACTAATCCTAAACCTAACCCTAAACCTCACCCTCACCCTCACCCTCAGACTAACACTAACCCTCACCATAACCCTTAGCCTCACACTTCCTTAACCCTAACCCTATAACTAACCCTAAACCTAACGCTCACCCTCATTTTATCCCTGAACCTAACTCTCACCCTCAGCCTAACCATAACTCTAATCCTAACCCTAACCTTAAACATCACCCTAACACTCACTCAAACCTAACCTTCACGGACACTCTAACCCTCACCCTCAACCTCACCCTTACCCTCACCCTCACCCTCACATAAGCCATCAGCCTAACTCAAACCCTAAACCTATCCGTCACCTTAACTCTAACCCTCATCCTAACCCTCACCCTCATCCTAACCCTCACACTAACCCTTACCCTCAACCTAAACATAATCCTAAAACTAACCCTCACACTAACCCTTACCCTCACCCTAACCTTCACCCTCACCCTACCACTAACCATAACCCTCATCCTACCCCTAACCCTAACATAACCCTCATCCTCACCCTAACCCTCACCCTAACACTAACCCTCAAACTACCCCTAACCCTCACCCTCATCCTAAACCTCACCATTACCCTTACGCTCACGGTAAAAGTAACCCTAAACCTAAACCTAACCCTCACACTAACCGTAACACTCACACTATCCCTAACCAAAACCCTCACCCTAACCCTCATCCTATCCCTAAAGCTAACCCTAAACCTCACCCTCACCCTCACCCTCAGCCTAACACTAACCCTCACCCTAACCATTACCCTCAACCTTCCCTAACCCTAACCCTAACCCTCACCCTCACCCTAACACTCACCCAAACCCCAACCCTAACACTAACCCTATCCTTCACCCTCACCCTAACGCTAATCCTTACCCTAACCCAAACCCTCACCCTTCCCCTCACCCTCACCCTAAGCCTAACCGTACCACTATTCCTAAACCTAACCCTCACCCTCACCCTAAACCTAAACCTAACACTCACCCTCCAATAACCCTAACCGTCACCCTCAACCTCAACCTAAACCTAACACTTACCCTCACCCTAAAAGACACCCTAAACATAACGCTAACCTTAAACCTCACCCTCATCCTAACCCTCACCCTAACCCTTACCCTCACCATATCCCTAATCCTATCCCTAAACCTAACCCTCACACTTACCCTAACCCTCACCCTAACAATACCCTAACCCTCACCCTAACCCTAACCTTAACGATAACCATAACCATAACCCTAACCCTCACCCTAACCCTTATCTTAACACTAACCCTAATCCTAAACCTAACACACACACTAACCCTGACCCTCACCCGAAACCTCACCCTCACCCTAACCCTAACTCTAACCATAACCCTCACCCTAACCCTCACCCTAAACCTAACCCTCACGGTAACCCTAACCCTCACACTATCCCTAACCCTACTTCTCACTCTAACCCTCATCCTAAACCTAACCCTAACCTTCACCCTCACCCTAACCCAAGAGCTAACCATCACACTTACACCAAACCTCACCCTCACCCTCACCCTCAACCTAACCCTTAACCTACCCCTCACTCTAACCCTCATCATAACCCTAACCCTAACACTAACACTCACACTAAACCTAAACCTAAACCTAAACCGCACCCTCACCCTCACCCTCAGCCTAACACTAACCCTCACCCTAACCCTTGCTCTCACCCTTCCCTAACCCTAACCCTATCCCTCACCCAAACCCTCATCCTCATCCTAACACTCACCCTTACCCTTACACTCACGGTAACCCTAAAACCTACACTAACCCTAATCCTCACACTAACACTAAGGCTCTAACCCTAACCCTAGCCCTCACCCTAACCCTCAACCTAAAGCTAACCCTAACCCTAACCCTCACCATAAACATAACCCTCACCATAACCCTCACCCTCACCCTCACCCTCAACCAAAAATTAGCCCTCACCCTAACCCTCAACCTAAACCTAACCCTAAGCCTAACCCTCTTGCTAACTCTAATGCTCACGCTCACCCTCAGCCTAACCCTAACTCAAACACGACTCCTAACCTAAGTCTCACCCTCAACCTCACCCAAACCCAAACCCTAATCCTAAACCTAAGACTCACCCTCACAGTCACCCTAACCCTAAACCTAACCCTAACCCTCACCCTAAACCTAACCCTCACCCTAAACTTAACCCTCACCCTAAACCTAACCATAACCCTCACCCTAACCCTAACCCTTACCCTAATCCTAACCCTTACCCTAAACCTAACATTAACCCTAACACTCACCATTAAGCTAACCCTAAACTTAAGACTAACCCTCACCCTAACTCTCACCCTAACCCTAACCCAACCTTAAATATCCCCCTCACCCTAACCCTCAACCTAATCCTTACCCTCATCCTCACCCTAACCCTCACAATAAACCTAACCCTCACCCTAACCCTAAAACTAACCCTCACCATCACCCTCACGTTCACCCTCAGCCTAACCCTAACCCTCACCATAACACTCACTCTAAACCTAACCCTAACCTTAACCCTCACCCTCACCCTAATCCTCAACCTAAACCTTACCCTCATCCTCAATATAACCCTCACCCTAACCCTAACAGTAACCCTCATCCTCAGCTTAACCCTAACTCTAACTCTCACGCTAACTCTAACCCTCACCCTAACCCTAACCCTAACCCTCACCCTCACCCTAATTCTAACCTCACCCTAACCCTCAGCCTAATCTTAACTCTAAGCCTAACCCTAAACCTCACCATAAACCTCACCCTAAACCTTACCCTCTCTCTAACCCTAACCCTAACCCTAACCCTCACAATAATACTAACCCTCACACTAACCCTAATTATACCCCTCACCCTCACCCTCACTCTAACATTAATACGAACCCTATCCATCACCCTAAACCTTACCTTAACCCTCGCCCTCACTCTAACCCTTCCGTCAACCTAACCCTCACAATTACCCTAACCCTCACCCACAACCCAACCCTCACCCTCACCCAAACCTCACCCTATCCCTTAACCTAACCCTAACACACATGATAACCCTAAAACTTAATCTCACCCTACCCTCATCCAAACCCTTACCCTCACCTTAACTCTATCCTTAACCATAACCATCACAGTAAACCTAACCCTTACCCTAACCCTAACACTAGCCCTCACACTAACCCTAACCGTAACCCTAATCCGCAACCTCAATCTAACCCATACCCTCACCCTAAACCTCACGCTCACCCTAACCCTAAGCTTAACCTTAAACATCACCCTAACCCCAACCCTCAATCTCATCCGAAACCTCACACTAAAAATTACACTCACCCTAACCCTAACCGTAACCCTAAAGCTCACTTTCACCCTAACACTTACCCTCAACCTAACCCTAACCGAAACCCTAAACTTACCCCTAAACCTCACCCTCACCCTAACCCTCACTGTCGCCCTTACCCTCACCCTACCCTAACCCTCACCGACACCCAAAACCTCACCCTCACCCTCACAATCACCCTAATCCTCAACCTCAACATAACCCTCAGCCTAACCCTAACCCTAAATCTAACCCTCACCCTAACCCTAACCCTAAGCCTCATATTAACTCTAAACCTCAAACTAAACCTAACCCTGCTGCTCAAAAAAACCCTCATCCTATACCTAACCCTAACCCTCAACCTCAAACTCATACTAACACTAACCCTCACCCTAACCCTTACCCTCAAACTTCCCTAAGCCTAATCCTCACCCTCACCTTAACACTCACCAAAACCCTAACCCTCACACTAAACCTAACCCTCAGCCTAACCCTAAACCTAACCCTAACACTAACCCTAAGCCTCAGCCTAACCCTAAACCTAACCCTAACCCAAAACCTCACCCTACCCCTCACCCTCACCCTAAGCCTAATCCTAACCCTAACACTAATCCTAAAACTAAAGCTCACCCTCAACCTATCCCTAAACCTAACCCTAACACTAACCCTAATATTAAACATCACCCTAAACCTCACCCTAACCCTAACCCTCACTCTCATCCTAACCCTTTCCCTCAACCTAAACCTCACCCTTACCCTTACCCTCACCTTAATTCTAACCGTATACCTAACCCTCACCCTAACCCTAACCATACCACTAAACCTAACCCTAATCCTAAGGTTTAAGGTTAGTGTTAGGGTTAGGGTTAGGTTGAGTGTTAGGGTTAGGGTTAGGTTTCGGGTTAGGGTTAGGGTGAGGGTAAGAGTTAGGGTGAGGGTTAGAGTGAGGGTGAGGGTTAGGGTAAGTTATAGGTTAAGGATTAGGGTCAGGGTAAGTGAGTGTTAGGGTTAGTGTGAGGGTTAGTCTGAAGGGTTATCCTCACTCTAACCCTAACCGTAGCCCTCACGCTAACCCTCATCCTATCCCTAAACCTAACCATAACCCTAACCCTAAACCTAACCCTTACCTAAAGAAAACCCTCACCCTCAGCTTCACCCTAACCCTAACCCTCAACCAAACCCTAACATTTACCCTAACTCGAACCCTCACCGAAACCCTAATCCTCTACCAAACCCTAAACCTAACCCTTACATAACTCAGACTCTCACCCTCACCCTCACCTAACCGTAACCCTACCCTTCAGACTAACCATCACACTAACCCTAACCCTCACACATACCCTGACCCTAATCCTAAACCTATAACTTACCCTAACCCTCACCCTCACTCTAACCCTCACCCTAACCCTGACCCTCACCCTAACCCTATCCAGAAACCTAACCCTAACCCTAACCCTCAAACTAACCCTAACCCTAACCCTAACTTTAAACCTCACCCTAACCTTC
Organism: Dipodomys merriami; assembly: GCF_024711535.1. Classification (NCBI taxonomy): domain Eukaryota; kingdom Metazoa; phylum Chordata; class Mammalia; order Rodentia; family Heteromyidae; genus Dipodomys; species Dipodomys merriami. Next base: position 2,808,839 of record NW_027206490.1, on the reverse strand, counting down.
ACACTATCCTAATCATAAAACTAACACTAACACTCACCCTACCCGACACCCTAACCCTAACCTCACCCTAACCCTCAACCTCACCCTAACGCTAACCCTAACCCAAACCCTCACCCTTCTGCTCACCCTCACCCTAAGCCTAACCCTATCCCTAACTCTAATCCTAAACCTAACCCTACCCTTCAACCTAAACCTCTTCCTAACCCTAAACCTAACCCTAACACTCACACTAATCCTATACCTAAACCTAAACCTCACCCTCACCCTCACCCTCACCCTTAGCCTAACCCTAACTCAAACCCTAGTCCTAACTCTAAGCCTCACCCTCACCCACACCTTAACTCAAACGCTAATCCTTACCCTAGCCTCACCCTCACCCTCACCCTAATCCCAAACCTAAATGTAGCCCTCACCCTAAACCCAACCCACACCCTAACCCTAACACTTACCCTAAACCTAAACCTTATCCTAAAACTAACAGTAATATTAACCCTAACCCTCACCCTAATTCTAACCCTAAACTTAACCCTAACCCTGACTTAATCCTTAATCTCATCAAAACCCTAATCCTCACAACAAACCTAACCCTAACCCTAACTCTAACCCTCCCCCTCACCCTAACCCTGAACCTAAACCTTACCCTCACCCTCACCCTAACCCTCACCCTAACCCTAACACTAACCCTCACCCTCACTCTATCCCTAAATCTAATTCTCACCCTCACCCTAAACCTCACCCTCACCCTCACCCTAACCCTAAACCTCACCCTAAACCTCACCCTAACCCTTACCCTCACTCTAACCCTAACCCTAACCCTAATCCAAACACTAACCCTCACCCTCACCCTCAACCTAACCCTAACCCGAAACCTAAACCTCACCCTCACACTCACCCTCACATTCACATTAAAACTAAGCCTCAGCCTGAACCTCACCCTAACCCTAATCCTAACATTAAACCTCACCCTAACCGTAATCTTGACCCTAACCCTGACCCTAACGCACACCCTAAACCTCAGCCTCACCCTGACCCTCACCCTAACTCTCACCCTCACCCTAGCCCTCACCCTAATCCTAACTCTAACCCTAACCCTAACCCTCACCCTAAACCTAAACCTATCAGTAAACCTCACCCTCACACTCAACCTAACCCTAAAGCTAATCCTCACCCTCACCCTAATCCTAAAGAAAACCCTAATCCTAAACCGCACCCTACCACTCACCTTAACCCGTAACCTAAGCCTAACCCTCAACCTGAACCGAACTCTAAATCTAACCCTAAGCCACACCCTAATCAAAATCCTCACCCTAACCCTAACCCTAACCCTCATCCTCACCCTAACAGTTAGCCTCACCCAAACCCTAACCCTAACCCTCACCCTCATCCTAACCCTCACCGTTACCCTTACCCTCAAGGTAACCCTAACCCTAACCCTAACCCTCACACTAACACTAAGGCTCACACTAACCCTAAAGCTACCACTCACCCTAACCCAAAACCTAAACCTAACCCTAAACCTAACCCTCACCCTAACCCTTACCTTCACCCTCACCCTCACCCTCATCTTCACCCTCACCCTAACCATAAACCTACCCCTCAACCTAACCCTCAACCTAAGCCTAAACCAAACACTAAGCCTCACGCTAACCTTAACCCTCAACCTCAGCCTAACACTAACCCAAACCCTAATCCTAAACCTAAGCCTCATCCTCACCCTCACCCTAACCCTAAACCTACCCATCACCCTAATGCTCGCCCTAAACCTAACCATAACCCTCACCCTAACCCTAACCCTAACCCTAAACCTTACCCTAAACCTAACCCTAACATTAACCCTAACCCTCACACTAAAACTAACCCTAAATGTAACGCTAAACCTCACCCTAACCCTCATCCTAACCCTAACCCTCACCCTCCCCCTAACCCTCAACCTACCCCTTACCCTCATCCTCACCCTAACCCTCACAATAAACCTAACCCTCACCATCACACTCATGCTCAACCTCAGCTAACCCTAACTCTAACACTAATACAAACACTAACCCTCACCCTCAACCTCACCCTCAAATAAAGCCTAATCCGAACCCTAAACCTCACCCTGACACTCACCCTCACCCTCAAATTAAAACTCAGCCTCAGCCTCAACCTCACCCTAAACCTAAACATAACCCTCAACCTAACTGTAACCCTGACCCTAACCCTAACCCTAACTCACACCCTAAACTTCACCCTCACCCTCATCCTCACCCTAAGCCTCACCCTCACATTAACCCTCACCCTAACCTTCACCCTAACCCTAGCCCTCACCCTAACTCTAACCCTCGACCTAATCCTCAGCCTCATCGTAACACTCACCCTAACCATTACCCTCACCCTAACCCTAAACCTCACCCTAACCCTAACCCTCACCCTAACCCTACCCCTCACCTTAACCCTCATCCTAACCCTAAGCCTAACACTAACACCCTAACCGTAACCCTAACCCTAACACTCACCCTCACCCTCAGCCTAATCCTAACCCTAACCCTAATCCAACCCTATTCCTCACCCTCACACTAATTCTAATCTTAACCCTAAACCTTACCATCACCCTAACCCTAACCCTGACCCTAACCCTAACCCTAACCAACACCCTAACCCTCACCCTCACCCTCACGCTAACACTCACCCTAACCCTAACCCTCAACTTAACCCTCATCCTAACCCTAAGCCTAACCCTAACACTCACCCTAAATATAACCCTAACCACAGCAATTACCCTGACCCTCAGCCAAACCCTAACCCTAACCCTAACCCTGTTCTTCACCCTCACACTCACCCTAATTCTAACCCTAACCCTAACCCTAACTCTACCCCTTATCATAACCCTCACCCTAACCCTAAACCAAACCCTAACCATCACCCTGACCGTCACCCTCAGCCTAAACTTAAACCTCACCAAAAACCTTACGCTCACCCAACCCTAACCTTAACCCTAACCCTAACCCTAACACTCTCCCAAACCCTATCTTTAACACTAACCCTAAAACTAAACCTAACCCGAACACTAATCTTAAACCTAACTCTCACACTCACCCTAAGACTAAACCTAACAGTAAACCTCACCCTTACCCTCACCCTAACCCTAAACCTAAACCTCACCCTCACCCTAACCCTAACTCTAAATCTCACCCTAACCCAAACCCTCACCATAAACCTATTCCTAACCCGCACCCTCACCCTAACTCTAAACATCACCCTAACCCTCAACCTAACCCTAACTCTAAACCTATCCCTCAACCTCAACCTAACCTCACCCTAACCCTTAGGCTCACCCTAACCCTAAACTTATGTCTAACCCTCACACTATTCCTAACCCTCACCCTAACCCTAACCATACCCCTCACTCTGAACCTCACCCTAGCACTAATACTAACCCAAACCATCACCCTAACCCTAACGCTAAACCTCAACCTCACTCTAACACTCCCTGTCACCCTAAACCTCACACTTACACTAACCCTCACCCAAAACCCAAACCTCACCCTCACCAAAAACCTCACCCTATACCTAAACCTAACGCTATCCCTCACCCACAACCTAACGTTCACCCTAACCCTCACCCTAACCCTCACCCTCACCCTAACCCTCACCCTCACCCTAAACATCACCCTAACTCTAACCCTCAACCTAATCCTAAACCTAAACCTCACCCTAAAGTTAACCCTCACACTAAACTTCACCCACACTCTAATCCTAACCCTAAACCTAACCCTAGATCTTACCCTAACCCTAACACTAATCCTCACACTAACCCTCACCCTCAGCCTAAACCAAACCCTAACCCTAATCCTAACCCTAACTCTCACCCTCACCATAAACCTAACCCTAATCTTTACCCTAACCCTCACCCACATCCTTACCCTAACCCTAACCCTAAGCCTAACCCTAACCCTCAAACTAACCCTAACCCTAACACTCACCCTAACCCTCATCCTAATCCTAATCCGAACCCTAACACTAATCCACACCCTAGACCTCAACCTAACCTTAACCCTAATCCTAACCCTCCTCCTTAACCTAACCCTCAGCCTAAACATTGCTCTCACCCTCACCCTAACCCTAACCCTCACACTAACCCAAAACTTCACCCTAACCCTCACGATAACCCTAATCCTACCCCTCACCCTAACCCTAACCCTAACCCTAACGCTAACCCTCACCAGTACAATAAGCCTCACCCTCATGCTAAACCTCAATGTCAACCTAACCCTCACCCTAATCCTAACCCTCACCCACACCCTAACCCTCATCTTCAACCTCACCTTCAACCTCACCCTAACCCTAATCCTAACCCTAACCCTCACCCTAACACTAACCCTCACCCTAAACATAACCCTGACCCTAACCGTAACACTCACCCTCATCCAAAACCTCACCCTAAACCTTACCCTCACGCTAACCCTAACCCTAAATCTAACACTCACTTAATCCTAACCCTAACCCTCACCCGTACCCTTATCCTGACCCTAATCCTCACCCTAAACCTAACCCAAAACTTAACCCTCAGCCTCACAATAATCCTCATCTCCACTCTAACCCTCACCCTAAACCTAACCCTCACCCACACCCTAACCCTCAACATCACCCTCACCCTCACCCAAAACCTCACCCTTAACCTAGCCCTCACCGTAACCCTAACCCTAAACCTTACCTAACCGAAACCCTCACAGTGACACTCACCTTCACCCTAACCCTAAACCTCACCCTCACCCTAACACTTACACTCTCCCGAAACCTCACGCTAACCCTAACCCTCACCCACACCCGCACCCTCACTGAAAACATCACCCTAACCCTAAACATCACCCTAATCCCATCCCTAAACCTCACCCTAATCCTAACCCACCATGTAACCTTCAAATTCACCCTAATCCTCACTCTAACCATAACCCAAACCCTTATCTAACCGAAACCCTCATCCTCACCCTCACCCTCAACCTAGCCCTAACTCTCATCCTAACCCTAACCTTAACCCTAACTCTCACCCTAACCCTAAACCTAAACCTCACCCTCACCAAAACCCTAACCCTAACCCTCACCCTAAACCTAAAACTAACCCTAAACCTCACCCTCAACCTAACCCTCACCCTAAACCTTAACCTCACCCTAATCCTCACACAAACCCTAACCCTAACCCTCATCCTCACCCTAACCCTCAACCTCACTCGAACCCTCAGCTCACGGTAATCCTCAACTTCACCCAAAATATCACCATAAAACTATCCCTCACCCTAACCCTAACCCTAAACCTATCCCTAAGGCTAACCCTCCCTCTAACCATCAAACTCACCCTAATACTCACCCTAATCATAACCATAACACTTACCTAACCAAAACTCTCACCCTCATCCTCACTCTCACCCTAAACCTCATCCTCACTGTAGCCCTCAGCCTAACGCTAACCCTAACCCTAACTTTCAACCTCACACTCACCCTCACCCTGAAACTATCCCTAACCTAAAAACTAATCCTAACCCTAAACTTGGCCCTGACCCTCACCCTAACCCTAAAGCTAACACTAACCCTCACCCTAACCCTAACGCTCACCCTAACCCTTACCCTAGCCCTAACCTTAAACCTAACCCTCACCCTACCCCTCACCCTAACCCTAACACTAAACATCACCCTCACCCTAAACTTCACCCCAACCCTTACTGTCACCCTAACCCTCATCCTGAACCTATCCCTAACACTAACCCTAACCCTCACCCTAACCCTCACCCTAAACCTAATCCTAACCTTAAACATTACCGTAACCCTAACACTCACCTCATCCTAAACCTCAACCTAACATTTACCCTCACCCTCAATCTAACCCTAAACCTAACCCTCACCCTCAGCTTAACCCTAACTCTAACTCTCACCCTAACCCTAACCGTCACCCTAAACCTAATCCTAACTCAAAACCTCACCCTAAGTCTAAACTTCTCTAACCCTAACACTAACCCTAAACCTCACCCTCACCCTAACCTACACCCTAAACCTTACCCTCACACTAACCCTCACACCCTAACTCTAAACCTAACCCTAACCTTCACACTAACCCTAACCCTAACCCTATCCCTAACCCTAAACATCACCCTAACCCTCACCCCAACCCTAAACCTCACCCTCATCCTAACCCTCACCTAAACCTTACCCACACCCTAAACATAACCCTCACCCTCACACTAACCTTAACCCTCACCCCAACCCTAACCCTACCCTTCATCCTAACCCTCATCCTGACCCTAATCCACATGCTAAACCTAAACCTAACCCCAACCCTCATCCTCACCCTAACCCTAACCCTAACCCTCACCTATCCCTAACCCTCACCCTAACCCTAACTCTCACACTAACCATATCCCTCACCCTAACCCTAATCCTACCCCTCATCCTAACCCTCATCCTGACCCTAATCCTCACGCTAAACCTAACCCTAACCCCAAACCTCAGCCTCACCCTAACCCTCATTGTCACTCTAACCCTCACCCTAACCCTAACCCTCACCCACCCCCTAACCCTCAACCTCACCCTCACTCTCACCATAAATCTCACCCTTAACCTAGCCCTTACCCTAACCCTAACCCTAATCCTTACCTAACTGAAACCCTCACCCTCAACCTCTACCTTCACCCTAACCATATCCCTCACCCTCACCCTAACACTTACCCTCACCCTAACCCTAACCCAACCCCTCAACCTAATCCTCATCCTGACCCTAATCCTCACCCTAAACCTAACCCTAAACCTAACCCTAAGCCTCACCATAAACCTCACTGTCATTCTAAACCTCACCCTAAACCTAACCCTCACCCACACCCTTACCCTCAACCTCACCCTCACCCTCACCCAAAACCTCACCCTTAACCTAGCCCTCACCGTAACCCTAACCCTAAACCTTACCTAACCGAAACCCTCACACTCACCCTCACCCTCACCCTAACCCTAACCCACACCTTCACCCGCACCCTCACGGTCATCCTCACCCTAAACCTAATCCTCACCCTCACCCTAACCCTTACCCTCACCCTACCCCTCACCCTCACCTGAACCCTCACCTCAGGGTAACCCTCCCCCACACCCAAAACATCACCCTAAACCTAACCATCACCCTAACCCTAAGCCAAAACCTCACCATCAACCTAAACCTCCCTCTAACCCTCAAATTCAAGCTAATCCTAACCATAACCATAATCCTAACCCTTACCTAACCGAAATCCTCACCCTCACACTCACCATCAACCTAACCCTCACCCTCACAGTAGCCCTCAGCCTAACCCTAACCCTCACCCTCACACTCACCCTCACCCTCAGACTATCCCTACCCTAAAACTATTCCTAACCCTAAACTTCACCCTGACCCTCACCCTAACCCTAAACCTAACTCTAACCCTCACCCTAACCCTAATGCCCACTCTAACACTTACCATAACACTAACTGTAAACCTAAACTTCACCCTCCCCCTCCCCCTCACCCTAACCTTAAACATCACCCTCACCCTAACCTTCAAACTAACCCTTACCCTCACCCTAACCCTCATCCTAAACCTATCCCTAACACTAACCCTAACCCTCCCCCTAACCCTAATCTTAACCTTAAACATCACCCTAACCATAACAGTCACCTCATCCTAACCCTCAACCTAAACCCAAACACTCACCCTAAGTCTAAACCTCACCAAAACCCTAACCGTAACCCTAAACCTCACCCACACCCTAACCTTCACGCTAACACTTACCCTCACACTAACCCTCACACTAACCCTACCTATAACCCTAACCATAACCCTCACACTAACCCTAACCCTAACCCTAACCATAAACATCACCCTAACCCTCTCCCTCACCCTAACCCTAAACCTCACCCTCATCCTAACCCTCACGCTAACCCATACTCTCACCCTAACCCTAACCCTCATCTTGAACCTAATCCTCACCCTAAACCAAACCCTAACCCTAACCCTCAGCCTCACCCTAACCCTCACCGTCATTCTAACCCTCACCCTAACCCTAACCCTCACCCTCACCCTAACCCTCAACCTCACCCTCACTCTCAACATAAAACTCACCCTTAAATTAGCCCTTACCGTAACCCTAACCCTAAACCTTACCTAACTGAAACCCTCACCCTCACCCTAATCATCACCCTCACCCTGACCCTAACACTTACCCTCACCTTAACCCTCACGTTAACCCTATCCTTCACCCTCACTCTCACCCTCACGGTCACAGTCACCCTAACCCTCACCCTTACCCTCACCCTAACCCTCACCCTCACCCTCACCCTCACCTCACGGTAAACCTCACCCTCACCCAAAACATCACCCTAAACCTAAACGTCACCCTAACCCTAACTCTAACTATCACCCTAACCCTAACCCTCCCTCTAAACCTCAAACTCACCCTAATCCTCACCCTAACCATAACCCTAACCCTTACCTTACCGAAACCCTCAACCTCACCCTCAACCTAACCCTAACTCTTATGATAACCCTAACCTTAACCTTAACTCTTACCCTAAACCTAACCCCAAAACTCACCCTCACCCAAACCCTAACCCTCACCCTAACCCTCACCCTAAACCTCACCCTAACCTAAAAATAACCCTAATCCTCACCCTCACACTAACCCTCACCATAAATCTTAACCTCACCCTAATCCTCACACAATCCTTAACCCTAACCTTCATCCTCAACCTAACCCTCACTCTCACTCGAACCCTCACCTCACGGTTACACTCACCCTCATGCAAAACATCCCCCTAACCTTTACCTTCACCCTAACACTCTCCCTAACCCTAACACTCCCTCTAACCCTCAAACTCAACCTAAACCTCACCCTAACCCTTACCCTCACCCTACCCCTCACCCTAATACTCATGCTAACCCTAACCTTAACAGTACTGCTCAACCTGACCCTAACCCTAACCCTGTCCATAACTCTAACCCTCACCCTCACCCTAACACTCTTACCCTCACCCTACCCTAATCCTCACTGACACCCTAACCCTCACCCTCACCCTAAACATCTTCCTCAAAGTAGCCATAATCCTAACCCTAACCCTAACACTCACCCTAATCCTAAACCTCACCCTAACCCTCACCTTCATCCTAACCCTCACAATAACCCTTACCCTCAACCTAAACCTAACCCTAAACCTAACCCTCACACTTACCCTTACCCTCACCCTAACCCTCAACCTCACCCTATCCCTAAGCCTAACCCTCACCTTAACCCTTACCCTAACCCTAACCCTCATCCTCACCCTAACCCTCACTCTAACCCTAACCTTATCCCTAACCCTCACCCTCATCCTAACCCTCACCCTTACCCTTACCATCACGGTAAACCTAACCCTAACCATAAACCTAACCCTCACACTAACTCTAACCCTCACACTAACACTCAACCTCAGCCTATCCCTAACCCTCACCCTAAACCTTACCCTCACCCTAGCCTAAACTTAACCTGAACCCGAAACCTAACCCTCCCCCTTACCCTTACCCTCAGCCTCACCCTAAACATCAACCTAATTCTAACTCTCACCTTAATCCTAAAGCTAACCCTGAACCTAATGCTAACCCTCACCCTAAACTTCACCCACACTCTAATCCTCACCCTAACCCTAACCCTAAATCTTACCCTAACCCTAATCCTCACCCTCACCCTCAACCTCAGCTTAACCCAAACCCTAACCTTAATCCTAACCCTAACTCTCACCCTCACCCCAAACCTAACCCTAACTGTTACCCAACCCTCACCCTTATCCTCATCTTAACCCTAACCCTAACCCTAACCCTAACCCTCAAACTAACCCTAACCCTACCACTCACCCTAACCCTCATCCTAACCCTAAACCTAACACTCACCCTCATCCTAACCTTAACTGTAAACATTACCCTCAGCCTAACCCTAACCCTAACATTAACTTTCACCCTAACCCTCATCCTGACACCAATACTCACCCTAAACCTAACCCTAAACCTAACCCTCAACCTCACCGTAACCCTCAGCGTCACTCTAACCCTCACCCTAACCCTGAACCTCACCCACACCCTAACCCTCAACCTCACCCTCACCCACACCCGAAACCTCACCCTTAACCTAGCCCTCACCATAACCCTAACCCTAAACCTTACCTAACCGAAACCCAAACCCTCCCCCTCACCCTCACCCTATCCCTCACCCTAAATCAAACCCTAACTATTACCCTAACCTTAACCCTCTCGCTAACCCTAACCCTCACCCTCATCCGCACCCTCACGGTCACCCTCACCCTAACCCTAACCCTCACACTCACCCTAAGCCTTACCACATTAACCCTCATCCTCACCTGAACCCGCAACTCAGGGTAACACTCACCCTCACCCAAAACATCACCCTAACCCTAACCATCACCCTAAACCTTACCCTAAACCTCATCCTAACCCTCACACTCACTAGAAACCTCACCTCATTGTAACCCTTACCCTCACCCAAAACATCACCCTAAACCTATCGCTCACCCTAACCCTAACCCTAACCCTATCCCTAAGGCTAAAACTCCCTCTAACCCTCAAACTCACCCTAATCCTCAATCTAAACATAAGCCTAACACTTACCTAACCCAAACTCTCACCCTCACCCTCACTCTCACCCTAACCCTCACCCTCACTGTAGACCTCAGCCTAACCCTAACCCTAACCCTAACCCTCACACTCACACTCACACTCACAGTGAAACTATTCCTAACCCTAAAACTAATCCTAACCCTAAACTTCAACCTGACCCTGACCCTCACCCTAACCCTAACCCTCACCCTAACCCAAACCCTCACCCTAACCCAAACTCTCACCCTAACCCTAACCCTAACCCTAATCCTCACCCAAACCCTAAACCTCACCCTAAACTTTACCCGAACCCTAACCGTAAACCTAACCCTCACCTTACCCCTCACCCTAACGCTAATTCAAACCATCACCCTAACCCTTACCCTCACCCTAACCCTCGTCCTAAACCTATCCCTAACACTAACCTTAAACCACACCATAACCCTCACCCTAACCATAATCCAACCATAAACATCACGCTAACCCTAACACTCACCTCATGCTAACCCTCAACCTAACACTTACCCTCATCCTAACTCTAACCCTAAAACTAACCCTCACCCTCAACTTAACCCTAACTCTAACTCTCACCCAAACCCTAACCCTTACCCTAAACCTGACCCTATCCCAAACACTCACCCTAAGTCTAAACCTCACCCTAACCCTAATCCAAACCCTAAACCTCACCCTCACCCTAACCTTCACCCTAACTTTACCCTCACCCTAACCCTCACACTAACCCTAACTCTAACCCTAACCCAAACTCTCACACTAACCCTAACCCTAACCCTAAACCTAAACATCACCATAATCCGCACCCTCACCCTAACCCTAAAACTCACCCTCATCCAAAACCTCACCCTAACACTTACCCTCACCCTAACCATTACCCTCACCCTAAACCTAACACTAACACACTCTCTAACCCTCACCCTCCTTCTAACCCTCAAACTCAACCTAACACTCACCCTAACCCTTATCCTCACCCTAACCCTCAAGCTAAGCCTAACCCTAACACTAACACTAACCCTAAACTTAAACATTACCCTAAACCTAACCCTCACCCTCATCATAACCATCAGCCTTACAATTACCCTACCCCTAACCCTAACCGTAACCCTAACCCTCACGCTCACCTAACCCTTACCCTCACCGTAAACCTAACCCTAACCCAACCCCTCACCCTAACCCTCATGCTAACCCTAAATTTAACAGTAATTCTCACTCTGACACTAAACCTAACCTTAACTCTAACCCTCATCCTCACCCTAACACTGTAACCCTCACCCTACCCTAATCCTCACCGACACCCTAACCCTCACACTCACCCTAACACTTACCCTCACAGTAGCCATCAGCCTAACCCTAACCCTAACCCTAACACTCACCATAATCCTAACCCTCACCCAAACTCTCAACTTTATCCTAACCCTCACAATAACCCTTACCCTCAACCTAAACGTAACCCTAAACCTAACCCTCACACTAAACCTTACCCCAAACCTAATCCTCACCCTCACCCTCACCCTAACCCTAACCCTCACCCTAACCATTACCCTAACCCTAACTCTCAGCCTCATCCTAACAATACCCCTTACCCTTACCCTCACGTTAACCCTAACCCTAAACCTAACCCTCACACTAACTCTAACCCTTACACTAACACTCACCCTCAGTCTAACCCTAAACGTTACCCTCACCCTACCCTAACACTAACACTAACCCTAACACTCACCAAAACCCTAACCCTAACACTAACCTTAAAACTAACCCTAACCCTCACCCTCACCCTAACCCTCAACCGCACCCTAACTCTATGCCTAACCCTAATCCTAACACTAATACTAAACATAACACTCTCACACTAAACCTAAACCTATAAATAAACCTCACCCTTACACTCACTATAAATCTAACACTAACCCTCACCCTCACCGTAACCCTAAACAAAACCCTAATCCTCACCCTTCCCCTCACCCTAACACTTAATCTAAACCTAAACTCAACCTCACCCTAAGTGTAAACCTAACCATAAATCTCACCCTAACCCTAACACTCACCCCAAACCTAAACCTAAATTTCATCCTCACCCTAACACTCACCCTCACCCTAAGCCTATCCCTAAACCTCACCCTCATCCTAACCCTCACCCTTACCCTTACCCTCACGTTACCCCTAATCCTAACCCTAAAGCTAACCCTCACACTACCACTAGGGCTCACACTAACCCTAACAGTACCCCTCACCCTAACCCTCAACTTAAACCTAACTCTAACCCTTACCCTCACCCTAACCTTAACCCTCACCCTAACCCTCAACCTCCCACTCAATCTCACCCTTAACCTTACCCTTAACCTACCCCTCACCCTAACTCTCAACCTAAACCTAACCCTGAAACTAACCCTCACGCTAACCCTAACCCTCACCCTCATCATCAGCCTAACCCTAACCCAAACCCTAATCCTAAGCCTAAGCCTCACCCTCACCCTCACCCTAACCCTAACCACAACCATAACCCTCCCCCACCCCCTCCCCCTAACCATAAACCTAAACCTAACCTCACCTTAACATAACCATTACCCTCACCCTAATCCTAACTCTAACCCTAACACTAACCCTTACCCTAAACCTAACCCTAACATTAACCCTAACCCTCAAACTAAACCTAACCTTAAGCTTAACCCTAACCCTAACCCTCCTCCTCACCCTAAACCTCAACCTAACCCTTACCCTCATCCTCACCCTAATCCTCACAATAAACTTAACCCTAAGCCTCACCCTCACACTCACCTTCATGCTCACTTTAAACCTCATTATCAGCTTCAACCTCATCCTAACCCTAACCCTAAACCTCACCCTAACCATAACCCTGACCCTAACATTAACCATAACACACACCCTAACCCTCATCCTAACCCTAACCCTAACCGTCACCCTCACCCTAAACCTAACCCTAACTCTAACCCTCAATCTAACCCAAATCTTCACCCTCACCCTCTCCCTCACCCTTAGCCTAACTCTAACCCTAACTATAATCCTAACCCTATAACTCACCCTCACCCTCACGCTAATTCTAACCCTAAACCTAACTTTAATCCGAAACCTCACCCTAACCCTAACTCTAACTTTCACCCTAACGCAAACACTCAACCGAACCCTAACCCTAATCGTCACCCTCACCTTAAATCCAAACCTCACCCTAACCTCAACCTAACCCTAACTCTAACCCTAACCCTAAACCTCACCCTAAACCTCACACTAACCCTTACCCTCACGCTAACACTAACCTTAACCCTAACCCTTACACTAATCCTAACCCTCACATTAACCCTATCTATACCCCTCACTCTAACCCTCACCCTAAACCTCAACCTCACCTCAACCCTCACCCTAATCCTAACGCTAACCCTAACCTTCAACCTAACCCTAACCTTAACCCTCTCCCTCACTCTAACCGCCCCTGTCAAATTAACCCTCGCCTTTAACTTAACCATCATCCACAACCTAACCCTCACCCTCACCCTAACCCTCACGCTATCCCTAACCCTAAACCTAAGCCTAACCCTGACCCTCAACCTCACCCTCAACCTTATCCTTACCCTAACCCTCACACTAGCCCTCATCCTAACACTCATACTAACCCTAAACCGTACTCTCACCTTACCCTCATCCTAACCTTACCCTCACACTAACCCTATCCCTAACCATAACACTCACACTAAACCTAACCCTCACACTGACCCTAACCCTACCCCTCACACTAACCCTAAAGCTAAACCTAACCCTAAACCTCACCCTAACCCTAAGCCTAATCCTAACCCTCACCCTCACCCTAGACCTCAACCTAACCCTAATCCTTACCCCAACCCTCACCCTAACCCTAAAACTCACCCTAACATTAATCCTCACCCTCACCCTAAACCTTACCCTAAACCTAAGCCTAACATTAACCCTAACTCTCACCCTAAACCTAACCCTTAACTTAACCCAAACCCTCAACCTAACATTCATCCTAACCCTAAACCTAAACCTAATCCTCCCCCTCCCCCTAAACCAAACCTTAACCCTTACCCTCATCCTCACCCTAAACCTCACAATAAACCTATCCCTCACTCTAACCCTAACACTAAACATCACCCTCACCCTCACCCTAACCCCTCAGCCTAACCCTAATCCAAACACTAACCCTCACCCTCACTCTCAACCTAACCCTAACCCAAAACCTAAACCTACCCTCACACTCAATCTCACCCTCACCTTAAACCTCAGCCTCAGCCTCACCATCATCGTAAAACTAACCTTAACCCTAACACTCCCACTAACCCTAACTCTGACCCTAACCCTAACCCTAACCACACCCTAACCCTCACCCTCACCCTCACACTCACCCTAAACCTCAACCTCACCCTAGCCCTCACCCCAATCCTAAAACTAACCCTAACCCTCATCCTAACCCTAACCCTCACCCTAAACCTCATCCTCATCATAACCATCACCCTAAACCTTATCCTCACCCTCACCCTAAACTTCAACCTAACCCTAACCCTCACCCTAACCCTAACCCTACCCCTCACCTTAAACCTCATGCTAACCCTAACACTCATCCTAACCCTAACCCTAACCCTAACACTCATTCTGACCCTCAGCATAACCCTAAAGCTAACCCTAATGCTAACCGTATTCCTCACCCTCACACTCACCCTAATTCTAACCCTAACCCTAACCCTAACCGTAACCCTCACCCTCACCCTCACCCTCAGACTAAACCTAACCCTCACCCTAAAGCTTACCCTCACCCTACCCTAACCCTAACCCTAATCCTAAACCTAACTCTCACCCAAACCCTAATCCTAACACTAAACCTAAACCTAACCCTAACCCTCACACTCACCCTAACACTCACCCTAATCCATACCCTAAACCTAACACTCAAACTCACCGTCACTCTAACACTCACCCTAACCCTAACCCTCACCCCTACCCAAACCCGAACCCTCGACCTAACCATCACCCTCACACTAAACATCACCCTAACTCTAACCTGCACCCTAACCCTAAATCTCAAACTCAGCCTAAACCTAACCCTCACCCTAAACCTTACCCTAAACCTAAGACTCACCCTCACCCTAACCCTCATCTTACCCTTACCTTCACCCTCACCCTATAAGTAATCCTAACAATAACCCTCAACATAACCCTCATCCTAACCCTAAACCAAACCCTAAACCTCACCCTAACCCTCACCCTAACGCTAACCCTAACCCTCACCCTCAACCTAACCCTCACACTAACACTTACCTTCACCCTAACACTAACATTAACCTTCACATTAACCCTAACCTCACCCTAACCCTCATCCTAACCCTAACCCAACCCTAACCGTCACCCTCACCCTAAACCTAACCCTAACCCTAACCCACAACCTAACCCAAATCCTCACCCTCACCTTCTCCCTCACCCTCAGTCTAACCCTAACACTAACCGTAATCCTAACCCTAACCCTCATCCTCACCATCACCCGAACCCTCAACCTAAACCAAACCCTAAACCTAACCCTCACCCTAACCCTAACCCTCACACTGACCCTTAACGCTAACCCTAAACCTAACTCTCACTTTCACCCTAACCCTAAACAAAACCCTAACCGTAAATGTCACCCTACTCCTCACCCTAACCCTTAACCTACCCCTAATCCTCACCCTCACCCTAACCCTAAAACTAACCCTAAACCTAATCCTCACCCTAACACACACCCTCACCATAAACCTATCCCTAACCCTCACCCTCATCCTAAGCCTAACCCTTACCCTTACCCTCACGGTAACCCTAACCCTAACCCCAATCCTAACCCTCACACTAACACTAAGGCTCACACTAACGCTAACCCTACCCCTCATCTAAACCTCAACCTAAACCTAACCCTAAACCTAACGCTCACGCTAACCCTCACCCTCACCCTCAGCCTAAACCTAACCCAAACCCTAATCCTAAACCTCAGCCTCACCCTCAACCTCACCCTCACCCTAAACTTAATCCCAACCCTAAACCTCACCCTCACCCTCACCCTAAACTTAAACCTAACCCTAACTCTCACCCTAACCCTAAACCTCACCCTAAACCTAACTGTAACTCTCACCCTAACCCTAACCCTTACCCTTACCCTAAACCTAACCCTAACATTAACCCTAACCCTCACCCTAAACCTAAACCTAAACTTAACCCTAACTCTCACCCTAAACCTCACCCTAACCCTAACCCGCCCCCTCACCCTAAACCTCAACCTAACCCTTACCCTCATCCTCAACCTAATCCTCACAAGAAACCTAGCCCTCAACCTAACCCTAACACTAAACCTCACCCTCACCCTGACGCTCACCCTCACCCTAACCCTAAACCAAACACTAATCCTAACACTAACCCTCACCCTCACCCTCAAGCTAACCCTAAACCGAACCCTACTCCTGACCCTCACACTCACCCTCATCCTCAAGTTAAACCTCAGCTTCAGCCTAACACTTACCATAACCCTTCCCCGCACCCTAACACTTAAACTAACCCTAAACCTCACCCTCACACTAACTCTAAACCTAATCCTAACCCTCACCCTAACTGTAACCCTGACCCTAACACTAACCATAACTCACACCCTATCCCTCACCCAAACCGTAACCTTCACCCAAACCCTAAACCTACCCCTCATCTTAACCCTTATCCTAAACTGAAGCCTAACCCTAACATTCACCCTAACCCTAACCTAACCCTAACACTCTCCCTCAACCTCAGCATAACCCTAACCCTAACTCTAATAATAAACCTATAACTGACCATCACCCTCACCCTAATTCTAACCCTAAACCTAACACTAACCCTCACCCTCAATCTAACCCTAACTCTAACTCTCACCCTAACCCTAACCCTCACACTAACCCTAACCCTAACCGTTGCCCTCACCCTAAATCTAAACCTTACTCTAACCCTCAACCTAACCCTAACTCTAAACCTAAACCTAAACCTCACCCTAACCCTTACCCTCATTCTAACCCTAACCCAACCCTAACCCTCACACTAATCCTAACCCTCACACTAATCCTAACCCTCACCTCAACCCTAACTATACCCCTCACCCTAACCCTCACCCTAACCCTCACCCTAACATTAATACGAACCCGAACCTTTACAGTAACCCTAACCTTAACCATCGCTCTCACTCTAACCCTCCCTGTCAACCTAAACCTCACCTTTACCCTAACCCTCAACTACAATCCAACCCTCCCCGTCACCCAAACCCTCACCCTATCCCTAACCCTAAGCCTAACCCTAACCCTCACCCTCAACCTCACCCTCAACCTAACCCTAACCCTAAACCTCACAGTAACCCTCACCCTAACACTCATGCTAACCCTAAACCTCACTCTCACCCTACCCTCATCCTAACCCTTACCCTCACCGTAACCCTATCCCTAACCATAACACTCACACTAAACCTAAACCTCACCCTACCCCTCACCCTAACCCTAAGCCTAACCCTAACCCTCACCCTAACCCTAAACCTCACCCTAACCCTAACACTCACCCTCACCCTAACCCTTACCCTAAACCTAACCCTAATATTAACCCTAACTCTCACCCTAAACCTAACCCTTAACTTAACCCTCACCCTCAACATAACCCTCACCCTAACCCTAACCCTAACCCTAACCCTGCCCCTCATCCTAACCCTAAACCTAACCCTTACACTCATCCTCACCCAAACCCTCACCATAAACCTATCCCTCACCCTAACCCTAACACTACCCATCACCCTCACATTCACCATCACCCTCAGCGTAACCCAAACCCTAACCCTAATCCAAACACTAACACTCACAGTCACCTTAAACCTAACGCTAACCCAAAACCTAACCCTCCCCTCACACTGACCCTCACCCTCACCTTAAACCTCAGCCTCAGCCTCACCCTCAACTTAACCCTAAACTTAACCCTAACAAGCACACTAACCATAACCCTGACCCTAACACTAAACCACACCCTAACCCTCAAGCTCACCCTAACCTTCAACCTCACCATAGCCCTCACCCTAATCCTAACTCTAACCCTAACCCTCACCCTAACCCTAACCTTCACCCTAACCCTCACCCTCATCCTAACCCTCACCCTAAACCTTACCCTCACCCTAACCCTAAACTTCACACTAACCCTAACCATCTCCCTAACCCTAAACCTACCCCTCACCCTAACCCTCATCCTAACCCTAAGCCTAACCCTAACACGCACACTAAACCCAACCCTAACCCTAACACTCATTTTGACCCTCAGCCTAAACCTAACCCTCACCCTAATCCTAACCCTATTCCTCACCCTCACACTCACCCTAATTCTAACCCTAACCCTAACCCTAGCTATACCCCTCACCCTAACCCTCACCCTAACCCTAAACCTAACCCTAACACTCACCCTCACCCTCACCCTCATCCTAAGCCTATCCCTCACCCTAAATCTTACCCTCACCCTACCCTAACCCTAATCACAAACCTAACCCTAACACTCACCCAAACCCTAATCCTAATACTAACACTAACCCTAACCCTAACCATCACCCTCACCCTAACCCTCAACATCAACCAAACGCTCACCCTCAACCTAACCATCACCCTCACACTAAACATCACCCTAAACTTAACCCTCAACCTCACCCTAACCCTAACTCTAACTCTCACCCTAACCCTAACCCTCACCCTAACCCTAACCCTAACCATTACCCTTACCCTAAATCTAAACCTCACCCTAACCATCAACCTAAAACTAACTCTACCCCTAACATTAAACCTCACATTAAACCTCATCCTAACCCTTACCCTCACTCTAACCCTAACCCTAACCCTCACACTAATCCAAACCCTAACCTTAACACTTGCCCTCAATCTAACCCTCCCTGCCAACCTAACCCTCACCTTTACCTTAACTGTCACCCGCAATCCAACCCTCACCCTCACCCAAACCCTCACCCTATCCCTAACCCTAACCCTAACCCTAACCCTCAACCTCACCCTCAACTTTACCCTAAAACTAACCCTCACACTAACCCTCACCCTAACACTCATGCTAACCCTAAACTTCACTCTCACCCTACCCTCATCCTAACCCTTACCCTCACCCTAAACCTATCCCTAAGCATAACACTCACAATAAACCTAACCCTCACCCTAAACCTAACCCTACCACTCACTCTGACACTAAACCTAACACTAACCCTAAAGCTCACCCTAAACCTAAGCCTAAACCTAACCTTCACCCTCACCCTAACCCTAACCCTAAACCAAACTGTAACCCTAACCCTCATGCTAACTCCCATCCTAACCCTAAAGCTAACCCTAACCCTCACCCTAACCCTAACCCTAAACCTAAACCTAACCGTAACCCTCACCCTAACCCTAACCCTAACCCAACCCTTACCCTAAACCTAACCTGAACATTAACCCTAAAACTCACCCTAAACCTAAAACTAAACTTAACCCTAACTCTCACCCTAAAGCTCACCCTAACCCTAACCCTAACCCTAACTCTCCCCCTCACCCTAAACCTCAACCTAAACATTACCCTCATCCTTACCCTAACCCTTACAAGAAACCTAACCCTCACACTAATCCTAACACTAAACCTCACCTTCACCTTCACGCTCACCCTCAGCCTAACCCTAACCCTAACACTAGTCCAAACACTAACCCTCAACCTCACCCTCAAGCTAAACCTAACCTGAAACCTAATCCTGACCCTCAACCTCACCCTCAACCTCACGTTAAACCTCACCTTCAGCCTCAACCTCACCCTAAACCGAACCATAACCCGAAACCTCACGCTAACTCTAAACCTCAACCTAACCCTCAACCTAACCCTAACTCTAACCCTAACCATCAGCCTGACCCTGGTCCTCACCCTAACCCTAACCCTCACCCTAACTCTAACCCTCACCCTAACCCTCACCCTCATCCTAACCCTCACCCTAACCCATACTCTTACACTAACCCTAGGCCTCACCCTAACCGTAACCCTACTCCTCTCTTTAACCCTCATCCTAACCCTAACCCTAACCCTAACAATCACCCTGAGCCTCAGCCTAACCCAAACCCTAACCCTTACCCTAATCCTAAAACTAACCCTCACCCTCACACTCACCCTTATTCTAACTCTAACCCTAACCCTAACTATACCCCTCACCTGAAACCTCAGCCTAACCCTAAACCTAACCCTAAGCCTCACCCTCACCCTCAGCCTCAGCCTAACCCTAACCCTCACCCTAAACCTTACCTGCACCCTACCCTAACCCTAACCCTAACCCTAAATTTCACCCAAAACCTAAACCTCACACTAACCTTAAATCTAACCCTAAACCTCACCCTCACCCTAACCCTTACCCTAAACCTAACCCTCAAACTCACCGTCACTCTAACACTCACACTAACCTTAACCCTCACCCACAACCTAACCCTTACCCTACCCTCACCCTCACCCTAACCCTCACAGTAACCCTTACCCTCACCTTAACCCTAACACTGTACCTCACACTAACCCTAACCCTCATCCTAACCATAATCCTATGCCTTACCCTACCCCTCATCCTAACCCTACACCTTAACCTAACACTCACCGTCAACCTCACCCTAAACCTAAACCTCCCCCTTTCCCAAAACCTCACCCTCACCCTCACCCTCAGTCTAACCCTAACCCTAAAACTACCCTTAACCCTAATCCTAACCCGCATCCTCACCCTAACACTCACCCTCACCCTAAACCTATCCCTAACCCTCACCCTCAACCTAACCCTCATCCTTACACTTACACTCACGGTAACCCTAACCCTAACACTAATCCTAACCTCAAACTAACATTAAGGTTCACACTAAGCCTAACCCTATCTCTCACCATAACCCTCAACCTAAAAGTAACCCTAACCCTAAACCTCAACCTAACCATAAACCTCAGCCTAACCCTCACCCTCAACCTCACCCTAAACCTGAACCTAACCCTCAGGCTAGCCCTTAACCTAAACTTAACCCTAACCCTAACACTCACGCTAACCCTCACCCTCACCCTCAGCCTAAACCTAACTGAAACACTAATCCTAACCCTAAGCCTCCCCCTCCCCCTCCCCCTCACTCTAACCCTAATCCCAAACCTAAACCTCACTCTCACCCCCACCCTAACCCTAAACCTAACCCTAACCCTCACCCTAACCCTAACCCTCACCGTAAACCTAACCGTAACCCTCACCCTAAACATAACCCTAACCCTAACCCTTACCCAAAACCTAACTCTAACATTATCCCTAACCCTCACCCTAAACCTAAACCTAAACTTAACCCTAACCCTCACCCTCACACTAACCCTAACCCTCACCCTCACCCTAACCCTCAACCTAACCCTTACCTTCATCCTCACCTTAACCCTCACCATAAATGTAACGCTCGACCTCACCTTCATGATCACCCTCTGCCTAACCCTAACCCTAACACCAATCCAAAAACTAATCCTCACCCTCACCGTCAAGTTAATCCTATCCCGAACCCTCACCCTCACCCTCACACGCACCATCAAACTCACCTTAAACCTCAGCCTCAGCATACATAACCCTTACAAAAGCGAAACCCTGATCCTAAATCTAACCCAAAACCCACACACTAACCCTCACCCTCACCCTAGCCCTCAACCTAACCCTAACCCTAACTCTAACTCTCACCCTAACCCCAACTTTCACCCTAACCCTAAACCTTACACTCAAAATCACCCTAACTCTAAACCTCATCCTAACCCTCAAACTAATGCTAACTCTAGCCATAACCCTAAACCTCACCCTAAACCTCACCCTAGCGTTCATGTTAACCCTAAACCTAACTCTCACCCTACCGTAATCCTAACCCGTACCCTCACCCTAACCCTATCCCTAACCATAACCCTCACACTAAACCTAACCCTCCCCATAACCCTAAAACTAACCCTCACACTAATCCTAACCCTAAACCTAATCTGCACTCTCAAGTTAACCCTTACCCTCACCCTAACCCTCACCCTAACCCTAACCCTAATCCAAACCCTAACCTTAACCTTAAACATCACCCTAACCCTTACCCTAATCCTAAACCTCATCCTCATCCTAACCCTCACCCTAACATTTACCCTCACCATAATCCTAAACCCGACCCTCACCCTCACCGTAACCGTTAACCTCACTGTAACCCTAACCCCAATCATAAAACTACCCCTCACCCTAAGCTTCATCCTAACACTAACAGTAATCCTAATCCTCACCCTGTCCCTAACCCTAACCCGAACCCTTACCCTCACCCTCAATCTAAAAATCACTGTCACCCTAATCCTCACCCTACCCTAAACCTCAACGACACCCTAACCCTCACCCTCACCCTCACCCTCACCCTTACCCTAACACTCACCCTCACTCTAGCCCTGGCCTAACGGTAAACCAAACCCTAATCATTACCCTAACCCTAAACCTAACCCTAACTGTCACACTAACCCTAACGTTAACACTAACCCTAACCCTAACCCTCACACTAACCCTCATCCTAAACCTAACCCTAACCCTCACGCTCATCCTAACCCTAACCCTAACCCTCACCCTAACCCTAAACCTCACCATCACACTCACCCTCAACCTAACCCTAAACCTACCCCTCAACCTAAACCTCATCATAACACTAACCCTAACCCTAACACACACACTAATCCTAAACCTAACACTAAACCTCACACTCAACCTCATCCTCACCCTAAGCTAACCCTACACTTCACACTAACCCTCATCCTAACCCTAACCATAATCCTAGCCCTAACCGTCACCCTCACCCTAAACCTAACCCTAACACTTACCCTCAACCTAAACCAAACCCTCACCCTCACCCTCACCCTCAGTCTAACCCTAACCCTAACCGTAATCTTAACCCTAACCCTCACCTTCACCCTCCCCCTAACCTCACCCTAAGCCTAACCCTCACCCTAACCCTAACCCTCACCCTAAACCTCACGCTAACCCTAACCCTAACCCTCACGTTCACCCTAACCCTAAACTAAACCCTAACCCTAAACCTCACCCTACCCCTCACACAAACCCTTAACCTAACCCTAATCCTAACCCTCACCCTAACCCTAAAACTAACCCTCACCCTCACCCTAACCCTAACCCTCACCCTAACCCTAACCCTAACCTTCATTCTCACCCGAACACTCACCTTCACCCTAAACATATCCCTAACCCTCACCCTCATCCTAACCCTCACCGTTACACTTACCCTCACTGTAACCCTAACCCTAAACCTAATCCTAACCCTCACACTTACACTAAGGCTCACAGTAACCCTATCCCTACCCCTCACCCTAACCCTTAACCTAAACCTAAACCTGACCCTAACCCTCACCGTCACCCAAACCCTCACCCTACCCTAACCCTCAGTGACACCCTCACCCTCACCTTCTCTCTCACCCTCACCATAAACCTCACCCTCACCCTAGCCCTCAGCCTAACCCTAAACCTAAACCTATCCCTAACCCTCACAATAACCCTAACCCTCACACTAACCCTAACCCTACCCCTCACACTAACCCTCATCCTGAACCTATCCCTAACCCTCACCCTAACCCTTACCCTAAAAATAACACTCACCCTAACACTAAACCTCACCCTCACCCGCAAACTCAACCTAACTGTAAACCTACCCCTTACCCTTAACCTCATCCTAACCCTAACTCTAACCCTAACACTCACACTTATCCTAAACCTAGCCCTAAACCTCACCCTCACCCTCACTATCAGCCTATCACGAAACATCACCCTAACCCACACCCTAGCCTAACCCTCACCTACACCCTAAACCTCACCCTCACCCTCACACTCAGCCTAAGCCTCACCCTAAACCTAGCCCTCAGCCTAACCCATACACTAACCCTAACACTAACCCTAACCCACCCCCTAACCCTCACCCTCACACTAAACCTAAGCCTAAGCCAAACACTCACCCTAACACTCAACCAAACCCTAACCCTAACATTAACCCTAACCCTTACTCTAACACTAACCTTTAGCCTAACCCTAACCCTCACCCTACCCTACCCATAACCCGAACCCAAACCCGAACCCTAAGCCTCACCCTCACCCTCACCCTAACTCTAAACCTCACCCTAACCCTCAACCTAATCATAACTCTAACACAAACCCTAAAACTCACGCTAAACCTCACCCTAATCCTTACCCTCACTCTAACCCTAAACCTAACCCTAACCCTCACACCAATCCTAACCTTCACCCTAACCCTAACTATACCCCTCACCCTAACACTAATACGAACCCTAACCATCACCCTAACTCTAACCTTAACCCTCACCCTCACTCTAACCCTCCCCGTCAATCTAACCCTGACCCTTACCCTAGCCCTCACCCACAACCCAACCCTCACCCTCACCTAAACCCTCCCCCAATCCCTAACCATAACCGTAAACCTAACCCACAACGTCAACCTCACCCTCACAATAACCCTAACCCTAACCCTCATCCTAAGCCTAACCCAGACCCTAACACTAACCCTAAGCCTAACCCTCACCCTCACCCTAACACTTACCCTAACCCGAAGTCTAATCCTAACCCTCACCCTTACCCTAACCCTCACCCTCACCCTCAAACTCACCCTAACCCTCACCCTTTCACTACTCCTCACCCTAATCCTAACTTTGACCCTAACACTCACCCAAACCCTAACAATAACACTAAAACTAAACCTAACCATCAAACACACCATCACATTAACACTCACCCTAATCCTAATTCTCACCCACGACATAACCCTCACCCTCACCCGAACACGAACACTCACCCTACACCTCACGCTCACACTAAACATCACCTAACCCTAACCCGCACACTAACCCTAACCCTAACACTCACGCTATCCCTAACTCTCAACCTCACCCTAACCATAAGCCTCAGCCTTACCCTAAACCTCACCCTCATCCTAACCCTCACCATTCCACTTACCCTCATGGTAAGCCTAACCCGAACTCTAACCCTCACACTAACCATAACTCTCAAACTAACCCTAACCCTACCCCTCACCCTAACCCTCATACTAAACCTAACACTAACCCTAACACTCACCCTAACACTAATCCTAACCCTAACTCTCACCCTCACCCTCACCCTCACCTTCACCTTAAACCTCAGCCTCAGCCTCAACCTCAACCTAACCCTAACCCTAACCATAACCCTCACCCTAATGGTAACCCTGACCCTAACCCTAACCCTAACCCACACCCTTAACCTCAACCTCACCCTCAACCTCAAACTAACCCTCACCCTAAACCTAGCCCTCACCCTAACCCTAACTCTAACCCTAACACACACCCAAACCCTAAATCTAACACTCACCCTAACCCTAATCCTCACCAAAACCCTAACCTACACCCTCACCCGAACCCTCATGCTAAACCTAACCCTAAACGTAACCCTCACGCTAACATTAACCTTCACCCTCATGCTCAGTCTGACCCTAAGCCAAACTCTAATCGAAGCCTAAGCCTCACCCTCACCCTCACCCTAACCCAAACACTAATCCTAACCCTAAGCCTCACCCTCAGCCTCACCCTAACCCTAAGCCTAAATCTAACCCTCACCCTAAGCATTACCCTCTCCCTAAACCTAACAGTGACCCTCACACTAACCCTAAGCCTAACTTTAACATTCACCCTAACCCTAAACCTAAGACACACCCTGACCCTCAGCCTAACCCTAACCCTAACCCAAATCTGAACCCTATTCCTCATGCTCACACTCACCCTAATTCTAAACCTATCTCTAACCCTAACTATACCCCTCACCCTAACCCTCACCCTAACCCTAAACCTAACACTATCCCTCACCCTCACCCTTACCCTCAACCTAAAACTAACCCACACCCTAAAACTTACCCTCACCTTACCCTAACCCTAACCCTAACCCTACCCCTAACACTCACGCAAACCCTAACCCTAACACTAACCCTAACCCTCAACCTCACCGTACCACTCACCCTAACCCTTACCCTAAACCTAACCCTCAAACTCACGGTCACCCTAACACTCACCCTAACCCTAACTCTCACCCACACCCTAACCCTTAGCCTCACCCGAACTCTCACCCTCACCCTAAATCTCACCCTCACACTAAACATCACCCTAAACCTAACCGCCACCCTAACCCTAACCCCCACCCTAACCCTAACCCTAAACCTCAACCTAATCCTAATCCTCACCCTCACACTTAACCTAAGCAAAACCCTAAGCCTAACACTAATCCTAAACCTAACACTCACCCTCACCCTAAACCTAAACCTATCAGAAAACCTCACATCACACTCACCCTAACCCTAATCCTAACCCTCACCCTCACACTAACCCTAAGCAAAATCCTAACCTTAAACCTCACCCTACCCCTCACCCTAACCCTTAACCTAACCCTAACCCTCACGCTCAAACTCACCTTCACGCTAACCCACACACTAAGCCTAGACCTTACCCTAAAACTAACTCTAACCCTAAACCTTACCCGAACCCTAACCCTCACCCTAAACCGACCCCTACCCCTCACCTTAACCCTCATCCTAACCCTAAGCAATTACCTAACACTCACCAAATCAATAACCTTAACCCTAACACTCAACCTGTCACTCAGCCTAACACTAATACGAAACCTAACCACCACCCTAAACCTAACCTTATCCTTCGCCATCACTCTAACCCTCCCCTTCAACCTAACCCTCACCTTTACCCTAACCCTCACCCACAACCCAACCCTCAGCCTATGCCTAACTCTAACACTAAACCTAACCCTCACCCTCAAACTCACTCTCACCCTAACCCTAACCCTAACCCTACCATAACCCTAACCCAGACCCTAACCCTAACCATAACCCTCACCCTCACACTCACCCTAACCCTAAACCTAACCCTAAGCCTAAGCCTAATCCTAACCCTCACCTTCACACTAGCCCTCACCCTAACACTAATACTAACCCTAACCCTCACCCTAAACCTAAACCTCACCCTAACCCTAACCCTCACACTAACCCTAAACCTTACCCTAAACATAACGCTAACATTAACCCTAACTCTCACCGTAAACCTAAACTTTAACTTAACCCTAATCCTCACCCTAACCCTCAACCTAACACTAACCCTAAACCTAAACCTCTCCCTCACCATAACCATGAACATAACCCTTACACTCATCCTCACCCTAACACTCAAAATAAACCTAACCCTCACCCTAACCCTAACACTAACATTCACACTCACCCTCATGCTCACCCTAACCCTAACACTAATCCAAACACTAATCCTCACGCTTAAGCTCAACCTAACCCTAACCCGAACTCTAACCCTCACCCTCACACCAACTTTCAACCTCACCTTAAACCTCATCCTCAGCCTAAACCTCACGCTAACTCTAACCCTAACCTAACCCTCACCCTCACCATAACCCTGACCCTAAACCCAACCCTAACCCACCCCCTATCCCTCACCCTCCCCCTCATCCTCCCCCTAAACCTCACCCTCATCCTAGCCCTCACCCTAATCCTAACTCTAACCCTAAACCTCACCCTAACCCTAATCCTCACCCTAATCCTCACCCTCACCCTAACCCTTATCCTCATCCTAACAGTAACTCTCAACCTAACCCTAAATCTACCCCTCACCATAAATTTCATCCTAGTCCTAAGCCTAAACCTAACACTCACCCTGACCCTCAGCCTAACCCTAACACTAACCCTAATCCGAACCCTATTACTCACCCTCACACTCACCCTAATTCTCACCCCTAACCCTATCTATACCCCTTACCATAAACCTTATCCTAACTCTAAACCAAACCCTAACCCTAACCCTCACCCTAAACCTAACCCTAACCATCATCCACAAACTAACTCTAAACCTCACCCTAACCCTCATCCTAACCGTAACTCAAAGCCTAACCCTAAACCTCACCCTAAACCTCAACCTAACCCTTATGCTCACTCTAACCTTAACCCTAACCATCACACTAATCCTAACCCTCACCTTAACCCAAACTATACCCCTCACCCTAACCCTCACCCTAACACTAATACAAAAATTATCCATCACCCTAACCCTACCCTTAACCTCTCCCTCACTCTAACCCTCACCTTCAATCTAACCCTCACCTTTACCCTAACCCTCACCCACAACCCAAACCTCACCCTCACCCAAACCCTCACTGTAACCCTAACCCTAACGCTAACTCTCACACTAACCCTAACCCAGATCCTAAGCCTAACCCTAACCTTCACCCTCACCCTCACCCTAACCCTAACCCTAACACTCACACTAGCCCTCACATTAACACTCATGCTAACCCTGAAACTCAATCTCACTCTACCGTCATCCTAACCCTTACCGTCACCTTAATCCTATCCGTAACCATAACCCTCCCACTAAACCTAACCGTCACTCTAACCCTAACCCTACCCCTCACACTAACCCTAACCCTAACCCTAATGTGCATCCTCAACCTAACCCTTAGCATTACCCTAAAACTCACCCTAAAATTAACCCTAACCCTAACCCAAAACTTAACCTTAAACATCAACCTAACCCTTACCCTAACCCTAACACTCACCCTCTTCCTAACCCTCACCCTAACAATTACCGTCATACTAACCCTAAACCTAAACCTAACCCTCACCGTCACTTTAAACGTTAACATCACAAAAACCCTAACCCTAATCCTAAAACAACCCCTCACCCTAACCCTCATCCTAACCCTAACCATAACACTAATCCGCACCATGACCCTCACCCTAAACCTAACCCTCACCCTTACCCTAGCCCGCACCGTCACCCTAACCCTCACCCTACCCTAACCCTCAGCAACACCCTCACCATCACCTTGACCCTCACCCTCACCCTAAACCTCACACTCACTCCAGCCCTCAGCCTAACACTAACCCTAACCCTATCCTTCACCCTAAACCTAACCCTAAACCTATCCCTAAACCTCACACTATCGCTAACCCTCACACTAATACTAACCCTACCCCTCACACCAACCCTCATCCTAAACCTAATCCTAACCCTCACCCTCAACCTAACCCTAACCCTAACACTCACCCTAACCCTAAACCTCACCCTCACCCTCACCCTCAACCTAACCCTAACCCTACCCCTCACCCTAAACCTCAACCAAACCCTAACCCTCACCCAAACACTCACACTAATCCTAAACCTAACCCAAAAATTCACCCTCACCCTCACTATCAGCCTAACACTAACCCTCACCCTAACCCTACCCCTCAGCCTAAACCAAACCTAACCCTAACACTAACCCTAACCCTCACCCTAACCCTCACCCTCAACCTAACCTTAAGCCTAACCCAAACACTCACCCTAACACTCAACCAAACCCTAATCCTAACACTAACCCTAACCCTCAACCTAGCACTAACCTTTAGCCTAACCCTAGGCCTCAACCTACCCTAACCATAACCTGAAACCTAAACCGAACCCTACCCCTCACCCTAACCCTAACCCTAACCCTAACCCTAACCCTAAACCTCATTCTAACCCTCACCGTTACACTTACTCTCACGGTAACACTAAACCTAACTCTAACCCTCACATTAACCCTACCCCTCACACTAACCCTAACCCTACCCCTCAACCTAACCACATTCTAAACCTAACGCTAACCCTAACACTCACCTAACCCTAATCCTAACCCTCACATTCACCCTCACCCTCACCTTAAATCTCAGCCTCAGCCTCAACCTCACCCTAACCCTAAACCTAACCCTAACCCTCACCCTAACGGTATCCCTGAGCCTAACCTTAACCCTAACCCAAACCCTAACCCTCACCCTCACCTTCACTCTCACCCTAACCATCACCCTCACCCTAGCTCTCAACCTAATCTTAACTCTAATCCTAACACTCACCCAAACCCTAACTCTAACACTAACCCTAAATCTAATCCTCAAACTCAACATCACCCAAACAAAAACCCTAAACCTAACCCTAAAACACACCGTAACCCTCACCCTCACCGGAACCCTCATCCTAAACCTAACCCTAAGCCTAACCCTCACGCTAACCCTAACCCTCACCCTCATGCTCAGCCTAACCCTAAGCCAAACGCTAATCGAACCCTAAGACTCACCGTCACCTCACCCTAACCCAAACACTAATCCTAAACCTAAGCCTCACCCTCAGCCTCATCCTAACCCTAAACCTAACTCTAACCCTCACCCTAAACATAACACTCACCCTAAACCTAACTGTGACCCTCACCCTAACCCTAAACATAACCCTTACCCTAAACCTAACCCTAACATTAACCCTAATCCTAAACCTAAACCAAACCCTAACCTTAACCCTAAACCTCACCCAAAACTTAACCCTAACTCTAAACCTCCCCCTCCCCAAACCCTCTACATAAACCTTACCCTCATCCTCACCCTAACCCTCAACCTAAACCTAACACTAAACCTCACCCTCACCCTAACCCTTACTCTAACTCTCACCCTAACTCTAAGACTCACCCTCACCCTAACCCTAACCGTCTTCCTCACCCTAACTCTAAACCTCACCCTAACCCTCAACCTAACCCTAACGCTAACAATAACCCTAAACCTCACCTTAAATCTCACCCTAAACCTTTCCCTCACTCTAACCCTAACCCTCACACCAATTCTAACCTTCACCCTAACCCTAAATATACCCCTCACCCTACCCCTCACCCTAACACTAATACGAAACCTAAACATCACCCTAAACCTAACCTTAACCCTCGCCCTCACTCTAAACCTCCCAGTCAATCTAACCCTCACCTTTACCCTAACCCTCACCCACAACCCAACCTTCACCCTCACCCAAACCCTCACCTTATCCCTAACCCTAACCCTAAACCTAACCCACACACTGAACCTCACTCTCACCCTAACCCTAAACCTAGCCCTCACCCTAACCCTAAACCAAACCGTCACTCTAACCCTAACACTAACCCTAATCCTCACCCTCACACTCACCCTAACCCTAACCCGAACCCTAACTCTCAACATAACCCTCAATCTCATCCTAACCCTAACCATAACCATAACCCTCACCCTATACCTAACCTTAAACCTAATTCTATCCCTAACCCTCAGCCTAATCCTAACCCTCACCCTCACCCTATCCCTAATCCTAAACCTAAACCTCACCCTAACCCTAACCATAACCCTAACCCTAACCCTCAACATATCCCTCAGCCTTACCCTCACGCCAACCCTAACCGCAACCCTAACACTCACCCTAATGCTAACCCTAACCCTACTGCTATTCCTAACCTTCACCCTCACCCTAACCCTCATTCTAATCCTTACTCTCACCCTAAACCTAACTCGCACCCTAAACCTTACCCACAACCTAACCCTGACCCTAAGCCCAACCCTAAACATCACCCTCATCCTAAGCCTATCCCTCACACTAACCCTCACCCTCACCCTCACCCTTACCGTAACACTAACACTATCTCTAAAACAAACCTCATCCTAACCCTCACCCTAACCCTAAACGTAACCCTAACCCTCACCCTAATGCTCATCCTACCCATTACCCTAACCCTAACCCTCACAGTCATCCTAAAACGCACCCTAAACCTTTCCCTCAGCCTAATACTAACCCTAAACCTAATCCTAACCCTCACACTAACCCTAACCCTCACCCTAACCCTAACCATAAACCGCAGCGAAACCCTCTTCTTAAACCTAAACCTAACCCTCAACCTAACCCTAACCCTAACCCTCAACCTAACCCTAACCCTAACCACCTAACCCTAACCCTAACCCTAAACCTAACCCTAAACCTCACCCTCACCCTCAGCCTAACCCTAACCGTAACCCTAATCCTAACCCTAATGATCACACTCATCCTCACTCTACCACTAACCCTAATCCTGACCCTCACTCTAACTCCAAACCTATCCCTAACCCTCAACCTAACACTAACTCTCACCCTTACGCTAACAATAGCCCTCACCCTAACCCTAACTCTAATGCTATCCCTCACCCTAACCCACACCCTAACCCTAACCCTAACACTAAACCTCACCCTAACCGTCACGCTCAACATAAATCTAATATTAACATTAACCCTCAACCTCACCCTAAATCTCGCCTTAACCCTAACCGTCACCTTAACCCTATCCCTCACCCTCATCCTAACCCTCGCCTTAACCCTTACCCTCACACTTTGGCACAACCTCACCCTAACCCTCACCCTAACCCTTACCCTCCCCTGAACCCTAAACCTAACCGTTGGCCTATCCCTCATCCTAAACCTAACCCTAACTCTCACCCTAACCTTAACCCTAACCCTAACCCTAACCCTAACCCTAACCCAAACCCTCACCCTCAGCCTCAACCTCAACCTCAGCCTAACCCTAACTCTAACCCTAATTCAAACCCTAACCCTCACCCTCACCATAACTCTAAACCTAGCCCTAACCAAAACCCTCACGCTAAACCTAACCCTATCCCTAACCCTCACTATAACCCTAAACCTAATCCTAAAACTAACCCTCACCCTCACCCTACTCCTTAACCTGACCCTAACCCTAAGACTAACCCTGATACTAACCCTAACCCTAACCTCAGCCTCATACTAACCCTCACCCTAAACCTTACCCTCACAGTAACCCTAATCCTATCCCTAACCCTAACCCTCAATCTAAACCTAACTCTCACCTACACGCTAACCCTCACCCTAACACTCACCCTCACCCTCATACTCACCCTCAACCTAAACATCGCCCTAACCCTAACCCTCATTCTAAATCTAACCCTAAACCTCACCCTAACCCTAACCCTCACCTTAAACCTCACCCTCAACCTAATCCTCACTCAACCCTTAACCCTAAGCCTTTCTTAACTGAAACCATCAACCTCACCCTAAACCTCGCCCTAACCCTTACCCACACCTAAATGCTAACCTCTCATTCTCCCCAACCCTCACCCTAAGCCTTACCCTCACCCCAAAGCTCACCATAACCCTAAGCCTAACCCTCGCCTCACCCTCATACAAAACCTGACCCTAAACCTTACCCTCACCCGAACCCTAACCCTAACCCTCAGCTTAAACCTCATCCTAACCCTAACCATTACCCTAACCCTCAACCTAACCATAACCCTAACACTAACCCAACCCTCACCCTCACCCTCACCCTCATGCTCAACCTCATCCTCAACCTAACCCTAACTCTAAACCTAACCCTCACCCAAACCCTCATCCTGACCCTTACCCTCAACCTCAACACCACCCTCACCCTAACCCTCCTCCTCCCCTTCAACCTAACCCTAACCATATCCCTAACCTTCACCCTAAACCTAATTCTGACCCTCACACTCACCCTCACCCTAAGCCTAACCCTACACCTAAGCCTAATCCTAAACCTAACCGTCACACTCAACCTCACCCTAAACCTAATTCTCACCCTAATGCTCACCTTAACCCTCAACCTAACCCTAAACCTCACCCTCACCCTAACTCTCACCCTAAAGCTTACCCTCACTCTAACCCTAATCCTAACCCTAACTGTAACTCTCAACATCACCCTAAGCCTAACCCGAATCCTAACCCTCATATAACATTCACCCTAACTCTAAAGCTATCCCTAAACCTCACCCTCACACTAAACCTCATCGTAACCCTTACCCTCACCATAACCCTAACACTAACCCTAAGCCTAATCCTCACTGCAATCCTTAACATCACCCATAACCTAACCCACACCATCACCTTAACCCTTACCCTATCCCTAACCATCACCCTCACCCTAAAATTCACCCTCACCCGAACCCTCACCCTCATCCGAACCCTACTCTAAACCTCACCCTAACCCTAACTTTCACCCTAAACCTAACTCTAACCCTCACCATCATACTAACACAAACTCTCACCTTAAACCTCACCCAACCCTCACCTTAAACCTAACGCTAACCCTAACCCTCACCCTCACCCTAAATATCACCCTAACTCTAAACCTAACCATAACCCTCACATTAAAACCCTAACACTCCCCTTATCCCTAAACCTACCTCTCACCCTACCCCTCACCCTAAACCTAATCCTAACCCTCACCGTAACCCTAGCCCTAACCCTCAATTTGACGTAACCCTAGCCCTAACCCTCACAGTCACCCTAAACCTAACCATCACCTGCACCCTCACCCTAACCCTCACCCTCACCCTAACACTCACTCTCACCCTAAACATCACCCTGACCCTCACCATAACCCTAAACCTAACCCTCACCCTAAACCTAACCCTAACCCTCACCCTAACCCTAACACTAACCCTCACATTAACCCTAACCCTAACACTAAAGAAACCCTAACCCTAAACCTCACCCTCACCCTCACCGTCACCATAAACCTAACCCTAACTCTAACCCTCACCCTATCTCTAACCCTCACCCTAATGCTATCCTTATACCTCACCCTCACCCTAACCCTCACTCTAACCCTTACCCTCACCCTAACCCTCACCCTAACCCTCACCCTAACCCTAACACTAACCCTAACATTAAACCTCACCCTAAACCTCACCCTAACACTAAACCTAAACATAACCCTCACCCTAATGCTCACCCTAACCCTCAATCTAACACTAATCCTCACCCTCACCCTAACCCTCACCCTAAACCTTACCCACACCCTCACCCTAACCCTAACCCTAACCCTAACTCTAAGCCTCACCCTCACCCTAAGCCTAACCTGAAGCCTAACCCTCACTCAAACCCTCACCCTAATTCTAATGATATCCCTAAAACTCACCCTCACGCTAAACCTCATCGTAACCTTTACCGTCAACATATCCCTAACCCTAACCCTAACCCTAATCCTCACCGTAATCCTAACCCTCACCCTCAACCTAACCCTCACTGTCACCTTAACCCTCTCCCTAAACCTAACCATCACAGTCTCCCTAAAATTCACCCTCACCCTCACCCTAACCCTGACCCTAATCCTACCCTAAACCTCACCGTAACCCTAACACTCACACTAACCCTAACACTAACCCTAATGCTTACATTAGCCATAACCCCAAAACTAACCCTAAACCTACCCCTCACCCTACAACACCCCTAACCGTAATCCTAACCCTCACCCTAACCCTAACCCTAACCCTCACCTTCAACCTAACCCTCAACCTAACCCTAAACCAAACCTAAACTCTTATCCTCAACTTCAACCTCAGCCTCACACTAAACATCACCGTAAACCTAACCCTCACCATAACCCTAAACCTAATCCTCCCCCTAAATATAACTATGACCCTCACTCTCACCCTCACCCTAAGCATAACCCTACACCTAAGCCTAATCCTAAACCTAACCCTTACACTCACACTAAACCTAAACCTCACCCTAACCCTAACCCTAACCCTAAAGGTAACCCTAACACTCACCATCACCCTAACCGTAACCCTAACCTTCACCCAAACTCTAACCCTAACCTTAATGCTATCCCTAACTCTCACCCTCACCCTAAACCTCACTCTAACCCTTACCCTCAACATAACACTCACCCTAACCCTAAACCTAACACTAACAGTAAACCTCACCCTAACCCTCACCCTAACCCAAAACCTAAACCTAAACCTCAACCTAACGCTCACCCTAACACTCAACCTAACCCTAACACTAACCCTAACCCTAACCCTCCTCCAACCCTCACCCTAACCCTAACCCTAACATTAAACTTTAGCCTAATGCTCACCCTAAACGTAACCCTAACCCTAATCCTCACCCTATACTTAACCCTAACCCTAACCCTCACCCGAACCTTCACCCTCGCCATAAATCTAATGCTAAAATTAACCCTCAAAACCACCCTAAACGTCGTCCTAACCCTTACCCTCACCTTAAAACTCACCCTAACCCTCACCCTCAGCCCCAACCTCAACCTCACCCTAACCCTAACACTAACCCCAATTCAAACCCTAACCCTCACCCTCACCCTAAATCTAAACCTAACCCTAAGCAAAACCGTCACTCTAAGCCTAACCTTATCCCTAACCCTCAACCTAAACCTAAACCTAATCCTAAACCTAACCCTCACCCTTACCCTAACCTTTAACCTCACCCTAACTCTAAGGCTAACCCTCAGCCTAACCCTCATACTAACCCTAACCCTAACCCTAACCCTCACCCTAACCTTAACCCGAACCCTAAACCTAACCCTCACCCAAACCCTAAGCCTCAACTTCACCCTCAACCTCACCATCAAGCTGACCCTATCCCTCACACTCACCCTCACCCTTACCCTAACCATAACCCTTACCCTAACCCTAAACCTAACCATCACCCTCACCCTCACCATGACCCTCACCCTAATCCTCACCCTCACCCTCACCCTCATCCTAACCATAACCCCAACCCTCAACCTAAAACTAACTCTGACCCTCACCCTGCCTTTCACCCTAAGCCTAACCCTACATCTAACCCTCACCCAAACCCTAACCCTCACCCTCACCCTCAACCTAACCGTCACCCTCACCCTAACCCTCACACTCACCCTCACCCTAAACCTAACCATAACACTAACCCTCACCCTAAACCTAACCATCACCCTAACCCTCACCATGACCCTCACCCTAATCCTCACCCTCTTCCTCACCCTAACCCTAACCATAACCCTAACGCTCACCGTAAACCTAACTGTGAACCTCATCCTCACCTTCACACTAAGCCTAACCCTACACCTAAGCCTAATCCTAAAACTAAGCCTCACTCTCACCCTCACACAAACCTAAAACTGAGCCTAAACCTAAGCCTAAACCTAGCCCTCACCCTAACCCTTACCCTTACCATCACCCTAACCCTAATCCTCAACCTAAACCTAAACCTCACCCTAACCCTCAAGCTCAACCTCACCCTAACCCTATCCCTATCCCTCACCCTCACCCCAACCCTAACCCTAACTCTATCCCTAATGCTAACCCTAACCCTCACCCTCACCCTCACCTTAACCCTAACCCTAAGCCTAACTCTCAACCTAACCCTAACCCTAATGCTATCCATAACCTTCATCCTCACCCTAACCCTAAAACTAACCCTAACACTAAACCTCACCATTAGCCTCACCCTAACCCTAAACCTAAACCTAACTCTCACCCTAACGCTCATCCTAACCCTCAACCAAATCCTAACCCTCACCCTCACCCTAACCCTCACCCTAAACCTTACCCTCACCCTAAACATAACTGTAATCCTAACTCTAACCCTCACACTCACCCTTAGCCTAACCTGAACCCTAACCCTCACCCTAACTCTAACGCTATCCCTAAATCTCACCCTCACCCTAAACCACATTATAACGCTTACCAACACCATAATCCTAAACCTAATCCTCACCCTCACCCTAAGGCTCACCCTCACACTAACACTCACCGTCACCTTAACCCACACTCTACACCTAACCGCCACCCACACCCTAAAATTCACCCTCACCCAAACACTCATCCTCACCCTAACCCTACCATAAACCTCAACCTAACCCTAACCCTCACCCTAATCCTAACTCTGACCCTCACCCTGATACTAACCCTAACCCTCACCTTAACCCTCACCCTAACCCTCATACTAATACTAACGCTAACCCTAACCCTCACCCTCACACTAACCCTCACCAAAACCCTTATCCTCATTCTAACCCTAACCCTAACCCTCACAATAACCCTAACCATCACCCTAACACTAACCCTACCCCTCACCCTACCACTCACCCTAACACAAACCCTAACCCTCACTCTAAACCTAACCCTAACCCTCACCTTCACCGTAACTCTCACCATAACCCAAACCCTCACCTCAACCCTAACCATCACCTACACCCTCACTCTCACCGTCTTCCACACCTAACACTCACCATCACCCTAAACATCACCCTAACCATAACCCTCACCCTAACCCTAACCTTAATCAACACATAATCCTAACCCTCACGTTAAACCTCACCCTCACCTAAATCCTAACCCTAAACCTTTCTTAACCGAAACCCTCATTCTCACCCTAAACCTCACCCTCATAATAGACCTCTCCCTAAAACTAACCCTAACCCTAAACCTCACCCTCAATCTCACCCCACCTTCAGTCTAACCCTAAACATAAACCTAATCCTAACCTGAAACCTAACCCTCAACCTCACGCTCACACTAACTATAACCCTAACCCTAAACCTAATGCTTATTCTAGCCCTCACCCTCACCCTAACCGTCACCTTAACCCGAACCTGAACACTCACCCTAATCCAAATGCTAACCCTAAATCTCAACCTCACCCTAACCCTCACCCTAAACCTTACACTCACCCTCAACCTCACCCTAACCCTAAAACTAATCCTAAACCTAACCCTCACCCTAACCCTGAAACTAACCCTAACCCTAACCCTACCCCTCAGCCTAACCCTCACCCTAAACCTAACCCTAACCCTAATCCTCACCCTATACCTAACCCTAACCCTCACCCTAACACTCACCCTCACCGTAAACCTAATGCTAACATTAACCCTCAACCATACCCTAAACCTCGCCCTAACCCTTCCCTCATCATAACCCTATCCCTCACCCTCACCATAACCCTCACCCTAATCGTTACCCTCAGCCTCACCCCCAACCTAACTTTAACCCTAACCATAACACTAACTCTCACACTAACCCTCACCTGAATTCTAAGCCGAAACCTAACCCTAACCCTAACCCTCAACCTAACCTTAACGCAAACCCTAACCCTAACCCTCACCCTCAACCTAACCCTCACCCTCAGCCTCACCCTCACCCTAACTCTAAACCTAACCCTAAACAAAACACACACCCTAATCCTAACCCTATCCCTAAGCCTCACCCTAAACTTAAGCCTAATCTTAATCCTAACCCTCAAACTTAACCTTACCCTCACGCTAACCCTAATGCTAACCCTCAGCCTAACCCTCACCCTAACACTAATCCTATCCCTAACACTCACCCTAACCTTAACCCTAACCCTAAAACTAACCCTCATCCAAACACTAACCCTCACCCTCACCCTCAACCTCACCATCACCCTCACCCTCACCCTCACCCTAACCATAACACTAACCGTCACCCTAAACCTAACCCTCACCCTCAACCTCACCCTCATCATAAACCTCACCCTAACCCTCACCCTCATC
Organism: Dipodomys merriami; assembly: GCF_024711535.1. NCBI lineage: Eukaryota > Metazoa > Chordata > Mammalia > Rodentia > Heteromyidae > Dipodomys > Dipodomys merriami. The sequence continues at coordinate 2,768,984 of NW_027206490.1, read as the reverse complement.
CACACCTAACCCTAAGCATAACCCTAACCCTCACCCTAAACCTAACTCTGACCCTCACCCTCACCTTCACCCTTAGCTTAACCCTACACCTAAGCCTAATCCTAAACCTAACACTCACCCTCAACCTAATCCTAAAACTCACCCTAACCCTAACCCTAACCCTAACCCTCACCATAACCCTAACCCTTCCCCTAACCCTAACCCTCACCCTAACCCTAATCCTAACCCTCACCCTCACCCTAACACTAACCCTAATGCTAAACCTAACCCTCACCCTCACCCTAACCCTAATCCTAAACCTAACACTCACCCTAAAACTAACCCTAATCCTAATGGTATCCCTAAAACTCACCCTCACCCTAAAACTCACGCTAACCCTTACCCTCACCCTAACCCCCATCCTAACGCTAACCCTAACCCTAACACTAAACCTCACCCTAACCCTCACCATAAACCAAAACTTAAACCTAAACCTCACCCTAATGCTCACCCTAACCCTCAACCTCACCCTATCCCTCACCCTCACCGTAACCCTCACACTAAAACTTACCCTTCACCTTAACCCTAACCCTAACACTAACTCTAACCCTCACCCTCACCCTAAGCGAAACCCGACCCCTAACCCTCACCCGAACACTCACCCTAACTGTAACTATATCCCGAAAACTCACCCTCACCCTAAACCTCATCCTAACCCTAACCCTCAACATAAGCCTAAGCCTAACCCTAACCCTAATCCTCACCATAATCCTAACCCTCAACCTCATCCAAACCCTCACTGTCACCTTAACTCTCACCCTAAGCCAACCCATCACCCACTCCCTAAAACTCACCCTCAACCGAACCCTCACCCTCACCCTGACCATACCCTATACCTCACCCTAACCCTAACCCTCACCCTAAACCTAACTCTAACCCTCAACCTCATACTAACCCTAACCCTAACCCTGATCTTAATCTCCAACTTATCCTCACCCTAACCCTACGATTAACCCTAACCCTCACTCTCACCCTAACCCTCAACCTAACCCTTATCCTCACGCTAACCCTAACACTAACCCTAACCCTCACAATAAACCTAACCCCCAACCTAACCCTAAAACTACCCCTCCCCCTCCCCCTCCCCCTAACCCTAACCCTCACCTTCACCCAAACCCTTAACTTCACCCTAACCCTAAACCTCACCTACACCCTAACCCTCACCCTCAACTTCACCCTCAGCCTAAACATCACCCTAACCCTAAAACTCACCCTAAGCCTAACCCTAATCCTCACCCTAACCATAACCCTAACCCTCACCTTAAGCATCACCCTCACTCAAATCCTCACCCTAACCTAAAAACTTAAGCCTTTCCTAACCGAAACCCTGACCCTGAACGTGACCCTAACCCAAACCCTCACCCTATCTTAACTTTAACACTAATACTAACCCTAAACCTCAACCGCACCCTAAAACTCAGCCTAACCCTTACCCTCACCCTCAAACTCACCCTAACCCTAACCCTAACCCTAACCCTCAACCTAACCCTCACGCTAACCCTAAACCTAACCCTACCCCTCAGCCTAACCCTCACCCTACACCTAAACCCAAGCCTAATCCTTACCCTATCCCTAACCCTAACCCTAACCCTCACCCTAAACCTCACCCTCACCATAACCTTAATGCAAAAAATTACCCTCAACCTCACCCTAAATCTCGCCCTAAACCTTACCCTCACCTTAACCCTACATTCACCCTCACACTAACCCTCACCCTAACCCTTACCCTCAACAAAGAACTCACCCTAACATTAAGCCTAACCCTCACCCTCACCCTCACCCTAACCCTCACCCTAACAATTACCCTCACTCGAACCCAGACCCTAACCCTCAGCCTAACCCTAAACCTAACCTTAACCCTCACCCTAACCTTAACCCCATCACTAACCCTAACCCTAATGCTCACCCTAACCCTAACCCTCACCCTCACCCTCAATGTCAGCCTCAGCCTAACCCTAAACCTAACCCTAATACAAACCCTAAACCTCACACTCACCCTCACCCTAACTTCTTTAAACCTAACTCTAACCAAAACACTCACCCTAACACTAACCCTATACCTAAACCTCTCCCTAACCCTGACCCTAAACCTAACCCTAACCCTCACCCTCACCCTAACCCTATCCCTCACCCTAACCCTTACCCTCAACCTAAACCTAAACCTAACCCTCAGCCTAACCCTCATCCTAACCCTAACCCTAAACCTAACCCTCACCCTAAACCTAAACATAAACCTAACACTCACCCTAAACCTAACTATGACCCTCCCCCTCCCCCTCACCCTAAGCATAACCCTACACCTAAGCCTAATCCTATACCTAACCCTCACCCTTACCCTAAACCAAAACCTCATCCTAAACCTAACCCTAACCCTAACCCTCACCCTAACCCTAACCCTAAAGCTAACCCTAACAATCACCATCACCCTAACCCTAACCCTAACACTCACCCAAACTCTAACCCTAAACTTAATGCTATAACAAACTCTCACCCTCACCCTAACCTTCAATCTAACCCTTACCATCACCCTAACACTCACCCTAACCCTAAACCTAACACTAACACTAAACCTGACTCTAACCGTCACCCTAACCCTAACCCTAAACCTAACCCTCACCCTAACGCTTACCCTAAACCTCAAACTAACCCTAACCCTCACCCTCACCCTAATTCTCAACCTAAACCTTACCATTACCATAACCCTATCCCTAACCCTAACTCTAACCCTCACCCTCACCCTAAGCCTAACCTGAAACATAAGCCTCACCCTAACCCTCACCCTAACTCTAACGCTACCCCTAAACCTCACCCTCACCCTAAACCTCATCCTAACCCTTACACTCACCATAACCCTGACCCTAACCCTAATACTCACCGTAATCTTTACCCTCACCCTCACCCTAACCCTCACCATCACCATAACCCTCACCCAAACCCTAACAATAACCCACACCCTAAAACTCACCCTCACCCGAACTCTCACCCTCAACCTAACCCAACCCTAACCCTCACCCTAATTCTAACCCTCACCCTAAACCTAACTCTAACCCTCACCCTCATACTAACCCTAACCTTCACCTTAACCTTCACCCTAAACCTCACCCTAACACTAACCCTAAACCTAACCCTCACTCTCAGCCTAACGCACACCCTAAACCTTATCCTCACACTAACACTAACCCCAACCCTAAACCTCACATTAACCCTAAACCTCACCCTAACTCCTCACCCTACCCCTCACCCTAACCATAAACCTAACCCTTACCCTAACCCTAACCCTCACCCTAACTCAAACACTAACCCTAAACCTCAACATCACCCTAATCCTCACCCTAACCTTTAACCTCACCCTCAAACTCACCCTAACCCCAACCCTACCCCTCAGCCAAATCCTCAACCTAAACCTAACCCTAACACTAATCCTCAACCTATCCCTAACCCTAAACCTAACCATCACATTAACCCTCACCCTCACCTTAACACTAATGCTAACATTAACCCTCAACCTCACCCTAAACTTCACCCTAACCCTTACCGTCACCTTAACCCTATCCCACACCCTCACCCTAAGCCTCACCCTAACCCTTACACATACCCTAACCCTCACGCTAACCCAAACTCTAACCCTAACACTGCAATTAACCCTAACCCTCACCAGAAACCTAAGCCTAAACGTAACCCAAATCCTCACCCTAACACTCACCCTAACCCTTACCCTCACATGAACACTAACCCTAACCCTCAGCCTAACCCTCATCCTAAACCAAAACCTAAACCTAACCATCACTCTGACCTTAGCCCTACCACAAACCCTAACCCTCACCCTAACTCTAACCCTCACCCTCACCGTAAACCTCACCCGCAGCCTAATCATAACCCTAACCTAATCCAAAACCAAAACCTCATCCTCACCCTCACCCTAACTGTAAATCTAACCCTAAGCAAAACCCTCACCCTATGCCTAACCCTCACCCTAACCCTAAACCAAAACCTCACCCTCACCCTCACCCTAACGCTAACCCTCACCCTAACCCCATCACTAACCCTCAGCATAACTCTCATCCTAAACCTAACCCTAAACAAAACGGAAACCCTAAAGCTCACCCTCACCCTCAACCTCACCATCAACCTCATCCTAAACCTCACCCTCAACCTTACCCTAACCCTAACCATAAAGTAACCCTCCCCCTAAACCTAACCCTGACCCTCACCCTCACCATCACCCTTACAATAACAATCACCATCACCCTCACCCTAACCCTAACCATAAGCAAAAGGCTCACCCTAAACCTAACTCTGACCCTCACCCTCACCCTCACCCTAAGCCTAACCCTACATCTAAGCCTAATCCTAACCCTAACCCTCACCCTCACCCTAACCATAACCCTCACTCTAACCCTAACCCTAACCCGAAACCTAACCCTCACCCTCACTCTAACCCTCCCCCTAACCCTCACCCTCAGCCTATCACTCACCCTCAGCCTAACCCCAACCCTAATCATAATCCTAAACCTAACCCTCACCCTCAACCTCACCCTCACCCTAAATCTAACCCTAAACTTCACCCTCACCCTATCCCTAACCCTCACGTAACCATCACTCTAAACCTCACGCTAACCCTAACCCTCACCCTCACCATAAACCTCACCCTAACCCTTACCCTCACCATAACCCTAACCCTAAACCTAATCCTCACACATATCCTAACACTAACCCTCATTCTAATCCTAACACTAACACGAACCTTAACCCTAACCATCACCCTAGCCCTAGTGCTCACCCTAACCCATACCCTCAACCTCACCCTAACCCTCACCCTCACCGTAAACCTAATGCTAACATTAACCCTCAACCATAACCTAAACCTCGCCCTAACCCTTCCCTCACCTTAACCCTATTCCTCACCCTCACATAACCCTCACCCTAACCGTTAATCTCAGCCTAACCCTCAACCTAACCTTAACCCTAACCCTAAAACTAACCCTCAACAGAAACCTAAGCCTAAACCTAACCCTCAACCTAACCTTTCACTCACCCGAACCCTAACCCTAACACTCAGCCTAACCCTAATCCTAACCCTAACCCTAACCCTAACCCTCACCCTAACCTTAATGCTAACCCTAACCCTCACCCTAACACTCACCCTAAGCTTAATGCTAACTCTAACCCTAACCCTCACCCTAACCCTAAGCCTCACCCAAACCCTAAACCAAACCCTCAGCCTAACCCTCATGCTAACCCTATCCCTTACCCTAACCCTCACCCTCCCCCTAACCCTAACCCTAAGCCTTTCCTAACTGAAACCCTTAGCCTCACCCTAACCCTCACCCTAACCCTCACCTAAAACTTCAACCTTCATCCTCAGCCTAACCCTACGCCTATCCTAACTGAAACCCTCACCGTTACCCTAACCCTAATCGTCACCCTAACCATAACCCTAACCCTCACCTTAAATATCACCCTCACCCTAATCCTCACCCTAACCCTAAACTTAAGCCTTTCCTAACCGAAAACCTCACCCTGACCCTAACCCTCACCCTAACCCTCACCCTCACCCTAGCCCTCACCCCAAAACTAACTCTAACCCTAACACTCACCCTCAACCTCACCCTCACCCTCAATCTAACCCTAACCCTAACCTTAATCCTAAACCTAAACGTAATCCTCACCCTCACCTTCACCCCAACCCTAAACTTTATCCTAATGCTAACACTAGATCTCACACTCAACCAAATCCTAACCTTAACCCAAACCCTCAGCCTAAAATAACCCTAACCCTAACAATCACCATCACCCTCACCCTAACCCTAACCATAATCCAAAAGCTCACCGTAAACCTAACTCTGACCCCCACCCTCACCCTAACCCTAAGCCTAAACCTAATGTTCATAGAAACCCTTACCCTCACCCTAAACATAACCCTAAACCTGAACCTCACACTAACCCTAACTCTCACCCTAACCCTAACCCTACCCAGCACCCTAAACCTCACCCTAACCCTAACCCTAACCCTAATCGTCACCCTATCCCTAACCCTAAACCTAACCTTCATCCTCACCCTGACCCTCACCGTCACCGTCACCCTAACCCTCAGCCTAAGCCTAAGCCTAACCTTTACCCTCTCCCTAACCCTCACCCTCACCCTAACCCCAACCCTAACTCTCACACTTACAGTTGCCCTCACCCTAACCCTAAACCTAAACCTCACCCTCACCCTCACCCTAACCCTAATATTCAGCCTAACCATCACCCTAAACCTCATCATAAACCTTACCCTCATCCTAAACCTAACCCAAACCTTAAACTTCACCATAACCCTAGCACTCACCCTCACCCTCACCCTAAATGTAACATTAACCCTAATCCTAAACCTCACCCTCACTGTACACCTCACCCTATAACTTACCCTCAACCTAAGCCTAACCCTAAACCTAACCCCAATCCTCACATTAAACCTAACCCTAACTCTAACCCTAAACATAACCCTCATCCTAAGCCTCACCCTAACCCAAACCTTAACCCAAACCCTCACCCTAAAGCAAACCATAAACCTCACCCTCACCCTAGACCTAACCCTCAGCCTAATCCTAACCCTAGCCCTAAACCTAACCCTATCCCTCACCCTCTCCCTCAACCTCACTCTAACCCTAACAATAAAACTTACCCTCACCCTAACCCTAGCCCTAACCCTCACCCTCATCCTAACCCTCACCATCACCCTAACCCTCAATAGAACCCTCACCCTAACCCTTAACCTCACCCTTACCCTAACCCTAACAATAATCCACACACTAACTGTAACCCTCACCCTAACCCCAAACCTAACCCTCAGCCTAACCCTCATCCTAACCCTAACTCTAAACCTAACCCTCAACCTAATCCTATCCCTAGCCCTAAACCTAACCCTAAACATAACCCTAACCCTATCCTTAACCCTCACCCTAACCCTTACCTCACCCTAACCCTAACCTTAACCCACAAACTTACCATAACCCTCACTCTAACCCCAACTTACCCCGCAGCCTAACCCTCATCCTAACCCTAACCCTAACCCTAACCGACACAGTAACCCTAACCCTCACCCAACCCCAACCCTACCACTAAGCCTAACCCTCATCCTTACGCTCAAGCTAAAGCTAACCATAACTCTCAACCTTACCCTAAACCTCACCCTAACCCTTATTCTCACCCTAACCCTAATACTAACCCTAACCCTCACCTTCACCCTAACCCTAACCCTCACCTTCACCCGCACCCTCAGCCTAACCCTAACCCTAACTTTAATCCTAACCCTAGCCCTCACCCTCACCCTCAACATCACCCTAACACTCATCGTCACGCTAACCCTCACCCACAACCTAACCCGCACCCTCACCCGAACCCTCACACTCACCCTAACCGTCACCCTACCCTAAATATCCCACTAAAACTAACCCTTACCCTTACCCTCACCCTCAGCCTAAACCTAAACCTAAACCTAACCCTAACCCTCACCCTCACCCTCACCCTAACCCTAAAACTAAACCTCACCCTCACCCTCAACTTTACCCTAATTCTAACCCTAAAAATAACCCTAACCCTAACCCTAACCCTAACCTTCACCCTAACCCTAACACTAACCCTAACCCTAACCGTCAGCCTAACCCTGACCCTCATCTTCACACTGACCTTAAACCTCACCATAAACGCAATGCTATCCCTAACCCTCATGCTCAACCTAAACCTCACCATAAACCTTAACCTCAACTATCTCTAACCCTAACCCTAACCCTAAACCTCACCCTAACCCTAACGCTAAACCTAACCCTCAAGTTCATCCTAACCCTCACCCTAACCCTAAACCTAACCATACCACTCACCCTAATGCTAACCCTAACCCTAACCCTCACCCTCAGCCTAACCCTCACCGTCACCCTAAACCTCACCCTAACCCTAACCCTAACCCTCAACCTCACCTGAACACTCACACTCACACTAACCCTCACCTTACCCTAAATATCACACTAACCCTAACCCTCAACATCATCTTAACCCTAACCCTAACCGTAATCCTCACCCTAAGCCTCACCCTAACCCTAAAGCTCACCATAATCCTCCCATCCTCTCACCATAAACTTCATGCTAAACCTAACCCTAACCCTCACCATAAACCTCACCCTAACCCTTACCCTCACCCTAACCCTAACCCTCAACCTAATCCTAAAACTAACCCTCACCCTAACCCTCACCCTAACCCTAACCCTCACCCACACCATAACCCTCACCCTCAACCAAACCCTATCCCTCAACCTAATACTTATCCTAACCCTAACACTAACCCTAGCATTCACCCTCACCCTGACCCTCACCCTCAGCCTAAACCTAACCCTAACCCTATTGCTAATCCTAAACGCCACCCTCACCCTCACACTAACCCTAAACCAAACATTAACCCTAACCCTCAACCTCACCCTAGCCCTCATCCTAAACCTCAACCTCACCCTAAACATCACCCTAACCCTACCCCACACCCTAATCTTAACACTAACCCTAACCCTAACCCTCACACTCAACCACCCTTCCCCCTCAGCCTTACCCTAACACTAACCCTAATCCTAACCCTAACACTCAACCAAACCCTCACCCTAACCCTAACATTAAACCTAAGGCTAAACCTCGCCCTCACCCTCACTCTAACCGTAAAAATAACCCTAACAATAACCCTAATTCTAACTCTAACCAGAACCATAAAACTCACCCTAAACCTAATCATAACCCTAACCCTCACTCTCACCCTCACCCTCGTTCTAACCCTCACCCTCACCTGATCCTCACCATAACACTAACCGTCACACTAACCCTAACCCTCACCCTAACCCTAACCCTAACCCTCACCCTAAATTTCACCCTCAACCTCAGCCTAACCCTAACCCTAAACCTAATCAAAACCCTAACCCTCACCCTCACCCTAACCATAATCCTACCCCTCACCCTCAACGTCAACCTCACCTGCAACCTCACCTAACCCATACCCTCAACCTCACCCTCACACTAACCCTCAACCTTGCCCTAAACATCACCGTAATCTACCCTCACACTAACCCTAACCCTTACCGCCACCCTAACCCTAACCCTCACCCTAACTCTAACCCTCACCCTCACCCTAACCTCCACCCTAACCCTTATCCTCACACTAACCCTGACCCTAACCTTCACACTAACCCTAAACCTCACCCTGACCATATCTTGACACCTCACCCTAACTCTCACCCTAAGCCAAATCCTAACCCTAAAACTCAACCTAACCCTAAACCGAAACCTAACCCTCACCCTCACCCTAACCCTCACCGTCACCCTCTCACCCTAACCCTAAACCTCAACCACACCGTAACCCTCACCCTCACCCAAACCCTCACCCTCTCCCGAAAACTTGCCCTCACCATAACCCTCACCCTCACAATAAACATCACCCTAACACTAACTCTCACCCTAACAATAACCCTAACCCTCACCCTAAAACTAAACCTCAACCTAACCGTAAACCTCACTCTGACCCTCACCCTAACCCAACCATAAACCTAATCCTCATCATAACACTCACCCTAACTCTAACCCTAACCCTAATCCTAAACCTAACCCTCATCCTCAAACTCACCCTAACCTTAACCCTAAACCTAATCCTCACCCTCACCCTCACCCTAACCCTAACCCTAAACTTAACCCTAACACAACCCTTAACCCTCAACCTCACATTAACCATAAACGTAACGTTAACCCTCACCCTAACCCTAATCCTCACTCACACCCTAACCCTCAAACTCACCTGAACCCTCAACCTCAACAGAACCCTCATCCTCACCATAACCCCGATCCTAAACATCAACCTAACCCTAAACCTCACCCTAACCCTAAACCTAACCATCACTCTCACCCTAACCCTTATCCTCACCCTGACCCTAACCCTAACACTGACCATAACCAGCCCACTAGCCGTATCCCTTACCCTAACCCTAACCCTAAACCTAACCTTCATCCTCACCCTGACCCTCACCCTCAGCCCAACACTAACGCTAACCCTATTCTAATCTTAACCTCACCCTCACCCTAAAACTAACCCTAACCCTAACCCTCACCCTAACCCGAACCCTCATCCTAACCATAACCATAACCCTCACCCTAATCCTATCCTCTGCTGATCCATCACCCTCACCCTAATCCTCACCGTAACCCTTACCTAACCAAAACCCTCAACCTCACCCTCACCCTAACATTCACACTCACCCTAGCCCTCACACTAACCCTTACCCTTACCCTCACCCTCAACCTCCCCTTCCCCCTCAGCCTTACCCTAACCCTAATCCCAATCATAACCCTAACCCTCAACACTCACCCAAATCCTAACCCTAACCCTAACTCTAACGCTAACCCTCACAGAAACCCTAACCGTCACACTAACCCTAACCCTAACCCTAAACCTCACACTCACCCTAAACCTCACCCTAACCCTAACCATAACCTTAGCCCTCACACTAACCGTAACTCTCACCTTAACCCTAACCCTAACCCTAACCCTAAATTTCAACCTCACCCTAACACTCAACCTCAGGCTAACCTTAACCCTAACACTATTCCTAATCCTAACCCTCACCCTCACCCTCACCCTAACCCTAACCCTCACCCTAACCCTAACCCTAACCCTCCCCCTCCCCCTCCCCCTCACCCTCACCCTAACCCCCATCCTCACAGTAAACATCACCGTAACCCTAAATCTCACCCTAACACTAACCCTCAACCTAACTGTAACCCTCATGCTGACTCTCACCCTAACCCAACCCTAACACTAACCCTTACTCTATCACTCACCCTAACCCTAAACCTAACCCTAATCCTAAACCTAACCCTCACCCTCAAACTCACCCTAACACTAACCCTACCCTCTCCCTAACCCTCACCCTAACCCTACCACTAACCCTAAACCTAACCCTAACCCAACCCTTAACCCTCATCCTCAAACTAACCATAAACCTAACGTTAACACTCACCCTAATCCTAACCCTCACCCTACCCCAAACCCTCACCCAAACCGTAACCGTAACCCTCACCCTAAACCTAACCTCAGCTTATCCATCACCCTCACACTAATCCTCACACTCACCCTACACCTCACCCTAACCCTAACCCTAACCCTCAACCTCAACCTCCCCTTCCCCCTCAGCCTTAACCTAACCCTAAACCCAATCATAACCCTAACTCTCAACCCTCACCCAAACCCTAACACTAACCCTAATCCTAACGCTAACCCTCACCGAAACCCTAACCCTCACCCTAACCCATACCCTCACCCTAACCTTAACCTTAACCCTAACCTCACACTAACCGTAACTCTCACCCTAACCCTAACCCTAAACTTCACCCTCACCCTGACACTCAACCTCAGCCTAACCCTAAACCTAACCCTATTCCTAATCCTAACCCTCACCCTCAACCTCACCCTAACCCTAACCCTAACCCTCACCCTCACCCTCACTCTAACCCCCATCCTTACAATAAACATCACCCAAACCCTCACCCTCAGCCTAACACTAACCCTAACCCTAATCCTCACCCTACCCTCACCCTCAACCAAACCCTAACCCTAACCCTCACCCTCAACCTCACCCTCACCCGCACCCTCAACCTAACCCATACCCTCACCCTCACCCTCACACTTACCCTCAAGGTCACACTAAACATCACCGTAAACCTAAACTTCACCCTAACCCTAACCCTAAGCCTGCCCTAACGCTCACCCTCACCCTAACCGTAAAGCTAACCCAAACTCTCATCCTGACCCTAACCCTAACCCTAAACCTACCCCTAAACGTAAACCTCACACTAACTCTAAGCCTAAGGTTAACCTTCACCTTCAGGCTAATCCTCCCCCACACCCTAACCCTCACCCTCACCCGAACCCTAACCATCACCCGAAACCTCATCCTCACCCTAACTCTCAGCCTAAACATCACCCAAACCCTCACCCTCACCCTAACCCTATCCCTAACCCTCACCATCACCCTAACCTTAAACCTCATCCTAATACTTATCCTCACCCTAACACTAACCCTAAAATTCACCCTCACCCTGACCCTCACCTGAGCCTAACCCTAACCCTAACCCTATTGCTAATATTAAGCATCACCCTCACCCTCACCCTAACCCTAACACTAACACTAACCCTAACCCTCACCCTCACCCTCACCCTCATCCTAGCCCTCACCCTAAACCTCAACCTCACCCTAAACATCACCCTAACCCTAACCCTAACCCTAATCCTAACCCTGACCCTAACCCTAACCCTCACCCTCAACCCCCCTACTCCCTCAGCCTTACCCTAACCCTAACCCTAATCCTAACCATAACACTCAACCCCACCCTCACCCTAACGCTAACCCTAATCCTAAGGCTAAACCTTGCCCTCACCCTCACACTAACCGTAACGATAACTCTAACAATAACCCTAATTCTTTTTTTTTATGATGTATTTCTGTCTTTTATTTATTTTTTTTAATTTAATTTTATTTTATTTGAGAACATACTGTACAGAGGGGCTACAATTACATGGGCAGGATAATGCATACATTTCTTACCAACATTGCAGCCTCCTCCTTTGTTTGCCCTTCACCTCCCTTCCCCGCCTCCCCCCTCCCCCCACCCAATTATACCCCCCTCCCCACCCCCACACCGACATTGTAAAGCTGGTTTTGACATGACATTTTGTACTTCTCATTGTTGCAACAGGTCCACCTGAATCCTTAAACGACTTGTTTGTCCCCATCTCCTCCACATGTTATACTGACATCAAATATAGTGAAAGCGGGGGTTACACTGTGGGGGAGGGACATACAAGGCAACAAAGAAATAATCTTATAAATGCGTTAGAAACACATGCATGAAAGAAACGAAAACATTAAAATACATATTTAAGGGTTCATTTTCCTAACATCACATTATCTGACCTTTTCCGCTTGACTCATACCTATATGATATATTGCAAATAAGGGAAACCATGGGACCTATGCTTCTTTGGGCCTGGCTTACTTCACTTAATATAATTTTTTCCAAACCTTTCCATTTCCTAACAAATGGGGAAACGTCATTCTTTCTGATGGAGGCATAGAATTCCATTGTGTATATATACCACATTTTCTTGATCCATTCATCTACTGAGGGGCATTTGGGTTGGTTCCATATCTTAGCTATGGTAAATAATGCTGCAATAAACATAGTTGTGCTGGTTGCTTTAGTGTGGTCTTGTCATTGTTGGTGGGAATGTAAACTTGTTCAACCACTTTGGAAACCAGTATGGAGGTTCCTCAAAAGACTTCACACAGATCTCCCCTATGATCCAGCAATCCCACTTTTGGGCATTTACCCAAATGTTTACAAACAAGACCACAATAACGCTAATTCTAACCCTAAACACAACCCTAAAACTCACCCTAAACCTAATCCTAACCTTAGCCCTCAATCTCACCCTCACCCTCATTCTAACCTTCACCCTCACCTGACCCTCACCATAACACTAACCGTCACCCTAAACATAACCCTCACCCTCACTTTCACCTTCAACCTCAGCCTAAACCTAACCCTAAACCTAATCAAAACCCTAACCCTCACCCTCACCCTAACCATATTCCTAACCCTCACGCACAACCTCACCCTCACCTGCACCCTCACCCTAACCCATACCCTCAACCTCACCCTCACACTAACCCTCAACCTCACCCTAAACATCACCGTAATCCTAAACCTCACACCAACCCTAACCCTTACCCTCACCCTAACCCTAACCCTCACCCTAAACCTAACACTCACCCTCAGCCTAACCTTCACCCTAACCCTTATCCTCACACTAACCTTGAACTTAACCTTCACACTAACCCTAAACCTCACCCTGACCCTATCCCGACACCTCACCCTAACTCTCACCCTAAGCCAAATCATAACCCTAAACCTCATCCTAACCCTAACCCTAACCATCACTCTCACCCTAACCCTTATCCTCACCCTAACACGAACCCTAACCATAAGCTTCACCCTCACCCTTACCCTCACCCTCAGCCCAACACTAACACTAACCATATTCCTAATCCTAACCTCACCCTCACCCTAAAACTAATCCTAACCCTAACCCGAACCCTCACCCTAACCGTAAACGTAACCCTCACACTAAACCTAACCTCAGCTTATCCATCACCCTCACCGTAATCCTCAACCTAAACCTAACCATTACCAAACCCAAACCCTCACCCTCACCCTAACCCTAACCCTCACCGTCACCCTAGCCCTCACCATAAACCCTAAACCTCACCCTAACCCTAACCCTAACCCTAAACCTTTCCCTACTTCTAACCCTAACAGTAACCCTCATCCTCATACTAAACATCACTCTAAAGCTAACCCTCACCTTAATCATAACCATACCCCTCACCCTAAACCTAGCCCTCAACCTAACCCTCACCCTAAACCTCACCCTAACCATACCCCTCACACTAACCCTAATCCTCAACCTAACCCTAACCCTAACCCTAATCTTCAAACTCACCCTGACCCTCAACCTCAGCATAACCCTAACCCTAACCCTTTCCCTAACACTAACCCTAACCGTAAACTTCACCCTCATACTAAATATCACTCTAACATTAACCCTCACCCTAATCATAACCCTCACCTAAGCCTACCCCTCAACCTAACCCTCACCCTCCCCTAACCCTCACACTAACCCTAACCCTCACCCTAAACCTAACCCTCACCCTCACTTTCACCCTCACCCTCAGCCTAACCCTAACCCTAACCCCAATCCTAAACCTAACCCTAACCCTTACCCTAACCCTAACCTAACCCTCAACCTCAACGTCAAACTCACCCCCACTCTCAACCTAACCCTCACCCTCACACTCCCCCTCACCTTAAACATCACCTTAAACACCCACAACCTCACCTTAAACATCACCCTAAACCTAACCCTCCCCCTAACCCTAACCCTAACTGTCAACCTAACCTTAACCCTAACCCTAGCGCTAAAACTAACCCTCACCCTAACCCTAACCGTTACCTTCACACTAACCCTAACTCTAACCCTAACCCTCACCCTAACCTATCCCGACACCTCAAGGTAACTCTCACCCTAACCCTAACCCTAAACCTCAGACTAAACGTAACCCTCACCCTAATCCTAACCCTACAACTCAACCTAAACCTCACCCTAAACCTAACCCTAACACTAATCCTCACCCTATTCCTAACCTTAACCCTCACCCTCACCCTCATCCTAACCCTAATGCTAACCCTCACCTTCACCCTCACCCGAACCCTCACCCTAACCCTAAACCTCACCATAACCCAAAACTCACCCTCACCCTAACACTTACCCACAACCTAAACCTCACCCTAACCCTAACCATAAACCTAACCCTCACCCTAACCATCACCCTAACCCTAACAATAACCCTAAACCTAAACCTCAACCTAACATCACCTTAACGCTAATCCTCACCCTCACTCTATCCCTCACCCTAATCTTTACCCTCAACCTAACCCAAACCCTAACTCTAAACCTAACACTCACACTAACCCTAACCCTAAACCTCAGCCTAAACCTTATCATAACCCTAAACCTAACCCTAAACCTAACCCTCACCCTCACGCTAACCCTAACCCTAACTTTAACACTCACCCTAACCCTAACCCTAAACCTCAGCCTAACGCTCGTCCTAAACCTAATCCTAACCCTAACCCTCACCCTCACCCTAACCCTAACCCTAACCCTAACCCTAACCCTCACCCTAACCCAAAACTTAACACTCACCGTAACCCTCATCCTAACACTTACCCTCAATCTAACCCTAAACCTAACCCTAACTCCCACCCAAACACTCACCCTGTCCCTAACCCTCAACCACACATTAAACATCACCCTAAACCTAACCCTCAACCTAACCCTAACCCTAACCCTCACCCTAACCATAACCTCACCGTAACCCTAACCCTCACACTAACCCTAACCCTAACCCTCACACTCACCCTAATGCTAACCCTAACCCTAACCCACACCCTCACCCAAATCCTCACCGTAACCGTAACCGTAACCCATACCTATCCGAAAACCTCACCCTCACCCTCATGCTCACCTTAACCCTCACCCTCACCCTAGCCCTCACCCTAACACTTACACTCACCTTAACCCTAATCCTAACCCTCACCCTTACCCTCACCCTAACGTAAACCTAACCCTAACCCTCATCCTAACACCAACCCCAACCCTAATTCTAACTCTAAACCTTATACTCACCCTAACCCTCACCCTAAACCTTACTGTCACTATAATCCTAACCCTAACCCTCACACTAAACATAAACCAAACACTAACTCTAAAAACTATCCCTCAGCCTAACCCTCACCCTAATCCTAACGCTAACCCTAATCCTCACCCTGTCCTTAACCTTAACCCAAACACTCACACTAAACCTCACCCTCACCCTAAACCTAATGCTAACCCTAACCCTCAGCCTCAGCCTAAACTTCACCATAACCCTTACACTCAACCTAACCCTAAACCTCACCTTCAACCTATCCCTCACCCTAACACTTCCTCACACCCTAACCCTCACCCTAACCCTAAACCTAAACCTAACCTTCACCCAAATCCTCACCTAAACCCTAAACATCACGCTTACCCTAACCCTCACCATAAACTTTAGCCTCATCCTAACCCTTAACCGAACCCTAAACCTAACCCTCACACTAACCCTAACACTAACCCTCAGCGTAACCTTATTCTAACCCTAAACCTAACCCTAACCCTGACCCTAACCCTAATGCTCACACTAATCCTAACCATAACAATCAGCCTAACCCTCTCCTAATTCTAACCCTAACACTAACCCTCACCCTAACCCTAACCCTAACCCTCATCCTAACCTTAACCCTCACCCTCAACCTCCTCATCACCCTCAGCATCACTCGAGCACTAACACTAAACCTAACCCTAACACTCACCATCAACTTCACCCTAACCATAACCCTAACCCTAACCCTCACCCTATACATCACCCTCACCCTAACCCTAAACCTAAACCTATCCCTCACACGAACATTCACTCTAACCCTAACACAAACCCTAAACCACATCCTCACACTAAACATCACCCTATCCCTTACCCTCACCATAACCTTAAACCTAACCCTAACCCTAATCCTCACCCTAACCATAACGCTCACCCACAACCTAAACCTCACCCTCACGCGAACAGTCACCCTCACCCTAACACTCTCCCTAAATATAATCCTAACCCTAACCCTAACCTTCACCCTCACAATGATCCTCAATTTCAGTCTAACCCTAACCCTAACCCTATTCATAATCCTAACCCTCACGCTCACCCTCACCCTAAATCAAACCCCAACCCTCACCCTCAAGCTCACCCTAAACATCACCCTAACCCTAACCCTCACCCTAACCCTAACCCTCTCCCTAAAACTAACCCTAAAACTCACCCTAATGCAAACTCTCACCCTAACCCTTACCCTAACCCTAAAACTAACCCTAAACCTCACCCTCACCCTAACCCTCACCCTATACCTTATCCTCACACTAACCCTAACCCTAACCCTCACACTAAGCCTAACCCTCACCCTAACCCTATCCCGACAGCTCACCCTAACTCTAACCCTAACGAACACCCTAACCCAACTCTAAACCTAACCCTAAACCTCTCCCTAAACCTCACCGTCACCCTAACCCTCACCGTAACACTAACCCTCACCCTAACCCTCACACTCACCCTTACCCTAACCCGCACCCTCACCTTAAATATCACCCTATCCCTAACTCTCACACTAACCCTAACCCTAACTCTCACCCTAACCCTAACCCTCAACCTAAGCCTAACCCTCACCCTGACCCTGACCCTAACCCTAACCCTAACCCAAACCCTTACCCTAACCATTACCCTAACCCTAACCCTCAACCTAAACCTAACACTCACCCTAACAGTAACAGTCACACTAACCCTAACAGTGACCCTCACCCTCACCCTCATCCTGAACCTCACCCGAACCCTAACCCTCATCTTAACCCTAACGGTAAAACTAATTCTAACCCTAAATCTCACCCTCACCCTAAGCCTTACTCTAAGCCTTACCAACACCATAACCCTCACCCTAACCCTTACCCACACCCTAAACCTGACCCTAAACCTAACCCTAAACGTAACACTCACCCTAACCCTAACATAACCCTAACCCCAACACTCACCCTAACCCTCAACCTAACCGTATCCCTCACCCTCACGCTCACCCTCACACCAACCTTTACCCTCAACCTAACCCAAACCCTAACCCTAAACCTAACACTCACACTAACCTTAACCCTAACCCTCAGCCTAACCCTTATCCTAAACCTAACCCTAACCATAACCCTCACCCTAACCTTAACCCTAACCCTAACACTCACCCTAACCCTCACCCTTACCATCAACCTCTACGTCAGCTTAAACCTATTCATCACCCTAATCCTAACCCTCACCCTTAACGGCAACCTAACTCTAACCCTAAACTTCACCCTCACCCTAACCCTATCCCTAAACCTCACCCTAACCCTAGCCCTCAACCTACACCTCACCCTCACCCTAACCCTAAACCTAACCCTAACCCTCATCCTAACCCTCACCCTAGCACTAACAATAACACTAACCCTCATCATTACACTAAACCTTACCCTCAACATAACCCTAATCCTCATCCTCACCCGAAACCTCACGTTCACCCTAACCCTCAACCTAAACCTAACCCTAACCCTAACCCTAACCCTAAACCAAAACCTCACCCTCAAACTAACCCTAACCCTAAGCCTAAACCTCACCCTCACCCTCACAATAACCTTCACACTCAACCTAACACTCACCCTAACCCTAACCCTAACCCTCACTCTAACCCTAACCCTACACGTATCCCTCAACCTAACCCTAACCCTAGCCCTAACCCTCACCCTCACACTAACCCTAAACCTAACGCTAACCCTCAACCAAACCATAACCCTCACCTTAATCCTAATCCTTACCTTAGCCCTGACCCAAACCCTAACCCTCACCTTCACGCTAATCCTCACCATAACCCTAATGCTAACCCTACCCCTCAACCTCACCCTAACCCTCATCGTAACCCATACCCACAACCTAAATTTACCCTAACCCTAACCCTAAACGTAACCCTCACCCTATACCTAACCCTAATCCTAACCATTACCCTAAGCCTAACCATCACCCTAATCATCACCCTATCCCTCAACCTAACCCTCACCCAAAACTATACCCTCAACCTAACCCAAACCCTAACCCTAAACCAAACATTCACCCTAACCCTAACCCTAACCCTCAGCCTAGCCCTTATCCTAAACCTAATCCTAACACTAAAACTAACCCTCACCCGAACCCTAACAATAACCCTAACCCTCAGCATAACCCTAACCCTCACCTTCACCCTAACACTCTCCCTAACCCTTACCCTCAACATAAACCTATCCCCAAACCTAAACCTAACCCTAAATCTCAACCAAAAACTCAACCTCACCCTAACCCTCACCCTCACACCAAAAATCACCCTAACCCTAACCCTCAATCTAACTCTAACCCTAACCCTCACCCTCACCCTCACACTCACCCTAACATTAACCCTAACCCTAATCCTCACCCTCACCCTATCTATCCCTCACAATGACCTTTACCTCACCCTAACCCTTATCCTAACCCTAAAAATAACCCTCACACTAACCCTAACCCTAACCCTCAGCCTAACCCTTATCCTAAACCTAAACCTAACCCTAACCCTAAACCTCACACTAACCCTCATACTAACACTCAACCTAACCCTCATCATAACCTTAATTCTAACCCTAACCCTAACCCTCACCCTAACCCTAACCCACAGCCTCACCCTCTCCATCACCCTAATCCTTACCAAAATCCTAACCCTAATCCTAACCCTCACCCTCAATCTAAATCTAATGCTAAACCTAACCCTACCACTCACCCACACCCTAACCTTAACCCTATAATTATAGCTCACCTTAGCCCTAAACCTCACCCTATACCTCACCCTCACCCTAACCATAAACAAAACCCTAACCCTCATCCTAACTCTCACCCTAACCTTAACCCTAACCCTAACCCTCACAATCACCCGAAAACAAACTCTAACCCTATCCCTAACACTCACCCTCACACTAAACCTAAACCTAACTCTAACCCTAACCCAAACCCTAATCCTCACACACACTCTAACCCTCACCCTCACCTTCTCCCTAACCCACACCCTCGCCCAAACCCTCTTAATCACCCTAAACATCAACCTCACCCTAAACATTATCCAAACCCTGACCCTCACCCTACTCCTCACCCTGAACCTAAACCTCAAACTAACGCTCACCGTAACCCTTACCCTCACCCTATCCCTAAGCATAACCATAACCATACCCTCACTCTAACCTTAACCCTAACCCTAACCCTAACCTTCAACCTCACCCTGACCCTCACCCTCAGCCTAACCCTAACCCTAACACTATTCCTAATTCTAACTCTCACCCTCACCCTCACCCTAAACCTAATCCTATAGCTCAACCTCACCCCTACCCTCACCCTCACCCTCACACTAACCATAAGCCTCACTCTAAACATCACCCTAACTCTAACCCTCAACTTAACCCTAACCCTAACCCTCACACTAACCTTCACCCTAACCCTAATGCTAAACCTAACCATCAGCCTCACACTAAACCTCACCCTAAACCTTATCCTCACACTACCCCAAATCCTAAGCCTAACCCTTACACTAACCCTGACCCTCACCCTAACCCTATACAAACAGCTCATTCTAACTCTCACCCTAACATTAACCTTAACCCTAACTCTCACCCTAACCCTAACTCTAAACTTAACCCTCACACTCACCATAACCCTCACCAACACCCTAACCCTCACCCTAACACTAACCCTCAACCATACCTAAACCCTCACCCTCACCCGAACCCTAACCCTCACACAAACACTCACCATCACCCTAACCCCTCAACCTCACAATAAACATCACCCTAATCTTAATTCTCACCCTAACCTTAACCCTAACCCTTACCCTAACCCTAACACTCAACATAACACTAACCCTCACCAAAACCCCCAACCTAAACCTTACCTTATCCCTAACCCTCACCCTAAACTTAACCCTCAACCTAACACTAACCCTCACACTTAACCCTAACCCTAAACCTCACCCTAACCCTAAACCTAAACCTAAGCCTCATCCTAACCCTAACGGTAAACCTAATGCTATACCTAAACCTCACACTCACCCTAACCCTCACCCTAATCATTACCCTCAACCTAACCCTAACCCTTACCCTCACACTAAACCTAACCCTCATCCTAAACCTAACCCTACCCCTCAGCCGAACCCTCACCCTAAACCTAACTGTAACCCGAAACCTCATCCTAACCTTAACCTTAACCATAACCATCACACAACCCCTCACCCTCATCCTAACCCTCATGCTAACCCTAAAACTCACACTCACACTAACCTTCACCCTAACCCTTACCCTCACCCGAAACCTAAACCTCACCCTCATCCTAACCCTCACCCTAACCCTTAGCTACACCCTAACCGTCACCCTAAGCCTAACCCTAAACCTAACCCTCACCCTAATCCTCACCCTAAACCTTACCCTCATTCTAACCCTAACCTTAACCGTCAACCTCACCCTCACCCTAACCCTTACCGTAACCCTTACCCTCAATCTAACGTTCACCCTAACCCTAACCTTAACCCTCACCCTCACCCTAAAACTAAGCCTAATCCTTAACCTAACCCTCACCCTAACCCTAACCCTAACACTCACCCTAAACCTTCTGCTACCCCAAACGCTAACCCTCACCCTGAACCTCACCCTAATCCTAACCATAACCCAAAACCTCACCCTCAAACTAACCCTCACCCTAACCCTTATCCTCACATTAACCCTACCTCTAACCCTAACCCTTACCCTCACACTAACCGTAATCCTCACCCTAAACCTAAACCTACCCCTCACCCTAACCCTCAACCTAATCCTTACCCTAACCCCAACCCATTCCCTAAAGCTAACCCTAATATTAACCCTAACCCTCATACTAAACATCACCCTAACGCTAACCCTCACCCTAACACTAACCCTAACCCTCACCCTAACCCTAACCCTCAACCTAACCCTCACGCTCCCCTAATCCTCACCCTAACGCTAACCCTTACCTAAATGAAACCCTCACCCTCACCCTCACACTCAACCTAACCCTCAACCTAACCCTTACCCTCAACCTAAACATAACCCTAACACTCACCCACCCCTAACCCTCACCCTAACGCTAAACCTACCCCTCACCCTATCCCTCACCCTAACCCTGACCCTAACACTAACCCTCACCCTAAACCTAAAGATAACCCTCACCCTCACCCTAAAACTCACCGTCACCCTAACACTCAACCTAAACGTAACCCTCACCCAGACCCTAACCCTCACCCTCACCTGAAACCTAACCCTCACCCTAACACTAAACCTCACCCTAAACATCACCGTAACCCTAACCATCACCGAAATCCTAACCCTAATCCGCAGCCTAACCCTAACATTCACACTAACCCTCAATCTAAACATAATTCTCACCCTAAAAATAACCCTAACCCTTACCTAAACGAAAACCTCACCCTCACCCTCACCCTAACCCTCACACTGACCCTAGCCATCACCCTAACCCTAACCCTAACCCTATCCCTAACCCTAACCCTATCCGTTACTGTCACCCTAAGCCTCACCCTCACCCTAACCCTAACCCTCACACTAACCCTAATCCTCACCCTATTCCTAACACTAACCCCAACCCTCATCCTAACCCTCACCATCAGCCTAAGTCTAATGCTAACCCTAACTCTCACCCTCACCCTAACCCTCACCCTAAACCATACCCTCGTCCTAACACTAACCCTCACCCTCACCCTAAATCTCACCCTAACCCTTATTCTCACCCTAACACTCAAACTAACCCTAACACTAACACTAACCCTAAACCTCACCCTAAACCTCACTCTCACCCTCACCCTAAGACTCACCCTAACACTTACCCTCACACTAACCCTATCCCTGTCTCTAACCCTAACCTTAACTCTCACCAGAACACTCACCCTCACCGTAACCCTCACTCTCACTCTAAACATCACCCTAAACCTCACTCTCACCCTAAGCCTAACCCTAACCCTCACCCTAACCTAACCCTCACCGTAACCCTATCCCTCACCCTCACCCTCACCCACACACTCACCCTAAACCTAATCCTCATTGTAACACTCATTCTCACTCACACCCTCTCCCTAACCCTAACCCAAACCATAACCCACACCCTCACTCTAATTCTCACCCTGAACCTGACCCTAAACTTTACCTAACCAAAAACCTCACCTTCAACCTCACCCTAAGACTCACCCTAACACTTACCCTCACACTAACCATATCCCTGTCCCTAACCCTAACCTTAACTCTCACCAGAACACTCACCCTCACTGTAACCCTCACTCTCACTCTAAACATCACCCTAAACCTCACTCTCACCCTAAGCCTAACCCTAACCCTCACCCTAACCTAACCCTCACCGTAACCCTATCCCTCACACTAACCCTAACCCTCACCCTCACCCTCACCCACACACTCACCCTAACCCTAATCCTCATTGTAACACTCATGTTCACCCACCCCCTCTCCCTAACCCTAACCCAAACCATAACCCACACCCTCACTCTAATTCTCACCCTGAACCTGACCCTAAACTTTACCTAAACAAAAACCTCACCTTCAACCTCTTCCTCATCCTAACCCTCACCCTCACTCTAACCCTCACCCTAAACCTATCCCTACACCTCACCGTAACTCTCACCCTAACCTTAACGTTAACCCTAAACCTCACCATAACCCTAACCCTAAATATAACCCTAACCCTAACCCTAACCCTCAACCTCACCCTAACCCTAAACCTAACCCTCAATCTCACCATAACCCTAAACATAAAACTAAACCTAACACTCATCCTAACCCTAATCCTAAACCTAATTCTAACCCTAAACCTCACACTCACCCTAACCCTCACCCTAACATTTACCGTCAGCCTAACCCTAACCCTAACCCTCACACTAAACCTAACCCTCACACTTAACCTAACCGTACACCTCAGCCTAACCCTCACCCTAAAACTAACCCGAACCCAAATCCTCGCCCTATCCTTAACCTTAACCCAAACCCTCACCCTATCCCTCACTCTCACCCTAACTCTCACCCTTACCCTTACCCTCACCCGAACCCTGAGACTCACCGTCACCCTTACCCTCACCCTCACACTTATCCACATCCTAACACTCACACTAAACCTAACCATAAACATAAATTTCACCTTACCCTCAAAATAACCCTAAGCCTCACACTCAACCTAACCCTCACCCTAAACTTTACCCTCACCCAAACACTTACCCTAACCCTAAACCTAACCCTCATACTAACCCTAACTCCAACCCTCAACATAACACTTATCATAACCCTAAACCTAACCCTAACCCTCACCCTAACCCTAACCCTAACCCTAAACCTCACCTTCACCTTAGCCCTCATCCTAACCCTATTCCTAACAATAACACTAACCCTAACCCTAAAACTCACCCTAACACTAATCCTAAAGCTAACCCTCACCCTCTTCCTCACCCTCACCCTAAACTTCACCCTCAACCTCACCATCACCCTAACCCTCACACTAACCCTAACCCTCACCCTAAACCTAACCCTCACCCTCACCCCTAAACCTAACCCTAACCCTCACCCAAACCCTCAAGCTCAGCCTAAACCTAAACCTATCCCTAATCCTAAACCTAACCCTAACACTCACCCTCACCCTAACCCTAACCTTAAACCTCACTCTCAACCTCACCCTCACCATAAACCTAAGCCTAATCCTAAACCTCACCCTCACCCTAACCCTCACCCAAACTCTTACCCTCATCCTAACCCTCACCGTAAACCTCACCCTCACCCTCACCCTAACCCTAACCATAACCCTCAACCTCAACCTAACCTTCACCCTAAGCCTAACCTTAACCCTCACCCTCACCCTCACCCTCACCCTAAACCTAGCCTAATCCTAAACCTAACTCTCACCCTAAACCTCACCCTAACCCTAACGCTAACACTCACCCAAATCCTTCCCCTACCCCAAACCATATCCTTCACCCTAAACCTCACCCTAATCCTAACCATAACCCAAAACCTCACCCTCAAACTAAGCCTCACTCTAACCGTTATCCTCACACTAACCCTACCTCTAACCCTAACCCTTACCCTCACACTAACCCTAACCCTCACCCTAACCCTCAACCTAACCCCTAACCTAACCCTAGCCCTTTCCTTAAAGGTAACCATAATATTAACCCTAACCCTCATACTAAACATCACCCTAAGGCTAACCCTCACCCTAACACTAACCCTAACCCTCACCCTAACCCTAACCCTCATCCTAACCCTCACCCTCCTCTAATCCTCAACCTAACCCTAACCCTTACCTAAACGAAACCCTCACCCTCACCCTCAAACTCAACCTAACCCTCAACCTAAACCATACCCTCAACCTACACCTAACCCTAACACTCACCCACCCCTAACCCTCACCCTAACGCTAAACATACCCCTCACCCTAACCCTCAGCCTAACCTTTATCCTCACCCTAACACTTACCCTAACCCTAAAACTAACCCTCACACTAACCCTAACTCCAACCCTCAGCATAATCCTTATACTAAACCTACCCCTACCCCTACCCCAAACCATAACCCTCACCCTAAACCTAACCCTAATCCTAACCCTAATCCTAAAACTCACCCTCATCCTCATTCTAACTCTAAACCTAAACCTAAACCTAACACTCAACCTCACTCTCCCCCTCAACATGAGTCTAAACTTAGCCTTAAACCTAAACCTAATCCTCCCCCTCACCCTAAACCTAACCCTCACCCTAACGCTCACCCTATCCCTAATGCTAACCCTACACCTCACCCTCCGCCTAACCCTCACCCTAACCCTTATGTTCACACTAACCCTAACCCTAATCCTAACGCTAAATCTCACACTAACCCTAACCCTCACCGTATCCATCACTCTAACCCTAACCCTAACATTAACCTTAAACCTAACCCTCACCCTCACCCTCACCCTAACACTCACCCTCACCATAAATATCACCCTAACCCTAACCATCACCCTAAAACTAACCCTAACCCTCACCCTAAACCTAACCCTCACCCTAAGGCTCACCCTATCCCTAATGCTAACCCTACACCTCATCCTCAACCTAACCCTCACTCTAACCCTTATCCTCACTCTAACCCTAACCCTAACCCTACCCCTCACACTAACCCTAATCCTCACCCTATTCCTAACACTCACCATAACCCTCACCTTCACCCTAACACTAATCCAAACTCTACATCTCATCCTCACCCTAACCCTCACCCTAAACCTCACCATAACCATCATCCTAACCCTAACCCTACCCCTCACCCTAACCCTACCCCTCACCCTAACCCTATCCGTAACCCTATCCCTAAACCTAACTCTGACCTGAACACTCAGGCTCACCCTAACCCTAACCCTCATCCTAACACTAACACTCACCCTCAACCTCACCCTCACCCAAGCCCTCAGCCTAACCCAAACCCTAATCCTAACCCTCACCCTAACTCTAACAATCACCGTAATCCTAACCGTCACATTAATCCTAACCCTAACTCTAACCCTCACCCTCACCCTCACCCTAACCCTAACCCTCATCCTAACCCTAAACCACACCCTCACCCTAATACTCACCCTAAACCTAGCCCTAACCCTTACCTAACCAAAAACTTCACCCTCACCATTACCCTCACCCTAAACCAGACTCCCACCCTAGCATTCACCCTAACACTAACTCTCACCATATCCCTAAACCTAACCCTCACCCTCACCATAAACCTAACCATAAACCTAACCCTAACACACATACTAAACCTAACCCTAATCCTAATTCTAACCCTAAACCTCACACTCACCCTAACCCTCACACTAACACATACCGTCAACCTAACCCTAATCTTAACCCTCACACTAAACCTAACCCTCACACTTAACCTAACCCTACCCCTCAGCCTAAACCTCACCCTAAACCTAAACTTAACACAAACCCTCACCCTATCCCTCACTCTCACCCTAACCCTCACCTTTACCCTTACCCTCACCCGAACCCTAAGACTCAACCTCACACTTACCCTCACCCTAAAATTTACCCACACCCTAACACTCACACTAAACCTAACCATAAAACATTCACCTTACCCTCAATCTAACCATAAGCCTCATCCACACAGTAAACCTCACCCTAACCTTTACCCTCAACCTAACACTTACCCTAACCCTAAACCTAACCCTCACACTAACTCTACCTCCAACCCTAAGCTTAACCCTTATACTAACCCTAAACCTAACCCTAACCTTCACCCTAAACCTAACCCTAACCCTAACCCTAACCGTCACACTAAACCTAACGCTAACCCTCAGTCTAAACTTCATCCTAACCCTAAACATAAGCCTAACCCTAACCCTAAATCTTAACCTCATCCTAACCCTAACCTTCACCCTCACCCTCCCCATCACCCTCAGCCTAACCCTAATCTTAACCCTAATCCTAACCCTCACCCTCATCTTCATGCTAACTCTAACCCTAAACCTAAACCTAACACTCACCCACACTCTCACCCTAACCCTAAACGTATCCCTAACCCTGACCTTAACTCTAACCCTCACCCTATACCTTACCTTCACCCTAATCCTAACCCTGACCCTAACCATCACACTAACCCTCACCCTAACACTAACACTAACCCTAAACCTCATCCTCACACTTAACTTCACCTTAACCCTTACCCTCAGCATAAACCTAACCCTAACCCTAACCCTAATCGTCACCCTAACACTCACCCTAACCCAAACCCCAAACCTAATCCTAAACCTAACAGTCACCCTCAAACTCACATTAACACTAACCCTAAACCTAACCTTCACCCTCACCCTCACTCTAACCCTCACACTCACCCTAAACTGCACACTAACCCTACACCTCCCACTCCCTAACTCTCACCCAAACCCTCAGCCTAACCCTCAACCTAACCCTAACCCTACCCCTAACCCTCACCCTCACACTAACACTAAACCTAACGCTAACCATCACCCTAAACCTAATCCTCACCCACACCTTATCCCTCACACTCACCCGAACCCTCACCCTCACCCGAACCCTCATCCTCACATTAACCCTCACCCTTACCCTAAACATCACCCAAACCTTAACCCTCACCCTAACCCTAACCCTAACCCTCACCCTCACCCTAACCCTCACCCTAATGTTACTCTCTCCCTAACCATAACCCTAACCCTATCCATAATGCTCACACTAACCATAACCCTCACCATAACCCTAAACATCAGCATAAACCTGACCCTAACTTTCACCCTCACCCTGACCCTCACCCTCAGCCTAACCCTAACCCTAACTCTATTCCTAATCCTAACCCTCACCCTCACCATAAACCTAACCATTACCCTAAATCTCACCCTCACCCTCACCCTCGACCTCACCCTAATCCTCACCCACACACTAACCCTCACCATCACACTAAACATCATCATAACCCTAAACCTCTCCCTAATCTTAACCCTCAGACTCACCTTAATCTTCACTGTAACCATAACCCTTACCTAACGGAAACCCTCATCCTCACCCTCAACCTCACCCTCACAATGACCCTAGCCCTCACCCTAACCATAACCCTTGCCCTCACCCTCAACCTCCCCTTACCCCCCAGCCTTACCCTAACCCTAATCCTAATCCTAACCCTAACCCTCCACCCCACCCTCATTCTAACACTAACACGAACCCTAAAGCTGACCGTCACCCTCACCCTCACCCTAACCCTGACAATAAACCTTACTCTAACCATAACCTTAACCCTAAAATTCACCCTAAACCTAATCCTAACCCTAACCCTCACCCTCAATCTCACCCTCATTCTAACCCTCACTCTCATCCTGATCCTCAAAATCACACTTACCCTCACACTAACCCTAACCCTCACACTCACCCTAACCCTAACCCTCACCCTCACTTTCACGCTCAACTTCAGACTAACCCTAACCTTAACCCTTATCCTAACTCTAACCCTCACCCTCACCCTAAACTTAATCCTAAACCTCATGCTCAACCTCACCCTCTCCAGGCCCTCGCCCTAACCCTCACCCTCACCCTTTACACTAACCCTCAACCTCACCCCAAATATCAACCTAACCCTAAACCTAACACTAAACCTAAACCTATCCCTCACCCTAACCCTAATCCTCACGCTAACCCTAACGGTAACCCTACCCATCACTCTAACCCTCACCATACCCCTAACGCTATCCCTAATCCTTTCCCTAAGGCTAACCCTAACAGTAACCCTCAACCTCATACTAAACATCACCCTAACACTAACACTCACCTTAACACTATCCTCACCCTAAACCTGAACTTCAACCTAACCATCACACTCCCGTAAACCTCAACCTAACCCTACCTAATTGAAAACATCACACTCACACCCACCCTCAACCTAACCCTCACACTCACCCTAGCCCTCACCCTAACCCTCACCCTAACCCTTACCCTCACCCTAACCCTATCCCTAACCCTCACACTAACCCTAACCCTCACCCTAATCCTAACCCTACCCCTCACCCTAATCCAAACCCTACCCCTCACCTTACACCTCACCCTAACACCGTTCCCCTAACACTCAAACTAAACCTAACCCTCACCCACACTCTAACCCTCACCTTCACCCTCACCCTAACCCTCACCCTAACCCTAAACCTCACCCTAAACATCAACTAAACCCTAACCCTCACCCAAATCCTAACCGTAACCCTCTCCCTAACCCTAACACTAACACTAACCCTCAACCTCAAACTAATCCTCACCCTAACAATAACCCTACCCCTTACCTAATGGAAACTCTCACACTCACACTCACCCTAAACCTCACCCTCAAACTAACCCACACCCTATCCCTAACGCTAAACATAACCCTCAACCTGACCCTAACCCTCACATTAATCCTATCTCTACACCTCACCGTAACTCTCACCCTAACCCTAACCTTAACCCTAAACCTCACCATAACCCTAACCCTAAATCTAACCCTCACACTCACCCTAAACCTCACCCCCAAAATACACATAACCCTAACCCTAACCAACAGCCTAACCTAACCCTCACCCTAATCCTAACACTAATCCTAACACTAACCCTAAACCTCACCATAACCCTAACCCTAAATCTAACCCTCACCCTCACCCTAAACCTCACCCTCAAAATATACATAACCCTAACCCTAACCAACAGCCTAACCTAACCCTCACCCTAATCCTAACACTAATCCTAACACTAACCCTCACCCTCACACTCACCCTCACCCTAACCCTAACCCTAACACTCACCCTAACCCTCACCCTAACCCTCACCCTCACCCTAACTCTAATTTTAACCCTAACTCTCAGCCTCAGCCAGACCCTCACCCTAAACCTCACCCTAACCCTTACCCTCACCGTATCCCTAACCCTAACTCTAACCCTAATCCTCACCCTAACCCTAAACCTCGCCCACACCCTACCCCTCACCATCACCCGAACCCTCATCCTCACCCTAACACTCACAATAAACCTAACCCTAACCCTAATCCTAGACCTAACCCTCACCCCCACCCTCACCCTCAACCTAACCCTAACCCCAAACCTAAACCTAAACCTAAACCTCACCCTCACGCTCACCCTCACACTAACACTCACCCTCACCATAAACATCACCCTAACCCTCACCCGAATCCTCACCCTCACCCTATGCTTAGGGTGAGGGTGAGTGTTAGGTAGAATGTTAGAGTTAGGGTTATGGTATGAGTAAGGGTTAGGGTGAGGTTTAGTGTGAGGATGAGGGTTAAGGTTAGTGTTAGGGTTAGGTGAGGGTTAGGGTGAGGGTTAGGGTGAGGGTGAGGTATAGGGTGAGAATTAGGGTTAGGGTGAGGGATAGGGATAGGGTTTGTTAGGGTTAGGTTGATCATAAAATTAGGGTGAGGCTGAGGGTGAGGGTTAGGATTAGGGTTACGATTAGGGTTAGGCTGAGGGTGATGGGGAGGGTGAGGGTGTGGGTTAGGGTTCGGGTGAGTGTTAGGGTTCGGGCACGGTGAGGGTGAGGGTTAGGGTTAGTATTAGGGTTAGGATGAGGGTTATGTTGAGGGTTAGGGTTAGGGTTAGTGTGAAGGTTACGATTAGGGTTAGGGTTATGTTTAGGTTTAGGATAAGTGTTAGGCTGAGGGTTAGGGTTAGGGTTTGTGTGAGGGTTAGTTTTAGGTTTAGGATGGGTAAAGGTCCGGGTGAGGGTGAGGGTGAGGATGAGGTTTAGGGTTAGGGTGAGGGTAAGGGTTAGGGTGAAGTTTGGGGTAAGGTTGAGGGTTAGGGTGAGTATTAGGGTGAGGGTGAGGGTTAAGTTGAGGTTAGGTTTAGGGTGAGGGTTAGGGTTAGGGTTACGGTGGGTGTTAGGTAGGGTGATGTTTAGGGTGAGGATGAGGGTTAGGGTGAGGGTGAAGGTTAGGGTGAGGGTGAGGGTCAGGGTGAGGGTTAGGGTTAGGTTTAGTTTTAGGGTGATGGTGAGGGTGAGGGTTAGGAATAAGAATAGGTTTAGGGTTAGGTTTAGGCTGAGGGTGACTGTCAGGGTGAGGGGGAAGGTTAGGCTTAGGGTTTGGGTTAGGGTGAGTGTTATGGTTAGTGTGAGGGTTATGGTTAGGTTTATGGTTAGGGTTAGAGTGAGGTGTAGGGTTAGTGTGAGGGTTAGGGGGAGGGGGACGGGGAGGGTTAGGGTTACGGTTAGGGTGAGTTTGAGTGTGAGGGTTAGGTTTAGGATTAGGGTTAGGTTTAGGGTTAGGGTGAGTGTTAGACTCTGGGTGAGGGTTCAGGTGAGGGTTAGGGTTAGTGTGAGGGTGAGGTAAAGGGTGAGGTTTAGAGTTTGGGTGAGGTTGAGGGGGAGTGTTAGGGTTAGGTTTAGCTATAGTGTTAGGGTGAGGGTGAGCGTGAGGGTAGCGATTAGGGTTAAGATTAGGGTTAGTTTGGCTGAGGGTGATGGGGAGGGTGAGGGTTAGGGTTAGGATTAGGATGAGGGTTAGGGTTTAGGTTAGGGGTAGGATGAGGTTTAGGCTGAGGTTTAGGGTTAGGGTTAGTGTGAGGGTTAGGGTTAGGGTTAGGGTTAGGGTGAGGGTTAGAGTTAGGTTTAGTATGAGGGTTAGGTTTAGTGTTAGGGTAAGGGTTAGGGTGAGGGTAAAGCTGAGGGTGAGGTTTAGGGTAAGGGCGAGGGTTAGCGTTAGGGTGAGTGTTAGGGTGAAAGTTAGGTTTAGGGTTAGAGTTAGGGTGAGGTTTAGGGTTATGGTTAGCGTGAGGGTTACTGTTAGGGTGATGTTTAGGGTGAGGTTGAGGGTTAGGGTGAGGGTGAGGGTTAGGGTGAGGGTGAGGGTGTGGGTTAGGGTGAGTGTTAGGGTTAGGTTTAGGGTTAGAGTTAGTGTTTGGGTGAGGGTTAGGATTAAGGTGAGGATTAGGGTTAGGGTTAGGGTTAGGGTGAGGGTTAGTTTTAGGGTTAAGGTTAGGATGAGGGTTAGGCTGAGGGTTAGGTTTAGGGTTAGTGTGCGTGTTAGGGTTAGGGTTAGGTTGAGGGTTAGGGTGAGGGTTAGGGTGTGGGTAAGTGTTAGGGTGAGGATTAGGTTGAGGGTGAGGGTTAGGGTTAGGGTTAGGGTGAGGATTAGGGTCAATGGTGAGGGTTAGGTTTGCGGTGAAGTTTAGAATGACAGTGACGGTAAGGGTTAGGGTGAGGGCTAGGTTTAGGTTTAGGGTTAGAGTGAGGTTTAGTTTTAGGATTAGAGTTAGGGTTAGGGTGAGTTTAAGGGTTAGAGTGAGTGTTAGGGTTAGGGTGAGGTTTTGCTATAGCATTAGGTGTAGAGTTAGGTTGAGGGATATGGATACGGTTAGGGTTAGGGTGAGGGTGAGGGTTATGTTTAGGGTTAGAGTTAGGGGTAGGGTTAGGGTTAGGGTGAGTATTAGGGTTAGGGTTAAGTTTAGGCTGAGGGTGAGGGTCAGGTGTGTGTTATGTTGTGTGTGAGGGTTAGGTTTACAGTGAGGGTTAGGGTGAAGGTTGGGGTTAGGTTGAGTTTGAGGTTTAGGGTTAGGGTTAGGGTTAGTGTGAGGATTAGGGTTAGGATTAGGGTTAGTGTGAGGGTAAGGGTTAGAGAGAGGGTTAGGGTAAGGGTGAGGGTTAGGATTTGCATTAGGGTTAGTTTGAGGGTTAGGGTGAAGTTTAGGGTTAGTTTTAGGGTTAGAGTTAGGGAGAGGGTTAGAGTTATGGTTAGGGTGAGGGTTAGGGTGAGGGTTAGGTTTAGGGTTAGGGTAAGGTTGAGTGTGAGGGTGAGGGTGAGGTTTAGGGTTAGGTTTAGGTTTAGGGTGATGGTGAGGGTTAGGTTTAGAATTAGGGTTAGGTTTAGGGTTAGGCTAAGGATGAGGGTGAGGGTGAGGGTGAAGGTTAGGTTTAGTGTGAGGATTAGTGTTAGGGTTAGGATTAGGGTGAGGGTAAGTTTGAGGGTTAGGGTGAGTGTGAGGGTTAGAGTGTGGTTTAGCGTGTGGTTGAGCGTTACGGTTAGGTTTAGGGTGAGGGTTAGGTTGAGAGTGAGGGTTAGGGTAAGGGTGAGGGTTAGGGTTAGGGTTTGCATTAGGGTGAGGGTTAGTGTTAAGGTTAGTATTAGGGTAAGGGTTAAGGTGAGGGTTAGGGTTATGTTTAGGTTTAGGGTTAGTGTGAGGATTAGGGTTAGGGTGAGTTTTAGGTTTAGGGTTAGGGTTGGGGTGAAGTTGAGGGTGAGGTTTAGGGTTAGGCTTAGGTTGATGGTTAAGCCTACGGTGAGGTTTAGTTTGAGGGTGAGGGTAAGGGTTAGGATGAGGGTTAGGGTGAGGGTGTGGCTTAGGCTTTGCATTTGGGTTAGGTTTAGGGTGAGGGTTTGATTTAGGGTTAGGGTTTGGGTGAGGCTTAGGTTGAGGTTTAGGGTTAGGGTAAGGGTTAGGTTTAGGGTTAGGGTTTGGATTAGGGTTAGGGTGAGGTCTATGGTGAGGGTGAGGTTTAGGGTTAGAGTTAGGGTGAGGGTTAGGTTTAGGGTGAGTTTTATGGTGAGGGCTAGGTTTAAGGTTAGGGTTAGGGTGAGGGTTAGGTTTAGGGTTAGGGTTAGGGTTAGGGTTAGGGTTAGAGTTAGGTTTAGGGTAAGTGTAACGTTTAGGCTGAGGGTTAGACTGAGAGAGAGGGTTAAGATTAGCATGAGTGTGAATTTGAGGGTTAGGGTGAGTTTCAGGGTTAGAGTTCGGGTGAGGGTGAGTGTTATGGTAGGGTGAGCGTGAGGGTTAGGGTTAGGGTGACGTTTAGGTAAGGGTGAGGGTTAGAGTGACAGTGAGAGTTCGGGTGAGGGTGAGGGTTAGGTTGTCCGTGACGGTTAGATTTAGAGTGAGGATTACGGTGATGGTGAGCTTTAGTGTGAGGGTGAGGATTAGGGGTAGGATTCAGGTTAGGGTGTGGTTTAGGGTTAGGGATACTTTTAGGGTGAGGTTTAGGATGAGGGCTAGGGTCCGGGTTAGGGTGAGGGTTAGGGTTACTGTGAGGGTTAGGGTTAGGTTTAGGGTTAGTGTTAGGATAAGGGTTAGGGTGAGGGGTAGGGTGAGGGTGAGTGTCAGGGTTAGCCTTAGGGATAGCGTGAGGTTTGGGGTGAGGTTGAGGGTTAGTGTTAGGGTTAGGATGAGTGTGAGGTTAAGGGTTATGGTTAGAGTGAGTGTTAGGGTTAGGGTGTGGGTTAAGGTTAGGGTTAGGTTAAGGGTGAGGATGAAAGTGAGGTTTAGGTTTAGGTTTAGGATGAGGGTGAGGGTGAGGGTTAGGTTTAGTATTAGGGTTCGGGTTTGGGTTAGGCTTAGGGTGAGGGTGAGATTAAGGCTGAAGGTTAGGTTTAGGGTGAGGATTAGGTTTAGTGTTAGGGTTAGGGTGAGGGTGAGGGTTAGGGTTATGGTGAGGGTTAGGGTGACGTTGAGGGTTCGGGTGAGTGTGAGCATTAGGGTTATGTTTAGGGTGAGGGTTATGTTTAGGGTGATGTTTAGCTTGAGGGTGAGTGTCAGGGTGAGATTGAGGGTTAGGGTTGGGTGAGGATTAGAGTTAAAGTGAAGGTTAGGGTGGGATTAGGGTTAGAGTTAGACTGAGGGTGAGGGTGAGGTTGAGGGTGACGGTTTGGTTTAGGTTGAGGGTTAGGTTTAGGTTTAGGGTGAGGGTAAGCATGAGGGTTAGGGTTAGGGGTAGTATGAGGTTTAGGACGAGGGGTAGGATTATCATGAGGGTGTGGGTTAGGGTTACTGTGAGGGTTAGGGTTAGGGTTAAGTTTAGGTTTAGGGAGACGGTAAGGGTTAGTGAGACGGTAAGTGTTAGCGTGAGGGTTAGGTTGAGGTTGAGGGTTAGGGTTAGGGTTAGGGTGATGGTTATGGTGAGGGTTAAGGTTAATGTTAGGGTTAGGGTTAGGGTGAGGTTTTGGGTGAGGGTAAAGGTTAGGGTGAGGATTAGGGAGAGTGAGGGTTAGTGTTAGGGTTAAGGTTAGGGTTAGGATGAGGGTTAGAGTGAGGGATTGTGTTAGGGTTAGAGTTAGTGTTAGGGTGAGGGTTAGGGTCAGGGTGAAGGTTAGGTTTAAGGTTAGGGTAAGTGTTAGGGTGAGTGTGAGGCTGAGGGGTAGGGTTAGGATTAGGGTGAGTGTTAGGTTTCGTGTGAAGTTTAGGGTTAGAATTAGGGTTAGGGTTAGGGTGTGGGTGAGGTTTAGGGTTAGAGTTAGGTTTAGGGTGAGGGTGAGAGTGAGGTTTAGAGTTAGGATTAGGGTTAGGCTTAGGCTCAGGTTTAGTATGAGAGTAAGAGGGAGGGTTAGGGTTAGGGTTCGAGTTAGGGTTAAGGTGAGGATGAGGGTTAGAGTTATGGTGAGGTTTAGGGTTAGGTTGAGGGTTAGGGTTAGGTTTAGGGTTAGGGTGAGGGTGTGGGTGAGGTTGAGGTTTTGGGTTAGGGTTAGGGTTAGGGTTAGGGTGAAGGTGATTGTTTGGTTTAGGATTACGTTTAGGATGAGGTTGATTGAGTGGTTGATCGTTAGAGTTATTGTTAAGTTTATGGTGAGTGCTAGGGTGAGGGTCAGGGTGAGGGTGAGAGTGAGGGTGAGGCTTTCGTTTATGAAAGGGTTAGTTTTTGGTTAGGTTGTGGATTAGGTTGAGGGTGAGATTTAGGTTGAGTGTTAGGGATAGGGTGAGGGTTGGAGTTAAGGTTAGGGTGAGGGTTGGGGTTAGGTTTAGGGTGATGTTTAGTATGAGGGTGAGGGTTAGGGTGAGGGTGAGGGTTAGGGTTAGGTTTAGGGATAGGTTGAGAATTATAGTCAGGGTTAAGGTTAGGGTGAGGGTTAGGCTGAGGTGTAGGGTTAGGGTTAGGGCATGGTTAGGTTTAGGGTTAGGGTAAGGGTTAAGGTGAGGTTTATGGTGAGTTTGAGGTTTAGTTTTAGCATGAGGATTAGGGTGAGGGATAAGGTGAAGGTTAGGGTTTGGGTTATGGTTAATGTGAGAGTGAGGGTTAGGGTTAGGTTGAGGTGTAGTGTTAGGGTGAGGGTTAGGGTTAGGTTGCTGGTGAAGGTGAGGTTAAGGGTTAGGATGAAGGTGAGGGTGAGGGTGAGATTTAGGGATAGGGTTAGGATGACGGTGAGGCTGAGGGTTAGTGTTAGGATTAGGGTTAGGTTTAGTGTTAGGTTGAGGGTGAGGGTGAGGATGAGGGTTAGGGTTAGGGTTAATGTGAGGGCTAGCGTCAGGGTGAGGGTTAGGGTTAAGCTTAGGGTGAGAGTAAGGTTTAGGTTTAGGATAAGTTTAGGGTTAATTGAGGGGTAGGTTTAGGGTTAGTATGAGTTTTAGGTTTAGTGTGAATGTTAGGTTTAAGTTTAGTGTTAGGATTAGTGTGTGAGTCAGGGTCAGGGTGAGGGTTAGGGTGAGGGTTAGGTTTAGGATGCAGGTTAGGGTTAGATTCAGGGTTAGGGTTAGGGTGAAGTTTAGGTTTAGGATTATGGTAAGGGTGTGGGCTAGGGTGAAGGTGAGGGTTAGGGTTAGCTTTAGGGTTAAGGTGAGGGTTAGGGTTAGGTTTAGGGTTAGGGTTAGTGTGAGTTGCAGTTTTAGAGTTATGGTTAGAGTTAGGTTTAGTGTGAGTGTTAGGGTTAGGTTTAGGTTTAGGGTGAGGCTAAGGTTTAGGGTGAGGGTGAGGTTTAAGGTGAGAGTGAGTGTTAGGGTTAGCATGAGCGTTAGGGTGAGGGTTAGGGTGAGGGTTTCTGTTAGGGTTAGTGTTAAGGTTAGGGTTAGGGTGAGGGTGAGGGATAGTGTTAGAATTAGGATTAGGGTTAGGGTTTATATTAGAGAGAGGCTGAGTTTGAGGGTTAGGGTTAGGGTGACAATGCGGGTCAGGGTGAGGGTTAGGGTTAGGGTTTGGTTTAAGGGTAGGGTGAGGATTAGTGTTAGGGTTCTGTTTAGTGTGAGGGTTAGGCTGAGGGATATGGTTACATTTAGGGTGAGGGTAAGGTTTAATGTGATTGTTAGCGTTAGGGTTAGTGTTAGGGTGAGTGTTAGGGTTAGGGTTAGGTTTAGATTTGGGGTTATTGTTAGGGTTAATATGAGGGTGATGTTGAAAGTGAGGGTGAGGTTTAGGGATAGGGTTAGGATTAGAGTGAGTGTGGGAGAGAGGGTTAGGGTTAGAATTAAGATTAGGGTTAGTGTTAGGCTGAGGGTGAGTGGGACGGGGAGGGGAAGGTTAGGGTTAGGGGTAGGTTTAGTGTTAGGGTTACGGTGAGAGTTAGGGTTAAAGTTATTTTTAGGATTAGGGTGAAGGTGAGGGTGAGGGTTCAAGTGAAGGTTAGGGTTAGGTATAGAGTTAGGATGAGGGCTAGGGTGAGTGTGAGGTTTAGGTTTATGGTTAGGGATAGGGTGAGAATTAGGGTTAGGGTTAGGGTTAATGTGAGGTTGAGGTTTAGTCTGAGGGTTACGGTTAGGTTTAGGGTTAGGTTTAGGCTTAGGGTGAGGGTAAGGGTTAGGGTGAGGGTTAGGGTTAGGGTGAGGATTAGGGTTAGGTTTAGGGTAAGGGTTGGTTGAGGGTTAGGGTTAGTGTTAGGTTTAGTGTGAGGGTGAGGGTGAGGGTTAGGGTTAGGGTGATGGTGAGAGTGAGGCTGAGCATTAGGGTGAGGGTGAGGGTGAGGGTGAGTTTGACGGTTAGGGTTAAGGTGAGGGTAAGGGTAAAGATTAGGGTAAGGCTTTTGGTTAGGATTAGGGTTAGGCTGAGGATGAGATTTAGGGGGAGGTTGATTGTGAGGGTTAGGGTAATGATTAGAGTTAGGATTAGGGTTAGGCTGAGGATGAGCTTGAGGGTGAGGGTGAGGGTTAGGGTTAGGGTTCAGGTGAGGGTTAGGGTTAGTTTGAGGGTTAAGGTGAGTGTAAGGTTAAGGTTTAGATTGAAGTTAGGGTGAGGCAGAGGGTTAGGGTTAGGGTGAGGATGTGGGTGGGGTTAGGATGAGGGTTAAGTTTAAGTTTAGCGTTAGGGTTAGGGTGAGGGTTAGGGTTAGTGTGAGGGTTACGGTTAGGTTGAGGTTTAGGGTTAGGATTAGGGTTAGGGTGAGGTGTAGGGTTAGGGTGAGGGTTAAGGTTAGTCTTAGGGTTAGGGTGATGGTTAGGGTTGAGTTGCCGGTTTGGGTTAGGGTGAGGGGTAGGTTTAGGGTTACGGTGAGGCTTAAGTTTAGTGTGAGTGTAAGGGTGAGAATAAGTTTTCGGGTGAGGGTTTGCTTGACAATGAGGGTTAGGGATAGCGTAAGTGTTAGGGTGAGGTTTAGGTTGAGGGTTAGTGTTAGGGTTAGGGTGAGGGTGAGGGTTACAGTTAGGGTTAGGGTGAAGTTAAGGGTTAGCGTTAGCTTTAGTGTGAAGGTTAGCTTTAGGGTTAGGATTAGGGTTATTGTTAGGGTTAGGTTAAGGCTGAGGGTGAGGGTGAGGTTGAGGTATTGGTTAGGTTTAGGGTTAGGGTGAGGGTGAGAGTGAGGGATAGGGTTTGGATTTGAATTAGGGTTAGGGTTAGGCTGAGGGTGAGGGTGACAGTGAGGGTTAGGATTAGGGTGAGTGTTAGTGTTGGGATTAGGTTGAAGTTTAGGGTTAGTGTGACGGTGAGGGTTAGGGTTAGGGTGAGGGGTAGGGTTAGGTTTAGGATGAGGGTTAGGGTTAGTGTGAGGGTTAGCGTTAGGGTTAGGATGAGGGTAAGGGTTAGGGAGAGGGTTAGGGTGAGGGTGAGTTTTAGGGTTAGGGTGAGGGTAAGGGTTAGGGTGAGGGTTAGGGTGTGGGTTAGGTTTAGGCTTAGGGTTAGGGAGAGTGCTAGGGTGAGGGTGAGAGTTAGGGTTAGGTTTAGCGTTAGGGTTTGACAGGGTGAGGGTGAGGGTGAGGGTGAGGGTG
Organism: Dipodomys merriami; assembly: GCF_024711535.1. Taxonomy (NCBI): domain Eukaryota; kingdom Metazoa; phylum Chordata; class Mammalia; order Rodentia; family Heteromyidae; genus Dipodomys; species Dipodomys merriami. The sequence goes on along the minus strand of NW_027206490.1, from coordinate 2,729,212 downwards.
AGAGTTAGGTTTAGGATTAGTGTTAGGTTTAGGGTTAGACTTAGGGTGAGGGTGAGGGTGAAGGTGAGGGTAAGGATTAGGATGAGGGTTAGGGTTAGGGTTAGGGTGAGGGTTAGGTAAAGGTTGATGTTTAGGGTGAGGGTGAGGGTTAGGTTTAGGGTTAGGATTAGGGTGAGTGTTAGGGTTAGGGTTAGGGTTACGGTGAGTGTGAGGGTTAGGGTGAGGGTTAGGGTTAGGGATAGGGTTAGGTTGAGGGTTACGGTTAGGGGGAGCATTAGTGTTAGTGTTAAGGTGAGGGTGAGGGTGAGGGTTAAGTTTAGGATTAGTATTAAGGTTAGGGTTAGACAGGTTGAGGGTTAGGGTGAGAGTGAGGTTTAAGTTTAGGGTGAGCATTAGTGTGTGGGTGAGGGTTAGGATTAGGATGAGGATTACGGTGACAGTGATGGTTAGAGTGAGCGTGATGGTTAGGCTTAGGGTTAGGGTGATGTTAGGGTTAATGTTAGGGTTAGGGTGAGGGTGAGGATAAGGGTTAGGCTGAGGGTTAGGATGAGTGGGAGGTTTAGGGTTAGGGTTAGGGGTAGGGTGAGGGTTAGGGTGAGAGTTAGGGTTAAGTTTAGGTTAGGTTTAGGGTGAGGGTTAGGGTTAGGGTTAGGGTTAGGGTTAGCATGAGGGTTCTGGTTAGGGCGAGGTTTAGGGTTAAGATTATTGTTAGGGTTATGGCTAGGGTGAGAGTGAGTGTTAGGGTTAGGCTTAGGGTGAGGGTTAGGGTTAGGTTTAGGCTTAGGGTTAGCATGAGGTGTAGTTTTAGGGTTAGGGTGAGGATTAGGTTTAGTGTGAAGTTTAGAGTTAGTGTTAGGGTTAGTGTGAGTGTTACGGTGAGGGTTAGGGTAATGGTTATTGTTAGGATTAATGTTAGTTTTAGGGTTAGGGTCAGGTTGAGGGTGAGTGTGACGTGGGGGTGAGGTTTAGGGATAGGGTTTGGTTTAGAGTGAAGGTGGGAGTGATGTTTAGGGTTAGTATTAGGATTAGGGTTAAGGTTAGGCTGAGGATGAGTGGGAAGGAGAGGGGGGAGGGTTAGGGTTAGGGGTAGGGTTAGGGTTACAGTGAGAGTTAGGTTAAAGTTATTATTATGATTAGGGTGAGGGTAATGGTGAGTGTGAGGGTTCGGGTGAAGGTTAGGGTTAGGGATAGAGTTAGGGTGAGGGCTAGGATGAGTGTGTGGGTTAGGGTTATGGTGAGGGATAGGGTGAGAATTAGGGTTAGGGTTAGGGTTAGGGTGAGGGTTAATCTGAGGTGTAGGGTTAGGGTTAGGGTGAGAATTATGTTAATTCTGAGGTTTACGGTTAGATTTGGGGTTAGGTTAGGCTTAGGGTGAGGGTAAGGGTTAGGGTGAGGGTTGGGGTGAGGGTGAGGTTTAGGGTTAGGTTTAGGGTGAGGGTTGGGTGAGGGATAGGGTTAGGGTTAGGGTTAGGGTGTGGGTGAGGTTTACATTTCGGATTAGAGTTAGGGTGAGGGTGAGAGTGAGGCTAAGGGTTAGGGTGAGGGTGAGGGTTAATCTCAGGTGTAGGGTTAGGGTTAGAGTGAGGGTTATGTTAAGTCTGAGGTTTACGGTTAGATTTTGGGTTAGGTTAGGCTTATGGTGAGGGTAAGGGATAGGGTGAGGGTTAGGGTGAGGGTGAGGTTTAGGGTTAGGTTTAGGGTGAGGGTTGGGTGAGGGATAGGGTTAGGGTTAGGGTTAGGATGTGGGTGAGGTTTACGTTTAGGGTTAGAGTTAGGGTGAGGGTGAGAGTGAGGCTAAGGGTTAGGGTGAGGGTGAGGGTGAGGGTGAGTTTTAGGGTTAGGGTTAAGGTGAGGGTAAGTGTGAGGATTATGGTAAGGATTTGGTTTAAGATTAGTTTTAGGTTGAGGGTGAGCTTGAGGGTGAGGGTGATGTTTAGGGGTAGGTTTAGGGTGAGGGTTACGGTTAGGTTTAGGTTTAGGGTTAGGGTCAGGGTGAGGGTTAGGTTCAGGGTGAGGGTTAGGGTTAGGGTGAGGGTGAGGGTGAGGGCTAGGGTGAGAGTGAGGGTTAGGCTGAGTGTGAAGGTGAGGGTGAGGGTGAGGGTTAGGGTTAGCATAAGGTTTAACTTTAGGGTTAGGGTGAGGATTAGGACTTGAGGATTAGGGTGACAGTAAGCGTTAGTGTGAGGGTTAGCGCTAGGGTTAGGGTGAGAATGAGGTTTAGTGTGAGCGTGAGGGTTAGGGTGAGAGTCATGGTTGGGGTTAGGGTTAGGGTTAGGGTTAGGGTTAGGGTGAGGGTGAGGGTGAGGGTTGGGGTTAGGTTAGCGTTAGGGTTAGGGTGAAGGTGAAGGTGAGTATTAGTGTGTGGGTTAGGGTTAGAGTTAGCATTAGGGTAAGGATGAGAGTGAGAAGAAGGTTTAGGATTAGTGTTAGGTTTAGGTTTAGCCTTAGGGTGAGGGTGAGGGTGAGGTTTATGATTAGGGATAGGGTTAGGGTAAGGGTGAAGGTTAGGGTTACGGTGATGTTTAGGGTTAGTGTTAGGGTTAGGGTGAGTTTTAGGGTTAGGGGTAGGGTTAGGTTTAGGGTTAGTGTTAGGGTGATGGTTAGGGTTAGGGTTAGGCTTAGGCTGTGACTGAGGGTGAGGGTGAGGGTTAGGTTTAGGGTGAGGCTTAGGGTTAGGGTTTACGTGAGGGTTATCTTTAGGGTGATGTTTAGGGTGAGGGTGAGAGTCAAAGTGAGAGTTAGGGATAGGTTGTGGGTGAGGGTTAGGGTTATGTTGAGGGTTAGGTTGATGGTGAGGTTGAGGATTAGGGTTAGGGTTAGGGTGAGGTTTAGGGTTAGTGTTAGGTTTAGGGTGAGTGTTAGGGTTAGGGTTAGCATTAGGATTAGTGATAGTGTTAGGGTTAGGGTTAGGGTTAGGGTGAGGGTGAGGGTTAGGGTTAGGGATAGGATGAGGGTTACGGTGAAGGTTAGGGTTAATGCTAGGGTTAGGGTTAGGGTTAGGGTGAGGGTGAGGTTTAGGCTTAGTGTTAGGATGAGGGTAATGTTTAGGGTGAGGGTTAGTGTTAGTGTTAGGTTTAGGGTGAGTGTTAGGGTGAGAGTTAAGTTTAGGATTAGTGTTAGGATTAGGGTTAGGCCTAGGGTTAGAGTGAGGGTGAATGTGAGGGTTAGGTTGTTGGTGAGGGTTAGGTTTATGGTGAGGGTGAGGCTTAGGTTTAGGATTAGGGTTAGGCTGAGGGTTAGGTTTAGGGTTAGGTTTAGGGTGAGGTTTAGGGTGAGGTTTAGTGTTAGGGTTAGGTTTAGGATTAGTTTGATGGTTAGGGGGAGGGTAAGGTTTAGGGTCCTGGTTAGGGATCGGGTTAGGGTTATGTTTAGGTTTAGGTTGCAGTTTAGAATCAGGGTTAGGGTGAGGATTAGGCTGACGGGTAGTGTAAGGGTTAGGCTGAGGGTTAGATTTCGTGTAAGAGTTAGGGATAGGGTTAGTGGTAGGGTGAAGTTTAGGGTTAGGGTTAGGGTGAGGGTGTGGGTTAGTCTGAGGGGTAGGGTAAGGGTTCGGGTGAGGGTTAGGTTTAGGGTTATTTTTAGGGTTGGGGTGAGGGTGAGGGTGAGGTTGAGGGTGAGGGTGAGGTTGAGGGTGAGGGTTAGGGTTTGGGTGATGGTTAGGGTGAAGTTTAGGGTTAGGGTTAGGGTTAGGCTTAGGATTAGTGTGAGGGTTATGGTGAGGTTAAGCTTTAGCCCTTGGGTTAGGGTGAGGTTTAGGATTATGGTTAGGTTTAGGGTGCATTTTAGGGTCAGGGTTAGTGTGAGGGTTATGCTGAGGGGTAGGGTAAGGTTTAGGGTGAGTGTTAGATTTAGTGTGAGGCTTAGGGTTAGGGTTAGGTTTAGTGTTAGGTGAAGGTTAGGGTTAGGGTGAGGGTGAGGGTTAGGCTGAGGAATAGGGAAAGGGTTGGGGTGAGAGTTTGGGTTAGGGTTAGGGTTATTGTTAGTGTTCGAGTGAGGGTGAGGGTGAGGTTGAAGGTGTGGGTGAGTTTTAGGGATAGGGTTAGTTTTAGGGTGAGGGTGAGATTGAGGATTAGGTATAGGATTAGGATTAGGGTTAGGGTTAGGCTGAGGATGAGAGTGAGCGGTAGGGGGTGAGTAGGGTTACAGTTAGGAGTAGGTTGAGGATTAGGGTGAGGGTTAGGCTGACGGATTAGGGTTAGGTTGAGCGATAGGTTTAGTGTGATTGTTAGGGTTAGTGATAGGTTTAGTGTGATTGTTAGGGTTAGGCTTAGGGTTAGGGTTAGGGTAAGGGTGAGGGTTAGGGTTACGGTTTGGGTGAGGGTGAGGGTAACAGTTATGCTGAGGGTGAGGGTGAGGGTGAGGGTTAAGTTTAGGGATAGTTTGAGGATTAGGGGTATGATTAGTGTTAGGGTGAGTGTTAGGCTGACGGGTAGGGTTAGGTTTATGTTGAGAGATAGGTTTAGTGTGATAGTGTTCGGGTTAGGGTTAATGTTAGCGTTTGGATGAGGGTTAGGGATAGGTTTAGGTTTAGGCTGAGGGTGAGGGATAGGGTTAAGGGTAGGAAGAGGGTTATGGTCAGGATTAGGTTGAGGTTGAGGGTGAGGATGAGGGTTAATAATAGTGATAGGTTAAGGGAGACGGTGAGGTTGAGGGTTAGGGTTATGTTTTGGGTGAGGGTTAGATGTAGGGTGAGGGATTGGGTTAGGGTTAGGATTAGGGTTAGGCTGAGGGTGAGGGTGAGGTTTAGGTTTAGGGTTAGGGTTAGGTTTAGGGTGATGGTTAGTTTTAGGTTTAGAATTACTTTTAGGGTTAGTTTTAGGTTTATGGTGAGGATGAGGTTTAGGGTTAGGGTGAGGGTTAGGGTTTTGGGGAGGGGGAGGGCGATGGGGAGTGTGTGGGTGTTGGTTAGGGTTAGGGTTCTGGTGAGATTTAGGGTGACGGCGAGGGTAAATTTGAGCGTGAGTGTTAGGGATAGAGTTCGGGGGAGGTTTATGGTTAGGGTTAGGGTGAGGGTTAGGGTGTGGCTTAGGGTTAGGGTGAGGTTTAGGGTGTGGGTGAGGGTGAGGGTGAGGGTTAGTGTTACGGTTAGGGTTAGGGTGAGGGTGAGGGTTAGGTTTAGGATTAGTGTTTGAGTTAGGGTTAGGCTTAGGTTGAGAGTGAGGGTGAGGGTGAGTTTTAGGGTTAGGATGAGGGTTAGGTTTAGGGTGATGGTGAGAGCTCAGGTGAATGTGAGTGTTAGGGTTTGGTGAGGGTTAGGTTTAGGGTGAGGGTTAGGTTTAGGTTAAGGGTTATGGTGAGGTTTAGGGTTAGGGTTAGGTGTAGGGTGAGGGTTAGGGTTAGGGTGAGGTTTAGGGTGAGGGTGAGGGTACGGGTTAGTGTTACGGTTAGGGTTAGTGTGAGGGTGAGTGTTAGGTTTAGGATTAGTGTTAGGTTTAGTGTTAGTCTTAGGTTGAGAGTGAGGGTGAGGGTGAGTTTTAGGGTTAGGATGAGGGTTAGGTTTAGGGTGATAGTGAGAGCTCAGGTGAATGTGAGTGTTAGGGTTTGGTGAGGTTTAGGTTTAGGGTGAGGGTTAAGTTGAGGGTGAGGGTGAGGGTTAGGTTAAGGTTTATGGTGAGGTTTAGGGTTAGGGTTAGGTGTAGGGTGAGGGTTAGGGTAAGTGTGAGTGTGAGGGTTAGGGGTAGGATTAGGTTTAGGTTTAGGGTTAGTCTGAGGGTGAGGGTGAGTGTTAGGGTTAGGGTTAGGTTTAGAGTGCGCCTGAGGATGAGGTTTAGTGTTAGGATTAGGGTTAGGGTGAGCGTTAGGCTGAGGGTGAGGGTGAGGCTGAGGGTGAGGGTTAGGGTTAATGTTAGGGTTAGGGTGAGGGTGAGGGTTAGGTTTAGATTTAGTGTTAGGCTTAGGGCTGGGCTTAGAGTGATGGTAAGGGTGAGGGTGAGGGTTAGGTTTAGGGTGAGGGTTAGGTTTAGGGTGAGGGATAGGGTTTGGATTAGGGTGAGGGTTAGGGTCAGGGTGAGGTTGTGGGTAAGGTTTAGTATTAGTGTGAGGGTTTGGTTTAGGCTTAGGGTGAGTGTGAGGGTGAGGGTTAGGGTTAGGGTGAGTTTTCGGGATAGGGTTAGGGTGAGGGTTCGGTTTAGGGTGATGTTTAAGGTGAGGGTTAGGGTGAGGGTAATGATTAGGGTTAGCGTTAGCGTTAGGGTTAGTGTGAGGGTTAGGGTGAGAGTTAGGTTTAGGGTTAGATTAAGAGTTAGGGTGAGGTTGAGGGTTAGGGTTAGTGTTAGGGTGAGCATTAGGGTTAGGGTTAGGGTGAGGGTGAGGTTTCGGGTCAGGGTGAGGATTAGATTGTGGGTGAGGGTTAGGTTTAGGGAGAGGGTTAGGTTGACAGTGAGAGTTAGGGTGAGGGTGAGGATTAGGGTTAGATTTAGTGTGAGGGTTAGTGTTAGGGTTTGGGTTATGGTTACTTTGAGGGTTAGGGTTAGGTTTACGGTTATATGTGGTTTACTATTAGGGTGAGGGTTAGGGTGAGTGTTAGGGTTAGTGTGCGGGTGAGGGTTAGGGTTAGTGTTAGGGTTAGGTTGAGGTGAGGGTTAGGGTTAGGTTTAGGGTTAGGGTGATGTTGAGGGTTAGGTTTAGGAATAGTGTTAATGTTATGATTAGGCTTAGGGTGTGTGGGAGTGTGAGGGTGAGGGTTAGGTTTCGGGTGAGGGTTAGGTTGAGGGTTAGGCTGAGGCTTAGGGTGAGGGATAGGGGTAGGGGTAGTGTGAGGGTTAGGGTGAGGATTAGGGTTAATGTTAAGGATAGGATTAGGGGGAGGGTTAGTTTGAGGGTGAGATTTAGCGTTAGGGTGAGGGTTAGGTTTGGGGTTACGGTGAGGGTTATGTTTGAGGGTAAGTGCTACGGTTAGGCTTAATGTGAGGGTGAGGGTTAGGATTAGGCTTAGGGTTAGGGTTATGCGGAGGGTCAGGGTTAGGTTTAGGGTGAGGGTGAGGGCTAGGGTGAGGGTGAGGGTGAGGGTTAAGGTTAGGGATAGGGCGAAGTTTAGGGTTAGTATTAGGGTTAGGGTGAGGGTTAGAGTTAGGCTGAGGGTGAGGGTGAAGGTTAGGGTTAGGTTTACCTTTAGGGTGATCATGAGGGTGAGTGTTAGGGTGAGGATTTATTGTTAGGGTTCGGCTTATGGTGAGGGTGAGGGTTAGGGTTAGAGTGAGGGTTAGGGTTACGTTGATGTTTAGGTTGAGGGTGAGGGTTTGGGTGAGGGTCAGTTTTCCGTGAGGTTGAGGGTTAGGGTGTGGGTGAGGTTTAGGATTAGGTTTAGTATGAGGGTGATGGTGAGGTTTAGGGTGAGGGTGAGTGTTAGGGTTACGGTTAGGGTTAGTATGAGGTTTAGGGTTAGGGTTAGGGATAGAGTGAGGATTAGAGTGCTTGGTTGGGTTAGGGTTAGGGTGAGGGTTAGGGTTAGTGTGAGGGTTAGGGTTAGGGTTAGGGCTAGGTTGAGGTTAAGGGTAAGGGTGAGTGTTAGGGTTAGCGTTAGTGTTAGGGTGAGGATTAGGGTGAGGGTTAGGTTTAGGGTTATTTTAAGGGTTAGGTTAAAATTTAGGGTTAGGTTTAGGCTTAGGGTGAGCGTTCGGGTTAGGGTTAGGTTTAGGGTGAGGGTTAGGGTTAGGGTTAAGGTAAGGGTTAGGGTAATGATTAGGGTGAGGGATAGGGTGAGGTTGAAGTTTAGGGTTAGGGTGAGGGTTATGTTGAGGGTTAGGGTGAGGGTTAGGGTTAAGTTTAGGTTTAAGGTCAGGGTTAAGTTGAGGGTTAGGGTTAGTGTTAGGGTGAGGGTTAGAGTGACAGTGAGGATTAGGCTTTGGGTTAAGGTTAGGGTACCGGTGAGGGGTTGGGTGAGGATTAGGATTAGTTTTAGTGTGAGGGGTTGTGTGAGGGTTAGGCTTAGGGTTATGGTGAGGGTTAGGATTAGTGTTAGGGTGAGGCTGAGGGTTAGGATTTTTGTGAGGGTTAGGGTTAATGTTAGGGTTAGGGTGAGGCTAAGGGTTAGGGTTAGATTGAGGGTTAGGTTTAGTGGGAGCGTTAAGGTTAGGGTTCTCGTTAGGGTTACCGTGAGGTTAATGGTTAGGGTGAGGGTTAGTATTAGTGTGAGGGTTAGGTGTAGTGTTAGGGTTAGGTTTAGGGTGAGGGTTAGGGTTAGGTTGAGGCTTAGTCTGAGGGGTAGGTTTAGGGTGAAGGTGAGGGTTTGGGTGAGGGTGAGGGTTCGGGTGAGTGTAAGGGTTAGGGTTTGGTTGAGTGTCATGTATAGGGTGAGTGTAAGGGTGACGGTGAGTGTTAGGGTGAGGGTTAGGTTTAGGGTTAGGGATAGGTTTAAGGTTAGGATGAGGAGTTGGGTTAGGTTTCGGGTGAGGGTTAGGTTTAGTGTGAGGATTAGGGTTAGGGGTAGGGTTCGGATGAGGTTAAGGGTTAGGGTTATATTTAGGGTGAGGTTTAAGGTGATTGTGAAGGTTAGGGTTAGGGTTACGGTTAGGGTGAGGGTAAGAGTTAGGTTGATTGTTAGGTTTAGGGTGAGGGTTAGGGTTAGCATTAGGGTTAGGATGAGGGTTAGGGTGAAGGTTAGGTTTAGGGTTAGTGTTAGGGTGAAGGTGAGGGTGAGGGTTAGGTTTAAGTTTAGGGTTTGGGTTAGGATGAGGGTTAGGGTGAGTGTGAGGGTGAGTGCTAGGGTTAGGATTAGGGTTAGGGTGAGGGTTAGGCTGAGGGTGAGGTTGAGGCTGAGGGTGAGGGTTAGGGTTAGGGTTGGGTTCGGGTTAGCATGAGGGTGAGGGTTAGGTTTAGGATTAGTGTTCGCTTTGGGGGTAGGCTTAGGGTGAGGGTAAGTGTGAGGGTGAGGTTTAGGGTTAGAGTGAGGTTTAGAGTAAGGATGAGGGATAGGTTTAGGCTTAGGGTTAGGGTGAGGGTTAGGTTTAGGGTTAGGATTAGGGTGAGGGATAGGTTTAGGATTTGTACTGGGTTAGGGTTAGGCTCAGGGTGAAGGTGAGTGTGAGGGTGAAGGTTAGGGTTAGGGTGAGTTTTCGGGTTAGGGTTAGGGTGAGGGTTAGGGTTAGAGTGATTTTGAGGTTGAGGGTGAGGATTAGGGTTCTGGTGAGTCTGAGGTTTAGGGTTTGTTTGAGGGTTAGGGCTAGGATGATGGTTATTTTGACAGTCAGGTTTAGGGTCATGGTGAGGGTTAGGATTAGGGTTAGGGTGAGGTTTAGGTTTAGGGATAGGGTGAGTGTTGGGTTAGTGTTAGGTTTAGAATGAGAGTTAGGTTGAGGTTTAGGGTTATGGTTAGGGTGAGGTTTAGCTTGAGGGGCAGGGTTAGGTTTAGTTTGAGAGTTAGGGTTAAGTTTAGGGTTAGGGTGAGGACTAGGGTGAGGGTAAGGGTGAGGGTTAGTGTTAAGGATAGGGTGAGTATTAGGGTTAGGTTTAACGTAGGCTGATGGGTAGGGTTAGGGATAGGCTGTGGGATAGGTTTAGTGTGTGGGTTAGGGTTAGGTTTAGGGTTAATATTAGGGTTAGGCTAAGGGTTAGGGTGAATTTTAGGGTTAGCATTCGGTTTAGGATGAAGGTTAGGGTGAGGCTAAGTGATAGGGTGAGGTTAAGTGTTAGGGTGAGGGTCAGGGTGAGGGTGATTGTTAGGGTTAGGATTAGGCTTATGAGGAGGGGTAGGGTTAAGTTTAGGGTTAGTGTGAGTGTTAGGTTAAGGGTTTTTGTTAGTGTTAGGGTTAGGGTTAGGGTGAGGGTTAGGGTCATGGTGAAGGTTAGGGTTAGGGTGAGGGTTAGGGTCATGGTGAGGGTTAGGGTTAGGGTGAGGGTTAGGGTCATGGTGACGGTTAGGGTTAGGGTGAGGGTTAAGGTTAAGTTTAATGTTAGGGTGAGGGTTAGGGTTAGGGTGAGGGTTAAGGTTAAGTTTAATGTTAGGGTGAGGGTTAGGGTCAGTATGAGGGTGAGGGTTAGGGATAGGGATAGGGTGAGGATTAGGGTTAGGTTTATGGTTAGGGTGAGGGTTAGGCTGACGGTTAGGTTTAGGGTTAGGCTGAGGGATTGGATTAGTGTGAGGGTTAGGGTTAGGGTTAGGGTTATTTTTAGGGTGAGGGTAAGTGTTAGGTTGAGGGTTAGAGTTAGGTTGAAATTTACGGTTAGCATTCGGTTTAGGATGAGTGTTAGTGTGACGGTTAGGGTTCGGGTTAGTGTTAGGGTGAGGGTGAGGGTTAGGGTTAATGTTAGTGTGAGGGTTAGTTTTAGGTTGAGGCTAAGGCTTGGGGTTAGGGTTAAAGTGTGGGTGAGGGTGAGGGTGAGGTTTAGGGTGAGTCTGAAGGTGAGGGTTACGGTTAGGCTGAGGGTGAAGGTGAGTGTTAGGGTTAGGGTTAGGTTTAGGGTGAGCGTGAGGGTGAGGGTTAGGCTTATGGTTATGGTTAGGGTTATTGTGAGGTTTAGGATTAGAGTAAGGGTTAGGGTTTAGGTAAGTGTGAGGCTGAGGTTTAGGGTGAGGGTGAGGGCTAGGGCTAGCGTTAGGGTTAGGGTGCGGGATAGTGTGAGGGTTAGGAGTAGGGGTAGGTTGAGGTTGAGAGTTAGGGTTAGGGTTAGTTTGAGGGTTAGAGTTAAGGTGAGGGTTAGGGTTAGGATAGGGTTAGGGTGAGGGTGAGTGTTAGTGTTAGCGTTGGGTTAGGGTTAGAGTTAGGATGATGGTGAGGATTAGGGTAAGGATTAGGGTTAGGGTGAGTTTTAGGCTGGGGGTGAGGGTGAGGATGAGGGTTATGTTCAGGGTGAGGGTTGGGGTTAGGGGTAGGGTTAGGGATAGGGTGAGTGTTAGGGTTAGGATGAGGGATAGGTTGTGGGGTAGAGTTAGAGTTAGTGTGAGGGGTAGGGTTAGTGTGAGGGTTAGGTTTAAGGTTAGGTTTGGGGTTAGGGTTAGGGTGGGGGTTAGGGTTAGGGTTATGATGAGGTTTAGGTTTAGGGTGAGGGCTACGGTGAGGGTGAGGGTTGGAGTGAGTGTGAGGGTGAGGATCAGGGTTAGGGTTAGGTTTAACTTTAGGATGAGGGTTAGGATGAGGGTGAGGGCTAGGGTTAGTGTTAGGCTGAGGGTGAAGGTGAGAGTGAATATGAGGGGTAGGTTTAGGTTTCGGTTGAGGTTTAGGGTTAGGGTGAGGATTAGGGTTAGAGTTAGAGTGAGGGTTAGGGTTACATTGATGTTTAGGGTGAGGGTGAGGGTTTGGGTGAGAGTGAGGTTTCGGTGAGGGTGAGGGTAGGGTATGGGAGAGGTTTAGGTTTAGGGTGAGTGTTAGGGTGAATGTGAGGGTTAGGTTGAGGGTGAGTGTTAATGTTACGGTTACGGTTAGTGTGAGGTTTAGGGTTAGGGTTAGGGATAGAGTGAGGGCTAGGGTACTTTGTTGGGTTAGGGTTAAGGTGAGGGTTAGGGTTAGTGTGAGGTTTAAGGTAAGGGTTAGGGTTAGGGTTAGGGCTAGGGTGAGTTTAAGGTTTAGGGTGAGGTTTAGGTTGAGGGTGAGGGTTAGGTTTTGTGTTAGGGTTAGTGTGAGGGTTAGGGTGAGGTTTAGGTTTAGGGTTAGATTAAGGGTTAGGGTGAATATGAGGGTTAGGGTTAGGGTTAGGTTTAGGGTGATGGTAAGGGTGACGGTTAGGGTTAGGGTTAGGGTGAGAATAAGGCTTAGGGTGAGGGATAAGGTGAGGGTGAGGGTTAGGTTTAGGGTTAAGTTTAGTGTGAGGTTTAGGTTGAGGGTTAGGGTGAGGGTGAGGTTTAGGTTGAGGGTTAGGGTGAGGGTTAGGGTTAGGGTTAGGTTTAGGGTGAGGGTTAGGTTGAAGGTTATGGTTAGTGTTAGGGTGAAGGTTAGGGTGACGGTGAGTGATCGGCTTAGTGTTTGGGTTAGGGTACGTTTGAGGGGTTGGGTGAGGGTTAGGGTTAGGGTGAGGGTGAGGCTTAGGGTTAGGATTTGTTTTGGTGTTAATGTGAGGGGTAGTTTGACGGTAAGGTTTAGTGTGAGGGTTAGGGTGAAGATGAGGGTTTGGGTTAGGTTTAGGGTGAGGGTTGGGTGAGGGTTAGGGTTAGGGTTATGGTGAGGGTTAGAGTTACTGTTAGGGTTAGGGTTATTTTTAGGGTTAGGGTGAGGGTTAGGATTAGTGTGAGGGTTAGGGTTAGGGTTAATATTAGGGTTACGGTGAGGGTAAGGGTTAGGGTTAGGTTGAGGTTTAGGGTTAGTGTGAGGGTTAGGGTTAGGGTTTGTGTTAGGGTTATAGTGAGAGTAAGCGTTAGGGTGAGGGTTAGTATGAGGTTGAGGGTTAGCATTAGTTTTAGGGCTAGGTTTAGGTTGAGGACTGGGTAAGGTTGAGGCTTAGGCTCTGGGGTAGTTTTGGGTGAGGGTGAGGGTTAGGGTGAGGATACAGGTGAGAGTAAGGGTTAAGGTATGGTTGAGGTTTAGGGTTAGGGTGAGTGATAGGGTGACGGCGAGGGTTAGGGTGAGGGTTAGGTTTACGGTTTGGGATATGGTGAAGGTTAGGGTGAGGGTTTGTGTTAGGGTTAGGGTGAGGGTTAGGTTTAGTGTGAGAGTTAGGGTTAGGGTGAGGTTTAGGGTTTGGAAGATGTTTAGGGTGAGGGTGAGGGTGAGGGTTAGCGTGTGGGTTAGGGTTTGGGTTAGGTTGAGGGTTAGGTTGACAGTGAGAGTTAGGGTAAGGATTAGGGATAGGGTTAGGTTTAGGGTGAAGGCTGGGTTAGGGTTAGGGTTAGGTTGAGGGGTAAGGTTAGGGTAAGGGTGAGATTTAGGCTGAGGATACGGTTGTGGGTAAGGGTTAAGTTGTGGTTGAGGGTTAGGGTTAGGGTGAGTGTTAGGGTGACGGTGAGGGTTAGGGTGAGGGTTAGGTTTGGGTTAGGGATAGGGTGAAGGTTAGGGTGAGGGTTTGAGTTAGGGTTAGGGTGAGGGTTAGGTTTAGTGTGAGAGTTAGGGTTAGGGTTATGGTTAGGGTGAGGTTAAGGGTTTGGAAGATGTTTAGGGTGAGGATGAGGGTTAGGGTCAGGGTGAGGGTTAGCGTGTGGGTTAGGGTTTGGGTTAGGGTGAGGGTTTGTTTGACAGTGAGAGTTAGGGTGAGGGTGAGGATTAGGGTTTGGTTTAGGGTTCGGGTTCGGGTTAGGGTTTGTGTTAGGGTTAGTTTGAGGGTGAGGGTTAGGTTTAGGGTTAGGTGGGGGTTAGGGTTAGGGTGAGGGTTAGGATTAGCTTTAGGGATAGGGTTAGGCTGAGGGTGAGGGTGAGTGTAGGGATGAGGGGTAGGTTTAGGTTGAGGTTTAGGGATAGTGTGAGGGTTAGGGTTAGGGTTCGAGTGAGGGTAAGGCTTACGTTGATGTTTAGGTTGAGGGTGAGGGTTTGGATGTTGGTGAGGTTTAGGTTTAGGGTGAGTGTTAGGGTGACTGTGAGGGTTAGGGTGAGGGTGAGTGTTAGGGTAACGGTTAGGGTTAGTGTGAGGTTTAGGGTTAGGGTTAGGGATAGAGTGAATGTTAGGGTGCTGGGTTGGGTTAGGGTTAGGGTGATGGTTAGGGTTAGTGTGAGGGTTAGGTTTAGGTTTAGGGTTTGGGATAGGGTGAAGTTAAGGGAAAGGGTGAGGCTTAGGTTGAGGGTGAGGGTTAGATTTTGCTTTAGGGTTAGAGTGAGGGTTAGGTTGAGGTTTAGGTTTAGGTTTAGATTAAATGTTAGGGTCAATGTGAAGGTTAGGGTTAGGGTTACGGTGAAGTTTAGGGTTAGGTTTAGGCTTAGGGTGAGGGTAAGTGTAATGGTTAGTATTAGAGTTTGGGTGAGAATAAGGGTTAGGGTGAGGGATAGGGTGAGGGTGAGGGTTAGGTTTAGGTTTTGGTTTCAGGTGAAGGTTAGGTTGAGTGTTAGGGTTAGGGTGAGGGTTAGGTTGAGGGTTAGGGTGAGGATTAGGGTTAGGGTTATTTTAGGGTGAGGGTTAGGTTGAGGGTTAGAGTTAGTGTTCGGGTGAGTGTTAGGGGGAGGGGGAGGGTTAGGCTTAGTTTTTGGGTTAGGGTACGGGGTGAGGGGTTGGGTGAGTTTTAAGGTTAGGGTGATGGTGAGGCTTATGGTTAGGTTTCGGTTTAGGTTTAGGGTGAGGGGTTGTTTGAGGGCAATGTTTATGGTGAGGGTTAGGGTGAGGATGAGGGTTAGGGTTAGGTTTAGGGTGAGGGGTTGTGTGAGGGTTAGGGTTAGGGTTATGGTGAGTGTTAGTGCTACAGTTAGGGTTAGGGTTAGGTCTAGGGTGAGGGTGAGGGTTACAATTAGAGTGAGGGTTAGTGTTAGGGTCAATATTAGGGTTACAGTGAGGGTAAGTGTTAGTGTTAAGTTGAGGTTTAGGTTTAGTGTGAGGGTTAGGGTTAGGGTTTGGGTTAGGGTTAGAGTGAGGGTAAGCGTTAGGGTGAGGGTTAGTATGAGGTTGAGGGTAAGGGTTATGGAAAGGGTTAGGTTTAGTGTGAGGGCTGGGTTAGGTTGAGGCTTAGGCTGAGGGGTAAGGTTAGGATGAGGGTGAGGTTTAGGGTGAGGATACGGTTGTGGGTAAGGTTTAAGGTATGGTTGAGGGTTAGGGTTAGGGTGAGTGTTAGGGTGACGGTGAGGGTTAGGGTGAGGGTTAGGTTTAGGGTTAGGGATAGGGTGAATGTTAGGGTGAGGTTTTGGCTTAGGGTTATGGTGAGGGTTAGGTTTAGTGTGAGAATTAATGTTAGGGTTAGGGTTAGGGTGAGGTTAAGGGTTTGGAAGAGGTTTAGGGTGAGAGTTAGGGTTATGGTTAGGGTGAGGGTTAGCGTGTGGGTTAGGGTTTGAGTTAGGGAGAGGGTTAGGTTGACAGTGAGACTTAGGGTGAGGGTGAGGATTAGGGTTAGGTTTAGGGTTCGGGTTAGGGTTAGGATTTGTTTTAGGGTTAGTTTGAGGGTGAGGGTTAGGTTTAGGGTTAGGTCGTTGTTAGGGTTAAGGTTAGGGTTAGGATTAGGGTTACGGTTAGGGTGAGGGTGAGCGTTAGGCTTAGGGTTAGGGTTAGGGTGAGGGTGATGGTGAGGGTTAGGTTTAGGATTAATGTTAGGGTTAGTCTTAGGGTGAGTGTGAGTGTGAGGGTGAGGGTTAGGTTTAGGATGAGGGTTAGGGTTAGTTTTAGGGTGAGGGTTAGGTTTGATGGTAAGTGTTACAGTTAGGTTTAGGGTGAGGGTTAGGGTTAGTTTTAGGGTTAGGGTGAGGGCTAGGGTGAGGGTGAGTCTGAGGGTTAGGGTTAGTGATAGGGTGAGGATTAGGGTTAGCATGAGGTTTAGGGTGAGAGTTAGGTTGCGGGTAGGGTTAGGTTTAGTGTGAGGGATAGATTTAGTGTGAGGGTTAGGGTTAGCATGAGGTTTAGGATGAGGGTGAGGGTTTGAGTTAGGGTTAGGGTTAGAGTTAGCGTGAGGGTGAAGTTGAGGCTGAGAATTAGGTTTAAGATAAAGGTGAGGGTTAGGTTTAGGGTAAGGCTAAGATTTAGGATTGGGGGTAGGGTGAGGGTGAGTGTGACGGTTAGTTTTAGGGTGAGTCTGAGGTGAGGGTTGGGGTTAGGATCAGGGTTAGGGTTAGGCTCAGGTTGAGCGTGTGGGTTAGGATTAGGCTTATTTTGGGTGAGGGTGAGGGTGAGGGTTAGGGTTAGGATTAGGGTTAGGGTTAGGGTTAGGCTGAGGGTGAGGGTGAGTGTAGGGATGAGGGTTAGGTTTAGGTTGAGGGTTACAGTGAGGGTTAGGTTAGGGTTCGAGTGAGTGTAAGGGTTACGTTGATGTTTAGGTTGAGGGTGAGGATTTGGGTGTGGGTGAGTTTTAGGTTTAGGGTGAGTGTTAGGGTGACTGTGAGGGTTAGTGTGAGGGTGAGTGTTAGGGTAACGGTTAGGGTTAGTGTGAGGTTTAGGGTTAGGGTTAGGCATAGAGTTAGGGTTAGGGTGGTGGGTTGGGTTAGGTTTAGGGTGAGGGTTAGGGTTAGTGTGTGGGTTAGCGTTAGGGTTAGTGTTAGGGCTAGGGTGAATTTAAGGGATAGGGTGAGGGTAAGGATGAGGGTGAGGTTTAGATTTTGCTTTAGGGTTAGGGTGAGGTTTAGGGTGAGGTTTAGGTTTAGGGTTAGATTAAATCTTAGGGTCAATATGAGGGTTAGGGTTAGGGATAGGGTGAAGTTTAGGGTTAGGGTTAGGCTTAGGGTGAGGGTAAGTGTGAGGGTTAGGGTTAGGGTTAGGGTGAGAATAAAGGTTAGGGTGAGGGATAGGGTGAGGGTGAGGGTTAGGTTTAGGGTTAGGCTTAGTGTGAGGGTAAGGTTGAGGGTTAGGGTTAGGGTTAGGGTGAGGGTTAGGGTGACAGTGAGGGTTAGGCTTAGATTTTGGGTTAGCCTACGGGTGAGGGGTTGGGTTAGGGTTAAGGTTAGGGTGATGGTGAGTCTTAGGGTTAGGGTTCGGTTTATGGTTAGGGTGAGGGGTAGTTTGAGGGTAAGCTTTAGGGTGAGAGTTAGTGTGAGGATGAGGGTTAGGGTTAGGTTTAGGGTGAGGGGTTGGGTGAGGGTTAGTGTTAGGGTTATGGTGAGGGTTAGTTTTAGGGTTAGGGTTAAGGTTAGGGTTAGCTTGAGGGTTAGGATTAGTGTGAGGGTTAGGGTTAGGTTTAATGTTAGGTTTAGGGTAAGGGTAAGGGTTAGGTTTAGGGTGAGGGTTAAGGTTAGTGTGAGGGTTAGGGTTTGGGTTTGGGTTAGGGTTAGGGTGATGGTAAGGGTTAGGGTTAGGGTGAAGGTTAAGATGAGGTTGAGGGTTGGTGTTTGGTTTAGGGTTAGGTTTAGGGTGAGGGCTGGGTTAGGTTGAGGCTTAGGCTGAGGCGTAGGATTAGGGTGAGGGTGAGGGTTTCGGTAAGTGTGAGGGTACGGGTGAGGGTAAGGGATAAGGTTTGCTTGAGGGTTAGGATTAAGGTGATTGTTAAGGTAACGGTGAGGGTTAGGATGAGGCTTAGGTTTACTGTGAGGGTTAGTTTTAGGGTTAGGGTTAGGGTGAGGTTAAGATTTAGGGTGAGGTCTAGGGTGAGGGTGAGGGTTAGGGTTAGATTTAGGGTTAGGGTGAGGGTTAGGGTGAGATTTGGTTTAGGGTTAGGTTAAGGATTACGGTGAGTGTGAGTGTTAGGGTTAGGCTGAGGCTCAGTGTTAAGGTTAGGTTTAGGGTATGGGTGAGGATTATGTTTAGGGTGAGGGATAAGGTGACAGTGAGGGTTAGATTTAGGGTTTGGGTTAGGGTGAGTGTTAGGGTGAGGTTTAGGGTTACGTTTAGATTTAGGGTGAGGGTTAGGTTGAGGGTTAGGGTGAGGGTTAGGATTAGTGTGAAGGTTAGGGTTAGGGTTAATGTTAGGGTTAGGGTGAGGGTAAGGGTTAGGGTTATGGTGAGGGTTAGGGTTAGTGTGAGGTTTAGGTTTAGGGTTTGGGTTAGGGTTAGGGTGAGGGTAAGGGTTGGGGTGAGGTTTAGGATGAGGGTGAGGGTTAGGGTTAGGTTTAGGGTGAGGGCTGTGTTAGGTTGAGGCTTAGGCTGAGGGTTAGGGTTAGGGTGAAGGTGAGGGTTTGTGTGAGGATGAGGGTACGGGTGAGGGTAAGGGTTAAGTTTTGGTTGAGGGTTAGGCTTAAGGTGAGTGTTTGGGTAACGGTGAGGGTTAGAGTAAGGGTTAGGTTTAGGGTTAGGGATAGGGTGAAGGTTAGGGTGAACGGTTGGGTTAGGGTTAGGGTGAGGGTTAGGTTTACTGTGAGGGTTAGGGTTAGGGTTGGGGTTAGGGTGAAGTTAAGGTTTAGGGTGAGGTTTAGGGTCAGGGTGAGGGTTATCATTAGCATTAGGGTTAGTGGGAGGGTTAGGGTGAGGTTTGGTTTAGGGTTAGGTTAAGGGTTAGGGTGAGGGTGAGTGTTAGTGTTAGGCTGAGGGTGAGGTTTAGGGTTAAGTTTAGGGTATGTGTGAGGATTATGTTTAGGGTGAGGGTTAAGATGATGGTGAGCGTTAGGTTTAGGGTTCGGGTTAGGGTGAGTGTTAGGTTGAGGGTTAGGGTTACGTTTAGATTTAGGGTGAGGGTTAGGTTGAGGGTTAGGGTTAATGTTAGTTTTAGGTTTTGGGTGAGGGTTAGGGTGACGGTTAGGGTCAGGGTTAGGGTTAGGGTTAGGTGACAGTGAGGGTTAGGTGAGTGTAATTGTTAGTGTGAGGGTTAGGGTGAGTGTGAGGTTGAGGGTTAGGGTTAGGATTAGGGTTAAGGTTAGGTCATTGTTAGGCTGAGGGTGAGGGTGAGGATTAGGTTTAGGTTTAGGTTTCGGGAGAGCTTGAGGGTGAGGGTTAGCTATAGTGGGAGAATTAGGGTTAGAGATAGGGTCAGGATGAGGGATAGGCTGAGGAGTAGGTTTAGGATTAGGTGAGGGATAGGTTTATTGTGAGGGTTAAAGTTAGGTTTAGGGTTAATGTTAGGGTGAGGGTATGAGTTAGGGTGAGCGTTAGGGTTAGGGTGATGGTTAGGGTTAGCATGAGGGTGCAGGTTAAGTTTAGGATTGGTGTTAGGTTTAGTGTTAGTTTTAGGATGAGGGTTAGGTTTAGGTTTAGGTTAAGGGTAAGGGTGAGTGTGAGGGTTAGGGTGTGTGTGAGGGTTAGGTTTAATGTGATGGTTAGGGTGACGGTGAGTGTTAAGATGAGGGTGAGGTTTAGGGTTAGGGTTAGGGTTACGGTGAGGTTTAGGTTTAGCGTTTGGTTTAGGGTGAGGGTTAGGGTGAGTGTTAGGGTTAGGGTTAGGGTTAGGGTTATGGTTAGTGTGAGGTTTAGGTTTAGGATTAGGGTTAGGGTAA
This sequence comes from Dipodomys merriami, assembly GCF_024711535.1. NCBI lineage: Eukaryota > Metazoa > Chordata > Mammalia > Rodentia > Heteromyidae > Dipodomys > Dipodomys merriami. Next base: position 2,710,367 of record NW_027206490.1, on the reverse strand, counting down.
AGGTAAGAGTGAGGGTGAGGTTTAGGGTGAGGGTGAGGGTTAGGGTTAGCGTTAGGGTTAGTGTGAGGCTTAGTGTGAGGGTTAGGATTAGTGTTAGGTTGAGTTTGAGTGTTAAGGTTAGAGTTAGTGTGAGGGTTATGGTTAGGTTGAGGGGTAGGGTTAGGATTAGGGTTAGGGTGAGGGTGAGAGTGAGGGTTAGGGTTGGGTTAGGTTTAGAGTTAGGGGGAGTGTGAGGGTTAGGGTTAACTTTTGGGTTAGTGTTAGGGTTAGTGTTAGGCTTAAGGTGAGGATGAGAGTGAGATTGAGGGTTAGGGTTAGGGTTAGGTTGAGGGTTAGGGTTAGTGTGAGGGTTAGGGTTAGGTTGAGGGTTAGGGTGAAAGGGAGGTTTAGTGTAAGTGTGAGGGTTAGGGTGAGAGTGAGGTTTAGTATCAGGGTGAGGGTTAGGGTTAGGGTGATGGGTAGGTTTAGGGTTAGGGTGAGGGTTAGTGTTAGGGTGATGTTTAGGGTGATGGTGAGGTTTAGGGTGAAGCTGAGGGTGAGGGTGAGGGTGAGGGTTAAGGTGTGGGTGAGGGTTAGGTTTAGGGTGAGGGTTAGGGTAAGGGTGAGGGTTAGGGTTAGGGTTAGGGAGAGGGTTAAGGTTAAGGTTAGGGTTATCTTTAGTGTGAGGCTGAGGGTTAGGTTTAGGGTTATTTGAGTCTTACGGTTATGGATAGGGTTAGGGTGAGGATAAGGGTTAGGGTGAGGGTGAGGGTTAGGGTTAGGGTTAGTTGAGGCTTACGGTTAGGGATAGGGTTAGGGATAGGCTTAGGGTTAGGTTGGGGGTGAGGGTGAAGTTTAGGGTTACGGTTAGGATTAGGGTACATGTGAGGGTGAGAGTTAGATTTAGGATTAGTGTTAGTGTTAGGGTTAGGCTTATTATGAGTGAGAGGCTGAGGTTGAAGTTTAGGTTAACGGTGAGGTTTAGGGTTTGGGTTAGGGTGATTATTAGGGTTAGGTTGAGGGTTAGGGTTAATATTAGGGTTAGGGTCAGGGTGAGATTTATGGTGAGGGTGAGCGTTAGGTTTAGGGTGAGGGTCCGGCTTATGGTTATGATTAGGATGTGGGTGAGGGTTAGGGTTGGGTTAGGGTTAGAGTTAAGGTAAGGGTGAGGGTGAAGTTTAATGTTAGTGTGAGGGTTAGGGTGAGGGTTAGGGTTAGGGTGTGGGTGAGGGTTAGGTTTGGGTTAGGGTTAGAGTTAGGGTGAATGTGAGGGTGAGGGTTAGGTTTAGGGTGAGAGGTATGGTGAGGTTTAGGGTGAGGGTTAGACTGAGGGTTAGGGTTAGGTTTAGGTTAAGGGTGAGAGTGAGGGTTTTGGTTAGGTAAGGGTTAGGGTTGGGGTTACGGTGTGGTTTAGAATGAGGGTTCGGTTGAGGGTGAAGGTTTGGGTGATGGTTAGGGTTAGGGTTAGGGTTAGAGTTAAGGTGAGGTTGAGAGTTAGGGTTAGGATTAGGGTTAGCGTTAGGGTTAGTCTGAGGGAGAGGTTAAGGGTGAGGGTTAGAGTTAGGGTTGGGGAGAGGGTTAGGGTTAGGGTTAGGGTAAGGATGAGGGTTAGGCTGAGGGCTAGGGTTAAGGTTAGGGTGAGGGTTAGGGTTGGGGAGAGGGTTAGGGATAGGGTAAGGATGAAGTTGAAGCTGAGGGGTAGAGTTTGGGTTAGTGTGAGTTTTAGGTTTAGGGTTAGTGTTAGGGTAAATGTAAGGGTAAGGGTGAGGTTTAGGTTGAGGTTTACGGTGAGGGTGAGGGTTAGGGTTACCGTTAGGGTTAGTGTGAGGGTGACTTTGAGGGTTAGGATTAGGGTTAGGTAGAGTTTGAGTTTTAGGGTTAGAGTTAGTGTGAGGGTTAGGGTTAGGGTGAGGTTTAGGGTTAGGGTGAGGGTGAGAGTGAGGGTTAGGTTTGGGTTAGGATTAGAGTAAGGGTGAGAGTGAGGGTCAGGGTTAGATTTAGGCTTAGGGTTACTTTTAGGCTGAGGGTGAGGTTGAGGATGATGGTTAGGTTTAGGGTGAAGTTTAGGGTTATAGGTAGGGTCAGAGTTAGGGTGAGTGTTAGGGTGAGGGATAGGTTTAGGATGTGGTTTAGGGTAAATGGTAGAGTTAGGCTTAGGGTGAGGTTTAGGTTTAGTGTTTGGGTTAGGTTTAGGGTTAGGATTAGGGTGAAGGTGAGGTAAGGTTTGGGGTGAGCGTTAGGAAGAGGGTGAGTGTTAGGGTTAGGCTTAGGGTTAGGATGGGTGTTAGGGTGAGGGTGAGGGCTAGGGTTAGGCTGAAGGTTAGGGTGAGCATTAGGGTGACGGATAGGGTTAGGGTTAGGTTGAGGTTTAGGGTGAGGGCAAGTTTTAAGCTGAGGGTTAGATTGAGGGTGAGGGTTAGGGTTAGGGTGAGGGGAAGGGTGCGGTTTCGGGTTAGGGTTAGGGTTAGGCTGAGGAGTAGGTTTAGGGTTAGGGTGAAGTTGAGGGTGAAGTTTTCATTTAGGTAAGGGTTAGGGTTAGGGTTAGGGTGAGGATTAGGGAGATGGTTCGGGTGAGGGTTCTGGTTAGGGTTTGGGTGAGGGTTAGGATTAGGGTGAAGGTTAGGGTGACAGTAAGGGTTAGTGATGGTGATGGTGATGTTTAGGTTTACATTTAGTGTTAGGGTTAGGGTTAGGGTTAGGGTTAGGTTGAGGGATAGCATTAGGTTTAGGGTTAGAGTGAGGGTTAGGGTTAGGGTTTCGGTTAGAGTGAGGGTGACCGTTAGGTTTAGGATTAGTGATAGGGTTAGGGTTAGGCTTAGGGTGAGGGTGAGGGTGAGGGTTAGGGTTAGGTTGAGGTGAGGGTGACTGTGAGGGTTAGGGTAATTGTGAGGGTTAGGGTTAGGGTTAGGGTAAGGGTGAGGTTTAGTATCAGGGTTAGTCTTATGGTTAGCGTGAGGGTGAGGGTTAGGGTTAGGGTTAGGGTGAGGGTGAGGGTGAGGGCTAGGGTTAGGATTAGGTTGACAGGTAGGGTTAGGGTGAGGGTTAGACTTAGGGTTGGGGATAGGGTGAGAATTGGGATGAGGGATTGGGTTAGGGTTAACATGAGGGTTAGGGTTAGTGTGAGAGTTACAGATAGGGATAAGATTAGGGTTAGGGTGAGGATAAGGGTTAGGGTGAGGGTGAGGGTGAGGTTTAGAATTAGCTTTAGTGTTAGGTTTAGTGTGAGTGTTAGGATGAGGTTTAGGTTTAGGGTTTGGATAAGGGTTATATTGAGGGTTAGGGTTAGGGTTAGGGTTTGGGTGAGGGTGAGAGTAATCTTTATGCTGAGGATTAGGGTGATGTTGAGTATTAGGGTTAGGTTTGGGTTAGGGTGAGGGTGAGGGTTAGGGTGAGTGTTAGGGTGAGGGTGAGGTTTAGGGTTAGGGTTAACATTAGGCTTTGAGTGAGGGTTAGGATGAGGATTAGGTTTAGGTTTAGGGTGAGGGTTAGGGTGAGTGTCTGGGAGAGTGTGACGGTTAGGGTTAGGGTGAGAGATAGGGTTAGGGTGAGGGTTAGTGTTAGGGTGAGGTCTAGGAAGAGGGTGAAGGTGAGGGTTAGGGTTAGGGATAGGGTGAGTATTAGGGTTAGGGCTTGGGTTAGGGTGAGGGTTAGGCTGAGGGGTAGGGTAAGGGTTAGGGTGATGGATAGATTTAGTGTGAGGGTTACGTTTAGGGTTAGGGTTAGGGTTAATGTTAGGGTGAGCATTAGTGTTAGGATGAGTGTTAGGGTGAGAGTTACTTTTAGGATTAGGGTTAGGGTGCGGGTGAGGTTGAGGGTTAGGTTTAGGGTGAGGGTTAGGTTTAAGTTGAGGGTTAGAATTAGGGTTAGGGTTATGGTGAGGGTTAGGTTTAGGGTTACAGTTAGAGTGAGGCTGAAGGTTAGGTTGAGGATTAGGTTAGGGTGAGTGTGAGGGTGAGGGTGAGGGTTCGCTTGAGGATGAGGTTTAGGTTGTGGTTGAAGGTTATTTTTAGGGTGAGGATTAGTGTGATAGTGAGTGTTCGGGTAAGGGTGAGCGATAAGGTTAGGGTTATGGTGAGGGTTAAATTTAGGGTTAGGTTTAGGGTTACGCTGAGGGTGAGGGTTAGGTTTACCATTAGGTGTGGCTTAAGGTTAGGGTGAGGGTTAGGGTTAGGCTTAGGGTGAGGGTGAGGGAGAGGGTTAGGGTTAGGTTTAGGGTGAGGGTGAGGGTGAGGGTTAGATTTAGGATTAGATTTATGGTGAGGGTTAGGGTTAATGTTAGGGTTAGGGTTAGTGTGAGGGTTAGGGTGAGGGTGAGGGTTAGCATTAGGTTAAGGGTTAGGTTGAGGTTTAGGGTGACGGTTAGAGTTAGGGTTAGGGTTAGGGTGAGCGTGAGGGTTAGTTTTATGTTGAGGAGGTAGGGTGAGGTTTAGGGTTAGGCTGAAAAGTAGGGTTAGGGTTAGGGTGAGGGTGAGGGTGAGGGTTTCAGTTAGGGTGAGGGTTAGGGTTAGGTTTAGGGTTATGGTGAGGGGTTGGGTTAGGGTTAGGGTGAGGTTTAGGTTAGGTGTGAGAGTTAGGATTAGGGATACGGTTAGGGTTAGGGTGAGGGTAAGGGTTAGGGTGAGATTTAGGGTGAGGTTTAGGGTTATGTTTAGCGTTAGGGTTAGGTTGAGGGTTAAGGTGAGGTTTATGTTTAGGGTTAGGGTAAGGGTTAGGGTGAGGGTGAGGGTTAGGGTTAGGTTTAGGGTGAGGGTTAGGGTTAGGGTTAGGGTTTGGGTGAGGGTGAGGGATAGGGTGAGGGTGAGGGTTAGGTTTAGGGTTATGGTGAGGTTTAGGGTGAGGGTTAGGATTGGCTTTAGGTTTAGGGTGAAGGTTAGGGTGAGCGTGAGGGTTAGGGTTAGGGTTAGGTTGAGGGTTAGGGTGAGGTTTTGGTTGAGTGTGAGGGTTAGGGTTAGGGTGCGTGTTAGGGTTAGGGTGAGGGTTAGCATTAGGAATAGGGTTAGGGTGATGTTTAAGATAGGGTGAGGCTTAGGGTGAGGGTGAGGGTGAGGGTGACGGTGTGGGTGAGGTTTCGGTTTATGGTGATGGTTAGGGTGACTGTGAGGTTTAGGGTGAGTGTGAGGCTTATGGTTAGGGTTAGGTTTAGTCTGAGGTTTAGGGTTTGGTTTAGGTTTAGGGTGAGGGTTAGGGTAAGGGGTAGGGTTATTGTTAGGGTGAGGCTTAGGTTTAGTGTGAGGGTTAGGGTTAGGGTTAGGGTTAGGGTGAGGCTGAGGGTGAGGGTTAGTTTTAGGATTAGGGTTAGGGTTAGGGTTAGACTGAGGGTGAGGGTTAGGTTTAGGGTTAGGCTTAGGATGAGGGTGAGTGTAAGGGTTAGGGTGAGGTTTATGTTGAGGGTGAGGTTTAGGGTGAGGGTGAGGATTTGGGTTAGGAAGAGGGTTAGGATTGTGATTAGGGTTAGGGTGAGTGCTAGCGTGAAGTTGAGGGTTAGGGTTAGGTTGAGGGTTAGGGTGAGGGTTAGGTTTAGAGTTAGGGTGAGGGTTAGGGTGAGGTAAGTGTTAGGGTGAGCGTTAGGGTTAGGTTTAGGGTGAGGATTAGGGTGACTGTTAGGGTTATTGTTAGGTTTAGGGTTAGGGGGAGGTTTTGGGTTAGGATTAGGATTAGGGTTTGCCTTAGCGTTAAGTTTAGGGATATGGTGAAGGGGAGGGTTAGGGTTAGGGTGAGGGTTATGGATAAGTTTAGGGTTAGGGTTAGGGTTAGTCTTAGGGTGAGAGCAAGGGTGAGGGTGAGGGTTAGGGTTAGTGTTAGTGATACGGTGAGGATTAGGGTTAGGGTTTGTGTTAGGGTGAGTGTTCAGCTGAGGGGTAGGTTTAGGGTTAGGTTGAGGGTTACGTTAGTGTGCGGGTTAGGGTTAGGTTTAAGCTGAGAGTGAGGGTTTGGTTTAGGGTTAGGTTTAGAGTTAGGGTGAGGGTTAGGGTGATGCCTAGGGTTAGGATTAGGGTTATGGTTAAGGTTAGGCTTAGGGTGAGAGTGAGCTTTAGGGTTAGGCTGAGGGTGAGGGTTACGTTTAGGGTGAGGGTTAGGTTTAGGTTTAGGGTGAGGGTTAGGGTGGACATTAGGGTGAGGGTTAGGTTTAGGGTAACTGTGAGGTTTAGGTTTAAGGTTAGGGTTAGTTGTAGTGTTAGGGTTAGTGATAGGGTGAGGTGTAGGATTAGCCTTAGGGTTAGGGTGAGTGTTAGGCTGAGGGGTAGGTTTAGGTTTAGGGTGAGTGTTAGGGTGAGGTGTAGGGTTAGGGATAGGCTGTGGGTTAGGTTTAGGGTTAGTGTGAAGGTTAGGTTTAGGGTTAGGGTTAGGCTGAGGGTAAGGGTTAAGTTGAGGTTTTGGGTGAGGCTGAGGGTTAGGGTTAGGGTTAGGGTTAGCATGAGGGTTAGGGTGAGGGTTAAGGTTATATTTTGGGTTAGGTTGAAGGTTAGTGTTAGTGTCAGTGTTACGTTTAGGGTTAGGGTTAGGGTGAGGGTAAGGGTTAGGGTAAAGGTTAGTGTGAGGGTGAGGGTTAAGGTTAGGATTAGGATTAGGGTGAGGGTGAGGGGGATTGCTAGGGTTAGTGTGAGGGTAAGGCTAAGGGTGAGGGTTAAGGTTAGGGTTAGGGTTAGGTTTAGGGTTAGGGTGAGGGTGAGGGTGAGGGTTAGGGTTAGGTTTAGGGTGAGGGTGAGGGTGTTGGTTAGGGTTAGGGTTAGGGTTAAGTTTAGGTTTAGGGTGAGGGTGAGTGTGAGGGTGAGGGTTAGGTCTAGGATTAGGTTTAGGTTTAGGGTTAAGCTGAGGGTGAGAGTGAGGGCTAGGGTGAGTGTGAAGGTTGGGTGAGTGTGAGGGTGAAGTTCAGTGTGAGGGTTTCGGTTATGTAAGGGTTAGGGTTAGGGTTATGTTGAGGATTAGGGTGAGGGTGAGGGTTAGCTTGAGAGTTAGGGTTAGGGTGAGGGTTTGGGTTAGGGTTAAGGTGAGTGTGAGGTTTAGGCATAGGGTTACGGTTAGTGTGAGGATAAGTGTTAGGGTGAGTGTTAGGGTGATGGTGAGGGTTAGGGTTAGCATTAGGGTTAGTATGAGGGTTAGGTTTAGAGTTAGGGTTACAGTGAGGGTGAGGGTTAGATTGAGGTTTAAGGTGAGGGTTAGGTTTAGGGTTAGTGTGAGGATTAGGGTTAGGGTTAGAATAAGGGTGAGGGTGTGGTTAGGGTTATGATTATGGTTAGGGTGAATGTTAGGGTGAGGTTTAGGGTTATGGTTAGGGTTAGGGTGAAGGTTAGGGTTAGTGTGAGGGTTAGGTTTAGGGTTAGGGTTAGGTTGAGGGTGAGGATTAAGGTTAGGATTAGGATTAGGGAGAGGCTGAGGGTTAGGGTTAGTGTGAGGGTAAGGTTAAGGGTGATGGTTAGGGTTAGGCTTAGGCTTAGGGTTAGGATGAGGGTGAGGGTGAGGGTGAGGGTGAGAGTTAGGGCTAGCATTGGGGTTAGGGTTAGGGTTAGGCTGAGGCTGAGGGTGAGGGCTAGGTTGATGGTGATGGTTAGATGAGTGTGGGGGTGAGGTTGAGTGTGAGGGTTAGGTTAGGGTTAGGGTGATGGTGGGCGTGAGGATTAGGGTTAGGGTGAGGCTTAGGGTTAGGGTTAGGGTTAGGGTGATGGTTAGGGTTATTGGAGGGTTTGTGTTAGCGTTAGGGTGAAGGGTAGGGTGAGTGTTAGGGTTAGGGTTAGGTTTAGGTTTAGGGTGAAGGTGAGGGGTAGGGTGATGTTTAGGGTTAGGTTTAGGTTTAGGGTTAGTGGAGGGTTAGGGTGAGAGTTAGGTTGAGGGTTAGAGTTATGGTTAGGGTTAGGGTGAGTGTTGGGGTGAGGTTTAGGTTGTGGGTTAGGGTTAGGGTTAGTGTGAGGGTTAGGGTGAGGGTGAGGTTTAGGGTTAGGGTTATGGTTAGATTGATGTTGACGGTTAGAGTTAGTATTAGGGTTACGGTTAGGTTTAGAGTGACTGTAAGGGTTAGGGTGAGGGTTATGGTTTGTGTGAGTGATAGGGTTATGGTGAGGAAAAGGGTTAGGGTGAGGTTTAGAGTGAGGGTGAGGGTTAGAGTGAGGGTGAGGGTGAGTGTGAGGATTAGTGTTAGGGTTAGGATTAGGGTTAGTGTGAGGTTTAGGGTGAGGGTTAGGTTTAGGGTTACTGTTAGGGTTAGGGTGAGGGTAAGGGTTAGGCTGGGGTTTAGGGTGAGGTTTATGGTTAAGGTTAGGGTGAGGCTTAGGGTGAGGGTTAGAGATAGTGTTTGGGTTAAGATGAGCGTGAGTGTTAGCTTTAGTGTGATATTTAGGGTCAGAGTGAGGGTTATTGTCAGTTTGAGTGTTCAGGTGAGGGTGAGGGTTAGGTTGTGGGTAAGGGTTAGGGTTAGGGTGAGGGTTAGGGTGAGGGTTAGGGTGAGGGTTAGGGTGAGGGTTAGGGTTAGGGGTAGGCTTAGGGTGAGGGTAAGTGTTAGGGTGAGGTTTAAAATGGGGGTTAGGGTTAGGTTTAGGATGAGGGTTAGGGTGAGGGGAAGGGAGGATTATGGTGAGCTTTAGGGTTAGGGTAAGGCTTAGGGTGAGGAATAGGGTTATGGTTATGATTAAGATGAGGGTGAGTGTTAGGGTTAGTGTGATATTTAGGGTGAAGATGAGGGTTCGGTTGAGTGTGAGTGTTCAGGTGAGGGTGAAGGTTAGGGTGTGGGTGAGGTTTAGGGTTAGGGTGAGGGTTAGTGTGATGGTGAGGGTTAGGGTGAGGGTGAGGGTTAGGATTAGGGTTAGCGTTAGGGTGAGTGATATGGTTAGGGTTAGGATTAAGGTGAGGGTTAGGGTGATTTTTAGGTTTAGCGTTAGGTTTAGGGTTAGTGCGAGGATTTGGGTTAGGGTTATGGTTATAGTTAGGTTGAGGATAAGGTTTATGGTGAGGTTTAGGGTGAGCATGAGGGTTAGGGCTAGCATTGGGGTTAGGGTAAGGTTTAAGTTGAGGGTGAAGATGAGGGTTTGGGTTAGGCTGAGTGTTAGGGTTAGGGTTAGGGTTATGGTTAGGGTGAAGGTTAGGGTTAGGGTTAGGGTTAATATTAGGGTTAGATTTAGGGTAAAGGTGAGGGTGAGGTGAGGTTTAGGTTTAGGTTTAGGTTTAGGGTGAGAGTGAGGGTGAGGGTTAGCTTTAGGTTTAGGTTTAGGGTTAGGCTGAGCGTGATGGTGTGGGTAAGGGTTAGTGTTAGTGTGATATTTAGGGTAGTGTGACGGCTAGGGTGAGTGTGAGGGTTCAGGTGAGGGTGTGGGTTAGGTTGTGTGTGAACGTTAAGGTGACGGTGAGTGTTAGGGTGATGGTGAGTGTTAGGGTGAGGGTGAGGGTTAGTGTTATGGTTATGGTTATGGTTAGGGTGAGAGTAATCTTTATGGTGAGGGTTAGGGTTAGGTTGAGGGTTAGGGTTAGCGTTAGCATCAGGTTTAGGGTTAGGGTTTGGGTTAGGGTGAAGTTTAGGGTGAGGGTTATGGTTAGAGTTAGAGGTAGGGTGAGGGTTAGTGTGAAGATTAGGGTTCTGGTTAAGGTTAGGGTTAGGCTGAGTGTGCGGGTGAGGTTGAGCATTAGGGTTAGGGTGAGGGTGAGGGTTAGGGTTAGTGTGATGTTTATGGTGAGGTTGATGGTTAGGGTGAGAGTGAGATTTCGGGCGATGGTGAAGGTTAGGTTGATGGTGAGGGTGAGAGTTAGGGTTATGTTTACATTTAGGGTTATGGTGAGGGTTAGGGTGAGGGTGAGCGTTAGGGTTAGCGTTAGCATGAGGATTAGGGTTTGGGTGAGTGTTAGGGTTAGGGTTAGGGTTAGGTTGAGGGGGATGTTTAGGGTTAGGGTTAGGTTTAGAGTTAGGGTGATGGTGAGGTTGAGGGCTAGGGTTAGGATTAGGTTTAGGTTTAGGGTTAGGCTGAGGGTGAGGGTGAGGTTGAGGGGAGGTTTACAGTTAGATTTAGGGTGAGCTTTAGCTTTATTATTAGTGTTAGTGTGAGGGTTAGGGTGAGGGATATGGGTAGGGTAGGGATAGGGTTAGGGTTAGTGTGATTATTAGGGTTAGGGTTAAGTTTAGGGTTAGGGTGAGGGTGATAATTAGGGTGAGGTTTAGGTTTAGTGTTAGGGTTAGGGAGAGTGTGAAGGTTAGGTTTAGGGTGAGTGTTAGTTTTAGGGTGAGGTTTTGGGATAGGGTTAGGTTTAGGGTAATGGTGAGGCTGAGTGTTAGGATTAGGGTTAGTGTTAGAGTTAGAGTGATGGTAAGGGTGAGTGCTAGGTTTAGGATTAGAGTTAGGGTAGGATGAGGGCAAGGGTTAGGTTGAGGGTTAGGGTGATATTTGGCATACTTGTTAGGTTAGGGTGAGGGTGAGGATTAGGGTTAGGATTAGGGTGAGGGCTACTGTGAGGGTGAGAGTTAGGGTTAGGTTTAGGGTGAGTGTTAGGGATAGGCTGAGGATTAGGGTTAGGGTTAGGGTTAGGGTGAGGGTTAAGTTGCGGGGTAGGGTTAGGGTTAGGGTGAGAGTTAGGCTTTGTGTGAGGGTTATGGTTAGGGTTAGGTTTATGGTAAGGGTAAGGCTTAGGGTGAGGCTTAGGGTTTGTGTGAGCATTAGGGTTAGGGTTAGGGTTAGGTTGAGGAAAAGGACTAGGCTGAGGGTTAGGGATATTTTTAGGGATATTGTTAGGGTGAGTGAGAGGGTGAGGGTAAGTTTAAGGATTTGTATTAGTGTTACGTTTAGGGTGAGGTTGAGGGTGACGCTTAGGGTTAGGATTAGTTTTAGGATTACGTTTAGGCTGAGGGTGAGGGTGAGGGTGAGGGTTAGCGTTAGTGTGATTTTTAGGGTTTAGGGTGAGGTTTAGGGTGACAGTGAAGTTTTGTGTGACGGTGAGGGCTAGGTTGATTTTGACATTTAGTGTTAGGGTGAGGGTTAGGGTTAGGGTTAGGGGTAGGGTTATGGTGAGAGTAAGGGTTAGGGTGACCTTAGGGTGAGGGTGAGGCTTAGGGTTAGGGTTAGCGTTAATGTGACGTTTAGGGTTAGGGTGAGGGTTAGGGTTAGGGTTAGGTTGAGGGTGAGGGTTAGTGTTAGTGTTAGGGTTAGAATTAGGGTGAGGGTGAGGGTGAGGGCTAGGGTTACGATTAGGTTTAGGATTAGGCTTAGGCTGAGGGTGAGGGTGAGGGTTACGGTTAGATTTATGGTGAGGTTTAGGGTTAGGGTTACATTTAGGGTTATTGTGAGGATTAGGGTTAGTGTTATGGTTAGGGTTAGGGTGAGGGTAAAGTTTACGGTGAGGTTTAGGGTGAGGGTTGAGTTAGCGTTAGGGTTAGGGTCAGTGTTAGGGTGATGTTTAGGTTTAGTGTTAGGGTTTAGCTGAGGGTAAGGGTTAGGGTTAGGGTTAGGGTCAGGGTTAGGGTTAGGGTGAAGTTTTGGGATAGGGTTAGGGTTAGGGTGAGGATGAGGGTGAGGGTTAGGATTAGAGTTTGTGTTAGAGATAGGGTGAGGGTGAAGGTAAGGGTTTGGGTTAGGGTTAGGATTACGGTAGTGTTAGGGTTAGGCTGAGGGTGAGGGTAAGTGTGAGGGTGAGTGTTAGGGTTAGGATGAGGTTTAGTTTTATCGTTAGGGTTAGGATTAGGATGAGAGATTGGATGAGGAATAGGTTTAGGGTTAGGGTGAGTGTTAGGGTTAGTGTGAGGGTTAGAGTGGGTTGAGGGTAAGGATTAGGGTGAGGTTAGAGTGAGGGTTAGGGTGTCGGTGAGGGTTAGGGTGAGGGTTCAGGTTTGGGTTTGGGTGAGGGTTAGGATTAGTGTGAGGGTAAGGATTTGGGTGAGGGTTAGGATGAGGTGAGGGTTAGAGTTAGGGTTAGGGTGAGGGTTAGGGTGACGGTGAGGGTTAGGGTGAGGATGAGGTTTATGGTTAGGGTTAGGGTGAGGGTTAGCGTGACGGTGAGGATTAGGGTGATGGTGAGGGTTAGGGCTAGGGTGAGGGTTAGGGTGAGTGGTAGGGTTAGGGTTAGGGTTAGGTTGAGGGTTAGGGTTAGGTTGAGGCTTAAGGTTAGGGTGAGGGTTAGGATTAGGGTGAGGTTTTGGGTTATGGTTAGGGATAGGGTGAGGATTAGGCTTAGGGTTAGGGTGTAAGTTAGGTTAAGGACTAGGGTAAGGGTTAGTGTTATGATTATGGTGACGGTTAATGTGAGGGTTAGGGTTAAGTTTAGGTTTAGGGTGAGGGTGACGGTTAGGGTTAGTGTTGGGATTAGGTTTAGTGTTAGTTGAGGGTTTGGTTTAGGGTTAGAGTTAGTGTTAGGGTTAGGTTTAGGGTGTGGATTAGGGTTAGGATGAACTTTAGGGTTAGGGTGAATCCTTTTGTTAGGGTTAGGGTTAGGTTTAGGGTGATGGTATGGGTTAGGGTTTATGGGTTAGGGTGAGCATTAGTTAAGCGTTAAGGTTAGGAGTAGGTTTAGTGTGAGGGTTAGGTTTAGTGTTAAGGTTAGGGTTAGGGTTAAGGTAAGGGTTAGGTTTAAAGTGAGGTTTAGGGATAGTCTTAGGATTAGGGTGAGGGTGAGGGTTAGGATTAGGGTTAGGGTTAGATTTCAGGTGAGAGTGAGGGTTAGGGTTAGGTTTAGGCTTAGGTTTAGGGTTAGGCTTGGGGTGAGGGTAAGTGTGCTGGTGAGGGTTAGGGTTAGGATGAGGGTTAGGGTTAGGGTTGGGTTAGGGTTAGGATTAGGGTTAGGATAAGGGCGAGGGTGAGGGTGAGATTTAGGGTTAGGTATAGGGTGAGAGTTAGGGTGAGGGTGAGGATTAGGGTTAGTGTTAGGTGAGGGTAATTGTGACAGTTTGGTTAAGGTTGGGCGTGATGTTTAGGGTTAGGTTTAGGGATAGGGTGAGGATTAGGTTTTAGTTTAGGGTAACGGTGAGGGTTAGGGTGGGGGGTAGGGTTAGGTTTAGGGTGAGGGTTAGGGTTAGCGTGAGGGTTATGGTGATGTGTATGGGTAGGTTTAGGGTTAGGTTTAGGGTTATTGTGAGGATTAGGGTTAGATTTCCGATTAGGTTTAGGGTGAGGGTAAGGGTTAGGGTGAGGTTTAGGGTGAGGGTTAATTAGCGTTAGGGTTAGGGTGAGAGTTAGGGTGAGGATTAGTTTTAGTGTTAGTGTTAGGGTGAGGGTGAGGGTTAGGGTTAGGGTTAGGGTGAGGGTTAGGTTTACGAAGAGGTTTTGGTATAGGGTTAGAGTTATGGTGAGGTTGAGGGTGAGGGTTAGGATTAGGGTTAGTGTTAGAGTTAGGGTGAGGTTGAAGGTAAAGGTTAGGGTTAGGTTTAGGATTCGGGTAGGGTTAGGGTTAGGCTTAGGGTGTGGGTAAGTGTGAGGATGAGGGTTAGGGTTAGGATGAGGGTTAGGGTTAGGGTTAGGGTTAGGTTGAGGGTTAGGGTTAGGGTTATGATTAGGATGAGAGATAGGCTGAGGGGTCGGGTTAGGGTTTGGGTGAGGGTTAGGGTTTGTGTGAGGGTTAGGGTTAGGGTTAGGTTGAGGTTTACAATTAGGGTTATTGTGAAGGTTAGGTTTAGGGTTAGGTTTAGGGTTAGGGTGAGGGTACGGGATAGGGTGAGGTGTAGGGTGAGGGTGAAGTTTAGGTTTAGCCTTAGTGTTACGGTGAGGTTTAGGTTTAGAGTTAGGTTTAAGGTAAGGGTTACGGTTAGAGTTAGGGTTAGATTTAGGGTGAGGGTGAGGGTGAGGGTTAGCGTGAGGGTGAGGGTTAGGTTTAGGGTTAGGGTGAGGGTTAGCCTGAGGGTGATGTTTACGGTGAGAGTGTGTGTTCAGTTAAGGGTTAGGGTTAGGGTGTGTGTGAGGCTTATGGTTAGGTTGAGGGTTAGGGTGACGGTGAGGGTTAGGGTGAGTGTGAGTTTTAGGGTGAGTGTTAAAGTGAGGGTTAGGGTTAGGGTTAGGGTTAGGTTAACAGTAAGGGTTAAGGTGAAGTTTAGGTTGAGGGTGAGGTTTAGGGTTAGCGTTAGCGTGAGGGTTAGTGTTAGGGTGAGGTTTAGGTTTAGGGTTAGGGTTAGTGTTAGGTTGAGGGTTAGGGTTCGGGTTAGGATGAGGGTTAGGGTGAGGGGTCGGGTTAGGCTTAGGGTGAGGGTTAAGGGTAGTGTGAGGGTTAGCGTTATGGTTAGAGTTATGTTGACTGTAAGGGTTAGGTTGTGGGTTAGGGTGAGGGTGATGATTAGGGTTACGGTTAGGGTGAGGGTGAGTGTTATTGTTAGGCTTTGGATGAGGGTTTGGTTTAGGGTAATGCTAGGTTAGGGTGAGGGTTTGGGTTAGGGTTAGTGTGAGAATTAGGGTGAGGGTGAGGGTGAGGACTACGGTTAGGATTAGTGTTAGGGTTAGATTTAGGCTGAGGGTGAGGGTGAGGGTGAGTGTTAGGTTTAGGTTTAGGGTTAGGGTTAGTGTTAGGGTAAGGGTGAGGGTGAGGTGAGGTTGAGGGTTAGGATGAGGGTTAGCGTGAGGGTTAGGGTTAGGGTGTGGGATAGGGTTAGATTTACTGTTAGGGTGAGGGTGAGGGTTAGGGTGAGGTTTAGGGTGAGCATTAGGTTTAGGGTTAGGGTAATGGGTAGGGTGAGGGTTAGGTTTAGTGTTAGGGTTAGGGTTAGGGTTAGGGTGAAGGTTAGGGTTAGGTTTACTGTTAGGGTGAGGGCTAGGGGGAGGGTGAGTTTTAGGGTTAGGGTTAGTGATAGGGTGAGGATTAGGGTTAGGGTTACTGTTAGGGTGAGTGTTAGGCTGAGGTTTAAGGATAGGGTTAGGGTGAGGTTTAGCTTAGTGTGAGGGTTAGGGTTAGGGTGAGGTTGAGGGTAAGCCTTAGGGTTAGGCTTAGGGTGAGTGTGAGTGTTAGGGTTAGCATTTGGTTTATGGTGACAGTTAGGGTGACGTTTAGGTTTAGGATTATGGTTATGGTTAGGGTTAGGCTTAGGGAGAGTGTGATGGTGAAAGTGAGGGTTATGTTGACAGTGAGGGTTAGGGTAATGTTTAGGGTGAGGGTGAGGGTTAGGTTTAGAGTTAGGCTGAGGGTTACGTTTAGGGTGAGTGTTAGGGTGAGGGTGAAGGTCAAGGTTACGGTTACGGTTAGGGTTAGGGTGAGAGTATGTGTTAGGGTGAGAGTTAGGGTGAGAATGAGGGTTAGTGTTAGCGTTTGTGTGAGGTTTAGTATTAGGGTGAGGGTTAGTTTAGGGTTAGGATTAGGGTGAGGATGAGGGTTAGGGTCAGGGTTAGGGTTAGAATTAGGATGAGGGTGAGGGTGAGGACTAGGGTTAGGATTAGTGTTAGGGTGAGGGTTAGGCTAAGGTTGAGGTTGAGGGTGTGTGTTAGGTTTAGGATTAGGTTTAGGGTTACTGTTAGGCGTAGGGTGAGGGTGAGGGTGAGGATTAGGGTTAGCGTTAGTGTGATATTTAGCATGAGGGTAAGGTTTAGGGTGAGTGTGAGGGTTCCAGTAACGGTGAGGGTTAGCTTGATGGTGAGGGGTATGGTTAGGGGGAGGGTTAGGGTTATGGTTAGGGTTAGGGTTTCGGTGAGACTAAGGGTCAGGGTGAGGGTTAAGGTGAGGGTGAGGTTTAGGGTTGGTGTTAGCGTGAGGGTTAGGGTTTCGATGAGTGTTAGGTTTAGGTTTAGGTTGAGGGTGAGGGTTAGGGTTAGGGGTAGTGTTAGAGTTAGGGTGAGGGTGAGGGTGAGGGCTAGGGTTAGGATTAGGTTTAGGTTTAGGGTTAGGCTGAGGGTGAGAGTGAGAGTGAGGATTACATTAGATTTAGGGTGAGGTTTAGGGTTAGTGTTAGGGTTAGGGTGAGGGTTAAAGTGAGGTTTATGGGTAGGGTTAGGGTTAGGGTTAGGGTTATTGTGAGGATTAGGGTTAGGGTTACAGTTAGGGTTAGGGTGAGGGTAAGGGTGAGGGTGAGGGTTAATTAGCGTTAGGGTTAGGGTGAGGGTTAGGGTGAAGGTTAGATTTAGTGTTAGGTTTTGGGTGAGGGTGATGGTTAGGGTTAGGGTTAGGGTGAAGGTTAGGGTTAGGATGAGGTTTTGGGATAGGGTTAGGGTTAGGGTGAGGTTGAGGGTGAGGGTTAGATTTAGGGTTAGAGTTAGTGTGATGGTTAGGGTTAGGGTTAGGGTTAGAGTTAGTGTGATGGTTAGGGTTAGGGTTAGGGTTAGAATTAGGTTGAGGGTGAGGGTGAGGGCTAGGGTTAGGATTAAGGTTAGGGTTAGGCTTAGGCTGAGGGTGAGGGTGAGGGTGAGGGTGAGGTTTAGTTTTAGATTTAGGATTAGGGTTAGGGTTAGTGTTAGGCTTAGGGTGAGGGTGAAGGTGAAGGTGAGGATTAGGGTGAGGGTTAGGGTTAGGGTTAGGGTGAGTGTTAGGGTTAGTGTGATGTTTAGAATGAGAGTGAAGGTGTGCATGAGTGTTAGGTTGAGAGGGAGGGGTCAGGTGAGTGTGAGGGTTAGGGTGTGTGTGAGTGTTTGCGTTAGGGTGATGGTTAGGTTGACTTTGAGGGTTAGGGTTAGAGTTAGGGTTATCGTTAGGGTGACGGTTATGGTTATGGTTAGGGTTAGGTTGATGGTTAGAGTTAGGGTTAGGGTTAGGGTTAGTTGAGTGTAAGGTTTTTAGGGTGAGGTTTAGGGTGAGGGTTAAGGTTGGCGTTAGGGTTAGCGTGTATGTTAGGGTGAGGGTAAATGTTAGTTTTAGGATTAGGGTGAGGGTGATGGTTAGGGTGAGGTTTCGGCTAGGGTTAGGATTAGGGTGAGGTTGAGGGTTAGGATTAGGGTTACCGTGAGTGTTAGGGTTATGGTGAAGGTTAGGATTAGAGTTAGGCTTAGGGTGTGGTTTAGATTTAGGTTTAGGTGAGGGTTAGAATTAAGGTAAGGGTTAGGGTTTGAGTGCCCCTTAGGGTTTGGGTGAGGAAAAGGGTTAGAGTGAGGGTGAGGGTTTGGTTTAGGCTTAGGGTAAGGGATAGCTTTAAGATTAGGGTGAGGGTTAGGGTTAGGGTACAGGTGAGGGTTAGGGTGAGGATGAGGGTTAGGTTTAGGCTGAGGGTTAGGGTTAGTGTTAGGGTTAGGGTGAGGGTTAGGGTTAGGGTTATTGTTAGGGTTAGATTTAGGTTAAGAGTGAGGGTGAGGGTGAAGTTTAGGTTTAGGTTTAGGTTTAGGGTGAGAGTGAGGGTGAGGGTTAGTGTAAGGGTGAGGGTTTCGGTTAGCGTTAGCGTGAGGGTTAGGGTAAGGGTGAGTGTTAGGTTTAGGTTTGGGTGAGGGTTAATGTTAGGGATCCGTTTATAATTAGGGTGAGGGTGAGGGTGAGGGCTAGGGTTAGGATTAGGTTTAGGTTTAGGGTTAGGCTAAGGGTGAGGGTGAGGTTGAAGGGGAGTGTTATGGTTAGATTTAGGGAGAGGTTTATTTTTAGGGTTAGGTATACGGTGAGGTTTAGGGTGAGGGTTATGGGTAGGGTTAGGTTTTGGTTTAGGGCTAGTGTGAGGGTTAGGGTTATGGTTACGGTTAGGGTTAGCTTGAGGGTAAGGTTTAAGGTGAGGTTTAGGGTGAGGGTGAGGTTAGCGTTAGGGTGAGGGTGAGGGTGAGTGTTAGGGTGAGGGTTAAGTTTAGTGTGAGGGTTAGGGTGAGGGTGAGGGTTAGGGTTAGGGTGAGTGTTAGTGTTAGGGTGAGGTTTTGGTATAGGGTTAGGTTTAGGGTGAGGGTGAGGGTTAGGATTAGGGTTAGAGTTAGAGTTAGGGTGAGGGTGATGGTGAGGGCTAGGTTTAGGATTAGGGTAATGGTTAGGGATAGGCTGAGGTTGTGGCTGAGGATGCGGCTGAGGGAGAGGATTAGTGTTTGCGTGAGGCTTATGGTAAGGGTTAGGGTGAGGATTACGGTTTCATTTAGGGTTAGGGTTAGGGTTAAGGTGAGGGTTATAGGTAGGGTTAGGTTTAGTATGAGGATAAAGGTTAGGGTGAGGGTTAGGGTGATGTTTAGCACAACTGTTAGGGTTAGGGTGAGGGTTAGGGTTAGGGTGAGGGTTAGGTTTAGGTTTAGGGATAGGGTTTGGATTAGGGTTAGGGTTAGTGTTAGGCTGAGGGTTAGGGTGCGGGATAGGGTTAGGGTTAGGGTGAGAGTTAGGGTTAGTATTGAGGTTAGGGTTAGGTTTAGGTTTAGGGTGAGGGTAAGGGTTAGGTTTAGGGTTAGGGTTTGTGTGAGCTTTAGGATTAGGGTTTTGTTTAGGGTGAGTTTAAGGCTTAGGGTGAGGGTTAGAGTTATTGTTAGGGTTAGTGTTAGGGTGAGTGTGATGGTGAGGGTAAGGGTGAGGTTTTGTTTTAGTATTAGGTTTAGGGTGAGGGTTAGGGTGACGGTTAGGGTTAGGTTAATTTTAAGCTGAATGGGAGGGTGAGGGTTAGCATTAGTGTGTTGTTTAGGGTGAGGGTGAGCTTTAGGGTTAGAGTGAGGGTTCGGGTAACGTTGAGGGTTAGCTTGATGGTGAGGGTTATGGTTAGGGTGAGGTTTTGGGTTATGGTTAGGGTTAGGGTTCTGGTGAGAGTAAGGGTTAGGGTGAGGGTCAAGGTGAGGGTGAGGGTTAGTGTTGGCGTTACCGTGAGGTTTAGGGTTTGGTTGAGTGTTAGGTTTAGGCTTAGGTTGAGGGTGAGGGTTAGGGTTAGGGTTAGTGTTAGAGTTAGGCTGAGGGTGAGAGTGAGAATGAGGGTTACAATTAGTTTTAGGTTGAGGTTTAGGGTTAGGTTTAGGGTAAGGTTGAGGGTGAGGGTGAAGTTTATGTGTAGGGTTAAGGTTAGGGTTAGTGTTATTGTGAGGATTAGGGTTAGGGTTACGGTTAGGGTGAGGGTGAGGGTAAGGGTTAGGGTGAGGTTTAGGGTGAGGGTTAATTAGCGTTAGGGTTAGGGTGGGATTTAGGTTGAGGGTTAGGTTTAGTGTTAGGGTTAGGGTGAGGGTGAGGGTTAGGGTTAGAGTTAGGGTGAGGGTTAGGTTTAGGATGAGGTTTTGGGATAGGGTTAGGGTTAGAGTGAGGTTGAGTGTGAGGGTTAGATTTAGGGTTCGAGTTAGCGTGAGGATTAGGTTTAGGGTTAGGGTTAGGGTAGGAGTTAAGGTGAGGGTGAGGGTGAGGGCTAGGTTTAGGATTAAGTTTAGGGTTAGGTTTAGGATGAGGGTCAGGATGAGGGTGAGGGTGAGGTTTAGTTTTAGATTTAGGATTAGGGTTAGGGTTAGTGTTAGGCTTAGGGTGAGAGTGAGGGTGAAGGTGAGGGTTAGGGTTAGGGTTAGGGTGATGGTTACGGGTAGGGTTATGGTTAGGGTTAGATGAGTGTAAGGGTCAGGGTGAGTTTTAGCGTTGGCGTTAGGCATAGGGTGTGTGTTAGTGTGAGTGTTAAGGTTAGTGTTAGGGTTAGGGTGAGGGTAATGGTTAGGGTGAGGGTTTCGGCAAGAGTTAGGATTAGGATGAGGGTGAGTGTTAGGGTTAGGGTTAGCGTGAGGGTTAGGGTTAGAGTTAGTCTTAGGGTGTGGGTTAGATTTAGGGTTAGGTGAGGGTTATTGTTAAGGTGACGGTTAGGGTTTGAGTGAGCCTTAGGTTTAGGGTGAGGAAAAGTGTTAGGGTGAGGGTGAGGGTTTGGTTTAGGTTTTGGGTAAGGGTTATCTTTAGGATTAGTGTGATGGTCAGGGTTAGGGTACAGGTGAGGGTTAGGATGAGGGTGAGGGTTAGGGTTAGTGTTAGTGTGAGGTTGACGGTTAGGGTTAGGGTTGCGGTTTGAGTTAGTGTTAGGGTTAGGGTTAGTGTTAGGGTTAGGTTCAGGGTGAGGGTTAGTGTTAGGTTGTACGTTAGTGTTAGGGTTAGGTGTAGGGTGAGGGTGAGGATGAGGGTTAGGGTTATGGTTAAACTTAGGGTAAGGGTGAGGGATAGGTTTAGGATTAGGGTTAGGGTTAGGGAGAGGCTGAGAATGAAGGTGAGGTTGAGGGTGAAGGTTAGGTTTAGGGTGAGGTTTAGGGTTAGGGTTAGGGTGAGGTTTAGGGTTAGTGTGAGGTTTAGAGTTAGTTTTAGTGTTAGGGTTAGGTTGTGGGTAAGGGTTAGGTTGAGGGTTAGGGGGATGATGAGGGTTAGGGTTAGGGTTAGGTTTATTGTTAGGATGAGGATTAGGTGAGGGGTAGGTTTAGGGTTAGGTTAAGGACTAGGGTGAGGGTGAGGGTGAGGCTAGGGTTAGGGTTTCCATGAGGGGTAGGGTGAGAGTAAGGGTTAGGTTGAGTGTTAGGGTTAGGATTAGGGTGAGGGATAGTGTGAGAGTTAGGGTTAGTTTTAGGGTTAGGGTTAGGGTGAGGGTTAGTGTGATTATTAGGTTTAGGGTTTGCAGCAGGTTTATTGTGAGATTTATGGTAAGGGTGAGTGTTAGGGTTTGGGTTAGGGTGAGGGTTAGGGTTAGGGTTAGGTTTAGGGTGAGAGTGAGGGTAAGGGTTAGGTTTAGGGATACGGTTAGGGTGAGGGTGAGAGAGAGCATTAGTTTTAGGATTAAGTTTAGGGTAAGTGTTAGTCTTAGGGTCAGGGTGAGCGTGAGGATTAGGGTTAGCATTAGGGTTAGGGTTAGGGTTAGGGTGATGTTTAGCGTGAGGTTGAGGGTTAGGGTGAGGGTTATGGTGAGGGTTAGGGTGAGGGTGAGGGTTAGGGTGATGGTGACGGTTAGGCTGTGGGTGAGGGTTAGGATTAGTGTGAGGGTTTGGGTGAAGTTTGGGGATTCGGTTAGGTTTAGGGTGAGGTTTAGGTTGGGATTTAATGTTAGGGTTATTGTTAAGATTGGGGTTAGTGTTCGGTTTAGAGTTAGGGTGAGGGTAAGATTTAGGGTGAGTTTTAGGTTGAGGGTGAAGGTTAGGGTTAGCGTTAGGGTTATTGTGAGGGTTAGGTTTAAATTTAGGTTTAAGTTAAGGGTTATAGTTAGAGTTAGGGTTAGAGTTAGGGTGAGGTTCAGGGTGAGGGTTATCGTGAGGGTGAGGCTTAGGTTTAGGGTTCAGGTGACGGTTAAGGTGAGAGTGATGTTTAGGGTGAGAGTTTGGGTTCCGGTGAGGGTTAGGGTTAGGGTGTGGGTGACGCTTAGTGTTAGGGTGAGGGTTAGGGTTACAGTAAGTGTAAGGGTGAGGGTGAGGGTTAGAGTGAGGGTTAAGATGAGAGTTAATATTAGGGTTAGTGTGAGGGTTAGGGTTAGGGTTAGGGTGAGAGTAAGTGTTAGGGTGAAGGTTAGCATGAGGGTTAGGGTTATGGTTAGCGTTAGCATGCAGTGTAGTGTTAGGGTGAGGTTTAGGGTTAGGGTTAGGGTTAGCGTTAGGGTTAGGTTGAGGTTTAGGTTTAGGGTTAAGGTTAGGATGAGGGGTAGGGTGAGGGGTAGGGTTAGGGTTAGGTTGAGGTTTAGGTTTAGTGTGAGTGTTAGGGTTAGGGTGAGGGTGAGGGTTAGGGTTAGGATTAGTGTTAGGGTTAGGGTTAGGGTTAGAGTGAAGATATGAAGATAGGGTGAGGTTTAGGTTGAGCATTAGGTTAGCGTTAAATTTAGGATGAGGTTTACTGTCAGGATTAGGATTAGTGTTAGGGTTAGTGTCAGAGTGAGGGTGAGGGTTATGGTTAGGGTATGGGGTAGGTTTTAGGTGAGGTTTAGGGATAGTCTTAGGGTTAGGGTGAGGGTGAGTGTTAGGATTTAGGGTTAGAGTTCCGGTGAGAGTGAGAGTTAGGCTTAGGATTAGGGTTCGTGTTAGGGTTAAGCTGGGGGTGAGGGTAAGTGTGATGGTGAGGGTTAGGGTTAGGATGAGAGTTAGGGTTAGGTTTACAGTAAGGGCTAGGGTGAGGGTGAGAGTTAGGGTCAGGTTTAGTGTGAGCGTTAAGGTTAGGGTGAGGCTTAGGGTGAGGGTGAGGGTTAGGGTTAGGTTTAGGGTGAGGGTAAGGATTAGGGTTAGTCTGATATTTAGGGTGAAGCTGAGGGTTAGGGTGAGTGTGAGTGTTCAGGGAAGGGGTAGGGTTAGGGTGTGGGTGAGGGTTAGGGTTAGGGTGAGGGTTAGGGTGAGAGTTAGGGTTAGGGTGAGGTTGACGGTAAGGGTTAGTGTGAGGTTTATGGTGAGGGTTAGTTGTAGTGACCGCCTACTCGACCAGCGAGGAAAAACGACCACCACACCAGGAGTCTTCTCAGATCACGCTTTATTGGAGAGCCTTTTAGTTGATGGGAGAGCTTGGGCGCGAGAGAGCGTGCACCCGAAACACAGCCGCTTATATAGGGAATTCGAACACGGGTCTTTTCTATTGTTGGTCGCCTGCCGTTTACCGTCACCAGGTGTCATGGGATTGGCTGGGGACACTACCGGGCTCGCGCACGCGCACAGCCCAGGCGTCCCGCCAAGCACCGTCTGGAGTGGTAATCCTCAAAACTGCAAGGGAGTGGGCGGAGTCTCACCTATGCTCCCTACAGTTCCCCCTTCTTTGTTTTATGGCAACAGGTAAGAGTAGAGGTTGGGCCTCTGTCTAAGACATTAATGAGAGGACCTTGCACTGGCCTTCGCCTGAGGGGCGCCTTCCCCAGTGATGACCAGGCCCGTCCGATGCCTTTTTTGCAGAGGTGGGATCTTGGGCATCAACCCACTTGCTACCCAGCATGCTCTTCTTGAGGAGATGGTACCCTCAAGTGCAGTGCGCTTGCCTGGCACCCTGTCCCAAATTGCAAATTGCATACCTGTCCCGGTGCAATGGGATCCCCTGATCCCTCGGGGTGCTAAGGCTATGCAGAATGGTAAGGCTTAACTGCCTCTTAGGGCCGACAGCCAGATCTGGGGTGAGGATCCACTCTCCAAAGCGGCTAATGCTTGCAAGATAACAACCTTGTCCCTTCCGGTTTGGGCTCGAAGGCAACAGACCAACCATAGGCAGACCACGCATCCTCCCAAGCAGCAGGCTAAAAACATTCCGACTCCCACCCGCTCTTTGGAAAAGGACACTGCAGAGGCAATCCAGTCAGTAAATTGTATCAGCCCACAGCATCATCGGTTTAGCTATCACAGGGATTGCTATTAGCACTGTTGCTAACAGCAGGAAGATCAGCTGTATCAGGAGACGAGTGGATGGCATCTTCAAGATGGGGTTCTTCTGCAGTCTCCACTGGCCTGGTCAGTCTCGTTGGCACCCAGTGAGGTACTTCTTGACTCTGTGGAAAAACACAAACAGCTCCCCTGGATCTCATTATTACCGGATCCGGTCCATACCATTTATTATTAATAACATCCTTCCACATAACCATGACTTTAGTATCCATGGAGTCTCTTGTCATATGCCGATCTGCGGCAGACTGATCATTGTCATTTAGAATTAAAAAATTAAGGGTAAAGAGCGCAAGAGAAAGTCTTTCCCTGGGGGACGCGGACTCAGCAACTCCCCCTTTTTGTTTTTGAAGCATTTCTTTTATGCTTCTATTAGCTCTTTCCACTATACCTTGTCCTTGAGGATTGTAGGGCAATCCGGTGGTGTGGGCAACCTGCATTTGTGCGCAAAAGGCGCGAAAACCATGGGAAGTATAAGCAGGGCCATTATCCGTCTTGAGTCTAAGGGGCTTTCCCCAAGCTGCCCAAGCTTCTAAGCAGTGTATTCTGACGTGAGACACCTTTTCTCCTGCCAAAGGTGTGGCATGAATGACACCGGAAAAGGTGTCCACAGACACATGTAAATATTTCAACTTACCAAATTCCGTCAGATGAGTAACATCCATTTGCCATAGGGCGTTTGGTCTCAACCCCCTGGGGTTTACCCCCACATGGGGAGGATGAAGAAAGGTAACACAAGATTTACAGGCTTTAACAATATCTCTTGCCACATGCCTGGACAAATTATATCTTTTCCTAAGGGTATTAGCAGGTACATGATACAATCTATGAAAGTCTTTTGCCAATTCTACAGGATCAGCAGCAACCAGAGCCATAGCCCGAGTTGCCTGGTCCACCAAATCATTACACTTTGCCATTGGGCCCGGTAACATAGAGTGGGCGCGAATATGTCCAATATAAAAAGGATGTTTTCTGTTTAAGATAAGGGACTGAATCTGTAACAAAACATTAGAAATTGTACTGGCCTGCTTAACTGAAGCAGCAACTTCAAGAGAAGCAACGGCATTTACAACATATAATGAATCAGAAAATAAGTTAAAAGGTTGATCAAATCTTTTAAAAACTTCAAGCACAATTAAACATTCAACAGCCTGTGGGACATTCGGCCGAAAATTAAAAACTACCGGCTGTTTGTGTCCTTGAACAAAAAAGGCACCTTGTCCAGATTTTGATCCATCCGTAAAGATGGTTAGAGCATCAGCCAAGGGCTCCTTTGAAGTGACAACAGGAAAATACACTAAATTTTTGTTAACTATGGCAAGCAGAGGATGCTTAGGATAATGATTATCAATTACATTTGGAAATGAGCAAACAAGAATTGCCCACATATCCATTGTGGCTGCTAAAATTTCAACTTGCTCACGGGTGTATGGAATAATTAATTTATCTGGAATTTTTGCAAAGTGCATTAAACAATACTTCATACCCAAAATTGCCTGTTTAGCCACTAATTCAGGAAAATATTGAACAGTTTTTGCTCCCACAGAATTGCCGTGGAGCCACAATAAGGGGCCATTTTGCCAAAGAACCCCCGTGGGATAATTTTTTGTTTTTAATATACATAAATCAATAGGTAATTTTAAATCAACCCGTGAAAGTTGAGCCCTAGACAAAGCTGCCTCAACCTTTTGTAGGGAATTTAGTGCTAAAGGTGTCAGGGATCTAGAGGAGGTGACTTCAGGGTCGCCCTCCAAAATAGCAAATAAAGGTAACAACTCTGACCGAGGGAGATTAAGAAACCCCCTTATCCAATTAATATCTCCTGCCAATTGCTGAAAATCATTGTTTTAAGATGACCAGTTCGAATGGAAAGTTTTTGTGGTTTAATCTCAGTAGGGGAAACAATGGTTCCCAGAAATTGAACAACACTAGTCTGCTGAACCTTCTCAGGGGCAATAATTAATCCTTTATTAGCTAAGGTCTCCGTTACCTGCCCAAACACTTTATGAAGATTCTCTACCGAGGGAGCAGCCAACAAGATATCATCCATATAATGGACAATCCGTACCTTTGGAAATTTTTCCCTAACAGGGGTTAATGCAGCCCCCACGAACAATTGACAAATTGTTGGGCTATTAGCCATCCCTTGGGGGAGAACTTTCCACTGATAGCGAGCATCCGGGGTTTCATGATTAACCGAGGGCAAAGTAAAGGCAAAGCACTCCCTATCCTTTTCATAAAGAGGTATGGAAAAAAAAGCAATCCTTAATGTCTAAGGCCAGAATAGGCCACTCCCTAGGTAACGCAGACAGCAGTGGAAGTCCCCTTTGGATGGGTCCCATAATTTGCATCTGGGCATTTACTGCTCTAAGGTCATGTAATAATCTCCATTTTCCGGAGGCCTTTTTGATAACAAAAATTGGGGTATTCCAAGATGACGCTGAAGGCTCAACATGCCCCAGCTGCAGCTGTTCCTGGACAAGAGTTTGAGCCGCTTCCAATTTTTCTCGAGAGAGGGGCCACTGAGGAACCCACACCGCCTTTTGCGTTAACCAAGGTATGGGTACCACACCTTCAGTGGAAGCTTTGTTTTCAGAGGTCCCTAAGAAAAACCCAAACCCTTCCTGTCCTGTTTAGGAAGTGGCTCTATCGGCTCCTTGCGTCCTTGGAGACGCCGACCAAGCCCCAAGGCTGGCACAAATCCTTGCTGTTTCATCATATTCTGACTGGCCTCAGAATAATCATTAGTTAAAGTTAACTTTAGCTGTTGCTGCACATCTCTTCCCCAAAGATTGACAGGGACGTCTACCACAAATGGCTGCATTTTTCCAACCTGGCCTTCGTCTGTTCTCCAAGTCAATTCTTTTGCACTTAACTGTGGGGCATCAGCATAGCCCAGCCCTTGCAAGGTCTGGGAGGATTTCTGAGTTGGCCATTGCTTTGGCCACTCCCCTCTTTGGATGATGCTTCGATCTGCCCCTGTATCCACCAGTCCCTCAAATCTTTTCCCTTCTACTTGGAGAGTTAACATGGGTCTTTGGTCTAAAGTTATGGACAGGCATGTAAGGTCGACTCCAGTGGAGCCTAGCCCTTTATCTCCTCTCTCTATCTCCTTAGCAGGGAAGTTGCCGTGAAGAGAAGGCAAAAGCAGGAGCTGTGCAATTCTATCCCCGGGAGAAATGGACACCACTCCATGGGGGACATGGCAGAGGACCTTGATAGTCCCCGTATAGTCAGGGTCAATTACTCCCGGGAAAATTATTAATCCTCTCATTGTGGAGGAGGAGCGTCCTAAAACTATTCCTACAGTGCCTTCATCTAGGGGTCCTGTCATGTCTGTCTCCACAATCTGGACTCCCATCTGCTGTGTTAATACCCGTCCGGAGGTGGCACAGAGGTCCAACCCTGCGGAGCCTGAGGTTGCTCTTCTTGGCTGGGGGGTTGTAGCAGGTGCTGTCCGGGAGCCAGAGTCTGAAATGCCCCATAAACTTTCGGGCCCTGGGGATGAGGGCCCTTCTCTCCGTTTTTTGGCTCCTGTTCCGAATTAGTGTTTGGAGTAATTTGGGGGATAAAATGTCCATTGATGTCTCTAACTGACCTGCATTCGTTGACCCAATGCTTTCCCTTTTTACAATGAGGACACACTCCTGGAGTCCTTGGCGGCCTGGGTATGTTTTGTGCAGGACCACCATTTTGTGGGCATTGCTGTCTAAAATGTCCCAACTGACCACACCGGAAACACCCTTTTCCTTTACTATCTTTTGCGGCCCCGGCAGCAGACAAGACAGCAGCTGCCAGCCCCGCATTGGTCAGGGGGCCACCTACTTCTCTGCAGGCTTTTAACCAAGCTTCTAGGCTTTGGGTTCTTACTGGGGTAATTGCCCTCTGACATTCCTTGGTGCTTTGTTCAAAAATGATTTGTTGTACAAATGGCATGGCTGTTTCCAGATTTCCTAACACCCGCTCGGCTGTCTCTAGCATACGGGCAACAAAATCAGAAAATGGCTCATTAGGGGCCTGCATGATTTTTGTTAGATTGCCAGCCACCTCTCCCTTGTTTGGGAGGGCTCGCCAGGACATGTAAAAAACCTCGTTTACCTGGCGGTATACTTCAAAGGGATATCCTGTCTGGTCTACCCGAGTAGATTACCTGCCCGAGAAGCATGTCTACGGTCCAGTCCGGGTGCCCGTCATGGACATTTTGTCTGTATTGGGCTTGAGCCTTGTCTTGAACAATAGACCGGAGATCGAGGTACTGCCCATGATTAAGGCAGGTACGGGCTACCTCAAACCAGTCCGTGGGCGTCATGGCATTGAAGGTCAGTCTTCGGAGCAAGGCAGTGGTATAATTAGCTGTCACTCCATAAGTCCGGACTGCCTCAACTAAATCCTTAAGCTGGGAGTAGGAAACCGGCTCAAAATTTCTTTCAGCAGTAATCGGATTTTCAAAAACTGGGAAAGCAGCTGCCAGCTGTGACCAGGTATTTTCTTTAATAAAGTGACTCTTCCCTGCCGGCGGGCACGGCGGGGGGGCCGACGGGTGAGGGCCAGCTCCGTTTCCTCTCCCTGGCTGTTGCGGTACTCCCACCCCTAGGGGGCGCCACCCTCCATATCTGTCTGCCACGTGCTCCTCCGCAGCCTCTTCTAACTCTTCACTATCAGCTGGATAGAGCTGCTCTCCCTCCTCCTCTAACATTTCTTCCTCTGAGTCACTCACAAGATTACTATATTCTTGGTCCCGCCCTTCCACGTGTAGGGCTGAGAACCGGTTTGCTCTTAAAGAAGGGCAAGGGAGTCTCCTTGAGACCCCCTCCTCTCTGAAACCCTTCTCCTTTTGTGAGGGCTGCAGCCCCTCTCGCTTTAATTCTTTAGGATCCTTCTGTCTTTTTTCCCTTTTTCTTTTAGGCCTCTTTTCCTCCCCATTACTGTATACTGACTCTGATAGACTATCCTGATGCTGCGTTAGTACTTTGCGTCCTTCCTGGATTAAATCAAACCCTCCCTCCTCGAGGCAACTGCGCACCATCAAAAAGACAAGCCACAAGGGAAGAAGCAATGCAAGCAACCAATAAATATCTAAATCTATAGTGAACAGCATACCGGGGGATATTTACCGACGTCTCCTCTCTGCGTGTTGAGTTCTGGCTCCAATTCGGCCTCTCGCGCGGGTCCCGTCCCTGGTTTGTTCCCGGGTTTCGGCACCAGTTGTAACCACCTTCTACTCGACCAGCGAGGAAGAACAACCACCACACCAGGAGTCTTCTCAGATCACGCTTTATTGGAGAGCCTTTTAGTTGTAGGAGAGCGTGGGCGCGAGAGAGCGTGCACCCGAAACACAGCCGCTTATATAGGGAATTCGAACACGGGTCTTTTCTATTGTTGGTCGCCTGCCTTTTACCGTCACCAGGTGTCATGGGATTGGCTGGGGACACTACCGGGCTCGCGCACACGCACAGCCCAGGCGTCCCGCCAAGCACCGCCAAGCACCGTCTGGAGTGGTAATCCTCAAAACTGCAAGGGAGTGGGCGGAGTCTCGCCTCGGCTCCCTACAGTTAGTGTTAGGGTTAGAATGGGGGTTACGTTCAGGGGAAGAGAGGTTTATGGTGAGCGTTAGAGATAGGGTGAGGCTTAGGATCAGTGTTAGGGATACGGTTAGGGTTAGCATGATAGTGAGATTTAGGGTTAGTGTGATATTTAGGGTAAGGGTGAGGGTTAGGGTGAGTGTGAGTGTTCAGGTGTGGGTGAGGGTTAGGTTTTGGGTGAGGGTTAGTGTTAGGGTGAGGGTTAGGGTGACGGTGAGTGTTAGGGTGAGGGTGAGGGTTATGGTTAGGGATAGCGTTAGGTTGAGTGGTATGGTTAGTGTTATGGTTAGGGTGAGGTTTAGGGTGAGGATTAGGGTTAGGGTTAGGGTTAGGGTTGGTGTGAGGTTTAGGGTTAGGTTAGGGTTAGAGTTACGTTGAGGTTAAGGTTTATGGTGAGTTTTAGGGTGAGCGTGAGGGTTAGGGTTAGCGTTAGGGTTAGCGTGAGGTTTAAGGTGAGGGTGAGGATGAGGGTTAGGTTTAGGCTGAGGGTTAGGGTTAGGGTTAGGGTTAGGGTGAGGGTTAGGACTAGGGTTATTGTTAGGGTTAGATTTAGGTTAAGGGTCAGGGTGAGGGTGAGATTTAGTTTTAGGGTTAGGTTTAGGGTGAGGTTGAGGGTGAGAGTTAGTGCAAGGGTGAGGGTTAGGGTTAGCGTTAGCATGAGGGTTAGGGTAAGGTTGAGGATTAGAGTTAGTGTTAGGGTTAGGTTGAGGGTTAGGGTTCGGGTTAGGATTAGGTTTAGGTTTAGGGTTAGGCTCAATGTGAGGGTGAGTGGGAGGTGGAGGGTTACAGTTAGATTTAGGGTGAGGTTTAGCTTTAGTGGTAGGGTTAGGGTGAGGGATATGTATAGGGTTAGGGTTAGGGTTAGGGATAGTGTGAGGATGAGGGTTAGGGTTACGGTTAGGGATAGTTTGAGGGTAAGTTTTAGGGTGAGGTTTAGGGTGAGGGTGAGGTTAGCGTTAGGGTGAGGGTGAGGGTGAGGGTTAGGGTGAAGGTTAAGTTTAGTGTTAGGGTTAGTGTGAGGGTGAAGGTTAAGTTTAGGTTGAGTTTTAGGGTTAGGGTGAGGTTTTGGTATAGGGTTAGGTTTAGGGAGAGCGTGAGGGTTAAAATTACAGTTAGTGTTAGATTTAGTTTGAGGGTGATGGCGAGGGCTAGGTTTAGGAATAGGGTAATGGTTAGGGTTAGGCTGAGGGTGTGGCTGAGGGTCGGGATGAGTGTGAGGGTTAGGGTTAGTATGAGGGGTAGGGTTAGGGTTAGGGTGAGGGTTATAGTTAGGGTTAGGTTTTTGATGAGGATAAAGTTTAGGGTGAGGTTTAGGATGATGGTTAACATAACTGTTAGAGATAGGGTGAGGGTTAGGTTTAGAATTAGGGATAGTGTTTGGATTAGGTTTAGGTTAGGGTTAGGCTGATTGTTAGGGTGCGGGATAGGGTTAGGGTTAGGATGAGAGTTAGGGTTAGTATTGAGTGTTAGGGTTAGGTTTAGGTTTAGGTTCAGGGTAAGGCTTAGGGTGAGGGTTAGGGTTTGTGTGAGCATTAGGGTTAGGCTTAGGGTTAGGGTGAGGAAAAGGGTTAGCCTGAGGGTCAGTGTTATTGTTAGGGTCAGTGTTAGGGTGAGTGTGAGGGTAAGGGTTTGTTTTAGTGTTAGGTTTAGGGTGAATGTGAGGGTAACAGTGAGGGTTAGGTTTAGTTTTAAGCTGAGGTTGAGGATGAGGGTAAGGGTGTGGGTTAGCGTTAGTGTGATGTTTAGGGTGAGGGTGAGGTTTAGGGTGAGAGAGAAGGTTCGAGTAATGATGAGGGTTAGCTTGATGGTGATGGTTATGGTTAGGTTGAGGGTTAGGGTTATGTTTAGGATTAGGGTTATGGTGAGAGTAAGGGTTAGGGTGAGGTTTAAGGTGAGGGTAAAGGTTAGGGTTGGTGTTAGCGTGAGGGTTAGGGTTTGGTTGAGTGTTAGGGTTAGGTTTAGGTTGATGGTGAGGGTTAGTGTTAGGGTTAGTGTTAGGGTTAGGGTGAGGGTGAGGGTGAGTGCTAGGGTTAGAATTAGGATTAGGTATAGGTTTAGGCTGAGGTTGAGAGTGAGTGTGAGGGTTAAAGTTAGATTTAGGGTGAGGTTTAGGTTTAGGGTTAGGGTGAGGGTGAGGGTGAGGGTGAAGTTTACGAGTAGGTATAGGGTTAGGGTTAGGGTTATTGTGAGGATTAGGTTTAGGGTTACGGTTATGGTTAGGGTGAATGTCAGGGTTAGGGTAAGTTTTAGGGTGAGGGTTAATTAGCGTTAGGGTTAGGGTGAGAATTAGGGTGAGGGTTAGGTTTAGTGTTAGCCTTAGGGTGAGTTTGAGGGTTAGGGTTAGGGTTAGGGTGAGGGTTAGGTTTAGAATGAGGTTTTGGGATAGGGTTAAGGTTAGGGTGAGGTTGAGGGTGAGGGTTAGGATTAGGGTTAGTGTTAGAGTTAGGGTGAGGGTGAAGGTAAGGGTTAGTGTTAGAGTTAAGATTAAGTTATGGTTAGGGTGAGGGTGACGGTGAGGGTAAGTGTGAGGATGAGGGTTAGGTTTAGGATGAGGGTTAGGGCTAGGGTTAGGGTTAGGTTGAGGGTTAGGGTTAGGGTTATGATTAGGATGAGAGATAGGCTGAGGTGTCAGGTTAGGGTTAGGGTGAGTGTTAGGGTTAGTGTGAGTGTTAGGTTTAGGGCTATGGTTAGGTTTAGGGTGAGGGTGAGGCTTAGTGTTAGTGTTAGGGAGAGGGCTAGGGTGAGGGTGAGAATTAGGGTTAGGGTTATGGTGAGAGTTAGGATGAGGGTGAAGGTTAGGTTTAGGATGAGGGTTAGCGTGAGGGGTAGGGTTAGGCTTAGTGTGAGGGTTAGGTTGAGGTTTACAGTTATTGTTATTGTGAAGATTAGGGTTAGGGTTAGGTTCATGGTTAGGGTGAGGGTACGAATTAGGGTGAGGTGTACGGTGAGGGTCTCGTTTAGGGGTAGCCTTAGTGTTATGGTGAGGTTTAGGTTTAGAGTTATGTTTAAGGTAAGAGTTATGGTTAGAGTTAGGGTTAGAGTTATGGTGAGGGTGAGGGTGAGGTTTAGCGTGAGGGTGAGGGTTAGGTTTAGGTTTAGGGTAAGGGTTAGCCTGAGGATGATGTTTAGGGTGAGCATGAGCGTTCTGGTGAGGGTTAGGGTTAGGGTTAGGGTGTGGGTGTGGCTTATGGTTAGGATGAGGCTTAGGGTGACGGTGAAGGTGAAGTTTAGGGTGAGGGTTAAAGTAAGGGTTACGGTTAGGGTTAGGTTTAGGGTTAGTGTGAGGGTTAGGGCTAGGGTTAGGGTTAGGTTGACAGTAAGGGTTAAGGTGAAGTTTAGGTTGAGGCTAAGGTTTAGAGTTAGCGTTAGCATGAGGGTTAGTGTTAGGGTGAGGTTTAGGTTTAGGGTTAGGGTTAGAGTTAGGTTGAGGGTTTGGGTTAGGGTTAGGATGAGGGTTAAGGTGAGGGGTAGGGTTAGGGGTAGTGTGAGGATTAGCATTAAGGTTAGAGTTATATTGAGGGTAAGGTTTAGGTTGAGGGTTAGGGTGAGGGTGATGGTTACGGTTAGGTTTAGGGTGAGGGTGAGTGTTAGTGTTAGGCTTGGGATGAGGTTTTGGTTTAGGGTTAGTGTTAGGTTAGGGTTAGGGTTAGGGTTACAATTAGGGTGAGGGTGAGGGTGAGGACTACGGTTAGTATTAGTGTTAGGGTGAGGGTGAAGTTGAGTGTTAGGTTTAGGATTGGGATTAGGGTTAGTGTTAGGCTCAGGGTGAGGGTGAGGTTGAGGGTGAGTGTTAGGGTGAGGGTTAGGTTTAGGATTAGGGTGAGGGTTACGGTTAGTGTGATGTTTAGGGTGAGAGTGAGGGTTAAGGTTAGGGTGATGTTTAGGGTTAGGGTTTGGTTGAGAGTAAGGGTTAGTGTGAGGGATAGCGTGAGGGTGAGGGTAAGGTTAGATTTTGTGTGAGGTTTTGAGTTAGGATGAGGATTAGGTTAAGTGTTAGGTTTACGGTGAGGGTTACGTTTAGGGTTAGGGTTAGAGTTAGGGTGAGGGTGAGGGTGAGGGCTAGGGTTAGGATTAAGTGTAGGGTTAGGGTTAGGCTGAGGGTGAGGGTGAGGGTGAGGGTGAGTGTTAGATTTAGGATTAGGGTTAGGTTTAGTGTTAGGCTTAGGGTGAGGGTGAGGGTGAAGGTGAGGGTTAGGGTGCAGGTTAGGTTTAGGGTTAGGGTGAGGGTTAGGCTTATTGTGATGTTTAGAGTGAGGGTGAGTGTGTGGATGTCAGTTAGGTTGAGAGTGAGGGTTCAGGTTATGGTGAAGGTTAGGGTTTGTGTGAGGGTTATGGTTAGGGTGATGTTTAGGTTGATGATTAGGGTTAGGTTTAGGGCTAGGCTTAGTGTTAGGGTGATGATTAGGGTTAGGGTTAGGGTTTGGGTGATGGTTTGGTACGGGTTAGTGTTTTGGTTTAGGGTTAGTGTGAGTATTAGGGTTAGGGTTAGGGTTATGGTTAGGGTGAGGGTACATTTAGGGTGAGGTTTAGGGTGAGGTTTGGGTTAGCATTAGGTTTAGGGTGTGGGTTAGGGTGAGGGTTAAGGTTAGTGTTAGGGTTAGGGTGAGTGTGACGATTAGGGTGAGCGATACGTTTAGGGTTAGGGTTAGGGTTAGGTTAAGGGTGAGGGTGAGGGTGAGGGTTAGGTTTAGGGATAGCGTGAGGGTTAGGGTTAGTGTGTGGGTTAGGGTTAGGGTTAGGGTTAGGGTGAGGATGAGGGTTGGGGTGAGGGTTAGGGTGAGCATTATGTTTTGGGTTAGTGTAATGGGTACGGTGAGTTTTAGGGTTAGGGTCAGGGATAGGGTGAGGATTAGGGTTAGGTTTAGGGTTAGGGTGAGTGTTAGGCTGAGGGTTAAGTTTATGGTTAGAGTGAGGGTTAGCTTAAGTTGAGGGTTAGGGTTAGGTTGAGGGTGAGGGTGAGGGTTAGGGTTTGTGTTAGGTGTAGAGTAAGTGTTAGAGTGAGGGTTACAGTGAGTGTGAGGGTTAGGGTAAGCGTTTGCGTGAGGTTTAGGGTTAGGGTGAGGGTTAGATTTAGTGTTAGAATTAGCTTAAGGGTGAGGGGTAGGGTTAGGGTTTGGGTTAGAATTAGGGTGAGGGTGAGGGTGAGGGCTACGGTTAGGATTAAGGTTAGGTTTAGGCTGAGGGTGAGGGTGAGGTTATTTTTAGATTTAGGATTAGGGTTAGGGTTAGTGTTAAGCTTAGGGTGAGGTTGAGGGTTTAGGTGAGGGTTAGGTTGAGCGTTAGGGTTAGGATTAGGGTGAAGGTTAGGGTTAGTGTGATGTTTTGAGTGAGGTTGAGGGTGTGGATGAGGGTTAGGTTGAGAGTGAGGGGTCAGGTGAGTGTGAGGGTTAGGGTGTGTGTGAGTGTTTGGGTTAGGGTGATGGTTATGTTGACGGTGAGTGTTAGGGTTAGAGTTAGGGTTATCGTTAGGGTGATGGTTAGGTTCAGGGTTAGGGTTAGTTTGATGGTTAGGGTTAGGGTTAGGTTTAGGGTTAGGGTGAGTGTAAGAGTTAGGGTGAGGTTTAGGGTGAGGGTTAGGGTTGGCGTTAGTGTTAGGGTGTGTGTTAGGGTGACGGTTAATATTAGAGTTAAGGTTAGGTTGAGGGTCACGGTTAGGGTGAGGGTTTTTGCTAGGGTTATGATTACGGTGAGGGTAAGTGTTAGGGTTAGGGTTACCGTGAGGATTAGGGTTAGGGTGAAGGTTTGGATTAGACTTAGGCTTAGGGTGAGGATGAGGGTGTGGGTTAGATTTAGGGTTAGGTGAGGGTTAATGTTAAGGTGAGGTTTAGGGTTTGAGTGAGCCTTACGTTTATTGTTGGGAGCCAAGAAAGTGTATGGAAAGATAAGATTCCTCCAGCCCTAAGCAAACTACAATTGGCTAACCATAAATATTCCTCCAGCCCTAAGCGGACAATATTTGACTAACCATAAACATTTCTCTTATCTCCAGCCCTCAGCAAATGGCGCCTGGCTAATCATAAATATTTCTTAGAACGACTAGCACAACGGCCAATGCATGAGCCATCCCTGACCCCCAGAATTCTCACCCTTGCTTCTGCAAAGTTTTTTCATTCTTTCCTTTCCCCTGTCCCTTCAGGTATATAAACCCTCCCTTACTTTAATAAAGCAGAACTTGACGCGACTCAGACTGACTTTGTCTTTCTTTATGCGCTTGGTCTCGTTTCTTTTTCACCACCATGGTTCTTAGGAGGTGTCTCCTCGAGTCTAATGAATAACTGAACCTGCTGGACGGGTCAAGTGGCGCCCAACGTGGGGCTCAAGGCGTGTTGAACTACCCGACGGCGCTGGAGATGGGGATCCCCAATCATTTAAGGGTAGAGACGCCCACATCACATCACTCGTGCACCATGGGAAGTCTTGAGGTAAGTTTGCCGCAATTAACCATGGGAAAAGCAGGCTTTATTTATAAAGGAAATGAAGGAAGCTCTTAGGGAGAGAGGAATAAGAGTAAAAAGAAAGGATCTTGTAAAATTTTTTTGTTTTGTTGGGAAAAATGTTCTTGGCTAATTTTGAGTGGCCCCGACATTCATCCCCTTACCTGGAGTAAAGTAGGGAAAAATATTAATGATTTAGAGGCTAAAGGAGAAGAAATTCCCGAGGCCTTTTTTAGTTTTTATGGGATTATCAGGGACATTTTAAAAGAGGTAGAAAAGGGAAGAGATGGTGCCCGCTTATTGATTTTAACGGAGGGCACCTGCTGCCTCATGAATGGAATAAGATTGTACAATCGGTCCTGACCAGAGGTCAATATTTAACCTGGAAGGCTGAATTTATAGATAAGGCAGAGGCTCAGGCTATCATAAACAAAAACATGTTCAGATGGCCACTCCCATCTGAAGTTGCTTTTTCTGTTTGCAGTCCTTCGACTGCCGCGCAGCGCCTGTCTGGTTTCCTCTGTTTCTGTTTAGTGTTAATTGTCTCTTTTGTCTGTCTTGTTGTCCTTAAAGGGAAGGGGCGGCAACTAACAACACCCTTAAGTCTGACTTTAGATCGCTGGAAAAAAGTTACAGCTCGAGCCCAGATTGTCAGGTTTTAGGAACTTGCTTTTTTATCAATTATGAAATTGCCACTGACCACCTGCGAGTGGCCCCAGTTAGATCTCAGCCTTGGGCCTTGGTTCAGGGGGTCTGAGTGTGGGGGAGAACCTGTCAGTCTGAGGGGATAGCCGCTAGGGATTTTTCTTTTCCCTTGCCCCAAGATGACTGGGAATTCTCCTCCACCTTGGAAGGCCCCTGGGTCAACGTCTGCAGGAATCTAAGAGAAAAAATCCTCCAGAGGTGAGTAGGGGTGTTGAGTCCCCTGGTAAGTGAATGGTGGTGAGATGTCGCCCCATTCACTGAGACCTGATTTTGTCTTTGTGGCCACTTGTTTGTCCTGTTTAGTGAGTGTGTTTGTTTTATGTTTTCTGAGGTAGGGAACACTTGGGTGAGTGTGACAAGCTCACTCAGCAGACTCTGGATTCAGCTTGCTGAATGAGAACAGCACAAAGATTCAAAAGACTAATTAGTGAATTGTCTTTCTAGGTAAGCAAGCTCTGGGAAAATGAAGCCCAACAAAGGTACCTGGTTTAAAAGAAATACTGTCTTAAATTTGGTTTAAAAGAAATACTGTCTTAAATTTTTGTTTAAAAACTTTTAAAGGTGTACATACAACTGATTTTGATTTTTGCGCGCTTTAAGATCTGTGTGAGTGTTTTGTGTGTGTCTGTAAACGTGTTCAAAGATAAAAATTGTCATCATGCTGTAACAATTGTGTGAGTTTAAATTTAAAATTCAAAAAGTTATGAGGTTTGGACATTGACAAAAAAATCTTCGCATTGTTTTAAATGGCTTTGTAAAGATTCTTTAACTTGCAAATTAGAAAATCTGGTATTTTAAAAGAATAATGTTTTAAAATGCATAAGACTGTTTATACTGTAACCAAGTTTTCTGGCTTAACAAAAATGCATTGGCTGTTTGGGATCTAGTTCCCTTGGCTAAAATTTGGGGATAAATATTAAAAATTTAAATGTAAAGTTAGTTTAACACCGTCAAAGATGTTACTTGTTCTGTCTATCTAAAACTGTGTATTTCATTCGAGAACCAAGAGATAAAAAAAGGGAAAACTTAAAAACCAACAGAAGACCTTTAGGGGTAAGGGGTGAACAAGCACAAGTGCAGTTCAGCTGGTCATGCATGGTGGGACAGGTCCTGGGAGAAGTCCACGCATGGTGAAAGAGGGCAAGCTGGCACAAACGCAGTTCATCTAACCGACTCCTTAAGTCAGATTGGGTGTGTGCCCATTCCATAGAAGGGGCTGAGTGGCCCATCTTTGTTCTCTCTTTTCTCTGCAGATAGACACTGAAAACATGGTGGTTAAAATGAGTGATTTGATGATCTGATTAGTATTGCTAAAACTTCCCCTTGGATGTGTTAACATTAAAATTAGGAAGGCCTTAAAAGAGGGTTAAAAAGTTATTTATATAATGTGGCTTACTTTCAATTATGTTCTACAATTAGGATGTTTTTAAAAGTTATAAAGGCGTTAAGTCTAGCTTCGTGGTATAGTGATGGTGACTGTAATTCTTGCATTAAGGAAAAATTGTCATTGGAGTTTAAAAAACTTAATGTGTGTCTTTTTTAAAACAAGCAACCAAGAGGCAATGAGTGACACTTGGCCTCAAGATTTCAAGGGATCTTTTCAAAATGCAAATAAAAACTAAAGTATAAAATAGTAAAGGTGATTAATTAGAGGTTTTAAAAAAATTAGAAATGGATTTTTGGATATAAAGTTTAACTGTAAAATTGTTCTTAACATTTGCCTCAAAGTGCACAAAGA
Organism: Dipodomys merriami; assembly: GCF_024711535.1. Lineage (NCBI taxonomy): Eukaryota > Metazoa > Chordata > Mammalia > Rodentia > Heteromyidae > Dipodomys > Dipodomys merriami. The sequence goes on along the minus strand of NW_027206490.1, from coordinate 2,672,848 downwards.
AAGAATTAGGATTACCAAAATAATTTCTAATCTAGTTTGCTCTTATAGGTTTTTTAAGTTTCCAGAAAGCCCGGAGCAAAGCACAGAGGATTCTTACAAGTTGTCAGATGTAACTTTGACTCTTAATAAGTTTCAGGTAAGAGCATGCTTAAAAGCTACTTCTATGTTGACCACCTAGTTGCTTTTAATTGGAGTAAAATGGCCTTTTGTAAGACTCATTGATCTGCAAACTGGTTCAAAGCCAGCCCGGGCACAAAAAGGTTCCTGTGAGACTGTCACCTCTATTCAGCCAGCAGAGTACTAACCCTGCACTAAATAGTCAGGGGACAGTACTCAAGCCCCAAGCTCGAGACTCAAAGAGGCAGAGTGCTAGCCTTAAGCTGTAGAGCTGAGAGACAGTGCTCAGGCCCGAGTTCAAGTCCAGCAACCAGCTAAAAGGAAATGCCAATGAGTCATTTATCCCAATGTGGAGAAGACACTCCTGGGACAAAAGCAATGGAGCAGCATCCAGAGGCAGTAAAGCCACTGCTTGGATGGCAGAAATGTCAGATCCTAGAGTCATTTTGTGGCCCTTCAAAACTGGTCAAAGCCGGGAGGTCATGGGAAGAGTTTGTACACATGCCTAATGTCCATGACTATCTACCTTGTAAGGGACAGTAACTTGCCAGTCCTCTGTGATAGTAATAAAAAGCTAATGTTATAAAATGTGGGGGATAGTTTAAGTCTCAACCCCTTTATGTGCCAAAAAGGTCTAATTGGCAGCTCTAATTGAGCTGACACTAGTTACATGAAGTTCATCTGCTCAGGAAAAAGTTTGTAAACCTGGGAGTGTTTTTCTATTGATATCTGTCTAAAGACCTGCAAAGGTAACTTAGGCATTATTTGGGGTCATTAGAGATCACATTCCTAAGCCATCTAGGAAGATGTTTTGCAAACCAGATTGCTAAACAAGCTACACTGCTGTAGCCGGGGAAAAGGTCTGTGCAGTTGTGAAAAGTTAAACATTGTTCTTAATGACATCTAACCCTGATAGCCTCTTTGTAAAATAGGCTAAAGTTATAGGTTCCTGGCTAGGTAAGATCAACGCCCCTAAAGTCAGCTTGAAGAAGTTACGGAAGATGGACCTTCGCCCTTCTACCCCCATTTTTAAGATCAAAGGTCCAGAGTCAGAAATTTTGGAGAAATGAGGCAAAATAGATGAAAAAAAGGCATAAAGAATAGTGTTAATTGTTGTAGGTGTTCAAGGTGTGGAGACTGCATCTGTCAGAGATGGCTACAAGACTAAGCCTTTTGAGCCTTCTGTGTCTATTTACAAAAATATCTGGTTAGTAAAAAGACTTGCGATTTTGGAAAATTGTCCTGGGCTATTGTTTAAAGATCTTAAAAACCAGCAGGATCAAAGGCTTCGAAGCCTATGCAATGTATCCTTAACCAGTCTGTGTAGGAATTTACAGCCCAGCATGAGGTGTGACCGTCCCTTGGAGCCACTGAGAGACCCTGCTGCTGCTGCTGCTGCTGCTGCTGCTGCTGCTGCTGCTGCTGCTGCTGCATACCCTGATGGGTAAAGTTCAACGATGGCCTGACAGCCACCTGGAGGAACTCCTGCCTGATTCCATCACCTGAGTCTGCATCCTGGTTGACTGCTGCTAAATCTGAGATCTTATGGGACATTCTTTTAGGTGATATCCAAAAATCCTCTGTATTCCCACAGTGGATACTGAGGACGAGAATATCACTGACTTGCTTGCCTTAGACACTTCAGTGCATAGTGACTGAAAATCCACTCAATGGTCACATCCTAGTTTGGCTCTGATATGGTAATAACCTGAGTGTATTATCAATGAAGGTAATATGCTTAGCCTTAAAATCTAGCAAGCTTCTGCATCACAGTGGTGCCTTAAGGCTGTTCTAAGATAAAGGTTCCACAAGCCAAAGGAAAATTGGGCAGTTTTTAAATTCTAGCCACAAAGATGCTCAAGAAATTGTAAAAAAAAAAAAAAAAAAAAGGTAGTAAAGAAAGCCTTGGAAAGGGAATTGGGAAAATTTAAAAAGTAAGGATTGTCTTTAAGACAAACCTCAAAAAGTTTAAGTACGTAGCAGATGGTATGAGTATGTCTTCAAATTGGAGCTTACAAGTAAAGCTGGTATAAAATTAAGTTAACTACGATACACGAGTCAGGACTGGTGGAAAAAAAATGTAAGGGGCTCTGGTACTGTTACTTTTGTTACAATGGGACCTTGTATACTCAACAGACTGGTGTCTTTTGTAAAAGAAAAAGACCAGCGTAGTCCGTCTATTAGTTCTGAGATCCAAATACCAAGCATTGAGAACAACTGACACCCCACAAGATAATATAGAGACACCCCTACGACTGAGATAAGAACCCCCTAAATTTTAAGATTAAAATTAGCCCAAAGAAAAAAGAGGGAATAAAAGATTAAAAATTAGAGTTACATTTTACAATTGCTAACTGCTGGTTTTGCTTCTGTAAACTTGCTTGTGCTAGCACTGACCCTTCCCCTCCCTGGAGATATATAAAGTTTCGGAGTCTAGATGTCGGCCCTGGGACAAGCTCTGTAGTAAATAAAGTGCTAACAAGTAAATTCCCCAAATGGCCAAATGGGACACAAGATAAGGAACAAAGAGTATGTTCCTCCGCATTCCTGTGTAAAAATTCCCTATTTAGGGGGCTCAAAATAAGGGCCATTTGATGAGCCCAGCAGAGTAGGCCAAGTGTTAATCGATCACAAGCCTGTAACACTGTAGATTCCCTAACACTTACCGCCCAGAGTGACTACCTCAGTTTGATCATCCGTGCTAATTGTTTTATTGCAAAGAGTGTTATAAACTTCCCCAGGTAGTATGACATTGATGATGGGATATCCTCCTTTTCCCTGTGCAACAATGTTATTAATGTTTCTGCTTCCCTATGCTCACAACAGAGCCAGGTTTTTGTTTGTGGCAATAATATGGCCTACACTGTACTTCCCCAAAATTGGACAGGGCTCTGTATTCCAGCTATTTTGCTCCCAGACATTGACTTGATTTCCGGAGATGAGCCAGTACCCATTCCTGACTTTGATTATTTTGTTCCCCGACATAAAAGGGGGGTACAATTTATTCCCCTACTGATAGGACTTGGAGTGGCTGGTGCTTTAGGCACTGGGACTGCAGGATTAGCCACTGCTGTCTCCTCATACTCCCAGCTTTCACAACAATTAGCTGATGTTATTACTAAAGTTTATCAATCTGTTAAAGATCTTCAGGATCAGTTAGATTCATTAGCTGAGGTGGCTTTACAAAATCGCAAAGGTTTAGATCTTTTAGCTGCTGACAGAGATGGCATTTGCTTAACTTTACAGAAAAAGTGCTGTTTTTATGCCAATAAGTCTGGCATTGTAAGAGATCGAGTTTAAAAACATGAGGAAGAGATTGAAAGACGGCGACACGAGTTTTTTGAGCGCCCTATTTGGGCTGCTTGAGGGGGACTTTTAACCTATGTTCTTCCCCTCCTGGGTCCCCTTGTTGGATTACTTTTGCTTGTTTCCTTTGGCCCTTGGGCTTTTCAGCTCCTTAAGCGCTTTATAAAAAATCAAATAGATTCTGCTCTTCCAAAAATTTGATCTCCGTGCATTATCATCGCTTGGAGACTCAGGAGGACCCCACGGAGCACACCGCAGCCACTCCTAGAGAAGGACTGAAAATCCATACACTTCTTCCCTAATGATTCCTAAAAAAGCTAGAAAACATCCAATGATGGGAGTATTATGAAGCTTACCCTGGGTAGCACTACATATAGAGGCCGTACAGGCTGGCTCAACAAGGCATGTAGCCAGTGGTAAGGTGGCCCTCCATACAGCCTAAGATAGGATGTTTTCTCATAACCTACCTTTGGAAAATTTGTTGATAAAACAGGTGCATGGCTTGCTATAACCCAGGGGAAACCTTCCCCCTGAGGATGATGCCTTTTCTCTTACAGATGCAGCTAGAACTCCAGACTTGGTGCTTCCTGTCTGAATTTATTAAATAACAGATTAATCTCTGGTCTTCTAAGCCCATACAGGTTCATCACCATCATCTCAATATGGCGGACTAAGGCATTGAGATCGAGCATTTACCCTAGGCTTTTGATTAGTCCTTTGCCGTGAGCTTGTTCCAGTGGGAAACAGCCCCCCTTTTCTTTTTCTTATTTAGAAAATCTTTCTTCTTATTCGTAACTTCTGACCATTCAACGGGCAAGACCTTTTGGCATAAGGGATAAGTTCACCCCTCCTCCTATAGGCCCCTCCGCTTGGAGAAGGATGCACCTATGGGAGGAAGAAGAAATGCTCTAATCAAGGGTGCAGGTAAGACTGCAGGGGGATGGATCCGCGATATCCCAAAACCCAAGACCCCTGAGTGTCAAGCTCTGGTGCTTGACGGTTGGCATTCATAAACAAGAGCGGTCTCCTCAAAAAACATGCCAAGGCCTGTAAAACTCCCCTCCCCGTGTGAGGACGCTCACTCGGGAGCGGAAAAAAACCCTGGGACCTTAGAGGAACAGAGCCTCTGTCACCCCCTTAAAAAGAGCAGCCAACAATTGATGGTCAATTTTCTAAATAAGAAAGGGGATTTGTTGGGAGCCAAGAAAGTGTATGGAAAGACAAGATTCCTCCAGCTCTAAGCAAACTACATTTGGCTAACCATAAATATTCCTCCAGCCCTCAGCAGACAACATTTGACTAACCATAAACATTTCTCTTATCTCCAGTCCTCAGCAAATGGCTCCTGGCTAACCATAAATATTTCTTAGAAAGACTAGCAGAACGGCCAAAGGAAAAGCATGACCCATCCCTGACCCCGGGACTTCTCACCCTTGCTTCTGCAAAGTTTTTTTATTCTATCCCTTCCCCTGTCCCTTCAGGTATATAAACCCTGCCTCACTTTAATAAAGCAGACCTTGACGCCACTCAGACTGACTTTGTCTTTCTTTATGCGCTTGGTCTCGTTTCCCTTTCACACCCATGGTTCTTAGGAGGTGCCTCCTCTAGTCTAACGAATAACTGAACCTGCTGGACTGGTCAGGTTAGGGTGAGGAAAAGGGTTTGGGTGAGGGTCAGGGTAAGGGTTAGGGTTAGGGTGAGGGTAAGGGTTAGGTTTAGGTTTAGGGTAAGGGTTAGCTTTAGGATTAGGGTGAGGGTTAGGGTTAGGGTACAGGTGAGGGTTAGGGTGATGGTGAGGGTTAGGGTTAGGGTGAGGGTGACAGTTAGGGTTAGGGTTGGGGTTAGGGTTAGTGTTAGGTGAGGGTTAGTGTTAGGGTTAGGGTTAGTGTTAGGGATATGGTCAGGGTGAGGGTTAGTGTTAGGTTGAATGTTAGTGTTAGGGTTAAGTTTAGGGTGAGGGTGAGCATGAGGGTTAGGGTTAGGGTTAGGGTTAGGGTGAGCATGAGGGATAGGTTTAGGATTAGGGTTATGGTTAGGGTGAGGTTGAGAACGAAGGTGAGGGTGAGAGTGAAGGTTAGGTTTAGGGTGAGGTTTAGTGTTAGGGTTAGGGTGAGGTTTAGGGTTAGTGTGAGGTTTAGAGTTAGTGTTAGGGTTAGGGTTAGGTTGAGGGTAAGGGTTAGGTTGAGGGTTAGGGGGAGGATGAGGGTTAGGGTTAGGGTTAGGTTTAGGTTTAGTGTTAGGATGAGGATTAGGTGAGGGGTAGGTTTAGGGTTGGGTTGAGGACTAGGGTGAGGGTGAGGGTGAGGCTAGGGTTAGGGTTACAGTGAGGGTTAGGGTGAGAGTAAAGGTTAGGGTGAGTGTTAGGGTTAGGATTAGGGTGAGGTATAGGGTGAGAGTTAGGGTTAGATTTAAGGTTAGGGTTAGGGTGAGGGTTAGGGTGAGTATTAGGGTTACGGTTTGCGTCAGGATTAGGGTGAGGTTTAGGTTAAGGTTGGGTGTTAGGGTTAGGGTGAGGGTGAGGTTTAGGGTTAGGGTTAGGGTGAGGGTGAGGGTTAGGGTTAGGTTTAAGGTTACGGTTAGAGTGAGGGTGAGAAAGAGCATTAGGTCTAGGATTAAGTTTAGGGTTAGTGTTAGCCTTAAGGTCAGGGTAAGGGTGAGGAATAGGTTTAGCATTAGAGTTGGGGTTAGGGTTAGGGAGATGTTTAGGGTGAATGTGAGGGTTAGGGTGAGGGTGAGGTTTAGGGTGAGTTTTAGGGTGAGGGTGAAGTTCAAGGTTATGGTTATGGTTAGGGTTAGGGTTAGACTAAGTGTTAGGGTGAGAGTTAGGGTGAGCATGAGTGTAGGGTTAGGGTTTGTATGAGGTTTAGTATTAGGGTGATGGTTTGTTTTAGGGTTAGGATTAGCATGAGGGTGAGGGTTAGGGTTAGAGTTAGGGTAAGGGTGAGGGTGAGGACTAGGGTTAGGATTAGTGATAGGGATAGGGTTAGGCTGAGGGTGAGGGTTAGGGTGAGTGCTAGGTTTAGGATTAGGGTTAGGGTTAGTGTTATGCTTAGGGTGAGGTTGAGGGTGAGGGTGATGTTTAGGATGAGAGTTACGGTTAGGGTTAGGGTCAGGGTTAGTGTTAGTGTGATATTTACGGTGAGGGTGCGGGTTAAGGTTAGGGTTTGGGTTAGGGTTAGATTAAGGTTTAGGGTGAGGGTTACGGTGAGTGTGAGGATTAGGGTTAGCGTTTGCGTGAGGTTTAGTATTAGGGTGAGGTTTAGATTTAGGATTAGAGTTAGGGTAAGGGTGAGGGGTAGGGTTATGTTTAGGGTTAGAATTAGGGTGAGAGTGAGGGTGAGGGCTAGGGTTAGGATTAAGGTTAGGGTTAGGGTTAGGCTGAGGGTGAGTGTGAGTTTTAGTTTTAGATTTAGGATTATGATTAGGGTTATTGTTAGGCTTAGGGTGAGGGTTAGGGTTTAGGTGAGGGTTAGGGTGAGGGTTAGGGTTAGGGTTAGGGTGAGGGTTAGGGGTAGTGTGATGTTTAGAGTGAGGATGAGGGTGTGGATGAGGGTTAGGTTGAGAATGAGGCGTCACGTGAGGGTGAGGGTTAGAGTGTGTGTGAGGGTTTGGGTTAGGGTTATCGTTATGTTGATGGTGAAGTTAGGGTTAGAGTTAGGGTTATATTTAGGGTGAGGGTTAGGGTGAGGGTTAGGGTTAGTGTGATATTTAGGGTGAAGGTGAGGGTTAGGGTGAGTGTGAGTGTTCAGGTGAGGGTTAGATTAGGGTGTGTGTGAGGGTTAGGGTTACAATGAGGGTTAGGGTGAGGGATAGGGGTAGGGTGAGGGTGACGGTAAGGGTTAGTGTGAGGTTTACTGTGAGGGTTAGAGTTCGGGTTAGGATGAGGGTTACGTTCAGGGGAAGTTAGGTTTATGGTGAGCGTTAAGGCTTAGGATGAGGGTTAGGGTTATGTTTAGGGTTAGGATGACAATGAGGTTTAGGGTTAGTGTGATATTTAGGGTGAGGATGAGGGTTAGAGTGAGTGTGAGTGTACAGGTGTGGGTGAGGGTTAGGTTGTGGGTGAGGGTTAGGGTTAGGGTTAGACTGAGGGTGAGGGTGAGGGGGAGGGTTACGGTTAGATTTAGGGTGAGGTTTAGGTTTAGGGTGAGGGTTAGGCTTAGGGTGAGGGTTAGGTTTGTGTGAGTATTAGGATTAGCGTTAGGTTTAGTGTGAGGGTTAGGGTTATTGTTAGGGTTAGTGTTAGGGTGAGTGTGAGGGTAAGCGTGAGGGTTTGTTTTAGTGTTAGGTTTAGGTTAAGGGTGATGGTGAAGGTTAGGGTTAGGTTGAGTTTTAGGCTGAGGGTGAGGGTGAGGGTTAGCGTTAGTGTGATGTTTAGGGTGAGGGTGAGGTTTAGGGTGAGAGTGAGGGTTATGTTTAGGGTTAGGGATATGGTGAGAGTAAGGGTTAGGGTGAGGGTTAAGGTGAGTGTGAGTGTTAGGGTTGGCGTTAGCGTGAGGGTTAGGGTTAGGGTGAGTGCTAGGTTTAGGTTTAGGTTGAGGGTGAGGGTCAGGGTTAGGGTTAGTGTTAGACTTAGGGTGGGGGTGAGGGCGAGGGTAAGTGCTAGGGTTAGGATAAGGTTCAGGTTTAGGGTTAGGCTGAGTGTGATAGTGAGAGTGAGGGTTAGGGTTAGATTTATGGTGAGGTTTAGGGTTAAGGTAATGGTTAGGGTGAGGGTTAGGGTGAGGTTTATGGGTAGGGTTAGGGGTAGGGTTAGGGTTATTGTGAGGATTAGGGTTAGGGTTACGGTTAGGGTTAGGGTGAGGGTAAGGTTAGGGTGAGGTTTAGGGTGAGGGTTAATTAGCTTTAGGGTTAGGGTGAGAGTTAGGGTGAGATTTAGGTTTAGTGTTAGGGTTAGGGTGAGGGTGAGGGTTAGGGTTGGAGTTAGGGTGAGGGTTAGGGTTAGGATGAGGTTTTGGGATAGGGTATTGGTTAGGGTGAGGTTGAAGGTGAGGGTTAGGATTATTGTTAGTGTTAGAGTTAGGGTGAGGGTGAAGGTAAAAGTTAGGGTTAGGGTTAGGATTATGGTAGGGTTAGGGTTAGTCTGAGGGTGAGTGTAAGTGTGAGGATGAGGTTTAGGTTTAGGATGAGGGTTAGGGCTAGGGTTAGGGTTAGGTTGAGGGTTAGGGTTAGGGTTATGATTAGGATGAGTAATAGGCTGAGGGGTTAGTGTGAGGGTTAGGGTTAGGGTTAGGGTTAGGTTGAGGGTAAAGTTTAGGGTGAGGTTAGAGTGAGGGTTAGTGTGACGCTGAGGTTTAGGGTGAGGGTTAGGGTTAGGGTTAGGGTTAGGGTTAGGGTTATGGTGAGGGTGAGGAATAGGGTTAGTTTTAGGGTGAGGGTTAGGTTGATATTTACACTTAGTGTTAGTGTGAAAATTAGGGTTAACGTTAGGTTTAGGGTTCAGGTGAGGGTACGGGTTAGGGTGAGGTGTAGGGTGAGGGTGAAGTTTAGGTTTAGCCTTAGGGTTAGGGTGAGGTTTAGGTTTAGAGTTAGGTTTAAGTTAAGGGTTACGGTTAGAGTTAGGTTTAGCATTAGGGTGAGGTTGAGGGTGAGGTTTAGCGTGAGGGTGAGGGTTAGGTTTAGGGTTAGGGTGAGGGTTAGCCTGAGGGTGATGTTTAGGGTGAGCGTGTGCATTCTGGTGAGTGTTAGAGTTAGGGTGTGGGTGAGCCTTACGGTTAGGTTGAGGGTTAGGGTGACGGTTAGGGTTAGGGTGAGGGTGATGTTTAGGGTGAGGGCTAATATGAGGGTAATGGTTAGCGTTAGGGTTAGTGTGAGGGTTAGGGTTAGGGTTAGGTTTAGGTTGACAGTAAGGGTTAAGGTGAAGTTTAGGTTGAGGGTGAGGTTTAGGGTTAGCATTAGTGTGAGGGTTAGTGTTAGGGTGAGGTTTGGGTTAGGGTTAGGATGAAGGGTAGGCTGAGGGGTAGTGTTAGGCTTAAAGTGTGGGTTAGGGGTAGTGTGAGGTTTAGCGTTAGGGTTAGAGTTATGTTGAGGGTAATGGTTAGGTTGAGGGTTAGTGTGAGGGTGATGGTTAGAGTTAGGGTTTGGGTGAGGGTGAGTGTTAGTGTTAGGCTTAGGATGAGGGTTTGATTTAGGGTTAGTGTTAGGTTAGGGTGAGGGTTATGGTTAGGGTTAGGGTTAGAATTAGGGTGAGGGTGAGGGTGAGGACTATGGTAAGGATTAGGGTTAGGGTTAGGTTTAGGCTGAGGGTAAGGGTGAGGGTGAGTTTTAGGTTTAGGATTAGGGTTAGGTTTAGTGTTAGGCTCAGGGTTAGGGTGAGGGTGATGTTGAGGGTTAGGGTGAGGGTTAGGTTTAGGTTTAGTTTGAGGGTTAGGGTTAGTGTGATATTTAGGGTGAGAGTGAGGGTTAGGGTTAGTGTGATGTTTAGGGTTAGGTTTTGAGTGAGAGTAAGTGTTAGTGTGAGGGTTAGCCTGAGGGTGAGTGTAGGGTTAGCTTTTGTGTGAGGTTTAGGGTTAGGGTGAGGATTAGGTTTAGTGTTAGGTTTACGGTGAGGGTTAGGGTTAGGGTTAGGGTTAGAGTAAGGGTGAGGGTGAGCGCTAGGGTTAGGATTAAGTGTAGGGTTAGGGTTAGGCTGAGGGTGAGGGTGAGGGTGAGGGTGAGTGTTAGATTTAGGATTAGGGTTAGGTTTAGTGTTATGCTTAGGGTGAGGTTGACGGTGAATGTGAGGGTTAGGGTGCAGGTTAGGTTTAGGGTTAGGGTGAGGGTTAGGGTTAGTGTGATGTTTAGAGTGAGGGTGAGGGTGTGGATGTCAGTTAGGGTGAGAGTGAGGGTTCAGGTTATGGTGAAGGTTAGGGTGTGTGTGAGGGTTATGGTTAGGGTTGATGGTTAGGTGGATGGTGAGGGTTAGGTTTAGGGCTACGCTTAGCGTTAGGGTGATGGTTAGGGTTAGGGTTAGGGTTTGTGTGATGGTTAGGGTACAAGTTAGGGTTTGGGGTTAGGGTTAGTGTAAGTATTAGTGTTAGGGTTAGGGTTACGGTTAGGGTGAGGGTACGTTTAGCGTGAGGTTTAGTGTGAGGTTAGGGTTAGCGTTAGGTTTATGGTGTGGGTTACGGTGAGGGTTAAGGTTAGTGTTAGGGTTAGGGTGAGTGTGACGATTAGGGTGAGGGATACTTTTAGAGTTAGGGTTAGGGTTAGGTTAAGGGTGAGGGTGAGGGTCAGGTTTAGGGTTAGGGTTAGCGTGAGGTTTAGGGTTAGGGTGAGGGTGAGTGTTAGGGTGAGGGTTAGGGTGAGCATTAAGTTTAGGGTTAGGGTAATGGGTAGGGTGAGGGTTAGGGTTAGTGTTAGTGTTACAGTGAGGGTTAGGGTTAGGGTTACTGTTAGGGTGAGGGCTATGGTTAGGGTGAATTTTAGGGTTAGGGTTAGTGATAGGGTGAGGATTAGGGTTAGGGTTAGGGTTAGGGTGAGTGTTAGGCTGAGGGTTAAGGTTAGGGTTAGGGTGAGGGTTAGCTTAGTGTGAGGATTAGGCTTAGGGTCAGGGTGAGGGTAAGTTAGGGTTAGGGTTAGGGTGAGTTTTTGGGTTAGGGTCAGCGTTTGGTTTACGTTGACAGTTAGGGTGAGGTTTAGGTTTAGGATTACGGTTACGGTCAGGGTTAGGCTTAGGGTTAGGGTGATGGTGAGGGTGAGGATTACGGTGACAGTGAGGGTTAGGGTAGTGTTTAGGGTGAGGGTTAGGGTTATTGTTAGGGTTAATGTTAGGGTGACTGTGAGGGTAAGCGTAAGGGTTTGTTTTAGTGTTAGGTTTAGGTTAAGGGTAATGGTGAAGGTTAGGGTTAGGTTGAGTTTTAGGCTGAGGGTGAGGGTGAGGGTTAGCGTTAGTGTGATGTTTAGGGTGAGGGTGAGGTTTAGGGTGAGAGTGAGGGTTATGTTTAGGGTTAGGGATATGGTGAGAGTAAGGGTTAGGGTGAGGGTTAAGGTGAGTGTGAGTGTTAGGGTTGGCGTTAGCGTGAGGGTTAGGGTTAGGGTGAGTGCTAGGTTTAGGTTTAGGTTGAGGGTGAGGGTCAGGGTTAGGGTTAGTGTTAGACTTAGGGTGGGGGTGAGGGCGAGGGTAAGTGCTAGGGTTAGGATAAGGTTCAGGTTTAGGGTTAGGCTGAGTGTGACAGTGAGAGTGAGGGTTACGGTTAGATTTATGGTGAGGTTTAGGGTTAGGGTTATGGTTAGGGTGAGGGTTAGGGTGAGGTTTATGGGTAGGGTAAGGGTTAGGGTTAGGGTTATTGTGAGGATTAGGGTTAGGGTTACGGTTAGGGTTAGGGTGAGGGTAAGGTTTAGGGTGAGGTTTAGGGTGAGGGTTAATTAGCATTAGGGTTAGGGTGAGAGTTAGGGTGAGGGTTACGTTTAGGGTTAGGGTTAGGGTGAGGGTGAGGGTTAGGGTTGGAGTTAGGGTGAGGGTTAAGGTTAGGATGAGGTTTTGGGATAAGGTATTGGTTAGGGTGAGGTTGAAGGTGAGGGTTAGAATTAGTGTTAGTGTTAGAGTTAGGGTGAGGGTGAGGGTGAGAGTTAGGTTTTGGGTTAGGGTTAGAGTAAAGGTTAGGATGAGGGTTACAGTGGTGGGAGGGTTAGGGTTAGCGTTTGCATGATGTTTAGGGTTAGGGTGAGGGTTAGATTTAGGGTTAGAGTTAGCTTAAGGATGAGAGGTAGGGTTAAGGTTAGGGTTAGAATTAGGGTGAGGGTAAGGGTGAGGGCTAGGTTTAGGATTAAGGTTAGGGTTAGGCTGAGGGTGATTGTGAGGTTTAGTTTTAGATTTAGGATTAGGGTTAGGGTTAGTGTTAGGCTCAGGGTGAGGGTGAGGGTTTAGGTGAGGGTTAGGGTGAGGGTTAGGGTTAGGTTTGGGGTGAGGGTTAGGGTTCGTGTGATGTTTAGAGTGAGGGTGAGGGTGTGCACGTGGGTGAGGTTTAGAGTGAGGGTTCAGGTGAGGGTGAGGGTTAGAGTGTGTGTGAGGGTTTGGTTTAGCGTGATGGTTATGTTGAAGCTGAAGGTTAGGGTTAGAGTTAGGGTTATCGTTAGGGTGATGGTTAGGGTTAGGGTTAGGGTTAGTTTGATGGTTAGGTTTAGCGTTAGGGTTAGTGTGAGTGTAAGGGTTAGGGTGAGGTTTAGGGTGAGGGTTAGGTTTGGCGTTAGGGTTAGGGTGTGTGTTAGGGTGAGTGTTAAGGTTAGTGTAAGGATTAGGGTGAGGGTGACGGGTAGGGTGAGAGTTTCCACCAGGGTTAGGATTAAGATGAGGGTGAGGGTTTGGGTTAGGTTTATCATGAGTGTTCGGGTTAGGTTGAAGGTTAGGATTAGAGTTAGGCTTAGCGTGAGGTTGAGGGTGTGGGTTAGATTTAGGGTTAGGTGATGGTTAGTGTTAAGGTGAGGGTTAGGGTTTGAGTGAACCTTAGGTTTAGGGTGAGGAAAAGGGTTTGGGTGAGGGGCAGGTTTAGGGTGAGTGTTAGGGTGAGGGTGAGGGTTAGTTTTAGGTTTTGGGTAACGGTTAGCTTTAGGATTAGGGTGAGTGTTAGGGTTAGGGTACTGGTGAGGGTTAGGGTGATGGTGAGGGTTAGGGTTAGGGTTAGGGTGAGGGTGACGGTTAGGGTTAGTATTGGGGTTAGGGTTAGTGTTAGGTGAGGGGTAGTGTTAGGGTTAGGGTTAGTGTTAAGTTTTGGGTCAGGGTGAGGGTTAGTGTGAAAATTAATGTTAGGGTTAGCGTTAGGGTTAGGGTGAGTGTTAGGGTGTGGGTGAGGGTTAGCGTTAGGGTGAGGGTTTGGGTTAGAGTGAAGGTTAGGTTTAGGGTTAGTGTGAGGCTGAGGGCTAGAGTGAGCGTGAAGGTTACGGTTAGGGTTAGTGCTAAGGTGACGATTAGGGTTAGAGTTTGGGTTAGTGTGAGGTTTAGGCTGAGGTGTAGCCTTTGGTTTAGGGTTCGGGTCAGGGTGAGGGTTAGGTTTAGGATTAGGGTTACAGTTAGTGTTAGGCTTAGGGGGAGGGTGAGGGTGTGGGTTAGGGTGAGGGTAAGGGTTAGGTTTAGGGTGACTGTTAGGTTTAGTGTGATGATTAGGTTGATTGTGAGGATTAGCGTGAGCGTGAGGGTTCGGGTGAGGTTGAGGGTTAGTGTATGGGTGAGGGTTAGGTTTAGGTTGAGGGTTAGGTTTTTGGTTTGGGTTAGAATGAGGGTGAGGTTTAGGGTTAGGGTTAGGGTTACAGTTAGGTGAAGGTGAGGGTGAGGGCCAGGGTTAGGATTAGAGTTAGGGTTAGGGTTAGACTGAGGGTGAGGGTGAGTGTGAGGGTTAGGGTGAGTGTTAGGTTTAGGATTAGGGTTAGGGTTAGGCTTAGGCTTAGGGTGAGGTTGAGGGTGACGGTGAGGTTTAGGGTGAGGGTTAGGGTTAGGGTTAGGGTGAAGTTTAGGGATAGTGTGATGCTTAGTGTGAGGGTGAGGGTTAGGGTGTGATTTAGGGTGAGGGTTAGGGTTAGGGTTAGGGTTATGGTGAGGGTTAGGGTGAGGGTTAGGGTAAGAGTTAGGGTGAGGTTTAGGGTTAGGGTTAGGGTGAGGGTTATTTTTAGTGTTAGGGATAGGTTTAGGGTGAGAGTGAGGGTGAGGGTCAGGTTTAGCATGAGGATTAGGGATAGGGTTAGAGTTAGGTTGAGGGTGAGGGTAAGGTTTAGATTTAGCGTTAGGGTCAGAGTTAGGGTGAGGTTGAGGGTGAATTTTAGGGTTAATATGAGAGTTAGGTTTAGGGATAGATTGAGGGTGAGGGTGAGGGTGAGGGTTAGGCTTAGAGTGAGGGTTAGTATTAGGTTTCAGTTTCTGGTAAGGGTTGGAGTGAGGATTAGGGTTAGGGTTAGGATGAGGTTTAGGCTGAGGGGTATGGTTAGGGTTAGGGTGAGGGTTAAGCTTAGTGTGAGTGTTAGGGTTAGGGTTAGGGTGAGGGTTAGGTTTAGGGTTAGGGTTAGGGAGAGTTTGAGTGTGAGGATGAGGGGTAGGGATAGGGTTAGGGTGAGATTTAGGTTTAGTGTAAGTGTTAGGGTTAGTGTGAAGGTTAGGGTGAGGGTGAGGTTTAGTGTGAGCGTGAGGGTTAGGGTGCTGGTTATGGTAAGGTTTAGGGTTAGGGTTAGCGTTATCGTGAAGCTTATGGTTAGGGTTAGGCTTAGGCTTAGGGTTTGGGTTAGGGAGAGGATTAGATTGAGTGTTAGAGTTAGGGTTAGGGTGAGGTTGAGTGTGTGGGTGAGGGGTAGGGTTAGGGTTAGGGTGAGGTTTAGGTTTAGTGTAAGTGTTAGGGTTATGGTTAGGGTTAGGGTGAGGGTTAGGGTGAGGGTTAGTGTTAGGGTGAGGTTTAGGGTGAGGGTGAGGGTGAGGATTACGGTTAGGGTTAGGGTTATGGTGAGGGTGAGGGTTAAGTTTAGGATTATGGTTAGGTTTAGGGTTAGGCTGAGGGAAGGGGGAGGGAGAGGGTTAGAGTTAGGTTTATGTTTAGGATGAGGGCTTGGGTGTGGCTTTGGGTGAGGGTGAGGGTTTCGGTTAGGTAAGGGTTTACTTAGATTTAGAGTGAGGAGTAGGTTGAGGCTGAGGGTTAGGTTGTGGATTAGGTTTAGGGTGAGATTTAGGGTTAGGGTTCGGTTTAGGGTGATATTTAGGGTGAAGGTGAGGGTTAGGGTGAGGGTGAGGGTTAGGGTGTGGATGAGGGTTTGGTTTAGAGTTAGGTTTAGGGTTATTGTTAGGGTTAGGGTGACGGTTAGGGTTAGTGTTAGGATCAGGGTGAGGCTAGGGTGAGGGTTAGGGTTAGGGTTAGGTTTCGGGTGAGGCTTATCGGTAGGTTTAGGGTTAGGATTAGGTTAAGGTGAGGCTTAGGCTGAGTGGTAGGTTTAGGGTTATTGTGAGTGTAAGGTTAAGGGTTAGGGCAAGGTTTAGGGTGAGGTTGAGACTTAGGGTTAGGGTAAGAGTTAGTGTGAGGGGTATGGTAAGGTTTAGGGTTAGGGTGAGTGTTAAGTTGAGGCTTATGTTTAGGGTTAGGGTTAGGTTGAGGGTTAGGTTGAGGGTGAGGGTTTGAGTTAGGTTGAGGTATAGGGTTAGGGTGTGACTTAGGTTTAGGATTAGGGTTAGGGTGTGGTCTAGGGTGAGGGTGAGGGTTAGGGATAGTGTGAGGGTAAGGGTGATGGTTTGGGTGACGGGTAGAGTTGGTGTTAGGTTTAGGGTGAGGTTTAGAGTTACGGTTAGGGTTATGGTTAGGCTGAGGATAAGGGTTAGTGTGAGGATTATGGTGAGAGTGAGGGTTAGGTTTAACATGAGTGTTAGGGTGAGTGTTCAGGTGAGGGGTAGGGTTAGGGTTAGGATTAGGTTGAGGGTGAGGTTTAGGGTTAGAGTTAGAGTGAGGGTTAGGGTTAGGGTTCGATTAGGGTTAGGGTTAGGGTGAGGTTTAGAGTTAGGATTAGGCTTAGGGTTAGCTTATTGTTATCGTCAGAGTTATTGTTAGGGTTAGGATTAGTGTGAGGGTGAGAGTGAGGTTTAGGCATAGGGCTAGGTTTAATGTGAGGGTTAGGGTGAGGGTTAGGTTTAGGTTTAGGGGGATGGTTAGCATTAGTATTAGGATGAGGGTTAGGCTGAAAGGTAGAGTTAGGGTTAGTTTGAGGGTTAGGGTTAGAGTGAGCTTTAGCGTTAGGGTTAGGGTCAGGGTGAGGGTGAGGCTTAGGGTTAGGATTAGGGTTAGGGTTAGGGTTAGGCTGAGCTGAGTGGGAGGGGGAGCGGGAGGATGAGGGTTAGAGTTAGGGTTATGTTTAGGGTGAGGGATAGGGTGTGGGTTTGGGTGAGGGTGAGGGTTTCTGTTATGTAAGGGTTCAGTTAGAGTTAGAGTGAGGATTAGGTTGAGGGTGAGGGTTATGGTGCAGGTTAGCCTTAATGTTAGGGTTAGGCTGAGGGTAAGGGTTAGGGTGAGGATTATGGAGAGAGTGAGATTTAGGGTTAGTGTGAGTGTTAGGGTGAAGGTTAATGTGAGAGTTAGGATTAGGGTTAGGTTTAGGGTTAGGGTGAGGTTTAGCTTTAGGATTAGGGTGAGGTTTAGAGTTAGGGTTAGTGTTAGGGTTAGTGTTATTGTTAGCATTAGGGTTATTGTTTGGGTTAGGGTGAGGTTGAGGATGAGGGTGAGGGTGTGGGTTAGGGTTAGGGTGAGGTTTATTATTAGTGTAAGTATTAGGGTTTGGGTTGGGGTTAGGGGTAGGGTTAGGGTGAGTGTAAGGGTTAGGGTGAGGGTTAGGGAGAGAGTGAGTGTTAGGGTGCCAGTGAGGCTAAGGTTTAGGGTTAGGCTTAGCATTAGCGTGAGGCTTATGGTTAGGGTTAGGCTTAGACTTAGGCTTAAAGTTAGTGTTAGGGTTAGGGAGAGGGTTAGAATGAGTGTTAGGGTTAGAGTTAGGGTGAGAGCTAGGGTGTGGGATTGGGTGAGAGTGAGTGTGAGGGTGTGGATTAGGGATAGGATTAGGTTGAGGTTTAGGTTTAGTGTAAGTGTTAGGGTTAGGTTTAGGGATAGGGTGAGGGTTAGGGTGTGGGAGAGGGTTAAGTTTAGGGTTAGGGTGATGTTTACAGTGAGTGTTAGTGTTAGGGTGAGTTTTTGGGTGAGAGTGAGGGTTAGGGTGTGAGAGACGGTTAAGTTTAGGGTTAGGGTGACAGTTAGTGTGAGGGTTAGTGTTAGGGTGAGGGTTTGGGTTAGGGTTAGGGTGAGGGTTACGGTTGGGTTAGGGTTAGGGTGAGGGTGAGGGCGAGGGTTAGGGTTAGGATTAGGGTTAGGGTTAGGGTTAGACTGATGTAAGATTTGGGTTAGGGTTAGGGTTAGGATTAGGGTTAGGGTGTGGGTTTGGGTTAGGGTGAGTATGGGGTTGAGGGTTTCAGTTAGGTAAGGGTTTAGTTACAGTTAGAGTGAGGATTAGGTTGAGGGTGAGGGTTAGGGTGTGCATTAGGGTTAGGGTGAGGTTTAGGGTTAGGGTTACGTTTAGGGTGATATTTAGGTGAGAGTGAGGGTTAGTGTGATGGTGAGGGTCTGGGTGAGGTAGAGGGTTAGGGTGTGGATGAGGGTTAGGTTTAGGGTGACTGTGAGGATTAGGGTGAGGGTTAGGGTTAGGGTTAGGCTGAGGGTAGGATGAGGGTTAGTGTTATGGTTAGAGTTAGGGTGAGGGTTAGGGGTAGGGAAGGTTAGGTTTACGGTTAGGATTAGGGTTAAGGTGAGGATTAGTGTGAGGGTTAGTGTGATAGTAAGGGTAAGTGTTAAGTCGAGGTTTAGGGTGAGCATGAGACTTAGGATTAGCATTAGGTTTAGGGTGATGGTTAGGGTTAGTGTTAGGGTTAGGATGAGGGTGAGTGTTAGGGTTAGGGTTAGTGTTAATGTGAGGTTTAGGGAAAGGATTACGGTTAGGTTGAGAGTTAGGGTGAGGCTTAAGGTCAGTTTTAGGGTTAGGGTGAGAGTTAGGATGAGGGTGAGTGTTAGGGTTAGGGTTAGTGTTAATGTGAGGTTTAGGGTGAGGATTACGGTTAGGTTGAGAGTTAGGGTGAGGCTTATGGTCAGGTTTATGGTTAGGGTGAGGGTTAGGTTGAAGGTGAGGGTTAGTGTTATGGTGAGGGTTAGGGTAACAGTGAGGGTTATGGTTAGGATTAAGGTTAGGGTGAGAGTAAGGGTTAGGATTAGGGTTAGGGTGAGGGTTAGGGTTAGGATTAGGGTTAGGGTGAGGGTTAGGGTAAGGTTTCGTTTAGGCTTAGGGTTAGGGTGAGGGTTAGAGTTAGGGTTAGGGTTAGGGTTAGTGTTAGGGTTATTGTTAGGGTTAGGGTTAGGGTTAGGGTGAGGGTGAGGATTATGGTTAGGGTTAGGTTTAGGATGAGGGTGAGTGTGAGGGTTAACGATAGGGTTACGGTGAGTGTTAGGGTTAGTGTTTGAGTTAGGGTGAGTTTTAGGCTGAGGGGTAGAGTTAGGTTTAGGGTGAGGGTTAGGGTAATTTTGGGGGTTAGCGTTAGGCTTAGGGTGAGGGTTAGGGTGAGGGTGAGGGTTAGGTTTAGGGTTAGAGTTACCTAGGGGGATAAGGGTAAGTGTTAGGGTTAGGGTGAGGGTGAGGGTGAGGGGTAGGGTTAGGATTAGTGTAAGGATTAGGGTTTGTCTCACACGGTTAGGGTGAGGCAAAGTGTTAGGTTGAGGTTTAGGGTGAGGGTTAGGGTGGGGTGAGTGTTAGGTTTAGGATTAGGGTTAGGGTTAGGGTTAGACTTAGGGTGAGGTTGAGGGTGAGGGTTAGGTTGAAGATTAGGGTGAGGGTTAGGGTTAGTGTGATGTTAAGGATGAGGGTGAGGGTTTGGGTGAGTGTGAGGGTTCGGGTGAGTGTTCAGGTTTGGGTGAGGGTTAGGGTTAGGGTTAGCAACAGGGTGAGGGGTAGGGTTAGGTTAGGGTGAGGGTGAGGGTTTGGGTTATGGTTAGTGTGAGATTTAGGGTTAGGGTTAGTGTTAGGGTGAGGGTTAGGGATAGGGTTAGGGTTAGGGTGAGGGTGAGTGTGAGGGTGAGGGTTAGGGTTAGGGTTAGCATTAGAGTTGTTTTGAGGGTGAGTTTTGAAGTTAGGATTAGAGTTAGGATTAGGATTAGAGTGAGGGTTAGGGTGAGGATGAGCGTTCGGGTTAGATTTAGGGTTAGGGTGAGAATTAGGGTTCAGTTTTGGTTTAGGGTTAGGGTTAGAGTTAGGGTTATTGTGAGTGTCAGAGTTAGGATGAGGGTGAGGGTGAGGGTGAGGGGTAGGTTTAGTGTCAGGGTGAGGTTTAGTTTTAATGTATGTGTTAGGGTTAGGGTTAGGGTAAGGGTAAGGTTTAGGTTGAGGGTTAGATTGAGAGTGAGTGTTAGGGTTAGCGTGAGTGTTAGGGTGAGGGTTAGTGTCAGGGATAAGGTTAGGGTTAGGTGTAGTTTTAGGGTTAGGTTGAGGGTGAGGGTTAACTATAGGTAAGGGTCAAAGTTAGAGTTATTGTGAGGGTAAGGTTGACTGTGAGTGTTAGTGTGCGAGTTAGGGTTAGGGCGATGTTTAAGGTGAGGGTGAGCGTTAGGGTGAGAGTGAGGGTTCAGGTGAGGGTGAGGGTTTGGGTGTGGGTGGGGGTTAGGTTTAGGATGAGTGTTAGGATGACTGTGAGTATTAGGCTGAGGCTGAGGGTTAGGTTTAGGGTTAGGTTTAGGGTGAGGGTTAGGGTGAGGGGTATGGTTAGGGTTTAGGTGAGGGTTAGGGTTATTGTGAGGGTTAGTGTTAGGGTTAGGGTGAGGCTGTGGGTTAGTTTTAGGGTGACAGTTTGGATTAGGGTGAGAAATTAGGGTGAGTACGAGGGTTAGGGTTACGATTAGGCTTAGGGTGGAGTTAGGGTGAGGGTCACGGTTAGGGTTAGGGTGAGGTTAGGGTGAGGGTCACGGTTAGGGTTAGGGTGAGGTTAGGGTGAGGGTTACGGTTTGTGTGAGGGTTAAGATTAGGGTTAGGTTTAGGGTGAGGGTTAGGATAAGGGTTCGGGTGATGGTGAGGTTAAGTTTTAGGCTGAGTGTTAGGGTGAGGTTGAGACTTAGGGTTAGCACTAGGGTTAGGGTGAGGGTTGGGGTGAGGGTTAGGATTAGGGTTAGGATTAGGGTGAGGGTGAGTGCTAGGGTTAGGTTTAGGGTTAGTGTGTGGGTTAGGGTGAGGGTTAGGTTTAGCGTGTGTGTTAGGGTGAGGGTTAAGGTGAGGTTTAGGATTTGGGTTAGGATTAGGGTGAGGGTGAGTTTAGGGTTAGTGTTAGTGTTAGGGTTAGAGTTAGGGTTAGGGTTAGGGTTAGGGTTAAGGTGAGGGTGCGGGTGAGGGTGAGGTTTAGGGTTAGGGTTAAGGTTAGGGTGAATGTTAGAGTTAGGGTTAGGCTGAGAGTGAGGTTGAGGGTGAGGGTGATGCTTAGGGTTTGGTTGAGGGTTAGGGTTAGGATTTGTGTTAGGGTTAGTTTGAAGTTTGGGGTTAGGTTTAGGTTTAGGGTGAGGATTAGTGTTTCCGTTAGGGTTAGGGTGAGGATGAGGTTGAGGGTTAGGATTAGTATTTGGGTTAGGTTTAGGGTTAGGCTGAGGATGAGGGTGAGGGGGAGGTTGAGGCTTAGGTTTAATCTTAGGATTAGGGTTAGGCTGAGGGCTGGGTAAAGGTGAGGATTAGGGTGAGGGTGAGGTTTTCAGTTAGGTAAGGTTTTGGGTGAGGGTTAGGGTTAGTGTGATGTTAAAGGTGAGGATGAGGGTTTGTGTTAGGGTTAGGGTTGGAGTTCAGCTGTGGGTGTGGGTGAGGGTTAGGGTTAGGGTTAGTGTTAGGTTTAGGGTTAGGCTGAGGGTTAGGGTGAGGGTTAGGGTTAGGTTGAGATTTTGGGTTAGGTTTCCGATTAGGTTAAGTGTGAAGATTATCGTTAGGTTAAGGATGAGGTTTGGCTGAGGTGTGGTGTTAGGGTTAGGGCGAGGATTAGGCTTAATGTGAGGGTTAAGATTTGGGCTAGGGTGAGGGTAAGGTTTAGGACTAGGTTTAGGGTGAGTGTGATTGTTAGGGTTAGGGTTATGTTTAGGGTGAGGCTTAGGGTGAGGGTTAGGATTAGGGTTAGGTTTAGGGTGAGGTTTAGGGTGAGGGTGAGGGTTAGGGTTAGGTTTAGTTTTAGGGTGAGGTTTAGGGTTAGATTTAGGGATAAGTTGATGGTTAGGGTTAGGTTTACGTTTAAGGTTAGGGTTAGAGTTAGGGTTAGGGTGAGTGTTAGGGTTAGGATTAGGTTTAGGGTGAGGGTGAGGGTGAGGGTGAGGGATAGGATTAGGGTCAGGATGATTTTTAGGTTTACTGTAAGTGTTAGGCTTAGGGTTAGGTTTAGGGCAAGTGTAAGGTTTAGGGTGAAGATTATGGTGAGAGTGAGGGTTAAAGTTAGCGTGAGTGTTAGGGTGAGGGTTAGTGTGTGGCTTAGGGTTAAGGTTAGGTTTAGTGTTAGGGTTAGGATGAGGATGAGTGTTAAGGTTAGGTAAGGGTTAGGGTTAGAGTTAGGGTGAGGACTAGGTTGAGGGTGAGTGTTAGGGAGCGCATTAGGGTTAGGGTGAGTTTTAGGCTTAAGGTTAGGGTTTGGGTGATGTTTAAATTGAGGGTGAGGATTAGGGTGAGGGTGAGGGTTCGGTTGAGGGTGAGGGTTAGTGTGTGGGTGAGGGTTAGTTTTAGGGTGAGGTTTAAGGTGACTGTGAGTGTTTGGCTGAGGGTGATGGTTAGGTTTAGGTTTAGGTTTAGGGTGAGGGTTAAGGTGAGGGAATGGTTAATTTAGGGTGAGGTTTAGGGTTAGTGTGAGTGTTAGGGTGAGGGTTAGTGTGAGGTTGAGGGTTAGGGTTAAGGTGAGGGTTAAGATGAGGGCTAGGGTGAGGGTCAGGGTTAGGTTTAGGGTGAGGGTTAGGGAGAGGATGAGGGTTAGGTTTAGGGTGAGAGTTGGGATTAGGGTGAGCGTTAGGGTGAGTGTGAGTGTTAGGGTTAGAATTAGGGTAACGGTGAGGTTAGGGTGAGGTTTTGGGTTAGGATTAGGGTGAGGGTGAGGGGTAGAGTGAAAGTTAGTTTTAGGTTTAGAGTTAGAGTTAGGGTTATGATCAAGGTTAGGGTGAGGTTTAGGGTTAGCATTAGGGTGGGGTTTGCGGTGAGGGTGAGGGTTAGGGTAAGGGTGAGTGCTGTGTTTAGATTTAGGTTTACTGTGAGGGTTAGTGTGAGAGTTACGGTTAGCCTTTATGTTAGGGTGAGGTTTATGATTAGGGTTAGGTAGAGCATTAGGGTTAGGGTTTTGGTTAGGGTTAGGGTTAGGGTGAGGGTTAGAGTTAAGTTTAGGGTAAGGGTAGGGTTTAGGCTGAGGTAGAGGTTTAGGGTTCTGGTTAGGGTTAGGGTTAGGCTGAGAGTGAGGTTGAGGTTGAGGGTGAGGATTAGGGTTAGGTTGAGGTTTAGGGTAAGGGTTAGGGTTAGGGTGAGGGTGAGTGTGAGTGTGAGGTTTAAGGTTAGGGTGAGGGTGAGGGTTAGGGTTAGGTTTTGCGTAAGGGTTAGTGTGAAGTTTAGGGTAGGGTTAGGGTGAGGTTGAAGGTTAATATTAGCTTTAGGGTTATGGTGAGGATTAGGGTGAGGTTTAGGGTTAGAGTTAGGTTTAAGTTAAGGATAAGGTCAGGGTTAGGTTTAGAGTTAGGGTGATGGTGAGGGTGAGGTTTAGCGTGAAGGTGAGGGTTAGGTTTCGGGTTTGGGTTCGGGCTCGGGTTAGGGTTAGGGTTAGGGTGAAATTTAGGGTAAGGGTGAGGGTTAGTGTTAGGGTTAGGGTTAGGTTTACAGTCAGGCTAAGGGTGAGGGAGAGTTTTAGGTTTAGGATTAGGGTTAGGGTTAGGGTTATTTTTAGGGTGAGGGAGAGGGTTAGCGTGAGGGTGAGGGTTCTGATGAGGGTGAGGGTTAGGGTGTGTTAGATTGAGTTGTAGCGTTAGGGTGACCGTTTGGGTGACGGTGATGGTTAGGGTGAGAGTGAGGTTTAGGGTTGGGGTTAGCATTAGTGTGAAGTTTAGGGTTAGTTTTAGGGTTAGGATGATGGTTAGGGTGAGTGTTTCAGTTAGGGTTAGCATTAGGTTTAGAGTTATTTTTAAGCTGAAGTTTAGGTTTAGGGTTAATGTTAGGGTGAGGGTTAGGGTTAGGATTAGGGTGAGGGTTAGCGATAGGGTGTGGGTTTAGGGTAAGGGTTAGGGTGATGGTGAGGGTGAGGGTGAGGGTGAGGGTTAGGGTTGGGGTTAGAGTTAGGGTGAGGCTGAGAGTGAGAGTTATTGTTCGGATTAGGTTCAGGGTTAAGGTTAGGCGGATGGTGAGGTGAGGGTTAGGGTTAGGATTATGGTGAGACTGAGGTTTCGGGTGAGGATGAGGGTTAGGGTGAGATTTAGGATTAGGATTAGGGTTAGGGTGAAGGATATGGTGAAGGTGAAGTTTAGGGTTAGGGTTAGGGTGAGGTTGGTGGTTAGGTTTAGTGTGAGATTTAGGGTTAGTGTTAGGGTGATCATAAGCGTTAGGGTGAGGGTTATGGTGAGAATGAAGGTTAGGGTTAGCGTGAGTGTTAGGGTGAAGATTAGGTTGAGAGTTAGGGATATGGTTAGGTTTAGGGTTAGGGTGAGGGTGAGGGTGAAGGTTAGCGTTATGTTTAGCGTGAGGGTTAGGGTTAGGTTTAGGGTTAGGGGGAGGTTTAGGTTTGTCTGAAGTTTAGGGTGACGTTGAGGGTTAGGGTTAGGGTTAGAGTCAGGGTTAGGTGGAGGGTGAGGTTGAGGGTTAAGGTTAGTGTGAGGGTTAGTGTAAGGGTGAGGGTTAGGTTTAGGGTTAGGGTGAGAGTGAGGGTGAGGTTTAGGGTTAGGGTTAGCTTTAGGGTGAAGGTGAGGTTTAGGGTTAGGATTAGGGTTAGGTTTAGAGATAGGCTGAGGGTGAGGGTGAGAGCTAGGGTGAGGGTTAGGGTTAGGTTGAGAGTGAGGGTGAGGTTGAAGGTGAGGGTTTCAGTTAGGGAAGGGTTAGGGTTAGGTTTAGGGTGAGGATTAGGATGAGGTTGAGCGTTAGCATGAGGGTTAGGGTGAGGGTGAAGTTTTGGGTTTGGGTTAAAGTGAGGGTTAGGGTTAGGTTGATGTTTATGGTGAGGATGAGGTTTAGATTGAGGGTGAGGATTCTGGTGAGGGTGAGGGTTAGTGTGTGCGTGAGGGTTAGGGTTAGGTTGAGGGTTAAGCTGCGTGGTAGCTTTAGGGTTAGTGTGTGGTTTAAGCTTAGTGTGAGGTTTAGGCTTAGGTTTTGGGTTAGTGTGAGGATAAGGGTTAGGGTGAGGTTTAGGGTTAGCGTTAGGTTTACTGCAAGGGTTATGTTGAGTGTTATGGTTATGGTTAGGGTGAGGGTTAGTGTTAAGATGAGGTTTAGGGTTAGAGTTAGGGTTAGGGTGAGGGTGTCGGTTAGGGTTAGTTTTACGGTTTGGGTGAGCGTGAGGGAGAGCTTTAGGTTTAGTTTTGGGGTTAGTGTTAGGGCTAGGCTTAGAGTGAGTTTAACGGTTAGGTTTGGGTGTGGTTGAGTTGTAGGGTTAGGGTGAGGGTTTGGGTGATGGATACGGTTAGGGTGAGGGTGACGGTTAAGGTTAGTGTGAAGTTTAGGTGAAGTTTAGGGTTAGGGTGAAGTTTAGGGTTAGGGTGAGGGTTAGGGTAAGGTTTACGTGTAGGGTTAGCATTAGGGTTAGGGTTATTTTTAGGTTGAAGTGTAGGTTTAGGGTTACTGTTAGTTTGAGTGTGAGGGTTAGGGTTAGGTTTCCGTTGAGGGTTAGTGTTAGGGTGAAGTTTAGGGTTATGGTTAAGGTGAGGGTGAGGGTGAGGGTGAGTTTTAGGGTTCAGGTTAGGGTTAGGGTGAGATTGGGGGTGAGGGTGAGGTTGGGGGTGAGGGTTAGGGTTATTGTGAGGGTGAGGTTTAGGGTTAGGATGAGGGTTAGGGTGAGAGTTAGGGTTTGGTTTAGGGTTCGTGTGAGGGCTACGCTGAAGGTGAGGTTTAGGGTTAGGGTTAGATTTAGCGTGAGGTTTATGGTTAGGTTTAGTGTTAGTTAGGTTTAGTTTTAGTGTGAGCGTAAGTTTTTGGGAGAGGGTTAGGGTGAGAGTGAAGATTAGGGTTAGCGTAATTGTAAGGGTGACTGTTATGTTGAGATTTAGGGTTAGGGTTTGGATAGCGTTAGGGTGAGGGTTAGGGTTAGGGTTAGGGTGAGTGTTAGAGTTAGGGTTAGGGTTAGGGTGAGGGTTAGGGTTAGGTTTAGGGTTAGGTTTAGGATTAGGCTGAGGTAGGGTGAGGGGTAGGTTTAGGGTGATCTTTAGTTTTAGGGTGAGGGATAGGGTGAGGGTGAGGGTTAGGGTTAGGGTGAAGGTGAGTGTGAGGTTGAGGCTTAGGGTGAGTGTGAGGGTTCTGGTGAGGGTGAGGGTTTGGGTGTGGGAGAGGGTTATGTTTAGGGATATGGTGACGGTTTGGGTTAGGGTGATATTTAGGGTGAGGGTGAGGGTGAGGGTTAGCGTGAGTGTGAGGGTTAGGGTGTGGTTGAGAGTTAGTGTTACGATGAGATTTAAAGTGAGGGTGAGTGTGAGGGTTAGCGTTAGTGTTAGGGTGAGGTTTAGGGTAAGTGATAAGGTTAGGGTTAGGGTTACTGTTAGGGTGAGGGTTAGGGTTAGTATGAGGGTGAGTTTTAGGGTTAGGGGGAGGTTTAGGGACAGAGTTAGGATTAGGGTGAGGGTGAGGGTGAAGGTTAGGGTTAGGTTTAGGGTAAGAGTTAGTGTGATGGTGATGGTGAGGTTTAGGGTGTGGGTGAGAGTTAGCATTACGGTGAGGTTTAGGGTGAGGTTGAGCATTAGGTTTAGCGTTAGGATTAGGGTGAGGGAAAGGGTGAGGGTTAGAGTCAGGGTTAGAGTTAGGGTTAGGATGAGTGTTAGGGTTAGGATGAGGGTTCAGGTTAGGTTTAGGGTAAGAATGAAGGTTAGGCTGAGGGGTATGGTTAGGGGTAGGCTGAGGGTAAGGGTTAGGTTTAGGGTGAGTGTTAGGATTAGGGTTAGGGTTAGGATTAGGGTGAGGTTTAGGGTTAGGTTTAGGGTTAAGGTGAGGGCTAGGGTGAAGGTGAGGGTTAGGGTTAGATTTAGGGTTACGGTTAGGGTGAGGGTGAGGGTTAGGTTTAGGGTTAGGGTTAGGAAGAGGGTGAGGGTGAGGGTTAGGGTGAGGGTTGGGTTTAGGGTGAGGGTAAGGGTTAGGGTGAAGGTTAGGCTGAGGATTAGGGTGAGGGTTAGGGTGAGGTTTAGAGT
Organism: Dipodomys merriami; assembly: GCF_024711535.1. Lineage (NCBI taxonomy): Eukaryota > Metazoa > Chordata > Mammalia > Rodentia > Heteromyidae > Dipodomys > Dipodomys merriami. The sequence continues at coordinate 2,646,602 of NW_027206490.1, read as the reverse complement.
TAGGGTTACGGTGAGGGTTAGGTTTAGGTTGAGTTTTAGGGATACAGTTAGGGTAGGGTGAGGGTGAGGGTGAGGGTTAGGTTTAGAGTTAGTGTGAGGGTGAGGGTGAGTGTTAGGTTTAGGATTAGGATTAGCGTTAGGTTTAGGATGAGGGTGAGGGTGAGGTTTACGGTTAGGTTGAGGGTTAGGGGAAGGTTTAGGTTGAGTGTTAGGGGTAGAGTTAATGTTAGGATTAAGGTGAGGGTTAGGGTTAGGTTTAGAGTTAAGTTGAGGTCTAGGGTGAAGGTGAGGGTTAGGCTTAGGTTTAGTGTTAGGGTTAGGTTGAGGGTGAGGGTTAGGGTTAGGGTTAGGGTTTTTGTTAGGGTTTGGTTTAACGTGAGGGTTGGGGTTAGGGTGATGGTGAGGGTTACAGTTAGTGTTAATGTTAGGGTTATTATTAGTGTTAGGGTTAGGGTGATGTTTAGGGTGAGGGTGAGGATGTGGGTGAGGGTTAGGGTTAAGGTTAGGGTTATGGTTAAGGTTAGGCTGAGTGTTAGGGTTAGGGTTAGGGTGAGGGTTAGGGTGAGGGTGAGGGCTAGGGTAAGGTTGAGTTTTAGGTTGAGGGTGAAGGTGAGGGTTAGGGCAAAGGTGAGGTTTAGGGTGAGGGTTAGGTTGAGGGTAGGGTGAGGGTTAAGTTTAGGGTGATGTTTAGGGTGAGCGTGAGGGTTATTGTGAGTGTGAGGGTGAGGGTGAGTGTGAGGGTAAGGACTAGGTTTAGGGCTACGTTTAGGGTGAAGGTGAGGGTGAGGTTGAGGCTTAGGGTTATGGCTCAGGTTAGGTTTAGGGTTAGGGTGAGGGTTAGTTTTAGGTTGATGTTTAGGATGAGGGTGAGTGTTAGGGTGAGGGTGATGGTTCGGGTTAGGGTGAGGGTTAGGTTATGGGTGAGGGATAGATTTAGGATGAGGGTTAGGGTGACGGTTAGGGTTAGGGTGAGGGTGAGTGGTAGGGTTAGGGTTAGCGTTAGGGTGAAGTTTAGGCTTACGGTTACGGTTAGGTGAGGGTGAGGTTGAGGGTTAGGGTTAGGGTTAGTGTGAGGATTAGAGTTAGTGTTCGGGTGATGGTGAGGGTAAGGTTTAGGTTGAGGTTTAGGGTGAGGGTGAGGTTGAGGGATAGGGTTAGGGTTATCGTGACGGTGAGGTTTAGGGTGAGGGTGATGGTAAGGGTTAGGTTTAGGGTTACAGTTAGTGTTAGGTGAGGGTGAGGTTGAGGGTTAGGGTTAGGGTTATCGTGAGGGTGAGATTTAGGGTGAGGGTGAGAGTAAGTGTTATGTTTAGGGTTACTGTTAGTGTTAGGCTGAGGGTGAAGGTTAGGGTTAGCTTGATGGCTAGGTTTAGGCTTAGGGTTAGGGTTAGGGTGAGGGTTACCGTTAAGGTGATGTTTAGTGTGAGGATGAGGCTTAAGGTGAGTGTGAGGGTTAGGGTTTGGGTGAGGGTTAGGTTGAGGCTTAGGGTTATGGTTAGGGTTAGGGTGACGGTTAGGGTTAGGGGTATATTTAGGGTGGGGCTGAGGGTTAGGGTGAGTGTGAGTGTTAGGTTGTGGATGAGTGTTAGGATTACGGTGAGATTTACGGTGAGTGTTCCGGTTAGGGTTAGGGTTAGGGTTGGGGTGAGGGTTAGTGTGAGTGTTAGATTTAGTATTAGAGTTAGGGTTAGGATTAGGCTGAGGGTGAGGATGAGGGTGAGGGTGAGGTTTAGGGGAATGGTTATGGTTAGGTTTAGGGTGAGGGCTAGGGTGAGGGTGAGGGTTATGGTGAGTGTGAAAATGAAGTTGAGGGTTTCGGTTAGGAAAGGTTTAGGGTTATGGTTAGGGTGAGGTTAGTTTTAGGGTGATGTTTAGGTGAGGCTGAGGGTTAGGGTTAGAGTGAGGGTGAGGGTGAGAGTTAGGGTTAGGGTTAGGTTTGGGGATAGGCTTAGGGTGATGCTTAGTGTTAGGATGAGGGTTCGGTTTAGGGTAAGTGTTAGGATGAAGGTTAGGCTGAAAGGTATGGTTAGGGTAAGGCTGAGGGTTAGGGGTAAGGTTAGGGTGAATGTTAGGTTTAGGGTTAAGATTAGGATTAAGGTGATGGTTAGGGTTAGGTTTAGGGTTAAGGTCAAGGCTAGGAAAAAATGAGGGTTAGGGTTAGGGTAAGTGTTAAGGTTAGGTTTAGGGTTAGGTTGAGGGTGAGGGTTTGGGTTAGGATGAGGGTTTGGGTTAGGGTTAGAATTATTGTTAGTGTTAGGGTTAAGGTGAGGGTTAGGGTGTGGGTGAGGGTTAGGGTTAGATTTAGGGTTAGGCTGAGGGTGAGGGTTAGGTTTATGGTGAGAGTTACAGTTAGGGTGAGGGCTAGGGTGAGGGTGAGGGTTAGGCTGGGGGTGAAGGTGAGGTTGAGGGTGAGGGTGAGGATTAGGGTGAGGGTTAGTGTTAAGTTTAGGGTGAGGGTTATGGTTAGAGTGATGTTTAGGGTGAGGGTGAGTGTTAGGGTGAGTGTGAAGGTTGGGATGAGGGTGAGGGTTAGGGTGTGGGTGAGGGTTAGGGGGAGGGTTAGGGTTATGTTTAGGTTTAGGGTGAAGGTGAGGGTTAGGCTTAAGGTTAGTTTGAGGGTTAGGGAGAGGGTTAGGGTTAAAGTTAGGGTTAGGGTTATATTTAGGGATAGGGTTAAGGTTAGGCTGAGGGTGAGCGTGAGGGTGAGGGTTAGGGTTAGGTTTAGGGTTAGGCAGAGTGTGAGGTTTAGGGTTTGGGTAAGGGTTAGTGTTTGGGTGAGGGCTAGCATGAGGGTGAGGGTTAGGCTGAGGGTGAAGGTGAGGGTGAGGGTGAGGGTGAGGATTAGTGTGAGGGTTAGTGTTACAGTTATTGTGAGGGTTATGGTTAAGGTGATGTTTAGGGTGAGGGTGAGGGTTAGGGTGAGTGTGAGGGTTGGGGTGAGGGTGAGGGTTAGGGTGTTGGTGATGGTTAGGGTGAAGTTTAGGGTTCTGTTTAGTTTGAGGGTTAGGGTTAGGGTTAGGGTGAGGGTTAGGGTGAGGGTGAGGGTGAGGGTAAGGGTGAGGGTGAGGGTTAGGGTTAGAGTTATGGTTAGGGTTATAGGTAGGGTTAGGGTTAGGGTTAGGGTGTGGGTGAGCGTTAGAGTTAGGATTAGGTTTAGGGTTAGACTGAGTGTGAGGGTTAGGTTTAGTGTGAGGGTTAGGATTAGGGTAAGGGCTAGGGTGAGGGTGAGGTTTAGACTGAGGGTAAAGTTGAGGATGAGGGTGAGGGTGAGGATTAGGGTGAAGGTTAAGGTTAGTGTGAAGGTTAGGGTTAGGGTGCGGTTTAGGGTGAGGATGAGGGTTAGGGTGAGTTTGAGGTTTGGGGTGAGGGTGCGGATTAGGATGTGGGTGTGGGTTAGGGTGAGGTTTAGGGTGTGGGTGAGCGTGAGGGTGAGGGTGAGTGTGAGTGTGAGTGTTCAGGTGAGGGTGAGGGTTAGGGGTGCGTGAGGGTTTGTGTTAGGGTGAGGTTTAGACTGGGGGTGAGTGTTAGTCTTAGCATTAAGCTTAGGATGAGTGATAGGGTGAGGGTTAGGGTTAGGGTTAAGGTTAGTGTGAGGTTGAAGGTTAGGGATAGTGATAGGGTGAGGGTTACGGTTACGGTGAGGGTTAGGGTTAGGGTTAGGGTTAGGGTGAGGGTTGGGGTTAGGATGAGGTTTCGTGTTAGGGTTAGGGTTAGGATGAAGGTTAGGTTGAGGGGTATGGTTACGGTTAGGGTGAGGGTGAGGGTGAGGGTGAGGTTGAGGGTTTCGGTTAGGTAAGTGTTAGGGATAGTGTTAGGGTGAGGGTTATGGTTAGGGTGATGTTTATCGGGAGGGTGAGGGTGAGGATGAGGGTTAGGGTGAGGGTGAGTTTTAGGGTAAGGATGAGGGTTCTGGTGAGGGTTAGGTTTAGGATGAAGTTTAGGCTCAGGGGTATGGTTAGGTTTAGTCTGATGGTTAGGGTTAGGGTTAGGGTGAGTGGTAAGGTGGGAGTGAGGGTTAGGGTGAGTGTGAGGTTTAGGGTTTGGGTTATAGTTAGGGTTAGGGTTAGGTTGAGGGTGCGGGGAGGGTGAGGGTTATGGTTAGGGTTAGGCTGAGGGTGAGGGTTAGGGTTAGGGTGGTGCTTAGGGTTAGGGTTAAGGTGAGGGTTTGGGTTAGGTTTAGGGTTAGGGTGAGGGTGAATTTGAAAGGGAGGGTGAGGGTTTCGGTATGGTAAATGTTAGGGTTAGGGTTCAGGTGAGGACTAGGTTAGGGTGAGGGTTAGCCCGAGGGTTAGGTTTAGGGAGAGGTTTAGTGTTAGTGTTAGGGTGAGGGTTAGGGGAAGGGTTAGCGTTAGGGTTAGGTTGTGGGTGAAGTGTAGGTTTAGGGTGAGTGTTAGGGTTACAGTGAGGGTTAGGGTGAGGTTGAGGGTTAGGGTTTGGGTTAGCGTTAGGGTGAAGTTTAGGGTAAGGTTTATGGTGAGGGTCAGGTGGAGGGTTAGGGCTAGGTTTCAGTTAGTTTGAGGATTAGGTTTAGGTTTAGGGTTAGGGTTAGGGTGAGGGTAAGGGTTAGGGTGAAGGTTAGGGTGAGGGTGAAGGTTATGGTTAGGTTGAGGGTTAGGGTTAGAGTTAGGTTTAGGGTAAGAGTTAGCGATAGGGTTAGGGTTTGAGTTAGGGTGTGGGTGAGGGTGAGGTTTAGGGTGAGGGTGAGGGTTAGGGTTAAGTTTAGGGTTAGGGTTAGTGTTAGGGTGAGGGTTAGGCTGAGGGTGAGGCTGAGGGTGAGGGTTAATATTAGGTTGAGGTTTAGGCTTAAGGTGAGGGTTAGGGTTAGAGTTAGGGTTAGGGTGTGGATTAAGGTAAGGGTTAGGGTTAGGTTGAGGGCTAGGGTGAGGATTAGGGTTAGGGTTAGTTTTAGGGATTGTGTGAGCCTTAGGATTAGGGTTATGGTTATGGTGAGGCTTAGGCTGAGGGGTAGGCTTAGGGTTAGGGTGAGGGTTAGGATTACTGTGATTGTTAGTGTTAGGATTAGGGTTAATGTTAAGGTGAAGTTAAGGGTTAGGGTTACTGTTAGGGTGAGGGTGAGAGTTAGGGTTAGGTTTAGGGCGAGGGTTACCGTTAGGGTGAGGTTTAGGGTTAGGGTTAGGGTGAGGGTGAGGGTGAGGTTTAAGGTGAGTGTGAGGGTGAGCGTGAGGGTTGGGGTTAGTGTTAGGCTTAGGGTGAGGGTGAGGGTGAATGTTAGGGTTAGGTTTATGGTGAGAGTGAGGCTTAGGGTGAGGGTGACGGTAAGGGATAGGTTTAGGGTTACTGTTAGGGTTAGGCTGAGGGAGGTTAGGGTTAGTATGACGGTTAGGTTTAGGGTGAGGGCTAGGTTGAGGGTGAGGAATAGGGTGAGGGTGAATATGTGGGAAAGGGTGCAGTTGAAGGTGAGGGTGAGGGTGAGGGTTAGGGTGAGGGTTAGGGTTAGGGTTAGGGTGAGGTTTAGGGTTAGGGTGAGGTTTAGGGTGAGGTTTAGGATTAGCGTTAGGGTTAGGGTGAGGTTTAGGGTGAGTGTTAGGGTTAGGGTTAGGGATAGTGGGAGGGTGAGGGTTAGAGTTAGGGTTAGAGTGAGGGTTATGGTTAGGGTGAGGCTTAGGGATAGTTAGGGTTATGGTGAAGTTGATTGGTGACGGTTAGGTTTAGGGTTAGGGTTAGAGTTAGTGTGAGGTTGAGGGTGAGGGTTAGGGTTAGGATTAGGATTAGGGTTAGGGTTAGGCTAAGGTTGAGGGTGAGTGTGAGGGTGAGGTTTAGGGTTAGGGTGAGGGTTAGGGTTGGTGTTAGGGTTAGGCTGAGTGTGAGGGTGAGGGTTAGGGTTAGGGTGAGGGTGAGGTTTAGGGTTAGGGTCAGGGTTAGTGTTTGGTTTATGGTTAGGGTTAGGGTTAGTGTTAGAGTGAGGTTTCGTGTTCGTGTTACGGAGTGGTGAGGGTGAGGGTGAGTGTTAGATTTAGTATTAGGTTTAGGGTTAGGATTAGGCTGAGGGTGAGGATGAGGGTGAGGGTGAGGGTTAGGGAAAGTGTTAGGGTTAGGTTTAGGGTGAGGGTGAGGGATTTGGTGAGGGTGAGGTTGAAGTTGAGGGTTTCCTTTAGGTAAGGTTTAGTGTTAGGGTTATGGTGAGGGTTTTAGGGTTATGTTTAGGGTGAGGCTGAGGGTTAGGGTGAGGGTGAAGTTGAGGGTGAGGGAGAAGGTTAGGGTAAGGGTGAGGGTTGGGGATAGGTTTAGTGTGAGGGTTAAGATGAGGGTTAGTCTGAGGGGTATTGTTAGGGTAAGGATGAGGGTTAGGGTTAGAGTTTGGGTGAGTGTTAAGTTTAGGGTTAAGGTTAGGATTAGGGTGAGGGTTAAGGTTAGGTCCAGGGTTAAGGTGAAGGCTAGGGAGAAGGTGAGGGTTAGGTTTAGTCTTAGCATTAGTGTTAGTGTTAGGGTTAGGGTGAGAGTGGAGGTTCGGGTTCGGGTGAGGGTTTGCGTTAGGGTTAGGGTTATTGTTAGGGTTAGGGTTAAGCTGAGGGTTAAGATTAGTGTGAGGGTTAGGGTTAGGGTAAGGGTTAGGATGAGGGTGAAATTTAGGGTTAGCGTGAGTGTTAAGGTGAGGTTTAGGGTGAGGGTTAGTGTGAGGGATAGGGTTAGGGTTAGGTTGAGTTTTAGCATTAGGGTGTGGTTTAGGGATAGAATTATGGTTAGGGTGAGGGTGAGGGTGAGGGTTAGGGTTAGGGTTAGAGTTACTGTGAGGGGGAGGAGGAGGGTTAAGGTGAGTGTTAGGATGAACATTAGGGTTAGGTTTAGGATTAGTGTGAGAGTGAGGGTTATCGTAAGGGTTAGTGTGAGTGTCAGAGTTGGGATGAATTTTAGGGATAGAGTTAGACTTAGGGTGAGAGTGAGGGTGAGGCTGAGGGTTAGGGTAAGGCTTAGATTTAGTGTGAGGTTGAGGGTGTGGGTTAGGGTTAGTATTAGGATTAGGGTTAGTGTTAGACTGATGGTGAGGGTGAAAGTGAGGTTTAGGGTTATGGTGAGGGTTATGGGTAGGTTTAGGTTTAGGCTGAGGGTGAGGGTGAGTGTGACGGTTAGGTTTAGGGTGAGGGTGAGGGTTAGGTTTAGGGTTAGGGTTAGTATGAGGGCTAGGGTTAGGGTGAGGGTAAGTTTTAGGGTGAGGGATAGGGTGACGGTGAAACTTAGGGTTAGCATTAGTGTTAGGTTGAGGGTTAGGGTGAGGGTTATGTTTAGGGCGAGGGTGAGTTTATGGATTAGGGTTAGGGTTAGTGTGAGGATTAGGGTGAGGGTTAGGTTTTGGGTTAGTTTGAGGGTTAGGGTTAAGATTAGGTTTAGGTTTAGGGTCAGGGTTAGGCTTAGGTTGAAATTTAGGATGACGGTGAATGTTAGGGTGAAGGTGAGTTTGAGGGTGAGGGTTAGGGTGAGGGTCATGGTGAGGGTGATTGTGAGGGTTATTTTTAGGGTTAGGGTTAGGGTGAGTGTGAAGGTTAGGGTTAGGATTAGGGTTTGGTTAAAGGTTAGGCTGAGTATGATGGTGAGTGTGAGGGCTAGGTTTAGTGTAAGGGTTAGGGGGAGGGGGAGGTTGAGGGTCAGGGTTAGGGTGATGGTTACAGTGAGCGTGAGGTTTAGGATTAGGATTAGGAGTAGGGTGAGTTTTAGGTTTAGGTTTAGGTTTAGGTGAGGGTTAGGGTTAGGATTAGGATTAGGGTTAGGGTTAACATTAGTGTTATGGTTAGTGTTAGTGTGAGTGAAGGGGTGAGGGTTAGGTTTAGGGTTAGGGTTAGGTTTAGGGTTAGGCTGAGGATGAGGGTGAGGGTGAGGGTGAGGGTTAGTGTTAGGGTGTGGTTTAGCATTAGGGTTAGAATGAGGGTTAGGTTGAGGGTTATGGTTAGGATGAGGGTTATTGTTAGGTTTAGGGTAAGGGTTAAGGTGAGGGTTAGGGTGAGGGTGAGGTCTATGGTTAGTGTGAGGGTTGGGTTGAGGGTGAGGTTGAGGGTCAGGGTTAGGGTGATGGTTACAGTGAGGGTGAGGTTAAGGGTTAGGATTAGGGTTAGGGGGAGTTGTAGATTTAGGTTTAGGTTTAAGGTGAGGGTTAGGGTTAGGATTAGGGTTAGGGTTAGGGTTATTGTTAGGGCTAGGGTTAGGTTTAGGGTTAGGGTAAGAGTGAGGTTTAGGGTTAGGCTTAATGTGAGGTTTAGGTTTAGGGTGAGGTCTATGGTGACGGTGAGGTTTAGGGTGAGTATGAGTGTGAGGGTGAGGGTAAGGGTTACAATTTGGGTGAGGGTTATGATAAGGCTGAGGGTGACGGTGAGGGTGAGGGTGAACGTTAGGGTTAGGGTTAGGGTTAGGGTTTGGGTTAGGGTTAGGCTGAAGTTGAGGGTGAGGGTAAAGGTTAGGTTTAGGGTTAGGGTGAGTGTTAGGGTTACATTGAGGTTTAGGGTGAAGGTGAGATTGAGGGTGAGGATTAGGTTGAGGGTGACCGTGAGGGTGAGGGTTAGGGTTTGGATTAGGGTTAGGCTTAGGATTAGGGTTAGTGTGATGGTGAGGGTGAGGGTTATGTTTAGGGTTAGGGTAAGGATTAGGGTTAGGGTGAGGGTTAGGGTGAGGGTGAGGGTTAGGGTTAGGTTAAGGTTTAGGGTTAGGGTTAGGTTTTGAGTGAGGGTGTGGGTTAAGGTTAGGGTGAGGGTGAGGGGCAGGTTTAGGGTTAGAGTAAGGGTAAGGGTTAGGGTGAAGGTTAGGTTTAAGTTTAGGGTTAGGTTGAGGGTGAGGGTGAGGTTTAGGGTCAGGGTTAGGGTGAGGGTTACAGTGTGGGTGAGGATTAGATTTAGGGTGAGGTTTAGGGTGACTGTGAGGTTTAGGGTGTCCGTGAGGTTTAGGGTTAGGGTGAGCGTTAGCGTTAGGTTTAGGGTTAGTGTGAGGTTTGGGGTGAGGTGTATGGTTAGTGTTAGGGTGAGGGTTAGGTTAGTTTGAGGGTTAGGGTTAAGTATAGGGTTAGGGTTATGGGAGGATGAGGGTTACGGAGAGAGTGAGGGTTTGGGTTAGCGTTAGGCTTAGGCTGAGGGTTACGGTGAAAGTTAGGGTTAGGTTTATTGTTAGGGTTAAGGTTAGGGTGAGGTTTAGGTTTAGGGTGATATTTTGGTTGAGGGTGAGGTTTAGGTTCGAGGGTTAGGGTTAGGGTGAGGGTGAGGTTCAGTGTTAGATTTAAGGTTAGGGTTAGGGTGAGGGTAAGGGTTAGGTTTAGGGTTAGGGTAAGATTTAGGGTGAGGGTTAGTGTTAGGGTTAGGGTGAGGGTTAGGGTTAGGGTGAGGTTTAGGGTGAGGCTGAGGTTTAGGGTGAGGTTGAGGGTACAGGTGAGTTTGAGGGTGAGGGTTAGGGTGTGGGTTAGGGTTAGGTTTAGGGTGAGGGTTAGAGTTAAGATGAGGTTTAGGGTGAGGGTGAGGGTTAGGGTTAGGGTTAGGTGAGGTTAAGGTTTAAGTTTAAGGTTTGGGTGAGGGTTAGGGTGAGGGGTAGGGTTAGGTTTAGGTTTAGTGTTAGTGTGAGGATAAGGGTTAGGGTTAGGTTTCGGTTGTGGTTGAGGATTAGGTTTAGCTTTAGGTTTAGGGTGAGTGTTAGAGTGAGGGTTAGGTTAAGGTGTGGATTTGGGGTAGGGTTAGGGTGAGGGTAAGTGTTAGAGTGAGGGTTAGCATTAGGTTTAGGGTTTGGGTTAGTTGTAGGGTTAGGTTTAAGGTTAGTGTGAGGGTTAGCGTTATGATTGTAAGGGTGAGGGTTAGGTTTAGGATTAGATTGAGTGTTAGGTTTAGGGTTATTTTAAGGGTGAGGCTGAGGGTTAGGGTGAGGTTGACGACTCGGGTGAGGGTGAGGGTGAAGGTTAGGTTGTGGTTTAGGGTTAGGTTTATGGTGAGGGTTAGGGAGACAGTGAGGGTTAGGGTTAGGTTTAGGGTAAGGGTTAGGGTTAGGGTGAGGTTTAGGTTCAGGGTTAGGGTTAGGGTGAGGGTGACGGTGAAGTTGAGGGTTACGATTAGGGTTAGGGTTAGGGTGAGGGTTAGGTTTCAGGTTAGAGTTAGGTTGAGGGTGAGGTTGAGTGTTAGGGTTAGGGTTAGTCAGAGGATAAGGGCTACGGTGAGGGTTAGTGTGAGGGTTAGGGTTAGGGTTAGGGTAATTATTAAGGTTAGAGTGAGGGTTAAGTTTACGTTTAAGGTTAGGGTGAGGGTGAGGGTGAGGTTTAGTGTTAGGGTTAGTGTGAGGATATTGATTAGGGTGAGGTTTAGGGGGAGGGGGAGGGTTAGGGTTAGCATTAGGTTTAGGGTGAGGTTTAGGGTTAGGGCTGAGGGTTAGGTTTAGGCTGAGGTTTAGGGTTAGGGTGAGTGTGAGGTTAGGGTTAGGGTTAGGGTTAGTGTAAGGGTTTGTCTTAGTTTGAGGGTTAGGGATAGGGTGATGTTTAGGGTGACTGTGAGGGTTAGGGTGAGGGTGAGGGTGAGGGTGAATGTTAGCGTTAGGGTTAGGGTTAGGGTGAAGCTGAGGGTTAGGGTTAGGGTTATGGTTAAGTTAAGGGATAGGGTGAGGGTGAGGGTGAGGATGAGGGTGAGGGTTAGGGTTAGGGTTAGGATGAGGGTGAGGGTTATGGTGAGGATTAGGGTTAGGGTTAGAGTGAGTTTAGGGTGAGGGTTAGGGTTAGGGTGAGGGTTAGGGTGAGGTTTAGGGTGAGGATTAGGGTGAGAGTGAGGGCTAGGTTGAGGTTTAGTTTTAGGGTGAGGTTTAGGCTTTGGTTTAGGCTGAGGGTTAGGTTTAGGGTGCAGGTGAGGGTGAGTGTTAGTGTTTGGGTTATAGGTAGTGTTAGGCTGAGGGCGAGGGTGAGGATGAGGGTTAGGGTTAGTGTTACGTTGAGCTTGAGGTTTTGGGTGAGGCTGAGGGTTCGGTTGAGGATGAGGGTTAGGGTGTGAGTGAGGGTTATGGTTCGGGTGAGTTTTTGGGTGAAAATGAGTGTTAGGGTTTAGAGATAGGGTGAGCGTGAGGGTGAGGGTTAGGGTTAGTTTTAGGAGGAGGGTGGGCTTGAGGGTTTGGTTTAGGATTAGAGTTAGGGTTAGGATTAGGCTTAGGTGGAGTTTGAGGGTGAGGGTGAGGGTTAGGGTTTTGGTGAGGGGAAGGGTTAGGGTTAGGGTTAGGGTGAGCGTAAGGGTTATGGTGATGGTTAGGGTGAATGTCAGGTTTTGGGTTGGCATTAGGGTTAGGGTTAGGGTGAGCGTTAGGGTGAGGGTGAGAGTGAGGTTGAGGGTGAGGGTTTCGGTTAGGTAAGGTGAGGATTAGGGTCAGGGTGAGGGTTAGGTTGAGGTTGAGGGTTAGCATGAGGGCTAGGGTGAGGGTCAGCATTATGGTGAGTGGGAGGGGGAGGTGATGGTGAGAGTTTCGGTTAGGTAAGGGTTAGGTTTAGGGTGATGATAAGGGTGAGGGTGAGGGATAAGTTGAATGTTAGATTTAGGGTGAGGGTTAGTGTTGGGGTTAGGGTGAAGGTTAGGGTTAAGGTGAGGTTTAGGTGCAGCGTGTGGGTTAATGTGAGGGTGAGGGTTCGGGTTATGTTGAGGATGAGGGTTAGGTTGTGGGTGAGGATTAGGGTTCGGGGGAGTTTTAGGGAGACGGTGAGGGTTAGGGTGAGGGTGAGGGTTAGGGTTAAGGTTATGTTTAGGGTGAGGGTTAGCATTAGGTTTAGGGTTAGGATGAGGGTTAGGGGTAGGGTTAGGGTTAGCGTTAGGTTTAGGGTGAGTTTTATGATGAGGGTTAGGGTTAGGGTGAGTGTTAGGGTTAGGGTTAGGGTGATTGTTAGGGTTAGGGTGGTATTTAGGGTGAGGGTTAGTTTAGTGTGAGGGATAGGGTTATGTATAAGATTATTGTTAGTGTGAGGATAAGGGTTAGCGTTAGGGTTAGTGTTAGGGTGAGGGTTAAGGGTAGGGTTAGGGTAAGGCTTAGGTTTAGGGAGAGGTTTAGGGTTAGATTTAGGGTGAGGATGGGGTTGAGGGTTTGGTTTAGGATTAGGGTTAGGTTTAGGGTTAGGCTTAGGACGAGGTTGAGGGTGAGTGGTAGGGTTAGGGTTAGGGTGAGGGGTAGGTTTAGGGTTAGGGTGAGGTTAAGGGTTACGGTGATGGTTATGGTGAGGGTCACCGTTAGGGTTAGCATTAGGGTTAGCGTAAGGCTTAGGGTGAGGTTTAGGGTGAGGGTTAGGGTTAGTAGTAAGGTTAGGGTGAGGGTGAGAGTTAGGGTTATGGTTAGAGTTTTGGTGAGGCTGAGGGTTAGTGTTAGGATTAGGTTTAGGTTACGGTTAGGCTGAAGGTGAGGGTGAGGATGAGTGTTTGGGTTAGGATGAGGGTTAGGGTTAGGGTGTGGTTTAGGATGAAGGTTAGGCTGAGGCTTAGGTTTAGGGTTAGTGTGAAGGTTAGGGTTAGGGTTAAGGTAAGTGTGAGGGTAAGTGTTACGGTGAGGGTTAGGCTGAGTTTGAGGTTTAAGGTTAGGGTGAGGTTTAGGTTTATGTTTAGGGTTAGGGTGAGGTTTAGTGTGAGGGTTAGGGTTAGGCTTAGGGTTAGTTTTAGCGTGCCGTTAGGGTGAAGGTAATGGTAAGAGTGAGGGTTTTTGTGAGGGTGAGGGTTAGGGTGAGGGTGAGGGTATGAATAAGGGTGAGATTGAGGGTGAGGGTTAGTATTAGGGTTAGGTTGAATGTGAGCGTTAGGGTGAGGGTGGGGGTGAGGGTTAGTTATAGGGTTAGGGTTAGTGTTAGTGTGTGGGTGAGAATGAGGGTTAGAATTAGGATTAAGGTTAGGATTAGAGTTAGGGTGAGTTTGAGGGTGAGTTTGATGTTTAGGGTTAGCATTAGGGTTAGGGTGAGGGTGAAGGTGAGGGTGAGGGTTTTACTTAGGTGAGGGTTAGTATTAGGGTGAGGATGAGGGTTAGATTGGGGGTGAGGGTTGGGGTTGGGGTTTGGGTGAGGGTTAGTGTGAGGGGTAAGGTTCGGGTTAGGGTGAAGGTTAGGGTTAGAGTGAGGGGTAGGGTTAGTGTTAGGGTTAGTGTGAGTGTGAGGGTTAGGGTGAGGGTGACAGTGAGGTTGAGGATTAGGGTTAGGGTGAGAGTTAGGGTTAGGGTTAGATTGAGGTTTAGGGTTAGGGTTAGGTTTAGGGAGAGGGTTAGATTTAGGGTGAGGGTGAGGGTTAGCGTGAGGGGTAGGTTTAGGGTTAGGGTAAGGGTTAGGGTTAGGGTGAGTATTAGGATTAAGGTGAGGGTTAGGGAGACCGTGAGGGTTAGCGTGAGGTTGAGGGTTAGGATTAGGTTTACGATTAGTTTTAGGGTTAGCGTGAGGTTTAGGGTAAGATCTAGGGTTAGTCTTAGCGTGAGGGTTATGTTATTGTGTGGGTTAGAGTTAGGTATAGGGTTAGGGTTAGTGTGAGGATGATGGTTAGGATGAGGGTGAGGGTATGGGTGAGCATTAGGGCTAGGCTGAGGGTTACGGTGAGGGTTTGGGTTAGGGTTAGTTTTAGGGTTAGTGTTAAGGTGAGGGTTAGGGTTAGGATGATATTTAGGGTGGGCTTGAGGGTTAGATTTAGGGTTAGGATTAGGGTGAGGGTGAGGGTGAGGGTTAAGTTTAGGGTGAGGGTGAGGTCGAGTGTTAGGGTTAGAGTTAGGAGGGTTAGGGTGAGGGTAAGGGTTAGGGTTAAGGTTAGGGTAAGGGTTAGGTTTAGGGTGAAGGTTAGTGTTAGGGTTAGGGTGAGGGTTAGGGTTAGGGTTAGGGTAAGACTTAGGGTTAGGGTGAGGGTAAGTGTTAGGGTTAGGGTGAGGGTTAGGTTTAGAGTGAGGTTTAGGGTTAGGGTTAGGGTGAGGGTGAGGGTTAGGGTGAGGGGTAAGGTTAGGATTAGGGTAAGGGTTTGGGTTAGGGTGAGGGTTAGGGTTAGGGTTAGGGTTAGGGTGAGGGTGAGCATGAGGGTTAGGGTTAGGTTTCGTGTTAGGGTGAGGTTTAGTGTGAGGTTAGGTTTCGGGTAAGTGTTAGGGCTAGGGTGAGGGTTAGGGTTAGGGTTAGGTTTAGGGTGTTGGTGAGGGTGAGGTTTAGGGTTAGGGATAGGGTTAGCGTGAGGATAAGGGTTAGGGTGAGGGTGAGGGTTCGGGTTAGCGTTAGGGTTAGGGTTAGTATTAGTGTGAGGCTTAGTGTTAAGGTGATGTTTAGGGTGAGGTTTCGGGTGAGGGTGAGGGTTCCGGTGAGGGAGAGGGTTAGTTTTAGGTTTAGCATTAGGGTGAGTGTTTGGATTAGGGTTAGGTTTAGGATCAGGGTTAGTGTGAGGGCTAGGGTGAGTGTTAGGGTGAGGGTTAGTGTGAGGGTTAGGGTTAGGGTTAGGTTTAAATTTAGTGTGAGAATAAGGGTTAGGTTTAGGGTTAAGTTGAGGGTGAGGGTTAAGGTTAAGTTTTTGGTTCGTATGAGGGTTAGGGTTAGTATTAGGTTTAGGGTTAGGGTTACACTTATTGTAAGGGTTAGGGTTGAGTGTGAGGGTGAGAGTTAGCATTAGGGTTATGGTTAGGATTAGGATGAGCAAGGCGTTGAGGTTTAGGTTTAAGATTAGGGTTAGGATTAGCCTTAGGCTGAGGGTGAGGGTGAGGGTGAGGATGAGGGTTAGGTTTAGGGTGAGGGTTAGGTTTAGGGTTAGGATGAGTGTTAGGTTGAGGGGTAGGGTTAGGGCTAGGGTGAGGGTTAGGGTCAGGGTGATGGTCAGGGTGAGGGTTAGGGTGAGCTTTATGTTTAGGGTTAGTGTTAGGGTTAGGGTGAGGTTTAGGGTTAGGGTGAGGATTAGAGCTAGGGTGATGGTTAGGGTGAGGGTGAGGGTTAGGGTGAGGGTTAGGGTAAGGGTTTGGTTTAGGGTTATGGTGAGGGTTATGGTAAGGATTAGCTTTAGGGTTAGGTTTAATGTGAGGGTGAAGGTGAGGGTTAGTGTTAGGGTAAGGGTGAGTGTTTAGTTTGAGGACTAGGGTGAGGGTGAGGGTTAGGGGGAGGGGGAGGGGGAGCATTTTGGGTAGGAAATTGATACGCTTTCGGTTATCGTGAGGATTGGGTTGAGGGTGAGGGGTAGGTTGAGGGTTAGGGTTAGGGTTAGGGTGAGGGTTAATGTTAGGGTGATGTTTAGGATGAGGGTTCGGGTGAGGGCTCAGGTGAGGGTGAGGGTTTGTGTTAGGGTTAGGATTAGGGTCAGGGTTAGGATTAGGGTTAGGTTTAGGGTCAGGGTTAGTGTGAGGGGTAGGGTTAGTGTTAGGGTGAGGGTTAGGGTTAGTGTGAGGGATAGGGTTAGGGTTAGGTTTAGGGTTAGTGTGAGGATAAGGCTTAGGGATAGGGTTAGTTTGAGGGTGAGGGTTAGGGTTAGATTTAGGGTTAGGATGAGGGTTAGGGTGAGGGTTATGTTTAGGGTGAGGGTTAGGGGTAGGGTTATGGTTAGGGATAGTTTTAGGGTGAGGGGCAGGGTTAGGTTTAGGTTTAGGGTGAGTTATAGGGTTAGGTTTAGGGTTAGTGTGAGGGTTAGAGTTATGATTAGGTTTAGGGTTAGGGTTACAGTTATTGTTAGGGTGAGGGTGAGGGTTAGGTTGAGGGTGAGGGTGAGGGTTAACTTTAGGGTTATGGTTAGTGTTAGGGTGGGTGAGCGGGTGAGGGTTAGGTTTAGGGTTAGGGTTAGGTTTAGGATTAGGCTGAGGCTGTGGGTGAGGTTGCGGGTGAGGTTTATGAGGGTGGGGGTTATAGTTAGGGTTAGAGTTAGAGTTAGGGTGAGGGTTATGGTTAGGATGAGGGTTATTGTTAGGTTTAGGGTGAGGGTTGGGATGAGGGTTAGGGTGAGGGTTAGTGTTAGGGTTAGGTTTAGTGTTAGAGGGAGGGTTAGGTTTAGGATGAAGTTTAGGGTGACGGTGAGGGTTAGGGTGTCTGTGAGATTGAGGGTGAGGGTTAGGGTGAGGGTGAGGGTGAGGGTGATTTTGAGAGTTATTGTTAGGTATAGGTTTAGGGTGAGTGTGATGGTTAGGGTTAGGATTAGGGTTTGGTTAAGAGTTAGGCTGAGTGTGAGGTTGAGGGGTAGGGTTAGGGTTAGGGTTATAGTGCGGGCTAGGATTAGTGTGAGGGTTAAGGTGAGAGTGAAGTTGAGGGTCAGGATTAGGGTGAGGTTTAGGGTGAGGGTGATTGTGAGGGTTATTGTTAGGTATAGGGTTATGGTGAGTGTGAAGATTAGGGTTAGGATTAGGGTTTGGTTAAGGTTTAGGCTGACTGTGAGGGTGAGGGTGAGGGTTAGGGTTAGGATTAGGGTTAGGGTGAGTTTTAGGTTTAGGGTTAGAGTTAGGGTGAGGGTTAGGGTTAGGATTAGGGTTAGGGTTAGGGTTATTGTTAGTGTTAGGTTTAGGGTTAGGGTTAGGGTAAGAGTGAGGTTTAGGGTTAGGGTTATTGTGAGGTTCAGGTTTAGGGTGAGGGCTATGGTGAGGGTGAGGTTTATGGTGAGTGTGAAGGTGAGGGTGAGGGTGAGGGTAAGGGTTACGATTTGGGTGAGGGTTATGGTAAATCTGAGGGTGACGGTGAGGGTGAGGGTGAAGGTTAGGGTTAGGGTTAGGGTTAGGGTTAGGTTGAGGGTGAGGTTGATGGTTCAGTTTAGAATTAGGGTTAGGTTTAGTGTTAGATTGAGGGTTGGGGTTAGGGTGATGTTTAGGGTGAGGCTGAGGGTTACGGTGAGGGCTAGCATGAGTGTGAGTGTTAGGGTGAGAATGAGGGTGAAGGTGAGTGTTTTGGTAAGGTAAGAGTTAGACTTATTGTTAGGGTGTGGATTAGGTTGAATGTGAGGGTTAGTGTGAGGGTTAGCGTTAGGGTGGGGGTTAGGGTTAGAGTTAGGGTGAGGGTTAGGGTCAGGGTTAGGGTGAGGGTGAGTGTGAGGGTTAGGGTGAGGCTGAGGGTTAGGGTTAGGGTTAGGGTAGAGTTACGATTTATGTGAAGGTTTAGATTAGGTTTAGGTTTAGGTTGAGGTGAGGGTGAGGGTTAGGGTGAGGGTTAGGGTTAGGGTTAGGGTGAGGGTGAGGGTGAGGTTTAGGTTTAGGGTTAGGGTGAGGTTTAGGGTTAGGCTCAGGGCTACTGTGAGGGTGTGGGTTACAGTGAGTGTGAGGGTGAGGGTGATGTTTTCAGTTAGGTAATGATTAGTGTTAGGGTTAGGGTGAGGATTAGGTTGAGGGTGAGGGTTAGTTTGAGGGTTAGGTTTAGGGTGAAGGTTAGGGTTAGGGTTAGATTGAGGGTTGGGGTTAGGGTGATGTTTAGGGTGAGGCTGAGGGTTACGGTGAGGGTGCCGGTTCGGGTGAGGGTGAGGGTGAGGGTTAGGGTGTGGTTTAGGGTTAGGTTTATGGTGAGGGTTAGGGTGATGGTGAGTGTTATGGTGAGGGTGAGGGTGAGGATTAGGGTTAGAGTGAGGGTTAGGATTTGGGTTAGGTTTACGGTGAGCGTTAGGTTGAGGGGTAGGATTAGGGTCAGGGTGAGGGTTATGGTTAGTGTGACAGTTAGCGTTAGGGTTAGTGTTAGGTTTAGCATGAGGATAAAGCTTACGGTAAGTTTTAGGGTGAGCGTGAGGGTAAGGTTTATCCTTAGGGTTAGGGTGAGCGTTAAGGTTAGAGTTAGGTTTAGGGTTAGGGTGAGGGTTAGGTTTAGGGTGACGTTTAGGGTGACGGTGAGGGTTAGGGTGTGGGTGAGTTTGAGGGTAAGTTTTAGGGTGAGGGTGAGGGTGAGGGTGATGGTGAGGGATATGGTTAGGATTAGTGTTAGAGTGAGTGTGAGGGATAGAGTTAGGATTAGAGTTTGGTTAAGTGTTAGGCTGATTGTGAGGGTGAGGGTGTGGTTTAGGGTTAGGGTTAGGGTGAGGGCTAGGGTTAGTGTGAGTGTTAGGGTGAGCGTGAGGTTGTGGGTCAGGGTTAGGGTGACTGTGACAGTGAGGGTGAGGGTTAGGGTTAGGATTAGGGTTATTTTGAGTTTTAAGTATAGGGTTAGGGTTAGGGTGAGGGTTACATTTAGAATTAGGGTTAGGGTTAGGGTTATTATTAGGGTTAGGGTTAGGGTAAGAATGAGGTTTAGGTTTATTTTTAGGGTGAGGTTTAGGTTCAGGGTTAGGGCTATTGTGAGGGTGAGTGTGAGGGTGAGGGTGAGGGTAAGTGTTATGATTTGGGTTACGGTTATGGTAAGGCTGAGGGTGATGGTGATGGTGAGGGTGAAGGTTAGCTTTAGGGTTAGGGGTAGGGTGAAGTTGAGGTTGAGGGTTAGGTTTAGGAATAGGGTTAGGGTTAGAGTTTGGCTGAGGGTGATGGTGAGGGTGAGGGTGAAGATTCGGGTTAGGGTTTGGGTTAGGGTTAAGGTGAGGGCTAGGGTGAGTGTGAGGGTTAGGGTGAGAATGAGGGTGAAGGTGAGGGTTTTGGTTAGGGAAGAGTTAGGTTGAATGTTAGGGTTAGGATTAGGTTGAATGTGAGGGTTAGTGTGAGGGTGAGGGTCAGGGTGATTGTTAGGGTTAGGGTTAGGTTTAGGGTTATGGTGAGGGTGAGGGTTAGGGTGAGAGGTAGGGTTAGGGTTAGTGTGAGGGTTAGGGTTAGTGTGAGAGTTAGGGTTAGGGTTAGGGTCAGGTTGAGGATATAGGTTAGGTTGAGAGTTAGTGTGAGGGTGAGGGTTAGGGTTAGCTTTAGGGTTAGGGTGAGGTTTAGGTTTAGGGTGAGGGCTACAGTGAGGGTGTGGTTTAGGGTGAGTTTGAGGGTGATGGTGAGGTTTTCAATTAGGTAATGGTTAGGGTTAGGTTTAGGGTGAGGATTAGGTTGAGGGTGAGGGTTAGTTTTAGGATTATTGTTAGGTATATAGTGAGGGTTAGGGTGACGGTTAGGGTTAGGGTTAGGTTTAGGATAAGGTTTAGGGTTAGGGTGAGTGTTAGGGTTAGTGATAGGGCTAGGGTGAGGGTGAGGGTGAGGGATAGGGTTAGGGTTAGTGTTATGGTGAGGGTGAGGGTTACGGTTAGGGTTAGGGTTAGTTTGAGGGTTAGGTTTAGGGTTAAGGTTAGTGTAAGTGTTAGTGTTAGTGTAAGTTAGGCTTAGGTTGAGGGTTAGTGTTAGGGTGATGTTTAGGGTGACTGTGAGAGTTATGGTGAGCGTGATGATGACAGTGAATGTTGAGTTTAGGGTTAGTGTTAGGGTGAGGGTGAGAGTTAGGGTTATGGGTAGGGTTTTGGTTAGGGTAATGGTTAGGGTTAGGGTGAGGGTAAGGTTCAGGTTTAGGATTAGGGTCAGGGTGAGGTTGAAGGTGAGGGTTAGGGTTAGGTTTATGTTTAGAGTGAGGCTTAGTGTGAGTGTTAGTGTTAGGGTCAGTGAAAGGGATATTTTAAAGGTTAGTGACAGGGTTAGATTTAGGGTGAGGGTTAGGTTTCAGGTTAGGGTTAGTGTGAGGGTGATGTTGAGGGTTAGGATTAGGGTTAGTGTGAGGATAAGGGTTAGGGTGAGCGTTATTGTTTGGGTTAGGGTTTGGGTTAGAGTAAGTGTTCAGTTTAGAGTGAGGGTAAGTTTAGGGTTAGTTTAGGGTGAGGGTGAGGGTGAGGTTTAGGGTTAGTGTGAGGATAATGGTTAGGGTGCGGTTTAGGGTGAGGGTGAGTGTTAGGGTTAGCATTAGGGTTAGGGTGAGGGTTAGGGTTAGGGTTAGGTTTAGGGTTTAGTTGATGGTTAGGGTTAGGGTTAGGGTTTGTGTAAGGGTTAGGGTTAGCTTGAGGGTTAGGGTTAGGTTGATATTTAGGGTGACGGTGAGGGTGAAGATGACAGTGACGGTGAATGTTGGGGTTAGGCTTAGGGTTACGCTGAAGGTGAGCGTTACGGTTATGGTTACGCTTAGGGTAAGGGATAGGATGAGAGTGAGGGTGAGGGTGAGGTTGAGGGTTAGGGTTAGGGTTAGGGTGAGGGTGAGAGTTAAGGTTAGCGTTAGTGTTAAGGTGAGGATGAGGGTTAGGCTGAGGGTTAGGGTTACGGTTAGGGTTAGGATTAGGATGAGGTTTACGGTGAGAGTTAGGGTTAGGTTAGGGTTTGGATTAGGGTGAGGGTTAGGGTTAGGGTTATGTTGAGGTTTAGGTTTAGGTTGAGGGCTACGGTGAGGGTGAGGGTTAGGGTGAGTGTGAGGTTGAGGCTGTGGTTTTTGGTTAGGTAAGTGTTTGGGTTATGGTTAGTGTTAGGGATATGATTAGTTTTAGAGTGAGGGAGATGTTTAGTGTGAGGCTGATGGGTAGGGTGAGGGTGAGGGTTCAGGTGAGGTTGAGGTTTCTGGTGAGGGTGAGGGTTAGGTTGTGGGTTAGTGTTAGGTTTATGGTGAGGGTTAGGCTGACGGTGAGAGTGAGGCTGAAGATTAGTGTTAGGGTTAGGGTGAGGGTTAAGGTGAGGGCTAGCGTGAGTGTGAGTGTTAGGGTGAGAATGAGGGTTAACGTGAGGGTTTCTGTTAGGTAAGGTTTAGGCTTATTGTTAGGGTGAGGATTAGGTTGAATGTGAGGGTTAGTGTGAGGGTTAGGTTTAGGGTGCGTGTTAGGGTCAGAGTTAGGTTGAGGGTTAGGATTAGGGTTAGGGTTAGCATTAGGGTTAGTGTGAGGATAATGATTAGGGTGAGGTTTAGGGTGAGGGTGAGTGTTAGGGTTAGCATTACGGTTAGTGTGGGGGTTAAGGTTAGTGTTAGGGTTAGGGTTAAGTTGAGGTTTAGGGTTAGGGTTAGGGTTAGTGTAGGGGTTAGGGTTAGGTTGAGGGTTAAGTTTAGGGTGATGTTTAGGATGACGGTGAGTGTTAGGGTGAGGCTGAGGGTGAAGGTGAAAGTGACGGTGAATGTTGGGGTTAGGGTTAGGATTACCGTGAAAGTGAGGGTTAGGGTTATGGTTACGGTTAGGGTAAGGAATAGGATGAGGGTTAGGGTGAGGGTGAGGGTGAGGGTTAGGGTTAGGGTTAGGGTGAGGCTGAGAGTTAGGGTTAGCGTTAGTGTTAGGGTGAGGGTGAGGTTTAGGGTGAGTGTTAGGATTAGACTTAGTGTGAGGATAAGGGTTAGGGTGAGGTTTAGGGTGAGGGTGTGGGTTAGGGTTAGGATTAGGGTTAGGTTTAGGGTTAGGGTTAGGGTGAGGGTAAGGGTTAGGGTTAGGGTTAGGTTTAGAGTGAGGTTTAGGTTTAGGGTTAGGCTGAGTGTGAGGGTTAGGGTGAGGGGTAGGGTTAGGATTAGGGTAAGGGTTTGGGTTATGGTGAGCATTAGGGTTAGGGTTAGGTTGAGGGTGAGGGTGAGGGTGAGGGTTAGGTTTAGGTTTAGGGTTAGGGTGCGGGTGAGGGTGAGGTTTAGGGTTAGGGTTAGGATGAGGATTAGGTTGTGGATGAGGGTTAGTTTGAGGGTTAGGGTTAGGGTGGGGGTTAGGTATGAGGTTAGATTGGGGGTTAGTATTAGGGTGTGGTTTAGGGTGAGGCTGAGGGTTATGGGGAATGTGACAGTTCGGGTGAGGTTGAGGATGAGGGTTAGGGTGTGGTTTAGTGTTAGGTTTACGGTGAGGGTAATGTTGACGGTGAGGGTTAGGGTGAGGGTGAGGTTTAGGGTTAGGGTAAGGATTAGGGTTAGGGTTAGGTTTAGGGTGACAGTTAGGTTGAGGGGTAGGATTAGGGTTAGGGAAAGGGTTAGGGTTAGTGTGACCGTTAGCTTTAGGGTTAGAGTTAGGGTTAGTATGAGGATAAAGCTTAGGGTGAGTTTTAGGGTGAGCATGAGGGTAAGGTTTATCGTTAGGGTTAGGGTGAGGGTTAGGTTTAGGGTTAGGGTGAGGGTGAGGGTTATGTTGAGTTGTATGGTTAGGGTTAGGTTTAGGGATAGGGTGAGTGTTAGGGTTAGGGTGAGGGTGAGTGTTAGGGTTAAGGTGAGGGTGAGGTTGAGACTTAGGGTTAGGGTTAGTGTGATTGTTAATGTTAGGGTGAGGGTTAGAGAGACTGTGAGTGTAAGGGTTAGTGTGAGGGCTAGGTTTAGTGTTAGTGTTAGGGTGAGGTTTAGGTTTAGGTTGAGGGTGAGAGTGAGGCTTAGTTCTAGGACTAGGCTTAGGTTTAGGGTTAGGCTGAGGGTCAGAGTTAGGTTTAGGGTGAGGGTTAGGGTTATGGTTAGGGTGAGGGTGAGGGTGAGGGTGAGGGTTAGGGTGAGGTTGATGGTGAGGTTGAGGTTGAGGGTCAGAGTTAGATTTAGGTTTAGGGTTATGGTTAGTTTTAGTTTAGGGTTTGGATGAGGGCTAGGGTGAGGTTGAGGTCTAGGCTTAAGTTTAGGATTAGGGTGAGGGTTACGTTTAGTGTGAGGGTTAGGGTTATGGTTAGGGTTAGTGTGAGGGTAAGAGTTAGGGTGAGTTTTAGGGTGAGAGTGAGGGTTAGGGTTAGCCTGAGTGTTAGGGTGAGGGTTACGGTGAGGGTTAGGTTTAGTGAGAGTGAGGGTGTGAGTTATGGTTAGGGTTAGGGTTAGTGTGAGGTTTAGGGTTAGATTTAGGGTGAGTGGTAGGGTTAGGGTGATGTTTACGGTGAGGGTGGGGCTTAGGGTGAGGTTTAGGTTTCGGGTGAGGGTGAGGTTTAGTGTGTGTGTGAGGGTTAGGGTTAGGGTGAGTGTTAGGGTGACGGTGAGGGTTAGGATGAGGGTTAGGTTTAGGGTAAGGGATAGCGTGAGGATTAGGTATAGGTTTAGTGTTAGGGTGAGGTTTAGGCTGAGGGGTTGGGTTAGGGTTAGGGTGAGAATTAGGTTTAATATAAGTTAGTGTTAGGTTAAGGATTAGAGTGAGGGTAATGGTTAAGGTGATTGTTAGGCTGAGGGTGAGGGTTAGGGTTTGAATGAGGTTTAGGGTTATGGTTATGGCGAGGTTTAGGGTTAGGGTTAGGGTTAAGGTGAGGGTGAGGGTGAGGGTGAGGGTTATGGTGAGGGTGAGGGTTAAGTTAGGGGTAGGGTGAGGGTGAGGGTTAGGATGAGGGTGAGGTTTCGGGTGAGGGTGAGGTTCAGGAGAGCGTAAGGGTTAGTGTGTGGGTGAGGGTTCGGGTTCCGGTGAGTGTTAGGGTGACAGTGAGGGTTGGGTGAGGGTGAGAGTTAGGTTTAGGATTAGGGTTAAGGTGAGGGTTAGGGTGAGGGTTAGGTTTAGGTTGAGGGTTAGGGTTAGGGTTCGGGTGAGGGTTAGGGTTAGGCTGATGTTTAGGGTGTGGGTGAGCGTTAGGGTGAGGGTGAGGGTTAGGGTTAGGTTTAGGGTTATGGTTAGGGTGAGGGTGAGCATGAGGGTTAGGTTTAGGATTAGGGTTAGGGTTAATGTTAGGGTGAGTGTGAGGGTGAGTGTTAGGTTGAGGGTGAGGTTTAGGGTTAGTGTGAGTATTAGGGTTAGTGTTAGTGTGACGGTACGGGTTAGGGTGAGGGTTAGGGTGAGGGTGAGGTTTAGGTTAAGGGTTATGGTTAGGTTTAGGTTGAGGGTAAGTGTTAGGGTTAGGGTGAGTGTTAGGTTTAGTGTGAGGGTTTGGATTAGTGTGAGGATAAGGGTTAGGGTGAGGGTTAGGGTGAAGATGAGGGTTAGGGTTATCGTTAGGGTTAGGGTGAGGTTTAGGTTGAGCGTTAGGGTTAGGGTGAAGGTTAGGGTTAGTGTTAGTTTTAGGGTTAGGGTTAGGTTGAGGGTTAGGGTGAGGTTTAGGGATAGTGTGAGGATAAGGGTTAGAGTGTGGGTGAAGTTAAAGGTTATGGTTAGGTTTAGGGTGAGGGTTAAGGTGAGGGTTAGGGTTAGGTTGAGGGTTAGTGTTACGTTTAGAGTGAGTGTTAGGGTTAGGGTGATGTTAAGGATGAGAGTGAGGGTTAGAGTTAGGGTGAGGGTGAGAGTGAGGGTGTGAGTTATGGTTAGGATTAAGTTTAGGGTGAAGGGTAGGGTTAGATTTAGGGTGAGTGTTAAGGTTAGGGTGAGGTTTACGGTGATGATGAGGCTGAGGGTGAGGTTTAGGGTGAGGGTGAGAATGAGGTTTAGCGTGTAGGTGAGTGTTAGGGTTAGGGTGAGAGTTAGGGTGACGGTAACGATTAGGGTGAGGGTGAGGGTTAGTGTTGGGTTGAGGGTTATGGTTAGTGTGAGGGTTAGTGTTAGGGTTAGGTTTAGGGTTAGTGTGAGGATAAGGGATAGGTTGAGGGTTAGGTTGAGTTTGAGGTTTAGGGTTTGTGTTAGGGTTAGGGTGAGTGTTAGGGGGAGGGTTAGGGTTAGATTTAGGATTAGGTTTAAGGTTAGGGTTAGGCTTAGGGTGAGGTTGAGCATGAGGGTTAGGATTAGGGTGAGGGTTAGGGTTAGGGTTTGCATTAGGTTGAGGGTAAGATTTAGGGTGAGGGTTAGGGTGAGGGTGAGGGTTAGAATAAGGGTTAGGATTAGTGATAGGGAGCGGATTAGAGATTGGGTAAGGTTGAAGGTGAGGGTTAATGTGAGGGTTAGGGTTAGGGTTAGGGATATGGTGAGGATTAGTTTTAGGGTAAGTGTTAGGGTGAGGTTTAGGTTGAGGGGTTGGGTTAGGGTGAAGGTGAGTATTAGGTTCAATGTGAGTTATTGTTAGTTTAAGGATTAGGGTGAGGGTAAGGGTTAGGGTGATGGTTAGGCTGAGGTGAGGGTTAGGGTTAGAATTAGGGTTAGGGTTAAGGTGAAGGTGAGGGTGAGGGTGAGGGTGAGGGTTAGGATGAGGGTGAGGTTTCAGGTGAGGGTGAGGTTCAGGAGAAGGTGAGGATTAGGGTGTGGGTGAGGGTGAGGGTTCGGATGATTGTTAGGGTGACAGTGAGGGTTAGGGTGAGGGTGAGGGTTAGGGTTAGGCTTAGGGTTCCGGTGAGGGTTCCGGTGAGGTTTAGGGTTAGGGTGAGGGTTACGGTTAGGTTTAGGGTGACGGTGAGGTTTAGGGTGAGGGTGAGGGTTAGGGTTAGGCTTAGGGTTATGGTGAAGGTTAGGGTGAGGGTTAGGGTTAGGGTGAGGGTTACGTTTAGGGTTAGGGTGAGGGTTAGGTTTAGGGTGATGTTTAGGGTGAGGGTGTAGGTTCAGGAGAGGGTGAGGGTTAGTGTGTGGGTGAGGGTTCAGGTTCGGGGGAGTGTTAGGGTGACGGTGAGTGTTAGGGATAGTGTGAGAGTTAGGGTGATGGTGAGGGTTAGGGTGAGGGTGAGGGTTAGGGTTGCAGTGAGGGTTAGGGTTAGTGTGAGGTCAGTGTTAGGGTTAGGGTTAGGGATAGTGTGAGGATAAGGGTTAGGGTGACGGTTAGGGTGAGGTTGAGGGTTAGGGTTTGCATTAGGGTTAGGGTGAGGGTTATGGAGAGGGTTAGAGTTAGATTTAGGATTAGGGTGAGGGTTCAGGAGAGAGTGACGGTTAGGGTTTGGGTGAGCGTTCGGGTTTGGGTGATTGTTAGGGTGATGGTGAGGGTTAGGTTGAGGGTGAGGGTTAAGATTAGGGTTAGGGTTACAGTGAGGGTTAGGTTTAGTGTTAGGTTTAGGATGAGGCTTAGTTTGAGGGGTAGGGTTAGGGTTAGGTTTAGGGTTAGTGTGAGGATAAGGGTTAGGGTGAGGTTTAGGGAGAGGTTCAGATTTAGGGTTTGCATCAGGGTTAGTGTGAGGGTTAGGGTGAAGGTTAGGGTTAGATTTCGTGTTAGGTTTAAGGTTAGGGTTAGGCTTAGGGTGAGGGTGAGGATGAGGGTTAGGTTTAGGGTGAGGGTGGGGGTTAGGGTTAGGGTTAGGGTGAGGGTTACGGTGAAGTTGAGGGTTAGGCTTAGTTTTAGGGTTAGGGTGACAGTGAGGGTTAGATTTAGGATTAGGTTTATGGTTAAGGTTAGGCATAGGGTGTGGGTAAGTGTTAGGATTAGGGTGAGGTTTAGCGTAAGGGTTAGCATTAGAGTGAAGGTAAGGGTTAGGGTGAGGGTTAGGGTGAGAGTTAGGGTTAGGGTTAAGGTTAGGGTTAGGATTAGTGATAGGTTGAGTATTATGGTTTGGGTAAGGGTTAAGGTGAGGGGTAGGGTGAGGGGTAGGGTTAACCTTAGGCTTAGGGTTATGGTGAGGGTTAGGGTGAGGTTTAGGTTTAGGGTGAGGGTTAGGTTTAGGGTGATGTTTAGGGTGTGGGTGAGCGTTAAGATGAGGTTGAGGGTTAGAGTTAGGTTTAGGGTTAGCATTAGGGTGAGGGTGAGCATGAGGGTTAGGTTTAGGATTAGGGTTAGTTTTAGGGTTAGGGTGAGTGTTAGGGTGAGGGTGAGGGTGAGGGTGAGGGTGAGTGTTAGGGTGAGGGTGAGGGTTAGGGTTAGGTTGAGGATTAGGGTTAGGGTTACGGTTAGGGGTATTGTGAGGATTAGGGTTAAGATAAGGTTTAGGGTGACAGGTAAGGATAGCGTTAGAGTTAGGGTGAGGGTTAGGGTGCGGGTTAGAGTGAGGGTGAGGGTTATGGTTAGGGTGAGGGTTAGTGTTAGAGTTAGGGTGAGTATTAGGGTTAGGGTGATCTTTATGGTGAAGGTGAATTGTAACGTGAGGTTTAAGGTTCGGGCGAGGGTGAGGTATAGGGTGTAGGTTTAGGGTGAGGGTTAGTGTGAGTGTTAGGGTGAGTGTTAGGGTGAGGGGCAAGGTTAGGTTTAGGGTGAGCCATAGGGTTTGTGTGAGGGTTACGGTTAGGGATAGGGTTAGGGTTAATGTGATGATAAGTGTTAGGGTGATGGTTAGTGTGATGGTGAGGGTAAGGGTTAGCGTTAGGGTTGGGGTGAGGGTTAGGATGAGCGTTAGGGTTAGGGTTAGGGTGAGGGTGAGTGTTAGGTTTAGAGTTAGGGTTAGTGTTAGGGTGATGGTGAGGCTTAGTTTAGGATTAGGGTTGGGATTAGTCTTAGGGTGAGGGATAGGGTTAGGTTTAGGCTTAGGGTTAAGGTGAGTGTTAGGGTTAGGGTAAGGTATAGGGAGAGTGTAAGTGTTAGGGTGATGTTTAGGGTGAGGGTGAGGATTAGGGTTAGCATTAGGGTTAGCATTAGGGTTAGGGTTAGGGTGAGGTTTAGGGTTAGTGTTAGGGTTAGGATAATGTTGGGGGTGAGGGTGAGGTTTAAGGTTAGGGTGAGGGTGAGGTTTCGGGTGAGGATAAGGGTGATTGTGAGGGTGAGGGTTAGGGTGTGGGAGAGCGTTCAGGTTCGGTTGAGTGTTAGGGTGACGGTGAGGATAAAGGTGAGGGTGAGTGTTAGGGTGACAGTGAGGGTTAAGGTGAGGGTGAGGGTTAGGGTTAGTGTGTGGGTTAGGTTTAGTGGTAGGGTTAAGATTAGTTTGAGGGTTAGGCTTAGTGTGAGTGTTAGGGTCAGGGTAAGTTTTAGGCTGAGGGTGAGGGTTAGGATGATGGTTACGGTGAGGGTGAGGTTTAGGTGTAACATTAGGGTTAGGGTTAGGTTTAGGGTGATTGTTAGGGTTAGGGTTAGTGTTATGGTGAGGGTGAGTGTTAGGGTTAGGGTGAGGGTGAGGGTGAGGGTGAGGATTTCAGTTAGGTAAGGGTTAGTGTTTCGGTTAGGTTGAGGATTAGGTTGAGGGTGAGGGTTAGTTTGAGGGTTAGGGTTAAGGTTAAGGTTAGGGTTAGGGTGAGGGTGAGGTTTAGGATTATATTTAGGTTTAGTGTTAGGTTAGGGTGAGGGTGAGGTTTCTGGTGAGAATAAGGGTTTGGGTGAGGGTGGGGTTAGGGTGTGGGTGAGCATTCAGGTTCGGTTGAGTGTTAGGGTGATGGTGAGGTTGAAAATGAGGGTGAGGTTTAGGATTAGGGTTATGGTGAGGGTTAGGGTTAGGTTCAGGGTTAGTGTGTGGGTTAGGTTGAGGGATAGGGTTAGGGTTAAGGTGAGCATTAGGGTTAGTGTAAGGGTTAGGGTTAGGGTTAGTGTGAGGATAAGGGTTAGTTTGATGTTTAGGGTGAGGGTTAGCGTTAGCATTAGGGGTAGGGTGAGGGTTATTGTAAGGGTTAGGTTTAGGTTGAGGTTTAGGGTAAGGGTTATGGTGAGGGTTAGGGTTAGGGTGAGGGTGAGGGTTAGGGTTAAGGTTAGGATTAGTGACAGGTTGAGGATCAGGTTTTGGGTAAGGGATAATATGAGTGTTTGGGTGAGGGTTAGGCTTAGGGTTAGGATTAGGGTGAGGTTTAGGCTGAGGTGTAGGTTTAGGGTTAGGGTGAGGTTAGGTTTAGTATGAGTGTTAGGGTTAGGGTAAGGATTAGTGTGAGGGTAAGGGTTAGGGTGATGGTTAGTGTGAAGGTGAGGTTTAGGTGTAGCATTAGGTTTAGGGTAGGGTTAGGGTGATGGTTAGGGTTAGGGTTAGGGTGAGGATGAGGGTGAGTGTTAGGGTTAGGATTAGGGTGAGGGTTAGGGTTATTTTGAGGGTTTGGGTTAGAATGATTGTTAGGGTTAGGGTTAGGGTTAGGTTGAGGGGTAGGGTTAGGGTTAGGGTGAGGGTTAGGGTTAGTGTGAGGGTTAGGGTTAGGTTTAGGGTTAGTGTGAAGATAAGGGTTAGGGTGAGGTTTAGGGTGAGGCTGAGGGTTAGGGTTAGACTTAGGGTTAGAGTGAGGGTTAGGGTTAGGGTGAGGGTGAGAGTTAGGGATAGGGTGATGTTTACAATGAGGTTGAGTGTTAGGGTGAGTGTGAGGGTTAGGGTTAGGATTTTGTTTAGGGTTAGAGTTAGGATGAGGGTTAAGTTTAGTGTGAGGGTTAGGGTTAGGTTTAGGATGAGGTTTATGGTTAGAGTTCGGGAGATTGTAAGGGTAGGGTGATGTATAGGGTGAGGTTGAGGCTTAGTTTTAGGCTTAAGGTTAGGGTGAGGGTTAGGGTGAGTGTTAGTGTTAGGGTTAGGTTTAGGGTTAAGGTACAGTTTAGGGTCAGAGTAAGGGTTAATGTGAGGGTTAGGGTGAGGGTGATGAATAGGTTAAGTTGAGGGTTAGGGTTACTGTTAGGGTGAGGGCTAGGGTTATTGTGAGTTTTAGGTTAGGGTTAGGGTTTGGGTGAGGGTTAGGATTAGGTTTAGGTTTAGTGTTAGTGTTAGTGTGAGGGGTAGGGTTAGGGTTAGGGTGAGGGTTAGAGTTAGTGTGAGTGTTAGGTTTAGGGTGAGGGTTAGGTTGAGGGTGAAGGTAAGGGTTAGCGTTAGGGTTGGGGTTAGCATTAGGGTTAGGTTGAGGTTTAGGTTGAGGGTGAGTGTTATGATTAGGTTTAGGTTAATGTTTAGGATTAGGGTTAGGTTTAGGGTGAGGGATAGGGTGAGAGTTAGAGTGAGGGTTAGTACTAGGGTGAGGGTTAGTTTTAAGATTAGGGTTACGGTGAGTTTAAAGTTAGGGTTATGGTTAGGGTAAGTGTTAGGGTTAGGATTAAGGTTAATTTTAGGGTTAGGATTATAATTAGGGTTAGGATTTGGGTGAGGGTGAGGCTGAGGGTTGGCGTTAGGGTTAGGCTTAAGTTTAGGGTCATGGTGGGGGTAATGGGTAGGTTTAGGATTAGGGTTATGGTTAGGATGAGCGGCAGGCAGAGGGTGAGGGTGAGGTTTAGGGTTAGGTTTAGGTTTAGAATTATGGTTAGGGCTAGGTTGAGGGTGAGGTTTAGGTTGAGGGTTAGGCTTAGGGTGAGGATTAGGGTTAGGGTTAAAGTGAGGGATAGGGTTAGGTTGATGTTTAGGGTGAGGGTTAGGGTTAGGGTTAGTTTGAGGGTTAGGGTTAGGTTGAGAGCTAGGGTGAGTG
Organism: Dipodomys merriami; assembly: GCF_024711535.1. Lineage (NCBI taxonomy): Eukaryota > Metazoa > Chordata > Mammalia > Rodentia > Heteromyidae > Dipodomys > Dipodomys merriami. Next base: position 2,616,882 of record NW_027206490.1, on the reverse strand, counting down.
TGAGTGTTACGGTGAGGGTTAGGGTGAGGTTTAGGTTTAGATTTAGGGTTAGGGTGAGGGTTAGGGTCAGGGTGAGTTTTAGTGTTATAGTTAGGGTTAGGATGAGGGTTAGGGTGAGGCTTAGGTTTAGGTTGTGGGTTAGGTTTAGGGTTAGGGTGAGAGTTAGGGTTAGGTTACTGTTTAGCGTGAGGGTGAGGGTTAGGGTGAGGGTGAGGGTAAGCGTTAAGGTTATTGTTAGGTTTACGGTGAGGGTGGAGGTGAGGGGTAGGTTTAGGATTAGTGTTAGGTTTAGGGTTAGGCTTAGGTGGAGGGTGAGGGTGAGGGTGAGGTTTAGGTTTACTGTTAGGGTTAGGGTGGGTGTTTAGTTTAGGGTGAGGTCCAGGGTGAGGGTGAGGGTTAGGGTGAGGGTTAGTGTGAGGGGTAAGTTTAGTATTAGGGTGAGGGTTAGGGTTAGTGTGAGGGTTAGGGTCAGGGTTAGGGTTAGGATTAGTGTGAGAATAAGTGTTAGGGTGAGGGTTAGGTTGAGGGTGAGGCTTAGGGTTAGGTTAGGGTTAGTGTGAGGATTAGGTTTAGTAATAGGGTTAGGGTTATTGTTAGGGTTATTGTTATGGTTAGGATTAGGGTTTGGGTGAGGTTGAAGGTGAGGGTTGGAGTTAGTGTTAGGGTTAGTGTTAGGGTGAGCATGGGCTGAGGGTTAGGTTTAGGATTAGGGTTAGTGTGAGTGTGAGGGTGAGTGTTTCTCTTAGGTAAGTTTTAGGGTTATGGTTATGGTGAGGATTAGGGTGATGGTGAGGGTTAGGTTGAATATTAGGTAAAGAGTGAGGGTGAGGATTAGGTTTAGGGTGAGGGTTAGTGTTAGGGTGATGTTTAGCATGAGGTTGAAGTTTAAGGTGAGGGTGACGGTTCGGGTTCGGGTGAGGATTAGGTTTAGTGTTAGGGTTAGGGTTAGTTTGAGGGTTAGGATTAGGTTTAGGGTTAGGGTTAGGGTTAGTGTTAGAGTTAGGGTTAGGTTTAGGATTAGGGTTAGTGTTAGGATAAGGGTTAGGGGGAGGGTTAGGTTGAGGGTGAAGTTTAGGGTTAGACTTAGGGTTGGGTTTAGCGGTAATGTTAAGGTGAGGGTTAATATAAGTGTTAGGGTTAGGGTGAGGGTTAGGTTGAGGGTGAGCGTTAGGGTTATGTTTAGGTTGATGGTTAGGTTTAGGGTTAGGTTTAGGGTGAGGGTTAGGATGAGGGTTAGAGTGAGGATTAGTGGTAGGATGAGGGTTAGGATTAGGATTAGGATTATGGTGAGTTTTAGGGTTAGGGTTATGGTTAGGGTAAGGGTTAGGATTAGGATTAAGTTTAGATTTAGGGTAGGGTTATTGTTAGGGTTAGGGTTAGAGTTAGGGTGAGGGTTGGGGTGAAGGTTGGCGTTAGGGTTAGGGTTTGGTTTAGGGTGATGGTGCGGGTGAGGGGTAGGTTTAGGATTAGGATTATGGTTCGGCTAATGGGGAGGCAGAGAGGGAGGGTGAAGTTTAGGGTTAGGTTTAGGTTTAGAGATATGGTGAGGGCTAGGGTGAGGGTGAGGTTTAGGTTGAGGGTTACCGTTAGGGTGAGGGTTAGGGTTAGGGTTAGAGTGAGGGTTAGGGTTAGGTTGAAGTTTAGGGTGAGGCTGAGTGTTAGGGTTCTGGTGAGGGTTCGGGTGAGGGTTCGGGTGAGGTTTAGGGTGTGGCTTAGGGTTAGGGCTAGGGTGAGGGTTAGGGTGAGGTTTAGGGTTAGGGTTAGGATTAGGTTGAAGGTGAGGGTGAGGGTTAGGGTTAGGGTTATATTGAGGGTTAGGGTTAGGTTGTGAGCTAGGGAGAGGGTGAGAGTTAGGGTGAGGGTTAGGTTTAGAGTTAGGGTTAGGGTGAGGGGTATTGTTAGGGTTAGGGTGAGGGTTTCGGTCAGATTTAGGGTTAGTGTGAGGTTAAAGTTTAGGGTGAGGGTTAGGGTGAGGGTGGGGGTTAGGGTTATCGTTAGGGTTAGGTTGAGGGTTAGGGTAAGGTTTAGGTTTAGTGTGAGGGTTAGGTTTAGGGTTAGGGTGAGAGTTAGGGTTAGGGTACTCTTTAGCGTAAGGGTGAGGGTTAGGGTGAGGGTTAGGTTTAGGGTGATGTTTAGGGTGAGTTGAGGGTTACGGTGAGGATGAGGGTGAGGGTTAGGGTTAAGGTTACGATTAGGGGTTGGGTGAGGGTGATGTTCAGGGTTAGGTTTAGGATTAGGTTTAGAGTAAGGTGAGTGTTAGGGTGAGGGTAAGGATTCGGTTGAGGGTGAATTTTCGGGTGTGGGTGAAGGTTAGATTTGGGGTGAGGATTAGGGTTAGGGTTAGGACTATGGTGAGGGAAAGTATTAGGGTTACGTTTAGGGGGAGGTTGTGGTTTTGGGTTAGCGTTAGGGATAGGGTGAGGGTTAGTGTGAGGATTAGGGTTAGGTTTAGGTTTAGGGTGAGGGTGAGGTTTAGAGTTAGGGATAGGGGGAGGCTTAGGTTTAGGTTTAGGGTGATGGTAAGGGTTAGGTGAGGGTTAGGGTGAGTTTGAGTGTTAGGGTTAGCATTAGGGTTAGGTTGAGTGTGAGGGAAAGGGTGAGGGTTAGGTTTAGGGTTTGGGTTAGGGTGAGGACTAGGGTTAGTGTGAGGGTTAGCTTTAGGTTTAGTGTGAGGATAAGTGTTAGGTGGACGGTTAGGGTGAGGGTGAGGGTTAGGGTTAGCATTAGGGTTAGGGTGGAGCGTAAGGGTGAGAGTTAGCTTTAGGTTGAGTTTTAGGGTTAATATTAGGGTGAGGGTTAGGGTTAGGGTTAGGAAGAGGGTGAGGGTTATTTATAGGGTTAGGGTGAGGGTTAAGATTAGGGTGAGGGATAGATTGAGGGTGAGGGTTAGTGTGATGGTGAGTGTGAGGGTTTCAGTTAGGTAAGGGTTAGGGTTAAGGTTATGGTGAGGATTAGGGTGAGAGTGAGGGTTAGTGTTAGGGTTAGGGTGAGGATTAAGTTTAGGGTGAGAGTTAAGTTTAAGGTGAGGGTTAGAGTGAGGGTGAGTGTTAGGGTGAGGGTGAGGGTTTTGGTTAGAGTTAGGGTTAGGGTTAGTGTGAGGTTAAAGTTTAGGGTGAGGTTTAGTGTGAGGGTGAGTGTTAGGGTTATCGTTAGGGTTAGGGTGAGAGTTAGGGTGAGGGTTAGGTTTAGGGTTAGGGTGAGAGTTAGGGTTAGGGTACTGTTTAGCGTGAGGGTGAGGGTTAGGGTGAGGTTTAGGGTTAGGGTGATGTTTAGGGTGGGATGAGGGTTACAGTGAGGATGAGAATGAGGGTTAGGGTTAGGGTTAGCGATAGTGTGCGGGTGAGGGTGAAGTTGAGGGTTAGGTTTAGGATTTTGTTTAGAGTAAGGTGAGTGTTAGGGTGTGGGTAAGGATTCGGATGAGGGTGAATTTTAGGGTGGGGGTTAGGGTTAGTTTTAAGGTGAGGATTAGGGTTAGGGTTAGGGTTATGGTGAGGGTAAGTATTAGGATGAGGTTTAGGGTGAGGTTGAGGTTTGGGTTAGCGTAAGTGTTAGGTTGAGGTTTAGTGTAAGGGTTAGGTTAGGTTTAATGTTAGGGTGAAGGTGAGTTTTAGAGTTAGGGTTAGGGGGAGGGTTACGTTTAGGGTTAGGGTGATGGTAAGGGTTAGGGTGAGGGTTAGTGTGAGTTTGAGTTTAGGTTTAGCATTAGGGTCAGAGTGAGAGTGAGAGTTAGGGTGAGGGTTAGGATTTTGGTTTGGTATAGGGTGAGGATTAGGGTTAGTGTGAGGGTTAGGGTTAGGTATAGTGTGAGGATAAGTGTTAGGGGGAGGGTTAGGTTGAGGGTGAGAGTGAGATTTTCGGTTAGGTAACGGTTAGGGTTAAGGTTATGGTGAGGATTAGGGTGAAGGTGGGGGTTAGGTTGAGGATTAGGGTTAGGGTGAGGGTTTGGGTGAGGGTTAGGGATAGGTTTAGGGTTAAGGTGATGGTGGGGGTGAGGTGTAGGTTTAGGAATAGGGTTAGGGTTAGACTAAAGGTGAGGCGGAGGTTGAGGGGGAGGTTTAGGGTTAGGTTAGGGTTAGGTGAAGGCTAGGTTGAGGGTGAGCGTTAGGGAGAGTGTGAGGGTGAGGGTGAGAGTGAGGGTTAGGGATAACTTTAGGGTTAGTGTGAGGGTTACCATGAGGGTTAGGTTTAGGTTTTGAGTTAGGGTGAGGGGAGGGATAGGGTTCAGTTTAGGGATATGGTTAGGGTTAGGGTGAGGGTGAGGTTTAGGGTGAGGGTTAGGGTTAGTTTGAAAGTGAGAGTAAGTGTTAGGGTGAAGTTGAGTGTTAGGGTTAGCATTAGGGTTAGGGTGAGCGTGAGGGTTAGGGTGAGGGTTAGGGTAAGGGTTAGGGATAGGGTGAGGATTAGTGTTAGTGTGACGGTTAGGGTTAGGTTTAGTTTGAGGATAAGTGTTAGGCTGAGGTTTAGGTTGAGGGTGAGTGTTAAGGTTAGCATTAGGGTTTGGGTGAGCGTTAGGGTGAATGTTAGAGTTATGGTGAGGGTTAGGGTTAGTGTTAGGGTGATGGTTAGAGTTAGGGTCAGGATTAGGGAGAGGGTGAGGTTTAGTAATAGGGTTCGACTGAGGGTTAATTTTAGGTTGAGGATTAAGTTTAGGGTGAGGTCTAGGGTGAGGGTGAGGGTTAGGGTGAGGCTGCGGGTGAGGGTTTCCTTTAGGTAAGGGTGAGGGTTAAGGTTTTGGTGAGGATTAGGGTGAGGTTGAGGATTAGGGTTAGGGTGAGGGTTAGAGTGAGGGTTAGGGTTACGGTTAGGGTTATGGTGAGGGTTAGGGTGAGAGTTAGGGTTAGAGTTAGGTTTAGGGTGAGGGTGAGGGTTAGTGTAAGGGTTAGGGTGGGGGTTAATGTTAGAGTGAGGTCTAGGGTGAGGGTGAGGGTTAGAATGAGGGTTAGTGTGAGGCATAGTGCTAGGGATAGGTTGAGGATGAGGGTGAGCGTGAGAGTGAGGGTGAGGTTTAGGGATAACGTTAGGTTTAGGGTGAGGGTTAGCGTGAGGGTTAGGTTTAGGTTTAGAGTTAGGGTGAGGGTGAGGATAAGGGTGAGGGTGAGGGTAGGGTTAGTGTTAGGGTTAGGGTGAGGGTTGGTGGTGAGTAGTAGGTTTAGGATTAGGGTTAGGGTTAGGCTGAGGGCTAGGGTGAGGTTGAGGGTGAGGGTGAGGGTGAGGGTGAGGGTTTCTGTTAGGTAAGCTTTATGGTTATTTTCAGGGTGAGGATTAGGTTCAGGTTGAGGGGAGTGTTAGGGTTCCTGTTTTGGTGAGGGTTAGGTTTAGGGTGACGTTTAGGGTGAGGGTGAGTGTTAGGGTGAGCGTTAGTGTTCGGGTGATGTTGAGCGTTAGGTTGTGGATGAGGGTTAGGGTTAGGGTGAGGGTTAGGGTGTGGGATAATGTTAGGGTTAGGTTGAGGGTGAGGGTTAGGTTGAGGGTGAGGGTGAGGCTGAGGGTGAGGGTGAGGGTAAGGGATAACTTTAGGGTTATGGTGAGGGTTAGCGTGAGGGTTAGGTTTACATTTAGAGTTAGGGTGAGGGTGAGGGTTAGGGTTCGTTTTAGGGATAGGGTTATCATTAGGGTTAAGGTGAGGTTTAGGGTAAAGGATAGGGTTAGGTTGAAAGTGAGGCTGAGGGTTAGGTTTAGGGTTAAGATGAAGATGAGGCTGAGGGTTAGGGATAGGGTTAGGTTGAGGGCTAGGCTGAGGGTGAGGGTTAGGGTGAGGGTGAGGGTGAGGGTGAGATTTTGCTAAGGTAAGTGTTAGGCTTAGGGTCAGATTGAGGATTAAGTGAGGGTGAGGGTTAGGTTGAGGGCTAGGGTTAGCATGAGTGTTAGGGTTGGGGTTAGGTTGAGGGTTAAGGTTAGGGTGATGTTTAGGGTGAGGATGAGTGTTAGGGTGTAGGTGAATGTTCGGGTGAGTGTGAGTGTTCGGGAGAGGGTGAAGGTAAGGGTGTGGGTGAGGATTAGGTTACGGAGTAGTATTAGGGTCACAGTGAGTGTTAGTGTGAGTGTGAGGGTTAGGGTTACGGTTAGGGTTAGGGTGAGTGTTAGGGTTAGGTTTAGGGTTAGGTTTAGGGTCAGTGTTAGGGTTAAGGTTTGGGTGAGTTTGAGGGTTCGGGTGAGTGTGAGTGTTCAGGTGAGGGTGAGGGTTAGAGTGTGGGTGAGGGTTAGGTTTCGGGTGAGTGTTAGGGGGATGGTGAGGTTTAGGGTTATGGTTAGTGTTAGGGTTAGGGTGAGGGTTACATTGAGGGTTAGGGTTAGGGTGAGTGTTAGGGTTAGGGTGATGTTTAAGTTGAGATTGAGTTTTAGGTTGTGGGTGAGAGTTAGGGTTAGGGTGAGGATTATGGTTAGGGTTAGGGTTAGGGTTATGGTGAGTTTAAGGGATAGGGTGAGGATTAGTGTGAGGTTGAGGGTTATGCTTAATGTTAGGGTTAGGGTGAGGGTTAGGCTTAGGGTGCGGTTTAGGGTGACAGTTAGGGTTAGGGAGAGGGTGAGGGTGAAAGTTAGGTTTAGGGTTAGGATTAGAGTTAGGGTGAGGGTGAGAGTAGGGTTAGAATTTGGATTAGGATTATGGTTAGAGTTAGGGTGAGGTGGAGGATTAGGGATAGGATTAGAGTTAGGGTGAGAGTGAGGGTGAGGTTCAGTGTTAAAATTAGGTTTAGGGTTAGGGTTAGGGTGAGTGATAGGGTTAGGGTCAGGGTTAGGGTTAGGGTTATGTTTAGGGTGAGTGGTAGAGTTCGGGTTAGGGTGAGGTTGAGGATTCGGGTTAGTGTGACTGTTCGTGTGAGGGTGAGGGTTAGAGTGTGGGTGAGGGTTAGGTTTCGGCTGAGTGTTAGGATGATGGTGAGTATTAGGGTTAGATTTAGCGTTACGGTTAGGGTGAGGGTTACGGTGAGGGTTAGTGTTAGGGTGAGTGTTAGGGTTAGGGTGAGGGTTAGGGTTAGGGTGATATTTAGGGTGATGGTGAGAATTAGTGTGAGGGTGATGGTGAGGGTGAGGGTTAGGTTTAGGATTAGGGTTAGGGTTAGGGTTAGGGTGAGTGCAAGGGTGATGGTGAGGTTTCTGGTGAGATTGAGTTTTGGGTTTTGGGTGAGAGTTAGGGTTAGGGCGAGGATTAGGGTTAGGTTTAGGGTTAGGGTTAGGTTGAGTTTAAGGGTTAGGGTGAGATTTAAGGTGAGGGTGAGGGTTAGGGTTAGCGTTAGGATTGGGTTGGGGGTTCGGTTTAGGGTGCGGGTTAGGGTGAGGCTTAGGGTTAGGGTGACAGTGAGGGTGAGGATTAGGGTTAGGGTTAATGTTAGAGTTAGGGTGAGTGTGAGACTGAGGGTTAGAATTTGGATTAGGTTAAGGTTAGAATTAGGGTGAGGGTGAGGGTTAGGATTAGAGTTAGGGTGAGAGTGAGGTTGAGGTTCAGTGTTAGGATTTGGGTTAAGGTTAGGTTTAGGGTGAGGATACGGGTGAATGTTAGGATTAGGCTTAGGGTTAGGGTTAGGGTGAGTGTTAGGGTTCAGGTTAGGGTGAGGTTGAGGATTCGGGTTAGTGTGAGTGTTCGTGTGAGGGTGAGGGTTAGAGTGTGGGTGAGGGTTAGGTTTCGGCTGAGTGTTAGGATGATGGTGAGTATTAGGGTTAGATTTAGCGTTACGGTTAGGGTGAGGGTTACGGTCAGGGTTAGTGTTAGGGTGAGTGTTAGGGTTAGGGTGAGGGTTAGGGTTAGGGTGATATTTAGGGTGATGGTGAGGGTTAGTGTGAGGGTGTTGGTTAAGGTGAGGGTTAGGTTTAGGATTAGGGTTAGGGTTAGGTTTAGGGTGAGTACAAGGCTGAGGGTGAGAGTTAGGGTTAGGGCGAGGATTAGGGTTAGGTTTAGGGTTAGGGTTAGGGTGAGTTTAAGGGTTAGGGTGAGATTTAAGCTGAGGGTGAGGGTTACGGTTAGCGTTAGGGTTGGGTTGAGGGTTAGGGTTAGGGTGCGGGTTAGGATGAGGCTTAGGGTTAGGGTGAGAGTGAAGGTGAGGATTAGGCTTAGGGTTAATGTTAGAGTTAGGGTGAGCGTGAGACTGAGGGTTAGAATTTGGATTAGGGTTAAGGTTAGAATTAGGGAGAGGGTGAGGGTTAGAAATAGAGTTAGGGTGAGAGTGAGGGTGAGGTTCAGTGTTAGGATTAGGGTTAGTGTTAGGGTTAGGGTGAGGATACGGGTGAATGTTAGGGTTAGGCTTAGGGTTAGGGTTACTGTGAATATAAGGGTTAGGGTGAGGGTTAGGTAGAGGTTGAGGGTTAGGGTTAGGGTTAGGGTAGGGTTAAGGTGAGGTTTAGGGTTAGGATGAGGTTTACTGTGAGGGTTAGGTTTGGGGTTAGGGTTAGAGTGAGGGTTAGGTTTTGGGTTACAGTTAGGTTTAGGATTAGGGTGAGGGTGAGGGTTAGTGTTAGGGTTAGGGTGAGGGATAAGGTTAGAATGAAGGCTAGGGTGAGGGTGTTGGTTAGGTTGAGGGTGAGTGTGAGGGTGAGTGTTTCAGTTAGGTAAGGTTTAGGGTTAGGGTTATGATGAGGATTAGGGTGAGGGTGAGGTTTAGGTTGAGGTTTAGGTTGAGGTTGAGGGTTAGGGTGAGGTTTAGGGTGAGGGTTGGGGTTAGGGTGGTGTTTAGGGTGAGGATGTGGTTTAGTGTGAGTTTTAGGGTTAGGGTTCGGGTTAATGTATGGGTTAGGGTTAGGGTTAGGATGAGTGTGAGGGTAGGGTTAGCGTTAGTGTTAGTGTGGTGGTGGGGGTAGGTTTAGGATTAGGGTTAGGGTTAGGCAGAGGGCTAGGGTGAGGTTGAGGGTGACGGTGAGGGTGAGCGTTTCTATTACGTAAGGGGTATGGTTATTGTCAGGGTGAGGATTAGGTTGAGTGTGAGGGTTAGTGTGAGGGTTCGGGTTAGGGTGAGTGTTAGGGTTAACGTTTTGGTGAGGGTTAGGCTTAGGGTGAGGTTAAAGGAGAGTGTGATTTTTAGGGTGAGTGTTAGGGTTCTGATGTTGAGTGTTAAGGTGTGGGTGAGGGTTAGGATTAGGGTGAGTGTTAGGGTGTCGTTGAGGGATAGGGTGACTGTGAGGTTTAGGGTTAGATTTAGTGTGAGAATTAGGGTTAGGGTTAAGGTTAGGGTGAGGTTTAGGGTGAGGGCTAGGGTTAGAGTTAGGGTGAGAGTTAGGATTAGGTTGAGGGTTAGGGTTAGGGTTAGAGTTAGGTTGAGTGTAAGGGTCAACATGAGTGTTAGGGTGAGGGTAAGGGTTAGGTTGAGAGTTAGGGTGAGGGTAAGTGTTAGGGTTAGCGTTAATTTTAGGGTGAGGGTTACATTGAGGGTTAGAGTTTGGGTTAGATTTAGGGTTATTGTGAGGGGTAGGTTGAGGGTTAGGGTTAGGGTTAGGGTTAGGCTAAGGGTGAGGGTGAGGGTTGGGGTTAGGTTTAGGGTAAGGGTTAGGGTGAGAGTGAGGGTGATGGTGAGGGATTCGTTTAGGTAAGGGTTAGGGTGAGGGTGAGGATTAAGGTGAGAGTGAGGGTTAGGTTGTGGGTTAGGTTAAGGGTTATGGTTAAGGTGAGGGTAATGTTGAGGTATAGGTTTAGGGTTAGGGCTAGATTTAGGGTGAGGGTGAAGATTTGATATAGGATTAAGAATAGGGTTAGAGTTAGGCTGAGGTTGAGGTTGAGGGTTAGGGTTAGGGTTAGAGTTAGGGTGAGGGTGAGCGTGAGGGTTAGTGTTAGGATTAGGGTTAGGGTTAGGGTTTGGGTGAGCGTGAGGGTGAATGTTAGGGTTAGGGTTAGGGTTATTGTGAGGATAAGGGTTAAATTAAGGGTTAGGGTGAGGGTGAGGGTGAGGCTGAGTGGTAGAGTGAGGTTGAGGGTTAGGGTTATGGTTAGGGTGAGGGTTAGGATTAAGGGTTAGGGTGAGGCTTAGGGTTAGGGTGAGGTATAGGGTTAGGGTGAGTGTTAGGGTTAGGGTTTGGGTTAGGGTGATAGTGAGGGTTAGTGTTAGTGTTACAGTGAGGGTTAAGTTTAGGGTGAGGGCTTGAGTGAGTGTGAGGCTTATGGTGAGGGTGAGGGTGAGTATGAGGGTTTCTTTTAGGTAAGGTTTAGGGTTAGTGTTATGGTGAAGATTAGGATGAGGTTTTGGTTTAGTTTGACGGTTAGGGTGAGGGTGAGGGTTAGGGTTAGGTTTAGGGTGAGAGTTAGGGTTTGGATGATGTTTAGGGTGAGGGTGAGGGTTAGGGTGAGTTTGAGGGTGAGGGTGAGGGTTAGGCTTAGGGTTAGGTTTAAGGTGAGGATTAGTATTAAGGTTAGGGTTAGGGTGAGGGTTAGTGTGAGGGTTAGGGTTAGGGTTAGGGTGAGGGTGAGGGTTAGTGTGAGGGTTAATGTTAGGGTTAGGGTTAGGGTTAGTGTGAGGAAAAGGGTTAGGGTGAGTTTTAGTTTTAGGGTGAGGATTAGGGATAGCGTTAGGGTTAGGGTGAGGTTTAGGGTGAGGATTAGGTTTAGGGTGTGGGTTAGGGTTAGGATTAGTGTTAGAGTGAGTTTTAGGGTTAGGCTTATGGTTAGGGTGACGGTTAGGTTTAGGATTAGGGTTAGGGTTGGGGTTATTGTTAGGGTTAGGGTTAGGGTGAGGGTGAGGGTGAGGGTGAGTGTTAGTGTTATGTTTAGGGGTAGGTTTAGGGTGAGTGTGGGGGTGAGGGTTAGGTTTAGGATTACTGTTAGGTTTAGGTTTAGGCTGCGGGAGTGGGGGAGGTTGAGGGTGAGGTTTAGGTTTAGGGTTAGGTTTAGGTTTAGGGTGAGGGTGAGTTTGAGGCTGAGGTTTAGGGTGAGGCTGAGGGTTTCGTTTAGGTAAGGGTTTGCGTTATTCTTAGGGTGAGGATTAGGTTGAGGCTTAAGGTTACTGTGAGGTTTAGGGTAAGGGTCAGGGTTAGGGTTAGGGTTTTGGTGAAGGTTAGGTTTAGGTTGAGATATAGGGTGAGGGTGACGTTTGGGGTGAGGGTTAGGGTGAGGGTGAGGGTGAGCGTTAGGTTGTGAGTGAGGGTTAGGTTTAGGGTGAGGCTTAGGATGACGGCGAGTTTTAGGGTGACTGTGAGGTTTAGGGTTAGGTTAAGGGTGAGGGTTAGGGTTAGGGTTATGCTGAGGGTTAGGGTGACGTGTAGGGTTAGGGTTATGGTGAGGTTTAGGGTTTGTGTGAGTGTTAGGGTTAGGGTTAGGTTGAGGGTAAGGGTTAGGGTGAGGTTTAGGGTGATGGTAAATGTTAGGGTTAGCCTTAGGGTTATGGTGAAGTTTAGGGTGAGGGTTAGGTTTATGGTTAGGTTTAGGGTGAGGGTTAGGGAAACGGTTAGGGTTAGGGTTAGGCTTAGAGTGGGTCTAAGATTTAGGGTTATGTTTAGGGTGAGGGTTAGGGTGAGAGTGACGGTGAGGTTGAGGCTTTCGGTTAGGTAAGGGTTAGTGTTAGGGTGAGTGTGAGGATTAGGGTGAGGGTGAGGGTTAGGTTGAGGGTTAGTGTTAGGGTTAGGGTTAGAGTTAGGGTGAGGATTAGGGTGAGGGTTAGGGTTAGGGTGAGAGTTAGGTTTAGTGTGAGGGTTAGGGTTAGGGATAGAGTTAAGCTTAGCGTGAGGGTTAGGGTGAGGGTTTGGGTAGGGTTATCCTTAGAGTTAGGGTGAGGTTTAGGTTTGCGGTGAGGGTTAGGGTTATGGTAAGTGTGAGGGTTAGGGTGAGGGAACTGTTGAAGGTGAGGGTGAGGGTTAGGGTGAGGGTGAGTTTGAGGGTTAAGGGTAGGTTTTGGTGAGGGCTAGGGTAAGGCTGAGGGCTAGGGTGAGGGTGAGTGTTACAGTGAGGGTGAGGGTGAGGTTTTCGGTTAGGTAAGGGTTAGGGTTAGGATTAGGGTGAAGATTAGGTTTCGGTTGAGGGTTAGCTTGAGAGTTAGGGTTAGGGTGAGGGTTAGGATAGGGTTTATTCTGAAGGTTAGGGTGTTCTTTAGGGTGAGAGTGAGGTTTAGGTTTAGGGTGAGGGTTAGGATTCGGTTGAGAGTGAGGGTTAGGGTGTGGGTGAGGGTTAAGATTAGGGTGAGGTTTAGGGTGACAGTGAGCGTTAGTGTGAGTGTGCGGGTTAGGGTTAGGTTTCAGGTGAGGGTTAGGGTTAGTGTTAGGGTGAGGGTGAGGTTTAGGGTGAGGGGTAGGTTTAGGGTTAGGGTGAGGGTTAGGGTTGATGTGAGTTTAAGGGTTAGCGTTATGGTTTGGTTTAGTGTGAGGGTAAGTGTTCGGATGAGGGTTAGTGTGAGGGTGAGGGTTAGGGTTAGTTTGAGGTTTAGGGTGAGCGTTAGGATTAGGGTTAGATTTAGGTTGATGGATAGGATGAGGTTAGGGTTAAGCTTAGGTTTAGAGTGAGGGTGAGAGTTAGTGTTAGGTTTAGGGTGAAAGTTAAGGTTAGGGTGAGGACTAGGGTGAGGGTGAGGCTTAGGGTGAGGGTGAGGTTGAGGGTTAGAGTTTCGGTTATGTAAGAGTTAGGGTTAGGGTTATGGTGAGGATTAGGGTGATGGTGAGCATTAGGTTGAGGGTTAGTGTTAGGGTGAGGTTTAGGGTTATGGTTAGGGTGAGGGTTAGGTTTAGCGTGATGATTAGGGTGAGGGTGAAGGTTAGGGTGAGGGTGAGGGGGAGGGTGGGTGTGATGGTTAGGGTTAGGGTTGGGTTATGCTGAGGGTTAGCATTAGTGTCAGAGTTATGGTGAGACTTCGTGTGAGGGGTAAGGTTAGGTTTCTGGTGAGGGTTAGGGTTATTGTGAGGATAAGCTTAGGGTGAGGATTAAGTTGAGGGTGTGAGTTAGCGTTAGGGTTAGGGTGAGGTTTAGGTTTGGGGTGAGAGTTAGGGTTAGGGTTAGGGTGAGGGTTAGGTTTAGAATTGGTGTTAGGGTGAGTTTTGGCGTTTCGTTTAGGTATAGGGTGAGGGTTAGGGATAGGATTAGGTTTAGGGTTAGGGTTAGGGTAATTGTTAGGGTAAGGTTTAGGGTTACGGTTGGGGTGAGGGTGAGGGTTAGCGTTAGGGTTAGGGTCAGGGTTAGGATTAGGCTGAGGGGGAGGGGGGAATGTGTTTGAGGTTTAGGCTTAGGGTTAGGGTTAGGGATAGTGTGAGGGCTAGGATGAGGGTGAGGTTTTGGGTGAGGGTGAGGGTGAGGGTAAGTTTTTCGGTTAGGGAAGGGATAGGGATATTGTTAGGGTGAGGATTAGGTTGTGGGTGAGGGTTTGTGTGAGGGTTAGTCTTAGGATGAGGGTTAGTGTTACGGTTTTGGTGAGGGTTAGGGTTAGACTGAGGTTTAGAGTATGGGTGAGGTTTAGGGTGAGTATTAGTGTTCGGGTGATGTTGAGTGATCGTGTGTGGCTGAAGTTTAGGGTAAGGATGAGGGTTAGGGTGATGGTGAGGTTTAGGGTGACTGTGAGGGTTAGGGTTAGGGTTAGGTTGAGGGTTAGGGTTAGGGTGAGGGTTAGGGGTAGTGTAAAGTTTAGGGGTAGCATTAGGGTTAGGGAGAGGGTGAGCGTGAGTGTTATGTTAGCGTCACGGTTAGGTTTAGGGTGAGGGTTAGGTTTAGGGTTAGGGTTATTGTGAGGATGAGGGTGAGGGTTAGGGTTAGGGTTAGGGTGAGGTTTTGGGTGACAGTGAGGGTGAGGGTGAGGATATCGTTTAAGTAAGGGTTAGGGTTAGGGTTAGGGTGAGGTTTAGGGTGAGGTTGAGGTTTACGTTCAGGGTTAGGGTTAGGGTGAGGGTTAGGGTTAGGGTTAGAGTGAAGGTTAGGTTTAGGGTGATGTTTAGGGTGAGGCTGAGGGTTGGGGTGATATTGAGCGTTCTGTTGAGGCTGAGAGTTTGGGTGAGGGTGACGGTTAGTTTGTGGGTTAAGGTTATGGTTAGGGTGAGGGTTAGGGTGACAGTGAGGGTTAGGGTGAGGATGAGGGTTAGGGTTAGGGTGAGGGTGAGAGTTAGGGTTAGGGTGAAGGTGAGGGTTAGGGGTAGGGTGAGGGTGAGTTTTAGGGTTAGGTTTACCTTTAGGCTCAGGGTTAGTCTGTTGGGTAGCGTTAGGGTTAGGTTGAGGGTTAGTATCAGTGTGAGGGTTAGGCTTAGGGATAGAGTTAGGCTTAGTTTAAGGTTGAAGGGTAGGGTGGGGATTAGGGTGAGGGTGAGGGTAAGTGTTATGTTTATGGTTAGGGTGAGGGTTCGGTTAGGATGAGGGTTATGTTTAGGGTTAGGGTGAGGGTTATAGTGAGAGTAATGCTTAGGGTGAGGGTGAGGTTGAGGGTGAGTGTTAAGGTGACGGTGAGGGTGACCGAGACGGTGAGGTTTAGTTTTAGGGTTAGGGTTAGTGTGAGGTTGAGGTTAGGGTTAGGATTAGGGTTAGGGTTAGGTTTAGGCTGAGGGTGAGGGTGAGGGCGAGTGTTAGGTTTAGGGTGAGAGTGTGGGTGATGGTGAATGTTAGGGTTAGGATTAGGGTTAGGGTGACTTTTAGCGTTAGGTTTAGCTTTAGCTTGAGGGTTAGGGTTAGGATTAGGGTTCAGGTTAGGGTTAGGGTTATTGTTAGGTTTAGGTTGAGAGTAAAGTTTAGGGTTAGGGTTAGGGTTAGGGTTAGGGTGAGGGTGAAGGTGAGGGTTAGGATTAGGATTAGGGTTAGGTTTAGGTTTAGGCGGAGTTTGACATTGAGGGTGAGGGTAAAGTTTAGGGTTAGGATTAGATTTAGTTTTAGGGTGAGGGTTAGGGTGAGTTTGGGGGTTAGGTTAGGGTAAGGGTGAAGTTGAGGGTAGCGTTAGGGTTAGGGTTAGGGTGAGGGTGAGGGTGAGGGTTTGGGTTAGATTTAGGATTATTGTGATGGTTAGGGTGAGGGTTAGGGTTAGGGTTAGGGTTAGGCTAAGAGTGAGGGTGAGGGTTAGGGTTAGGTTTATGGTAATAGTTAGGGTGATAGTGAGGGATTGTTTAGGTAAGGGTTAATGTTAGTGTGAGGATTAGGGTGAGGGTGAGGGTTATGTTGAGGGTTAGGGTGAGGATTTCGGTTAGGGTGAGGGTGAGGTTGAGGAATAGGGTTAGGGTTAGGGTTAGATTTAGGGTGAGGGTGAGGATTAGAAATAGGATTAAGTTTAGGGTTAGAGTTAGGTTGAGTTTGAGGGTGAGGGTTAGGGTTAGGGTTAGAGTTAGGGTGAGGGTGAGTGTCAGTTTTAGGATTAGGGTTAGTGTTAAGGTTAGGATGAGGGTGAGGGTGAATGTTAGGGTTAGGTTAAGGGTTAGGGATATTGTGAGGATATGGGTTAAGTTGAGGGTGAGGTTCAGGGTGAGGGTGAGTGGTAGGGTGAGGTTGAGGGTTAGCGTTAGGGTTAGGGTTATGGTGAGGGTTAGGTTTAGGGTTAGGTTTAGGGTTAGGGTTTGGTTTAGGGTGAGAGTGAGGGTTAGTGTTAGGATTATGGTGAGGGTTAAGGTTAGGGTGAGGGCTTGGGTGAGGGTGAGGTTTATGATGAGGGTGAGGTTGAGGGTGAGGGTTTCTGTTAGGTAAGGGTTAGGGTTAGTGTTATGTTGAGGATTAGGATGAGGTTTTGGTTGAGTATGAGGGTTAGGGTGAGGGTGAGGGTTAGGGTTAGGTTTAGGGTGAGAGATAGGGTTTGGGTGATATTTAGGGTGAGGGTGAGAGTTAAGATGAGTTTGAGAGTGAGGGTGAGGGCTTGGCTTAGGGTTAGGTTTAGGGTGAGGGTTAGTATTAGGGTAAGGGTTAGGGTGATTGTTAGTGTGAGGGTTAGGTTTGGGGTTAGTGTGAGGGTGAGGGTAAGGGTTAGTGTGAGTGTTAAAGTTAGGGTTAGGGTTAGGGTTAGTGTGACGATAAGTTTTAGGGTGGTGGTTAGGTTTACGGTGAGGGTTAGGGTTAGCGTTAGGGTTAGGGTGAGGTTTAGGGTGAGGATTAGGTTTAGGGTGAAGGTTAGGGTTAGGGTTAGAGTGAGGGTTAGGCTTAGGTGAGGGTTAGGGTTAGGATTAGGGTTAGGGTTAGGGTTATTTTTAAGTTTAGGGTTAGGGTGAGGGTGAGGATGAGGGTTATCTTAAGGTTCGGTTTAGATTTAGGGTGAGGGTGGGTGTGAGGGTTAGGTTTAGGATTACTGTTAGGGTTAGGGTTTGGCTGCGGGGGAGGGGGAGGTTGAGGGTGAGCTTTAGGGTTAGGTTTAGGTTTAGAGTCAGGGTGAGTGTGAGGCTGAGGTTTAGGGTGAGGGTGAGGGTTTCGTTTAGGTAAGGTTTAGGGTTATTCTTAGGGTGAAGATTAGGTTGAGGCTTAGGGTTAGTGTGAGGGTTAGCGTAAGGGTGAGTGTTAGGCTAAGGGTTTTGTTGATGGTTAGGGTTACGTTGAGGTTTAGGGTGAGGGTGAGTTTTAGGGTTAGGTTTAGCGTGAGGGTTAGGGTTAGGGTTATGGTGAGGGTTAGGGTGATGGTTAGGGTTAGGGCTATGGTAAGAGTTAGGGTTAGTGTGAGTGTTAGGGTAAGGGTTAGTTTGAGGTTAAGGGTTAGGGTGAAGTTTAGGGTGAGGGTAAGTGTTAGGGTTAGCGTTAGGGTTAGGGTGAAGTTTAGGGTGAGGGTTAGGTTTATGGTTAGGGTTAGGGTGAGGGTTAGGGTGAGGGTTAGAGTTAGGGTTAGGCTGAGAGTGAGTCTGAGGTTTAAGGTTAGGGTTAGGGTGAGGTTTAGGGTGATAGTGAGGCTGAGGGAGAGACTTTAGGTTAGGTAAGGGTTAGTGTTAGGGTGAGGGTGATGATTAGGGTGAGGGTGAAGGTTAGGTTGAGGGTAAGGGTTAGGGTGAGGGTTAGGGTTATTGTTAGAGTGATGGTTAGGGTTAGGTTGATGTTTAGGGTGAGGCTGAGGGATTGGGTTCGGGTTCCGTTGAGGGTGAGGGTGAGGGTGAGGGTTAGAATGTGGGTTCGGGTTAGGGTTAGGGTGTAGGTGAGGGTTAGGGTGAGGGTGAGGGTTAGGGTGAGGTTTAGGGTGTGTGATAGGGTTAGGTTTTGGGTTAGGGTTAGGGTGAGGATTAGGGTGAGGTTTAGGGTTAGGGTTAGGGTGAGGGTTAGGTTTAGTGTGAGGGTTAGTGTTAGGGATAGAGTTAAGTTTAGCATATGGTTAAAGGTTAGGTTGAGGGTTAGAGTGAGGGTTTGGGTATGGTTATCCTTAGGGTGAGGGTGAGGGCTAGGTTTGGGGTGAGGGTTAGGTTTATGGTTAGGGTGAGGGTTAGGGTTAGGGAACTGTTTAAGGTGAGGTTGAGTGTTAGGGTGAGGGTTAGGTTGATGGGTAGGGGTAGGTAGGTTTTGGGTGAGGGCTAGGGTAAGGGTGAGGGCTAGGGTGAGGGTGAGGGTTACAGTGAGTTTGAGGGTGAGGTTTTCGGTGAGGGAAGGGTTAGGGTTAGGATTAGGGTGAAGATTAGGTTGAGGGTGAGGTTGAGGATGAGGGTTAGGGTTAGGGTTAGTTTTAGGGTTCGGGTTATGGTGAGGGTTACGGTTTGAGTGATGTTTAGGTGAAGGTTAGGGTTCGGGTGAGGGTGTGGTTGAGGATTAGGGTTAGGTTGAAGTTAACCTTAGGTTTAGGATTAGTGTGAGGATTAGGGTTAGGGTTAGGGTTAGGGTTAGGTTTAGGGTGAGGGTTAGGGAGAGGGGTAGGGCTACTATTAGGGTGAGGTTTAGGGTGAGTGTGAGATTTAGGGTGAGGGTTAGGTTTAGGGTTAGGATGAGTTTGATGGTGAGGGTGAGCGTTAGGGATAGGATTAGGTTTAGGTTGAGTTTTAGGGTTAGGTTTATGGTTAGAGTTATGGTTATTGTTAGGGTTATGGTTAGGGTTAAGTTGAGGGTGAGGGTGAGGGTTTCGGTTAGGTGAGGGTTAGGTTTAGGGTGAGGATTAGGGTGAGGTTGAGGGGTTAAGCTGAAGTTAGGTTTAGGGTGAGGGTTAGGGAGAGGGTTAGGGTTAGGGTGATGTTTTGGGTGCGGGTGAGATTCAGGGTGAGGGTGAGGGTTAAGGTTAGCGTTAGGCTGAGGGTTAGGGTTAGGGTGATGTTTATTTTGAGGGGGAGTTTTAGGGTTTAGGTGATTGTTCCGGTGAGGCTGAGGGTTAGGATGAGTGTGAGGGTTAGGGTTAGAGTTAGGGTGAGGGTGAGGGTTATGGTGAGCATTTGGTTTAGGATTAGGGTTAGGTTTAGGGTTAGGATTAGGGTTAGTGTTAGAGTTAGGTTTAGGGTGAGGGTAAGGTTTAGGGTGAGGGTGAGGATGAGAGTGGTGGTTAAGGTGTGGGTGAAGGTTAGGTTTAGTGTGAGGGTTAGGTTTAGGGTTAGGGTTAGGGGTAGGGTGAGGGTAAGGGTTAGGGTTAGGGTGATGGTGAGGGTGAGGGTTTCGGTAAGGGTGAGGGTGAGTGTAAATGTTAGGGTGAGGGTTAGGGTGAGGGTGAGGTTCAGGGTTATTGTTAGGGTTTGGATTAGGGTGAGGATGAGAGAGAGGGTTAGTGGTTAGGGTTAGGTTTAGGTTTAGGGTTTGGGTTAGGATTAGGGTGAGGGTGAGGGTAAAGGTGAGGGTTAGGGTTAGGGTAAGTTTGAGGGTAAGTGTTAGTGTGAAGGTTTGGGTGATGGGGAGGGTTAGGTTTAGGGTTGTGGTTAGGGTTAGGTTTAGGCTGAGGGGTAGGGGGAGGGAGAGGTTGAGGGTAAGGGTTAGATTTAGGGTTAGGGTGAGGGCTAGGTTTAGTGTGAGGGTGAAGGTGAGGGTTTCATTTACCTTAGGGTTAGGTTTAGGGTGAAATTTAGGTTGAGGGTGAGGGTTAAGCTGAGTTTAGGGTTAGGGTGAGGGTTAAGGTTAGGCTTAGGGTGAGGGTTAGGGTTATGGTGATGTTTAGTGTGATGGTGAGCGTTCGGTGAGGGGTAGGATGATGGTGGGGGTGAGGGTGAGGGTGAGGGTTAGTGTTAGGTTTAGGTTTAGGGTGAGGGTACGTATGAGGGTTAGGATTAGGAATAGGGTTAGCCTCAGTGTTAGGCAGAGGGTATGGGTTAGGATGAGGTTAAGGGTGAGGGAGTGGGTTAGGGTTAGTGATAGGTTTAGCCTGAGGGCTAGGGTGAGGAGAGGGTTAGTGTGAGGGTTAGTGCGAGGGATTCTTTTAGGTAAGGGTTAGGCTTATGGTGAGGATTAGCGTGAGGTTGAGGGTTGGGATGAGGGTTATCGTTAGGGTGAGGGTAAGGGTTAGGTTTAGGGTAAGGGTTAGGGTTTGGGTGAGGTTTAGGGTGAGGGTGAGGGTTAGGTGAGGATGAGTGTTCGGGAAGGGTGAGGGTTTGGGTGAGGGAGAGGGTTAGGGTGTGGGTGAGGATTAGTGTTAGGGTGAGGGTTAGTTTTAGGGTTAGGGTTAGTGGGAGGGTGAGGGTTAGGGATAGGGTTAGAATTAGGTTGAGGGTTAGGGTTAGGTTTAGTGTTAGGGTGAGGGTTAGGGTTAGGGTTATAGTGAAGGTAAGGGTGAGGTATGGTGTGCGGATAAGGGTTAGGGTTAGTGTTAGGGTTAGGGTGACGGTTAGGTTGACGCTTAGGCTTACATTTAGTATTAGGGTGAGGTTGAAGTATAGGGTGAGTGTTAGCGCTAAGGTGAGGGTTAGGGATAATGTTAGGGTGAGGGTGAGGGTGAGTGTTAGGTTTATTGTTAGGGTGAGGGTGAGGGTGAGGGTTAGGAATAGGTAAGTATTAGGGTTAGGATGAGGGTGAGTGTGACAGTAAGGTTGTGGGTTAGGGTTAGGGTCAGGGTTAGGTATAGGGTTAGGGTTGGGGGACATTTAGGGTGTGCGTAACTTTTAGGGTGGGTTAGGGTGAGGGAAAGTGTTAGGGTGAGGGTTAGGGAGAGGTGGACGGTTAGGGTTAGCATTAGGTTTAGGGGGAGGGGGAGGGTTGGGGTTAGAGTTCAGATTGGGGATAGGGTGAGGATTAGGGTTAGGGTTACTTTTAGGGTGAGGGTTAGGATGAGGGGTAAGGTTAGGATTAGGGTGAGGGTTAGGTTTAGTGTGAGGTTTAGGGTTAGGTTTAGGGTGAGGGATAGGTTTAGTCTGAGGGTTAGGGTTAGGGTTAGGGTGAGGTTAAGGTTTAGGGTGAGGGTTAGGCTGAGGGTGAGATTTAGGGTTAGCATTATGTTTAGTGTTAGGGTTAGGATGAGGGTTAGGGTTAGGGTTAGGGTGAGGTAGAGGTTGAAGAAGAGTGTTAGTTTTAGGTATAGTGTGAGGGTTAGTGGGAGGTTGAGGGTTAGTTTTAGGGTGAGTGTTAGGGTTAGGGTAAGGGTTAGGGTGAGGTTTAGGGTTACGTTTGGGTTAGGGTGAGTTTCAGGGTGAAGGTTAAGGTTAGGTTGAGGCTTAGGGTTATGGTGAAGTTTAGGGTTAGTGTTAGGGTGAGAGTTAGGGTTAGGGTGATGTTTATTTTGAGGGTGAGGCTGAGGGTAAGGGTGAGTGTTCGGGTGAGGGTGAAGGGTCGGGTGAGGGTGAGGGTTAGGGTGTGTTTGAGGCTTAGGGTTAGGGTGAAGGTTAGGGTTATGGTGAAGGTTAGGGTGAGGGTGAGGGTTAGGGTTAGGGTTAGGATTAAGGTGACAGTTAGGGTGAGGTGTCGGGATAGGGTTAGGGTGAGTGTTAGGGTTAGTTTGAGGGTTAGGGTTCGGGATAGGGTTAGTGTGAGTTTAAGGATTAGGGTGAGGGTTAGGTTGATAGTGAGGGTTAGGGTTAGTGTTAGGGTTAGGGTTAGGGTGATCGTGAGGTTTAGGGTTAGGGTGCTGTTTAATGTGAGGTTTAGTGTTAGTGTGAGGGTGAGGGTGAGGGTGAGGGTTAGTGTGAGGTTGCGGGAGAGGGTGAGGTTGAGGATGAGGGTTAGGTTTAGGGTTAGGGTGAGGGTGAGGGTGAAAATGAAGGTGAGCGTTAGGATGAGGTTGAGGGTTAGGTTTAGGTTTAGGGTTAGGATGAGGTTTAGGCTGAGTGTTAAGGTTATGGTTACTGTGAGGGTTAGGGCTAGGATGCGGGTGAGGGTGAGGTTTAGGCTTAGTTTTAGGGTGAGTTTTAGGGTTAGGGTTAGAGTTAGTGTTAGGGTTATTGTTAGAGTTAGGGTTAGGGTGAGGGTCAGGGTGAGGGTTTCATTTAGGTAAGGGATAGGGTTAGGGTGAGGATTAGAGTGAGGGTGAGGGTTAAGCTGAGGTTAGGTTTAGGGTGAGGGTTATGGTTAAGGTTAGGGTAAAGGTTAGGGTTAGGGTGATGTTTAGGGTGAGGGTGAGGGTGAGGGTGAGGTTGTGGGTGAGGGTTAGGGTTAGGGTTAAGTTTAGGTTGAAAATGTGGCTAAGCGTTAGGATTAGGAATAGGGTTAGGGTTAGGATTAGTCTGAGGTTGAGGGTCAGGGTGAGGGTGAATGGTAAGGTTAGGGTTAGGGTTAATTTGAGAGTTACGGAGAGGTGTAGGGTTACGGTTAGGGTGAGGTTTAGGGTGAGTGTGAGGATTAGGGTGAGGGTGAGAGTGAGGGTTAGGGTTAGGGTTAGGGTTAGTGTTAGGGTGAGTTTGAAGGTGAGGGTTAGGTTTTGGTTTAGGGTTAAGTTTTGGTTTGGGGTGAGTTTTAGGGTGAGGGTAAGGGTGAGGGTGAAGGTTAGTGTGTGCATGAGGGTTAGGGTTATGGTGAGAATTAGGGTTAGGATTAGGGTTAGGGTTCTGGTGAGCTTAAGGATTAGGGTGAGGTTTAGTGTGAGGATGAGGGTTCGGGTTAGTGTTAGGGATAGGGTGAGGGTTATGGTGAGTGTTAGGGTTAGGGTTAGGGTTAGGGATACGGTTAGGATTAGGGTGAGGGTGATTGTGAGTGTTAGGGTTATGTTTAGTGTTAGAGTTAGGGTGAGGATGAGGGTGAGTGTTAGGATTAGTTTTAAGATTAGGGTTTGGCTGAGGGTGATGTGGAGGGTGAGTGTGAGGGTTCGGGTAGGATGAAGTTTAGTGTTAGGGTTAGGGTTAGGTTTAAGTTTAGGTTGAGGGTTAGGGTTAGGTTTAGGGTTAGGATAAGGGTTAGGCTGAGGGTTAGGTTTAGGGTTAATGTGAGGGTTAGGTTTAGGGTTAGGGTAAGTGTTAGCGTGAGGGTAAAATTTAGGGTGAATATTAGGGTGATGGTGAAGGTTAAGTTTAGGTTGAGTCTTAAGGTGCAGGTAAGGTTTATGGTTTGGGTTAGAGTTAGTGTTAGCGTGTGGGTAAGTGTTAGGGTGAGGCTTAGGTTGAGGGTGAGGGTTAGGGATCAGGTGAGGGTAAGGATAAGTGTGAGGGTTATGGTGAGGTTGAGGGATAGGTTGAGGGTTTGGGTTAAGGTTAAGGATAGGATGAGGATTTGGGTTAGGTTTAGGTTTAGGGTGAGGGTTAGGATGAGGGGTAGCGATAGGGTTAGGGTGAGGCTTAGGTTTAGTGTGAGGGTTATGGTTATGGTTAGGGTTAGGGTTAGTGTGAAGATAAGGGTTTTTGTGAGGGTTAGGGTGAGGGTGAGGTATAGGGTTAGCGTTAGTGATAGAGTGACATTAGGGTGAGGGTTAGGGTTAGGTTTAGGGTGAGGGTTAGGTTTCGGTTTAGGATGAGGGTTAAGGTTAGGGTGACGTTTATGGTGAGGGTGAGGGTGAGGGTGAGGGTGAGGTTTTTGGTTAGGGTTAGGGTGAGGGTGAGGTATAGGTTGAGGATTAGGGTTAATGAGGGGGTTAGTGTTAGAGTTAGGGTGAGGGTTATTGTGAAGATAAGGGTTAGGGTGAGGGTTAGGGTGAGGCTGAGGTGTAGGTTTAGCTTTAGCGATAGGGTGAGCGTTAGGGTTAGGGGAGGGTCAGGGTTAGGTTGAGGGGTAGGGTTGGGGTGCGGGTTAGCGTTAGGGTTCGGGTGAGAATTAGCGCTAGTTTGATGTTTAGTATGAGGGTGAGGGTTAATATTAGGGTTAGTGTTAGGAAAAGGGTTAGGGTTAGGTTTAGGGTTAGGGTGAGGGTTAGGGTGAGCAGTAGTTTTAGGGTTAGGGTCAGGGTTAGGGTTAGAGTGAGGGTAAGGGTTAGGGTTAGAGTTAGGGTTAGTGAGAGGATAAGTGTTAGGGTGAGGGTTAGGTTGAGTGTGAGTGATAGGTTTATCGTTGGGGTTAGGGTGAGGGTTAGGGTTAGGGTTAGGGTTTGGGTTAGGGTGAGGTTTAGGGTTTAGGTGATGTTTAGGGTGAGGGTGAGGGTTAGGCTGAGGGTGAGGTTGAAGGTTAAGTTGAGGGTGAGGTTGAAGTTGAGGGTTACAGTTAGGGTTAGGGTTTGGGTGAGGGTGAGGGTTAGGGATAGGGTGAGGGTTAGGGTTATTGTTAGGGTTAGGGTTAGGGTGAGGGTGAGCGTTAGGGTTAGCGTTAGGATGAGGGTAAGGGTTAGGGTGAGGGTTAGGGTGATGATGAGGTTTAGGGTTAGGCTGATGGTGAGGGTGAGGGTTAAGTGTAGGGTTAGGTTTAGCGTGTGTTAGGGTTAGGTTTAGGATTAGGGTTAGGGTTAGGGTTATTCTGAGGTTGAGGGTTTGGGTAAGGGTGACGGTTAGGATTAGTTTTATGGGTGAGGGTTAGGGTTAGGTTTAGGTTGAGGGTTAGGGTTAGTGTGAGTGTTAGGGTGAGGGGTCAGTTGAGGGTGAATGTTAGGGTGAGGGTGAAGAAGAGGGTGAGGTTTTGCGTTTTGATTAGGGTTAGGGTGATTTTTAGGGTTTGGGTTAGGGTTATTGTTAGGATTAGGGTTAGGATGAGGGCTAGGTTGAAGACGAGGGTTAGGGTTAGGGCTAGGATGAGGGTTAGGGTTTTGGGTGAGTGTTAGGTTTAGATTTAAGGTGAGGGTTAGGGTTAGAGTGATGTTTAGTTTGAGGGTGAGTGTTAGGGTGAGGTTGAGGGTGAGGGTTAGGCTTAGGGTGAGGGTGAGTGTGAGGGTTAAGATTAGGATTAGGGTTTGGTTTAGGGTTAGAGTTAGGGTGAGGGTTAGGTTTAGTGTGAGGGTTAGGGTTAAGTTTAGGGTGAGGGTAAATATTAGGGTGAAGGTTAAGGTGAGAGAGAGGGTTAGGATTTGCGTGAGTGTTAGTGTGAGGGTTATGGTGAGGGTTAGGGTTTGAGTTAGGGTTAGGGTGAGGTTGAGGGTTTGGGTTGGGTTATGGTGGGGGGTTAGGGTTTCGGTGAAGGTTAGGGTGAGGGAGTATGTGAGGGTGAGGGTTAGGTTTAGGGTTAGTGTGAGGGTGAGGGATAGGTGAGGGTACGGGTTCGGGTGAGGGTGAGTGTTAGGGTTAGGGTTAGCGTGAGGGTCAGGGTTAGGTTTATTGTGATGTTGAGGTTTAGGGTTAGCATTAGGATTAGGGTTAGCGTTACAATGAGAGTAAGGGTTAGGGTAAGGGTGAGGTTGAGGGTGAGGTTGTGTGTTAGGGTTAGGTTTAGTGTGAGGGTTTGTGTTAGGGTGAGGGTTAGGTTTAAGTAGAGGTTTAGTGTTAGGGTAGTTTTAGGGTGAGGGTTAGGGGTAGGGGTAGGCTGAGCATCAAGGTGAGGGTTAGGGTTAGGTTGAGGGTTAGGTTTAGGGTGAGGGTTAGGGTTAGTGTTAGTATGAGAGTTAGGTTTATGTTGATGTTTATTGTGAGGGTGAGATTAGGGTGAGGTTGACTGTTCGCGTGAGGTTGAGGGTTCGGGTGAGGGTGAAGGATAGGGTGTGGTTGAGTGTTAGGTTTAGGGTGAGTGTTAGGGTGACAGTGAGGATTAGGGTGAGGGTGAGTGTAAGGTTTAGGGTTACGGTTAGGGTGACGGTTAGGGTTAGGGTTAGGGTTAGGTGAGAGTAAGGTTGAGGTGTCGGGATAGGGTTAGGGTGAAGGTTAGGGTTAGGTTGAGGCTTAGTGTGAGGATAAGGGTTAGGGTGAGGGTTAGGTTGTGGGTGAGGTTTATGGTTCGCGTTAGGGTTAGGGTTAGGGTGAGGGTGAGGGTTAGGGTTAGGTTTAGGTTGAGAGTTAGGTTTAGGGTAAGGGTGAGGGTTAGGTTTAGGGTGATGTTTAAGGTGAGGTTGAGGGTTAGTGTGAGGGTGAATCTGAGGGTGAGGGTTAGGTTGAGGGTCCGGGTGAGGGTGAGGGTGAGGATGATGGTTAGGGTTATGGTTAGGGTGAGGTTTATGGTTAGGGTTAGGATTAGGGTTAGGGATAGAATTAGGCTGAGGGTGAGGGTGAAAGTGAGGGTGAGGGTTAGGGTTAGCGTGAGGGTTAGGGTTAGTCTGAGTGTTAGGGGAGGGTGATGGTTAGGTTGAGGTGTAGGGTTAGGGGGAGTGTTAGGGTTAGGGTGATATTTAGGGTGAGGGTGAAGGTTAGGGAGATGGTGAGGGTGAGGGTGAGGGTGATGATTAGGGTTAGGGTTAATTTTACGGTGATGGTGAGGGTGAAATTTATGGTTAGGGTTAGGGTTAGGGTAAGGGTTACGGCTAATGTGACGGTTATGGTTAGTGTTAGGGATAGGGTTAGGGTGAGGATAAGTGTTAGGTTGAACGTTAGGGTGAGGGTGAATGTTAGGGTTAGGGTTAGGGTGAGGGTTAGGTTTTGCGTGATGTTTTGGGTGACGGTTAGGCTGAGGATGAGGGTTCGGGTGATTGTGAGGGTTCACGTGAGGTTGAGGGTTAGGCTGTGGGTGAGTATTAGGGTTAGGGTGAGGGTTAACGTTAGGTTTATGGTTAGTGTGAGGTTGAAGGTTAGGGGTAGGGTTAGGGTTGGGTTTAGGGTTAGGGTTAAGGTGAGGGTGAGGTTTAGGGATAGGGGTAGGGATAGGGTTAGGTTGAGGTTTGTGGTGAGTGTGAGGGTTAGCGTGAGAGTGAGGGTGAGGGTTTGGCTTAGGGTTAGGGTTAGGGTGAGGGTGAGGTTCAGTGTTAGGATTAGGGTTAGGGTTAGGGTTATTGTGAGGGTGAGGGTGAAGGTTAGGGTTAGGGTTAGTGTGAGGATTAGGATTAGGGTGAGAGTTAGGTTTAGGGTGTGGATTAGGGTTAGGGTAAGGGTTAGAGTGAGGGTTAGGCTGAGGTTTAGGGTTAGGTAGAGGGTTAGGTTTAGGCTGAGGTGTAGGGTTAAGGGTGAGGGTGAGGGTGAAGTTTAGGGTTAGGGTGATGTTTAGGGTGAGGATTAGTGTTAGGGTATGGTATATTTTTCGGGTGAGTGTGAGGGTTTGGGTGTGGGTGAGGGTTTGGGTTAGGTTGAGTTTTAGGGTGACGGGGAGGGTTAGGTGAGGGTAAGGGTTAGTTTTAGGGTTAGGGTGAGAGTTAGGGTGAGGGTGAGGTTGAGGTTGAGGGTGAATGTTAGGGTTAGGGTTAGGATGAGGTTGAGTGTTAGGGTTAGGATTAGTTTTAGGGTTAGGGTTAGGCTGAGGTTGAGGGTGAGGTTTAAGGTGAGGGTTAGGGTTAGTGTGATGGTGAGGGTCAGGGTGAGGGTGAGGGTTAGGATGAGGGTGAGGGTGATGGTGAGGGTTAGGGTTATGTTTAGGGTTAGGGTGAGTTTTATGGTTAGGGTTAGGGCTAAGTTTATGGTAATTTTTAGGGTTAGGGTTAGGGTTAGGGTGAGGATGAGGGTGAGGGTTAGCGTTAGGGTTAGGGTTAGGGTTAGGGTGAGGGTGGGGTTGAGTGTTAGGGTTAGGATTAAGGTTAGGTTTAGGGTAAGGCTGAGGGGGAAGCGGAGGTGGGTTTGAGGATTAGGGTTAGGGTTAGGTTTAGGGTGAGGGCTAGTGTGAGGGTGGGGGTTAGGGTGAGGTTGAGGGTTTTGGTTAGGTAAGGGTTAGGGTTGGGGTGAGGTTTAGGGGGAGGGGGAGGGTTAGGGTGAGGGGGAGGGTTAGGGTTAGATTTAGAGTTGGGATGAGGGTTAGGCTGAGGGTTAGGGTTAGGGTTACTGTGAGGGTTTGGGTTAGGGTTAGGGTTACGGTTATGGTTATGGTTATGGTTATGGTTAGGGTTAGGATAAGGGTTAGGCTGAGGGTTAGGGTAAGGTTTAGTGTGAGTGTTAGGTTTAGGGTTAGGGTTTGGGTTAGGTTGAGGGTAACGTTTAGGTTGAGGGTAAGGGTGAGGGTGAGGTTTAGGGTTAGTGTGAGGGTTAGGGTCAGGGTTAGGCTTAGGGTTGTGTTTAGGGTTAGGGTGAAGTTTAGAGTGAGAGTTAGTTTTAGGGGTAGGGTGAGGGTTAGGGTTAGGGTGACGGCAAGGTTTAGGGTGATGGTTAGGTTTAGTGTGACGGTTAGGGTTAGGGTGAGGGTGAGGTTTAGGGTTAGCATTAGGTTTAGGATTTGGGTTAGGATGAGGGTTAGGGTTAGGGTGAGGTTGAGGTTGAGGGTGAGGGTGAATGTTAGTGTTAGGTTTAGTATGAGGGTTAGTCTTAGGGTAAGGGTTAGGTTTAGGATGAGGGGTAGGGTTAGGTGGTTAGGTTGAGGGTTAGGATTAGGTTGAGGGTTAGGGTTAGTGTTAGGGTGAGAGTTAGGGTTAGGGTGATGGTCATTGTGAGGGTCACGTTTAGGGTGCAGCTGAGTGTTGAGGTGAGGGTCGAATTCTGGTGAGGATGAGTGTTAGGGTGTGGTTGAAATTTAGGGTTAGGGTGAGGGTTAGGGTGATGGTGAGTGTTACGGTGAAGGTGAGGGTTAGGCTTAGGGTTAGGGTTAGGGTGAGGGTTAGGGTTAGTTTTAGGGTTAGGGTGAGTTGTCGGGATAGGGTTAGGGTGTAGTTTAGGGTTAGTGTGAGGGTTTGGGTTAGGGTTAGGTTTAGTGTGAGGATAAAGGTTAGGGTGAGGGTTAGGGTGAGGGTGATGTTTTGGGTTAGGGTTAGGGTTACAGTGAAGTTTAGGGTTAGGGTGAGGCTTAGGATTAGGGTTAGGTTGAGGTTTAGTGTTAGGGTGATGTTTAGGGTGAGGTTGAGAGTTAGTGTGAGGGTGAGGTTTAGGTTGAGGGTGAGTGTAAAGTTTAGGGTTAGGATGAGGGTGAGTGTTAGGGTTAGGATTAGGGTTAGGGTTAGGGTTAGGCTGAGGGTGAGGGTGAGGGTTAGGGTGAGGTTTAGGGTTAGTGTGATGGTTAGGTTCAGGTACAGGATGAGGTTTAGGATGAGGGTGAGGGTGAGGGTGAGGGTTTGGGTTAGGTTAAGGGTTAGGGTGAGTTTTATGGTTAGGGTTAGGGTTAGGGTAGGGTCATGGTAATTTTTAGGGTTAGGTTTAGGGTTAGGGTGAGGATGAGGGTGAGGGTTAGTGTTAGGGTTAGGGTTAGGGTTAGGGTGAGGGTGGGGTTGAGGGTTAGGGTTAGGATTAAGGTTAGGTTTAGGGTAAGGCTTTGGGGGAAGGGGAGGTGGAAGGTGAGGATTAGGGTTAAGGTTAGGTTTAGGGTGAGGGCTAAGGTGAGGGTGAGTCTTAGGGTGAGGATGAGGGTCTCGGTTAGGTTAGGGTTAGGGTTAGGGTGAGGATTAGGGTGAGGGTGAGTGTTAAGCTGACGTTAGTTTTAGGGTGAGGGTTAGGGTTAGGGTTATGGTGAGTGTTAGGGTTATGGTGATGTTTAGGGTGAGGATGAGGGTTAGGGTGAGGGTGAGGGTTAGGGTGAGAGTGAGGGTGAGGGTGAATGTGAGTGTTAGGGTTAGGTTTAGGTTTAGGCGGAGGGTGAGGGTGAGGGTTAGGAATAAGAATAGGGTTAGGGTTATGTTTAGGCTGAGGGTGACGGTCAGGTTGAGGGTGAAGATTAGGCTTAGAGTTAGGGTTAGTGTGAGGGTACGGTTAGTTAGAGGGTTATGGTTAGATTTATGGTTAAGGTTAGGGTGAGGGTTACGGTTAGGGTGAGGGTTAGGGTGAGGGTGAGGGTGAGGGTTAGGGTTAAGGTTCGGGTTAGGTTTTGGGTTATGGTTTGGGTGATGTTTAGTGTGAGGGTTCGGGTTAGGGTGAGGATGAGGTTTCGGGTGAGGTTGAGTTTTCGGGTGAGCGTGAGGGTTAGGGTGTGGGTGAGGATTAGGGTTAGGGTGAGGGTTAGCGTTAGGTTTAGGGTTAGTGTGTGGGTGAATGTTAGAGGTAGGGTTAGTGTTAGGTTGAGTGTTAGGATTAGGGTGAGAATTATGGAGTGGGGTAGGGGTAGGTTTAGGTTGAGGTTGTGGTGAGTGTGAGGGTTAGGGTGAGGTTAGGGTGAGGGTTAGTGTTAGGATTAGAGTTAGGGTTAGGGTTAGGGTGAGGTTAAGGGTTAGGTTTAGGGTTAGGATAAGGGTTAGGCTGAGGGTTAAGGTTAGGGTTAGTGTGAGTGTTAGGTTTAGGGTTAGTGTTTGGTTTAGGTTGAGCGTAAAGTTTAGGATGAGGGTTAGTGTTAGGGTGAGGGTTAGGGTGAGGGTAAGGGTTAGGGTTATGGTTAGGGTTAGGGTGAGGGTGAGGGTGAGGGTTAGGTTTATTGTTAGGGTTAGCGTGAGGGTTAGGATGTGGGTAAGGGTTAGGGTGAGGGGTAGGGTGAAGGTGAGGTTTAGGGTTAGGGTGTGGGTAAGGGTTAGGGTGAGTGTTAGGGTGAGGGTGAGTGTTCGTGTGAGGGTTAGGGTTCGGGTGAGGGTGAGGGTTTGGGTGTGGTTATGGGTTAGGTTTACGGTGAGGTTTAGGGTGTCCGTGAGTGATAGGGTGAGGGTGAGGGTTAGGTTTAGAGTGAGGTTTAGTGTTAGGCTTAGGGTGCGGGTTAGGTTTAGAGTGAGGGTTAGGGTTAGGGTTAGGGTTATGGTGAGAGTTAGGGTGAAGTGTTGGGATAGGATAAGTGTGAGGGTTAGGGTTAGAGTGAAGGTTAGACTTAGGGTTAGGGTTAGTGTGAGAATAAGTGTTAAAGTGAGTGTTAGAGTGAGGGTGAGTTTTAGGGTTAGCGTTAAGGTTAGGGTTATGGTGAGATTTGGGGTGAGGGTTAGCGATAGGGTAAGGTTTAGGGTTATGGTTACCGTGAGAGTTAGGGTTAGGGTGAGGTTTAGGGTGAGGTTAAGGGTTAGTGTGAGGGTGAGGGTGAGGGTTAGGGTGAGGGTGAGGGTGAGGTTTAGGATTACGGTGAGGATTAGGGTTAGGGTTAGGGTTAGGGTTAGGTTTAGGTTTAGGGTTAGGATGAGGGTTAGGCTGAGGGTTAGGTTTAGGGTTAGTGTGCGGGTGAGGGTTAAGGTTAGGTTTAATTTATGGTTAAGTTTATGCTTAGGGTGAGGGTTAGGGTGTGGGTAAGTGTTAGGGTGAGGATTAGTTTGAGGGTGAGGGTTAGGATTAGGGTGAGGGTAAGGTTTAGGGTGAGGGTTAGGGTGAATTTGAGGGTTAGGGTTAACATTAGTGTTATGGTGAGGGTGAGGGTTAGGTAATGGTTTGGGTTAAGCTTAAGGATAAGTTAAAGATTAAGCTTGTGTTAGGTTTAGGGTGAGGTTTAGGCTGAGGAGTAGAGTTATAGTTAGTCTAATGGTTAGGTTTAGTGTGAGGTTTAGGGTTAGGATTAGGGTGACAGTAATGTTTAGGTTGAGGGTTAGGGTGAGTGTGAGTTTTAGGGTTAGCAGTAGGTTTAGGGTTAGTGTTAGGATGAGGGTTAGAGTTAGGTTGATGGTTAGGGAGAGTTTGAGGGTGAGTTTGAGGGTTACGGTTAGGGTGAGGGTTAGTGTTAGGGTGAGGGTTTGGGTGAGGGTGAAGTTTAGGGTGAGGGTGAGGTTGAGGATGAGATTTTCGGTTAGGTAAGGGTTAGGGTTAGGGTTAGGTTGAGGATTAGGGTGACCGTGTGGGTTAGGGTTAGTATTAGGGTTAGGGTGAGGGTGAGGATGAGGCTGATAATTAGTGTTAGGATGAGTGTTAGGGTTAGGATTATGGTGAAGGTGAGGGTGAGGGTGAGGGTTATGTTAGGGTTAGTGTGACTGTTAGGGTTACGTTGAGTGTTAGGGTTAGGGTGAGGGTTAATGTGAGGGTGAGCTTTAAGGTGAGGATTAGGGTTAGGTTGAGCATTATGGTTAGGGTTAGGGTTATTGTTAGATTGATGTTTAGGGTGAGGGTGAGGTTTAGGGTGAAGGTGAGGGTGAGGGTGAGGGTGAGGGTGTAGGTGAGGTTTAGGGTTAGTGTAAGGTTTAGGGTGACTGTGAGGGTTAGGGTGAAGGTGAGGGTTAGGGTTAGGGTTAGGGTGAGGGTTACGGTTAGGTTTAGAGTGAGGGGTAGTGTGAAGGCTAGGGTTAGGGTTAGGGTGAGTGTGAGGATAATGTTTAGGGTGTGTGTTATGGTGAGAGTGAGGGTTATGGTTAGTGTTAGGGTTAGGGAGTGGGTTAGGGTTAGGGTGAGGGTTCGGGTGAGGGTGAGGGTTAGGGTTAGGTTTAGGTTTAGGGTGAAGGTTTGGTTTAGGTTTAGGGTGAAGGTAAGCTTGAGGGGCAGGGTTAGATTTTCGGTGAAGGTTCGGGTGAGAGTGAGGGTTTGGGTGTGGGTGATGGTTAGGGTTATGGTGAGGGTTAAGGTGATGGTAAGAGTTAGGGTGAGGGCGAGGATTAGGGCTAGGGTGAGCATTAGGGTGAGTGTTAGGGTTAGGGTTAGTGTGAGGATTAGGGTTAGGGTTACACTTATTGTTAGGATTATGGTGAAGATGAGGGCTAGGGTGAAAATGAGGGTTCGGGTTAAGGTTAAGATGAGGGTTATGGTTAGGTGAGGGTTAGGGTTAGGTTTAGGGTGACGTTTAGGGTTAGTGTGATGTTTAGGTTGAGGGTGAGGTTTAGGGTGAGTGTGAGTGTTTGGGTTAGGTTTAGGGTGAGGGTGAATGTGAGGGTTAGGTTTCGGATTATGTTTGTTTTAGGGTTAGATTTGGGGTGAGGGTTAGGTTTAGTATGTGGGTTAGGGTTAGGGTTAGGGTGAGGGTAAGTATTAGGGTGAGGGTTAGGGTGAGAGTGAGGGTTAGGATTAGCGTGAGTGTTACTGTGAGTTTTAGGGTGAGGGTTAGATTTAGAGTTAGGGTTAGGGTGAGTGTGTGGGTTCTGGTTAGGTTTAGGGTGAGGGTTAGGTTTAAGGTGATGTTTAGGGTGAGGGTGAAAGTTAGGGTTAGGGTTAGAGTGAGAGTGAATGGGAGGGTGAGGGATAGGGTTAGGGTTAGGGTTAGGGTAAGTGTGAATTTGAGGGTGAGGATTAGGGTTATTGTTAGTGTTAGGGTTAGTGTGAAGGTGAGGGTTTGGATGAGGGTGATATTTAGGGTGAGAGTTAGGGTGCCTCTGAGAGTTAGGGTAAGTGTGATGGTTCAGGATCGGGGTAGCATTAGCCTGAGGGTTAGTGTTAGGGTTAGGATTAGGGTGAGGGTTAGGTTGAAGGATGGGGATAGGGTTAGGTTTATGGTTAGTGTGAGGATTAGGGTTAGCATTATGGTTAGGGTGAGGGTTAGCGTTAGGGTTAAAGTGAGGGTTAGGGTGAGAGGTAGGGTTAGGTTTAGGGTTAGCTTTAGGGTTTGGTTGAGGATGAGGGTTATGGTTAGTGATAGGGTGAGGATTAGTGTTAGGGTTAGGGTTAGGGTGAGGGCTAGGATGAGGGGTAGGGTTAGGATTGGGGTTAGGGTGAGGGTTAGTGTGAGGGTTAGGGTCAGTGTAAGGATTAGGGTGAGGGTGAGGTTGAAGATAAGGGTTAGGGTGAGGTTTAGGGTGAGTTTGAGGTTTAGATTTAGCATTCAGATTAGGATTAGGGTGAGGGTGAGGGTAAGGGTTAGGCTTAGAGTGAGGGTGAGGGTAGTGTTAGCATTAAGCTTAGGATTAGGTATAGTGTAAGGGTTAGGGTTTGGAGTAGGGTTATGGTTATGGTTAGTCTGAGGGTGGGGGTGAGGGTGAGGGTGAGGTTTAGGGTTAGGGTTAGGTTTAGGGTGAGGGCTAGGGTGAGGGTGGGTGTTAGGATGTGGGTATGGGTGAGGGTAAGGGTTTCAGTTACGAAAGGCTTACGGATAGGGTTATGGTAAGGATTAGAGTGAGGGTGAGCTTTAAGGTGAGGATTAGGTTTAGAGTGAGCATTAGGTTTAGGGTTATTTTTAACTTGATGTTTAGGGTGAGGGTTAGGGTTAGGGGGAATATGAGGGTGAGGGTGAGGGTGAGGGTGAAGGTGAGGGTTAGGGTTAGGTTTAGGGTGAGGGTTATGATTAGGTTTAGGGTGAGGGGTAGTGTGAAGGCTAGTGTTAGGGTTAGGGTGAGGGTGAGAGTTAATGTGAGGTTTAAGGTTAGGGTTAGTGTTAGTGTGAGGATAAGGTTTAGAGTGTGAGTTATTGTGAGAGTGCGGGATAGGGTTAGCGTTAGGGTTAGGTTTGGGGTTAGGGTTAGGGTGAGTGTTCGGGTTCGGGTTCGGGTTAGAGTTAGGGTTAGGTTTAGGGTGAGGGTTAGGGTGAGGTTTAGGGTGAGGGTAAGCGTGAGGGGTAGGGTTAGGTTTTGTGTGAGGGTTCAGGTGATGGTGAGGGTTAGGGTGTGGGTGACGGTTAGGGTTAGGGTGAATGTTAAAGTGACGGTAAGGGTTAGGATAATGGTGAGGATTAGGGTTAGGGTTAGCATTAGGGTGTGTGTTAGGGTTAGGGTTAGTGTGAGGATTAGGTTTAGGGTTAGGTTTAGAGATATGGTGAGAGTAAGGATTACGGTGAGGTTTAGGGTGAGGGTGAGGGTTAGGGTTAGGGTTGGGGTTTGGGTGAGGGTTAGGGTGAGGGTTAGGTTAGGGTGAGAGTGAGGGTGAGGGTGAGGGTTGGGGTTAAGGTGAGGGTGAGGGTTAGGTTTAGCATGAGGGTTTGGGATAGGGTTAGGTTTAGGGTGAGAGTTAGGGTTAGGCTTAGTATTAGAGTTAGGGTGAGTTTAAGGCTTAGGTTGAGGGATAGGGTGATGTTTAGGGTTAGGCTTAGGGTGAGGGTGAGGGTAAGTGCTAGGGTGAGGGCTAGGGTATAGGTAGGGTTTGGGTGAGTGTTAGGGTTATGGTGAGTGTGAGTGTGAGTGTTACGATTAGGCTTAGTTTTATTGTTAGCATGAGGGTTATGGATAGGGTTAGGGCTACGGTGAGGGTTAGGGTTAGGGTTAGGTTTAGAGTTAGGGTGTGGGTGAGGGTGTGGGTTAAGGTTTGGATTAGTGTTAGGGTAAGGGTTAGGGTGAGGGTTAGGCTGAGGGGTAGGGGTAGGGTTAGGGTGAGGGTGAGGATAAAGTTGAATGTGATGGTTAGGATTTGGGTGAGGTTTAGCGTTAGCATTAGGGTTAGGGTTAGGGTTAGTGTGAGTGTTATGATTAGGGTTATGGTTAGGGTGAGGTTTAGGGTTAACATTAGGGTTAAGGTTAGGTTTAAGTTGAGGGTTAGGGTTAGGGTGAGTGTGAGGGTGAGGGTTAGGGTTAGGGTTAGGGTGAGGTTGAGGATGAGGTTTAGGGTTAGCATTAGGGTACCGGTTAAGATTAGGTTGAGGGTTAGGGTTAGGATAGGGTTAGGGTGGGTGTGAGGGTGAGCGTTAGGGTTAGTGTTAGGGTGAGTTTTAGGGTTAGGGTTAGGGTTAGGTTTAGGGTTAGAGTGAGGCTTAGGTTGAGGGTTAGTGTTAGGGTGAGGGTTATGGTGAGGGTGAGGGTGAGGGTAAGGGTTAGGGTGAGGGTGAGGTTTAGAGGTAGTTTTAGGGTTAGAGTGAAGATTGGGTTAGTGTTTGCATTAGGGTTAGGGTTAGGCTTAGTGTGAGGGTTAGGGTTAGGGTTAGGGTGAGGGTGAGGATGAGGTTAAGGGTTAGGGTTAGGTTTAGGGTGAGGGCTAGGGTGAGGGGGAGGTTTAAGGTGAGGATTAGGGTTAGTGTGATGATTAGGGTTAGGGTGAGGGTGAGGGTTAGGGTTAGGGTGATATTTAGGGTTTGGGTGAGGTTTAGGGTAAGGTTGAGGGTGAGGGTGAGGGTGTGGTTGTAGGTTGGGGTTAGGTTTAGGGTGAGGGTTAGGGTGACGGTGATGGTTAGTGTGAAGGTGAGTGTTAGGGTTAGGGTTAGGGTGAGGGTAAGGGCTAAGTTTAGGGTGAGGTTTACGGTTAATGTGGGGGTTAGGTTTAGGGTTAGGATTACTGTGAGGATAAGGTTAAGGGTGTGGATTAGGGTGAGAGTGGGGGTTAGCATTAGCGTTAGGTTAGGGTGTGATTTAATGTTAGGGTGAGGGTTATGGTGAGGGTTAGGGTTAGTTTGAGGCTTTGTGTTAGTGTTCGGGTTAGTGTGAAGATATGGGTTAGGGGAAGGTTTAGGGTGAGAGTGAGGGTTAGAGTTAGCATTAGGTTTAGGGGGAGGTTTATGGTGAAGGTTAGGGTTAGGGTGACATTGAGGGTTAGATTCAGGTTTAAGGTGTGGGTTAGGTTTAGGGTTAAGGTAACGGTGAGGGTGAGGGTGAGAGTGAGGGTGAGGGTGAGGTTTAGGGTGTTGGTGACGGTTCGGGTTAGGGGGAGTGTGAAGGTGAGTGTGAGGGCTAGGGTTAGGGTTAGGGTTATGATGAGGTTAAGAGTTAGGGTGAGGTTTAGGGTGAGGGTGAGGATTAGGGTTAACATTAATGTGGTGAGGGTTAGGGTGACGGTTAGTGTTAGGGTCAGGGTGAGGGTGAGGTTTAGGGTTAGGGTTAGGGTGAGGGTTAGGATTAGGGTGAGGATTAGGGATAGGGTTATGGTTAGGATGAGGGTTAGGCTGAGAGTTAGGTTTAGGGTTAGAGTTAGGGTGAGAGTTAGGGTGAGGGTAAGGGTTAGGGTGAGGTTTAGGGTGAGTTTGAGGGATAGGGTTAGGGTTAGGTTTAGTGTGGGCATTAGGGTGAGGTTTAGAGTTTGGTTTAGGATAAGTGTTAGGGTGAGGATTAGGGAGAGGATAAGGGTTAGGGTGAGGGTGAGGGTGGGTGTTTAGGGTAGGGTGAGGGTATGGTGAGTGTGAGGGTTAGGGATAGCATTAGGGTTAAGGGTAGGGAAGGGTGAGGGTTAGGGTTAGGGTTAGGGTGAAGTTTAGGGTTAGGGTTAGATTTAGAGTGAGGGGGAGGTGAGGTTTAGGGTTTGGATTAGGGTTAGTGTTAGGGTTAGTGTGAGGGTTAGGTTGAGGGGTAGGGTTAGGGTCATGGTGAGGGTGAGGGTGAGGTGTAGATTTAACATCAGTGTTTCAGTTAGGGTTATGTTGAGGGTTAGGGTTAGGGTAGGTAAGGGTGAGTGTGAGAGTGAGCGTTAGGGTTAGGGTTAGGGTCATGGTTAGGGTTAGGGTGAGGGTTAGGGATAGGGTGAGGTTGAGGGTGAGGGATAGGGTTATGATGAGGGTAAGGATTAGGGTGAGTGTTAGGGTTATGGTGAGGGTGAAGGTGAGGGTTAGGTTTAGGATTAGGGTTAGGGTCAGTGTGAGGTTTTGGGATAGGTTTAGGGATAGGGTTAGTGTTAGAATTAGGGTGAGGGTGAGGGTGAGGGTTACGTTTTGGATTAGTTTTATGTTTAGGTTTAGGCTGAGGGTGAGTTTGAGTGTGAGTGTGAGGGTTAGGGTTAGGGTGAGTGTTAGGATTGGGGTTAGGGTTAAGGTTAAGGTGAGGGTTAGGGTTAGGGTTAGGGTTAGAATGAGGGTTAGGCTGAGGGTTAGGTTTAAGGTTAGGTTGAGGGATAGGGTTAGGTTGAGTGTGAGGGTTAGGATTAGGCTTAGAGTTAGGGTGAAGTTTAGGGTGAGGGTTAGAGTTTTTGTTAGGTTTAGGGTTAGGGTGATGGTTAGGGTGATTGTTAGGGTTAGGGTGAGGGTGAGGGTGAGGGTAAGGCTTAGGTGAGGTTTAGGGTGAGGGTGAGGGATAGGGTTTTTGGTGAGGGTAAGGGTTAGGGCGAGGTTTAGGGTGAGGGTGAGGGATAGGGTTATGGTGAGGGTAACGGTTATGGCGAGGTTTAGGGTGAGGTTGAGGGTTAATGTTAGCATTAGTGTTACGGTGAGCGTGAGGGTTAGGGTGAGGGGTAGGGTTAGGTTTAGGGAGAGGGTGAGGATTAGGGTTAGGGTTAGGGTTAGGGTGAGGGTTAGGCTGAGTGTTAGGTTTAGGGTAAGGGTTAGTGTGAGGGTTAGGGTGAGGTTTAATGTTAGGTTTAGTTTTAGGGTGAGGTTAAGGATGAGGTTAAGGTTTAGGGTGAGTGTTAGAGTGAGGTTGTGGTTTAGGGTTAGCATTAGGGTTAGGGATAGGGTTGGGCTTAGGGTTAATTTTAGTGTTATTGTTAGGTATAGGGTGACATTGAGGTTGAGGGTTAGGTTTAGGGTTAGGTTTAGGGTGAATTCTATGGTCATGGTGAGGGTTAGGGTGAGGGTGAGTGTTTCGGTTAGAAAAGGCTTACGGTTAGGGTTAGTATGAGGATTAGAGTGAGGGTGAGGTTTAAGGTGAGGGTTAGGGTTAGGGTTAAGGTGAGGTTGAGGGTGAGGCTGAGGATTAGGGTTAGGGTTAAGATTAGGGTTAGGGTTAGGGACAGGCTGAGCGTGGGGGTAAGGGTGAGGCTTAGGGTGTAGGTGAGGTTTTGGGTTAGGGTAAGTGTTAGGGTGATTGTGAGGGTTAGGGTTAAGGTGACGGTTTCGGTTAGGGAGATGCTTAGGGTGAGGGATAGGGTGAGGTGTAGCGTTATATTTAGGATGAGTGTTATGGTTAATGTGTGTTTTAGGTTTAGGTTTAGGGTTAGAGTGAGAATAAGGTTTAGGATGAGGGTTAGGGTGAGAGTGAGGGTTAGAGTTAGCATTTTGGGTAGGGTGAGGGTTAGGGTGAGGGTTAAGGTGAGGGTTAGGGTTAGGGTGAGGGTGAGGGTTCGAGTTAGGCTTAGGGTGAGGGTTAGGGTTAGGTTGAGAATTAGGGTAGGGTAAGGGTGAGCGTGTGGGTCTGGGTGATGGTGAGTGTTAGGGTGTGGGTGAAGGTTTGGGTTAGGGTGAGGGTTAAGGTGACAGTGAGGGTTTGGGTGAGGTTGAGGGTTAGGGTTAAGGTGAGCGTTAGGGTGAGGGTTATGGTTAGGGTTACTGTGAGGATTAGGGTTAGGATTAGGGTTATGGTGAGGGTAAGGCTTAGGGTGAGGTTTAGGTTGAGGGTGGGGGTTAGGGTTAGTATTAGAGTTAGGGTGAGGATTAGGGTGAGGTTGAGGGTTAGACATAGTTTTGGGGTTAGGGTCAGGGTCAGGGTTAGGGTTAGGTTTAGAGTTAGGGTGAGGGTGAGGGTTAGAGTTAGGATTAGGGTTAGGGTTAGGGTTAGGCTGAGGGAGAGGGTGAGGGTGAGGGTGAGGTTTAGGGATGGGGTGAGGGTTAGGGTTAGAGTTATGGTTAGATTTAGGTTGAGGGTTATGGTTAGGGTTAGGAAGAGGGTTTGGCTGAGGGTTAAGGTTCGAGTTTGGCTGATGGTTAGGGTTCGTGTGAAGGTTAGGGTGAGTATTAGTGTGAGAGTTAGGTTTAGGGAGAAGGTTAGGGTGAGGGTTAGGTTTAGGGTGAGGGTTAGGTTTAGGGATAGGGTGACGATAAAATTTAGGGTGAGGGTTAGGGTGAGGGTGAGGGTTGGGGTTAGGGTGAGGGTTAGTATGAGCGTTAGGGTGAGGTTTAGGGTTAGGTTTAGGGTTAGGGTGAGTTTTAGGGTGAGGTTTTATGTTAGTGTTAGGGATAGGGTTAAGGATAGGGTTAGGGTGAGGGCAAAGGTTAGAGTGAGGGTTAGGATGAGTTTGAGGGTAAGGGATAGCATTATGTTAAGTGTTACCTTTAAGGTGAGGGTTAGGGTTAGGGTTAGGATTAGGGTGCGGGTGAGGTTTTTGGTTAGCATTAGGGTTAGGGTTAGGGTTAGAGTGAGGGTTGGGTTAGGGTGAGGGTTAGGGTGAGTGTGAGGGTGAATGTTAGGTTTTGGGTTAGGGTGAGGGTTAGGATTAGGGTGGGGGTTAAGTTTAGGGTGAAGGTGAGGGTAAGGGTTAGGGTGAGGGCTAGATTTAGGGTTAGGGTTAGGGTGAGGTTTAGGTTTCGGGTGAGGGTGAGGGTGAGGGTCATTTTTATGATTAGGCTTTGGTGTAGGGTTAGACTTAGGGTGAGGGTGAGGTTGAGGGTCAGATTTAGGTTTAGGGTGAGGGTTAAGGTTATGGTTAAGGTTAGGGTGAGCCTAAGGGAGAGGGTTAGGCTGAGGGTGATGCTGAGGTTGACAGTTAGGGTTTGGGTGAGGGTTAGGGTGAGTGTGAGTTTTAGGGTTAGCGTTAGGTTTAGGGTGAGGGTTATGGTGAGGGTTCGGGTTAGGGTTAGGCTGAGGGTTAGAGTTAGGGTTAGGGTGAGGATTAGGATTGGGGTGAGGGTTAGGGTTAGGATTACAGTGAGAGTGAGGGTGAGGGTGAGAGTGAGTTTTAGGGTTTGGGTGACGGTTAGGGTTAGGTGGAGGGTTAAGTTGAGGATGAGGATTAGAGTGAGGGTGAGGATTAGGGTAAGGGTTGAGGGTTAGGTTTAGGGTTATTATGAGGATTAGGGTTAGGGTAAAGGTTATGGTGAGGGTAATGGTTAGGGTGAGGTTAAGGGTTAGTGTTAAGATTAGGGTTAGGGTTAGGATTAGGCTGAGCATGAGGGTGAGGTTTAGGGTGAGCGTTAGGGTTAGGATTAGGTTTAGTTTGCAGGTTAGGGTTACGATTAGGTTTAGGGTTAGGGTTAGTGTGAGGGTAATGGTAAGGGTGAGGGTTAGGGTGAGGGTGAGTGTTAGGGTGAGTGTAAGGGATAGGGTGAGGCTTAGGGTGAGGGTGAGAGTTAGGATTAGAATTAGAGTTAGGGTGAGGGTTAGGGTTACGGTGAGCGATAGGGTTAGGATTAGGGTTAGAGTGAGGATTAGGGTTAGTGTGAGGATAAGGGTGAGGGTGAGGGTTAGGGTGAGGATAAGGTGTAGGGTGAGGGTTAGGCTTAGGTTTAGGGTGAGGGTTACGGTGAGGTTGATTGTGAGGGTTAGGTTTAGGGTTAGGGTTAGTGTGAGGGTGAGGTTGAGGGTTAGGTTTAGGATTAGCTTTATGGTTATGGATAGTGTGAGTGTTAGGGTGAGGATGAGGGTTTGGGTGATGGTGAGGGTTAGGGTGTAGGCGAGGGTTAGGATTAGTGTGAGGATTAGGGTAAGGATTAAGGTTAGGGTGATGGTGAGGGTAAGGTTTAGGGTGAGGTTTAAGGTGAAGATGTGGTTTAGGGTTAGCGTTACGGTTACGGTGAGTGTTAGGGTTAGGGTTAGGTTTAGGGTGAGGGTGAGGGTTAGTGTTAAGTTTTAGGTTAGGGTTAGGGTGAGTGTTAGGTTTAGGGTGAGGGTTAGCTTTAGGGTAAGGGTTAGGGTTAGGATTAAGTTTAGTGTTAGGATTAAGGTGAGGGTCAGGGTGAGGGTTAAAGTTATGTTGAGTGTTAGGGTTAGGCTGAGGTTTAGGGTTAGGGTGATATTTATTGTGAGAGTGAGGTTTAGGGTGAGGATGAGTGTTAGGGTGAGAGTGAGGGTTCGGGTGAGTTGAGGGTTAGGGTGTGCTTGAGGGTTAGTTTTAGGTTTAGGGTTAGGGTGAGGGTTAGGGTTATGGTTAGGGTTAGGGTGAGAGTTATTGTGAGGTGTAGGGATAGGGTTAGTTTAAGGGTGAGGGTGAGGGTGAGCATTACCGTTAGGGATAGGGAGAGGGTTAGGTTGAGGTTTAGGTTTAGGGTGAGGGTGAGGGTTAGGGTGAAGGTGAGGGTGAGGGTTTCTGTTATGTAAGGGTTAGCGTTATTTTTAGGGTGAGGATTAGTTTGAGGTTGAGGGTTAGTGTGAGTGTTAGGGTTAGGGTGAGGGTTGGGGTTAGGATTTGGGTGAGGGTTAGGGTGTGGGTGAGGGTTAGGGTTAGGTTGAGTGTTAGGGTGAGGTTTAGTTTGAGGGTGAGGGTTAGGATTATCGTTGGGGTTAGGGTAAGTATAGGGTGAGGGTTAGGGTTAGGGTTAGGGTGAGGGTGAGGGTTAGGGTGAGGATGAGGTTGAGGGTTAGTTTGAGGGTGAGGGTGAGTGTGAGGGTTACAGTTAGGGTCAGGGTTAGGGTGAGGGTGAGGGTTAGGGTTAGGATGAGGATTAGGTTTACTGTGAGGGTTAGGGTTATTATTACGGTTAGGGTTAGGGTGAGGGTGAAGGTTAGGGTCACTGTTAGGATGAGGTTAAGGGTTAGGGTCAGGGTTAGGGTGAGGGTGAGGCTTAGGGTAAGGCTTAGGGTGAGGGTGAGGGTTAGGGTTAAGGTTAAGGTTAGGGTGAGGGTGAGTGTTAGCGTTAGGTTTAGGGTGAGCTTTAGGTTTAGGTTTAGGTTTATTCTTAGGATTACAGTTAATATGAGAGCTAGGGTGAAGTTGAGGGTTAGGGTTAGGTTTAGGGTTAGGATGAGGGTTAGGTTTAGGTGAGGGTTAGGGTTAGTGTGAGGGTTTAGGGTGAGGGTTAGGGTTAGTGTGATGTTTAGTTTGAGGGTGAGGGTTAGGGTCAAGGTGAGGTTTTGGGTTAGGTTTAGGGTGAGGGTAAGTGTGATCGTTAGGTTTAGGATTAGGGTTAGATTTAGGGTTAGAGTTGAGGTGAGGGTTAGGTTTAGTGTGAGGGTTAGGTTTAGGGTTAGGGTAAAGGTAAGTATTAGGGTGAGGGTTAGGGTGAGAGTGAAGGTTAGGATTATCGTGAGTGTAAGTGTGAGGGTTAGTGTGAGGTTTAGGTTAGAGTTAGGGTTATGGTGAGGGTGAGGGTTATTGTTAGTGTTAGGTTTAGGGTTAGGTTGAGTGTGAGTGTGAGGGTGAGGGTGAAGGTGAGGGTTAGGGTTAGTGTGAGGGTTTGGATTATTTTTAGAGTTAGGGTGAGGGTGAGGTTTAGGGTGAGGATGAGGGTTCTGGTGAGGATGATGGTAAGGGTGAGAGTTAGGGTGTCTGTGAGGGTTAGGGTAAGGGTGAGGGTTCTAGTTAAGGGTAGCATTAGCATGAGGGTTAGGGATACGGTTCGAATTAGGGTGAGGTTTAGAGAGAAGG
This sequence comes from Dipodomys merriami, assembly GCF_024711535.1. Classification (NCBI taxonomy): domain Eukaryota; kingdom Metazoa; phylum Chordata; class Mammalia; order Rodentia; family Heteromyidae; genus Dipodomys; species Dipodomys merriami. Next base: position 2,575,002 of record NW_027206490.1, on the reverse strand, counting down.
ATGGGGATAGGGTTAGGGTTATGGTTAGTGTGAGGATTAGAGTTAGGGTGAGGGTTAGGGAGAGGTTTAGAGTTAGGGTTAAGGTGAGGATTAGGGTGATAGGTACGGTTAGGGTTAGGGTGAGGGTTAGGCTTAGTGTGAGGGTTAGGGTTAGGATTAGGATTAGGGTTAGGGTGAGTATAAGGGTTAGGGTGAGGGTTAGTTTGAGAGTGAGGGTTAGGGTTAGCGTGAAGGTTAGGGTGAAGGGTAGAGTGGGGGTTAGGATGAGGGTTATGGTTAGGGTTAGAGTTGAGGATTAGGGTGAGCGTAAGGTTTAGCATGAGGGTTAGGGTGATTGTGAGGTATAGGGTTACGGTCAGGGTAAGGGTTAGGGCGAGGGTTAGGGTAAGGTTGAGGGTTAGGTTAGCATTTTTATTAGGGTGAGGGTGAAGGTTAAGGTGAGGTTTAGGGTTGGGGTTAGGGATAGGGTGAGGATTAGGGTTATGGTTACATTTAGGGTGAGGGTTAGGCTAAGTGGTAGGGTTAGGGTTAGGGTTAGTGTGAGAGTTAGGGTGAGGGTTATGGTTTGGGTCAGGTTAGGATGACGGTGAGGGTGAGGTAGAGGTTAAGTTTTAGGATGAGAGTTAGTGTGAGGGTGAGGTTTAGGGTTAGCATTAGGGTTAGGGTTAGGGTTAGGTTGAGGGTTAGCGTTATGGTTGTGGTTAGGGTGAGTGTGAGGTTTAGGTTTAGCATTAGGGATAGGGTTAGGGTTAGGGTGAGGTTTAGGGTTAGGCTTATGTTGACTGTGAGGGTGAGGGTTAGGTTTAGGATTAGGGTTAGGGTTAGGGTTAGGCTGAGAATGAGGGTGAGGGTGCGGATGAGGGTTAGGGTAAGGGATAGGTTTATTGTGAGGGCGAGGGTCAGTTTGAGGGGTAGGGTTAGGGTTAGGGTGAGGGTGAGAGTTTTGGTTAAGAAAGGGTTATGTTTAGGGTTATGGTGAGGATTAGGGTGAAGTTTCCGGTAATGGTGAAGGTTAGGGTTAGTGTGAGGGTTAGGGTTAGGGTGAGTGTTAGGGTGATGGTGAGGGTTAGGGTTAGTGTAAGGGTTAGGGTTAGGGTGAGTTTTAGGGTGACGGTGAGGGTTAGGGGGAGGGTTATGGTGAGGGTGAGGGTTAGGGTTAGGGTTAACGTGAGGGTTAGTGTGAGGGTTAGGGTGAGGGGCAGGGTTAGGTTTAGTGTGAGGGTTAGGGTTAGTGTGAGGCTTAGCGTTTGGGTAGGGATAGTGTGAGGATAAGGGTTAGGTTGAGTGTCAGGGTGAGAATGAGGGTTTGGGTTAGCGTTAGGATTAGGGTGAGGGTTATGGTGATGGTTAGGGTTAGAGTTAGGGTTAGTGTGGGGGTGAGGGTTAGAATTGGTATTACGGTGAGTGTTAGGGTTGGTTGAGGGTTAGGGATAGGGTTAGGTTTAGTTTGAGGGTTCGGGTGAGGGTTCGGGTGTAGGTGAGGGTTAGGGTCTGGGTGACGGTTAGGGTTAGGGTGAGGGTTCACGTGACAGTAAGGGTTAGGGTGAAGGTGAGGATTAGGGTTAGGGTGAGTGTTAGGGTTTGGGTGAGGGTTAGGGTTAGTGTGAGGATTACGGGTAGGGTTAGGGTTATGCATATGTTGAGGGTAAGGGTTAGGGTGAGGTTTAGGGTGAGGGTGAGGGTTAGGGTTAGTGTTGGGGTTTGGGTGAAGGTTAGGGTGAGGTTTAGGGTTAGAGTGAGGGTGAGGGTGAGAGTTAGGGTTAGGGTTAGTGTGAGGTTTAGGGTTAGGATGAGGGTTAGGGTTTGGTTTAGGGTTAGGGTGAGAGTTAGAGTAAGGGTTAGAATTAGATTTAGGGTGAGGATATGGCTTAGGGTGAGGTTTAGGGTTAGGTTGAGAGTTAGGGTGAGGGTGAGGGTGAGAGTAAGTGTTAGGGTGAGTGCTAGGGTTAGGGTTATGTTTTGGTTTATCGTGAGTGTGAGGGTGAAGGTTAGGTTTAGGATTAGTGTTAGGGGTAGGGTGAGGCTTATGGATAGGGTTAGGGTTAGGGTGAGCATTAGGCTGATGGGTTGGGGTAGCGTTAGTGTGAGGGTGAGAGTAAAGTTAACGGTGATGGTTAGGATTTGGGTGAAGATTAGGGAAGGCATTAGGATTAGGGTTAGGGTTAGGGTGAGTGATATGGTTAGGTTTAGGGTGAGGGTGAGGGTTTCTGTTAGGAAAGGCTCAGGGTGAGGGTGAGGGTGATGGTGAAGGTGAGGGTATAGTTGAGGGTTAGGGTTAGGTTGAGGGTAGGGTGACGGTGAGGGTTAGGGTGAAGGTGAGGGTTAGGGTTAGGGTGAGGGTGAGGACTAGGGTTAGGTTTAGGGTGAGGGTTAGGGTTAATGTGAAGGTTAGGGTTAGGGTTAAGGTTAGTGTGAGGATAAGAGTTAGGGTGAGGGATAGGGTGAGATTGAGGGTTAGTTTTAGTGTTAGGGTTAGGGTGAGCGTTAGGTTGAGGGTTAATGTGAGGTTTAGGGTTAGTATGAGGGTGAGTGTTAGAGTTAGGTTTAGGGTGAGGGTTAAGTTTAGGGTGAGGTTTAGTGTAAGATTATGGTGAGGGTGAGGGTTCGGGTGAGTGTGAGTTTTAGGGTGTGGGTGACGGTTAGGGTTAGGGTAAGGGTTAAGGTGATGGTGAGGGTTAGAGTGAAGGTGAGGATGAGGGTTAGGGTTGCGGTAGGATTGGTGTTAGTGTTAGGGTTAGGGTTATGGTGAGGGTAAGGGATAAAATGAGGTTTAGGGTGAGGGTGAGGTTTAGGGATCAGCGTTAGAGTTAGGGTGAGAGTTAGGGTGAGGGTTAGTGTTCAGGTAAGTGTTAGGTTTAGGGAGAGGGTTAGAGTTAGGGTTAGGGTTAGGGTTAGGGTTAAGTTAAGGTTTAGGGTGAGGGTTAGGGAGAGGGTACGGGTTAGGGTTAGTTTGAGGGTTAGGGTGGGCCTTAAGGACAGTGTTAATTTTAGGTTTAGGGTTAGGTTGAGGGTTAGGGTGAGGTATAGTGTTAGTGTTAGGTTAGGGTTTGGATGAGGGTTAGGGTGAGGGTAAGGGTTAGAGTGAGGTTTAGGGTAAGGGTGAGGGTTAGGGTTAAGCATTAGGGTTAGGTTTAGGGTTAGGGTGAGGTTTAGGGTTAGGGTTAGGGTTAGTTTGAGGGTTAGGTATAGGGTTGGTGTTAGGATGAAAGTCAGCTTTAGGGTTAGGGTTACAGTTAGGGTTAGTGGGAGTGTGAGGGTTAGGGTTAGGATTAGGGTTAGGGTTAGGTTTAGGCTGATTGTGAGGCTGTGGGTTAGGGTGAAGTTTAGGGTTAGGGTGAGGGTCAGGTTTAGGGTTAGGGTTAGGGTTAGACTGAGGGTGAGAGTGAGGGTTAGGCTGAAGGGCAGGGTTAGGGTTAGGGTTAGCATGAGGGTTAGGGTTAGGGTTAGGGAGGGGTAGGGTGAGGGGTAAAGTTAGGGTTAGTGTGAGTTTTAGCATTAATATGAGGTTTAGGGTTAGGGTTAGGATTACTGTGAGTATAAGGGTTAGTTTGAGGATTAGAGTGAGAGTGAGGGTTAGGGTTAGCATTAGGGTTAGGTTGAGGGATAAGGTGAGCGTTTGGTTGAGGGTTAGGCTTAGGTTTAGGGTTAGGGTAAGGATTAGGGTGAGGGTAAGATTTAAAGTGAGGGTTAGGGTGAGAATGAGAGTTAGGGATAGCATTAGGGTTAGGATTAGGTTTAGGTTGAGGGTTAGAGTGAGGGTTAGGGTGATGGTGAGGTTTAGGGTGAGGTTGAGGTTTAGGGTTAGGGTTAGGGTTAGGGTTGGGATGAGTGTTAGGGTTAGGTTTAGGTTAAACTTAGGGTTAGGGTGACATGTACGGTTAGCTTTAGGGTGAGGGTTAGGGTTAGTGTGAGGATTAGGGTTATGGTTAGGGTTAAGGTTAGGTTGAGGGTTAAGTTTAGGGTGAGGGTTAGGATGAGGGTTAGGCTGAGGGTTAGGGTTAGGGTTCGGGGGAGGGTAAGGGTTAGGGTGAGGGTTAGAGTAAGGTTAAGGTAAGGGTTAGGGTGAAGATGAGGGTTAGGATTAGGATTAGGGTGAGGGTTAGGGATAGGGTTAGGGTGGGGGTTTTGGTTATATTTAGGTTCAGAGTTAGGTTGAGGGAGAGTGTGAGGTTTAGCGTTTGGATTAGGTTTAGGCATAGGCTTCAGCTGAGGCTGAGGTTGAGTGTGAGGGTGAGGGTTAGGGTTAGGGTTAGGGTGAGGGTGAGTGCTAGTGTTAGCCTTAAGGTTTGGGTGAGGGTTAGGGTTAGGGTTAGGTTGAGGTTGAGGGTGAGGGTTAGGGTCAGGGCTAGGATTAGGGTGATGGCTAGGGTGAGCTTGAGGGTTAGTGTGAGGGTTTCAGTTAGGAAAGGTTTAGTGTTAGGGGTAGGGTGAGGATTAGGGTGAGGGTGAGTTTTAAGGTGAGGGTTATGGTTAGGGTGAGGATTAGGTTTAGGGTTAGAATCAGGGTTTAGGTTAGTGTGATGTTTAGGTTGAGGGTGAGGTTGAGGGTGAGGGTGAGGTTTAGGGTGAAGGTTAGGGTGTAGGTGAGGGTTAGGTTTAGGTTGAGTTTTAGGGTGACGGTGGGGTTTAGGATGAAGGTGAGGGTTAGGGTTACTTTTAGGGTGAGTGTTAGAGTGAGGCTTAGTGTGAGGATTAGGGTTAGGTTTAGTATTATGGAGAGGGTAAGGGTTAAGGTGAGGTTTAGGGTGAGGGTGAGGGTTAGGGTTACCGTTAGAGTAAGGGTGAGGTTTAAGGTGAGTGTTAGGGTTAGGGTGAGGTTGAGGTTTAGGTTTAGGGTGAGGGTTGGGGTTAGGATGAGTGTCAAGGTTAGTGTTAGAGTTAGAGTTAGGGTGATGGTGAGGGTTAGGGTTCAGATTAGGGTTAGGGTTAGGGTTAGGCTGAGGGTTAGGGTGAGGGTTTGGTTTAGGTTAAGGGTTAGGTTTAGGGTTATTTTTAGGGTTAGTTGTGTGTTTGAGTTAGGGTTAGGAAGAGGGTTGGGCTGAGGGTTGGGATTAGGTTTAGGGTTATGGTGAGGGTAAGGTTTAGGGTGAGGGTTAGGGTGAGGGTAAGGGTGAGGATTAGGGTTAGGTTGAGGGTTAGGATGAGCATTAGGGTGAGGGTTAGTTTTAGGTTGAGGGTGAGGGTGAGCGTTAGAGTGAGGTTTAGTGTTAGTGTTAGGGTTAGGGTTAGAGTGAGGTTTAGGGTGAGGGTAAGGGATAGAGTGATGGTTAGGTTGAGGGTGAGGGTGAGGGTGAGGGTGATGGTGAGGGTTAGGGTGAGGGTGAGGGTTTTACTTAGAAAAGGCTTAGGGTTAGGGTTCGGGTAGGAATTATGGTGAGGGTGAGGTTTAAGGTGAGGGTTAGGGTTAGGGTAGGATTAGGATTAGGGTTAGGGTGAGGGTGGGTGTTAGGGTGAGGCTGAGGGTGATGGTGAGGGTGAGGGTGTAGGTGAGGTTTAGCGTTAGGGTGAGGTTACGGTGACGGTGAGGGTTAAAGTGAAGGTGAGGGCTAGGGTTAGGGTTAGGGTGAGGGTTAGGGTTAGGGTTAGGGTCAGGGGTAGGGTGAAGGATAGGGTTAGGGTTAGGGTGAGGGTTAGGGTTAATGTGAGGTTTAGGGTTATGGTTAGGGTTAGTGTGAGTAAAAGGTTTAGGGTGAGGGTTAGGGTGAGATTGAGGGTTAGGGTTAGCGTTAGGTTTAGGGTAAGGTTTAGGGTGAGGGTTACGGTGAGTTTTAGGGTTAGTATGAGGATGTGAGTTAGAGTTAGGTTTAGGGTGAGGGTTAGGTTTAGGGTGAGGTTTTGGGTAAGTTTATGGTGACAATGAGGGTTCAGGTGAGGATGAGTTTTAGGGTGTGGGTGACGGTTAGGGTTTGGGTGAGGGTTAAGGTGACGGTGAGGGTTAGGGTGAGGTTGAGGTTTAGGGTTGTGGTGAGGATTAGGGTTACGGTTAGGTTTAGGGTTATTGTGAGGGTATGGGATAGAATGAGGTTGAGGTTGAGCTTGAGGGTGAGGTTTAGGGACTGCGTTACATTTTGCGTGAGGGTTAGGGTGAGGGTTAGAGTTAGGTTTAGGGTTAGGTTTAGGGTGAGGGTTAGGTTTAGGGTGAGGGTAAGGGTGAGGGTGAGGGTTAGGGTTAGGTTGAGGGTTAGGGTGGGCGTTAGGGTGAGTGTTAGGTTTACTTTTAGGGTTAGGGTGAGGGTTAGGGTGAGGTTTAGTGTTAGTGTTTGGTTTAGGGTTAAGGTTTGGGTTAGGGTGAGGGTAAGGGTTAGAGTGAGGTTGAGGGTTAGGGATAGCATTAAGGTTACGGTTATGTTTAGGGTGAGGGTTAGGGTTATTGTTAGGGTGAGGGTTAGGTTTAGGTTGAGGGTTAGGAATAGGGCTGGGGTTCGTTTGAAAGTCAGCTTTAGGGTTAGGGTTAGAGTTAGGGTGAGCGTGAGTGTGAGGGTTAGGGTTAGGATTAGGGATAGCGTTAGGGTTAGGCTGAGCGTTAGGTTTAGGGTTAGGTTTAGGGTTAGGCTGAAGGTGAGGGTGAGGGTGTAGTTGAGGGTTAGGGTGAAGGTGAAAGTTAGGGTAAGGTTTAGGGTGAGGATAAGGGTTAGGGTGAGGCTTAGGGTAAGAGTGAGTGTTAGGGTTAGCGTTAGGGTTAGGGTGATGGTTAGGATGAGGGTTAAAGTGAGAGTTAGTGTTGGTATGTGGGTGAGGGTTAGAGTTAGAATTAGGGTTAGGTTAGGATTAGGATGAGGTTTAGGCTAAGGGTAGGGTGAGTGTGAGGGTTCGGGTGAGGGTGAGTTTTAGGGTGTGGGTGATGGTTAGGGTTAGGGTGAGGGTTAAGGTGACGGTGATGTTTAGTGTGAGTGTGAGGGTTAGGATTGCGTTGAGGATTAGGGTTAGGGTTAGGGTTAGGGTTATGGTGAGTGTAAGGGTTAAGAATAGCTTTAGGGTGAGCGTGAGGTTTAGGGATAGCGTTAGAGTTAGTGTGAGGGTTAGGATTCAGGTTATGCTTAGGGTGAGGGTGAGGGTTAGGATGAGGTTTAGTTTAAGTTTTAGGGATAGAGTTAGGGTGAGGGTAAGGGTTAGAGTGAGGGTTATGGTGAGGGTGAGGTTTAGGGATAGCATTAGGATTTAGGTTAGAGTTGGGGGAGGGTTAGGTTTACGGTTAGGGTGAGGGTGAGGGTGAGGGTGAGGGTTATGTTGAGTGTTAGGGTCAGGGATAGTGTTAGGGTGAGGGTTAGGTTTAGTGTGAGGGTTAGGGTTAGGGTGAGGGTAAGTGTTTGGGTGAGAGTTAGGGTGAGTGTGAGGGTTAGGGTTAGCGTTAAGGTTAGGGTGAGGTTTAAGTTGAGGGTTAGTGTTACTATGAGGGTGAGCGTTAGACATAGCTTTAGCGTGAGTGTTAGGGTTAAGGTTAGGTTGAGGGTTAGGGTTAGGGTTAGTAAGAGGGTTTTGCTGAGAGTTACGTTTAGGGTTAGGGTGAGTGTTAGGGTGAGAGTAAGGGTTAGGATTAGGGTTAGGGTTAGGATTAGGGGAAGGGAAAGTTTTAGGGTCAGTGTTAGGGTGAGTGAGGGTTTGGGTTAGGGTGAGGTTTAGGGTGATTGTTAGGGTTAGGTTTCGGGTTAGGGTGAGGTTAAGGGTTAGAGTGAGGGTTAGGGTGAGGGTGAGGTTCAGGGATAGCATTAGGGTTTATGTTAGTGTTAGGGGGAGGGTTAGGTTTACAGTTAGGGTGACGGTGAGGGTGAAGGTTATGTTGAGGGTTAGGGTTAGTTTTAGGGTTAGGGTAAGGGTTAGGGATAGGGTGAGGGTGAGGGTTAGGATTAGTGTGAGGGTTAGGGTTAGGGTTAGTGTTAGGGTGAGGGTAAGGGTTAGGGTGAGGGTTAGGGTGAGTGTGAGGGTTAGGGTTAGCGTTAAAGTTAGGGTGAGGTTTAGGGTGAGTGTTAAGTTGAGGGTTAGGTTTAGTATGAGGGTGAGCGTTAGGCTTAGGTTTCTGGTGAGGGTTAGGGTTAGGGTGTGGTTTAGGTTTAGGTTGAGGGTTAGGGTTAGGGTGTGGGTAAGGGTTAGAGTGAGTGTTAGGGTGAGTGTGAATTTTAGGGATAGATTTAGGGTTAGGGTTAGGGTGAGGGTTAGGGTTAGTGTTAGGGTGAGAATTAGGGTTAATGTGAGGGTTAGAGTGACAGTGAGGGTAAGGGTTAGGGTGAGGACTAGGGTAAGTTTCGGGTGAATGTGAGGGTTCGGGTGAGGGTTAGTTTTAGGGTGTGGGTGACTTATAGTTTAAGGGTGAAGGTTAAGGTGACGGTGAGTGTTAGCGTGAGGTGAGGATTAGGTTTGCGGTGAGGATTAGGGTTAGGGTTATGAATAGGGTTATGGTGAGATTAAGGGTTAGGATGCGGTTTAGGGTTAGGGTGAGGTTTAGGGATAGCGTTAGAGTTAGGGTGAGGGTGAGGGTTAGGGTTCAGTTTAGGCTTAGGGTGTGGGTGAGGCATAGAGTTAGGGTGAGGTTTAGGGTTAGAAAGAGGGTTTGGCTGAGGGTTAGGTTTAGGGTGAGCATGTGGGATAGGGTTAGTGTGAGGGTTAGGCTTTGGGTTAGGGTTAGGATTAGGGTGAGGGAAAGGTTTAGGGTGAGGGTTAGTGTGATGGTGAGTGTTAGGGTTAGGGTGAGGGTTAGGGTGAGCGTTAGGGAGAAGGTTAGTGTTAGGTTTAGTGTTAGGTTGAGTGTTAGGGTGAGGTTTAGTTTTAGGGTTAGGCTTAGGGTTAGGGTGAGGGTAAGAGTTAGAGTGAGATTTAGGGTTAGGGTGAGTGTTAAGGATAGCATTAGGGTTAGGGACAAGGTTATGGTGAGGGTTAGGGTTACGGTTAGGTTTAGGGTGAGGGTGAGGTTGAGGGTTATGTTGAGAGTTACAGTTAGGGTTAGGGTTAGGGTTGGGTTTAGGGTGAGGGTGAGGGTTAGGTTTAGGCTTAGGGAGAGGGTTAGGTTTACCTTTAGGATTAGGTTGAGGGTGAGGGATATGTTGAGGTGTAGGGTTCGGGTTAGGGTTAGGGTTAAAGTGAGGGTTAGTTTTAGGGTTAGGTTGAGGGTGAGGGTGAGGGTTAGGGTTAGGGTTAGGGTGAGTGTTAGGGTTAATGTGAGGGTTAGAGTGATGGTGAGCGTAAGCGTTAGGGTGAGGGCTAGGGTTAGGGTTAGGGTTAGAGTGAGGTTTAGGTTTTGGGTGAGGTTGAGGGTGAAGGTTAGGTTTAGGATTAGACTTAAGTTTAGGTTTAGGCTTAGGATGAGGCTGAGGGTGAGGGTCAGAGTCAGGTTTAGGGTGAGGGTTAGGGTTATGGTTAGGGTTAAGGTGAGGGTGATGGTGAGGGTGAGGGTGAGGATCACCATCACGGTGAGGATGAGGGTGAGGGTGAGAATTAGGTATTTAGGGTTAGGGCTATGGTTAGTTTTAGGTTTAAAGTTAGAGTGAGGGTAGGGTGAGGCTGAGGTCTAGGCTTAAGATTAGGATTATGGTGAGGATTAAGGTTAGGATGAGTGTTTGGTTGAGGGGTAGTTTTAATGTGAGGGCTATGGTTAGGGTTAGGGTTAGGGTGAGGTTTAGGTTTGGGTTGAGGTTTAGGTTTAGGGTGACAGTGAGGGTAAGGTTTAGGTGAGTGCTAGGGTTAGGCTTAGGGTTAGGCTGAGGTTTAGGTTTGGATGAGGGTGAGGGTGAGGGTTAAGTTTAGGATTAGGCTTAGGTGTAGGGTTAGGCTTAGGGTGAGGTTGAGGGTGAGGGTTAGAATTAGGTTTAGGATGAGGGTTAGGGTTATGGTTAGGGTTAGGGTGAGTTTGAGGGTGATGGTTAGGGTGAGGGTCATGGTGAGCGTGAGGGTGATGGTTAGTATTAGAGTGTGGGTTAGGGTTATGATTAGGGTTAGGGTGAGGGTGAGTGTGAGTGTGAGTGTGAGGGTTAGGGTGAGGGTGAAGGTGAGGCTGAGGGTGAGTGTGAGGGTTAGGGTTTTATTGAGGGTTAGGGTTAGGGTTAGGGTTAAGGTTAGGTTTAGGGTTAGGTTTAAGGTTAGGGTTAGTATGAGGGTTAGGCTTAGGTTAGGCTTAGGGTTAGGGTGAGGGTAAGGGTTAGGGTGAGGGTGAGGGTTAGGTTTAGGATTAGGTTTAGGGTTAGGGTGAGTGTTAGGGATAGAGTTAGTGTAAGCGTGATGGTTTTGGTTAGGGTTAGGTTTAGAGTTATGGTGAGGTAGAGGATTAGGGTTTGAATTAGGGTTTGGGTTAAGGTTTGGCTGAGGTTGAGCTTGAGTCTGAGGGTGATGTTTAGGCGTAGGGTGAGGGTTAGGGTGGGGGTGAGGGATAAGTTTAAGGTGAGGGTAAGGGTTAGGGCGAAGTTTAGGGTGAGGTTGAGAGTTAATGTTCGCATTAGATTTATGGTGAGGGTGAGTGTTAGGGTGAGGGTTAGCGTTAGGTTTAGGTATAGGGTAAGGATTACAGTAAGGGCTAGGGTAAGGGGGAGGTTTAGCCTGAGGGGTAGGGTTAGGGTGAGTCTTAGGGGAATGTTAGGGTTAGGGTTAATGTTAGGGTTAGGTTTAGGTTGAGGTTGAGGGTAAGGGTTAGGGTGAGGGTTAGGGTGAGGTTTAGGTTTAGGGTTAGCATTAGGGTTAGGGTTAGGTTGAGGGTTGGGTTAGGCTTAGGTTGAGGGTGTGGGTGAGGTTGATGGTGAGGGTGAGGGTTAGGGTTAGGGTGAGGGTAGGGTAACAGTGAGGGTTAGAGTGAAGGTGAGGGTTAGGGTTAGGGTTAAGGTGAGGGCTAGGGTGAGGAGTAGGGTTAGGGTTAGGGTGAGGGTTAGGTTTAATGTGAGGGTTAGGGATAGGGTTAGGGTTAGTGTGACGATAAGGGTTAGGGTTAGATTGAGTGTTAGGGTTAGCGTTAGGGTTAGGGTGAGTGTTAGGGTGAGGGCTTAGGTGAGGCTTAAGGTTAGTATGAGGATGAGTGTTAGAGTTAGGTTTAGGTCGAGGATTAGGTTTAGGGTGAGATTTAGGGTAAGGTTATGGTGAGCGTGAGGGTTCGGGTGAGGTGAGTTTTAGGGTGTGGGTGATGGTTAGGGTTAGGGTGAGGGTTAAGGTGACGGTGAGGGTTAGGGTGAGGGTGAGGGTTAGGGTTGCGGTAGGATTAGGGTTAGGGTTAGGGTTAGGGTTATGGTGAGGGTAAGGGTTAGAATGAGGTTTAGGGTGAGAGTGAGGTTTAGGGACAGCTTTAGGGTTAGGGTGAGTGTTAGGTTGAGGGTTAGGGTTCAGGTTAGGTTTAAGTTGAGGGTGAGGGTTAGAGTTAGGGTTAGGGTTAGGATTAGGGTTAGGGTAATGTTTAGGGTGAGGGTTAGGGTGACGGTGAGGGTTAGGGTTAGGTTGAGGGTTTGTGTGGGCGTGGAGGAGAGTGTTAGGTTTAGGTTTAGGGTTAGGATGAGGGTTAGGGTGAGGTTTAGTGTTAGTGTTAGTGTGAGGGTAAGGGTGAGGGTAAGGTTAGGGTTAGCATTAGGTTTAGGGTTAGGATTAGGGTGAGGTTTAGGGTTAGGGTTAGGGTGAGGGACAGGGTTAGGATGAGGATTAGGAATAGGATTGGTGTTAGGGTGAAATTCAGCCTTAGGGTTAGGTTTAGATTGAGGTTTAGGGGAAGTTTGATGTTCAGGGTTAGGATTAGGGTTAGGATTAGGTTTAGGCTGAGGGTGAGGGTGTGGGTGAGGTTGAGGTTTAGGGTTAGGGTGAGGGTCAGGTTTAGGGTTAGGTTTAGGGTTAGGCTGAAGTTGAGGGTGATGGTGTAGATGAGGCTTAGGGTGATGGTGAGGGTTAGGGTGAGGGGTAGGGTGAGGGGTAGGGTGAAGTGTAGGGTTAGGGTTAGTGTGAGGGTTAGCCTTAATGTGCGGGTTAGGGTTAGGGTTAGGGTTACTGTGAGGATAAGGTTTAGTGTTAGGATTAAGGTGAGAGTGAGGATTAGGGTTAGCGTTAGGGTTAGGTTGAGGGATAGGGTGAGCGTTAGAGTGAGCGTTAGGTTTAGGTTTAGGGTTAGGGTGAGGGATAGGGTGAGGGTAAGTGTTAGAGTGAGGGTAATGGTGAGTGTGAAGGTTAGGGATAGCATTAGGGTTAGGGTTAGGGTTAGGGTGAGAGTTAGGGCAAGGTTTAGGTTGAGGGTTAGAGTTAGGTTGAGGGTTAGGGATAGGGTTGGGGCTAGGGTGAGGGTCAGGATTAGGGTTAGGGTTAGAGTTAAGGTGAGGGTGAGTGTGAGGGTTCGGTTTAGGATTTGGGTTAGGGTTAGGGTTAGGCTGAAGGTGAGGTTTAGGGTTATTGTGAGAATTAGGTTTAGGGTTAAGGTTATGTAGAGGTTAGAGTTAGGGTTAGGAAGAGGGTTTGGCTGAGGGTAAGGGTTAAGGTTAGGGTGAGGGTAAGGGTTAGATTGAGGGTTAGGTTGAGGGTGAGGTTTAGGGATAGCATTAGGATTTAGGTTAGAGTTAGGGGGAGGATTAGGTTTAGGGTTGGGGTTAGGGTGAGGGTGAGGGTGAGGTTTAGTGTGAGGGTTAGGGTTAGGTTGAGTGTAAGGGTTAGAGTGAGAGTTAGGGTGAGTGTGAGGGTTAGGGTTAGCGTTAAGGTTAGGGTGAGGGTTAGGGTGAGGGTTAAGTTGAGTGTTATTGTTAGTATGAGGCTGAGCATTAGACTTAGGTTTAGGGTGAGGGTTATGGTTAGGATGAGGTTTACGGTAAGTTTAGGGTGAGGTGAGGGTTCTGGTGAGCGAGAATTTTAGGGTGTGGGTGACGGTTAGGGTAAGGGTCAGGGTTAAGGTGACGGTGAAGGTTAGGGTGAGGGTGAGGCTTATGGTTCTGGTGAGGATTAGGGTTAGGGTTAGGTTTAGGGTTATGGTGAGGGAAAGGGTTAGGATGAGGTTTACGGTGAGGGTGAGGTTTAGGGATAGCGTTACCGTTAGGGTGAGGGTGAGGGTGAGGGTTAGGGTTCAGGTTAGGCTTAGGGTGATGGTGAGGGTTAGAGTTAGGTTTAGTTTTAGGGTTAGATAGAGGGTTTGGCTGAGGGTTAGGCTTAGGTTAAGGGTGAGGGATAGGGTTATTGTGAGGCTTAGGCTTAGGGTTAGGGTTAGGATTCATGTGAGGGAAAGGTTTAGGGTGAGGTTTAGGGTGACGGTGAGTGTTAGGATTAGGGTGAGGGGTAGGGTGAGCATTAGGGTGAGGTTTAGGGTTAGATTTAGGATTAGGGTGAGGGTTAGGGTGAGGTTTAGTTTTAGGATTAGGGTTAGGGTTAGGGTGAGGGTAAGGGTTAGAGTGAGGGTTAGGGTGAGGGTGAAGGTTAGGGAAAGCATTAGGGTTAGGGTTAAGTTTCGGGTGAGGATTCGGGTTTCCATTAGGATAAGGTTGAGGGTGAGGGTTATATTGAGTTGTAGGGTTAGGTTTAGGGTTCGGTGAGGGTTAGGGTTAGGGTTAGGGTGAGAGTGAGGGTGAGGGTTAGGTTTAGTGTGAGGGTTATGGTTAGGGTTAGGGTTAGGGTGAGGGTAAGGTTTAGGATTAGTTATAGGGTGATGATTAGGGTTAGGTTGAGTGTGAGGGTTAGGCTGCGGGGTAGGGTTAGGGTTAGGTTAGTGTGAGGGTTAGGCTGAGGGGTAGGGTTAGGGTTAGGTTAGTGTGAGGGTTAGGGTGAGGTTTATGTTTAGGGTGAGGATAAGGGTCAGTGTTAGGGTGAGGGTAAGAGTTAGAGTGAGGGTTAGGGTGAGGGTGAGGGTTAGAAATAGCATTAGGGTTAGGGTTAGGGTTAGGGTTAGGGTGAGGGATAGGGTGAGACTGAGTGTTAGGGTGAGGTTTAGGGTTAGGGTGAGTGTTAGGGTGAGGTAAAGGTGAGGGCAAGGGTTAGTATGAGGGTGAGGGTTAGAGTTAGGTTAAGGGTGAGGGTTAGGGTTAGGGTGAGGTTTAGTGTAGGGTTAGGGTGAGGGTGAGTGTGAGGGTTAGGTTGAGTTTTAGGGTGTGGGTGGGAGTTAGGGTTAGAGAGGGTTAAGGTGATGTTCAGGGTTAGCGTGAGAGTGAGGGTTAGGGTTTTGGTGAGGATTAGGTTTATGGTTAGGTTTAGGTTTATGGTTACAGTAAGGGTTATGATGAGGTTTAGGGTGAGGGTGAGGTTTATGGATATTGTTAGAGTTAGGGTGAGGGTTAGGGTTCAGGTTAGGCTTAGGCTTAGGGTGAGGGTTAGGGTTAGGGTGATGTTTACGGTGAGGGTGAGTGTTAGGGTGAGGGTGAAAGTGAGCGTGAGGGTAAGGGTGCGGATTAGGCTTAGGGTTAGTGTGAGGGATAGGGTGTGACTGAGGGTTAGGGTGAGCTTTAGGTTTAGGTTGAGGGTTAGGGTGAGGGTTAGGGTGAGGGTGAGTGTTAGGGTGAGGGTTAGGGTTATGGTTAGGGTTAGGGTGGAGTGAGGGTGAGGTTTAGGGCAAGGGTGATTTTGAGTTTGAGGGTGAGGGTTAGGGTTTGGGTGAGGGTTAGGGTTAGGGTTAAGGTTAGGGTGAGCTATAGGGTTAGGGTTAGGGTTAAGATGAGGTTTAGGTTGAGGGTTAGGCTTAGGGTTAGTGTGAGGGTAAGGGTTAGGGTGAGGGTGAGGTATAGGTTTAGGATTAAGGTTAGGGTTAGGGTGAGGATTAGGCATAGGGTTAGGTTTAGTGTTAGGGTGAGAGTTTGGTTAGGGTTAGGATTAGAATTAGGGTGAGGGTGAGGGTTAGGGTTGAATAAGTGTTAGGTTTAGGGTTAGGCTGTGATTTAGGTTGAGGCTGAGGGTGAAGTTTAGGGTGAGGGTGAGGGATAGCGTGAGGGTTAGAGTTAAGGTTAGGTTGAGGATTAGGGTTAGGGTTAGATTTAAGATGAGGTTTAGGCTGACGGCTAGGGTTAGGGTTCAGATAAATGTAAGGGTTAGGGTGAGGGTTAGGGTTAGAATTAGTGTTAGTTTGAAGTTGAGGGTGAGGGCATGGGTTAGGGTGAGCGTTAGTGTGAGGTTTAGGTTTAGGGTTAGCATTAAGTTTAGGGTGAGGTTTAGGGTTAGGATTAGGGTTAGGGTTGGGTTGAGGGCTAGTGTTAGCATTAGTGTTAGGGTTAGGGTGAGGGTGAGGGTGAGAGTGAGGGTTAGGGTTAGTTTTAGGATTAGGATTAGGGTTAGGGTTAGGCTGAATTTGGGGGTGAGGTTGAGGGTGAGGGTTAGGCTTACAGTTAGTTTTAGGGTGAGAGCTAGGGTGAGGGAGAGTGTTAGGGTGAGGGTCAGGGTGAGGGTCAGGGTTTCGGTTTGGAAAGGCTTAGGGTTAGGTTTAGGGTGAGGATTAAGGTGAGGGTGAGGTTTAAGGTGAGGGTTAGGGTTATGTGAGGATTAAGGTTAGGGTTAGGGGGAGGGTTAGGGTTAGGGTGTTGTTTACGGTGAGGGTGAGTGTTAGGGTGAGAGTGAGGCTGAGGGTGAGGGTGAAGGTGAGGGTGAGGGTTAGGGTGAAGATTAGGGTTAGAGTTAGGGTGAGGTATAGGGTGAGACTGAGGATTAAGGTGAGCTTTAGGGTTAGGGTGAGGGTTAGGGAGAGGGTTAAGGTGAGGGCTAGGTTTAGTATGAGGGTGAGGGTTAGAGTTAGTTTTAGGGTGAGGGTTCGGGTTAGGGTGAGGTTTAGTGTGTGTGTGTAGGTTAGGATTAGAGAGAGGTTTATGGTGATGGTGAGGGTTAAGGTGAGGGTGAGGGTTAGGGTTTTGGTGAGGATTTGGTTTAGAGTTAGTTTTAGGTTTATGGTGACAGTAAGGGTTATGATGAGGTTCAGGTGAGGGTGAGGTTTACGGATATGGTTAGAGTTAGGGTGAGGGTTAGGGTTCAGTTTAGGCTTAGGGTTAGCATGAGGGTAAGGGATAGGGTGAGGGTGAGGGTGAGGGTTAGGGTTATGGTTAGGGTTAGGGTGGGGGTGAGGGTGAGGTTTAGGGTGAGGGTGATGGTGAGGTTGTGGGTGAGGGTGAGGGTTAGGGTTTGGGTGCGGGTTAGGGTTAGGGTGAGAGTTAGGGTGAGGATTAGGTTTAGGGTTAGGTTGAGGTTGAGGGTTAGGGTAAGGTTGAGGGTTAGGGTGAGGGTTAGGGTGACGGTAAGGTTTAGAGTGAGGGTTAGTGTGAGGGAGAGGGTTAAGGATACTATTGGATTAGGATTGGATTAGGATAGCTAGGATTAGGCTTAGAGGTAGGTTTTGGCTTAGGGTGAGACTGAGGGAGAAGATTAGGGTGAGGGTTGGGATGAGGGTGAGGGTTTTGTGTAGGAAAGGCTTAGGGTTAGGGTTAGGGTGAGGATTATGTTGAAGGTGAGGTTTAAGGTGAGGTTTAGGGTTAGGGTGAGGATTAGGGTTAGGGTTAGATTGAGGGTTAGGGTGTGGTTTAAAGTTAGGGTTAGGGTTAGTATGAGGATGAGGGTTAGAGTTAGGTTTAGGGTGAGAGTTAGGTTTAGGGTGAGGTTTAGATTAAGATTATGGTGAGGGTGATCTTGAGGGTGAGGGTGAGTTTTAGGGTTTGGGTGACAGTTAGGGTTCGGTTGAGGTTTAAGGTGACAGTGAGGGTTAGGGTGAGGGTGAGTGTTAGGGTTGTGGTGAGGAGTAGGGTTAGGCTTAGGGTTAGGTTTATGGTGAGGGCAAGGGTTAGAATGAGGTTGAGGGTGAGGATGAGGTTTAGGGACAGCGTTAGAGTTAGGGTGACGGTTAGGGTGAAGGTTAGGGTTCCGGTTTCGCTTAGGGTGAAGTTGAGGGTTAGAGTTAGGGTTAGGATTAGTGTTAGGGTGAGGGTGAGGGTAAGTTTTAGGGTGAGGGTTAGGGTTAGGGCGAGGGTTAGGGTTAGTTTTAGTGTTAGTGTTAGTGTGAGGTTTAGGGTGAGGGTAAGGGTGAGGTAAGGGTTACGGATAGCTTTAGGGTTAGGGTTAGGGTGAGGGTGAGGGTTAGGGTTAGGCTTAGGGTGAGGGTTAGGGTTAGGTTGAGGGTTAGGGATAGGGTTGGGGTTAGTATGAAAGTCTGCTTTAGGGTTAGGCATAGAGTTAGGGTGAAGGTGAGTGTGAGGGTTAGGGTTAGAATTAGGGTTAGGTTTAGGTTTAGGCTGAGGGTGAGGGTGAGTGTGAGGGTGAGGTTTAGGGTTAGGGTGAGGGTTAGGTTTAGGGTTACGTTTAGGGTTAGGCTGAGGGTAAGGGTGAAGGTGGAGGTGAGGGTTAGGGTGAAAATGAGGGTTAGGGTTAGGGTTAGAGTGAAGGTTAGGTTTAGGGTTAGGGTGAGGTGTAGGTTTAGGTTTAGTGTGAGGGTTAGCGTTAACGTGTGGTTTAGGGTTAGGGTTAGGGTTAGTGTGAGGATAAGGGTTAAGGTGAGGCTTAGGGTGAGAGTGAGGGTTAAGGTTAGCGTTAGGTTTAGGGTGATGTTTAGGGTGAGGGTTAAGGTGAGGTTTAGGTTTAGTATGTGTGTGAGGGGTAGAGTTAGAATTGCGGTGAGAGTTAAGGTTAAGATGAGGTTTAGGTTAAGGTTAGGGTGAGTGTGACGGTTCGGCTGAGGGTGAGATTTAGTTTGTGGGTGACGGTTAAGGTTTGGGTGAGGGTTAAGGTGACGGTGAGGGTTAGGGATAGTGTGAGGGTTAGGGTTCGGTGAGGATTAGGGTTAGGGTTACAGTTAGTCTTACGGTGAGGGTAAGGGTTAGGAATAGCTTTAGGGTGAGGGTGAGGTTTAGGGATAGCATTAGAGTTAGGTTGAGGGTTAGGGTGAGGTTTAGGTTTCAGGTTAGGCTTAGGGTGAGGGTGAGGGTTAGAGTTAGGATTAAGGTAAGTGTTAGTGTAAGGGTAAAGTTTAGGGTAAGGGTTAGGTTGAGGGTGAGGGTTAGGGTTAGGTTGAGGGTTAGGGTGAGTGTTAGGGTGAGAGTTAGTTTTAGGTTTAGGGTTAGGGTGAGGCTTAGGGTGAGGGTAAGGTTTAGAGTGAGGGTTAGTGTGAGGGAGAGGTTTAGGGATAGCATGGGGGTTAGGTTTAGGGTTAGGGTGAGGGTTAGGTTTAGGGTGAGGGTTAATGTTAGGTTGAGGGTTAGGGACAGAGTCGGGGTTAGGGTGAGGGTCAGTGTTAGGGTTAGGGTTAGAGTTATGGTGAGGGTGAGTTTGAGGGTTAGGGTTAGGATTAGGGTTAGGTTTAGGTTTTGGCTGAGGATGAGGGTGATGTTTAGGGTTAGGGTGAGGGTTAGGTTTAGGGTTATGGTTGGGGTTAGGCTGAGGGTGAGGGTGAGGATGTAGGTGAGGGTTAGGATGAAGGTGAGGGTTAGGGTTAGGGTTAGGGTGTGATTTAGGGTTAGGTTTATGGTGAGTTTTAGGATGAGGGGTAGGCTTCCGGTTAGGGTGAGGGTTAGGCTTCATGTGAGGGTAAGGCATAGTGTTAGGGTTAGAGTTAGGATAAGGTTTAGGGTGAGGGTTATGTTGAGAGTGAGCGTTAGTGTTAGCGCTAGGGTTAGGGTGAGGGTTGGGGTGAGGTTTTAGGTGAGCGTTAGGGTTAGTATGAGGGTGAGGGTTAGAGTTAGGTTTAGGGTAAGGGGTAGGGGTAGGTGAGGTTTAGGGTAAGGTTAGGGTGAGTGTGAGGGTTTAGGTGAGGGTGAGTTTTAGAGTGTGGATGACGGTTAGGGTTAGGGTGAGGGTTAAGGTGACGGTGAGGGTTAGGGTGAGGGTAAGGGTTAGGGTTGCGGTGAGGAATAGGATTAGGGTTAGGGTTTTGGTTATGGTGAGAGTATGGGTTAGGATGAGGTTTAAGGTGAGGGTGAGGTTTAGAGATAGCATTCGAATTAGGGTGAGGGTTAGAATTCATGTTAGGCTAAGGGTGAGGATGAGGGTTAGAGTTAATGTTAGGGTTAGTGTTAAGGTGAGGGTAAGGTTTAGGGTGAGGGTTAGGGTAAGGGTTAGGGTTAGGGTTAGGGATAGAGTGAGGATTAGGGTAAGGGTTAGGTTTAGGGTGAGTCTGAGGGTTAGGGTTAGCCTTAGGTTTAGGGTGAGGGTTAAGGTGAGGGTTAAGGTGAGGGTTAGGGTTAGTATGAGGTTGATGGATAGAGTTAGGTTTAGGGTGAGGTTTAGGGTTAGGGTGAGGTTTATGGTAGGGCTAGGGTGAGGGTGAGGGTTCAGTTGAGGGTGAATTTTAGGGTGTGGGTGGCGATTTGGTTTAGAGTGAGGGTTAAGCTGATGGTAAGGGTTAGGGTGTGGGTGAGGGTTAGTGTTATGGTTAGAGTTAGGGTTATGATTAGGGTAAGGGTTAGGTTGAGGGTAAGGGTTAGGATGAGTGAGGGTGAGTTTTAGGGATAGCGTTAGAGTTAGGGTGAGGGTAAGGGTGAGGGT
Organism: Dipodomys merriami; assembly: GCF_024711535.1. NCBI lineage: Eukaryota > Metazoa > Chordata > Mammalia > Rodentia > Heteromyidae > Dipodomys > Dipodomys merriami. Next base: position 2,555,637 of record NW_027206490.1, on the reverse strand, counting down.
TTGGGTTCACATTAGGCTTAGGGTGTGGGTGAGGGTTAGAGTTAGGTTTACTGTTATTGTTAGGGTGAGGGTAAGGTTTAGGGTGAGGGTTAGGGTGAGGGTGACAGTTAGGTTTAGGTCGAGGGTTAGAGTGAGCGTTATGGTGAGGGTTAGGTTTAGGTTTAGGTTTAGGGCCAGGATGAGGGTGAGGATAAGTGTTCGTGATAGGGTTAGGGTTAGGGTGAGGGTTAGGGTGAACGAAAGGGTTAGAATGAAGTTTAGGGTGAGGGTGAGGGTTAGGGATAGCATTAGGTTTAGGTTTAGGGTTAGGGTGAGTGTTAGGGTTAGGGTTAGGGTTAGGTTGAGGGTGAGGGTGAGGGTTAGGTTTAGGGTTAATGTTAGTTTGAGGGTTAGGGATAAGATGATGATGAGGGTAAGGGTTAGGGTGAGGGCTAGGGTTATGGTTAGGTTTAGGGTGAGCTTTAGGTTTAGGGTGAGGGTGAGGGTGAGATTTAGGTTTAGGATTAGGCTTAGTTATCGGGTTAGGCTTGGGGTGATGGTGAGGGTGAGGGTCAGAGTTAGGTTTAACATGAGATTTAGGGTTATGGTTAGGGTGAGCATGATGGTGAGGTTGAGGGTGAGGATGAAGGTTAGGTTTTGGGTGAGGGTTAGGTTTAAGGTTAGGGTGAGTTTTATGGTTAGGGTTAGGGTTAGGATGAGGATTAGGCTGAGCGTTAGGCTTAGGGATAGCGTGAGGGTAAGGTTAGGTTTAGGGTGAGGGTTAGGTTTAGGATTAGGTTTAGGTTTAGGGTGAGGTTTAGGGACAGGGTTAGGGTTAGAGTGAGAGTTTTGCTTAGGGTTAGGTTTAGAGTTAGGGTGAGGGTGAGGGTGAGGGTTTGAATTAGGGTTAGGGTTACGGTTAGATTGAGGTTGAGGTTGAGGCTGAGGGTGAGAGTAAGGGTTAGGGTGAGGGTTAGGATTAGGGTTAGGGTTAAGGTTAGGTTGAGGGTTAGGGTTAGGGTTTGGTTTAGGATGAGTGTTAGTCTGATTGTTAGGGTTAGGGTACAGGGGAGGATGAGGGTTAGGGTGAGGGTTAAGGTGGGGTTGAGGGTTAGTGTTAGGCTTAGTTTTAGGGTGAGGATTAAGGTGATGGTTAGTGTTAGGGTTAGAATGAGGGTTAGGGTGAGGCTTAGGGTTAGGGTTAGTGTTAAGTTTAGGGTGAGGTTGAGGGTGTGGGTAAGGGTTAGGGTGAGGGTGAGGGTGAGGTTGAGGTTTAGGGTTAGCATTAGGGTTAGGGTTAGGGTTAGTTTGAGCGTTAGGGTTAGGGTTAGGTTGAGGGTGGGGTGAGGTTGAGGGTGAGGGTTAGGGTTTGGTTTAGTTTTAGGGTGAGCGCTTGGGTGAGGGTGAGGGTTAGGGTGAATATTAGGGTGAAGATGAGGTTTAAGGTGAGGGTTGGGTTTAAGGTCAGGTTAGGGTCAGGGTTAGGTTGAGGGTTAGTGTTAGGGTGATGTTTAGGGTGAGGGTGAGGTGTAGGGTGAGGGTGAGGGTGAAGGTGAGGTTGAGGTTGTAGATGAGGTTTACAGTTAAGGTGAGGGTTAGGGTAACAGTGAGGGTTAGGGTGAAGTTGAGGGTTAGGTTTAGGGATAGTGTGAGGATAAGAATTAGGGTTAGGGTTAGGGTGAGACTGAGGGTTAGGGTTAGCGTTAAATTTAGGGTGAGAGTTAGGGTGACTGTTAAGTTTAGGGTTAGGGTTAGTATGAGGGTGAGGGTTAGAGTTAGGTTTAGGGTGAGGTTTAGGGTTAGCGTGAGGTTTACGTTAGGGCTAGGGTGAAGGTGAGTGTTCAGATGAGGGTGAGTTTTAGGGTGTTGGTGCCAGTTAGGTTTAGATTGAGGGTTAAGCTGACAGTAAGGGTTAGGATGAGGGTGAGGGTTAGGGTTATCGTGAGGATTAGGGTTAGGGTTAGGGTTAAGGTCATGATGAGCTAAAGGGTTAGGGTGAGTTTTAGGGTGAGGGTGAGGTTTAGGGATAGCATTAGAGGTAGGGTGAGGGTGAGTTTAGGGTTCAGGTTATGCTTAGGGTGAGGGTGAGGGTTAGGGTTAGGTTTAGGGTTATTGTTAGGGTGAGGGTAAGGTTTAGGGTGAGGGTTAGGGTGAGGGTGAGGTTTAGGTTTAGGTCGAGGGTTAGGGTGAGCATTAGGATGAGGGATAGGTTTAGGGTGATGGTTAGGGTTATAGTTAGATTTAGGGTGAGGGTGAGGTTGAGGGTTAGGGGGAGCGTGATGGTGAGGTTGAGGGTGAGGGTGAGGGTTAGGGTTTTGGTTAGGGTTAAGGTTAGGGTGAGGTTTAGGGTTAGGTTTAGGGTTAGGATGAGGGTTACGCTGAGGGTTAGGCTTAGGGATAGGGTGAGGGTAAGGTGTAGGTTGAGGGTGAGGGTTAACTTTAGGATTAGGGTTAGGGCAAGGGTGAGGCTTAGGGACAGGTTTAGGGTTAGCGTGAGGGTTATGGTTAGGGTTAGGTTTAGAGTTAGGTTGAGGGTGAGGGTTAAGGTTTGAATTAGGGTTAGGGTTAGGGATAGTGTTGAGTTTGAGGTTGAGGCTAAGGGTGAGGGTGAGTGTTAGGGTGAGGGTTAGGGTGAGCTTGAGGTTTAGGGTTAGCATTAGTATTAGGGTTAGTGTGAGGGTTAGGTTAAGTTTAGGTTGAGGGTGGGGTGATGTTGAGGGTGAAGGTTAGAGTTAGGATTAGTTTTAGGGTGAGGGATAGGGTGAGAGTTTAGGGTGAAATTGAGGGTTAGATTTAGGGTTAGGGTGAGGGTTAGGGTTAGGGTTATGGTGAAGGCTAGGGTGAGGGTTAGGGTTAGGTTTACGGTGAGGGTTAGGGTTAATGTGAGTGTTAGGGTTAGGGTTAGGCATAGTGTGAGAATAATGATTAGGTTTAGGGTTAGGGTGAGAGTGAGGGTTTGGGTTAACATTAGAGTTAGGGTGAGAGTTAGGGTGAGGGTTAAGGTGAGGGTTAGGTTTAGTATGAGGGTGAGGGTTAGAGTTAGGTTTAGGGTGAGGGTTGGGTTTAGGGTGAGGTTTAGGGAAAGTTAAGGGTGGGGGTGAGGTTTCAGTTGTGGATGAGTTTTAGGGTATGGGTGACGGTTAGGGTTAGGGTGAGGGCTAATGTGACGGTGAGGTTTAGGGTGAGGGTGAGGGTTAGGTTTGCGGTGAGAATTAAGGTTAGGGTTAGGGTTATGATGAGGGTAAGGGTTAGGATGAGGTTTAGGGTGAGGATGAGGTTTAGGGATAGCGTTAGAATTAGGGTGAGGTTTAGGGTAAGGGTTTGGGTTCAGGTTAGGCTTAGGGGGATGGTGAGGGTTAGAGTTAGGGTTAGGGTTAGGCTTAGGGTGCGGATAAGGTTTAGGGTGAGGTTTAGAGTGAGGGTGAGGGTTTGGGTTAAGTTGCAGTTTAGGGTGAGCATTAGAGTGAGGGTTATCTTTAGGTTTAGGGTTAGGGTGAGATTTAGTGTTAGTGTTAGGTTAGGGTGATGGTTTGGGTGAGGGTAATTTTTAGAGTGAGGGTTAGGGTGAGGGTGAGGTTTAGGGATAGCATTAGGGTTAGGGTTAGGGTGAGGGTGAGGGTTAGGGTTAGGGTTAGTGTGAGGGTTAGGGTTAGTTTGAGGGTTAGGGCTAGTTTTGGGTTAGGGTCAGGGTCAGGATTAGGGTTAGGGTTAGAGTTAGTGTGAGGGTGAGTGTGAGGGTTAGTGTTTGGAATAGGGTTAGGGTTAATGTTAGGCTGGGGGTGAGGGTGAGTGTGAGGGTGAGGTTTAGGGTTAGGTTAGGGTTAGGTTTAGGGTTAGGGTTAGGGTTAGGTTGAGGGTTATGGTTAAGTTTAGGAAGACGGTTTGGCTGAGGCTTAGGGTAAGGTTTAGGATTAGGGTGAGGGAAAGGTTTAGGGTTAGGTTGAGGATTAGGGTTAGGGTGAGGGTTAAAGTTAGGGTTAGCTTTAGGGTGAGGGTTAGGATGAGGTTTAGTTTTAGGGTTAGGTTTAGGTTGAGGGTAAGAGTTTGAGTGAGGGTTAGGGTGAGGGTGAGGGTTAGGGATAGCATTAGGGTTAGTGGTAGGTTTAGGATGAGGGTTATGGTTACAGTTAGGTTTAGGGTGAGGGTGAGGGTGAGGGTGAATTTGAGGGTTATATTGAGGGTTAGGGTTAGGGTTAGGTTTAGGGTGAGTGTTAGGATAAGGCTTAGGTTTAGGGTGAGGGTGAGGGTTAAGTTTAGGGTTAGTGTTAGGGTTAGGGTTACGATCAGGTTTAGAGTGACGGTCAGGGTAAGGGTTAGGGTGAGGGCTATTGTTAGGGTTAGGGTTAGAATGAGGTTTAGGTTTAGGGTTAGGGTTAGGGTTAGGGTGAAGTTAAGGGTTAGAGTGAGGGTTCGGGTGAGGGTGAGGATTTGGGATAGCATTAGGGTTAGGGTTAGGGTTAGGGTGAGTTTTAGGGTTACAGTTAGGTTTAGGGTGAGGGTGAGGTTTATGTGGAGGGTTAGAGTTAGGGTTCGGGCGAGGGTTAGTGTGAGGATTAGGGTTAGGGTTAGGGTGAGGGTTAGGCTGAAGGTTAGGGTTAGGGTAGGGTGAGGGTGATGATTAGGGTTAGGGTGATGGTGAGGGTGAGTGTGAGGGTTAGAGTTAGGTTTAGGGTTAGTTTTATCGTTAGGGTTAGGGTGAGGATTAGGGTTAGGGTGAGGGATAGGGTTAGCATTATTGTTAGGGTGATGGTTAGGTTTAGTGTGAGGGTTTGGGTTAGGCTTATGTTTAGGGTGAGAGTAAGGTTTAGGGTGAGTGCTAGGGTGTGATTGAGGGTTAGGTTAGCCTGAGTGTTAGGGTGATGGTTACGGTGAGGGTTAGGTTTAGGTTTAGGGTTATGTTTAAGGTTAGGGTGAGGGTGAGGTTTATGGTTAGTGTTAGGGTGAGGGTTAGGGTTAGGGTGATGTTTAGGTTGAGGGTGACGGTTAGGGTGAGGTTTCATGTTCGGGTTAGGTTGAGGGTTAGGGTGTGGGTGAGCGTTAGGTTTCGAATGAGGGTTAGCGTGACGGTGAGGGTTAGGGTGAGTTTGAGGTTTAGGGTGACGATTAGGGTTAGTGTGAGGATTAGGGTTAAGTTTAGGGTTAGTGTGATTGTAAGGGTTAGTAAGAGAGTTATGGTAACGGTGAGGGTTAGGGTTAGCATTAGTGTTAGGGTGAGGTTTAGGCTGAGGAATAGGGTTAGGTTTAGATTTAGTTTTAGGGTGAGGGTTAGGTTTTGGATTAGGGTTAGGGTTAGGTTTAGGCTAAGGATGAGGGTGAGGGTGAGGGTGAGTGTTAGGTTTAGGGTGAGGATTAGTGTTAGGGTTAGGATTAAGGTGAGGATGAGGGTGAGGATTAGGGTTAGTGTGAGGGTGAGCGTGAGGTTTAGGGTGTGGGTATGGATTAGTGTTAGTTTTACGGTTAGGATTAAGGTGAGGGTTAAGTTGAGGTTTAGGTTTATGTTTAGGTTTAGGGTTAGTGTGAGGATTAGGGTTAGGGTCAGGGTTAGATTTAGGGATAAGGTTAGGGTGAGGGTTAGTGTTAGGGTTAGGATTAGGGGGAGGGTTAATGTGAGGTTAAGGGTTATGTTTAGGTTTAGGGTTAGTGTGAGGATTAGGGTTAGGTTTAGGGTTACGGTTAGGGTGAAGGTGAGGGTGAGGTTTAGTCTAAGGGTTAGGTTAAGAGTTAAGTTTAGGGTGAGGGTCAGGGTGAGGGTAAGGGTTAGGATGAGGGTGAGGGTGAGGGTGAGGTTTAGGCTTTGCATTAGGGTTAGGGTTAGCGTTAGAGTTAGGTTTAGGGTAAGTGTAAGGGTTAGGCTGAGGGTTAGGCTGAGAGTGAGGGATAGGTTTAACGTGATTGTGAGGGTGAGGGTCAGGGTGAGTTTCAAGGTTAGGGTTAGGGTGAGGGTGAGGGTTATGGTTAGTGTGAGGGTGAGGGTTAGGGTTATGGTGATGTTTAGGGTAAGGGTGAGGGTTAGAGTAACGGTGAGGGTGAGGGTGAGGGTGAGGGTTAGGTTGTGCGTGAGGGTTTGATTTAGGCTGAGGTATATGGTGACAGTGAGTGTTAGGGTGAGGGTGAGGGTTAGGTTAGGGTTAGGGTGTGGTTTAGGGTTAGGTATAGGTTTGGGGTGAGGTTTAGGGTGATGGGTAGGGTCAGGGTTAGGGTGAGGGTTAGGGTTACTGTGTGGGTAAGGGTTAGGTTTAGGGTTAGTGTTAGGATAAGGGTTAGGGTGAGTGTTAGGGCTATGGTCGGGGTCAGGGTTAGCCTTAGGGTTAGGGTGAGGGTTAGGGTGAGGGTGAGGGTTTGCGTTAGGGTTAGGTTGAGTGTGAGGTTAAGGGTTAGATTTAGGGTGAGTGTTAGTGTTAGGGTGAGGGTTATGTTGAGGGTTAGGTTAAGGGTTAGGGTGACGTTGAGGTTTAGGGTTTGGTTTAGGGTGAGGGTGAGGTTGAGGGTTAGGTTTAGGATTAGGGTTAGGTTTAGGGCTAAGCTTAGGGTGAGGATGAGGTTGAGGGTGAAAATTAGGGTTAGGGTGATAATTAGGGTTAAATTTAGGGTTAGGGTTAGGGTGAGGTTTAGGTTGAGTGTGAGGGTGAGGGTGAGGGTTTAGTGTGTGGGTGAGGGTTAGAGTAAGGTTTAGGGTGAGGGTAAGGGTTAGGGTGAGGCTAAGGGTGAGGGTGAGGGTTAGGGTGAGGGTGAGAGTGAGGGGTATGGTTAGGGTTAGTGTGAGGGTTAGGTTTAGGGTCAGGGCTAGGGTGAGGGTGAGTGTTAGCCTGAGAGTGATGGTTAGGTTAAGGGTGAGGGTTTCAATTAAGTAAGGATTAGGGTTAGGGTTAGGATGAGGATTAGGTTGAGATTGAGGCTTAGTTTGAGTGTTAGGTTTCGGGTGAAGGTAAGGATTAGGGTTAGGGTTAGGATGAAGATTAGGTTGAGGGTGAGGCTTAGTTTGAGGGTTAGGGTTCGGGTGAGGGTTAGGGTTAGTGTAAGGGTTAGGGTTAGGGTGATGTTTAGGGTGATGGTCAGGGTTAGGGTAAAGGTGTGGTATCGGGTGAGTGTGAGGTTTCGGGAGAGGGTGATTGTTAGGTTGTGTGTGAGGGTTCGGGTTCGGGTGAGTTTTATTGTGACAGTGAGGTTTAGGGTGAGGTTGAGGGTTAAGGTTAGGGTTAGGTTACAGTGAGAGTTAGGGTTACTGTTGGGTTAAGGGTGAGGCTTAATTTGAGGGGTAGGGTTAGGGTTGAGGTTATGGTTAGCGTGAGGATAAGTGATAGGTTGAGGTTTAGGGTGAGGGTGAGGGTTTGGTTTAGCGTTAGGGTTAGGGTGAGTGCCTAGGTGAGGTTTCGGGTTAGAGTGAGGGTTATGATTAGGGTTAGGTGAGGGTTACGGTTAGGGTTAGGGTGAGGGTTGGGATTAGGGTGATGTTTAGCGTGAGGTTGAGGGTTAGGGTGAGGGTGAGGTTTAGTGTTAGATTTAGGGTTAGGGTTAGGGTGACGGTGAGTGTCAGGGTTAGGTTTAGGATTAGGGTTAGGGTTAGAGTTAGGGTGAGTTTTAGGGTGAGGGTGAGGGTGAGAGTGAGTTAGAATATGGGTGAGGGTTAGGGTTAGGGTGAGGATTAGGTTTATGGTTAGGGTTTGGGTTATGGTGAGGGTAAGGGTTAGGCTGAGGTTTAGGGTGAGGGTGAGGGTGAGGGATAGCGTTAGAGTTAGGGTGAGGGTTAGGTGTAGGGTTCAGGTTATGGTGAGGGTGAAGGTGTGGGTTAGGTTAAGGGTTAGTGTTAGAGTTACGTTGAGGCTGAGAGAGACAGTTAGGGTTAGGATTAGGATTAGGTTTAGGGTTAAGCTTAGGCTGAGGCTGAGGGTGAGGGTGAGGGTGAGGTTAGGATTAGGGTGAGGGTTAGGTTAGTGTTAGGTTTAGGGTGAGGGTAAGGGTGAGGTTTAGGGTTAGGGTGAGGGTTAGGCTGGGGGTTAGGCTGAGGGTAAGGGTTAGGGTGAGGTTTAGGTTGAGGGTGAGGCTTAGGGATAGGATAAGCGTAAGGGTTAGGGTGAGGTTTAGGGTTAGGGTTAGCATTACTGTTAGTGTGAGGGTGAGAGTTAGGGTGAGGGATAGGGTTAGGGTTAGGGATAGGTTGAGGGATAGGGTTAGTGTGAGGGTTAGGGTTAGTGTGAGGGTTAGGTTTAGGTTTAGGTTTAGGGTTAGGGTTATTGTGAGGATAAGGGTTAGGATGAGGGTTAGTGTGAGGGTGAGGATTAGGGTTAGCGTTATGGTTAGGGTGAGGGTCAGGTTGAGGGTTAGGTTTAGGGTTAGGGTGAGGGTGAGGGTTAGTGTTAGGGTTAGGGTTAAGGTGATGGTGAGGGGTAGAGTTAGGATTAGGGTTAGGGTTAAGGTTATGCTTAGGGTGAGGAAGAGGTTTTGGATTATGGTGATTTTTAGGGATAGGGTTAGCATTAGGTTGAAGGTAAGGGTTAGGGTGAGGGTTCGGGTTTGGGTTAGCATTAATGTTTGGGTGAGGGTGAGTTTTAGGGTGAGTTTTAGGGTTATTCTTAGGGTTAGGATGAGCTTGAGAGTGAGGGTTAATCTGAGGATTAGGGTTAGGTTTAGAGTTAGTGTGAGGGTAACTGTGAGGGTTAGTGTTAGGGTGAGGGTTAGTGTGAGAGTTAATGTGAAGGGTAATGTTAGTGTGAGGGTTAGGGTTAGCGTTATTGTTAGGGTGATGGTGTGGTTTAGGGTTAGCGTTAGAGTTAGGGTGAGGGTTAAGTTGAGGGTAAGGGTTTGGGTGTGGTTAATGTGAGGGTCAGGGTCAGGGTTAGGATTAGCATTAGGGTGAGGATAAGGTTTAGGGTTAGGTTTAGGGTGAGGGTGAGTGTTAGGGTTAGGGCTCGAGTTAGGATTAGTGATAGGGTGAAGATTAGGGTTTGGGTAACAGTTAAGGTGAAGGTTAGGGTGAGGGTTAGATTGAGATTTAGGCTGAGGGGTAGGTTTAGTGTTAGGCTGAGTGTTAGGTTTAGTGTGAGTGTTAGGGTTAGGGTACGGGTTAGGGTGAGTGTAAGGTTTTGGGTTAGGGTAAGGTGAGGGTGAGGGTTAGGGTAAGCATTAGGGTTAGGGCTAGTGTTAGGGTGGGCTTTAGGCTTAGGGAAACGGTTAGGGTGAGGGTGAAGGTGAGGGTTAGTGTTAGGGTTAGGGTATTGGTTAGGTTTACAGTGAGGGCTAGGGTGAGGGTGAGAATTAGAATGAGGGTGATGATGAGGTTGAGGGTGAGGGTTGCAGTTAGGTAAGGGTTAGAGTTAGGGTGAGGATTAGGGTGAGGGTAAGTCTTACTTTGATGGTTAGGGTTAAGTTGAGGGATAGGGTTAGGATGAAGTTTGGGGTGAGGGTGAGGGTTAGGGTGACTGTGTGGTTTCGGATGAGGGTGAGGTTCAGGAGAGGGTGAGGGTTAGTTTGTGGGTGAGGGTTCCGGTTCGGGTGAGTATTAGGGTGACGGTGAGGGTTAGGGTGAAGGTGTCGGTTAGGGTTATGGTTAGGGTTAAGGTGACGGTTAGGTTAGGGTTAGGTTTAGGGTGAGGTTTAGGTTGAGGGGTAGGGTTAGGGTTAGGATGAGGGTTAGGGAATGTGTGAGGGTTAGGGTTAGTGTTAGGGTTAGTGTGAGGATAAGTGATAGGGTGAGGTTTAGGGTGAGGTTTGGGTTAGGGTTAGCATTAGTGTTAGGTTGAGGGTTAGGGTGAGAGTTAGGGCTACAGTGAGAGTTTCGGTTAGGGTTATGGTTAGGGTTTGGGTTAGGGTGATGTTTAGGGTGAGGGTGAGGGTTAGGGTGAGGGTGAGGTTAAGGGTTAGGTTTAGGGTGAGGGTGAGCTTGAGGGTTAGGCTTAGGATTAGGGTTAGGGTTAGTGTTTGGGTGAGTGTTACGGTCAGGGTGAGGGTGAGTGTGAGTGTTAGGGTGTGGGTTCGGGTTAGGGTTAGGGTGAGGATTACGGTTAGGTTTAGTGTTAGGGTTATGGTAAGGGTAAGGGTTAGGATGAATTTTAGGGTGAGGGTGAGGGTTAGGGATAGCTTTAAAGTTAGGATGAGGGTTAGGGTGAGGTTTAGGATTCGTGTTAGGCTTAGGGTTAGGCTGAGGTTTACAGTTAGTATTAGTCTGAGGGTTAGATTTAGGGTGAGTGTTAGGGATAGGTTTAGGTTTAGGGTGAGGGTGAGGTTGTTGGTATGTTTACAGTGAGGGTTAGAGTTAGGGTGAGGCTGAGGGTAAGGGTTAGGGTTAGGATTATGTTTAGGGTTAGGGTTATGCTTAGGCTGAGGCTGAGCCTGAGGCTGAGGGTGAGGTTAGGGTTAGGGTGAGGGTTAGGGTTAGGGTTAGGATGAGGTTAAGGGTTAGGATGAGGTTCAGGTTGAGGGTTAGGCTTAGGGTTAGGATGAGGTAAGGGTTATGGTGAGGGTGAGGGTTAGGGTTATCATTAGTGTTAGGGTGAGCGTGAGGGTTAGGGTGAGGGATAGAGTTAGGGTTAGGGATAGGTTGAGGGTTAGGGTTTGGGTAAGTGTTAAGGTGAGTGTTAGGGTGAGGGTTAGTGTTAGGGTTACGGATAGGGTGAGGATTAGGGTTAGGATTAGGGTTAGGTTGAGGTTTAGGCTGAGGGGTAGGTTTAGGTTTAGGGTGAGGGTTAGGTTTAGCGTGAGTGTTAGGGTTAGGGTAATGTTTAGGGTGAGGGTAAATTTAGGGTGATGATTAGGGTGAGGGTGAGCATTAGCTTTAGCATTAGGGTTAGGTTTAGGTTTAGGGTGAGTTTTACGGTTAGGGTTAGGTTTAGAGTAAGGGTGAGGTTGAGTGTGAGGGTTAGGTTTGGGGTTAGGGTGAGTTTTAGGGTTAGGGTGAGGGCTATGGTGAGGTTGATGTTTAGATTGAGGGTGAGGGTGAGGGTGAGGGTGAGGGTTAGGTTTTCAGTTAGGTAAGGGTTAGGGTTAGGGTTAGGGTTAGGTTGAGGTTTATTTTGAGGGTTAGGGTGATGGTGAGGGTTAGGTTTAGGGTTAGGGGTAGGGTGATGTTTAGGGTGAGGGTGAGGGTTAGGATGAGGGTGAGGGTTAGGGTGTGGGTGAGGGTTCGGATTAGTGTGAGTGTTAGGATGACGGTGAGGATTAGGTTAAGGGTGAGGGTTAGGTTTAAGTTTATGGTGAGCGTTAGGGGTAGGGTGATGTTTAGGGTGATGGTGAGGGTTCGGGGGAGTGTGAGGGTTAGGGTCTGGGTTAGGGTTCGCGTTCGGGTGAGTGTTAGTGTGACGGTGAGGGTTAGGGTTAGGGTGAGGGTTAGGGTTAGGGTGAGGTTTGGGTTAGGGTGAGTGTTAGGTTTAGGATTAGGGATAGGGTAAGGGTTAGGCTTAGGGTGAGGGTTAGGGTTTGGGTGAGGGTTAGGCTTAGGGTGAGGGTTAGGGTGACAATGAGGGTTAGGGTGAGGGTGAAGGTTAGGGTTAGTGTTAGCTTTAGTGTGAGGGTAAGGGTTAGGATGTGGGTAAGGTGAGGGTGAGTGTTAGGGTTAGTGTTATGTTTAGGATTAGGGTGAGGGTGAGGGTGAGGGTTAGGTTTAGGGTCAGGATTAGACTTAGGGTGAGGTTTAGTGTTAGTATTATGGTAAGGGTGAGGGTGAGTTTTAGAGTTTGGGTAAGGTTACGTTTAGGGTGAGGGTGACAGTGAGTGTTAGGGTTAGGATTAGGGTTAGGTTTAGCGTTACACTCAGGGTGAGGGTGAGGGTGAGGGTGAAGTTTAGGGTTAGGGTGAGGGTGAGGATTAGGATAAGGTTTAGGTTTAGGGTTAGGGTTAGTGTCAGTGTTAGGGTGAGAGCTAGGGTGAGGGTGAGGGTTAGAGTTAGGTGGAAGTTGAGGATTAGTATAAGGTTTAGGTTTAGAGTTAGGGTGAGGGTTAGGGTGAGGCTTAGGGTTAGGGTTAGAGTGAGGGTTAGGGTTAGTGTGAGGGTTAGGGTTAGTGTGAGGATAAGGGTTAGGGTGAGGTTTAGGTGAGGGTGAGGGTTAGGGTTAGTGGTAGGTTTAGGGTTAGGGTCAAGGTGAGGGTTTGGTTTGGGATGAGGTTGAGGGGGAGGGTTTGTATTAGGTTTAGGGTTAGGGTGATGATGAGGGTGAAGGTGAGGGTTAGTATTAGGGTTCAGTTAGAGTTATGGTGAGGGTGAGGTTGAGGGTTAGTGTGAGGGTGAGGGTTAGGGTTAGCGTTATGGTTAGGGTGAGGGTGTGGGTTAGGGTTAGCGTTAGAGTTAGGGTGAATTTTTGGGTGAGGGTTAGGGTTAGGGTTAGGGTGAGGGTGAGGTTTCGATTTATGTTATGGTTAGGCTTAGGGTGACGGTGAAGGTGAGGGTGAGGGTTAGGATTAAGGTGCTGGTTAGGCTTAGGGTTAGCATTATGGTGAGGGTAAGGTTTAGGGTGAGGGTTAGGATTAGAGTTAGTTCTAGGGTTAGGATTAGTGATATGGTAAGGATTAGTGCTTGTGTAATGGTTAAGGTGAGGTTTAGGGTGAGTGTGACAGTGAGTGTGAGGGTTAGGATTAGGGTTAGGTTTAGCGTTACACTCAGGGTGAGGGTGAGGGTGAGGGTGAAGTTTAGGGTTAGGGTGAGGGTGAGGATTAGGATAAGGTTTAGGTTTAGGGTTAGGGTTACGGTGATGGTGAGGGTGAGAGTTAGGTTTATGGTGAGAGCTAGGGTGAGGGTTAGCATTATGGTGAGGGTAAAGTTTAGGTGAGGGTTAGGATTAGAGTTAGTTCTAGGGTTAAGATTAGTGATATGGTAAGGATTAGTGCTTGTGTAATGGTTAAGGTGAGGTTTAGGGTGAAGGTTAGGGTGAGGGTAAGTGTTAGGGTGAGGGTAAGGGTTTGGGTGAGGGTTAGGGTTAGGCTGAGGGTGAGGGTAAGCATTAGGGTTAGGGCTAGGGTTAGGGTGAGGTTTAGGTTTAGGGTTAGGGTTACGGTGATGGTGAGGGTGAGGGTTAGGTTTACGGTGAGAGCTAGGGTGAGGGTGAGAGTTACGCTCAGAGTGATGATGAGGTTGAGGGTTAGGGTTTTAGTTAGGTAAGGGTTAGGGTTAGGGTTAGGTTGAGGATTAGGCTGAGGGTGAGGCATAGTTTGAGTGTTTGGTTTTTGGTGAGGTTTAGAGTTAGTGTTAGGTTGAGGGTTAGGGCTAGGGTGATGTTTAGGGTTAGGCTGAGTGTTAGGGTTAGGGCGAGGGTTACGGTTAAGGTTATGGTGAGCGTTAGGTTTAGGGTGATGTTTAGGGCGAGGGTGAGGTTTAGGGAGAGGGTGAGGGTTAGGGTTAGGTTTAGGGTTAGGTTAGAGTGAGTGTCAGCGTGAGGGTTAGGTTTAGGATTAGGGTTAGGGTTAGGGTTTGGCTGTGTGTTAGGGTGAGTGTGAGGGTGAGTGTTAGGGTGTGGGTGAGGTTTAATGTTAGGGTGAGGATTAGGGTTAGGTTCAGTGTTAGGGTTATGGTGTGGGTAAGGGTTAGGATGAGGTTTATGTTGAGGGTGAGGGTTTGGGATAGTGTTAGAGTTAGGGTTAGGGTTAGGATGAGGATTAGGGTTCGGGTTAGGCTTAGGGTGAGGGTGAGGGTTAGAGTTAGGGTTAGACTTATGGTTAGATTTAGGGTGAGTGTTAGGGATAGAGTTAGGCTTAGGGTGAGGGTGAGGGTGTTGGTTAGGGTTATGGTTAGGGTGAGCCTGAGGGCGAGGGTTAGGTTTAGCATTATGGTTAGGGTTAGGCTTAGGCTTAGGCTGAGGTTGAGGATGAGGGTGAGGGTGAGTTTAGGGTTAGGGTGAAGGTGAGTGTTAGGGTTAGGGTGAGGGTAAGGGTGAGGGTTAGGGTTAGGCTTAGAGTGCTGGTTAGAGTGAGGGTTAGGGTTAGGGTGAGGTTTATTTTGAGGGTGAGTCTTAGGGTTAGGATGAGGGTAAGGGTTATGGTGAGGTTTAGGGTGAAGGTGAGGGTTAGGGTTATCATTAGTTTTAGGGTAAAGGTGAGGTTTAGGGTGTGGCATAGGGTTAGATTTAGGGATAGGGTGAGGTTTAGGGTTAGTGTGAGTGTTAGGGTTAGTGTGAGGATAAAGGTTACAGTGTGGGTTTGGGTGAGGGAAACGTTTAGAGTTATCGTTCGGGTTAAGTTGAGGGTTAGGGTGAGTGTTAGCGTTAGGATTAGGTTTAGGGTGAAGGTTAGAGTGAGGGTTAGGGTTAGGGTGATGTTTAGGGTGAGGGTGAGTGTAAGGGTGAGGGTGAGGTTTAGGTTGAGGGTGAGAGTGAGTGTGAGGGTTCTGGTTAGGGTTATATTTAGGGTGAGGCTTAGGGTTAGAGTAAGGGTGAGTGTTAGGGTTAGCGTGATGTTTATGGTGAGGGTGAGTTTAGGGTGAAGTTTAGGGTTCGGGTTCTGGTGAGGTTCAGGTTTAGGTTTAGGGTGAGGGCTAGTGTGAGCGTTAGGGTGAGGGTTAGGGTGAGGGGTATGGTTAGGGTTAGGGTGAACATTAGTGTTAGTGTGATGGTTAGGGTTAGGAATAGGTTTAGGTTCAGTGTGATATAAGGGTTAGGGTGAGGGTTAGGGTGAGGGTGAGGGTTAGGGTTAGGGTTAGGGTGAGGGTAAGGGTGAGGGTTAGGCTTAGACTTTGAGTGCTGGTTAGAGTGAGGGTAAGGGTTAGGGTGAGGTTTATTTTGAGGGTGAGTCTTAGGGTTAGGATGAGGGTAAGGGTTATGGTGAGGTTTAGGGTGAAGGTGAGGGTTAGGGTTATCATTAGTTTTAGGGTAACGGTGAGGTTTAGGGTGTGGCATAGGGTTAGGGTTAGGGATAGGGTGAGGTTTAGGGTTAGTGTGAGTGTTAGGGTTAGTGTGAGGATAAAGTTTAGGGTGTGGGTTTGGGTGAGGGAGACGTTTAGATTTATCGTTCGGGTTAAGTTGAGGGTTAGGGTGAATGTTAGGTTAGAATTAGGTTTAGGGTTAAGTTTAGAGTGAGGGTTAAGGTTAGGGTGATGTTTAGGGTGAGGGTGAGTGTAAGGGTGAGGGTGAGGTTTAGGTTGAGGGTGAGAGTGAGTGTGAGGGTTCTGGTTAGGGTTATATTTAGGGTGAGGCTTAGGGTTAGAGTAAGGGTGAGTGTTAGGGTTAGTGTGATGTTTATGGTGAGGGTGAGTTTAGGGTGAAGTTTAGGGTTCGGGTTCTGGTGAGGTTCAGGTTTAGGTTTAGGGTGAGGGCTTGTGTGAGTGTTAGGGTGAGGGGTATGGTTAGGGTTAGGGTGAGCATTAGTTTTAGTGTGAGGGTTAGGGTTAGGAATAGGTTTAGGTTCAGTGTGATATAAGGGTTAGGGTGAGGGTTAGTGTGATGGTGAGGGTTAGGGTTAGAGGTAGGGTTAGGGTGAGGGTTAGGGTGAGGTTTAGGGTGAGGGTTAGGGTTAGGGTTAGATTGAGGGTGAGGGTTAGTTTTAGGGTTAGGGTTAGTGTGTAGGTGAGGGTTAGATTTAGGATTGGTGTTAGGGTTAGGCTTAGGGTGATGGGAGGGTTAGGATTAGGGTGAGGGTTAGAGTTAGGATTAGCATCAGGGTGAGGGTAAGGGTAAGGGTGAGGGTTAGGGTGAGGGTGAGGGTTAGGGTTAGTATTAGGGTTAGGGTGAGTGTCAGGGTGAGGGTTAGGTTTAGAGTTATGTTGAGGGTGAGGGTTAGGGTTAGGGTTAGTGTTAGGGTGACTATGAGGGTTAGATTTAGGATTAGGGTTAGGGTTAAGTTTACTCTTAGGGTGAGGGTGAGGGTTAGGATTAGGCTGAGTGTTAGGGTTAGGGTTAGCATTAGAGTGAGTGTAAGGGTTAGGATGAGGGTTAGGGTGAGGGTGAGGATTAGGGTTAAGATTAGGGTTAGGGTTAGTGATAGGTTGAGTATTAGGGTTTGGGTAAGGGTTAAGGTGAGGGGTAGGGTGAAGTTTAGGGTTCGGATTAGGGTGAGGTTTAGGCTGAGGGGTAGGTTTAGGGTTAGGATGAGGGTGAGGTTAATGTGAGTGTTAGGGTCAGTGTAAGGGTTAGGGTGAGGGTAAGGTTTAGGGTGATGTTTAGTATAAATGTGAGGGTAAGGTGAGGGTGAGGGTTAGGTTTAGGTTTAGGGTTAGGGTTAAGGTGACGGTGAGGGTGATGGTGAGGGTGAGGGTTAGGTTTAGGGTGAGGGTTAGGATTAGGGTGAGGGCTTGGGTGAGGGTGAGGGTTAGATGAGGATGAGGGTGAAGGTGAGGTTTTCACTTAGGTAAGGTTTAGGGTTAGGGTTAGGTTGAGGATTAATGTGAGGGTGAGCGTTAATTTGAGGGTTAGGTTTAGGGTGAGGGTTAGGGATAGGGTTGGGATGAGAGTTAAGTTTAGGGTTAGGGTGAGGGTTAGGTTTAGGGTTATGGTGAGGGTTAGGGTGCAGGTGAGGCTTAGGCTTAGGTTTAGGATTAGGGTGACAGTGAGGGCTAGATTTAGGTTTAGGGTTAGGATTAAGGTTAGGCTTAGGGTGAGGGTGAGGGTTAGGATTATGGTGAGGGTTAGCGTTAGGGTTAGCATTTTTGTGAGGGTAAGGGTTAGGGAGAGGGTTTGGGTGAGGGTGAAGGTTAGGGTTAAGATTTGGGTTAGGATTAGTGATATGTTGAGTATTAGGGTTTGGGTAAATGTTTAGGTGAGGGGTAGGGTGAGGGTTAAGGTTAAGGTTAAGGCTTAGGGTTAGGGTGAGGGTTAGTGTCAGGTTTAGAGTTAGGATGAGGGTTATGTTTTGGGTTAGGGTGAGGGTTAGGTTTAGGGTGATGTTTAGGGTGTGGGTGAGCGTTAGGGTGAGGGTGAGGGTTAGGGTTAGGTTTAGGGTTAGGGTTAGGGTGAGGGTGAACATGAGGGTTAGTTTTAGGATTAGGGTTAGGGTTAGGGTTAGGGTTAGGGTGAGGGTGAGTGTTAGGGTGAGGGTGAGGGTTAGGGTTAGGTTGAGGATTAGGGTTATGGTTACTGTTAGGGATATGGTGATGGTAAGGGTTAGGATGCGGTTTAGGGTGACGGGTAGGGATAGCATTAGTGTTAGAGTGAGGGTTATGGTGAGGGTTAGAGTGAGGGTGAGGGTTATGGTTAGGGTTAGAGTTAGGGTGAGGTTTAGTTTTAGAGTTAGGCTGAGTGTTAGGGTTAGAGTGATCTTTATGGTGAAGGTGAATTTTAACATGAGGTTTAGGGTTCAGGCGAGGGGGAGGTTTAGTGTTAGGTTTAGGGTGAGGGTTAGTGTGAGTGTTAGGGTGAGTGTTAGGGTGAGGGTTAATGTTAGGTTTAGGGTGAGCGTTAGGGATAGTGTGAGGGTTACGGTTAGCGATAGGGTTAGGTTTAGTGTGATGGTAAGGGTTAGGATGATGGGTAGTGTGATGGTGAGTGTTAGGGTTAGTGTTAGGGTTGGGGTGAGGGTTAGGGTGAAGTTTAGGGTTAGGGTTAGGGTGAGGGTGAGGGTTAGGGTTAGGGTTAGGGTTAGGGTGACGTGAGGATTTGATTTAGGATTAGGGTTGGGATTAGTCTTAGGGTGAGTGTGACGGTAAGGGTGAGGCTTAGGTGTAGTGTGAAGGTTAGGGATAGGGTAAGGTTTAGGGAGAGGGTGTTAGGGTGATGTTTAGGGTGAGGGTGAGGATTAGGGTTAATATTAGGGTTAGCATTAGGGTTAGGGTAAGGGTTAGGATAATGTTGGGGGTGAGGGTGAGTGTTAGGTTTAGGGTGAGGGTGAGGATAAGGTTGAGGGTGAGGGTGAGGGTTAGGGTGTGGATGAGCGTTCAGGGTCGGTTGAGTGTTAGGGTGACGGCGAGGGTTAAGGTGAAGGGGAGGGTTAGGGTTAGGGTTAGGTTAAGGGTTAGGTTTAGGGTTAGTGTGTGGGTTAGGTTTAGGTGTAGGGTTAGGATTAGGGTGAGGGTTAGGCTTAGTGTGATTGTTATGGTCAGGGTAAGTTTTAGGGTGAGGCTGAGGGTTAGGATGATGGTTAGGGTGAGGGTGAAGTTTAGGTGTAACATTAGGGTTAGGGTTAGGCTTAGGGTGAGTGTTAGGGTGTTAGGGTTAGGGTTTAATGTTAGGGTGTGGGTCAGGGTGAGGGTTAGGGTTAGGGTGAGGGTGAGGGTTAGGGTTAGGGTGAAAGCTAGGGTAATGGTGAGGGTTAGGTTGAAGGTGAGGGTGAGGGTGAAGGTGAGGGTTTCAGTTAGGTAAGGGTTAGTGTTTGGTTTAGGTGGAGGATTAGGGTGAGGTTGAGGGTTTGTTTGAGGGTTAGGGTTAGGGTTAAGGTTACGGTTAGGTTTAGGCTGACGTTGAGGTTTACGGTTATGTTTAGATTGAGGGTTAGGGTTAGGGCGAGGCTGAGGTTTCAGGTGAGAATAAGGGATCGGTTTAGGGTGAGGTTTAGGGTGTGGGTGAGCATTCAGGTTCGGTTGAGTGTTAGGGTAACGGTGAGGTTGAAGGTGAGGGTGAGGGTGAGGGTTAGGGTTAGGGTTAGGGTTAGGCTTAGTGTTAGTGTGTGGGTTAGTTTGAGTGGTAGGGTTAGGGTTAGGGTCTGCATTAGGGTTAGTGTGAGGGTTAGGGTTAGTGTTAGGGTGAGGATAAGGGTTAGGGTGAAGTTTAGGGTGAGGGTTAGGGTTAGCATTAGGGTTAGGGTGAGGGTTACGGTAAGGGTTAGGTTTAGGTTGAGGTTTAGGATAAGGGTTAGGGTGAGCGTTAGGGTTAGGGCGAGGGTGAGTGTTAGAGTTAAGGTTAGGATTAGTGATAGGTTGAGGATCAGGTTTTGGGTAAAGGATAAGGTGAGGGTTTGTGTGAGGGTTAAGATTAGGGTTAGGGATAGGGGGAGGATTAGTTTTAGGGTTAGGATTAGAGTGAGGTTAAGTCTGAGGTGTAGTTTTAGGTTTAGGGCGAGTTTAGGTTTAGTATGAGTGCTAGGGTTTGGTTAAGGGTTAGGGTGAGGGCAAGGGTTAGGGTGATGGTTAGTCTGAGGGTGAGGGTTAGTTGTAGTATTAGGGTTAGGGTAGGGTTAGCTTGAGGGTTAGGGTTAGGGTTAGGGTGAGGGTGAGGGAGAGTGTTAGGGTTAGGATTAGGGTGAGGGTGAGGGCTAGGATGAGGGTGAGGTTTAGGTTGAGGTTAAGTGTGAGGGTGAGGTTTTCAGCTAGGTAAGTTTTAGGGTTAGTGTTAGGGTTAGGATTAGGTTGAGGTTGAGGGTTATTTTGAGGGTTTGCTTTAGGGTGAGTGTTAGGGTTAGGTTTAGGGTTAGGTTGAGGGGTAGGGTTAGGGTTAGGGTGAGGGTTAGGTTAGTGTGAGGTTTAGGGTAAGGTTTAGGGTTAGTGTGAAAATAAGGGTTAGGGTGAGGTTTCCGGTAAGGCTGAGGGTTATGGTTAGGATGTTTAGGGTTAGGGTGTGCCTTAAGGTTAGGGTTAGGGTGAGGTTTAAGGTAACAATGAGGGATAGGTTTTGGGTGAGCGGTGGGTTTATGGTGAGTGTTAGGCTGAGGGTTATTGTTAGGGTTAGTGTGAGGATTAGGGTTAGGTTTAGGGTTATGGTGAGGGTAAGGGTTAGGGTGAGGTTTAGGGTGAGGGTGGGGGATAGGTTTAGCTTTTGGGATAGGGTGAGAGTTAGGGTTAGTGTGAGGGTGAGGGTTAGGTTTATGTTTAGGGTTAGGGTTATGGTGAGGGTTAGGGTTAAGTTGTGGCTTAGGGTTAGTGTCAGGATAACGGTTAGGGTGAGGGTGAGGATGGCGTTTAGTGTGAGGTTTAAGGTTATGGTTATGTTTATGTTTAGGTTGAGGGTAAGGATTAGGGTTAGGGTGAGTGTTAGGGTTAGTGTGAGGGTTAGGGTTAGTGTGAGGATAAGGGTTAGGGTGAGGGTTAGGTTTAGGGCGAGGGTTAGGGTTGTCGTTAGGGTTAGGGTGAGGTTTAGGGTGAGGTTTAGGGTTAGGGTGAAGGGTAGGGTTAGTGTGAGTTTTAGGGTTAGTGTTAGGGTGAGGGGTAGGGTGAGGGGTAGGGTTGGGGCAAGGGTGAGGGTTAGGGTTCGTGTGAGGGTTAGGGTTAGTGTGAGGATAAGGGTTAGAGTGAGGGTTAGAGTAAGGGTGAAGTTAAAGGTTATAGTTAGGATTAGGGTGAGGCTTAGGGTGAGGTTTAGGGTTCGGGTGAGGGTGAGGTTTAGCGTGTGCTTGAGGGTTAGGGGTACGGTGAGAGTTAGGGTGACGGTGAGGGGTAGGGTGAGGGTGAGGGTTAGTGTGAGGGTTAGCATTAGTGTTATTGTGAGGGTAAGTGTTAGGGTGAGTGTTAGCGTGAGTGTTGGGGTTAGATTTAGGATTAGGTTTAAGGTTAGGGTTAGGGCTAGTGTGAGAGTGAGGATGAGCGTTAGGATTAGGGTGAGGTAACCCTTCCCCTAGGGTTAGGGTTAGGGTGAGGGTTAGTTTGAGGGTTAGGGTGATGTTGAGGGTTAGGGTTAGGGTTAGGGTTAGGATTAGTGATAGGGTGATTATTAGGGTTTGGGTAAGGGTTAAGGTGAGGGTTAGGGTGAAGGTTAGGGTTAGCGTTAGGGTTAGGGTGAGGATTAGGTTTAGGGTTAGTGTTAGGGTGAGGTTTAGGCTGAGGGGGAGGGTTAGGGTTAGGGTGAGGGTTAGGTTTAATGTGAGTTAGTGTTAAGTTAAGGGTTAGGGTGTGGGTTTGGGTTAGGTTGATGGTTAGGCTGGAGTGAGGGTTAGGTTTAGAATTAGGATTAGGGTTAGGGTTAGTGTGAGTTTAAGGGATAGGGTTAGTGTTAGGGTGAGGATGAGGGTGAGGGCGTGGGTTAGGGTTAGGGTTAGGGTGAGGGTGAGTGGTAGGTTAGGGCTAGGCTGAGGGTGAGGTTTCGGGTGAGGGTGAGGTTCAGGAGAGGGTTAGGGTTAGGGTGTGGGTTTGGGTTCGGGTTCGGGTGAGTGTTAGGGTGACGGTGAGAGCTGGGGTGAAGGTGAGGTTTGTGGTTAGGCTTAGTTTTACGGTGAGGGTTAGATTTATGGTTAGGTTTAGTGTGAGGCTTAAGTTGAGGGGTAGGTTGAGGGTTAGGTTGGGGGTTAGGGTTAGTTTGAGGGTTAGGGTTAGGTTTAGTGTGAGGATAAGTGTTAGGATGAGGTTTAGGGTGAGTGTGAGGCTTAGGGTTAGTGTTAGGGTGAGGTTAAGGGTTAGTGTCAAGGTGAGCTTAAGGGTTAGGGTGAGGGTCAGGTTTAGGTTTAGGGTGAGGGTTGGGGTTTGGGTGATGTTTAGGGTGAGGGTGGGGGTTAGGGTATGGGTGAGTGTGAGGGTGAGGGTTAGAGTTAGGGTTAGGGTTAGGATGGGTGTTAGGATTAGGTTTAAGGTTAGGGTGAGGGTTAGTGTGAGGGTTATGGTTAGAGTTAGTTTGAGGGTTAGGGTTAGTGTGAGGGTCAGAGTTACAGTTACCGTCAGGGTTAGTGTGAGGATAAGGGTTAGGGTGAAATTTAGGTTGAGAGTGAGGTTCAGGGTTACCATTAGCGTTAGGGTGAGGTTTAGAGTGAGGGTTAGTTTTAGCTTTAAGCTGAGGGTTAGGGTTAGGGTGAGGGTTAGGGTAAGGCTTACGGTTCGGGTTAGTTTTAGGGTTACTGTTAGGGTTAGGCTTAGGGTTAGGGTGAGGGTGAGGGTGAGGGTTAGCTTTAAGGTTATTGTTAGGTTTAGGGTGAGGGTGGGGTTGAGGGGAAGGTTTAGGATTGGTGTTAGGTTTAGGGTTAGGCTGAGGTAGTGGGTGACGTTGAGGGTGAGGTTTAGGGTTAGGGTTAGTGTTAGGGTGAGTGTGAGGGTGAGATTAAGGTTTAGGGTGGGGGTGAGAGTTTCGGTTAGGTAAGGGTTAGGGATAATGTTAGGGTTTGTATTAGGTTGAGGGTGAAGGTTAGGGTTAGGTTGAGTGTTAGGCTTAGGGTTTTGGTGAGGGTTAGGTTTAGGTTGAGGTTTAGGGTGAGAGGGAGGTTTAGGGTGAGGGTTAGGGTGAGGGTGAGATTCAGCGTTAGGCCGTAGGTGAGGGTTAGGTTAAGGGTGAGGTTTAGGGTGACAGTGAGGTTTAGGGTGACTGTGAGGGTTAGCGTTAAGTTTAGGGTGATTGTTAGTGTTAGGCTTATGGTGAGGATTAGTGTGAGCATTAGGATTAAAGTTAGGGTGAGGTTTAGGATTAGTGTGAAGGTTAGGGTTAGGGTTAGGTTGAGGGTAAGGGTTAGGGTGAGTGTTAGGGTGATGATGAGGGTTAGTGTGAAGGAGAGTGTTAGGGTTATGGTTAGGCTTAGGGTGAGGTTTAGGTTTAGGGTGAGGGTGAGGGTGATGGTTAGGTTTAGGATTACCCTAAGGTGTAGGTTTAGGCTTAGGGTGAGGGTGAAGTTGATGGTCAGAGTTTGGTTTCAGGAGAGGTTTAGGGTTAGGGTTAGGATTAGGGTGATGTGAGGGTGAGGGTTAAGTTGAGGGTGATGGTGAGGGTGAGGGTGAGGGTGAGGGTTAGGTTTAGGGTGAGGGTTAGGGTTAGGGTTAGAGTGAGGGTGAGGGGGAGGGTTGGGGTGAGGGTGATGGTGAGGTTGAGGGTGAGGGTGATGTTTAGTGTTTGGGTGAGGGTTAGGGTTAGGGTTAGGATTAAGGTTAGGCTGAGGGTTAGGGTTAGGCTTAGGGTTAGGCTGAGGGTTTGGGTGAGGGTGAGGGTGAGGGTTAGTGTTAGGGTGAGTTTGAGGGTGACGGAGAGGGTTCCTGTTAGGTAAGGGTTAGATTTAGGGTTATGGTGAGGACTAGGATGAGGGTTAGGGTTAGGTTGAGGGTTAGAGTTAGGGTAAGGGTAAGGGTGAGGGTTAGGTTTAGGATTAGGGTAAGGTTTAGGGTGAGGGTTAGGGATAGGTTTACATTTAGGGCGAGGGTTTTGTTTAATGTTAGGTTTAGAGTTAGTTTGAGGGTGACGGTTAGTTTTAGGATTTGGATTAGTCTTAGGGTTATATTTAGGCTGAGGGTGTGGGTGAGGGTGAGGGTGAGGGTTAGTGTTAGGGTGAGTTTGAGGGTGACGGAGAGGGTTCCTGTTAGGTAAGGGTTAGATTTAGGGTTATGGTGAGGACTAGGATGAGGGTTAGGGTTAGGTTGAGGGTTAGAGTTAGGGTGAGGGATACGGTTAGGGTGTGCGTGAGGGTTAGAGTTAGGGTTAGGGTAACTGTTAGGGTTAGGGTGAGGGCTAGGTTGAGGGCTAGGTTGAGGGTGAGGGTTAGGTTTTGGGTGAGGGTGAGGGTTAGGGTGAGGGTGAGGGTTTCGTTTAGGTAAGGATTAGGGTTAGGGTTATGGTGAGGATTAGGGTGAGAGTGAGGGTTAGCTTGAGGTTTAGGGTTAGCGTGAGGGTTAGTGTGAGGGGTAGTGTTAGGGTTAGGCTGAGGTTTAGGGTTAGTGTGAGGGTTAGGGTTAGGGTTAGGTTTAGGGTTAGTGTGAGTATACGGGTTAGGTTGAGGGTGATGGTTACGTTTAGCGTTAGGTTTACTGTTAGCATAAGGGTTAGGTTGAGGGTTAGGGTTAGGTTGAGGGTTAGGTTGGGGGTGAGGTTTAGGGTCAGGTTTCGGTTGAGGATTAGGTTGAGGTTAAGGGTTAGGGTTAGGGTGAGGGTTAATATTAAGTTTAGGGTTAGGGTTAGGGTGAAATTTAGGGTCAGGGTGAGGGTGAGGATGAGGGTGTATGTTCTGGTGAGGGTAAGGGTTAGGGTGAGGGTCAGGGTTAAGTTTAGGGTTATGGTGAGGGTGAGCGTTAGCATCAGGGATAGGATGAGGGTTAGGGTGAGGGTTAGGGTTAGGGTTAGATTTAGGATTAGGGTTAGTGTGAGGATAAGAGTTACAGTGAGGGTTAGGTTAAGGTTGAAGTTTAGGGTTAGCATTAGGGTTAGGGTGAGGGTTAGGGTGAGTGTTAGGGTTAGGGTGAGGTTTAGGTTTAGGGTGAGCATTAGTGTTAGGTGTAGGTTGATCTTTAGGATTACGGTTAGGGTTAGGGTGAGGGTTAGTGTGAGGGTTAGAGCGAGGGTTAGTGTTAGGGTGAGGGTTAGTTTTAAGATTAGGGTTATGGTGAGTTTTAGGGTTAGGGTTATGGTTAGGGTAAGGGTTAGGGTTAGTATTAAGGTTAGATTTAGAGTTAGGGTTATTGTTAGGGTTAGGGTTTGGGTGAGGGTGAGGGTGAGGGTTGGCGTTAGGGTTAGGGTTAGGTTTAGGGTCATGGTGGGGGTAATGGTTAGGTTTAGGATTAGGGTTATGGTTAGGCTGAGGGGCAGGCAGAGGGTGAGGGACAGGTTTAGGGTTAGGGTTAGGTTTAGATTTACATTGAGGGCTAGGGTGAGGGTGAGGGTTAGGTTGAGTGTTAGGGTTAGTGTGAGGGTTAGGGTTAGGGTTAGAGTGAGGTTTAAGGTTAGGTTGAGGATTATTGTGAGGCTGAGTGTTAGGGATCAGATGAGGGTTCCTGTGAGGGTTTGGTTTCGGGTTCGGGTTCGGTTTAGGGTGTGGCTTAGGGTTAGGGTTAGAGTGATGGTTACGGTGATGATTAGGGTTAGGTTGAAGGCTATTGTGTGGGTTCGGATTAGGGTTAGTTTGAGGGTTAGGTTTAGGTTGAGGGCTAGGGTGAGGGTGAGGGTTAGGGTGAGGGTTAGGGTGAGGGTTAGGTTTAGAGTTATGGTTAGGGTGAGGGTTAGGGTGAGGGGTAGAGTTAGGGTTAGGTTTAGGATTAGGGTTAGGTTTAGGCTGAGGGTGAGGGGGAGGGGGAGGGGGAGGTTTAGGGTTAGGGTTAGGATTAGGGTGATGGTGAGGGCTAGGTTGAGGGTGAGGGTTAGGGTGAGAGTGAGGGTGAGGGTGAGTGTTAGGTTTAGGGTGAGGTTTACGATTAGGGTTAGGGTTAGGGTTAGGGTGAGGGTGAGGGTTGGGTTAGGGTTAGTGTGAGGGTTAGGGTTAGGGTGAGGGTTAGGTTGACCGTGAGCATTAGGGTGAGTGTTAGGGTTAGGGTTATTGTTAGGGTGAGGGTAAGGGTTAGGGTTAGTGGTAGTGTAAGGTTTAGGTTTAGGCTGAGGGTTAGGGTAAGTGTTAGGGATAGGCTGAATGTGAGGGTGAGGATTAGGGTTAGGGTTAGGGTGATGTTTAAGTTTAGGGTTAGGGTTAGGGTAAGGTTCAGTGTTAGGGTGAGGGTTAGTGTTTGGTTTAGGGTCAGTGTCAGGGTTAGGGTAAGTGTTAGGTTTAGGTTGAGGGTTAGGGTGAGGGTTAGGGTTAGGGTGAGGTTAAGGGTGAGGGTGAGGGTGAGGGTTAATTTTAGTGTTAGGGTGTGGTTGAGGGTTAGGGTGAGGGTTAGTGTTAGTTTTAGGGTGAGGGTGTTGGTAAGGATGAGGTTTAGGGTTAGGGTTAGGGTTGCGGTTAAAGTCATGGTGAGTTTGAGAGTTTGGGTTAGGATTAGGTTTAGGGTTAGGGTTAGGCTGAGGGAGAGGGTGCGGGTGAGGCTGAGGGTGAGGTTTAGGGTTATTTTTGGGGTTAGGGTGAGGGTTAGGGTATCAGTGAGTTTTAAGGTGAGGGTTAGTGTGAGGCTTAGGGTTAGGGTTAGGGTTACGGTTAGGGTGAGGGTTAGTGTGAGGGTTAGGGTTAGGGTTACGTTTAGGGTGAGGGTGAGGGTTAGGGTTAGGGTTAGGGTGAGGGTTAAGTTTACGGTGAAGGATAGGGTGAGCATCAGGTTTAAGGTGAGTGTGAGGGTGAGTGTTTCTGTTAGGTAAGGTTTAGGGTTATGGTTATGGTGAGGATTAGGGTGAGTGTGAGAGTTAGTTTGAGGTTTAGGTTAAGGGTGAGGGTGAGGGTTAGGTTTAGGGTGAGGGTGAGGGTTAGGTTGATGTTTAGCATGAGGTTGAAGTTTAAGGTGAGGGTTCGGGTTCGGGTTCGGGTGAGTATTAGGTTTAGGGTTAGGGTTAGGGTTAGGGTGAGGGTTAGGATTAGGTTTAGGTTTAGGGTTAGGTTTAGGATTAGGGTTAGTGTGAGGATAAGGGTTAGGGTGAGGGTTAGGTTGAGGGTGAATTTTAGGGTTAGCGTTAGGGTTGTGGTTAGCGTTAGGGTTAAGGTGAAGGATAGGGTGTGTGTTAGGGTTAGGGTGAATTTAGGTTGAGGGTGAGCGTTAGGGTTATGTTTAAGTTGATGGTATGTTTAGGGTTAGGTTTATGGTGAGGGTTAGGGTGAGGGTTAGAGTGAGGGTTAGTGTTAGGGTGAGGGTTAGAGTTAGGATTAGGGTTACGGTGAGTTTTAGGGTTAGGCTTATGGTTAGGGTAAGTGTTAGGGTTAGGATTAAGGTTAGATTTAGAGTAGGGTTATTGTTAGGGTTAGGGTGAGGGTTTGCGTTAGGGTTAGGGTTTGGTTTAGGGTGATGGTACGGGTGAGGGGTAGGTTTAGGATTTGGGTAGGTTAGGATTTGGTTTATGGTTAGGCTGAGGCGGTGGAAGAGAGGGAGGGTGAGGTTTAGGCTTAGGTTTAGGTTTAGAGTTAGGGTGAGGGTGAGGGTTAGGTTGAAGTTTAGGGTGAGGCTGAGTGTTAGGTTTCGGGTGAGGGTTCGTGTGAGGGTGAGTGTGAGGGTGAGTGTGAGGTTTAAGGTGTGGCTTAGTGTTAGGGTTAGGGTCAGGGTTAGGGTGAGTTTTACGGTTAGGGTTAGGGTTAGGTTGAAGGTGAGGGTGAGGGTTAGGTTTAGGGATAGTTTGAGGGTTAGGGTTAGGTTGATGGCTAGTTTGAGGGTGAGGGTTAGGATGAGGTTTAGTGTGAGGGTTAGGTTTAGAGTTAGGGTTCGGGTGAGGCTTAGGGTGAGGAGTAGTTTTAGGGTTAGGGTGAGGGTTAGGGTTAGTGTGATAGTTTGGGTTAGAGTTAGGGTTAGTTTGAGGTTAAAGTTTAGGGTGAAGTTTAGGGTGAGGGTGAGGGTTAAGGGTTAGATTTAGGGAGAAGTTTAGGTTTAGGTTTAGGGTGAGAGTTAGGGTTAGGTACTGTTTAGTGTGAGGGTGAGGGTTAGGGTTAGGTTTAGGGTGATGTTTCAGGTGAGTTGAGGGTTACGGTGAGGATGAGGGTGAGGGTTAGGCTTAGGGTTAGGGTTTGGGGGCGGGTGAGTGTGATGTTGAGGGTTAGGTTTAGGATTAGGTTTAGAGTAAAGTGATTGGTAGGGTGAGGGTAAGGATTTGGGTGAGGGTGAATTTTAGGGTGGGGGTGACGGTTAGGTTTAGGGTGAGGATTAGGGATAGGGTTAGGGTTATGGTGAGGGTAAGTATTAGGGTGAGGTTTTCGGTGTGGTTGAGGTTTTGGTTTAGCGTTAGGGTTAGGGTGAGGCTGAGGTTTAGATTTACTGATGGGGGAGGCTTAAGTTTAGGGTTAGTGTGATGGTAAGGGTCAGGGTGAGGGTTAGGCTGAGTTTGTGTGTTAGATTTAGCATTAGGGTTAGGGTGAGTGTGAGGGTTAGGGTGAGGGTTAGGGTTAGGGTTTGGGATAGGGTGAGGATTAGGGTTAGTGTGAGGGTTAGGTTTAGGTTTCTTGTGAGGATAAGTGTTAGGTGGAGGGTTAGGGTGAGGGTGAGGGTTAGGGTTAGCATTAGGGTTAGGGTGGAGCGTTAGGGTGAGAGTTAGCTTTAGGGTGAGTGTTAGGGTTAGGATTAGGGTGAGGGTTAGGGTTAGGGTTAGGATTAGGGTGAGGGGTAGGGTTAGGATTAGGGTGATTGTTTGGGTTAGGGTTAGGGTTAGGAAGAGGGTGAGGGTTAGTGATAGGGTTAGGCTGAGGGTTAAGTTTAGGGTGAGGGTTAAGTTTAGGGTGAGGGCTAGAATGAGGGTGAGGTTTAGGGTGAGGGTGAGTGTGAGGATTTCGGTTAGGTAAGTGTTAGGTTTAAGGTTATGGTGAGGATTAGGGAGAGGGTGAGGGTTAGTGTTAGGGTTGGGGTGAGGGTTAAGTTTATTGTGAGAGTTAAGGTTAAGGTGAGGGCTAGGGTGAAGGTGGGAGCTAGGGTGAGGATGAGGGTTTCAGTTAGGTAAGGGTTAGGGTTATAGTTATGGTGAGGATTAGGGTAAGAGTGAGGGTTAGCTTGAGGTTTAGGTTTAGAGTGAGGGTTAGTTTGACGGTTAAGTTTAGGGTTAGGTTGAGGGTTAGGGTTTATTGTGAGGGTTAGGGTTAGGGTTAGGTTTAGGGTTAGTGTGAGGACAAGGGTTAGGGTGAGGGTTATGTTGAGGTTGATGGTTAGGGTTACCGTTAGGTTAATGGTTAGCATTAGGGTTAGGGTGAAGTTTAGGGTTTGGGTGAGGTTTTGGTTGAGGATGAGGGTTAGGTTTAGGTTTAGGTTGAGGGTTAGGGTTGGGGTTAGGGTTAGGGTGAGGGTTAGGGTGAGGGTTAGGGTTAAGTTTAGGTTTAGGTTTAGAGTGAGGGTTAGTTTGAGCATTAGGGTTAGGGTTATGTTTAGGGTGAGGGTGAGAGTTAGTGTTAGGGTTAGGGTTAGGGTTAAGGTTAAGGTGAGGGCTAGGATGAACGTGAGGATGAGGCTGAGTGTTTCGGTTAGGTAAAGTTTAGGGTTAGTGTTATGGTGAGGATTAGTGTGAGGGTGAGTATTAGGTATAGGGTTAGGTTAAGGGTGAGGTTGAGGGTTAGGATTACGGCGAGGGTTAGTGTTAAGGTGATGTTTAGGGTGAGGTTGAGGGTTAAGGTGAGGGTTCAGGTTCGGTTGAGGTTTTGGATTAGGTTTAGGGTTAGGGTGAGGGTTAGGGTGAGGGTTAGGATTAGGTTGAGTGTTAGTGTTAGGGTTAGTGTGAGGGGTAGGGTTAGGGTTAGGGTGAGGTTTAGGGTTAGTGTGAGGATTAGGGTTAGGTTTAGGATTAGGGTTAGTGTGAGGATAAGGGTTAGAGTGAGGGTTAGGATGATGGTGAAGGTTAGGGTTAGCGTTAGGGTTGGGGTTTGCATTAGGGTTAGGGTGAGTGTTAGTGTTAGGGTGAAGTTTAGGTTGAGGGTGAGCGTTAGGGTTAGGTTTAGGTTCATGGTTAGGGTTAGGGTTAGGTTTAGGGTGAGGGTTAGTGTAAGAGCTAGGGTGAGGGTGAGGGTTAGTGTGAGGGTGAGGGTGAGGGTTTTGATAAGGTAAGTGTTAGGCTTAAGGTTAGGTAGAGAATTAAGGTGAGGGTGAGGGTTAGGTTGAGGGTCAGGGTTAGGGTTATTGTTAGGGTTGGGGTTAGGGTGAGTGTTAAGGTTAGGGTGATGTTTAGGGTGAGGATGAGGGTTAGGGTGAAGGTGAGGGTTCGGGTGAGTGTGAGTGTTCGTGAGAGGGTGAAGGTCAGGGTGTGGGTGAGGATTAGGTTACGGTTAAGTGTTAGGGTGACAGTGAGTGTTAGGTTGAGTGTGAGGGTTAGGGTTATGGTTAGGGTGAGTGTTAGGGTTAGTGTTAGTTTTAGGGTTTGGGTCAGTGTTAGGGTTAAGGTGAGGTTGAGGGTTTGGGTGAGTGTGAGTTTTCAGGTGAGGGTTAGGGTTAGAGTGTGGGTGAGGGTTAGGTTTCAGCTGAGTGTTAGGGGGATGGTGAGGGTTAGGGTTAGGGTTAGCATTAGGGTTAGGGTGAGGTTTACATTGAGGGTTAGGGTTAGGGTGAGTGTTATGGTTATGGTGATGTTTAAGTTGAGATTGAGTTTTAGGTTGTGAGTGAGAGTTAGGGTTAGGGTGAGGATTATGGTTATGATTAGGGTTAGGGTTATTGTGAGTTTAAGGGATAGGGTGAGGTTTATTGTGAGGTTGAGTGTTATGGTTGGTGTTAGGGTTAGGGTGAGGGTTAGGGTTAGGGTGCAGTTTAGGGTGACAGTTAGGGTTAGGGTGAGGGTGAGGGTGAAAGTTAGGGTTAGGGTTAGGTTTAGAGTTAGGGTGAGGGTGAGAGTAGGGTTAGAATTTGGATTAGGGTTATGGTTAGAGTTAGGGTGAGGGTGAGGGTTAGGGTTAAGATTAGAGTTAGGGTGAGAGTGAGGGTGAGGTTCAGTGTTCAAATTAGGGTTAGGGTTAGGGTGAGGGTGAGTTTTAGGGTTAGGTTTAGGGTTACGGTTAGGGTTAGAGTTAGGGTGAGTGTTAGGGTTAGGGTTAGGGTGAGGATGAGGGTTCGGGTGAGTGTGAGTGTTCGTGTGAGGGTGAGGGTTAGAGTGTGGGTGAGGGTTAGGTTTCGGCTGAGTGTTAGGATGATGGTGAGTATTAGGGTTAGGTTTAGCGTTCCGGTTACAGTGAGGGTTACGGTGAGGGTTAGTGTTAGGGTGAGTGTTAGGGTTAGTTCAGGGATAGGGTTAGGGTGATATTTAGGGTGATGGTGAGGGTTAGTGTGACTGTGATGGTTAGGGTGTGGGTTAGGTTTAGGATTAGGTTTAGGATTAGGGTTAGGGTGAGTGTAAGGGTGAGGGTGAGGTTTTGGGTAAGGTTGAGTTTTGTGTTTGGGGTGAGAGTTAGGGTTAGGGCGAGGATTAGGGTTAGGTTTAGGGTTAGGTTTAGGGTAAGTTTAAGGGTTAGGGTGAGATTTAAGGTGAGGGTGAGGTTTATGGTTGGCGTTAGGTTTGAGGTGAGGGTTAGGGCTAGGGTGCGTGTTAGGTTGAGGTTTAGGTTTAGTGTGACAGTGAGGGTGAGGATTAGGGTTAGGGTTAGAGTTAGAGTGAGGGTGAAACTGAGCGTTAGAATTTGGATTAGGGTTAGGGTTAGAATTAGGATGAGGGTGAGGGTTAGGATTAGAGTTAGGGTGAGAGTGTGGGTGAGGTTCAGTGTTAGGATTAGGGTTAGGGTTAGGGTTAGGGTGAGGATACGGGTGAATGTTAGGGTTAGGGTTAGGATTAAGGTTACTGTGAGTATAAGGGTTAAGGTGTGGTTTAGGGAGAGGTTGAGGGTTAGGGTTAGGGTTACTGTGAGTATAAGGGTTAAGGTGAGGGTTAGGGTTAGGATGAGGCTTAGGGTGAGTGTTAGGTTTGGGGTTAGGGTTAGAGTGAGGGTTAGTTTGAGGGTTAGGGTTAGGTTTAGAATTAGGGTGAGGGTGAGGGTTAGTGTTAGAGTTAGGGTGAGGGATAAGGTTAGGATGAAGGCTAGAGTGAGGGTGTTGGTTAGGGTGAGTGTGAGTGTGAATGTGAGTGTTTCGGTTAGTTAAGGTTTAGGGTTAGGGTTATGATGAGGATTAGGTGAGGGTGAGGTTTAGGTTGAGGGTTAGGTTGAGGTTGAGGGTTAGGGTGAGGTTTAGGGTGAGCATTGTTGTTAGGGTGGTGTTTAGGGTGAGGGTGAGTGTAAGTGTTATGGTTAGGGTTAGGGTGAGGATTAGGGTGAGGGTTAGGTTTAGGATGAGGGTTATGGTTATGGTTAGGGTGAGGGTTAGGGTGAGAGTACTGCTTAGGGTGAGGGTGAGGTTGAGGGTGAGTGTTAAGGTGATGGTGAGGGTGACAATGACGGTGAGGTTTAGGTTTAGGGTTAGGGTTAGGGTGAGGTTGAGTGTTAGGGTTAGGATTAGGGTTAGGGTTAGGTTTAGGTTGAGGGTGAGGGTGAGGGTGAGGGTGAGGCTTAGGGTGAGGGTGTGGGTGGTGGTGAGTGTTAGGGTTAGGATTAGGGTTAGGTTGAATTTTAGAATTAGGTTTAGCGTTAGGTTGAGGGTTGGGTTTAGGATTAGGGTTAGGGTTAGGGTTAGGGTTAGGGTTATTGTTAGGTTTAGGTTGAGAGTAAAGTTTAGGGTTAGGGTTAGGTTTAGGGTTAGGGTGAGGGTGAGGGTTAGGGTTAGGATTAGGTTAGGTTTAGGATTAGGGGGAGGGTGACAGTGAGGGTGAGGGTGAAGTTTAGAGTTAGGATTAGGTTTAGGTTTAGGGTGAGGGTTAGGGTGAGTGTGAGGGTTAGGGTTAGGGTAAGGGTAAGGCTTAGGGTTAGGCTTAGGTTTAGGTTTAGTGTGAAGGTTAGGGTTAGGTTAGGGTTAATTTAACGTTAGGGTTAGGGTGAGGGTTAGGGTGAGGTTTTGGGTTAGGGATAGGGTTACTCTGAGGGTGAGGGTGAGGGTGAGGGTTAGGTTTAGGATTAGGTTGAGGGTTAGGTTGAGACAGAGAGTGAGGGTGAGGGTGAGGGTTTCGGTTAGGTAAGCTTTAGGGTTAGGTTTAGGGTGAAGATTAGGGTGAGGGTGAGATTTAGGTTGAGTGTTAGTGTTAGGGTGAGGGTTAGGGTTAGGGTTTGAGGGAGGGTTAGGTTTAGGGTTCTATTTAGGGTGAGGCTGAAGGTTGAAGTTAGATTGATGGTTCGAGTTCGGGTGAGGGTTCGGCTGAGGGTTACGGTTAGTTTGTGGATTAGGGTTAAGGTGAGGTTGAGGATGAGTTAGGGTTCGGGTGAGTGTGAGGGTAATGGTTAGGGTGAGGGTGAGGTTTAGGGTTAGGGTTAGGTTTAGGCTGAGGGTTAGGGTGAGGGGTACTGTTAGGGTCAAGTTGAGGGTTTGGGTTATTGTGAGGGTTAGGTTTAGGGTTATAGTTATGGTTAGTGTGAGTTTTCAGGTTCGGGTGGGCCTTAGGCTGAGGTTAAGTGTTATGGTTATGGTTAGTGTGAAGTTTAGGTTGAGGGTTAGGGTTAGGATGAGGGTTATGGTTAGGTTTATGGTGAGGGTTATGTTGAGAGTATTGCTTAAGGTGAGGGTGAGGTTTAGGTTGAGGGTGAGGTTGAAGGTGAGTGTTAAGGTGACGGTGTGGGTGACGGTGATGGTGAGGGTTAGGTTTAGGTTTAGGATTAGGGTGAGGTTGAGGGTCAGGGTTAGGGTTAGGGTTAGGGTTAGGTTTAGGCTGAGGGTGAGGGTGAGGGTGAGAGTGAGGGTTAGGGTGAGGGTGAGGGTGATGGTGAGTGATAGGGTTAGGATTAGGGTTAGGGTAACTTTTAGGGTTAGGTTTAGCATAAGGTTGAGGGTTAGGGTTAGGATTAGGGTTAGGGTTAGGTTTAGGGTTATTTTTAGGGTTAGGGTGAGAGTAAAGTTTAAGGTTAGTGTTAGGGTCAGGGTTAGAGTTAGGGTGAAGGTGAGGGTGAGGATGAGGGTTAGGATTAGGGTTAGGGTTAGGGTTAGGCTGAGGGTGTCAGTAAGTGTGAGGGTGAAATTTAGGGTTAGGATTAGGTTTAGAGTTAGGGTGAGGGTTAGGGTGAGTGTGAGGGTTAGGTTTAGGGTAAGTTTAAGGGTTAGGGTTAGGCTGAGGTTTAGTGTTAGGGTTAGGTATAGTGTGAGGTTGAGGGTGAGGGTTTGGGTGAGGATGAGGGTTAGGGTAAGGGTGAAGGTTAGGGTGTGGGTTAGGGTTAGGGTTAGGTTTAGGGTGAGAGGGAGGGTGAGGGTGAGGTTTCGGGTGAGGATGAGGGTTAGGGTGTGGGTGAGGGTTAGGGTTCCGTTTATGATTAGGGTGAGGTTTAGCGTTAGGGTTAGGGTTAGGGTGAGGGTAAGAGTGAGGGGTAGGGTTAGTGCTCAGTTTATGATTAGGGTGAGGGTTAGCGTTTAGGTTAGGGTTAGGGTGAGGTTTAGGGTGAGGCTAGGGTTAGAGTTAGTTTGAGGGTTAGGGTTAGTGTGAGGGTTAGGGTTATGTATAGGGTTAATGTTAGTGTGAAGATAAGGATTAGGGTGAGGGTAAGGTGATGGTGAGGGTTAGGGTTAGGGTAAGGGTAAGGGTTACGGTGATGGTTAGAGTGAGGGTCAGGGTTAGGGTTAGCATTAGGGTTAGGGTTAGTGTGAGGGTGAGGGTGTGGTTGAGGGTTTCAGTTTGGTAAGGGATAGGGTTAAGGTGAGAATTAGGGTGAGGATGAGGATTAGATTGAGGGTGAGGCTTAGTGTTAGGTTGAGGGTTAGGGTTGGAGTTAGGGTGAGGGTTAGGTTTAGGGTGATGTTTAGGTTGAGGATGAGGGTTAGGGTTCGGGTGACGGTTCGGGTGAGGATGAGGGTGAGGGTGGGGTTGAGGGATTGTGTGTTGGTGAGGGTTAGGTTTCGGGCAAGTTTTAGGGTGATGGTGAGTGTTAGGGTGAGGGTGAGGATTAGGGTTAGGGTTAGAATTTGGGTTAGGGTTAGCTTTAGGGTAAGGGTTAGCGTGAGGTTTAGGGTGAGGGGTAAGGTTAGGGTTAGGGTGAGGGTTAGGGTGAGGGTTAGGGTTAGTGTGAGGGTTAGGGTTAGGTATAGGCTTAAGGTTAGTGTGAGTATGAAGGTTAAGGCGAGGGAGAGGGTTAGGGTTAGCCTTAGGGTTAGGGTGAGGATTAGGGTTAGGGTTAGGGTGATATTTAGGGTGAGAGTGAAGGTGAGGGTTAGGGTTAGGGTTAGGGTGTTGGTGAGGTTGAGGGTGAGGGTTAGGTGTAGGGTTAGGTTTAGGGTTAGGGTTAGAGTGAGTGTGAACATGAGGGTTCGGGTTCGGGTGAGGTTGAGTGTTAGGGTGTCGTTGAGGCTTAGGGTTAGGGTGAGGATTAGGGTTAGGGTTTGCGTTAGGGTTATAGTGAGCTTTAGAATTAGAATGAGGTTTAGGGTGAGGGTGAGGTTTTGGGTTAGCAATAGGGTTAGGTTGAGGATTGGGGTAAGTTTTAGGTTTTTGGATAGGGTGCGGGTGAGGTTTAAGTTTAGGATTAGGGTTAGGGTTAGTGTTTCAGTTATTGTTAGGTTTAGGGTTATTGTTAGGTTGCATTTTGGGTGATGGTTAGAGTTTTGTTGAGGCTGAGGGTGAGGGTTAGGGTTAGGATTAGGGTTAGGGTTGGCGTTACAGTTATTGTTAGGGTTAGGGTTAGGTTTAAGTTAAGTGTGACTGTGAGGGTTAGCATTAGGGTTATGGTTAGGATTAGGGTGAGAGAGGGGGTGAGGGTTAGGTTTAAGATTAGGTTTAGGTTTTGGGTTAGGCTGAGGGTGAGGATGAGGGTGAGGGTGAGGGATAGGGTTACGGTGAGGGTTAGGGTTACGGTTAGGATGAGGGTTAGGTTGAGGGTAGGGTTAGGGTTAGGGTGAGGGTTAGGGTGAAGGTTAGGGTGAGGGTTAGGGTTAGGGTGAATTTTAGGGTGAGGGTTAGGGTTAGGCTTAGGGTGAGGGTTAGTGTTAGGGTGAGGGTTACGGTTAGGTTTAGGGTGAGTTATAGGGTTAGGTTTAGGATTAGTGTGAGGGTTAGGGTTAGGATTAGGGGTAGAGTTTGTGTTTTAGTTATTGATAGGTTTAGGGTTATTGTTAGTTTGAGGTTTGGGTGATGGTTAGCATTAGGGTTATGGTTAGTGTTAGGGTGAGTGAGGGGGTGAGGATTAGGTTTAGTATTAGGGTTAGGGTTAGGGTTTAGCTCAGGCTGAGGGTGAGGGTGAGGGTTAGGGTTAGGTTGAGGATTAGGGTTAGGGTTAGGATGAGGGTTAGGGTGAGGGTTAGGTTTAGGGTTAAGTTTGGGGTTAGGATGAGGGATAGGGTTAGGGTGAAGTTTAGGGTGATGGTGAGTGTTAGGGTGAGGGTGAGGTTGAGGGTGAGGATTATGGTAAGTGTGAGGGTGAGGGTGATATTGAGCATTATTCTTAGGGTTAGGGTTATGGTGAGTGTGAGGTTTAGGATTAGGATTAGGGTTTGGTTAAGGGTTAGGCTGCGTGTGACAGTGAGTGTGAGGGTTAGGGTTAGAGTTAGGGTGAGGGTTAGGTTTAGTGTGAGGGTTAGGGTGAGGGTGAGGTTGAGGGTCAGGGTTAGGGTGACTGTGACAGTGAGGGTGAGGGTTAGGGTTAGGATTAGTTTTAGGGTGAGTTTTAGGGTTAGGGTTAGGTTTAGGGTGAGGGTTAGGGTTAGGATTAGGGTTAGGGTTAGGTTAATGTTAGAGTTAGGGTTAGGGTTAGTGTAAGAGTGAGGTTTAGGGTTAGGGTTAGGGCTAGGTTTAGGTTTAGGGTGAGGGCTACGGTGAGGGTGAGGTTTAGGGTGAGTGTGAAGGTGAGGATGAGGGTAAGGGTAACGATTTGGGTTAGGGTTATGGTAAGGCTTATGGTTATGAGGGTGAGTGTGAAGATTAGGGTTAGGGTTAGGGTGAGGGTGATGTTGAGAGTTAGGGTTGGGATTAGGGTTAGGGTGAGGGATAGGCTGAGTGTGAGGATGGGGGTTAGGGTGAGAGTTACGGTTAGGGTTAGTGTGAAGGTTATGGTTAGTGTGAGGGTTAGGGTGAGGGCTAGTGTGAGGGTGAGGTTTAGAGTGGGGGTGAGGGTGAGGGTGAGGGTTTTGCTTAGGTAAGGCTTAGGGTTATTGTTACAGTGAGGATTAGGTTGAGGGTGAGGGTTAATGTGAGGGTTAGGATTAGCGAGTGTTAGGGTTAGAGTTAGGGTGAGGGTTAGGATTAGGGTGTTGTTTAGGGTGAGGGTGAGGGCTAGGGTGAGGTTAAGCTTCAGGTTAGAGTGAGGTTTAGGGTGTGGGAGAGGGTTAGGTTTAGGGTGAGATTTAGGGTGAGGGATAGGGTTGGGGTTAGGATTAGGGTGAGGGTCAGGGTGAGGTTTAGGGTTAGGGTTAGTATGAGAATAAGGGTTAGGGTGAGGGTTAGGGCCAGAGTGATTTTTAGGGTTAGCTTTAGGTTTACGGTGAGGGTTTTGTTTAGGGTTACGGTGAGGGTTTCGGTGAGGGTTATTTTTAGGGTTATGGTTAGGGTGAGGGTGACGGTGAAGGTTAGGGTTAGGATTAGGTTTAGTGTGAGGGTGAGGGTGAAGGTAAGGTTTAGGAATAGGGTTAGGGTTAGGCTTAGGGTGAGTGTGAGGGTGAGGGTTAGGTTTAGGATTAGGGTTGTGGTAGGGTTAGGCTTAGGGTGAGAGTGAGAGTGAGGGTTAGGTTTAGGATTAGGTTTAGGGTTAGGATTAGGGAGAGGGTGAGGATAAGGTTTAAGGTGAGGATTTGGCTTAGGTTTAGGGTGAGGGTTAGGGTTAGGGCGATGTTTAGGGTGAGGGTGAGGATTAGGGTTAGGTTGTGGGTGAGGTTTAGGCTTAGGGTGAGGGTTATGGTGATGGTGAGGGTTAGTTTGAGGGGAGGTTTAGGGTTAGGGTTAGCGTTAGGGTGAGGGTAAGGGTTAGGGTAAGGGTTAATGTGAGGTTATGTTTAGAGTTAGGCTGAGGGTTAGGGTTACTTTGAGGCTTAGGGTTGGTGTTAGGGTTTGGGTTAGTGTGAGGATAAGGATTAGGGTGAGGTTATGGTGAGGGAGAGGTTTAGGGTTACAGTTAGGTTTAAGGTGAGTGTTAGGGTGAGGGTTAGGTTTAGGGATAGGATTAGGGTTAGGGTTAGGGTGAGGATGATTGTCAGGGTTAAGTTTAGGATTACGTTTATGGTTAGGGTAAAGGTGAGGGTTAGGGTAAGGGTGAGCGTACAGGTGAGGTTAAGAGTTAGGGTGTAGCTGAGAGTTAGGGTTAGGGTGAGGGTGAGGGTTAGTATTAGCGTTAGTGTTAGGGTGAGGGTAAATGTGAGGGTTATATTTAGGATTAGGGTTAAATTTAGGGTAAGTTTGATGGTTAGG
This sequence comes from Dipodomys merriami, assembly GCF_024711535.1. Lineage (NCBI taxonomy): Eukaryota > Metazoa > Chordata > Mammalia > Rodentia > Heteromyidae > Dipodomys > Dipodomys merriami. The sequence continues at coordinate 2,518,231 of NW_027206490.1, read as the reverse complement.
TTGAGGGTGAGGGTTCAGATGAGGGTGAGGTTTAGGTTGTGGCTGAGTGTTAGCGTTATGGTTACGGTTTGGGTTAGTGTGAGGATTAGGGTTAGGGTTAGTGTTAGGGATATGGTGAAGGTAAGGGTTAGGGTGAGCTTTAGGGTGAGGGTGAGGGTTAGGGTTAGTGTTAGGTTTAGGATAAGGGTTAGGGTGAGGGTTAGGTTTAGGGTTAGTTTTAGGGTGAGGGAGAGGGTTAGGGTTAGAGATTGGGTAAGGGTTAGGGTTAGGGTTAGGGTGAGGGTTAGGGGTAGGGTTAGGGATAGGGTGAGGGTGAGGTTGAGAGTTAGGGTTAGGGTTAGAGTTACAGTGAGGGTGAGAGTGATGGTGAGGGTGAGGGTTACGATTAGGTTAAGTGTTAGGTTTAGGCTGAGGGTGAGGTTGAGGATGAGTGTGATCGTTAGCGTTAGATTTAGGGTTATGGTCAGGGCTATGATGAGGATGAGGGTTAGGGTGAGGGTGAGGAAGAGGGTTTCGGTTACGTAAGGGTTAGGGTTAGTGTTAGGGTGAGGATTAGGGTGAGGTTGAGGGTTAGGGTGAGGGTTAGTGTTACGATTAGGGTGAGCGTTAGGTTTAGGTTTATTGTTAGGTTTAGGGTTAGGGTTAGGGTTAGGGTTAGCGTAAGAGTGAGGGTTAGGTTTAGCGTGAGGGTTAGGGTTAGGGTTAAGGTTAGGGTGAGGGTGAGGGTGAGGTTTAGTGTTAGGATTAGGGTTAGGGTTAGGGTCAGGTGAGGGTGAGGTTGAAAATTATGATTATAGTAAGGGTTAGGTTTAGGGTGATGACTAGGTTGAGGGTAAGTTTTAGGGTGATATTGAGGTTGAGGGTGAGGGTTAGTGTGAGGGTTACGCTTAGGGTTAGGTTGAGAGTTAGGGTGAGGGTGAGGGTTAGGGTTAGGTTAAGGGTTAGGTTTAGGCTAAGGGTGAGGGTGAGGATGAGGGTTAGGGTTAGGGAGAGGGTAATGGTCAGGGCTAGGGTGAGGGTGACGGTTAGGGTGAGGGTGAGGAAGAGGTTTTCGTTTAGGGAAGGGTTAGGGTTAGTGTTAGGATGAGGATTAGGGTGAGGTTGAGGGTTAGGGTGAGGGTTAGTGTTAGGGTGAAGGTTAGGGTTAGGATGATGTTTATGGTGAGGGTGAAGATTAGGGTGACAATGAGGGTTCACATGAGGTTTAGGTTTAGGGTGTGGGTGAGGTTTAGGCTTAGGGTGAGGGTTATGGTGATGGTGAGGTTTAGGGTGAGGGTTAGTGTTAGGGTTAGCATTAGGGTAAGGGTAAGGATTAGGGTGAAGGTTAGGTTGAGGGTGAAGTTTCGGGTTAGGGTTAGGGTTAGGATTAGGGTGAGGGTTAATGTTAGGATTAGGGTAAGGGTAAGGTTTAGATTGAGGGTTAGGTTGAGGGTGAGGTTTAGGGTTAAGGTGAGGGTTAGGTTAAGCCTTAGGGATAGGGTGAGGATTAGGGTTATGGTTAGGTTTAGGGTGAGCTTTAGGCTGAGGAGTAGTGTTAGGGTTAGTGTGAGGGTTAGGTTTACTGTTAGCGTTAGGATTAGGGTTAGGGTTAGGGTGAGGTCAGGGTTAGGGTGAGGATTAGCATTAGGGTCATGTTGAGGGTAACGGTGAGGGTTTCGGTTAGAGTGATGTTGAGGGTGAGGGTGAGGGTTTCGGTTAGGTAAGTGTTAGGCTTAGAGTGCAGATTAGGGTGAGGGTGAGGGTTAGGTTTTGGCTGAGGGTTATGTTTAGGGTTAGGGTGAGTTTAGGGTTAGAGTGAGGGGTAGGGTGAGTGTGAGTTTGAGGGTTAGTTATAGGGTTAGTGTTAGGATAAGGGTTAGGGTGAGGGTTAGTGTGAGGGTTAGGGTTAGGGTAAGATTTAGGGTTAGATTGAGGGTTAAGTTTAGGGTTAGGTTGAGGGTTAGGGTTAGTGTGAGGGTAGGGATATAGTGAGGTTGAGGGTCAGGTTTACGGTGAGGGTGACGGTGAGAGTGAGGGTTAGGGTTAGGATTATGGTTAGTTAGGGTTAGGTTTTGGGTTAGGGTGAGGGTTAGTGTTAGGATTAGGGTTAGGGTTAGGTTTAGGGTTATTGTTATGGTTAGGGTTAGGGTTAGCATAAGATTGAGGGTTAGGTTTAGCGTGAAGGTTAGGGTTAGGGTTACCATTAGGGTGAGGGTGAGGGTGAGGTTTAGGGCTAGGATTAGTGTTAGGGTTAGGGTCAGGTGAGGGTGAGGTTGAAAATTAGGATTAGGGTTATGGTTAGGTTTAGGGTGATCACTAGTGTGAGGGTAAAGCTTAGGGTGATATTGAGGATGAGGTTGATGTTTAATGTGAGGATTAGGGCTAGGGTAAGAGTTGAGGTTAGAGTTAGGGTGAGGGTTAGTGTTAGGGTAAGGGTTAGAATGAGGGTTAAGGTTAGGTTTAGTGTTAGGGTCATGTTGAGGTTTAGGGTTAGGTTGAGGGTTAGGGTCAGGGTGACGTTTAGTGTTAGCTTTAGGGTTAGGGTGAGGGTGAGGGTTAGGGTGAGGGTTAGGGTTATGGTTAGTGTTAGGGTTAGGGTGAGGTTTAGGGTGAGGGTTAGTTAGGTTGAGGGTGAGGATTAGGGTTAGGGTTATGGTTAGGTTGAGGTTTAGGGTTAGGGTTAGGGTTAGGGTTAGGGTTAGCTTTAGGGTTAGGGTTAGTGTTATGGTGAGGGTTAGGTTTAGGGTGATGTTTAGGGTGAGGCTGAGGGCTAGGGTGAGAGTTAGGGTTCAGGTTAGGGTGAGGTTTAGGGTGTGGGATAGGGTTAGGGTTCGTGTGAGGTTTAGGGTGAGGGGTAGGGTTAGGGTTAGAGTTAGGTTGAGGGTGAGGGTGAGGGTTCGGGTTAGGGTTAGTATGAGAATAAGGGTTAGGGTGAGGGTTAGGGTGAGGGTTATTTTTAGGGTTAGGGTTAGGGTGAGGGTGAACCGGGTGAAGGTTAGGGTTAGGGTTGGGTTTAGGTTGATGGTGAGGGTGAGGGTTAGGTTTAGGTTTAGGGTTATGGTTAGGGTTAGGCTTAGGGTGAGTGTGAGGGTGAGGCTTAGGTTTAGGATTAGGTTTAGGTGTAGGGTTAGGCTTAGGGTGAGAGTGAGGGTGAGGGTTAGGTTTAGGATTAGGTTTAGGGTTGGCTGAGGGTGAGGGTGAGGGTTAGGTTTAGGGTGAGGTTAGGCTTAGGTTTAGGGTGAGGGTTAGGGTAAGGGTGATGTTCAGGGTGAGGGTGAGTTTTGGGTTAGGTTGTGGGTGAGGGTTAGGCTTAGGGTGAATGTTAGGGAGATGGTGAGTGTTAGGGTGAGGGAAGGTTTAAGGTTAGGGTTAGCGTTAGGGTGAGGGTAAGGCTTATGGTGAGGGTTAGGGTGAGGTTAGGTTTAGGGTTAGGCTGAGGGTTAGGGTTAGTGTGAGGGTTAGGGTTACTTGTAGGGTTTGGGTTAGTGTGAGGATAAGGGTTATGGTGAGGGTGAGTGTAAGGGTTAGGTTTAGGTTTAGGTTGAGGGTTAGGGTGAGGGTGAATGTTAGTGTTAGTTTTAGTGTTAGGGTGAGGATGAGGGTCAGGGTTAGGTTTAGGATTAGGGTTAGATTTAGGGTAACGGTGAGGGTTTCGTTGAGCGTGAGGGTTGAGCTAAGGGTGAGACTTAGGGTGTAGCTGAGGGTTAGGGTTAGGGTGAGGGTGAGGGTTAGGGTGAGGTTGAGGGTTAGTATTAGCGTTAGTGTTACAGTGAAGATGAGGGTGAGGGTTAGGTTTAGGATTAGGGTTATGGTTAGGTTAAGGTTGAGGGTTAGGGTGAGGGTGAGGGTTCAGGTGAGGGTGAGGTTTAGGGGGTGGCTGAGTGTTAGTATTAGGGTGAGGATTAGGGTGATTTTTAGGGTTAGGGTGAGGGTGAGGGTTAGGGTGAGCGTTTGGGTGAGGGTTAGGTTTAGGGTTATGGTTTGGTTTAGGGTTAGGTTTAGGGTTACGGATATGGTGAAGGTAAGGGTTAAGGTGAGCTTTCGGGTGAGGGTGAGGGTTAGGGTTTGTGTTAGGTTTAGGGTAAGGGTTAGGGTGAGGGTTAGGATTAGGGTTAGGGTTAGGGTGAGGGTGAGGTTTAGGGTTAGGGTTTGGGTGAGGAATAGGGTTACAGTGAGGGTTAGGGATAGGGTTACGGTGAGGGTGAGAGGTAATGTTAGGGTTAGAGTTACGGTGAGGGTGAGAGTGAGGGTGAGGGTGAGGGTTGGGGTTAGGTTAAGGGTTAGGTTTAGGCTGAGGGTGAGGGTGAACTTTAGGGTGAGGGTGAGAGTTAGGGTTAGCGTTAGGGTTATGGTCAGGGCTAGGGTGAGGGTGAGGGTGAGGGTGAGGAAGAGGGTTTCGTTTAGGTAAGGGTTAGGGTTAGTGTTAGGGTGAGAATTAGTGTGAGGTTGAGAGCTAGGGTGAGGGTTAGGGTGAGGCTTAGGGTTAGGGTGATGTTTAGGGTGAGGGTGAGGATTAGGGTGACGGTGAAGGTTCACGTGAGGGTTAGGGTTAGGGTGTTGGTGAGGTTTAGGCTTAGGTTGAGGGTTAGGGTTATGGTGAGTTTTAGGGTGAGGGTTAGTATTAGGGTTAGCGTTAGGGTGAGGGTACGAGTTAGTGTGAGGGTTAGGGTGAGGGTGAAGTTTAGGGTTAGGGTTGCGGTTCGGATTATGGTCAGGGTTAGTGTTAGGGTTAGGGTAAGGGTAAGGCTTAGATTGAGGGTTAGGATGTGGGTGAGGTTTAGGTTTAAGGTGAGGGTTAGGTTTTGCATTAGGGTTAGTGTGAGTGTAAGGTTAGGGTGAGGTTTCGGCTTAGGGTTAGGGATAGGGTGAGGATTAGGGTTATGGTTAGGTTTAGGCTGAAGGGTAGTGTTAGGGTTATTGTGAGGGTTAGGTTTACTGTTAGGGTTAGGATTAGGGTTAGGGTTAGGGTGAGGTCAGGGTTCGGGTGAGGGTTAGGGTTAGGGTGATATTGAGGGTGATGGTGAGGGTTTCGGTTAGGTAAGTGTTAGGGTTAGGGTGCAGATTAGGGTGAGGGTGAGGGTTAGGTTTAGGCTGAGGGTTAAGTTTAGGGTTAGGGTGAGGTTTAGGGTTAGGGTGAGGGGTAGGGTGAGGGTGAGGCTGAGGTTGAGTGTTAGGGTTAGGGTTATTGTTAGGATCAGGGTTAGGGTGAGTGTTAGTGTGATGGTTAGGGTTAGGATAAGAATTAGGGTTAGATTGAGGGTTAAGTTTAGGGTTAGGTTTAGGTTGAGGGTGACGGTGAGGGTTAGGATTAGGCTTAGTGTGAGGATAAGGGTTCGGGTGAGGTTTAGGGTGAGGGTGTGGTATAGGGTCAGGATTGGGTTTAGGGTAAGGTTTAAGATGAGGGTGAGGGTGAGGGTGAGGGTTAGGTTGAGGGTTAGGGTTAGTGTGAATGTTAGGGTTAGGGTGAGGTTGAGTGTCAGGTTTAGGGTGAGGATGACGGTGAGAGTGAGGATTAGGGTTAGGACTAGGATGAGGGTGAGTTTTAGGGTTAGGTTTAGGATTACGGTGAGGGTTAGTTTTAGGATTAGGGTTAGGATTAGGTTTAGGGTTATTGTTAGCGTTAGGTTTAGGGTTAGCATAAGAATGGGGGTTAGGTTTAGTGTGAGGGTTAGGTTTAGGATTACAGTTATGGTGAGGGTAAGGGTGAGGTTTAGGGTTAGGATTATGGTTAGGTTTAGGGTCAGGTGAGGGTGAGATTGAAAATTATGATTAGGGTTAGGGTTAGTTTTAGGGTGATGACTAGGGTGAGGGTAAGGTTTAGAGTGACATTGAGGTTGAGGGTGAGGGTTAGTGTGAGGATTAGGGTGAGGATGAGAGTTGGGGTTAGAGTTAGGGTGAGGGTTAGGGTTAAGGTAAGGGTTAGAGTGAGTGTTAGGGTTAGGATTAGGCTTAGTTTCATGTTGAGGGTAAGGGTTAGGTTGAGGGTTATGGTGAGGGTTACTTTTAGGGTTAGCTTTAGGGTTATGGTGAGGGTGAGGATTAGTGTGAGGGTTAGGGTTACGGTTATGGTTAGGGTTAGGGTGAAGTTTAGGTGAGGGTAACGGTTAGGGTTAGGGTTAGGGTGAGGTTTAGGTTTAGGGTGACGGCTAGGGTGAGTGGGAGGGTTATGGTGAGTGTGAGGGTTAGGGTGTGGGTTAGGGTTAGGTTTACGGTGAGGTTTAGGCTGACAGTGAATGTGAGTTTGAGGGTTAGGTTTAGTTTGACGGTTAGGCTTAGGTTTAGAGTTAGGGAGAGGGTGATGGTGAGGGTGAGGGTTAGGGATAGTGTTAGGGTTAGGGTGAGGGTTAGGGTGAGGGTGAGGGTTAGCTTTAGGGTTAGGTTTAGGGTAAGGGTGAGGGTGAGGGTGAAGGTTAGTGTTAGGATTAGATTTAGGTTTATGGTAAAGCTGAGGGTGAGGGTGAGTGTGAGGGTTAGGTTTAGGGTTAGGGTGAGGGCTAGTTTGAGGTTGCGCTTTAGAGTTGAGGTGAGGGTGAGGGTGAGGGTTTAGCTTAGGTAAGGGTTAGTGTTATTGTTAGGGTGAGGATTAGGTTGAGGGTGAGGGTTAATGTGAGGGTTAGGCTTAGGGAGTGTTAGGGTTAGAGTTAGGTTGAGGGTTAGGGTTAGGGTGAGGTTTAGGGTGATGGAGAGGGCTAAGGTGAATGTTTGGGTTCAGGTTAGGGTGAGATTTAGGGTGTCAGAGAGGGTTAGGGTTAGGGTGTGGTTTAGGGTGAGGGGTAAGTTTAGTGTTAGGGTTAGGGTGAGGGTGAGGGTGAGGATTAGGGTTAGGGTTAGTATGAGAATAAGGGTTAGGGTGAGGGGTTAGGGTGAGTGTGAGGTTTAGGGTTAGTGGTAGGTTTACGGTGAGGGTTAGGGTTAGGGTTATGGTGAGGTTTAGGGTGAGGGTTATTGTTAGGGTTAGGGTTAGCGTGAGGGTGAGGGTGCAGGTTATTGTTAGGTTTAGGTTTAGGGTTAGGGTTAGCATTAGGCTTATGGTGAGTGTGAGGGTGAGGGTTAGGTATAGGATTAGAGTTAGGGGTAATGTTAGGCTTAGGGTGAGAGTGAGGTTGAGGGATAGGTTTAGGATTAGGGTTAGGGTTAGGGTTAGGATTAGTGTGAGGGTGAGGGCGAGGGTTAGGTTTAGGGTGAGGATTAGGCTTAGGTTTAGGGTGAGGGTTAGGTTTAGGGTGATGTTCAGGGTGAGGGTGAGCATTAGGATTAGGTTGTGGCTGAGGGTTAGGCTTATGGTGAGGGTTAGGGCGATGGTGAGGGTTAGGGTGAGGGGATGTTTAGGGTTAGGGTTAGCGTTAGGGTGAGGGTAAGGGTAAGGGTTAGGGTGAGGGTTAGGGTGAGGTTAGGTTTAGGGTTAGGCTGAGGGTTAGGGTCACTGTGAGGGTTAAGTTAGTGTTAGGGTTTGGGTTAGTGTGAGGATAATGGTTAGGGTGAGGGTTAGGTTTAGGGATAGGTTTAGAGTTATGGTGAGGGTTAGCGTTAGGGTTAGGGTTATGGTTTGGGTTAGTGTGAGGGTTAGGTTAGGGTTAGAGTTATGGATATGGTGAAGTTAAGGGTTAGGGTGAGCTTTAGGGTGAGGGTGAGGGTTAGGGTTAGTGTTAAGTTTAGAATAAGGGTTAGGTTGAGGGTTAGGTTTAGGTTTAGGGTTAGGGTGAGGTTGAGTGTTAGGGTTAGGGTTTGGGTGAGGGTTAGGGATAGGGTTAGGATTAGGGTGAGGGTGAGGATGGGAGTTAGGGTTAGGGTTAGAGTTATGGTGAGGGTGAGAGTGAGGGTGAGGGAGAGGATTAGGGTTAGGTTAAGGATTAGTTGTAGGTTGAGGTGGAGGGTGAGGGTGAGGGTGAGAGTTAGGGTTAGGGTTAGGGTTATGGTCAGGGCTACTGTGAGGGTGAGGGTTATGGTGAGGTTGAGGAAGAGGGTTTCGGTTAGGTAAGGGTTAGGGTTAGTGTTAGGGTGAGGATTAGGATGAGGTTGAGTGTTACGGTGAGGGTTAGGGTGAGGGTGAGGAAGAGGGTTATGGTGATGTTTAGGGTGAGGGTGAGGATTAAGTTGACAGTGAGGGTTCGCGTGAGGGTTAGAATTAGGGTGTCGATGAGGTTTAGGCTCAGGGTGAGGTTTTGGGTGATGGAGAGGGTTAGGGAGAGGGTTTGTGTTAGGGTTAGTGTTACGGTGAGGGTAAGGGTTAGGGTGAGATTTAGGGTGAGGTTGAAGTTTAGGGTTAGGGTTGGGGTTAGGATTAGGGTGAGGGTTAGGGTTAGGGTTAGGGTAAGGGTAAGGCTTAGATTGAGGGTTAGGGTGAGGGTGAGATTTAGGGTTAAGGTGAGGGTTAGGTTTAGCATTGGGGTTATGGTGAGGGTAAGGTTAGGGTGAGGTTTCGGCTTAGGGTTAGTGATAGGTTGAGGATTAGGCTTATATTTAGGATTAGGGTGAGGTTTAGGCTGAAGGGTAGTGTTAGGGTTATTGTGAGGGTTAGGTTTACTGTTAGGGTTAGGATTAGGGTTAGGGTTAGGGTGAGGTCAGGGTTCGGGTGAGGGTTAGGGTTAGGGTGATGTTGAGGATGAGGGTGAGGGTTTCGGTCAGGTAAGTCTTAGGCTTAGGGTGCAGATTAGGGTGAGGGTGAGGGTTAGGTTTAGGCTGAGGGTTAAGTTTAGGGTTAGGGTGCGGTTTAGGGTTAGGGTGAGGGGTAGGGTGAGGCTGAGGTTGAGGGTTAGGGTTAGGGTTACTGTTATGGTAAGGTTTAGGGTGCGGGTTAGTGTGAGGGTTAGGGTTATGGTAAAAAATTAGCGTTCGATTGAGGGTTAAATTTAGGGTTAATATTAGGTTGAGGGTAAGTGTGAGGGTTAGGATTAGACTTAGTGTGAGGATAAGGGTTTGGGTGAGGTTTAGGGTGAGGGTGTGCTTTAGGCTTAGGTTTGGGTATAGGATAAGGGTTAGGATGAGGGTGAGGTTGAGTTTTATGGTTAGCTTCAGGGTTAGGGTGAGGGTTAGTGTTAAGATTAGTGTTAGGGTTAACGTTAGGCTTAAGTTGAGAGTGAGGGTGAGTGATAGGTTTAGGATTAGGGTATTGTTAGGGTTAGGCTTAGGGTTAGGGTGAGGGTGAGTGTTAGGTTTCGGATGAGGATTAGGCTTAGGTTTAGGGTGAGGGTTATGGTTAGGGTGATGTTCAGGGTGAGGATGACGATTAGGGTTAGCTTGTGGGTGAGGGTTAGGCTTAGGGTGAGGTTTACAGCGATGGTGATGGTTAGTTTGAGGGGAGGTTTAGGGTTAGCGTTAGCGTTAGTGTGAAGGTAAGAATTAGGTTGAGAGTTAGGGTGAGGTTAAGATTACGGTTAGGCTGAGGTTTAGGGTTACTGTGAGGGTTAGGATTAGTGTTAGGGTTTGGGTTAGTGTGAGGATAAGGGTTATGGTGAGGGTTAAAGTGAGGGTGAACGTGAGAGAGAGGGTTAGGTTTACCGTTAGTTTTAAGGTGTGGGTTAGGGTTGGGGTAAGGTTTAGGGTTAGGGTGAGGGTTAGGGTTATTGATAGGGTTAGGGTGAGGGTGAGGTTGAAGGTTAGGTTTATGTTTATGGTGAGGGTTAAGGTGAGGGTGAGAGTTAGTGTTAGGGATACTGTTATGGTGAGGATGAGGGTGAGGTTTAGGTTTAGGATTAGGGTTAGGATTAGTGTAAGTGTGAGGGTTAGGGTGAGGGTGAGGGTTCAGGTGAGGGTGAGAGTTAGGGTGTGTTTGAGGGTTAGGGTTAGAGTGAGGGTTAGGGTGAGGTTTTGTGTGATGGTGAGGGTTAGGGTGAGGGTGATGGTGAGGGTTAGGTTGAGGGTTAGTGTTAGGGTTAGCGTTATGGTGATGGTAAGGGTTAGTGTGAGGGTTAGGTTGAGGGTGAAGTTTAGGTTCAGTGTTAGGGTTAGGGTGAGGGTGAGGGTTAGGGTAAGGGTTAGGGTTAGGCTTAGGCTTAGGGTTAGGGTGAGGTTAAGGGTGAGGGTTAGGATTAGGCTTAGGGTTAGGGTGAGGGTTAGGTTTAGGGTTAGGGTGAGGTTTAGGTTTAGGGTGAGGGCTACGGTGAGGGTGCGAGTTAGAGTGAGTGTGAGGGTGATGGTGAGGGTTTCAGTTAGGTAAGGGTTAGGGTTAGGCTTAGGGTTAGGGTTAGAGTGAGGGTTAGGGATAGGGTGAGGGTTCACATGAGGGTGAGGGGTCGGTGGAGCGTGGGGATTATAGGGTGTGGGTAAGAGTTAGGTTTACTGAGTGTGAGGGTGATGGTGAGTGTGAGTGTGGGGGTTGGGGTTAGTGTGAGGGTTAGGTTTAGGATTAGGGTTAGGGTAATTGAGAGGATAAAGTTTTGGGTGATGGTTAGGGTGAGGGTGAGGGTTAGGGTGAGGGTTAGGGTTAGGTTTAGAATTAGAGTGAGCTTTAGGTTTAGGGTGAGGTTGAGGGTGATGGTGACTGTTAGGGTTAGGGTCAGGGTTAGGGTCAGAGTTATGGTGAGGCTTAGGGTTAGTGTGAGGTTTAGGCGTAGGGGGAGGGGGAGGGTGACGGTTAGGGTGCGGGTGAAGTTAAGGGTGAGTGTTAGGATTAGGATTAGGATTATGGTGAGTTTTAGGGTTAGGATTAGGATTAGGGTGTGGGTTAGGGTTAGGATTAGTGTTAGGGTTAGGTTTAGGGTAATTGTTAGGGTTAGGATTAGGGTTAGGGTGAAGGTGAGGGTGAGGGTTAGAATTAGGGTTATGGTTAGGGTTAGGGTGAGGGTGAGGGTGAGGGTTAGGTTTAGGATTTGGGTTATGTATAGGGTTAGGCTTAGGGTGAGGGTGAGGGTGAGGGTGAGGGTTAGGATTAGGTTTAGGGTCAGTGCTAGTGTGAGGGTTAGGATTAGGGTGAGATTGAGGGTGAGGGTTTCGGTTAAAAAAGGTTTAGGGTTTTTGTTAGGATGTAGATTAGGTTGAGGGTGAGTGTTAATGTGAGGGTTAGGGTTAAAGTGGAGGTTAGTGTTAGAATTAGGGTAGGGTGAGGGTTAGGTTTACGATTACGTTTAGGGTGAGGGTGAGTGTTAGGGTGAGGGTTAGGTTTCGGTGAGGTTGAGGGTTAGGGTGTGGGTGAGGGTTAGGGTGAGGGTGAGTGTTAAGGTTTGGTATAGGTTGAGGGTTAGGGTTAGGGTTAGGGTTAGGGTGAGGGGTAGGGTGAGTGGTAATGTTAAGGTTATGGTGACGGTTAGGGTTAGTGTGAGGGTTAGGGTTAAGATTAGGGTTAAGGTTAGGATAAGTGTTAGGGTGAGGGTTAGGGTGAGGGTGAGGTTTAGGGTGAGGCTTAGGGTTAGGATTAGGATTAGGGTGAGGTTTAGGATTAGGATTAGGGTAAGTTTTAGGATTAGGAGGAGGGTTATGGTTAGGGTTAGGGTGAGGCTGAGGGTGACGGTGAGGATGAGTGTTCGGGTTAGGTTTAGGTTTAGGTTGAGGCTGAGGGTGAGGGTTAAGATTCGGATTAGGGTTGTGTTTGGTTTAGTCTTAGAGTGAGGGTGAGGGTTAGGGTTACCCTGAGGGTGAGGGTTAGGGTTAGGGTGATTGTTCGGGTTAGGGTGATGTTTAGTTTGAGGGTGAGGGTTAGCGTTAAGTTGAGGTTTAGGATTATGGTGTGGTTGACGGTTAGGCTTAGGGTTTGGGTTAGGGTGAGGTTTAGGGTTAGGGTGAGGTTTAGAATTAGGGTTACTATTAGGGTGAGCATGAGAGTTAGGGTGAAGGTTAGGGTTAGGGTGAGGGATATGATTATGTTGAAGGTAAGGGCTGGGTGAAGGTTAGGGTGAGGTTGAGGGTTTCGGTTAGCATTATGGTTTGGGTGAGGGTGAGGGTTAGGGTGAGGATTCTGGTTTAGGTTAGGGATAGGGTGAGGATTAGTGTTAGGGTGAAGGTTAGGGTGAGAATAAGGGTGAGGGTGAGGGTTTCGTTTAGGTAAGGGATAGGGTTATGTGTAGGGTGAGGATAAGTGTAAGGTTGAGGGTTAAGGAGAGGGTTAGGGTTAGGGTTAGTCGGAGGGTTTGGGTTAAGGTGATGTTTAGGGTGAGAGTGAGCATCAGGGTGAGGGTTAGGCTGAGGGTTTGGGTTAGAGTTAGGGTGAGGGTGAGGGTTAGAGTTAGGGTGAGGGTTAAGGTTAGGGTTAGGGTTAGGGTGAGGGTTAGGGTTAGGGTTAGCGTTAGGGTTAAGGTGAGGTTTAGTTTCAGGGTTAAGGTTAAGGTTCAGGTTAAGGTTAGGGTTTGTGTGAGGGTTAGCATGAGGGTTAGGGATAAGGTTAGGGTGAGGGTTATGTTGAAGTTTAGGGTTAGTGTTAGGGTTTGGGTTAGGGTGAGGGTTAGAGTGAGTGTAAGGGTTAGGGTGAGGGTTAGGGTGAGAGTGAGTTATAGGGTTATGGTGACTGTAAGGGATTGCTGAAGTTTAGGGTGAGGGTGAGGGTTAGGTTGAGGTTTAGGCTGAGTTTTAGTGTGAGGGTTAGTGTTAGGGTTAGGGAAAGGGTAAGGATTAGGGTTAGGGTTAGGGTGATGTTTAGGCTGTGGAGTAGGGTTATTGTTAGGGTGAAGGTTTGTGTGAGGATGTGGGTTAGGGGTTGGGTGAGTGTTAGGGTTAGTGTGAGGGTTAGGTTTACGGTTAGGGTTACGGTGAGGGTAAGGGTTAGGGTTAGAGTGAGGCTAGGCTGAGGGTTTCGGTTAGGGTTAGGTTTAGGGTGAAGGTTAGGGTTCGTGTGAGAGTTAGCATTAGGGTTACGGTTAGGGATACAGTGAGGATAAAGGTAGGTGAGGGTTAGGGTGAGGGTGAGGATTTAGGTTAGTGTTAGGGTTAGCTTTAGGGTGAGGGTGATGGTCAAGTTTAGGTTTAGGATGAGTTAGGATTAGGGTGAGGGTTAGTGTTAGGGTTAGTGTTAGAGTGAGGGGTAGGGTGAGGGTGAGGATTAGGGTTAGTGTTAAGGTTAGGATTAGGTTGAGGGTGAGGGTGAAGCTTAGGGTTAGGGTGAGGGTTAGGGTTAGGGTTAGGGTGAGGGTGAGAGTTATGATTAGGGTTAGGGTTAGGGTAAAGTCTAGGGTGAGGGTGAGGTTTAGGGTGAGGATGAGGGTTTAGTTTAAGTAAGGGTTAGGGTTAGGTTAGAATGAGTATTAGGCTGAGGGTGAGGGTTAGGGTGATGTTTTTGGTGAGGGTGAATTTTCGAGTGAGGTGGAAGGTTAGGGTTAGGGTTAGTGTGAGGGTTACTTTAGGTTTAGGGTTAGGGTGAGGGTGAGGGTGAAGGTTAGGGTGAGTGTGATGGTGAGGGTGAGGGTGAGGGTTATGGTTAGGGTGAGGGTTAGGGTTAGGGTTAGGGTGAGTGTGAGCGTTAGGGTGAGGATGAGGTTTCGCCTGAGGGTCAGGGGGAGTGTGAAGTTTAGTGTTAGGGTTAATGTTAGAGTTAGGGTGAGGGTTTGGGTGGGTTAGGTTTAGGTTTAGGGTTAGGTTTCGGGTTATGCTAAGGGTGAGTGTGAAGGTGAGGGTGAGGGTTAGGGTTAGGGTGAGGGTGAGGGTTAGGGTTAGGTTGAGGGTGAGGGTTAGGTTTAGGGTTAGGGTTAGGATAAGGGTTAGGCTGTAGATTAGGGTTAGGGTTAGTGTGAGGGTTAGTGTAGTGTGAGTTTTAGGGTTAGGGTAAGTGTTAGGGTTAGGATTAGGATAGGGTTAAGGTGAGGATTAAGTTGAGTGTGAGATTCAGGGTTAGGGATAGGGATAGAGTTTGGTTAAGGTGAGGGCTAGGGTGAGTGCGAGTCTTAGGGTTAGGGTTATGGATAGGGTGAAGATTAGGTTTAGGGTTAGTGTTAGGTTGAGGGTTAGGCTGAGGGTAGGGTTAGGGTTAGGGTGAGGGTTAGGTTTAGTGTGAGGGTTAGAGTTAAGGTTAGTGATAGGGTCAGGATTAGGGTTAGGGTTAGGGTGAGGTTTAGGCTCTGGAGTAGAGTTGGGGTTAGGGTGAGGGTTAGGCTCAGTGTGAGGGTTTGGTTTAGGGTTAGGGTTAGGGTTAGGGTTAGGATAAGTGCAAGTCTTAGGGTAAAGGTTAGAGTGATGGTGAGGGTGAGGATTAGGGTTAGGGTGAGTGTTAGGCTTAGTGTGAGGGTTAGGGTTAGGGTTGGGGTGAGGGTTAGGGTGAGGATGAGGGTAAGGGTTTGGGTAAGGGTTACAGTGAGATTGAAGGTTATGGTTAGTGTTAGGGTTCGGATTAGGGTGAGGGTGAGGTTGAGGGTTAGGTTTATGGTGAGGTTTAGGGATAGTGTGAGGTTTAGGGTGAGGATTATGTTTACATAAGGGTTAGGGTTAGGGTGAACATTAGGGTACGGGTGAGGGTTAGTGATCGAGTGAGGGTGAGTGTTAGGGTGTGGGTGAGGATTTGGGTTAGTGTGAGGGTTAGCGTTAGGTTTAGGGTGAGTGTGAGGGTGAGGCTTAGGGGAAGTGTTAGGGTTAGGTTGAGGGTTAGGCTTAGGGTTAGGGTTAGGGTGAGGGATTGGGTGAGGGTGAGGTTTAGGGTTAGGGTTAGTTTTGGGTGAGGGTTAGCGTTTGGGTGATATTTAGTGTGAGAGCGAGGGTTATGGTGAGTATGAGGTTTCAGGTGAGTTTGAGGGTTCGGATGAGGGTGAGGGTTAGGGTCTGGGTGAGGATTAGGGTTAGGATGAGGGTTCGCGTTAGGTTTAGGGTTAGTGTGAGGGTGAGGGTTAGGGGAAGTGTTAGGGTTAGGTTGAGGGTTAGGGTTAGGGTGAGGGTTAGGGAGAGGGGTAGGGTTAGGGTTTGGGTGAGTTTAAGGGTGAGTGTGAGGTTTAGAGTGAAGGTGAGGATGAGGGTGAGGGTTAGGGCTAGTGTTAGATTTAGGGTGAGTTTGAGTGTGAGGGTTATGTTTAGGATTAGGGTTAGGGTTAGGGTTAGGGTTAGGGTGAGTATTAGGATGAGGTTGAAAGTTAGAGTGACGGAGAGATTTAGGGTGTGGGTGAGAGTTATGGTTAGTGTTAGGATTAGGGTTTGGGTTAGGTTTAGGGTTATGGGGAGGGTAAGGATTAGGGTGAGGTTTAGTGTGAGGATGAGGGTTAGGGTGAGGGTTAGGGTGAGGGTTAGGGTTAGGTTTAGGGTGAAGGTGAGGGTGAGGTATCACATGAGGGTTACAATCAGGGTGAGGTTTAGGGATACGTTTAGGGTTAGGGTGAGGGTGAGGGTGAGTGTTAGCGTTAGGTTTAGGTTTAGAGTTAGTGTGAGGGTGAGGGTGAGGTTTAGAATTACTGCTACAATTAGGGTTATGCTGAGGGTGATGGGGAAGGTCAGGGTGAGGGTTAGTGTTAGGATGAGGGTTAGGGTTAGGGTTAGGGTTAGGGTTCTGGTTAGGGTTAGGATGAGGTTTAGACTGAGGTTTAGGGTTTAGTTTTATTGTGAGACTTAGGGTTAGGATTAGGGTTATTGTTAGAATGAGGTTTAGGGTTAGGTTTAAGTTTATGATAAGGGGTAGGCAGAGGGTTAGAGTTAGGGTTAGTGTGAGGGTTAGGGTTAGGGTTGGGGTAAGTGAGGGTAAAGGTTAGGGTGAGGGTTAGGGTGAGGGTGAGGCTTAGAGTTAGAATGAGGTTTAGGATGAAGTTTAGGTTTATGGTTAGGTTTAGGGTGAGTGTTAGGTTGTGGGTAAGTGTTAGGGTGAGGGTGAGTGTTAGGGCTCCGGTGAGGTGAAGGGTAGGGGTGAGGGTTAGGGTGAGAGTGAGGGATAGGGTGAGGGTTTTTGTTAAGGTTAAGGATAGGGTGAGGATTTGGATTAGGGTTAGGTTTAGGGTGAGTGTTAGGCTGAGGGTAGGTTTAGGTTAAGGGTGAGGGTTAGGTTTCGTGTGAGGGTTAGATTTAGGGTTAGGGTGACGGTAAGTGTTAGGGTGTCAGTTAGGGTGAGTGTGAGGTTTAGGGTTAGAATTAGGTTTATGGTTAGGTTTAGGATGAGTGTTGGGGTTAGGTTTATGGTTAGGGTTAGGGTGAGGGTTAGGGTTAGGATTAGGGTGAGGGTTAGTGTTAGGCTGAGTGCTAGGGTCAGGGTGAAATTTAGGGTGAGTGTAAGGGTGAGGGTGAAGTTTTTGCTTAGATAAGGGTTAGGGCTAGGTTTAGGGTGAATATTAGGTTGAGGGTGTGGGTTAGGGTTAGGGTTAGGGTTAGGGTTAGGGTTAGGTTGAGGTTGAGGGTGAGGGTGAGGGTGAACTTTAGTGTTAGGATGAGGGTTAGAGTTAGGGTGAGGGTGAGGGTGATGGTGAGGCTTAGGGTTAGGGTTAATATGAGAGTTAGTGTTTCGGTGAGGGTTAGGGTTAGGGCGAGGGTTAGGATTAGGGTAAGGGTTAGTGTGAGGGTTAGGGATAGGGTGATTTTTAGTGTGATGGTTAGGGTGACTGTGAGTGTTCAGGTAAGAGTTAGCATTAGGGTTAGGGTTAGGGATAGGGTTAGGGTGAGGGTTAGGATGAGGATGAGGGTTAGGTTTAGGGTTAGGGTTAGGCTTAGGCTTAGGGTGAGTCTGAGGATGAGGTTTATGTTTAGGATAAGGGTTAGGGTTAGAGTTAGTGTGAGTGTTCGGGTGAGGATGAGGATTCGTCTGATCTTGAGGGTTAGGGTGTGGGCGAGGGTTAGGGTTAGTGTGAGGATTAGGGTTACGGTTAGGGTAATGGTGAGGGAAAGGGTTAGGGTGAGGTTTACGGTGAAGTTGAGGGTTAGGGTTAGCATTAGGTTTAGGATGAGGGTTAGGGTTAGGGTGAGGGTGAGTGTGAGGGTGAGGGTCAGTGTTAGGAGTAGGGTTAGGGGTATTGTGAGGATGAGGTTGAGGGTTAGGGTTAGGGTTAGTGTGAGGGTTAGGGTTAGGGTTACGTTAAGAGTTAGGGTGAGGGTCAGGGTGAGGCTTAGTGTTAGGTAGAGGGTTAGGGTTAGGCTGAGGGGTAGGTTTAGGGTGATGTTAATTGTGAGGGTTCAGGTGCGGTGAGGGTTAGGGTTAGGGTGATGTTTAGGGTGAGGTTTATTGTTAAGGTAATATTTAGGTTTTGGGTGAGTCTGAGGGTCAGGGTGTGGGTGAGCGTTTGGGTTAGGTTGATTGTTATGTTGAAGGTGAGGGTTAGGGTGACGTTCAGGGTTAGGGTTAGGTTTAGTGTGAGTGTTAGTGTTAGGGTGAGGGTTAGGGTGAGGGGTAGATTTAGGTTGAGGTTGAGGGTTAGGTTCAGGGTGAGGGTTACTGTTATATTTAGGGTACGGTAAGGGTTATGGTGAGGGTTAGGTTGAGAGTGAAGTTGAGGGTGAGGGTTTCATTTAGGTAAGGGTTAGGGTTAGAGTTATGGTGAAGATTAGGGGAGGGTGAGGTTTAGGTTGAGTTGTAGGGTTAGGGTGATGTTAGAGTTAGGGTTATGGTTAGGGTTTGGGTTAGGGTTAGAGTTAGGATGATGTTTAGTATGTGGATGAGAGTTAATGTTAGGGTTAGCGTTAGCGAAAGAGTTAGGGTTAGAGTTAGGGTGAGGGTTAGGGTGAGATGTAGGTTTAGGGTTAGGGTGAGGGTTAGGGTTAGTGTGAGGGTAAGGGTTAGGGTTAGAGTTAGGGTTAGTGTGAGCATAAATATTAGGGTGCGGGTTAGGGATAGGGTTAGGGTTAGGGTGATGTTTAGGGTGAGGGTGAGGGTTAGGGTGAGGGTGAGTTTGAGGGTTATTTTGAGGGTGAGGGTGAGGGTTACGATTAGTGTTAGGGTTTGGGTGAGGGTGAGGGTTAGAGTTAGGGTGATGGTTAGGATTAATGTTAGGGTTAGGGTTAGGGTGAGGGTGAGGGTTAGGGTTAGGGAAAGGATGAGGGTGAGGGTTAGGGTGAAGGTTAAGGTGAGGATAAGGTTTAGGGTTAAAGCTGAGGGTGGGGGTGAGGCTGAGTTTTAGGGTTAGCTTTTGGATTAGGGTTAGGGTTAGTGTAAGGCTGAGGTTGAGGGTTTGGTTGAGGGTGAGTGTTAGGGTTAGGTTTAGGTGTGAGGGTTAGGGTTAGGTTTAGGTTGAGTTTTAGGGTTAGTGTGAGTGTTAGTGTGAGGGTGAGGTTGAAGTTGAAATTTAGGGTGAGGGTGAAGAAGAGGGTGAGAGCTAGCGTTAGGATTTGGGTTAGGGTGAGTTTTAGGGTTAGGGTTAGGTTTATTGTTAGGATTAGGGTTAGGATGAGGTCTAGGGTGAAGATGAGGGTTAGGGTTAGGGATAGGATGAGGATTAGGGTTTTGGGTGAGGGTTAGGGTTAGGTTTAGGGTGACGGTAAGGGTTAGGGTGATGTTTAGTTTGAGGGTGAGTGTTACGGTGAGGGTGAAGGTGAGGGTTAGGCTTAGGTTGAGGGTGAGTGTTAGGGTTATGTGTAGGATTAGTGTTAAGTTAAGGGTTAGAGTTAGGGTGAGGGTTAGGTTTAGTGTGAGGGTTAGTGTGAGGGTAAATATTAGGGTGAGTTTTAGAGTTGTAGTGAGTGTTAGGATTAGCGTGAGTGTTAGTGTGAGGGTTAGGATGAGAGTTAGGGTGAGGGTGAGGGTTAGGGTGAGGGTGAGGTTGAGGGTTAGGTTGAGGGTGAGGGTGAGGGTGATGGTGATGGTTACGACGAGGGTTAGTGTTTGGTTGAGGGTGAGGGTTAGGGTTAGGGTGATGGTTAGGGTTATTGTTAGGGTTATGGTTAGGGTGCGGGTGAGGGTTAGGGTTAGGGAAAGGATGAGGGTAAGGGTTAGGGTGAGGGTTAGGGTGAGGATAAGGTTTAGCGTTAGGCTGAGGGTGGGGTTGAGGGTTAGGGTGAGGGTGAGTTTAGGGTTAGGTTTAGGATTAGGGTTAGTTGTTAGGGTTAGGCTGAGCTTGAGGGTTTGGGTGAGGGTGAGGGTTATGGTTAGGTTTAGGGGTGAGAGTTAGGGTTATGTTTAGGTTGATTGTTAGGGTTAGGGTGTGTGTTAGGGTGAGGGTGAGGTTGAGGTTGAAGTTTAGGGTGAGGGTGAGGAAGAGAATGAGAGTTAGCGTTAGGATTAAAGTTAGGGTGAGTTTTAGGCTCAGGGATAGGGTTATTGTTAGGATTAGGTTTAGGATGAGGGCTAGGGTGAAGATGAGGGTTAGGGTTAGGGATAGGATGAGGATTAGGGTTTTGGGTGAGGGTTAGGGTTAGGTTTAGGGTGAGGGTTAGGGTTAGGGTGATGTTTAGTTTGAGGGTGAGGTTTAGGGGAAGGCTGAGTGTTAGGTTTAATGTGAGGGTTAGGGTTAAAGTTAGGGTGAGTGTAAATATTAGGGTGAGGGTTAGAGTGAGAGTGACTGTTAGGATTAGTCTGAGTGTTAGTGTGAGGGTTAAGATGAGAGATAGGTTTAGATTGAGGGTGAGTTTGAGGGTTAGGGTGAGTGTTAGGGTTAGGTTTAGTCTGAAGGTTAGTGTTAGGTTAAGGGTTAGGTTTAGGGTGAGGTTTAGGGTTAGGGTAAGGGTTAGGTTGAAGGTTAGAGTTAGGGGTAGGGTGAGGGTCAGTGTGAGGGTTAGGGTTAGGCTGAGGGTTAGGGTTAGGGTGAGGGTTATAGTTAGTGTTAGTGTGAGACTTAGGGTTAGGCTGATGTTTATTGTGAGGGTGAGTGTTAGGGTGAGGGTGAGTGTTCGGGTGAGGGTGAGGCTTTGGGTGATGTTGAAGATTAGGGTGTGGTTGTAACTTAGCGTTAGATTGAGTGTTAGGGTGACAGTGAGGGTTAGGGGAGGGTGAGGGTTAGGTTTAGGGGTAAGGTTAGGGTGAGGGTTAGGTTTAGGATTAGGGTGAGAGTTAGGTTGAGGTGTTGGGGTAGGGTTAGGATGAGGGTTAGGGTTAGGGTTAGGGTTAGTGTGAGGATAAAGGGTTAGGGTGAGGTTTAGGGTGAGGGTGAGGGTTAGGGTGGTTTTTAAAGTGAGGTTGAGGGTTAGTGTGAGTGTGAGTGTGAGAGTGAGGCTTAGGTTGAGGGTGCGGGTGAGGGTGAGGTTGAGAGTGAGGGTTAGGGTTAGGGTTAGGATGAGGTTTAGGGTTAGGGTTAGGATTAGGGTTATGGTTAGGGTTAGGGTGAGGGTTAGGGTTAGTATGAGGGTTAGGGGAGGGTGAGAGTTGGGTTGAGGTTAGGGTTAGGGTGAGGGTTAGGGTTATGATTAGGGTGAGGGTTAGCGTTAGAATGATGTTTAGTATGAGGATGAGCGTTACTGTTAGGGTTAGCGTTAGGGAAAGGGTTAGGGTTAGGATTAGGGTGAGGTTTAGGGTGACGGGTAGGTTTAGGGTTAGGGTGAGGGTAAAGGTTAGTGTGAGGGTAACGGTTAGGGTTAGAGTTATGATTAGTGTGAGGATAAGTGTTAGGGTGAGGATTAGGTTGATGGTTAGTTTTAGGGTTAGGATTAGGTTTATGGTTAGGTTTAGGCTGATGGTGACTGTGAAATTGAGGGTGAGAGTTAGGGTTAGGGTGAGGGTTAGAGTTAGTGTTACGTTTAGTGTAATGATGAGGGTCAGGGTGAGGGTGAGGGTTAGAATGAGGGTGAGGTTGAGGGTGATGTTTAGGGTTAAAATGAGGGTTAGGTTGAGTTTTAGAGTTAGGTTTAGGGTTAGGGTTAGGCTAATTGTTAGGGTGAGGGTGAGGGTTAGGGTGAGGGTGGTGCAGAGGGTTAGGGTTAGGATTGGGGTTAGGGTTAGGGTAAGGCTGAGGGGGAAGGGCAGGTTGAGTGTGAGGTTTAGGGTTAGGGTGAGGGTGAGGGTTAGGTGCAGGGTTAGGGTTAGGGTGAGGGTTAGGTTTAGGGTTTGGGTTAGGGTGAGAGTTAGGGTGAGGTGTCAGGATAGGGTTAGGGTGAGGTTTAGGGTTAGGTTGAGGGTTAGGGATAGGGTTAGGGTTAGAGTTAGTGTGAGAATAAGGGTTATGGTGAAGGTAAGGGTGAGGGTGAGGGTTATGGTTAGCGTCTGGGTTAGGTTGAGGGTTAGGTTTAGGGTTTCGGTTAGGGTTAGGTTTAGGGTGAGAGTTAGGTTTAGGGTCATGTTTAGGCTGTGGTTGAGGGTTAGTGTGAGGGTGATGGTGAGGTTGAGGGTGAGGGTTAGGGTGAGGGTGCGGGTGAGGGTGAGGTTTTGGTGAGGGTTAGGGTTAGTATTGGGGGGAGGTGGAGGGTTAGGTTTAGGATTAGGGTTAGGGTTAGGGTTAGGCTGAGGGAGAGGGTGAAAGTGAGTGTAAGGTTTAGGGTTAGGGTTAGGGTTAGGGTGAGTTTTAGATTTAGTGTGAGGGTTAGGGTCAGGTGAGGGTGAGGATTAGAACAAGGGTGAGGGTGAGGGTGAGGGTTAGGGTTAGGATTAGGTTTAGGGTGAGTTTTAAGGTTAGGGTTAGGGTTAGAGTTAAGGTTATTGTTAGGGTTACAGTTATGGTTACGAAGAGGGTGTGGGCAAGGGTTAGCATTAGGGTTACGGTTAGGGTTAGGGTGAGGGTGGGGTTGAGTGTTAGGGTTAGGGTTAGGGTTAGGGTTTATGGTGAGGTTTAGGCTGATGGTGAGTGTGAGGGGGAGGGTTAGGGTTAGGTTGAGGGTTAGGGTTAGGGTGAGTGTTAGGGTGAGGGTGAGGGTTCAGTTGAGGGTTAGGGTGTGCATGAAGGTTATGGTTATGGTGAGGATTAGGGTTAGGATTAGGGTTGGGATTCTGGTGAGCTTAAGGACTAGATTGAGGTTTAGTGTGAGGATGAGGGGTCGGGTTAGTGTTAGGGGTAGGGTGAGGGTTACGGTAAGTGTTAGGGTTAAGGTAAGGGTTAGGGTTAAGGATACAGTTAGGGTTAGGGTGAGGGTGATTGTGACTGTTAGGGTTAGGTTTAGGGTTAGAGTTAGGGTGAGGGTGAAGGTGAGTGTTAGGATTAGGGTTACGATTAAGTTTAGGCCGAGGGTGATGTGGACGGTGAGGGTGAGGTTTAGGGTTAGGATGAGGGTTAGTGTTAGGGTTAGGGTTAGGTTTAAGTTTAGGTTGAGTGTTAGGGTTAGGTTTAGGTTTAGGATAAGGGTTAGGCTGAGGATTAGGGTTAGGGTTAATGTGAGGGTTAGGTTTAGGGTTAGGGTAAGTGTTAGGGTGAGGGTAAAATTTAGGGTGAATATTAGTGAGACGGTGAAGTTTAGGGTTAGGTTGAGGTTTAGTGTGAAGGTTAGGGTTATGGTTCGGGTTAGGGTGAGTGTTAGTGTGTGGGTAAGTGTTAGGCTGAGGGTTAGGTTGAGGGTGAGGGTTAGGGTTCGGGTGAGGGTAAGGATAAGGGTGAGGATTAGGGTGAAGGTGAGGGATAGGGTGAGGGTTTGGGTTAAGGTTAAGGATAGAATGAGGATTTTGGTTAGGCTTAGGTTTAGGGTGAGGGTTAGGCTGAAGGGTAGGGTTAGGGTTTGGGTGAGGCTTAGGTTTAGTGTGAGGGTTAGGGTTATGGTTATGGTTAGGGTTAGTGTGAGGATAAGGGTTACTGTGAGGGTTAGGGTGAGGATGAGGTGTAGGGTCAGCGATA
The DNA here is from genome assembly GCF_024711535.1 of Dipodomys merriami. NCBI lineage: Eukaryota > Metazoa > Chordata > Mammalia > Rodentia > Heteromyidae > Dipodomys > Dipodomys merriami. The sequence goes on along the minus strand of NW_027206490.1, from coordinate 2,495,753 downwards.
GTGATAGGGTGACGTTAGGGTGAGGGTTAGGGTTAGGTTTAGGGTTAGGGTCAGGGTTCGGTTTAGGATGAGGGTTAAGGTTAGGGTGATGTTTATGGTGAGGGTGAGTGTTGGGGTGAGGGTGAGTGTGAGGGTTACGTTTTCTGTTAGGGTTAGGGTTAGGGTGAGGTATAGTGTCAGGATTAGGGTTAATGTGAGGGTTAGTTTTAGTGTTAGGGTGAGGGTTAGTGTGAGGTGTAGGTTTAGCGTTAGCGATAGGGTGAGCGTTAGGGTGAGGGTTAGGTTTACGCTGAGGGTGAGGTTTAGGGTTAGGGTTAGGCTTAAGGTGAGGGTGAGGGTGAGGGTTCAGTTTATGATAAGGGTTAGGGTTAGCTTTCCTGTGAGTGTTAGGGTGAGGATGAGGGTTCGGGTGATGGTGAGGGTTAGGGTGTGGGCGAGGGTTATGTTTACGGTGAGGATTAGGGTTAGGGTTAGCGTTAGGGTTAGGGTTAGGTTTAGGGTTATGGTGTTGGTAAGTGTTAGGGTTAGGTTTAGGGTCAGGGTTAGGGTTAGGGTAAGGGTTAGGGTAAGGGTTAGGGTAAGTTTTAGGGTTAGGGTGAGGGTCGGAGTGAGGGTTAGGTTTTGAGGGTTAGGTTTAGTTAGAGGGTTAGGATTAGGCTCAGTGGTAGGGTTAGGGTGATGTTTATTGTGAGCGTGAAGGTTAGGGTGAGGGTGAGTGTTAGGGTGAGTGTGAGGTTTCGGGTGAGGGTTAGGGTTAGGGTGATGTTTAGTTTGAGGTATAGGGTTAGGGTAAGTTTTAGGCTTCGGGTGAATGTGAGGGTTCGGGTGTGGGTGAGGTTTTGGGTTAGGTTGAGTGTTAGGGTGACAATGAGGTTTGGGGTGAGGGTAAGGGTTCGGGTTAGGTTTAGGATGAGGGTTAGGGTTATGGTGAGGGGTAGGGTGAGGGGTAGGGTTAGGATTAGGGTGAGGGCTAGGGTGAGTGTGAGGGTTAGTTTGAGGGTGAGGGTGTGGGTGAGGCTTCGTTTAGGTAAGGGTTAGGGTTAGAGTTAGGGTGAGGATTAGTGGAGGGTGAGGGTTAGGTTGAGGGATAGGGTTCGGGTGACGGTTAGCGTTAGGTTTAGGGTGAGGGTTAGGGTTAGTTTGATGTTTAGTATGAGGGTGAGGATTACTATTAGGGTTAGCGTTAGGGAAAGGGTTAGATTAGGGTTAGGGTTAGGGTGAGGGTTAGGGTTAGTGTGAGGGTAAGGGTTAGGGTTAGAGTTAGGGTAAGTGTGAGGATAAGTGTTAGGGTGAGGGTTAGGTTGCGTGTGAGTGCTAGGTTTATAGTTGGGGTTAGGGTGAGGATTAGGGTGACTGTTAGGGTTAGGGTTACGGTTTGGGTTAAAGTGAGGGTTAGGTTTTGGGTGATGTTTATGGTGAGGGTGAGGGTTAGGGTGAGGGTGAGTTTGAGGGTGAGGGTTAGGGTTAGGTTTAGGGGTGTGGGTTAGGGTTAGGTTGAGGCTTAGGGTTAGAGTGAAGGTTAGGGTGAGGGTGAACGTTAGGGTGAGGGTGAGGAAGAGGGTGAGTTTTAGCGTTTTGATTAGGGTTAGGGAGAGTTTTTGGGTTAGGGTTAGGGTTATTGTTAGGATTAGGGATAGGATGAGGGCTTGGGTGAAGATGAGGTTTAGGGTTAGGGGTAGCATGAGGGTTAGGGTTTTGGATGAGGGTTAGGGTTAGGTTTAGGGTGAGGGTTAGGGTTAGTGTGATGTTTAGTTTGAGGGTGAGTGTTAGGGTGATGTTGAGGGTGAGGGTTAGGCTTAGGGTGAGTGTGAGGGTTAGTTTTAGGATTAGGGTTAGGTTTAGGGTTAGAATTAGGGTGAGGGTTAGGTTTAGTGTGAGGGTTAGGGTTAAGGTTAGGGTGAGTGTAAATATTCGGGTGAAGTTTAGGGTGAGAAGAGAGGGTTAGGATTTGCTTGAGGGTTAGTGTGAGTTTTAAGGTGAGGGTTAGGTTTAGAGTTAGGGTTAGGGTGAGGTTGAGAGTTAGGGTTAGGGTTATGGTGGGGGGTTAGGTTTAGGGTGAGGGTTAGGGTGAGGGAGAGGGTGAGGGTGAGGGTTAGGTTTAGTGTTAGTGTGAGGGTTCGGGTTAGAGTTCGGGTTCGGGTTCGGGTGAGGGTGAGGGTTAGGTTTAGGGTGAGGGTCAGCGTTAGGATTAGTGTGATCTGGAGGTTTAGCTTTAGCATTAGGATTAGGGTTAGAGTTAGGATGAGAGTTAGGGTTAGGGGAAGGGTGAGGTTGACAGTGAGTGTTTGTGTTAGGGTTAGGTTTAGTGTGGGGGTTAGTGTTAGGGTGAGGGTTAGATTTAAGTTGAGGTTTAGTGTTAAGGTAGGTTTAGGGTGAGGGTTAGGGTTAGGCGTAGGGTGAGGGTAAGGGTGAGGGTTAGGGTTAGGTTGAGGGTTAGGGTTAGGGTGAGGGTTAGGGTTAGCGTTAGGGTGACAGTTAGGGTTAGGTTGATGTTTATTGTGAGGGTGAGGTTTAGGTTGAGGGTGAGTGTTCGAGTGAGAGTGAGGTTTTGGGTGAGGGTGAAGGTTAGGGTGTGGTTGAGGCTTAGGGTTAGGGTGAGTGTTAGGGTGATGGTGAGGGTTAGGGTGAGGGTGAGGGTTAGGTTTAGGGTTAGGGTTAGGGTTAGTGTTAGGATTCGGGTGAGAGTTAGGTTGAGGTGTCGGGATAGGGTTAGGGTGAAGATTAGGGTTAGGGTTAGGGTTAGTGTGAGGATGAGGCTTAGGGTTAGGGTTAGGGTGAGGGTTAGTGTTATGGTGATGTTTAAGTTGAGTTTGTGGGTTAGTGTGTGGGTGAGTGTGATGCTGAGGGTTAGGTTGAGGGTGGGGGTGACGTTGAGGTTGAGGGTGATGTTTAGGGTTAGGGTTAGGGTGAGGGTTAGTGTTAGGGTGATTTTTAAGGTGAGGTTGTGGGTTAGTGTGAGGGTGTTAGGGTGAGGGTTAGGTTGAGCGTGGGGGTGAGGGTGAGGTTGAGGTTGATGGATAGGGTTAGGTTTAGGGTGAGGTTTAAGGTTAGGGATAGGATTAGTTTTAGTGTTATTGTTAGGCTGACGGTGAGGGTGAAAGTGATGGTGAGGGTTAGGGTTAGTGTGAGGATTAGGGTTAGTGTCAGGGTTAGGAGAGGGTGAGGGTTATGTTCACCTATAGGGTTAGGGTGAGGTTTAGAGTTAGGGTAATATTTAGGGTGAGGGTGAAGGTTAGGGTGAGGGTGAAGGTTATATTTAGGGTTAGGGTTAGTGTAAGATTTACTGCTAGTGTGACGGTTATGGTTAGTGTTAGGGTTAGGGGTAGGGTGAGGATAACGGTTAGGGTGAGGGTTAGGGTGAGGGTTAGGATTAGGGTTAGGGTTAGGGTGATGGTTAGTTTTTGGGTGATGTTTAGGTTGAGGATTAGGGTGAGGATGAGATTTCGGGTGAGGGTGGGGGTTCAGGTGAGGTTGAGGGTTAAGGTGTGGGTGAGGATTAGGGTTAGGGTGAGGGTTAACTTTAGCTTTAGGGTTAGTGTGAGGGTGAGGGTTAGGGGTAGGGTTAGGGTTGGTGTTAGGGTTAGGGTTTGGGTTAGGGTGAAGGCTAGGGAGAGGGGTAGGGGTAGGGTTAGGGTGCGGTTTAGGGTGAGTGTGAGGGTTAGTGTTAGAGTGAGGGTGAGGGTTAGGCTTATGATTAGGTTTAGCCTGAGGGTGAGTGTGAGGGTCAATGTTAGGATTAGGGTTAAGGTTAGGGGTATTGTGAGGGTGAGGGTTAGGGTGAATGTTAGGGTTAGGGTTAGTTTGAGGGTTAGGGTTAGGTTCAATGGGAGGTTTAAGGTTAGCGTGAGGATTAGGGTGAGGGTTAGGGTTAGGGGTAGGTTTAGGGTGAGTGCGAGGGTTAGGGTTACGTTTAGGGATAGGGTGAGGATTACGTTTAGGGTTAGGTTTAGGGTGAGGTTTAGGCTGAGGGGTAGGTATAGGGTAGGTTGAGTGTTAGGTTTAGTGTGAGGATTAGGGTTAGGGTTAGGGTGACGGTAAGGGTTAGGTTGAGGGTTAGGGTGAGTGTAAGTTTTAGGGTTAGAATTAGGGTTATGGTTAGTGTTAGGTTGAGGGTTAGGATTAGGTTTCCTGTTAGGGTGAGGGTGACCATGAGGGTTAGGATTAGGGTTAGGGTGAGGGTTAGCATTAGGTTGAGGGCTAGGGTGAGCGTGAGGGTTAGGGTGAGGGAGAGGGTGAGGGTGAGGTTTTCGTTTAGGTATGGGTTATGGTTAGGGTTAGAGTGAGGATAAGGTGAGGGTGTGGATTAGTGTTAGGGTTAGGGTTAGGGTGAGTGTGAGGGCTAGGGTTAGGGATAGTGTGAGGGTTAGGATTACGGTGAGGTTAGGGTTAGGGTGAGGGTTAGGGTTAGGGTTTGGGTGAGGGTTAGGGTTAGGGTTATGTTTAGTGTGAGGTTGAGGGTTAGGGTGAGGGTGAGGGTTAGGGTGAGGATTAGGGTGTGGGTGAGGGTTAGGGTTAGGGTGAGTTTTAGTTGAATGTGAGGGTAAGTGTTAGGAATAGGAATAGAATTAGAGTTAAGGTTAGGCTGAGGTGGAGGTCAGGGTGAGGGTGAAGTTTAGGGTTACTGTTATGGTTAGGTTGAGAGTTATGGAGAGCGGTAGGGTTAGGGTTAGGGTTAGTTTTAGGGTGAGTGTGAGGATTAAGGTGAGGGTGAGAGTGAGGGTTACCTTTAGGGTTAGGGTTAGAGTTACGGTGAGTTTGAAGGTGAGGGTTAGTTTTAGGATTAGGGTTAAGGTTAGAGTTAGGGTGGGCGTTAGGGTGAGGGTTCGGGTGAGGGTGAGGGTGAGTATTTGGGTGTGCATGAGGGTTAGGTTTATGGTGAGGATTAGGGTTCGGTTTAGGGTTAAGGTTCTGGTGAACTTAAGGATTAGGCTGACGTTTAGTGTGAGGATGATGGTGAGGGATAGTTTTAGGGATAGGGTGAGGGTTACGGTAAGTGTTAGGGTTAGGGTTAGGGTGAGGGTGAGGTATAGGGTGAGGCTTGGGGTTAGGGTGAGGGTTAGGGATACAGTTAGATTTAGGGTGAGGGTGATGGTGAGTGTTAGGGTTAGGTTTAGGTTTAGAGTTAGGGTGAGGTTGAGGGTGAGTGTTAGGATTAGGGTTAGGCTGATGGTGATGTGGAGGGTGAGAATAAGGGTTAGGGTTAGGATGAGGGTTAGTGTTAGGGTTAGGGTTAGGTTTAGGTTTAGGTTGGGTGTTAGGGTTAGGTTTAGGGTTAGGACAAGGTTAGGCTGAGGTTTAGGGTTAGGGTTAGTGTGAGGGTTAGGTTTAGGGTTAGGGTAAGTGTTAAGGTGAGGGTAAAGTTTAGGGTGAATATTAGGGTGACGGTGAGGTTAGGGTTAGGTTGAGGGTTAGGTTGAAGTTTAGGTTTATCGTTCGGGTTAAGGTGAGTGTTAGGGTGTGGGTAAGTGTTAGGGTGATGTTTAGGTTGAGGGTGAGCTTTAGGGTTCGGGTGTGGGTAAGGATAAGTGTGAGGGTTAGGATGAGGGTGAGGGTTAGGGTGAGGGTTTGGGTTAAGGTTAAGGATAGGATGAGGATTTGGGTTAGGGTTAGGTTTAGGGTGAGTGTTAAGGTGAGGGGTAGGTTTAGGGTTAGGGTGAGGCTTAGGCTTAGTGTGAGGGTAAGGTAAGGGTTAGGGTGACAGTAAGGGTTAGAGTGAGGGTTAGGGTGAGTGTGAGGATTAGGGTTAGCATTAGGTTTAGGGTTAGGGTTAGGATGAGTGTTAGAGTTAAGTTTAAGGTTAGGATTAGGGTGAGGGTGAGGTTTAGGGTTAGGTTTAGTTTGAGGTTTAGTGTTAGGTGTGGGCTAGGGTGATGGTAAGGGTGAGGTTGAGGGTGAGGGTGAGGTTTTTGGTTAGGTAAGATTCAGGGTTAGGGTTAGGTTGAGGATTAGGTTATGGGTGTGGGTTAGGATTGGTGTTAGGGTTAAGGTGAGGGTGAGGGTGAGGGTTAGGGAGAGGGGCAGGGTTAGGGTTAGGGTGCGGTTTAGGGTGAGTGTGAGGGTTAGGGTGAGAGTGAGGGTGAGGGTTAAGCTTATGGTTGGGGTTAGCCTGAGGGTGAGGGTGAGGGTCAGTGTTAGGTTTAGGGTTAAGGTTCGGGGTATTGTGAAGGTGAGGGTGAGGATGAGTGTTATGTTTAGGGTTAGTTTGAGGGTTAGGGTTAGGGTGAGGGTTAGGTTTAGTGTGAGGTTTAGGGTTAGGGTGAGGATTAGGATGAGGGTTAGGGTGAGGGGAAGGTTTAGGGTGAGTGTGAGGGTTAGGGTTATATTTAGGGATAGGGTGAGGATAAGGTTTAGGGTTAGGTTTAGGGTGAGGGTTAGGCTGAGGGGTAGGTATAGGGTAGGTTGAGTGTTAGGTTTAGTGTGAGGATTAGGGTTAGGGTTAGGGTGACGGTAAGGGTTAAGGTGAGGGTTAGGGTGAGTGTAAGATTTAGGGTTAGAATTAGGGTTATGGTTAGTGTTAGGATGAGGGTTAGGGTTAGTTTTCCTGTTAGGGTGAGGGTGACCATGAGGGTTAGGATTAGGGTTAGGGTGAGGGTTAGAGTTAGTTTGAGGACTAGGGTGTGCATGAGGGTTAGGGTGAGGGAGAGGGTGAGGGTGAGGTTTTCGTTTAGGTATGGGTTATGGTTAGGGTTAGAGTGAGGATAAGGTGAGGGTGTGGATTAGTGTTAGGGTTAGGGTTAGGGTGAGTGCGAAGGTTAGGGTTAGGTTTAGTGTGAGGGTTAGGATTACGGTGAGGTTAGGGTTAGGGTAAGGGTTGGGGTTAGTGTTAGGTTGAGGTTTAGGGTTAGGGTGATATTTAGTGTGAGGTTGAGGCTTAGGGTTAGGGTGAGTGTTCGGGTGAGAGTTAGGGTTAGGTTGAGTGTAAGGGATATGGTTAGGTTGAGGGTAAGTTTTTAGATGAGGGTTAGGGTGAGGGTGAGGGTTAGGTTTAGGGTGAGGGTTAGGGTTAGGGTTAGGGTGAGGTTAAGTTTTAGGGTTAGGGTGAGGGTGAGCGTTAGGGTTAGGGTTAGGTTTAGGTTTAGGGTTAGGATAAGGATTAGGCTGAGGGTTAGACTTAGGGTTAGTGTGAGTGTTAGGTTTAGGGTTAGGGTTTGGGTTAGGTTGAGGGTAAACTTTAGGGTGAGTGTTAGTGTTAGGGTGAGGGATAGGGTGAGGGTGAGGGTTAGGATGAGGGTTAGGTTTAGGGTTATGGTTAGGCTTAGGGTGAGGGTTAGGGTGACGGTTAGGTTTAGGGTTAGGGTGAGGGTGAAGTTTAGGGTGTGGGTAAGTGCTAGGGTGAGGGTTAGGGTTAATATTAGGGTTAGGGTGAGGGTAAGGGTTAGGGTGAGCATTAGGGTTAGGGTGTGGGTGAGGGTTAGGGTTAGGGTTAAGTTTATGGATAGGGTGAAGATTAGGGTTAGGGTTAGGTTTAGGTTGAGGGTTAGGCTGAGTGGTAGGGTTAGGTTTACGGTGAGGGTTAGGTTTACTGTGAGGTTTAGGGTTAGGGTTAAGTTGAGGGTTTTGTTTACTATGAGGGTTAGGGTTAGGTTTAGGTTGAGGGTAAGGGTTAGGGTGAGGGTTAGCCTGAGGTTGAGTTTTATTGTTAACCTTAGGTTTAGAGTTAGGGTTAGGGTGAGTGTTAGGGTTAGGGTAAGGGTGAGGTAGATTGTGAGTATGAGTGTTAGGCTTATGTTTAGTGTGAGGGTTAGGGTTAGTGTTAGGGTGATTGTTCGGGTTAGGGTCATGTTTATTGTGAGGGTGAGGGTTAGGTTAAGGGTGAGTGTTCGGCTGAGGTTGAGGGTTCGGGTGAGGGTGAGTGTTAGGGTTTGGTTGAGGCTTAGGGTTAGGGTGAGGGTTAGGGTGATGGGGTGTTATGGTGAGGGTGAGGGTTAGGTTTACGTTTAGGGTTAGTTTGAGGGTTAGGGTTAGGGTTAGGTTGAGAGTTAGGGTGAGGTTTCGGGATAGGTTTAGGGTGAGGGTTATGGTTAGCATTAGTTTTACCGTTAGAGTTAGGATGAGGGATATTGTTAGGGTAAGGGTGAGGGTGAGAGTGATGATGAGGGTTAGTGTTAGGGTTAGTGTGACGGTTACTGTTATGGTGAGGTTTAGATTTAGGGTGAGGGTTAGGATTAGGGTAAGGGTTTGGTTTAGGGTTAGGCTTAGGGTGAGAGTCAGGGTCAGGTTTAGGTTTAGGTTGAGGTTTAGGGTTAGGGTAAGGGTTAGGGATAGGGTTAGGTTGAGGGTAAGTGTTAGGATGAGGGTTAGGGTGAGGTTGATGGTTAGGGTTATGGTGAGGGTTTGGGTTAGGGTTAGGGTGAGAGTGAGGGTTAGGGTTAGGTTTGGGGTTAGGAAAAGCGTTAGGCTGAGGGTTAGGTTTAAGTTTAGTGTGAGTGTTAGTTTTAGGGTTAGGGTTTGGGTTAGATTGAAGGTAATGTTTAGGGTGAGGTTTAGGGAGAGTGTGAGGGTTAGGGTTAGTATGAGTGTTAGGTTTAGGGTTATGGTTAGGGTTAGGTGAGGGTTAGGGTGAGGGTTAGGTTTAGGGTTAGGGTTAGGGTGAGGTTTAAGATGTGGGTAACTTTTAGGGTGAGGGTTAGGGTGAGAGTGAGGGTTAGGGTTAGAATTAGGGTTAGGATGAGGGTGAGGGTGAAAGTGAAGGTGAGGGTTAGGGTTAGGGTGAGGTTTAGGGTTAGGGTTAGGATGAGGTTTAGGCTGAGTGTTAAGGTTATGATTAGTGTGAGGGTTAGATGAGGGTGAGGGTGAGGGTGAGGGTGAGGTTTAGGGTTAGTTTTAGGTTGAGTTTTAGGGTTAGGATTAGGGTTAGATTTAGGGTTATTGTTAGGGTTAGTGTTAGGGTGAGGGTGAGGTTGAGTTTTTCCTTTAGGTATGTTAGGGTTAGGGTGAGGATTAGGCTGAGGGTGAGGGTTAAGCTGAGGTTACATTTAGGGTGAGGGTAAGGGTAAGGTTAGGGTGAGGTTAGGGTAAGGTTAGGGTGTGGGTGAGTGTTAGGTTTAGGGTGAGTTTTATGTTGAATGTGAGGGTAAGTGTTAGGAATAGGAATATTGTTAGGGTTAAGGTTAGGCTGAGTTTGAGGGTCAGGGTGAGGGTGAAGATTAGGGTTAGGTTTAGGGTTAGGTTGAGAGTAATGGAGAGGGGTAGGGTTAGGGTAGGGTGAGTTTTAGGGTGAGTGTGAGGATTAAGGTGAGGGTGAGAGTGAGGGTTAGGTTTAGGGTTAGCGTTAGAGTTAGGGTGGGTTTGAAGGTGAGGGTTAGATTTTAGATTAGGCTTAAGGTTAGAGTTAGGGTGAGTGTTAGGGTGAGGGTTCGGGTTCGGGTTCGGTTGAGGGTTAGGTTGTGCATAAGGTTTAGGGTTATGGTGAGGAATAGGGTTAGGGTTATGGTGAGGATTAGGGTTAGGATTAGGGTTAGGGTTCTGGCGAACTTAAGGATTAGGCTGAGGTTTAGTGTGAGGATGATGGTGAGGGTTAGTTTTAGGGATAGGGTCAGGGTTACGGTGAGTGTTAGGGTGAGGGTTAGGGTTAGGGTTAGGGTGAGGTATAGGGTCAGGCTTGGGGTTAGGGTGAGGGTTAGGGATACGGTCAGGTTTAGGGTGAGGGTGATGGTGAGTGTTAGGGTTAGGTTTAGGTTTAGAGCTAGGGTGAGGGTGACGGTGTGTGTTAGGATTAGGGTTAGGCTGAGGGTGATGTGGAGGGTGAGGGTAAGGGTTAGGGTTAGGATGAGGGTTAGTGTTAGGGTTAGGGTTAGGTGTAGGTTTAGGTTGAGTGTTAAGGTTAGGTTTAGTGTTAGGATAAGAGTTAGGCTAAGGTTTAGGGTTAGGATTAGTGTGAGGGTTAGGGTAAGTGCTAGGGGAGGGTAAAGTTTAGGGTGAATATTAGGGTGACGGTGAAGTTTAGGGTTTGGTTGAGGGTTAGGTTGAAGGTTAGATTTATGGTTCGGGTTAAGGTGAGTGTTAGGGTGTTTGTAAGTGTTAGGATGATGGTTAGCCTGAGGGTGAGCTTTAGGGTTCGGGTGAGAGTAAGGATATGAGTGAGGGTTAGGATTAGGTTGAAGGTTACGGTGAGGGTTTGGGTTGAGGTTAAGGTTAGGATGAGGACTTGGTTTAGGGTTGGGTTTAGGGTGAGGGTTAGGCTGAGGGGTAGGTTAGGGTTAGGGTGAGCCTTAGGTTTAGTGTGAGGGATAAGGTTAGAGTTAGGCTGACAGTAAGGGTTAGAGTGAGGGTTATGTTTAGGGTTAGCATTAGGTTTAGGGTTAGGGTTAGGATGAGTGTTAGGGTTAAGTTTAGGGTTAGGATTAGGTTGAGGGTGAGCTTTAGGGTTAGGGTTAGTTTGAGGTTTATTGTTAGGTGTGGGGTAGGGTGAGGGTAAGGGTTAGGGTGAGGGTGAGGGTGAGGGTGAGGTTTTTGGTTAGGTAAGCTTTAGGGTTAGGGTTAGGTTGAGGATTAGGGTGAGGATCTGGGTTAGGGTTAGTGTTAGGGTTATGGTGAGGGTGAGGGTGAGGGTGAGTGTTAGGATGAGGGTTAGGGTTAGGCTTAGATTGAGGGTGAATGTGAGGGTGAGGGTGAGTGTTAGGATGAGGGTTAGAGTTAGGGTTAGGCTGAGGGTGAGGGTTAAGGTTAGTGTTAGTGTGAATGTTAGGGTTACGGTGAGGGTTAGGTTTAGGGTGAAGGTTAGGGTTAGGTTTAGGGTGAGGTTTAGGTTTAGGGTGATGTTTAGTGTGAGGGTGAGAGTTAGGGTGAGGGTTAGGGTTAGGGTTAGGGTTATGGCTAGGGTTAGTGTGAGGGTAATGGTTATTGTGATGGTTAGGGTGAGGGTTACGGTTAGGGTGAGGATTAGGGTTAGGTTTAGGGTTATGGTGAGGGTGAGGGTTAGGGTGAGCATTAGGCTTAGGGTTAGTGTTAGTTTGTGGGTTAGAGTGAGTGTGAGTGTTAGGGTGAGATTTAGGGTGAGGTTGAGGGTAAGGGTTAGGGTGAGGGTTAGGGTGAGTTTGAGGGTAAGGGTTAGCATTATAGTTAGGGTGAGGGTGAGGGATAGGGTGAGGGTTAGGGATAGGGTGAGGATTAGTGTTAGTGTGAGGGTTAGGATTAGGGTTATGGTTAGGTTTAGTGTGAGGATAAGGGTTATGGTGAGGGTTAGGGTGAGGGTGAGGTTTAGGGTTAGTTTTAGTGATAGGGTGACGTTAAGGTTAGTTTTAGGGTAAGGGTTAGGGTTCGGTTTAGGATGAGGGTTAGGGTTAGGGTGATGTTTATGGTGAGGGTGAGTGTTGGGCTGAGGGTGAGGGTTAGGTTTTGGGTTAGGGTGAGGGTTAGGGTGAGATATAGGGTGAGGATTAGGGTTAATATGAGGGTTAGTGTTAGTGTTAGGGTGAGGCTTAGGGTGAAGATAAGGGATAGGGTGAGGGTTAGGGTGAGGGTGAGCTGTAGGTTTAGCGATAGGGATAGGGTGAGCGTTAGGGTGAGGGTTAGGTTTAGGGTGAGGATGAGGGTTAGGTTTAGGCTTAGGATGAGGGTGAGGGTGAGGGTTAAGTTTATGATAAGATTTAGGTTTACAGTTAGTGTGATTGTTAGGGTGAGGATGAGGGTTTGGGTGATGGTGAGGGTTAGGTTTGGGCGAGGGTTAGGTTTACGGTGAGGATTAGGGTTGGGTTAGGGTTAGGGTTATGGTGAGGGTAAGGGTTAGTGTGAGGATTAGGGTGAAGGTGAGGGTTGGGGTTCGCGTTAGTGTTAGGTTTAGGTTTAGGGTTATGGTGAGGGTTAGGGTTAGGTTTAGGCTGAGGGTTAGGGTTAGGGTAAGGGTTAGGGTGAGTGTGAGAGTTAGGGTTAGTGTTAGGGTTAGGGTGAGGGTCAGGGTGAGGGTTAGGTTTAGGTAGAGGGTTAATGTTAGGCTGAGGGGTAGGGTTAGGGTGATTTTTATTTTGAGGGTGAAGTTTAGGGTGAGGGTGAGTGTTAGGGTGAATGTGAGGTTTGGGGTGAGGGTTAGGGTTAGGGTGATGTTTAGGGTTAGGGTAAGTTTTATGCTTCTCGTGAGTGTGAGGGTTAGGGTGTGGGTGAGAGTTTGGATTAGGTTGAGTGTTAGGGTGACGGTGAGGTTTGGGGTGAGGGTGAGTGTTAGGGTTAGGTTTGGGGTGAGGGTTAAGGGTAGGGTTAGGATTAGGGTGAGGGGTAGGGTGAGGGTGATGGTTAGGTTGAGGGTGAGATTGAGGGCTTCATATAGGTAAGGGTTAGGGTTAGAGTTAGGGTTAGGATTAAGGGAGGGTGAGGGTTAGGTTGAGGGATAGGGTTAGGGTGAGGATTAGCGTTAGGTTTAGGGTGAGAGTTAGCGTTAGTTTGATGTTTAGTATGAGGGTGAGGGCTAATATTAGGGTTACCGTTAGGGAAAGGTTTTGGGTTAGGGTTAGGTTTAGCGTGAGGGTTAGGGTGAACGCTAGTTTTAGGGTTAGGGTGAGGGTTAGGGTTAGTGTGTGGTTAAGGATTAGGTTTAGAGTTAGGGTTAGTCTTAGGATAAGTGTTAGGGTGAGGGTTAGGTTGAGTGTGAGTGTTAGGTCTATTGTTGGGGTTAGGGTGAGGTTTAGGTTGAGAGTTAGGGTTAGGGATAGCGTTTGGGTTAGGGTGAGGATTAGGGTTTGGGTGATGTTTAGGGTGAGGGTGAGGGTTAGGGTGAGGGTTAGGTTGAGGGTTAGGTTGAGGGTGAGGTTGAGGTTGAGGGTTACGGTTAGGGTTAGGGTTTGGGTGAGGGTGAGGGTTAGGGGTATGGTGAGGGTTAGGGTTATTGTTAGAGTTAGGGTTAGGTTGAGGGTGAGGGTTAGCGTTAGGGTTAGGGTTAGGTTTAGGGTTAGGGTGAGGATGAGTTTAAGAGTTAGGTTTAGGGTGAGGGTTAGGGTGACGATGAGGTTTAGAGTTAAGCTGAGGGTGAGGGTGAGGGTTAAATTTAGGGTTAGGGTTAAGTTTAGGATTAGGTTTAAATTTAGGGTTATTCTGAGGTAGAGGGTTTGGGTGAGGGTGAGGGTTATTAGGTTTAGGTGTGAGGGTTAGGGTTAGGTTTAGGTTGAGAGTTAGGCTTAGTGTGAGGGTTAGGGTGAGGGGTAGGTTGAGGTTGAAGGTTAGGGTGAGGGTGAGGAAGGGGGTGAGTTTTACAGTTTTGTTTAGGGTTAGGGTGAGTCTTAGGGTTAGCGTTAGGGTTATTGTTAGGATTAGGGTTAGGATGAGGGCTAATGTGAAGGTGAGTGTTAGGGTTAGGGCTAGGATGAGGGTTATGATTTTTGTGAGTGTTAGGTTTAGGTTTAGGTTGAGGGTTAGGGTAAGGGTGATGTTTAGTTTGAGGGTTATGTTTAGGGTGAGGTTGAGTTTGAGGGTGAGGCTTAGGGTGAGGGTGAGTGTGAGGGTTAGGTTTAGGATTAGGGTTTGGTTTAGGGTTAGAGTTAGGGAAAGGTTTAGGTTTAGTGTGAGGTTTAGTGTTAAGGTTAGGTGAGGGTAAATATTAGGGTGAAGATTAGGGTGAGAGAGAGGGTTAGGATTTGCGTGAGTGTTAGTGTGAGGGTTATGGTGAGGGTTATGGTTAGAGTTAGGGTTAGGCTGAGGTTGAGGGTTAAGTTTAGGTTTATGGTGTGGGTTTAGGGTTAGGGTGAGTGTTAGGGTGAGGGAGAGGGTGAGGGTGAGGGTTAGGTTTAGGGTTAGTGTGAGGGTGAGGATTAGGGTGAGGGTACGGGTTCGGGTTCGGGTGAGGGTCAAGGTTAGGGTTCGATTTCGGGTCAGGGTTAGGGTTAGTGTGATGTTGAGGTTTAGGTTTATCATTAGAATTAGGGTTAGGGTTAGGATGAGAGTTAGGATTAGGGTAAGGGTGAGGTTGAGGGTGAGGTTTTGTGTTAGGGTTAAGTTTAGTGTGAGGGTTAGGTTTAAGGTGAGCTTTAGTGTTAGGGTAGTTTTAGGGTGAGGGTTAGGGTTAGGGGTAGGGTGAGGGTCAGGGTGAGGGTTAGGGTTAGGTTGAGGGTAAGGGTTAGGGTGAGGGTTAGGGTTAGTGAAAGGGTGAGAGTTAGGGTGAGGTTGATGTTTATTGTGAGGTGAGGTTTAGGGTGAGGGTGAGTGTTCATGTGAGGGTTCGGGTTCAGGTTCCAGTTAAGTATAGGGTGTGGTTGAGGGTTAGGGTTAGGGTGAGTGTTAGGGTGACTGTGAGGGTTAGGGTGAGGGTGAGGGTAAGGTTTAGGGTTAGGGTTAGGGTTAGGTTTAGGGTTAGGGTTAGGGTTTGGGTGATGTTTAGGGTGAGGGTTAGGGTGAGGATGAGGGTTTGGGTGAGGGTTCAGGTTCAGGTGAGGTTGAGGATTAGGGTGTGGGTGAGGATTAGGGTTAGGGTGAAGGCTAACCTTAGGTTTATGTTTACCGTGAGGGTGAGGGTTAGGGGTAGGGTTAGCGTTGGGGTTAGGGTTAGGATGAGGGTTAGGGAGAATGCTAGGGGTAGGGGTTGGGTGAGGTTTAGGGTGAGTGTGAGGGTAAGTGTGAGAGTGAAGCTGTGGTTTAGGCTTAGGTTTACTGTTAGGGTGAGGGTGAGGGTGAGGGTCAGTGTTAAGATTAGGGTTAGGGTTAGGGGTATTGTGAGGGTGAGGGTGAGGGTGGGTTTAGGGTTAGGGTTAGTGTGAGGGTTAGGGTTAGGGTGAGGGTTATTTTTCGGTTGAGGATTAGGGTTCGGCTAAGGGTTAGGGTGAGGGTCAGGGTGAGGTTTAGGGTTAGGTAGAGTGTTAGGGTTAGGCTGAGGGGTAGGGTTAGGGTGATGTTTATTGTGAGGGTGAGGGTTCGGGTGAAGGTTAGGGTTAGGGTGATGTTTAGGGTGAGGTTTAGGGTTAGGGTAAGGTTTAGCTTTCGGGTAAGTCTGAGGGTTAGGGTGACGGTGAGGGTTAGGGTGAGAGTTAGGGTGAGGGGTAGGTTTAGGGTTATGTTGACGGTTAGGTTTAGGTTGAGGTTTAATGTTAGGTTTAGGGTGAGGTTAAGGGTTATAGTGAGGGTTAGGTTGAGGGTGAGGTTTTCGTTTATGTAAGGGTTAGGGTTAGATTTAGGGTGAGGATTAGGGGAGGGTGATGGTTAGGTTGAGGGGTAGGGTTAGGGTGAGGGCTAGGGTTAGGGTTAGGGTGAGGGGTAGCGTTAGAGTGTTGTTTAGTATGAGGGTGAGGGTTAATGTTATGGTTAGCGTTAGGGAAAGGGTTAGGGTTAGGGTGAGGGTTTGTTTGAGAGGTAGGTTTAGGGTTAGGGTGAGGGTTAGGGTTAGTGTGAGGGTAAGGGTTAGGGTGAGGGTTAGGGTGAGGGTGAGGGTAGGGTTAAGGTGAGGGTAAGGGTAAGGGCGAGGTTTAGGGTGAGGTTGAGGTTTATTTGTAGCATCAGGGTTACTGTGAGGGTGAAGTTAGGGTGACGGTTAGAGTTAAGGTTAGGGATAGGGTGAGGATTAGTGTTGGGGTTAGGTGTAGGGTGAGGGTTAGGCAGAGTAATATGGTTAGGGTTGGGGTTATTGTGAGGGTTAGGGTTAGGTTTAGGGTTAGGTTAGGTTGAGGGTTTGTGTTAGGGTTAGGGTTTGGGTGAGGGTGAGGGCTAGTGTTAGCATTAGGGTAAAGGTTAGGGTTAGGGTGACGGTTAGGGTTAGGGTGATGTTTAGGGTGACGGTGAGTGTTAGGGTGAGGGTGACGGTGAAGGTTACAGTGACGGTGAATATTGGGGTTAGGGTTAGGGTTACGGTGAAGGTGAGGGTTAGGGTTAGGGTTACAGTTAGGGTAACGGATAGCATGAGGGTGAGGGCGAGGGTGAGGGTGAGAGTTAGCATTAGGGTTTGGATGAGGGTGAGGGTTAGGGTGAGGGTTAGGGTTACGGTTACAGTTAGGGTTAGGGTTAGGGTTAGGGTGAGGGTTAGGGTTAGGGTTAGGGTGAGGGTTAGGGTTAGGGTTATGTTGAGGTTTAGGTTTAGGGTCAGGGTTGCAGTGAGGGTGAGGGTTGGGGTGAGTGTGAGGGTGAGTGTGAGGTTTTCGGTTAGGTAAGGGTTTGGGTTATGGTTAGTGTTAGGGTTAGGGTTAGGTTTAGAATGAGGGTTAGAGTTAGGGTGATGTTTAGTGTGAGGCTGAGTGTTAGGGTGAGGGTGAGGGTTCAGGTGAGGGTTCGGGTTTGGGTTCGGGTGAGGGTTAGGTTGGGGGTTAGGTTTAGGTTTAGGGTGAGTGTTAGGTTGACGGTGAGGGTGAGGGTGAGGGTTACGGTTAGGTTGAGGGTTAGGATTAAGGTTAGGATTAGGGTGAGTGTGAGGGTGATGTTTCAGGTGAGGGTGAGGGCTAGGGTGAGGGTAAAGGTTCAGGTTAGCATGAGGTTTAGGGTGTGGGAGTGGGTTAGGTTTAAGGTGAAGTTTAGGGTGAGGGGTAGGGTTAGGGTTAGGGTTAGGGTGAGGGTTAGGGTGAGGATGATGGTGAGCGTTATTGTTAGGTTAAGGGATAGGGTTAGAGTGAGTGTGATGGTTACCGTTAGGGTTAGGATGAGGGTTAGGGTTAGGATTAGGGTTAGGGTTTGGGTTATTGTTAGGGTTAGGTTTAGGGTTAGGGTAAGAGTGAGGTTTAGGGTTACATTTAGGGTTAGTTTTAGGTTTAGGGTGAATGCTATGGTGAGGGTGTGGTTTAGGGTGAGTGTGAGGGTGACGGTGAGGGTAAGGGTTACGATTTGGGTTAGGGTTATGGTAAAGCTGAGGATGACAGTGAGAGTGAGGGTGAAGGTTAGGTTTAGGGTTAGGGTTAGGGTGAGGGTGAGGTTGAGGGTTAGGTTGAGGATTTGGGTAAGTGTGAGGGTTAGGCTGAGGGTGACGGTGAGGGTGAGGGTGAAGATTAGGGTTAGGGTTAGGGTTACGGTTAAGGTGAGGGCTAGCGTGAGTGTGAGTGTTACAGTGAGAATGAGGGTGAAGGCGAGGGTTTCGGTTAGGTAAGAGTTAGGGTTATTGTTAGGGTGAGGATTAGGTTGAATATGAGGGTTAGTGTGAGGGTTAGGGTTAGGGTGAGTGTTAGGGTCAGAGTTAGGGTGAGGGTTAGGGTTAGGGTTAGGTTTAGGGTTATGGTGAGGTTGAGGGTTATGATGAGAGGTAGGGTTAGTGTTAGTGTGAGCGTTAGGGTTAGTGTGAGGGTTAGGGTAAAGGGTTAGGGTTAGGGTCAGGTTGAGGGTAAGTGTTAGGTTGAGGATTTGGGTGTCGGTGAGGGTTAGGGTTAGCGTTAGGGTTAGGGTGAGGATTAATGTGAGGGTTAGTTTTAGGGTAGGGTTAGGGTGAGGGTGAGGGTAAAGGTGAAGGTTAGGTTACGGTTAGGGTTAGGTTTAGGGTGAGGGAGTGTCGGAAGTTTAGGGTTAGGGTTAGGGTGAGGTTTACGTTTAGGGTGAGGGCTACGGTGAGGGTGTGGGTTAGGGTGAGTCTGAGGGTGAGGGTGAGGTTTCCATTTAGGTAAGGATTAGGGTTAGGTTTAGGGTTAGGTTTAGGGTGAGGGTAAGGGTTAGGGTTAGGTTTAGGTTTAGAGTGAGGTATAGGTTTAGGGTTAGCCTGAGGGTGAGGTTTAGGGTGAGGGGTAGGGTTAGTGTTAGGGTGAGGGTTTGGGTTAGGGTGAGGGTTAGGGTTAGGGTGAGGGTGAGGGTGAGGGTGAGGGTGAGGGTTAGGTTTAAGGTTAGTGTTAGGGTGAGGGTTATTGTGAGGGTTAGGGTTAGGGTTAGGGTAAGTGTTAGGGTTAGTGTGATGGTTAGGTTTAGGGTTAGGGTTAGGGTGATGGTGAGGGTGAGGGTAAGGGTTAGGGTTAGTGTGATGGTGAGGGTGAGGGTGAGGTTTTGTGAGGATAAGGGTTAGTGTCAGGGTTAGTGTGAGGGTGAGGCTTAGGGTTAGTTTTAAGTTTAGGTTGAGGGTTAGTGTTAGGGTTAGTGTTAAGGTGAGGGTTAGGGTGAGGGTGAGGGTTTGAGTTTGGGTTAGGGTTAGGGTGAGATTTAGGGTTAGGATTAGGGTTAGGATAAGGGTTAGAGTTAGGATGAGGGTTATGATTATGGTTAAGGTTAGGGTTAGGTTGAGGATTAGAGTGAGGGTTAGGGTTAGGGTTAGCGTTACGGTGAAGGTGAGGGTGAGGGTTAGTGTGACGTTTAGGTTTAGGGTGAGGGCTATGATGATGGTGAGTGTTAGGTTGAGTGTGAGGGTGAGGGTGATTCTTTCTGTTAGGTAACGGTTAGGGTTATGGTTAAGGTGAGGATTAGGTTGATGGTGAGAGTTAGTTTCAGTGTTAGGGTTAGGGTTAGGGTTAGATTGAGGGTTATGGTTAGGGTGATGTTTAGGGTGAGGCTGAGAGTTGCAGTGAGCGTGACTGTTCGGCTGAGGTTGAGGGTGAGGGTTAGGGTGTGGTTTAGGGTTACGTTTGTGGTGAGGGTTAGGGAGACGGTGAGTGTTAGGGTGAGGGTGAGGATTAGGGTTAGTGTTAGGGTTAGAGTTAGGGTTAGGGTTATGTTTACGATGAGGGTTAGTTTGATGGGTAGGATTAGGGTTAGGGAGAGTGTTCGGGTTAGTGTGACGGTTAGCATTAAGGTTAGAGTTAGGGTTAGTATGAGGATAAAGCTTATGGTGAGTTTTAGGTTGAGCATGAGGGTAAGGTTTATCGTTAGGGTTAGGGTGAGGGTTAAGGTTAGGGTTAGGTTTAGGGTGAGGGTTAGGGTTTGGGTGATGTTTACGGTGAGGTTGAGGTTTAAGCTGAGGGTGAAGTTGAGGGTGAGGTTTAGGATGAGGTTGAGGGTGAGGGTGAGGGTGACCTTGAGGTTTAGGTTTAGGGTGAGGATGAGGGTTAATTTTAGGGTTAGGTTTAGGGTGAGGGTGAGGTGAGGATTAGGGTTAGTTTGAGGTTTCGGGGGAAGGTGAGGTTGACGGTGAGTGTTAGGGTGAGGTGACAGTGAGGGTGTGGGTTAGGGTTAGGATTAGGGTTAGGGTGAGTGTGAGAGTTAGGGCTAAGTTTAGGGTGAGGGTAAGGTTGAGGGTAAGGGTTAGCGTTAAGTAAAGTTGAGGGTAAACTTTAGTTTTAGTGTTAGGGTAAGCATTAGGTTTAGGGTGAGTGTTAGAGTTAGGGTTATGGTGAGGGTTAGGGTTAGGGTTAGGCTAAGAGTTAGGGTTACGGTGAGGGTTAATGTTTGGGTTAGGGTGAGGGTTAAGGTTATGGTTAGGTTTAGAGTGTGGATTAGAGTTAGGGTTAGGGTGAGGTTGAGGGTTAGGGTTAGGTTTAGGGTTAGGGTGAGGTTTAGGGTTAGGGTGAAATTTAAGGTGATGGTGAGGGTTAGGTTGAGGTTGAGGTTGAGGGTGAGGGTTAGGGTGAGGGTGAGCGTGATGGTGAGTTTTATTGTTAGGATTAGGGTTAGGGTGAGTGTGAGGGTTAGGGTTAGGCTTAGGGTTTGGTTAAGTGTTAGGCTGAGTGTGAGGGTGAGGGTCAGGGTTAGGGTTAAGGTTAGGGTTATGGTGAGGTTTAGGTTCAGGGTGAGGGCTATGGTGAGGGTGTGGTTTAGGGTGAGTGTGAGGGTGAGTATGAGGTTAAGGATTACGAATTGGTTTAGGCTTTTGGTAAGGCTGAGGGTGACAGTGAGGGTGAGCGTGAAGATTAGGGTTAGGGTTAGGGTTAGGTTTAAGGTGATGGCTAGCGTGAGTGTGAGTGTTACGTTGAGAATGAGGGTGAACGTGAGGGTTTCGGTTAGGTAAGAGTTAGGGTTAATGTTAGGGTGAGGAATAGGTTGAATGTGAGGGTTAGTGTGAATGTTAGGGTTAGGGTGAGTCTTAGGGTCAGAGTTAGGGTGAGGGTTAGGGTTAGGGTTAGGTTTAGGATTAGGGTGAGTGTGAGGTTTACGGTCAGAGGTAGGGTTAGGGTTATTGTGAGGGTTTGTGTTAGTGTTAGGGTTAGGGTTATGGTTAGGTTTAGGGTTAGGTTGAGGGTAAGGGTTAGGTTGGGGGTTACGGTGAGGGTGAAGGTTAAGGTTAGCATTAGGTTTAGGGTTTGGATTAATGTTAGAGTTAGGTTTAGGGTTAGGGTTAGAGTGAGGGTGAGGGTTAGGGTGATGGTGAGGGTTATTGTTAGGATTAGGGTTAGGGAGAGTGTGACGGTTAGGGTTAGGATTAGGGTTTGGTTAAGTGTTAGGCTGAGTGTGAGTGTGAGGGTGAGGGTTAGGGTTAGGATTAGTGTCAGGGTGAGTTTTAGGTATAGGGTTAGGGTTAGGATTTGGGTTAGAACTAGGATTAGGGTTAGGGTTAAGGTAATTGTTAGGGTTAGGGTAAGAATGAGGTTTACGGTTAGGTTTAGGTTCAGGGTGAGGGCTATGGTGAGGGTGAGGTTTAGGGAGAGTGTGAGGGTGAGTGTGAGGGTAAGGGTTACGATTTGGGTTAGGGTTCTGGTAAAGCTGAGGGTGACGGTGAGGGTGAGGGTGAAGATTAGGGTTAGGGTTAGGGTTAGGGTTAAGGTGACAGCTAGAGTGAATGTGAGTGTTAGGTTGAGAATGAGGGTGAACGTGAGGGTTTCGGTTAGGTAAGAGTTAGGGTTAATGTTAGGGCGAGGATTAGGTTGAATGTGAGGGTTAGTGTGAATGTTAGGTTAAGTTAGAGTGAGTGTTAGGGTCAGAGTTAGGGTTAGAGTTAGGGTGAGGGTTCGGTTTAGGGTTAGCGTGAGGGTGAGGGTTACGGTGAGAGTTAGGGTTAGGGTTAGTGTGAGGGTTAGGGTTAGTGTAAGAGTTAGAGTTAGGGTTAGGGTCAGGTTGAGGGTAAGGGTTAGGTTGAGGGTTAGGGTGAGGATGAGGGTTAGGATTAGCATTAGGTTTAGGGTGAGGATTAATATGAGGGTTAGGTTTAGGGTTAGTTTTAGGGTGAGGGTTATTGTGAGGGTTAGGCTTAGGGTTAGGGTAAGTGTTAGGGTTAGGGTGAGGGTTAGGTTTAGGGTTAGGGTTAGGGTGAGGGTTAGGTTTTAGGTTAGGGTTAGTTTGAGGATAAGGGTTAGGGTGAGTGTTAGGGTGAGGGTGAGGGTTAGGGTTAGTGTTAGTTTTAGGGTGAGGGTTAGTGTTAAGGTTAGGGTTAGGGTCAAGTTGAGGTTGACGGTGAGTGCTGGGGTGAGGGTGACAGTTAGGGTGTGGGTTAGGGTTAGGATTAGGGTTAGGGGAGTGTGAGAGTAAGGGTTAAGTTTTGGATGAGTATGAGGTTGAGTGTTAGGGTTAGGGTTAGGATGAGGTTAAGGGTTAGGTTTAGGGTTAGGGTAAGCATTAGGTTTAGGGTGAGGGTTTGAGTTAGGGTTAGGGTGAGGGTTAAGGTTACGGTTACAGTTAGGGTAAGAGTTAGGGTTAGGGTGAGGGTTAGTGTTTGGGTTAGGGTGAGGGTTAGGGTTAGTGTTAGGTTTAGAGTGAGGTTTAGGGTTAAAGTTACGGTGAGGGTGAGGGTTAGGGTTAGGGTTAGTGTGAGGGTGAGTGTTAGGTTTGGGGTGAAGTTTAGGGTGATGGTGAGGGTTAGGGTTAGGGTGAGGTTGAGGGTGAGGTTTAGGGTGAGTGTGAGGGTGATGGTGAGGGTTATTGTTAGGATTAGGGTTAGGTTGAGTGTGATGGTTAGGGTTAGGATTAGGCTTTGGTTAAGTGTTAGGCTGAGTGTGAGTGTGAGGGTGAGGGTTGGGGTTAGGGTTAGTGTGAGGGCTAGGGTTAGTGTGAGGGTTAGGGTGAGGGTGAGGTTGAGTGTCAGGGTTAGGGTGACGGTGACAGTGAGAGTGAGGGTTAGTGTTAGGATTAGGATCAGGGTGAGTTTTAGGTGTAGGGTTAGGGTTAGGATTTGGGTTAGAATTAGGATTAGGGTTAGGGTTAGGGTTATTGTTAGGGTTAGGGTTAGGGTTAGGGTAAGAATGAGGTTTAGGGTTAGGGTTAGGGTTAGGTTTAGTTTCAGGGTGAGGGCTATGGTGAGGGTGAGGTTTAGGGTGAGTGTGAGGGTGAGTGTGAGGGTAAGTGATACAAATTGGGGTAAGGTCATGGCAAGGCTGAGGGTGACATTTAGGGTGAGGGTGAAGATTAGGGTTAGGGTTAGGGTTAGGTTAAGATGACAGCTAGTGTGAGTGTGAGTTTTAGGGTGAGAATGAGGGTGAACGTGAGGATAACAGTTAGGTAAGAGTTAGGGTTATTGTTAGGGTGAGGATTAGGTTGAATGTGAGGGTTAGTGTGAATGTTAGGGTTAGGGTTAAAGTTAGGGTCAGAGTTAGGCTGAGGGTTAGGGTTTGGCTTAGGTTTACAGTTAGGGTGAGGGTGAGTTTTATGGTGAGAGGTAGGGTTAGGGTTAGTGTGAGGGATAGCTTTAGTGTGAGGGTTAGGCTTAGGGTTAGGGTTAGGGTCAGGTTGAGGGTAAGGGTTAAGTTCAGGGTTAGAGTGAGGGTGAGGGTTAGGGTTAGCATCAGGTTTAGGGTGAGGATTAATGTGAGGGTTAGTTTTAGGGTAGGGTTAGGATGAGGGTGAGGATTTGGATGAGGGTTAGGTTTAGGGTTAGGGTTAGGGTTAGGGTGAGGGTGAGGTTTAGGGTTAGGGTTAGGGTCAGGTTTAGGTTTAGGGTGAGGGCTACGGTGAGGGTGTGGGTTAGGTTGAGTCTGAGGGTGAGGGTGAGGTTTTCAGTTAGGTAAGGATTAGGTTTAGGTTTAGGGTGAGGGTAAGGGTTAGGGTTAGGGTTAGGTTTAGAGTGACGTATAGATTTAGGGTTAGGCTGAGGGTGAGTTTTAGGGTGAGGGGTAGGGTTAGGGTTAGAGTGAGGGTTTGGATTAGTGTGAGGGTTAGGGTTAGGGTGAGGGTGAGGGTTACGTTTAGGGTTAGTGTTAGGGAGAGGGTTATTTTGAGGGTTAGGATTAGGGTTCGGGTGAGGGTGTGGGTGAGGTTGAGGGTTAGGTTTAGGGTTAGGTTTAGGGTGAGGGTTATTTTGAAGGTTAGGGTTAAGGTTAGGGTAAATGTTAGGGTTAGGGTAAGTGTTACATTTAGGGTTATGTTTAGGGTGATGGTGAGGGTGAGCGTAAGGGTTAGGGTTAGGGTGATGTTGAGGGTGAGGGTTAGGGTTTGGGTTATGCTTAGTGTGAGGATAAGGGTTAGGGTGAGGGTTACGGTGAGGGTGAGGGTTAGGTGTAGTGTTAGGTATAGGGTGAGGGTGAGTGTTAGGGTTAGTGTTAAGGTGAGGGTTAGGGTGAGGGTGAGGGTTGGGGTTAGGGTTAGGGTTAGGGTGAGATTTAGCTTAGGGTTAGGGTTAGGGTAAGGGTTAGAGTTTGGTTGAGGGTTATGTTTATAGTTAGTGTTAGGGTTAGGTTGAGAGTTAGAATGAATTTTGGGGTTAGGGTTAGGTTTAGGGTGAAGGTGAATATGAGGGTTAGTGTGACGTTTAGGTTTAGGGTGAGGGCTACAGTGATGGTGAGTGTTAGGTTGAGTGTGAGGGTGAGGGTGAGGGTTTCCGTTAGGTAAGGGTTAGGGTTATGGTTAGGGTGAGCATTAGGTTGAGGGTGAGGGTTAGTTTGAGTGTTTGAGTTAGGGTTAAGATTAGGGTTAGATTGAAGGTTAGGCTTAGTATGATGTTTAGGGTGAGGCTGAGTGTTACGGTGAGGGTGAGGGTTGGTGTGAGGGTGAGGGTGAGGGTTGGGGTGTCATTTAGTGTTAGGTTTATGGTGAGGGTTAGGGTGACGGTGAGGGTTAGGGTGAGGGTGAGGGTTAGGGTTAGGGTTAGGGTTATGTTTACGATGAGGGTTAGGTTGAGGGGTAGGATTAGGGGTAGTGAGAGTGTAAGTGTTAGTGTGACGGTTAGAGTTAGGGTTAGAGTCAGGGTTAGTATGAGGCTAAAGCTTAGGGGGAGTTTTAGAGTGAGCATGAGGGTAAGGTTTATCGTTAAGGTTAGGTAGAGTGTTAGGGTTAGGGTTAGGGTGAGGGTGAGGTTTACGGTGAGAGGGAGAGTTAGGATTAGTGTGAGGGTTAGGGTTAGTGTGAGGGTTAGTGTTAGGGTTAGGGTTAGGGCCAGGTTGAGGGTAAGGGTTAGGTTGAGGGTTAGGGTGAGGGTGAGGGTTAGGGTTAGCATTAGGTGTAGGGTGAGGATTAATTAATGTGAGGGTTAGGTTTAGGGTTAGGGTTAGGGTGAGTGTGGGGGTTTGGGTGAGGGTTTGGTTTAGGTTTAGAGTGAGGGTTGAGGTTAGGTTTAGGGTTAGGGTGAGATTTAGCTTAGTGTTAGGGTTAGGGTAAAGGTTAGAGTTTGGTTGAGGGTTATGGTTATAGTTTGGGTTAGGGTTAGGTTGAGGGTTAGAGTGAGGGTTTGGGTTAGGGTTAAGGTTAGGGTGAAGGTGAGGGTGAGGGTTAGTGTGACGTTTAAGTTTAGGGTGAGGGCTACAGTGATGGTGAGTGTTAGGTTGAGTGTGAGTGTGAGGGTGAGCCTTTCCGTTAGGTAAGGGTTAGGGTTATGGTTAGGGTAAGGTTTAGGTTGAGGGTGAGGGTTAGTTTGAGTGTTAGGGTTAGGGTGAGGGTTAGGGTTAGGGTTAGATTGAGGGTTAGGTTTAGGGTGATGTTTAGGATGAGGCTCAGTGTTATGGTGAGGGTGAGATTTGGGGTGAGGGTGAGGGTGAGAGTTAGGGTGTCGTTTAGGGTTAGGTTTATGGTGAGGGTTAGGGTGATGGTGAGGGTTAGTGTGAGGTTGAGTGTTAGGATTAGGGTTAGGGTGAGGTTTAGGGTTAGTGTTAGCTTTACGATGAGGGTTAGGTTGAGGGGTAGGATTAGGGTTAGGGAGAGGATTAGGGTTAGTGTGATGGTTAGTGTTAGGGTTAGAGTTAGGGTTAGTATGAGGATAAAGCTTAAGGTGAGTTTTAGTGTGAGCATGAGGGAAAGGTTTATCGTTAGGGTTAGGTAGAGGGTTAGAGTTAGGGTTAGGTTTTGGGTGAGGGTTAGTGTTTGGGTGACGTTTACAGTGAGGGTGAGGGTGATCTTGAGGTTTAGGTTTAGGGTGAGAATTACGGTTAGGGTGAGGATGAGGGTAAGTTTTAGAGTGAGGGTTAAGGTGAGGATGAGGGTGAGGGTTAGGGTTAGTTTGAGGGTTAGGATGAAGGTGAGGTTGACGGTGAGTGCTGGGGTGAGGTTGTCAGTGAGGGTGTGGGTTAGGGTTAGGATTAGGGTTAGGGTGAGTGTGAGAGTTAGGGTTAAGTTTAGGGTGAGGTTGAGGTTGAAGGTTAGGGTTAGGGTTAGGTTTAGGGTTAGGGTAAGGTTTAGGTATAGGGTTAGGGTATCCGTTAGGTTTAGAGTGAGGGTTAGAGTTAGTGTTAGGGTGAGGGTTAGGATTAGGGTTAGGGTTAGGGTAAGAGTTAGGGTTAGGGTGAGAGTTGGAGTTAGGGTTAGGCTGTGGGTTAATGTTAGGGTTAGGTTTAGAGTGAGGTTTAGGGTTAGGTTTAGGGTGAGGTGAGGGTTAGGGTTAGGTTTAGGGTTAGGGTTAGGGTTGGGGTGAAGTTTAGGGTGATGGTGAGGGTTGGGGTGAGGATGAGATTGAGGGTGAGGTTTAGGGTGAGTGTGAGGGTGAGAGTGATGGTGAGGGTTATTGTCAGGATTAGGGTTAGGGTGAGTGTGATGGTTAGGGTTAGCATTAGGGTTTTGTTAAGTGTTAGGCTGAATGTGAGAGTCAGGATGAGGGTTAGGGTTAGGGTTAGGGTGAGGGTTAGTGTTACTGTGAGGGTTAGTGTGAGGGTGAGGTTGAGTGTCAGGGTTAGGGTGACGGTGACAGTGAGGGTGAGGGTTAGGGTTAGGATTAGGATCAGGGTGAGTTTTAGGTTTAGGGTTAGGGTTAGGATTTGGGCTAGGGTTAGGTTTAGGGTTAGTGTTACGGTTAGGGTTAGGGTTAGTGTAAGAATGAGGTTTAGGTTTAGGGTTAGGTTGAGGTTTAGGTTCAGGGTGAGGGCTATGGTGAGGGTGAGGTATAGAGAGAGTTTGAGGGTGAATGTGAGGGTAAGGGTTACGAATTGGGTTAGGGTTATGGTAAGGCTAAGGGTGATGGTGAGGGTGAGGGTGAAGATTAGGGTTAATGTTAGGGTTAGGGTTAAGATGACGGCTAGTGTGAGTGTGAGTGTTAGGTTGAGAATGAGTGTGAACTTGAGGGTTTCTGTTAGGTAAGAGTCAGGGTTATTGTTAGGGTGAGGATTAGGTTGAATGTGAGGGTTATTGTGAATGTTAGGGTTAGGGTGAGTGTTAGGGTCAGAGTTAGGATGAGGGTTAGTGTTAGGGTTAGGGTTAGTTTTAGGGTTAGGTTGAGGATGAGGGTTACGGTGAGAGGTAGGGTTAGGGTTAGTGTAAGGGTTAGGGTTAGTGTAAAGGTTAGGGTTAGGGTTAGGGTTAAGGGTTAGGTTGAGGGTTAGGGTGAGGGTGAGGGTTAGGGTTAGAATTAGGTTTAGGGTGAGGATTAATGTGAGGGTTAGTTTTAGGGTGAGGGTTAGGTTGAGGGTGGGCGTTAGGGTGATGGTTAGTGTTAGGGGTAGGGTGAGGGTGAGGGTGAGGTTTAGGGTTAGGGTTAGGGTGAGGTTTAGGTTTAGGGTGAGGGCTACGGTGAGGGTGTGGGTTAGGGTGAGTCTGAGGTTGAGGTTGAGGTTTTCAGTTAGGTAAGGATTAGGGTTAGGGTTAGGGTTAAGGTGAGGCTAAGGGTTAGTGTTGGGGTAAGTGTTAGAGTGAGGTTTAGGTTTAGGGTTAGGCTGAGCATGAGGGTTAGGGTGAGGGGTAGGGTTAGGGTTAGGTTATGGGTTTGGGTTAGGGTGAGGATTAGGTTTAGGGTGAGGGTGAGGATGAGGGTGAGGGTGAGGGTTAATTTTAGGGTTAGGGTAAGGGTGATTGTTTTTCTAAGGGTTAGGGTAAGGGTTAGGGTAAGTGTTAGGGTTAGGGTGAGGTTTAGGGTTAGGGTGATGGTGAGGGTGAGGGTTAGGTTTAGGGTGAATTTTAGGGTGATGGTGAGGGTTAACGTGAGGGTGAGTTTGAGGGTGAGGGTTAGGGTGAGTGTGAGGGTTAGTATTAGGATTAGGGTTAGGGTTCGGATTCGGGTTTGGGTGAAATTTAGGGTGATGGTGAGGGTTAGGGTGAGGGTGAGATTTAGAGTTAGGGTTAGGGTAAGCATTAGACAGGGTGAGGGTTATCGTTAGGGTTATCGTTAGGGTTAGTGTTATGGTTAGGGTGAGGTTTAGGGTGAAGGTTAGGGTTAGGGTTAGGGTTATGGTGAGAGTGAGGGTGAGGGTGAGGGTGTGGGTTAGGGTTAGGGTTAGGGTGAGGGTTAGGGTTAGGGTTAGGGTAAGTGTTAGGGTTAGATTGAGGGTTAAGTTTAGGGTTAGAATTAGGGGAAGGGGGAGGGTGAGGGTTAGGTTTAAGGTTAGAGTGAGCATAAGGGTTAGGGTGAGGTTTAGAGTGAGGGCTAGTGTTAGGGTTAGGATTAGGGTTTGGGTAAGGTTTAGGATGAGGACAAGAGTGAGGGTTAGGGTGAGGGTGAGGGTTATGGTTAGCATTAGGATTTGGGTGAGGGTTAGTGTTATGTTTAGGGTTAAGGTGAGGGTTAGGGTGAGGTTTAGGATTAGGGTTATAGTAAGGGTTAGGGTTAGGATTAGGGTTAGGGTGAGGTTTAGGGTGAGGGGTAGGGTTAGGGTTAGGGTGAGGGTGAGGGTTAGGTTTAAGGTTAGGGTTAGGGTGAGTTTTAGGTTTAGGGTTAGGGCTACGGTGAGGTTGTGGGTTAGGGTGAATGTGAGTGTGAGGGTGAGGTTTTCAGTTAGGGAAGGATTAGGTTTAGGGTTACGGTGAGGATTAGGTTGAGGATGAGGGTTCTTTTCAGTGTTAGGGATAGATTGAGAGTTAGGGTTAGGGTTAGATTGAGGCTTAGGATTAGGTTGAGGTTTAGGGTGAGGCTGAGGGTTAGGGTGAGGGTGACGGTTCGGGTGAGGGTGAGGGTGAGGGCTAGGGTGTGGTTTAGGGTTAGGTTTATGGTGAGGGTTAGGGTGACAGTGAGGCTTAGGGTGAGGGTGAGTGTTACAATTAGGTTTAGGGAGGGGGTTAGGGTTAGTGTGAAGGTTAGAGTTAGGGTTACAGTTAGGGTTAGTATGAGGATAAAACCTTAGTGTGAGTTTTAGGGTGAACGTGAGGGTAAGGGTTATCGTTACGGTTAGGGTGAGGGTTAGGATTAGGGTTAGGGTTAGGGTTAGGTTGAGGGTGAAGGTTAGGGTTAGGGTAATGTTTACGGTGAGGGTGAGGGTGAGGGTTAGGGTGAGTGTGAGTTTGAGAGTGAGGGTGATGGTGAGGGTTCGGGTCAGCGTGAGGGTGAGGGTTAGGGTCAGGTTTAGGGTTAGGTTTAGGGTTAGGGTGAGTGTGGGGGTGAGGGTGAGGGTTAGGGTTAGGGTGAGGGTGAGGTTTAGGTTTAGGGTTAGGGTTAGGTTGAGATTTAGGGTTAGGGTTAGGTTTAGGATAAGGGTCAGTGTTAGGGTGCGGGTTAGGTTTAGGGTTAGGGTTAGGGTGAGGGTTAGGGTGAGGGTGAGGGTGAGGGTGAGTGTTAGGATGAGGGTTAGGGTGAGGATGAGGGTTTTGGTGAGGATGAGGGTTATGGTTATGATTAGTGTGAGGGTTTGGGTTACGGTTAGGGTTAGGGTTAGGTTGAGGGTTAGGGTTAGGCTTAGGGTCAGCGTTACGTTTTTGGTGTGGGTAAGGCTGAGGGGTAGGTTTAGGGTTAGGGTTAGGGTTATGGTGAAGGTAAGGGTTAGGGTGAGGTTTAGGGTTAAGTTGAGGGTTAAGGTTAGTGTTAGGATTAAGATTAGGTTTAGGGTTAGGATGAAGGTGAGGTGAGGGTGAGGATTAGGGTTACGGTTAGTGTGAGGGTTAGGGTTAGTGTGAGAGTTAGATTTAGGGTGATGCTTAGGGTTATGGTGAGGGTTATGGTCAGGGTTAGGTTGAGGGTGAAGGTCAGGGTGAGCGTTAGGTTTAGGTAGTGGGTTCGGGTTAGGCTGAGGTGTAGGATTAGGTGATGTTTATTGTGAGGGTGAGGGTTAGGGTGAGGGGGAGTATTAGGGTGAGGGTGATGGTTCGGGTGAGGGTGAGGGTTAGGGTTTGCTTGAGGGTTAGGCTTAGGGTGAGGCTTAGGGTGACGGTGAGTGTTAGGGTGAGGGTGATGTTTAGGTTTAGGGTTAGGTTTAGGGTTAGGGTTAGGGTTAGGGTGAGACTTATTGTTACTGTGAGGATAAGATTTAGGTTGAGGGTTAGGGTGAGGGTGAGGTTTAGGGTTAGCGTTAGGGTTAGTGTTAGGGTTAGGGTGAGGGTTAGCATTACGGTGAGGGTTAGGGTTAGTGTGAGGGTTAGGGTTAGGGTGATGTTTAGGGTGATGTTGATGGTAAGTGTTAGGGTGAGGGTGAGGGTTAGGGTGAGGGTCATGGTGAGGGTGAGCGTTTGGGTTAGGTTTAGGGTCTGGTTGAGGGTGAGAAATAGAATTAGGAATAGTGTTAGGGTTAGCGTTAGGCTGAGGGTGAGGGTCAGGGTGAGGGTGAAGGTTAGGGTTAGGGTTAACATTAGGGTTAGAGTTATTAGAGTTATGGTTAGTGTGAGGGTTATGGTTATGGTTACGATTAAGGAAAGGGTGAGTGTAAGGATTAGGGGGAGGTTAGGGTGAGGGTTAGGGTTAGGGTTTGGATTAGGGTGAGTGTTAGGTTTTGGGTGATGTTTAGGGTGAGGTTGAGGTTTAGGGAGAGGATGAGGGTTCGGGTGAGGTTGAGGGTGAGTGTGAGGGTGAGGGATAGGGTGTGGGTGAGGATTAGGATTAGGTTGAGAGTTAGCGTTAGGGTTAGGTTTAGTGTGAGGGTGAGGGTTAGGGGTAGGGTCAGGGTTAGGTTGAGGGTTAGGGTTAGGGTTAGGGAGAAGGGTAGGGTTAGAGTTAGGGGGAGTTGTAGGGTGATTGTGAGGGTTAGGGTTAGGGTGAGGGTTAGGGTTAGGGTTAGGTTTAGGGTTTGGGTGAGTTTGAGGGTGAGGGTTAGGTTTAGGATTAGGGTTAGGTTAGGGTTAGGGAGAGTGTTAGGGTGAGGGTAAGGGTTCGGGTCAGGTTGCGAGTTAGGGTGTGGGTGAGGGTTAGGGTTAGGGTGAGGGTTTGGGTTAGGGTAAGGTTTAGGGTTATGGTGAGAGTAAGGGTTAGGATGATGTTTAGGGTGAGGATGAGGGTTAGGGTTATTGTTAGGGTTACGGTGAGGTTTAGGGTGAGGTTAGGCTTTGGTTTAGTGTTAGGGTGAGGGTGAGGTATAGGGAGAGTGGTAGGGTAAGGGTGAGGGATAGGGATAGATTTGGGTTAGGGTGAGGGTTTCGGTGAGTGTTAGGGTTAGGTTTAGCATTAGAGTTAGGGTGACGGTGAGAGTGAGGTTTAGGATTAGGGTTAGGATAACGATTAGGCTGAGGGTGATGGGGAGGGTGTGGGTGTCGGTTAGGGTTAGGTTGAGGGTTAGGTTTAGGGCAGGGTGAGGGTTAGGTTTAGGATGAGGGTTAGGATGAGGGTTAGTTTGAGGGTTAGGGTTAGGGTTAGTGTGAGGGTTAGGGTAAGGTTTAGCATTAGGTTTAGGATGAGGATAAAATTCAGGTTGAGTGTTAGGGAGAGGGTGAGGTTTAGGGTTAGGGTTAAGGTTAGGGTGAGGGTTAGCGTTAGTGTTAAGGTGAGGTTTAGGGTATGGGTAAGTGTTAGGTGAGGGTTAGTTTGAGGGTGAGGGTTAGGGTTAGGACGAAGGTAAGTTTAGGGTGAGGTTTAGGGTGAGGTTGAGGGTTAGGTTTAGCATTAGGGTTAGGTGAGTGTGAGGGTTGTGGTGATGGTTTGGGTTATGTTTAAGGATAGGGTGAGGATTTAGGTTAGGTTTAGATTTAGGGTGAGGGTTAGGGTTAGTTTGATGGTTAGTGTGATGGTGAGGGTCAAGGTGAGGGTGAGGGTTAGGATGAGGGTGAAGGTGAGGGTTAGGGTTAGGATTAGAATTAGGGTGAGTTTTAGGGTTAGGGTTATGGTTAGGGCTAGGGATAGGGTTATTGTTAGGGTTAGGTTTAGGGTTAGGATGAGGGTTCAGGTGAGGGTTAGTGTTAGTGTTAGGGTTAGGGTTAGGGTTAGGGTTACGGTGGTGTTGCGTGTTAGGGTTAGGATTAAGGTTAGGTTTAGGGTAAGGTTGAAGGGGAAGGGGAGGTTGAGCTTGAGATTTTGGATTAGGGTTAGGTTTAGGGTGAGGGCTAGGGTACGGGTGATGGTTACGGTGAGGGTGAGGGTTTCGGTTAGGTATGGGTTAGGGTGAGGGATAGGATTAGGGTGAGGGTGAGGGATAAGCTGAGCTTAGGTTTAGGGTGAGGGATAGGGTTAGGGTTAAGGTGAGGGTTAGGTTTAGGGTGATGTTTAGGGTGAGGATGAGGGTTAAGGTGAGTGTTAGGGTTAGGGTGAGGGTGAGGGTGAGGGTGTGGGTGAGGGTTAGGGTTAGGTTTAAGTTCAGGGTGAGGGTGATGGTGTGGGTGAGGGTTAGGTTTAGGTTTAGTTTTAGGGTGAGGGTGAGGTTGAGGGTGAGGGTTAGGATTAGGAATAGGGTTAGGGTTAGGTTTAGGCTGAGGGTGACGGTCAGGGTGAGGGGGATAGTTAGGGTTAGGGTTAGGGTGAGGGTGAGGGTTACGGTTAGTGTGAGCGTTATGGCTAGGTTAATGGTTAGGGTTAAGTTGAGGGTAAGGTTTAAGGTGTGAGTGAGGGTGAGGGTGAGTGTTAAGGATATGGTTAGGGGTATTGTTTGGGTTAGGGTTTGGGTGATGTTTAGGGTGAGGGTTAGGTTTAGGATGAGGATGAGTGTTCAGGTGAGGGTTCGGGTGAGGGTGAAGGTAAGCGTTAGGGTGTGGGTGAGGGTTAGGGTTAGCGTGAGGGTTAGTGTTAGGTTTAGGGTTAATGTTAGGGTGTGGGTTAGGGGTAGAGTTAGGGTTACTTTGAGGGTTAGGGTTAGGGTTAGGGTTATGGAGAGGGGTAGGGGTAGGTTTAGGGTGAGGTTTGGGTGAGTGTGAGGATTAGGGTGAGGGTTAGTGTTAGTATTAGGGTTATGGTTAGGGTTAGGGTGAGGGTTAGGTTTAGGTTTAGGGTTAGGATAAGGGTTAGGCTGATGGTTAGGGTTAGGGTTAGTGTGAGTGTTAGGTTTAGGCTTAGGGTTTGGGTTAGTTTGAGGATAAAGTTTAGGTTGAGGGTTAGTGTGAGGGTGAGGGTTAGGGTTATGGTGTGGGTGAGGGTGAGGGTAAGGGTTAGGGTTATGGTTAGGGTTACGGTGAGGCTTAGGCTGAGGGTTAGGGTTAGGGTTAGTGTGAGGGTTAGGTTTAGGGTTAGGGTTAGGTTTAGGGTTAGGATTAGGGTTAGGATTATTTATAGGCTGAGGGTTAGGGTTAGGGTTAGTGTGAGGGTTAGGTTTAGGGTTAGGATAAAGTTTAGGGTGAGGGTAAAGTTTGGGGTGAGGGTTAGGGCGAGGGTGATGGTTAGGGTTATTGTTACGGTGAGGGTGAGGGTTAGGGTTAGGGTTAGGTTTAGGGTGTGGGTAAGTGTTAGGGTGAGGGTTAGGTTTAGGGTCAGGGTAAAGGTTAGGGTTAGGGTTAGGGTGAGTGTGAGGGTCAGGGTTAGCTTTAGGGTTAGGGTGAATGTGAGGGTTAGGGTGAGGGTTTGGATTAAGGTTAATGATAGGGTGTGGATTAGGGTTGGGTTAGGTTTAGGGTGAGTGTTAGGCTAAGGCGTAGGGTTAGAGTTAATTTGAGGGTTCGGTTTAGTGTGAGGGTTAGGGTTAGGGTTAGGGTGTCGGTAAAGTTTAGGGTGAGGGTTAGTGTGATTGTGAATTTTAGGGTTAGCATTAGGTTTAGGGTTAGTGTAAGGATGAGGGTTAGGGTTAGGTTTAGGGTTAAGGTGAGGTTGAGGGTGAGTTTTAGTGTTAGGGTTAGGGTGAGGGATAGTGTTAGGATGAGGGTTAGGGTTAGGGTGAGGGTGAGGGTGAGGGTGAGGGTTAGGGTTAGGGTTAGTGTTAGTGTTAGGGTTCTAGTGAGGGTTCTGGTTAGGGTTACGGTGAGTTTTAGTGTTAGGGCAATTTTTAGTGTGAGGGTGATGTTTAGGGTGAGGGTGAGTGTTCGGGTGAGAGTTTGGTTTAGGTTTATTTTTAGGGATAGGATTAGGTTGAGGGTAAGGTTTAGGGTAAGGGTTTGGTTTAGGATGAGGTTTAGGCTGAGGGTTAGGGTTAGGGTTAGTTTGAGGGTTAGGGTTTGCGTTAGGGTTAGGGTTATTGTGAGGGTTAGGGTTAGGGTTAGTGTTAGGGTGAGGGTGAGGATTACGGTTAGGGTTAGGGTTAGGATGAGGGTTACGCTGAGGGTTAGGGTTAGGTTTAGTGTGAGGATTAGTGTTAGCGTTAGGGTTAGGGTTATGGTGAGTGTTAGGGTTAAGTTAAGGGTTATGGTGAGGGTTAGGGTTAGGGAGGGTTAGGGTGAGGGTGAGGGTTTCAGTTAGGTTTAGGGTTAGGATGTGGGTTAGGCTTAGTGTTAGTGTGAGTGTTAGGCTTAGGGTAGTGTTTGGGTTAGATTGAGGGCAAAATTTACGTTGAGGTTTAGGGTGAGGTTTACGGTTAGGATGAGGGTTACGTTTAGGTTTACGGTGAGTGTTAGGGTGAGGGTTAGGGTTAGGGTTATGGTTATGGTTAGGGTTAGGGTTAGTGTAGGGTTTAGTGTGAACGTCAGCTTTAGGTTTAGGGTTAGGGTCAGGGTTAGGGTTAGCGATAGGGTTAGCGTGAGGTTTAAGGTTAGGGTTGTGGTTAGTGTGAGGGTAAGGTTTAGGGTGAGGGTTTGGGGTAGGTTGATGTTTAGTGTGAGGTTTAGGGTTAGTGTGAAGGTGGGGGGAGGGTGAGGGTTAGGTTGAGGGTGCGGGTGAGTGTGAGGCTGAGGGTGAGGCTTAGAGTTAGCGTTAGGATTAGTGTGAGGTTTAGGGTTAGGATTAAGTTTAGGGTTAGTGTTAGGCTGAGGGTGAGGTTGAAAGTAAGTGTGAGGGTTAGGGTTAGGGTTAGGGGGAGTGTTAGTGTGATGGTGAGGGTGAGGTTGAGGTTTAGGGTTAAGATTAGGTTTAGGGTGAATTTTAGGGTTAGGGTTAGGTTAGGATTATTGTTTGGATTAGGGTTAGGGTGAGGGTGAGGGTGAGGGTGAAGGTGAGGTTTAGGGTGACAGTGAGGGTTTCGGTTAGGTAAGGGTTAGGTTTTGGGTGAGGATTAGGGTGAGGGTGAGGGTTAAGCTGAGGTTAGGTTTAGGGTGCGGGTTAGGGTCAGGGTGAGGGTGAGGGTTAGGGTTTGTTTGATGTATAGGGTGAGGGTGAGTGTGAGGGTTACGGTTTGGGTTAGGTTTAGGGTGAGGTTGAGGGTGAGGGTTAGGATTAGGAATAGGGTTAGGGTGTGGGTTGGGCTGAGGTTGAAGCTCAGTGTGAGAGTGAAGCTTAGGGTTAGGTTTAGGGTTAGGGTGAGGGTTACATTTAGTGTGAAGGTTATGGTTAGGGTTAGGGTTAGTTTTAGGGTTAGGGTGAGGTTTAGGTTGTGGATGATGTTTAGGGTTTAATGTTGGGATTAGGGTGTGTGTTAGGTTATGGGTGATGTTCAGGGTAGGGTGAGGCTTAGGGTGAGGATGAGGGTTCTGGTGAGGGTTGGGGTCGGGTTCGGGTGAGGTTTAGGGGTGGGTTAGGATTAGGGTTAGGGTTAGGGTTAGGGTGAGGCTTAGGGAGAGTGGAAGGGGTAGGGTTAGGGTGAGGTTTAGGATGTGGGTAAGTGTTAGGGTGAGGGTGAGGGTTAGGGTTAGGATGAGTGTTAGGGTTAGGGTTAGGGTTATTGTTAAGGTGAGGGCTAGGTTGAGGGTGAGGGTTAGGGTGAGGGTGAGGTTGAGGGTGAGGTTTTCAGTCAGGTAAGTGTTAGGGTTAGTGTTAGGGTGAGGATTAAGGTGAGGGTGTGGGTTAAGGTTAGGGTTAG
Source organism: Dipodomys merriami (assembly GCF_024711535.1). NCBI lineage: Eukaryota > Metazoa > Chordata > Mammalia > Rodentia > Heteromyidae > Dipodomys > Dipodomys merriami. Next base: position 2,460,735 of record NW_027206490.1, on the reverse strand, counting down.
GGTTAGGATTAGGGTGAGCGTGAGGGTAAGGGTTAGGGTGAGTGTGAGGGTGAGGGTTATGGTTAGGGTTAGTGTGAGGGTTAGGGTTATAATTAGGGTTAGGGTAAAGGTGAGGGTTATGGTTAGGGTTAGGGTGAGTGTTAGGGTTAGGGTGATGTTTAGTGTGAGTGTGAGGGTTAGAGTGAGGGTGAGTGTTCTGGTGAGAATTAGGGTTAGGGTTATTGTTAGGGATAGGGTTAGTGTAGGGGTAAGGGTAAGGGTGAGGGTCAGGTTGAGGGTGAGGTTTAGGGTTAAGATGAGGGTTAGGGTTAGGGTAAGTGTGAGGGTGAAAGTGAGGGTTAGGGTGAATATTAGGCTTAGTATTAGGTTTAGTTTGGGAGTTAGGGTGAGGGTAAGTGTTGGGGTGAGGTTTAGGTTGAGGGAGAATTTTAGGTTTAGGGTGTGTGTTAGGGTGATGGTGAGAGTTAGGGTTAGCATTAGAGTAAGGGTGAGGGTGAGGGTTAAGGTAAGCGTTAGGGTTAGGTTTAGGTATAGGGTGAGCTTTAGGGTTAGTGTGAGGATAAGGGTTAGAGTGAGGGTTAGGGTTAGGGTGAGGGTGAGGTTTAGTGTTAAGATTAGGGTTAGGGTTAGGATTAGGTTGAGCGTGAGGGTGAGTGTTAGGGTGAGCGTTAGGGTTAGGATTAGGTTTAGTTTGCAGGTTAGGGTTATGGTTAGGTTTAGGGTTAAGGATAGGGATAGGGTTAGTTTGAGGGTAAGGGTAAGGGCGAGGGTTAGGGTGAGGGTGATGGTTAGGGTGATTGTAAGGGATAGGGTGAGGGTTAGGGTGAGGATGAGAATTACGGTTAGCATTAGAGTTAGGGTGAGGGTGAGGGTTAGTTTGAGCGTTAGGGTTAGGGATAGGGTGAGCATTAGTGTTAGTGTGAGGATAAGGGTTATGGTGAGGGTTAGGGTGAGAGGAAGGTGTAGGGTGAGAGTTAGGGTTAGTTTTAGGGTGAGGGTGAGGGTTAGGGTTATATTTATGCTAAGGATGAGTGTTAGGGTGAGGTTGAGGGTGAGGGTTAGGTTTAGGGTTAGGGTTAGTATGAGGGTGAGGTTGAGGGTTAGGTTTAGGTTTAGCTTTATGGTTATGGTTAGTGTGAGTGTTAGGGTGAGGATGAGGGTTCGGTTGATGGTGAGGGTTAGGGAATAGGCGAGGATTAGGGATAGGGTGAGGATTAGGGTAAGGGTTAGGGTTTGGGTTATGGTGAGGGTAAGTGTTAGGGTAAGTTTTAAGGTGAAGATGAGTGTTAGGGTTAGGATTAGGGTTAGGGTTAGTGTTAGGTTGAGGTTGAGGGTTAGTGTTAAGATTAAGGTTATGGTTAAGGTTAGGGTGAGGGTGAGGGTGTGGGTGAGGGTTAGGTTTATTGTTAGTGTGAGGGTTAGGCTTAGGGTGAGTGTTAGGTTTAGGATGAGGGTTAGGTTTAGGGTAATGTTTAGGGTGAGGTTGAAGGTTAGGGTTAGGGTTAGGGTTAGGGTGATGGTGAGGGATAGATTTAGGATTAGGGTTAGGGTGAGGGTGAGGGTGATGTTGAGGGTGATATTTATTGTGACAGTGAGGTTTAGGTTGAGGATGAGTGTTAGGGTTCGAGTGAGGGTTCGGGTGAATTGAGGGTTAGGGTGTGCTTGAGGGTTAGGTTTAAGTTTAGGGTTATGGTGAGGGTTAGGGTTAGTGTTAGGGTTAGCGTGAGATTTATTGTGAGGTGTTGAGATAGGATTAGGTTGAGGGTTAGGGTGAGGGTGAGGGTTAGCGTTAGCGTTAGGGTTAAGGAGAGGGTTAGGTTGAGGTTTAGGTTTAAGGTGAGGGTGAGGGTTAGGGTGAAGGTGATGGTGATGATTTCTGTTAGGTAATGGTTAGCGTTATTTTTAGGGTGAGGATTAGGTTGACATTGAGGGTTAGTGTGAGTGTTATGGTAAGGGTGAGGGTTGGGGTTAGGATTTGGGTGAGGGTTAGTGTGTGGGTTCGGGTTAGGGTTAGGTTGAGCTTTAGGGTGATGGTGAGCATTAGGGTAATTGTGAGGGTTCGGTTTCAGTTTAGGTTGAGGGTTAGATTTAGAGTGAGGGTCAGGGTGAGGGTTAGGGTGAGGGGTATTGTTAGGGTTAGCGGGAGGGTTAGGGTTAGTGTGAGGGTTAGGGTTAGTGTTAGAGTTAGGGTTAGTGTGAGGATAAGGGTTAGGGTGAGGTTTAGGTTAAGGGTGAGGGTTAGGATTATCGTTAGGGTTAGGGTAAGTTTAGGGTGAGGGTTAGGGTTAGGGTTAGGGTTAGGATGAGGGTGAGGGTTAAGGTTAGGGTGATGTTTAGGTTGAGGGTGAGGGTTAGGTTGAGGATGAGGGTGAGGGTTAGGTTGAGGGTGATGGTGATGGTGAGGGTTAGGGTGAGGGTTAGGGTTCGGGTTAGGGTGAGGTTTAGGTTTACTTTAAGGGTTAGGGTTATTGGTAATTTTAGGGTTAGTGTGAGGATCAAGGTTAGGGTTACGGTTAGGATGAGGTTAAGGTTTAGGGTGAGGGTTAGGGTGAGGGTGAGACTTAGGGTAATGTTTAGGGTGAGGGTGAGTGTGAGGGTTAGGGTGAAGTTTAGGGTTAGGATTAGTGTGAGGCTTAGGGTTAGGTTTAGGGTGAAGGTAAGTATTAGGGTGAGGGTTAGGGTGATAGTGAGGGTTAGGATTATCGTGACTGTTAGTGTGAGGGTTAGGGTGAGTGTTAGGTTAGAGTTAGGATTAGGGTTAGGGTGAGGGTGAGTGTTAGCGTTACTGTTAGTTTGAGCTTTAGGGTTAGGTATAGGTTTTTTGTTAGGATTACGGTTAGAATGAGAGCTAGAGTGAAGGTGAGGTTTAGGGTTAGGTTTAGGTTAGGATGAGGGTTAGGTTTAGGAGAGGGTTAATGTTAGGTTTAGGGTGAGGGTTAGGGTTAGTGTGATGTTAAGTTTGAGGGTGAGGTTTAGGGTCAAGGTGAGGGTTCGGGTTAGGCTTAGGGTCTGGGTAAGTGTGAGGGTTAGGTGTAGGATTAGGGTTAGGTTTAGGGGTAGAGTTGCAGTGAGGGTTGGGTTTAGTGTGAGGGTTAGGGTTAGGGTTAGGGTGAAGGTAAGTATTAGGGTGAGGGTTAGGGTGATAGTGAGGGTTAGGATTATCGTGAGTGTTAGTGTGAGGGTTACGGTGAGTGTTAGGTTAGAGTTAGGGTTAGGGTGAGGGTGAGGGTTATGGTTAGTGTTAGGGTTAGGGTTAGGGTAAGGGTGAATGTGAGGGTGAGTGTTAGGGTTATTGTTATTTTTAGGGTTAGGGTTAGGTTGAGGGTGAGTGTGAGGGTGAGGGTGAAGGTGAGGGTTAGGGTTAGTGTGAGGGTTTGGATTATTTTTAAAGTTAGGGTGAGGGTGATGGTAAGGGTGAGAGTTAGGGTGTCTGTGAGTGTTAGGGTAAGGGTGTGGGTTCTGGTTAGGGGTAGCATTAGCATGTGGGTTAGGGATAGGGTTCGAATAAGGGCGAGGTTTAGGGAGAAGGATTGGGATAGGGTTAGGGTTATGGTTAGTGTGAGGATTAGGGTTAGGGTTAGGTTTAGTGTGAGGTTTACACTTAGGGTTAAGCTGAGGATTAGGGTTATGGTTAGGATTAGTGTTAGTGTGAGTATAAGGGTTAGGGTGAGGGTTAGGGTGAGAATGAGGGTTAGGGTTAGCCTGAGGGTTAGGATTAAGGTTAGGGTGGGGGTTAGGTTGAGAGTTAAAGTTAGGGTTAGGGTTGGGGTTAGGTGAGGACTAGGGTGAGCCTAAGGTTTAGCATGAGGGTTAGGTGAGGGTGAGGTATAGTGTTATGGTCAGGGTAAGGGATAGGGCGAGGGTAAGGGTAAGGTTGAGGGTTAGGGTTAGCATTATTGTTAGGGTGAGGGTGAATGTTAGGGTGAGGTTTAGGGTTAGGGTTAGGGATAGGGTGAGGGTTAGGGTGAGGGTTAGAGTGAGGGTTAGGGTTAGGATGAGGGTTAGGGATAGGGTTGGGGTTAGTGTGAAAGTCAGCTTTAGGGTTTGGGTTAGAGTTAGGGCGAGGGTGAGTGTGAGGTTTAGGGTTAGGATTAGGGCTAGTGTTTGGGTTATGCTGAGGGTAAGTGTGAGGGTGAGGGTGAAGTTTAGGGTTAGGGTGAGGGTTAGATTTAGGGTTAGTTTTAGGGTTAGGCTGAGGGTGAGGGCGAGAGTGTACGTGAGGTTTAGGGTGAAGGTGAAGGTTAGGGTTTGGGTGAGGGTTAGGGTTAGGGTTAGGATGAGGGGTATGGTGAGGGGTAGGGGTAGGGTGAGGGTGAGGGTTAAGGTAAGGTTTCGTGTTAGTGCTACGGTTAGGGCGAGGGTGAGGTTTAGGGATAGCATTAGGGTTAGGGTTAGCGTTAGGGTGAGGGTTGGGTTAGGGTAAGGGTGAGGGTTAGTGTTAGTTTGAGGGTTAGGTATAGGGTTGGAGTTAGGGTCAGGGTGAGGGTTAGGGTTAGGGTTAGATTTAGGGTGAAGGTGAGGGTGAGTGTGAGGGTGAGGGTGAGTTTCAGGTTTGGGGTAAGGGATAGGTTGAGGGTTAGATTTAGGGTTAGGTTGAGGGTTAGGGTTAGGATTAGGAAGAGGGTTTGGCTGAGGGTTACGTTTAGGGTGAGGGTTAGGGTTAGAGTAAGGTTTAGGATTAGTTTTAGGATTAGGATTAGGGTAAGGGAAAGGTTTAGGGTCAGTGTTAGGGTGACTGTAGTGTTAGGGTTAGGGTTAGGTTTTGGGTGAGCGTTAGGGTGATTGTTAGGGTTAGGTTTAGGGTTAGGGTGAGGGTTAGGATGAGGTTTAGTTTCAGGGTTAGAGTTAGAGTTAGAGTTAGGTTTCGGGTTAGGGTGAGGGTAAGGGTTAAAGTGAGGGTTAGGGTGAGGGTGAGGTTTAGGAGTAGGATTAGGGTTTAGGTTAGAGTTAGGGGAACGGTTAGGTTTACGGTTAGGGTTAGGGTGAGATTGAGGGTGAGGTTTATGTTGAGAGGTAGGGTTAGGTTTAGGGTTTTGGTTCGGGTGAGGGTTAGGTTTAGTGTGAGGTTTAGGGTTAGTTTTAGGGTTAGTGTGAGGGTAAGGTTTAGGGTGGGGGTTAGTTTGAGTGTGAGATTTAGGGTTAGCTTTAAGGTTAGGGTGAGGGTTAGGGTGAGGTTTAAGTTGAGGGTTAGGTTTAGTATGAGGGTGAGCGTTAGACTTAGGTTTAGGGTGAGGGTTAGGGTTAGGGTGAGGTTTAGGTTTAGGGTGACAGTTAGGGTTAGGGTGTGGGTAAGGGTTAGAGTGAGTGTTAGGGTGAGGGTGTAGGTTAGGGATAGCTTTAGTTTTAGGGTTAGAGTTAGGGTGAGGGTTAGAGTTACCTTTCGGATTAGGTTGAGGTTGAGGGTTATGTTGAGGTGTAGGGTTAGGGTTAGGTTTAGGGTTAGGGTGAGGGTTAGTTTTAGGGTTAGGGTGAGGGTAAGGGTGAGGGTGAGGGTTAGGGTTAGGGTGAGAATTAGGGTTAATATGAGGGTTAGAGTGACGGTGAGGGGAAGGGTTAGGGTGAGGACTAGGGTAAGTTTCGGGTGAATGTGAGGGTTCTGGTGAGGGTGAATTTTAGGGTGTGGGTGACTGTTAGGGTAAGGGTGAGGGGAATGGTGACGGTGAGGTTTAGGGTGAGGTTGAGGGTTAGGTTTGCGGTGAGGATTACGGTTAGGGTTATGGATAAGGTTATGGTCAGGGTAAGGGTTAGGATGGGGTTTAGGGTGAGGGTGAGGTTTAGGGATTGCGATAGAGTTAGGGTAAGGGTGAGGGTGAGGGTTAGGGTTCAGTTTAGCCTTAGGGTGTGGGTGAGGGTTAGAGTTAGGGTTAGGGTTAGGGTTAGGAAGAGGGTTTGGCTGAGGGTTACGGTTAGGGTTAGGGTGAGGGATAGGGTTAGTGTGAGGGTTAGGGTTAGGGTTATATTTAGGGTGAAGGAAAGGTTTAGGGTGAGGGTTAGGGTGACGGTGAGTGTTAGGATTAGGCTGAGCGTTAGGGAGAGGGTGAGGATTAGGGTGAGGGTTAGGGTGAGGTTTAGTTTTATGGTTAGGGTTAGGGTTTGGGTGAGGGTAAGGGTTAGAGTGAGATTTAGGGTGAAGGTCAGGGTTAACGATAGCATTAGTGTTAGGGTTAGGGTTATGGTGAGGTTTAGGGTTACGGTTAGGGATAGGGTTAGGGTGAGGGTTATAGTTAAGGTGAGGGTGAGGGTTAGGTTTAGGGTTAGGCTGAGGGTGAGGTTACCGTTAAATTAGGTTGAGGGTGAGGGTTATCTTGAGGTGTAGGGTGAGGTTTAGGTTTAGGGTGGGGTTGAGGGTGAGGGTTAGGTTTAGGATTAGGCTTAGGTTTAGGGTTAGGCTTAGGATGAGGGTGAGGTGGAGGGTCAGAGTCAGGTTTAGGGTGAGGGTTAGGGTTATGGTTAGGGTTAGGGTGAGGGTGAGGGTGAAGGTTAGGGTGAGGGTGATGATGAGGATGAGGGTGAGGTTGAGAGTTAGGTTTAAGGTTAGGGTTATGTTTTGTTTTAGGCTTAGGGTTAGTGTGAGGCTGAGGTCTAGGGTTAAGTTTAGGATTACGGTGAGGATTAAGGTTAGGGTGAGTGTTAGGGTGAGGGGTAGGGTTAGGCTTAGGGTGAAAGTGAGGGTGAGGTTTAGGGTTAGGGTGGGGGTTAGGTTTAGGTTGAGGATTAGGTTTAGAGTGACAGTGAGTGTAAGGGTTAGGTGAGAGCTAGGGTTAGGCTTAGGGTTAGGCTGTTTTATGTTTGGGTGAGGGTGAGGGTGAGTGTTAGGTTCAGAATTAGGCTTAGGTGTAGGGTTAGGCTTAGGGTGAGGTTGAGGGGGAGGGTCAGAGTTAGGTTTAGGGTGAGGGTTAGGGTTATGGTGAGGGTTAGGGTGAGGGTGAGGGTGAGGGTTAGGGTGAGGGTCATGGTGAGGGTGAGGGTGATGTTTAGGATTAGTGTGTGGGTTAGTTTTATGGTTATGGTTAGGGTGAGCGTGAGTGTGAGGAGTAGTGTTAGGGTTAGGGTGAGTGTTAGGTTTAATGTGAGGGTTAGGTTTAGGGTTAGGGTTAGTGTGAGGATAAGGGTTAGGGTGAGGGTTAGGGTGAGATTGAGGGTTAGGGTTAGCGTTAGTGTTAGGGTCAGGGTTAGGGTGAGGGTTAAGGTGAGGGTTAAGGTTAGTATGAGGGTGAGTGTTAGAGTTAAGTTTAGGGTGAGGGTTACATTTAGGGTGAGGTATAGGGTAAGGTTATGGTGAGGGTGACGGTTCGGGTAAGGGTGAGTTTTAGGGTGTGGGTGATGGTTAGGGTTAGGGTGAGGGTAAAGGTGACAGTGACAGTTAGGGTGAGGGTAAAGGTTAGGTTTGCGGTAGGATTAGGGTTAGGGTTAGGGTTAGGGTTATGGTGAGGTTAAGGGTTATAATGAGGATTACGGTCAGAGTGAGGTTTAGGGACAGCTTTAGAGTTTACGTCAGGGTTAGGGTGAGGGTTAGGGTTCAGGTTAGGGTTAGGTTGAGGGTGAAGGATAGAGTTAGGGTTAGGGTTAGGATTCGGGTTAGGGTTAGGGTTAAGGTTATGTTGAGGGTTAAGGTTAGGGTGAGGGTTAGGGGGAGGGTTACGGTGAGGGTAAGGGTTAGATGAGGGGTAGGGTGATGGTGAGGGTTAGGGTTAGCCTTAGGGTTAGGGTTAGGGTTAGGGTGAGGTTTAGGGTTAGGTTTAGGTTGAGGGTTAGGGTTAGGATGAGTGTTAGGGATAGGGTTGGTGTTAGGGTGAAAGTCAGCGTTAGGGTTAGGGGTAGAGTTAGGTTGAGCGGGAGTGTGAGGGTTAGGGTTAGGATTAGGTTTAGGTTTGGTTTAGGCTGATGGTGAGGGTGTGCGTGAGGGTGAGGTTTAGGGTTAGGGTGAGGGTCAGGTTTAGGGTTAATGTTAGGGTTATGATGACGGTGAGGGTGAGGGTGTAGGTGAGGGTGAGGGAGACAGTGCAGGTTAGGGTTAGGGTTAGGGTTAGGGTGAGGGGTAGGGTGAAGGGTGGGGTTAGGCTTAAGTTGAGGGTTATCCTTAATGTGCGCGTTTGGTTTAGGGTTAGGGTTACTGTGAGGATAAGTGTTAGTGTGAGGATTACGGTGAGAGTGACGGTTAGGGTTAGCGTTAGGGTTAGGTTGAGGGATATGGTGAGCGTTAGGGTTAGGGTTAGGTTTAGGTTTAGGGTTAGGCTGAGGGTTAGGGTGAGGGTAAGAGTTAGAATGAGGGTAAGGGTGAGGGTGAGGGTTAGGGATATCATTAGGGTTAGGGTTAGGGTGAGGGTTACGGTAAGGTTTAGGGTGAGGGTTAGAGTTAGGTTGAGGGTTAGATATAAGGTTGGGGTTAGGGTGAGGGTCAGGATTACAGTTAGGGTTAGAGTTACGGTGAGGGTGAGTGTGAGGGTTCGGGTTAGGATTTGTGTTAGGGTTAGGGTTAGGCTGAGGGTGAGGGTGAGGGTGAGGGTGAGGTTTATGGTTATTGTGAGAATTAGGTTTAAGGTTAGGGTTAGGGTGAGGGTTAGGGTTAGGGTTAGGAAGAGGGTTTGGCTGAGGTTAGGGTTAGGGTTAGGGTGAGGGATAGGGTTAGTGTGAGGGTTAGTCTTAGGGTTATGGTTAGGATTAGAGTGAGGGAAAGTTTTAGGTTGAGGGTTAGGTTGATGATGAGTGTTAGGTTTAGGATGAGCATTAGGGTGAGGGTTAGGTTTAGGTTTAGGGTTAAGGTGAGGGTTAGGTTGAGGTTTAGTTTTAGAGTTAGGGTTAGTGTTAGGGTGAGGATAAGGGCTAGAGTGAGATTTATGGTGAGGGTGAGGGTTAAGGATAATATTAGGGTTAGGGTTAGGGTTAGGTTGAGGGTTACGGTTACCGTTAGGGTTAGGGTGTGGTTGAGGGTTATGTTGAGGTGTAGGGTTAGGTTTAGGTTTAGGGTTAGGGTGAGCGTTAGGGTTAGGGTGAGGGTGAGGGTGAGGCTAAGGTTTAGGGTTAGGGTGAGGGTTAGCGTTAGGGTGAGGGTTAGAGTGAAGGTGAGGTTAATGGTTAGGTTGAGGGCTAGTTTTAGGGTTAGTGTTAGGGTGAGGTATAGATTTAGGTTGAGTGTGAGGGTGAGGGTTAGGTTTTGGACTAGGCTTAGGTTTAGGGTTAGGCTTATGGTGAGGGTGAGGGTGAGGGTGAGGGTCAGAGTTAGGTTTAGGGTGAGGGTTAGGGTTATGGTTAGGGTTAGGGTGAGGGTGAGTGTGAGGGTTAGTGTGAGGGTGATGGTGAGGTCGAGGGTGAGGGTGAGAGTTAGGTTTAGTTTTAGGGTTATGGTTAGTTTTAGGTTTAGGTTTAGGGTGAGGACTAGGGTGAGGTTGAGGTCTAGGGTTAAGTTTAGGATTAGGGTGAGGGTTAGGTTTAGTGTGAGGGTTAGTGTGAAGGTTAGGGTTAGGGTGTTAAGGTGAGGGTAAGAGTGAGGGTGAGGGTTAGGGTGAGAGTGAGGGTTAGGGTTAGTGTGAGTGTTAGGGTGAGGGTTACGGTGAGGGTTAGGGTTAGTGTTACGGTTAGGTTAAGATTGAGGTTGAGGGTAAGGGTTAGGGTGAGGGTTAGGGTGAGTTTGAGGTTTAGAGTTAGCATTAGGGTTAGGGTTAGGGTGAGGGTTAGTGTTAAGGGTAGGTATAGGTTGAGGGTGGGGGCGAGGTTGAGGGTGAGGGTTAGGTTTATGGTTAGTTTTAGGGTGAGGGATAGGTTGAGGTTGAGGGTTACTGTGAGGGTTAGGGTGAGGATGAGGTTTTTGGTTAGGAAAGGCTTAGGGTTAGTGTTAGGGTGAGGATCAGGTTGAGAGTGAGATTTAAGGTGAGGGTTAGGGTTAGGGTGAGGATTAGGGTTAAGGTTAGGGTGAGTGTTAGGTTTAGGGTGATGTTTAGGGTGAGGATGAGTGTTAGGGTGAGGGTTAGGGTGAAGGTGAGGTTTAAGGTTATGGTTAGGGTGAGTGCTAAGGTGAGGGGTAGGGTTAGGGTTAGGGTGAGGATTAGGGTTAATGTGAGGGTTAGGGTTAGATTTAGGGTTAGTGTGAGGATAAGGTTTAGGGTGAGGGTTAGGGTGAGATTGATTGTTATGGTTAGCTTTAGGGTTAGGGTGAGGGTTAGGGTGAGGGTTAAGGCGAGGGTTAGGTTTAGTATGAGGTTGAGTGTTAGATTTAGGTTTAGGATGAGGGTTAGGATTAGGGTGAGGTTTAGGGTAAGGTTATGTTGATGGTGAGGGTTCGGTTGAGGGTGAGTTTTAGGGTGTGGGTGACAGTTAGGTTTAGGGATAGGGTTAAGGTGATGGTGAGGGTGAGGGTGAGGGTGAGGGTTAGGGTTGAGATAGGATTATGGCTATGGTTAGGGTTAGGTTTATGGTGAGGGTCAGGGTTAGGATGAGGTCTAGGGTGAGGGTGCAGTTTAGGGACAGCGTTACTGTTAGGGTGAGGGTTGGGGTTCACGTTAGGGTTAGGTTGAGGTTGAGGATTAGAATTAGGGTTAGGGTTAGGGTTAAGGTGAGGTTTAGGATTAGGGTTAGTGTGAGGGTTAGGGTTAGGTTGAGGGTTAGGGATAGGGTTCGTGTTAGGGTGAAAGTCAGCGTTAGGATTCGGGTTAGAGATAGGGTGAGGGGGAGTGTGAGGGTTAGGGTTAGGATTAGGTTTGGGTTAGGGTTAGGCTTAGGGTGAGGGTGTGGGTGAGGGTGAGGTTTAGGGTTAGGGTGAGGGTCAGGTTTAGGGTTTGGGTTAGGGTTAGGCTAAGGGTGAGCGTGAGGGTGTAGGTGAGGATTAGGGTGAAGTTGAGGGTTAGGGTTAGCATAGTGTGAGGGTTAGGTTTAGGGTTAGGGTGAGGGGTAGGGTGAAGGTTAGGATTACTGTTAGGGTGAATGTAAGCGTTAATGTGCGGGTTAGGGTTAGGGTTGCTGTGGGGAAAAGGGTTAGTGTGAGGATTAGGGTGAAATTGAGATTTAGCGTTAGCGTTAGGTTTAGGTTGAGGGATAGGGTGACCGTTAGGGTGAGGGTTAGGTTTAGGTTTAGGGTAAGGGTGAGGGTTAGGGTAAGAGTAAGAATTAGAGTGAGGGTTAGGCTGAGGGTGAGGGTTAGGAATAGCATCAGGGTTAGGGTTAGGGTTAGGGTGAGTGTGACGGTTAAGGTTAGGATTAGGGTTAGGGTTAGGGTTAGGCTGAGGATGAGGAGGAAGGTGAGGGTGAGGTTTAGGGTTAGGGTGAGAATAAGGTTTAGTTTTAGGGTTAGGTTGAGGATTAGGGTTAAGGTTAGGAAAAGGGTTTGGCTGAGGTTTAGGGTTAGGGTTACTGTGAGGGATAGGGTTATTGTGAGGGTTAGGCATAGGGTTAGGGTTAGGATTAGGGTGAGAGAAAGTTTTCGGTTGAGGGTTAGGGTGACGGTGAGTGTTAGGGTTAGGGTGAGTGTTAGGGTGAGCGTTAGGGTGAGGGTTAGGTTTTGTTTTGGGTTAATTTGAGGGTTAGGTTGAGGTTTAGTTTTAGGGTTAGGGTTAGGGTGAGGGTGAGGGTAAGGATTAGAGTGAGATTTAGGGTGAGGGTGAGGGGTAAGGATAGCATTAGGGTTAAGGTAATGATTAGGGTGAGGGTTAGGGTTACGGTTAGGGTTAGGGTGAGTTTGAGGTTGAGGGTTATGTTGAGGGTTAGGGTTACGGTTAGGGTTAGTGTTAGGGTGAGGGTTAGGGTTAGGGTTAGGTTTGGGATGAGGGTTATGGTTAGGGTGAGGGTTAGAGTGACGGTGCGGTTAAGGGTTAGGGTGAGGGATAGGGTTAGGTTTAGGGTTAGGGTGAGGTTTAGATTTAGAGATAGGGTTAGGGTTAGGGTGAGGGTAAGGGTTAGGATTAGGGTTAGGGTTAGGGTTACGGTGAGGATTAGGGTGTGGCTGAGGTTTAGGGTTAGAGTGAGGTTTAGGGTGACCGTGAGGGTTAGGGTGAATTTGAGGTTTAGGGTTAGGGTAAGGGTTAGGGTGAGGGTTAGGGATAGGGTTAGGTTAAAATTAGGGTTAGAGTGATGTTTACAGTTAGGTTTAGGTTTAGGGTTAGGGTTAGTGTGAGGTTTAGTGTTAGGGTTAGGGGTAAGGTTAGGGTGAGGGTTAGGGTTAGGGTTAGGGTTAGGATGAGGTTTAGGCTGAGGGTTAGGATTAGGGTTCAGGGGAGGGTAAGGGTAAGGGTGAGTGTAATGTGAGGGTTAAGGTTAGGCTTAGGTTTAGGGTGAGGCTTAGTGTTAGGGTTAGGTTGTGATTTAGGGTTAGGTTAAAGTTAGCGTTAGGGTGACATGTACGGTTAGGTTTAGGATGAGTGTTAGGGTTAGTGTGAGGATTAGTGTTAGGGTTAGGGTTAAGCTGAGGGTGAAGGTGAGGGATAGGGTTAAGGTGAGGGTAAGGGTTAGGGTGAGGTTTACGTTGAGGTTGAGGGTTATTTGTTAGCATTAGGGATACGGTGAGGGGGAGGTTTTGGGTGAGGGTGAGGGTTAGGTTTAGCTATACTGTGAGGATTGGGGTTACGGTTAGGTTTAGGGTGAAGTTCAAGCTGAGGCATAGTGTTAGATTTAGGGTGATGGTTAGGGTGAGGGTTAGGGTTAGGGTTAGGATTAGTGTTAGTTTGAGGTTGAGGGTGAGGGTAAGTGTTAGCGTGAGCGTTAGGGTGAGGTTTAGGTTTAGGGTTAGGGTGAGGGTTACGGTTAGGATTAGTGTTACGGATGGGGTGAGTGCTAGTGTTAGCTTTAGTGTTAGTGTTGGGATTAGGGTTAGGGTGAGGGTGAGTGTGAGGGTTAGGGTTACGTTTAGGATTAGGTTTAGGGTTAGGGTTAGGCTGAAGTTGGGGTTGAGGTTTAGGGTGAGGGTTAGGGTTAGGGTTAGTTTTAGGGTGAGGGCTTGGGTGAGGGTGAGGGTTAGGTTGAGGGTCAGGGTGAGGGTGAGGGTTTTATGTTAGTAAAGGCTTAGGGTTAGGTTTAGGGTGTGGATTAGGGTGAGGGTGAGATTTAATGTGAAGGTTAGGGTTATGTGAGGATTAAGGTTAGGGTTAGGGTGAGGGTTAGGGTTAGGGTGATGTTTATGGTGAGGGTGAGTTTTAGGGTGAGGGTGAGCATTAGGGTGAGCGTTAGGGTTACGGTTAGGGTGAGGGATAGGGTGAGACTGAGGGTTAGGGTGAGCTTTAGGGTTAGGGTGATGGTTAAGGTGAGGGCAAGGGTTAGTATGAGGGTGAGGGTTAGAGTTAGGTTTAGGGTGAGGTTTAGGGTTAGGGTGAGGTTTAGGGTAGGGTTAGGGTGAATGTGAGGGTTCGGCTTCTGGTGAGTTTTAGGGTGTGGGTGGCGGTTAGGGTTAGAGAGAGGTTTAAGGTGATGGTGAGGGTTAGGGTGAGGGTGAGTTTTACGGATTTGGTTAGGATTAGGTTTAGGGTTATGTTTAGGTTTACGGTGACAGTAAGGGTTACGATGAGGTTTAGGGTGAGGGTGAGGTTTACGGATATGGTTAGAGTTAGGGTGAGGGTTAGGGTTCAGGTTAGGCTTAGGGTTAGCATGAGGGTAAGGAATAGGTTGAGGGTGAGTGTGAGGGTGAGGATTAGGGTTATGGTTAGGGTTAGGTTGGGGGTGAGGGTGAGTTTTAGGATGAGGGTGATGGTGAGGTTGAGGGTGAGGGTGAGGGTTAGGGTTTGGGTGATGGATAGGGTTAGGGTTAAAGTTAGGGTGAGGGTTAGGGTTAGGGTTAGGGTTAAGATGAGGGTTAGGCTTAGGGTTAGGGTGAGGGTAAGTGTTAGGGTGAGGGTGAGGGTTAGGTTTAGGATTAGGGTTAGGGTTAGGGTGAGGATTAGGCACAGGGTGAGGTTTAGGGTTAGGGTGAGAATTTTGGTTAGGCTTAGGATTAGAATTAGGGTGAGGGTGCGGGTTAGGGTTTGAATAAGTGTTAGGTTTAGGGTTAGGCTGAGGTTTAGGTTGAGGGTGAGGGTGAGGCTTAGGGTGAGGTTGAGGGATAGGGTTATGGTTATGGTTAAGGTTAGGGTGAGGATTAGGGTTAGGGTTAGTTTTAGTATGAGGTTTAGGCTGTTGGCTAGGTTTAGGGTTCGTGGGAAGGTAAGGGTTACGGTTAAGGTTTAGGGTGAGGGTGAGGGTTAGGGTTAGCGTCTGAGTAAGGGTGAGGTTTAAGGTTAGTGCTAGGGTTAGGGTGAGGGTGAGGATTAGGGTTAGGCTGAGGGTTGGGGTTAGGGTGAGGGTCAGGGTTAGTGTTAGTGTTAGAGTTAGGTTGATGGTGAGGGTTAGGGTTCAGATTAGGGTTAAGTTTAGGGTTAGGCTGATGCTTAGGGTGAGGGTTATGTTTAGGGTGAGTTTTAGGTTTAGGGTTAGGGTTAGGTTTAGTTTGAGTGTTAGGTTTAGGGTTAGGAAGAGGGTTTGGCTGAGGGTTGGGTTAAGGGTTAGGGTTATGGTGAGGGTATGTTTTAGGGTGAGGGTTAGGGTCAAGGTGAGGGTTAGTGTTAGGGTTAGGGTGAGGGGTAGACTGAGGGGTAAGGTTAGGGTTAGCGTGAGTGTTAGGGTTAATGTGAGAGTTTGGGTTAGGGTTCGGGTTAGTGTGAGGATAAGGGTTAAGGTGAGGTTTAGGTTGAGAGTGAGGGTTAGGGTTAGCGTTAGGTTTAGGGTCAGAGTTAGGGTGAGGGTTAAGGTGAGGGTTAGGGTTAGTATGAGGATGAGGGTTAGAGTTAGGTTTAGGGTGAGGGTTAGGTTTAGGGTGAGGTTTAGGGTAAGCTTATGGTGTGGGTGAGCTTGTAGGTGAGAGGGAATTTTAGGGTGTGTTTGACGGTGAGGGTTAATTTGAAGGTTAAGGTGACAGTGAGGGTTAGGGTGAGGTTGAGGGTTAGGGTTGTGGTGAGGATTAAGGTTAGGGTTAGGGGTAATGATATGGTGAGTGCAAGGGTTAGAATAAGGTTGAGGGTGAGGGTGAGGTTTAGGGACAGCGTTAGAGTTAGGGTGAGGGTTAGGGTGAGGTTTAGGGTTCAGGTTACACTTAGGGTGAGGTTGAGGGTTAGAGTTAGGGTTAGGATTAGCGTTAGGTTAAGGGTAAGTTTTAGGGTGACAGTTAGGTTGAGGGTGAGGTTTAGGGTTAGGTTTAGTGTTAGTGTTAGAGTTAGGGTTATGGTGAAGGTTAGGGTGAGGGTAAGGGTTAGAGTGAGGGTTAGGGTGAGGGTGAGGTTTAGGGATAGCATTAGGGTTAGGGTGAGGGTTAGGGTTAGGCTAAGGGTGAGGGTTACGGTAAGTTTGAGGGTTAGGGATATGATTGGGGTTAGTGTGAAAATCAGCTTTAGGGTTAGGGATAGAGTTAGGGTGAGTGTGAGTGAGAGGGTTAGTGTTAGGATTAGGGTTAGGCTGAGGGTGAGGGTCAGGGTGAGGGTGAGGTATAGGGTTAGGGTGAGATTTAGGTTTAGGGTTAGGTTTAGGGTTATGTTGAGGGTGAGGGTGAGGGTGTAGGTGAGGGTTAGGGTGAAGGTGAGGGCTAGGATTAGGTTTAGAGTGAGGGTTAGTGTTAGGGTTAGGGTGAGGGTTAGGTTGAGGTGTAGGGTTAGGGTTAGGTTGAGTTTTAGCGTTAATGTGCAGTTTAGGGTTAGGGTTAAGTTTAGTTTGAGGATAAGGGTTAGGGTGATGGTTAGGGTGAGGGTTTAGGTGAACGTTAGGGTTAGTTTGAGGGTGAGGGTTAGAGTTAGGTTTAGGGTGAGGGTTAGGGTTAGGTTGGGTTTAGGGTAAGGTTAGGGTGAGTGTGAGGGTTTAGGTGAGGGTGAGTTTTAGGGTGTGGGTGAGGGTTAGGGTTAGGGTGAGCGTTAAGGTGACGGTGAGGGTTAGGGTGAGGGTGAGGGTTAGGGTTGCATTGAGGATTAGGATTAGGGTTAGGGTTATGGTTATGGTGAGGGTAGGTGTTAGGATGAGGTTTAGGGTGAGGATGAGGTTTAGAGATAGCGTTAGAGTTAGGTGAGTGTTAGAGTTCAGGTTAGGCTTAGGGTAAGAGTCAGGGTTAGGGTTAGTGTTAGGGTTAGTGTTAAGGTGAGGGTAAGGTTTAGGGTAAGGGTTAGGTTTAGGGTGAGAGTTAGGGTTAAATTGAGTGTTAGGGTGAGCATTAGGGTGAGGGTGAGGTTTAGGTTAAGGGTTAGGGTGAGGATTAGAGTTAGGTTTAGTGTTAGTGTTAGGGTTAGGGTGAAGGTGAGGGTTAGGGATAGCATTAGGGATAGGGTTAGGGTTAGGGTGAGGGTTAGGGTTAGGGTAAGGGTGAGGGTTAGTATTAGGTTGAAGGTTAGGGATAGCGTTGGACTTAGGGTGAGGGTCAGGTTTAGGGTGAGGGTTAGAGTTAGGGTGAGGGTGAGTTTGAGGTTTAGGTTTAGGTTTAGGGTTAGGTTTAGGGTTAGCCTGAGGGTGAGGGTGAGGTTGAATGTGAGTGCTAGGATGAGGGTGAGGTTTGGGGTGAGGGTGAGAGTAAGTGTTTCGGTTAGGTAAGGTTTAGGGATATTTTTAGGGTGAGGAATAGGTTGAAGGTGAGGGTTTGTGTGAGGTTTAGTGTTAGGGTGAGGGTTATCATTATGGTTTTGATGAGGGTTAGGTTTAGACTGAGGTTTAGAGTATGGGTGGGGTTTAGGGTGAGTGTAGGGTTCGGGTGATGTTGAGCGATTGGGTGTGGCTGAGGTTTAGGGTTAGGATGAGGGTTAGGGTGACGGTGAGGGTTAGGGTGACTGTGAGGGTTAGGGTTTGGGTTAGGGTTAGGTTGAGGGTAAGGGTTAGGGTGAGGGTTAGGGGGTGGGTAAGGGTTAGGTTTAGCATTAGCGTTAGGGAGAGGGTTAGGGTGAGGGTTAGGTTAGCATTACGGTTAGGGTGAGAGTTAGGGTTATGGTTAGGGTTACTGTGAGGGTGAGGGTGAGGGTTAGGGTTAGGGTTAGGGTGAGGGTTAGGGTGATAGTGAGGGTGAGGGTGAGGGTTTCGTTTAGGTAAGGTATAGGGTTAGGTTTAGTGTGAGGATTAGGGTGAGGTTGAGGTTTAGGTTGAGGGTTAGGGTTAGGGTTAGAGTTAGGGTTAGGGTTAGGGTGATGTTTAGGGTGAGGCTGTGGGTTGGGGTGAGATTGAGTGTTCGGTTGAGGGTGAGAGTTCAGGTGAGGGTGATGGTTAGTTTGTGGGTTAGGGTTAGGGTTAGGGTGAGGGTTAGGGTGAAAGTAAGGGTTAGGATGAGGGTTAGGTTGAGGGGTAGGTTTAGGATTAGGTTGAGGGTAAGGGTTAGGGTTAGGGTGAGGTTGAGGGTTAGAGTTAGGGTGAGGGTGAGGTTTAGGGTTAGGGTTAGGTTTAGGCTGAGGGTTAGGTTGATGGGTAGGTTTAGGGTTAGGTTGAGGGTTAGTGTTAGTGTGAGGGTTAGGGTTAGGGTTAGAGTTAGGGTTAGTTTGAGGTTGAATGTTAGGGTGGGGGTTAGGGTGAGGGTGAGGTTAAGTGTTATGGTTATGGTTAGGGTGAGGGTTAGATTTAGGATGAGGGTTATGGTTAGGGTTTGGGTGAGGGTTAGGGTGAGAGTACTGCTTAGGATGAGGGTGAGGTTGAGGGTGAGTGTTAAGGTGACGGTCTGGGTGACGGTGACAGTGAGGTTTAGGATTAGGGTTAGGGTTAGGGTGAGATTGAGGGTTAGGGTTAGGATTAGGGTTAGCATTAGGTTTAGGCTGAGGGTGATGGTGAGGGTGAGTATGAGGGTTACGGTGAGGGTGTGGATGATGATGAGTGTTAGGGTTAGGATTAGGGTTAGAGTGAATTTTAGCGTTAGGTTTAGCTTTAGATTGAGGGTTAGGGTTAGGATTAGGGTTAGGATTAGGGTTAGGGTTAGGATTAGGGTTAGGGTTAGGCGGAGGGTGCCAGTGAGGGTGAGGGTGAAGTTTAGGGTTAGGATTAGGTTTAGGTTTAGGGTGAGGGTTAGGGTGAGTGTGAGGGTTAGGCTTAGGGTAAGGGTAAGGGTTAGGGTTAGGCTGAGGGTTAGGGTCAGGGTTAGGGTGAGGGTTAGTTTAGCATTAGGGTTATGGTTAGGGTTAGGGTTTGGGTTAGGTTTACTGTGAGGGCGAGGGTGAGGGTTAGGGTTAGGGTTAGGGTGAGGGTTAGGGTGAGGGTGAGGGGGAGGGGGAGGGTGAGGGTTTCAGTTAAGTAAGGGTTAGGGTTAGGGTTATGGTGAAGATTAGGGTGAGTGTGAGCTTTAGGTTGAGTGTTAGGTTTAGGGTGAGGGTTAGGGTTAGGGTTAGAGTGAGGGTTAGTGTTAGGGTTATGTTTAGGGTGAGGCTGAGGGTTGGAGTGAGATTGAGGTTTCGGGTGATGAGAGGTTTTGGGTGAGGGTGACTGTTAGTTTGTGGGTTAGGGTTAGAGTTAGGGTGAGGTTTAGGATGAGAGTGTGGGTTAGGGTGAGGGTGAGGGTCAGGGTTAGCTTGAGGTTGAGGGTTAGGTGTAGGGTAAGTGTGACGGTTAGGGTTAGGGTGAGGGTGAGGTTTAGAGTTAGGATTAGGTTTAGGCTAAGGGTTAGGGTTAGGGGTAGGGTTAGGGTTAGAGTTAGGGTTAGTGTAAGGTTGCAGGTTAGGGTGTGGCTTAGGGTGAGGGTGAGGTTAATTTTTATGGTTATGGTTAGGGTGAGGTTTAAGGTGAGGGTTAGTGTTAAGATGAGTGTTATGGTTAGGTTTAGGGTGAGGGTTAGGGTGAGTGTACTGCTTAGGTTGAGGGTGAGTTTTAGGGTGAGGGTGAGGTTGAAGGTTAGTGTTAAGGTGACAGTGAGGGTGACAGTGACTTGTGGGTTAGGTTTAGGGTTAGGGTTAGGGTGAGGTTGAGAGTTTGGTTTAGGATTAGTGTTAGGGCTAATTTTAGGCTGAGTGTGAGGGTGAGGGTGAGGGAGAGGGTTAGGGTGAGGGTGAGGGTGATGGTGAGTGATAGGGTTAGGATTAGGGTTAGGGTGACTTTTAGGGTTAGGTTGAGAATTGGTTGAGGGTTAGTGTTAGGATTAGGGTTAGGGTTAGATTTAGGGATATTGTTAGGGTTAGGGTGAGAGTAAAGTTTAGTGTTAGTGTTAGAGTTATGGTTAGGGTTAGGGTGAGGATGATGGTGAGGGTAAGGGTGAAGTTTAGGGTTAGGATTATGTTTAGATTTAGGGTGACGTTTATGGTGAGTGTGAGGGTTAGGTTTAGGGTAAGCGTAAGGGTTAGGTTTAGGCTGAGGTTTAGGGTTATCGTTAGGTTTAGTGTGAGGGTGAGGGTCAGGTTTAGGGTTAGGGTTAGGGTGAGGTTTAGATTTAGGATGAGGGCTATGGTGAGGGTGAGGTTTTGGGTGAGTGTGAGGGTGAGGTTTTCGGTTAGGTAAGGATTAGGGTTAGGGTTAGGGTGACAATTAGGGTGGGGGTGAGGGTTAGTTTGAGGGTTAGGATTAGGGTGATGTTTAGGGTGAGGCTGAGGGTTAGGGTGAGGGTGAGGGTAAGGGTGAGGATGAGGGTTCGGGTGACGGGGAGGGTTAGGGTGTGGGTTAGTTTTAGGTTTATTGTGAGGGTTTAGGTGACGGTGAGGGTTAGGGTGAGGGTGAGGGTTAGGGTTAGGTTTAAGGTGAGGGTTAGGGTTAGGGTTAGGGTTAGGGTGAGGGTTAGGGTTAGGGTTAGAGTTAGGGTTAGAATGAGTATAAAGGTTAGGGTGAGGTTTATGGTGAGGGTGAGGTTTTGGGTGAGGATGAGGGTTCGGGTGAGGGTTCGGGTTAACGTGTGGGTTAGGGTTAGGGTTAGGGTTAGGGATAGGGTGACGGTTGGGTTGAGGCTTAGGGTGAGGGTTAGTGTTAGGTTTAGGGTAAGGTTTAGGGTTAAGGTGAGGGTTAGGGTTAGGGTTAGGGTTAGGGTTAGTGTGAAATGAGGGTTAGGGTTAGCATTAGGATTAGGGCGATGTTTAGGGTGAGGGTTAGGGGTAGGGTTAGAGTTAGGGTTAGGGTTAGGGTTAGGGTAAGGTTTAGGGTTAGGGTGAGGGTTAGGCTTAGGCTGAGGATTAGGGTGAGGGTTAGGTTTATGGTGAGGTTGAGGGTGAGTCTGAGGGTTCGGGTGAGGGTTCGGGTAAGGGTGTGGGTTAGGGTTAGGGTTAGGGTGGGTTAGGGCAACTGTGAGGGTTAGGGTAAGGGTGAGGTTTGGCGTTAGGGTCAGGGTGAGTGTTAGGGTGAGGGTTAGGGTTAGGTTGAGAGGTAGGGTTTGGGTTAGGCTGAAAGTTAAGGTTAGTGTGAGGGTTAGGTTTAGTGTTAGGGTTAGAGTTGGTGTGAGGTTAAAGGTTAGGGTGAGGGTTAGGGTGAGGGTGAGGGTTAGGGTTAGGATTAGGTTTAGGGTTAGGTTTAGGCTGACAGTGAGGTTGAGGGTGAGGGTGAGCGTGAACTGTTAGGTTAGGGTTAGGCTGAGGGTTAGTGTTAATATGATGGTTAGGATGAGGTTTAGGCTGAGTGTTAGGTTTAGGGGTTGGGTGAGGGTTTGGGTAAGGGTTATAGTTGGGGTGAGGGTTAGGTTTAGGTTTAGGGTTAGGTTGAGGGTGAGGGTGAGGGTTAGTTTTAGGGTTAGGGTGAGGATGAGGGTGAGGTTTGGTTTAGAATTAGGGTTAGAGTTAGGGTTAGGCTTAGGGTGAGGGTGAGGGTGAGGTTGAGGGATAGGGTTAGGGTGAGGGGTAAGCTGAGGGTGAGGTTTAGGTTCAGGTTTAGGGTTAGGGTGAGGGTTAGTGTGGGGATTAGGGTGAGGGTTAGGGTTAGGGCGATATTTAGATTGAGGCTGAGGGTTAGGGTTCGGGTTCGGGTTTGGGTTCGGTGAGGATGAGGGTTAGGGTGTGGGTGATGGTTAGGGTTCGGGTGAGTTTTAGGGTGACGGTGAGGATTAGGGTGAGTTTGAGCGTTAGGGTTAATATTATGGGTTGGGTGAGGGTTAGCGTTAGGGTTAGGGTTAGGGGGAGTGTTAGGAGGAGGGTTAGTGTTATGGTTAATGTGAGGGGTAGGTTTGTGTGAGGGTCAGGGTTATGTATAGGGTTAGTGTTAGTGTGAGGATAAGGGTTAGGGTGAGGCTGAAGTTTAGGGTTAGCATTAGGGTTAGAGTGAGGTTTATGGTGAGGGTTAGGGTTAGGGTGGGTGTTAGGGTTAGGGTTAGGGTGAGTGTTATTGTTAGGATTACGGTTAGGGTTAGGGTTATTGTTATTGTTAGGGTTAGGGTTAGGGTGAGTGTGAAGGTGAGGTTTAGCTTTAGGGTTAGGGTTAGGTTGAGAGTGAGTGTTAGGGTCAGGGAGAGGTTGAGGGTGAGGGTGATGGTGAGGGTGAGGGTTAGGATTAGGTTTAGGGTTAGGGTTAGGGTTAGGGTTAGGTTGAGGGTGAGGGTGAGGGTTAGTGTTAGGGTTAGCGTTAGGGTGAGTGTTGGGGTTACGGTTAGGGAAAGGATTAGGTTTAGGGTGAGGGTGAGGTTTAGGTTTTGGTTGAGGTTTAGGATTAGGTTTAGGTTTAGGGTGAGTGTTAGTGTTAGGTTTAGGGTGAGGGTTAGGGTTAGGTTTAGTGTTAGGTTGAGGGTGACGTTGAGGGTGAGGGTTAGTGTTAGGTTTAGGGTGAGGTTTAGAGTGTGGGTGAGGGTTAGGGTTAGTGTGAGGGTTAGGGTAGGAGTTAGTGTGAAGTTTAGGATCATGTTGATGTTTAGTGTGAGAGTGAGGTTGAGGGTGAGGTTGAGGGTGATGGTGAGCGTTAGGGTTATGGTTAGTTTTAGGGTGAGGATTAGGTTTAGGGTTAGGGTCAGTGTTAGGGTTAGTGTGATGGTTAGGGTTAGGATTAGTGTTAGGAAAGGGTGAGGGTGAGGGTTAGGGTGAAGATGAGGGTGAAGGCTATGGTTAGTGTTAGGGTTAGGGTGATGTTTACCATGGGTGTTAGAGTTAGGGTGAGTGTTAGGGTTAGGCTTAGGGTGATGGTTAGGTTTAAGTTGTTATTTAGGTTGAGGGTGAACTTTAGGGTGAGGGTGATGGTTAGGTTTAGGGTTAGGGATAAGGTTAGGGTGAGGGATAGGGATAGGATTAGGGTTAGTGTTAGGGTTAGGGTGATTGTAAGGTTTAGGTTGATGATTCGGGTGAAATTGAGTGTTAGGTTTTGTGTGAGGGTTAGTGTTAGAGTGCATATTAGGGTTTGGGTTAGAGTCAGGGTTTTGGTGAGTTTAAGGGTTAGGGTGAGGTTTATGGTGAGGGTTAGGGTTAGGGTTAGCATTAGGGTTAGTGTGAGGGTTATAGTGGGGCTTTGGGTTAGGTTAGGGTGAGGTTTAGGGTGAGGGTTAGGGTTAGTATGAGGGTTTTGGTTAGGGTTAGGGTGAGACTTAGGGTGAGAGTACTGCTTAGGGTGAGTGTGAGGGTTAGGGTGAGGGTGAGGTTGAGCGTTAGTGTTAAGGTGACGGTGAGGGTGAGGGTTAGGTTTAGGGTTAGTGTTAGGGTGAGGGTGAGGGTTAGGGTTAGGATTGGGTTTAGGGTTAGGTTTAGGCTGAGGGTGAGGGTGAGGGTGAGGGTTAGTGTGAGGGTGAGGGTGATGGTGTGTGTTAGGGTTAGGATTATGTTTAGGGTGGGTTTTAGGGTTAGGATTAGGGGTAGGTTAAGGGTGAGAGTTAGGATTTGGCTGAGTGTTAGGGTGACGGTGAGGGTTAGGGTGAATGTGAGGTTTAGGGTTATGGTTAGGGTTAGGGTTTAGGTTTAGGGTGAGGGTGAAGATGAGGGTTAATTTTAGGATTAGGCTTAGGTGTTTGGTAAGAAGGGTAAACCGAAGGAGGAGGCTGCAATGCTTGGTAAGAAATGTACGCATTATCCTGCCCATGTAATTGTAACCCCTCTGTACAGTATGTTCACAAATAAAATTAAATTAAATTTGAAAAAAAGATTAGGGTGAGGGTTAGAGTTAGGGTTAGGGTTAGGCTGAGGGTGAGGGTGAGGGTTAGGTTGAGGGTGATGGTGAGGGTGATGGTGACCTTGAGGGTTAGGTTTAGGGTTAGGTTTAGGGTTATGGTTAGGGTTAGAGTGAGTGTGAGGGTGAGGGGTAGGGTGAGGGTGATGGTGAGGTTGAGGGTGAGGGTGAGGGTTAGGGTTTGGGTGAGGGTTAAGGTTAGGGCTAGGGTTAAGTTTAGGGTGAGTGTTAGGGTTAGGGTTAGTTTTAAGATGATGGTTAGGCTGAGGGTTAGTGTTAAGTTTAGGGTGAGGGTGAGGTTTAGATTTAGGATTAGGGTTAGGGTTAGGGTGAAGTTTAGGGATAGGTTTAGGGTTAGGGTGTGGGTTTGTTTAGGGTTAGGTTTAGAGTTAGGGTGAGGGTGAGGGTGAGGGTTACGGTTTGGATTAGCAATAGTGTTAGGGTTAGGCTGAGGGTGAGTTAGAAGGTGAGTGTGAGGGGTAGCGTTAACGTGAGGTTTAGGATTAGGTTTAGGGTTAAGGGTAAGGTGAGCGTTAGGGTTAGGATTAAGTTTAATATGAGGTTCAGGCTGAAGGTTAGGTTTAGGTTCGATGGTGGGTAAGGGTTAGTGTGAGGGTTAGGGTGAGGGTGAGGGTTAGGGTTAGGCCTTAGGGTTAGGGTGAGGGTTAGGGTGAGGGTTAGTGTTAGGGTTAGGGTTAGCATTAGGGTTAGGGTGAGGTTTAGGGTAAGGGTTAGGGTGATTGTTAGGGTGAGGGTTAGTGTTACTGTTAGGGATAGGGTTAGGGTAAGGGTTAGGGGGAGGTTTAGGGTGACAGTGAGGGTTAGAGTGAAGGAGACGGTTAGGGGTAGTGTTAGGGTGAGGTTTTGGGTTAAGCTGAGGTTTGGTTTAGGGTGATGTTTAGGGTGAGGTTGAGCGTTCGGTGAGGGTGAGGGTGTGGGTTAGTGTTAGGGTTAGGTTTAGGGTGAGCGTGGTTGTGAGGTTTAGGATTACAAATACATTTAGGGTTAGGGTTAGGCTGAGGGTAGGGGTCAGCATGAGGGTGAAGTTTAGTGTTAGGGTTAGGGTTAGAGTGAGGGTGAGGGTTAAGGTTAGTGTGAGGATTATGATTAGTGTTAAGGTTAGGTTTAGGGTGAGGGGAAGGGTTAGGGTGAGGTTAAGGGTGAGGGAGAGTGTTAGGGTTAGGGATAGGTTTAGGATGAGGGCTAGGGTGAGGGAGAGGGTTAGTGTGAGGGTTAGGGTGAGGGATTATTTTAGTAAGGTTTAGGGCTATGGAGAGAATTAGCGTGAGGCTGAGTGTTAGGTTGAGGGTTATGGTTATGGTGAGGGTTAGGGTACGGTTGAAGGTAAGGGTTAGGGTTTGGGTGATGTTTAGGGTGAGGGTGAGGTTTAGGGAGGATGAGTGTTCCGGGAAGGGTGAGGGTTCAGGTGATTGAGAGGTTTAGGTTGTTTGTGAGGAATAGGGTTAGGGTGAGGGTTAGTGTTAGGGTTAGTTTTTGTGGTAGGGTGACGGTTAGGGATAGGGTTAGCATTAGGTTGAGGGTTAGGGTTAGGGTTAGTGTTAGGGTGAGGGTTAGGGTGAGCGTGAGGGTTATTGTGAGGGTGAGGGTGAGGGTTAGGGTTAGTGTTAGGGTGAGTTTGCTGGTGAGGGTTAGGTTTAGGATTAGGGTTAGGGTTAGGGTTATGTTGAGTGTAAGGATGAGGGTTTGTGTTCGGGTTCGGGTGAGGGTTTGGGGGTGGGTGAATGTTAGGGTTAGGGTGAGAATTAAGGTTGGGATTAGGGTTATGGTGAAGGTAAGGGTTAGGGTGATGTATAGTGTGAGGAGGAGGGTTAAGGTTAGTGTTAGGCTTAGGGTGAGGGTTATGCTTAGGGTTATGTTTAGGTTTAGGGTGAGGTTGAGGTATAGGGTGAGGGTTAGTGCTATGGTGAGGGTTAGGGCTAGGGTTAGGGTGAGGGAGAGGGTGAGTGTTAGGTTTAGAGTTAGGGAGAGGTGAGGGTGAGGGTTAGGATTACGGTAAGGATTAGGGTTACCCTGAGGGTGAGGGTGACAGTAAGTGTGTGGGTTAGGTTTAGGGTGAGGGTTAGGTTTAGGGTTATGGTTAGGGTGAGGGTGAGTGTTAGGGTTAGAGTTAGGGGTAGGGTGAGGGTTAGGCTGAGGGTTAGGGTTAGGTCTAGTTTGAGGGTTAGGTTTAGGGTTAGGGTTTGGGTTAGCGTGAGGGTTAGGGTTAGTTTTAGTGTTAGAATAAGGTTTAGGATGAGGGTTAATGTTAGGGTTAGTGTGACTGTTAGGTTTAGGGTTAGGGTTTGGGTTACTATGAGGGTAAAGGTTTGGGTGAAGTTTAGGATGAGGGTGAGGTTTAGGGTTAGGTTGAGGATTAGATAGGGTTATGTTTAGGGTTAGGGTGTGGGTTAGGGTAAGGATTAGTTTAGGGTTAGGTTAAGGGTGAGGGATAGGGTGTAGGTAAGGTTTAGGGTGAGGGTTAGGATAAGAGTGAGGTTTAGTTTTAGGGTGGGGGTAAGGGTTAGCGTGAGGGTTAGGGTGAGGGTTAGATTTAGGGTTACCATGAGGGTTAGGGTGACGGTGAGGGTTAGGGTTAAGTTTAGGGATAGGGTGAGGATTATGTTTAGGGTTGGGTTTAGCGTGAGGGTTAGGCTGAAGGGTAGGTTTAGGGTTAGTTTGAGTGTTAGGTTTAGTGTGAGGATTAGGGTTAGGGTTAGGGTGAGGGTAAGGGTTAGGGTGAGGGTGAGTTTTAGGGTTAGCATTAGTTTTACCGTTAGGGTTAGGATGAGGTTTAGGGTGAGGGTGAGGGTGAGGGTGAGGTTTAGTGTTAGGGTTAGTTTGACGGTTACTGTTATGGTGAGGGTTAGGTTTAGGGTGAAGATTAGGTTTAGGGTAAGGGTTTGGGTTAGGTTTAGTGTTAGGGTGAGGGTCAGGTTGAGGGTTAGGTTTAGGTTGAGGGTTAGGGTTAGGGTGAGGGTTAGGGTTAGGGTTAGGGTGAGAGTTAGGTTTAGGGTGATGTTTATTGTGAGGGTAAGGGTTAGGGTGAGGCTGAGTGTTCAGGTGAGGGTGAGGGTTAGGGTGAGGATGAAGGTTAGGTTGTGGTTGAGGATTAGGGTTGGGGTGAGGAATAGTGTGACGGTGAGGGTTATGGTGAGGGTTAGGGTTAGGTTTAGAGTTAGGGTTAGGGTGAACGTTACGGTTATGGTTAGGGTTAGGGTGAGAGTTAGGGTGAGGTGTCGGGATAGGGTTAGGGTGAGAGTTAGGGTTAGTGTGAGGAAAAGGGTTACGGTGAGGTTTAGGGTGATGGTGAGGTTTAGGGTTAGCGTTAGGTTTAGGGTAAGGTTTTGGGTGAGGTTTTGCGTTAGGGTGAGTGTTAGGGTAATTGTTAGGGTGAGTGTTAAGGTTAGGGTGCGGTTTAGTGTGAGGTTGAGTGTTAGTGTGAGGGTGAGGGTGAGGGTTAGGTTTTAGGTGAGGTTGAGGTTGAGGGTTAGGTTGAGGGTTAGGGTTACGTTTAGGGTTAGGGTGAAGCTGAGGGTGAGTGTTAGGTTTGGATTAGGGTTAGGTTTAGGGTTAGGCTGAGGTTGAGGGTGAAATTGAAGGATGAAGGTTAGGGTTAGGGTTAGGGAGAAGGTTAGGTTTAGTGTGAGGGTTACTGTGATGGTGAGGGTCAGGGGGAGGGGTAGTGTTAGAATGAGGGTGAGGGTGAGGATGAGGGTTAGGGTTAGGATTAGGGTTAGGGTGAGTTTTAGGGTTAAGGTTAGGGTTGGCGTTAGGGTTAGGGTTATTGTTAGTTTAGGTTTAAGGTTAGGGTGAGGGTGAAACTTAGCGATAGGGTTAGCATTAGGGTTAGAGTGAGGGTGGGGTTGAAGGTTAGGGTTAGAGTTACGGTTAGATTTAGGTGAGGGTTAGGGTGAGGTTGAGTGTCAGGGTGAGGGTTTCAGTTAGGAAAGGGTTAGGGTTAAGGTGAGGATTAGGGTGATGGTGAGGGTTAAGCTGAGTTTAGGTTTAGGTTGAGGGTTGGGTTAGGGTGAGGGTGAGGTTTAGGCTGATTTTGAGGGTCAGGGTGAGGTTTAGGGTTAGGTTTAGGGTGAGGGTGTGTATGCGGGTTAGGATTAGGACTAGGGTTAGTTTTAGGGTTAGCCTAAAGTTGAGGGTCAGGGTGAGGGTGAAGGTTAGGGTTAGTGTTAGAGTTATGGTTAGGGAGATTGTTAGGGTGAGGGTGAGTGTGAGGGTGAGGGTGAGGGTTAGGTTGTCTGTGAAAGTTATGGTTAGGGTGATTATTAGGGTTAGTGTTAGTGTTAGGGTTATGGTGAGGGTAAGGGTTGGGGTTAGGTTTAGGCATAGGATAAGGGTTAGGCTGAGGGTTAGAGTTAGGGTTAGTGTGAGATTTAGGTTTAGGGTTAGGATAAGGTTTAGGATGAGGGTAAAGTTTAGGGTGACAGTTAGGGTGAGGGTGAGGGTTAGGGTTAGAGTGAGGGTTAGGGTGAGGGTTAGGGTGAGGGTTAGGTTTAGGGTTATGTTTAGGGTTATGGTGAGTTTTAGGGTGAGGTTTCGGTTTAGGGTTAGTGTTAGGGTGAGCTTTAGGGTGTGGGTAAGTTTTAGGGTGAGGGTTAGGGTGAGGGTGAGTGTTAGGGTGAGGGTGAGGGAAAGGGTAAGGGTGAGGGTTAGGGTTAGGGTGAGGGTTAGGCTGAGGGTGAGATTTAGGGTTAGCATTAGGTTTAGGGTTAGGGTTAGGATTAGTTTGAGGGTTCGGTTTCGGGTTAGGGTGAGGGTTATGGTTAGGTTTAGGTTTAGGTTTAGAATAAGGGTTAGGGTGAGGGTAAAGTTTAGGGTTAGAATTAGGTTTAGGGTGAGGGTTAGTGTTAGGGTTAGTGTTAAGTTTAGGGATAGGGTTAGGGTTAGGGTTAGGGTTAGGTTTAGGGTGAGTGTTAGGATGAGGGGTAGGGTTAGGATTAGGGTGAGGGTTAGGTTTAGTGTGAGGTTTAAGGTTAGAGTTAGGGTGAGGGTTAGGTTTAGTCTGATTGTTAGGGTTAGGATTAGGGTGAGGGTAAGGGATAGCGTGAAGGTTAGGCTGAGGTTGAGATTTAGGTTGAGCATTAGGTTTAGGGTTAGAGTTAGGGTGAGAGTTAGGGTTAGGGTGAGGGTGAGGCAGAGGGTGAGGATGAGTGTTAGGTTTAGGCTGAGGGTGAGGGTTATTGTTAGAGTGAGGGTTAGGTTTCACGTGAGTGTTAAGGTTAGGGTAGGGGTTAGGGTGAGTGTTAGTGTTTGGGTTGGGTTAGTGTGAGTGTCAGGGTGTGGGTTAGGGTTAGGTTGAGGCTTAGGTTTAGGGTGAGGTTTAGGGTTAGTGTTAGGGTGAGAGCTATGGTTAGGGTGATGTTTATTGTGAGGGTGAGTGTTAGGGTAAGGGTTAGTGTTCGGGTGAGGGTTCAGGTTCGGTTTCAGGTGAGGGTTAGGGTATGGTTGAGGCTTAGGTTTAGGATGAGGGTTAGGGTGACGGTGAGGGTTAGGGTGATGGTGAGGGTTACGTTTATGGTTAGAGTTAGAGTGAGGGTTAGTGTGAGGATAAGTGTTAGACTGAGGGTTAGGGTGAGGTGTCGGGATAGGGTTATGGTGAGGGATAGGGTTAGTGTGAGGGTTAGGGTTATGGTTAGGGTTAGTGTGAGGATAAGGGTTAGGGTGAGGGTTAGGGTTAGGGTTAGGGTTAAGGGTTTGTGTGAGGGTGAGGGTGAGGGTGAGGGTTAGGGTTAGGCTGAGGGTGAGGGTGAAAGTGAGGGTGAGGGTTAGGTTTAGGGTGGTGGTTATGGTTAGTGTGAGGGTTAGTGTGACGGTTATGGTCAGAGTGAGAGTGAGGGTTAGAATGTGGGTGAGGGTGAGGGTGAGGGTTAGGGTTAGGATTAGGTTTAAAGTGATTTTTAGGGTTAGTGTTAGGGTTAGAGTTAGGGTTATTGTTAGGGTTAGAGTTAGGGTTTAGGTGAGGGTGAGGGTTTCGTTTAGGTAAGGGTTAGGTTTAGGGTCAGGATTAGGGAGAGGTTGAGGGTTAAGCTGAGGTTTGGTTTAGGGTGATGGTTAGGGTTAGGGTTAGGCTGAGGTTTAGGGTTAGGGTGATGTTTAGGGTGAGCGTGAGGGTGAGGGTTAGGGTGTTGGTGAGGGTTACGGTGAGGATTAGGGTGAGGGTGAGGGTTAGCTTTAGGGTGATGTTTAGGGTGAGGTTGTGGGTTTGTGTGAGGGTGAGGGTGAGTGTGAGGGTTAGGGTGAGAGTGCGCATGAGGTTAAGGTTGAGGATGAGGTTTAGGGTTAGGCTTAGGGTGAGGGTGAGGATTAGATTTAGGATTAGTGTTAAGGTTAGGGTTAGGCTGTGGGTGAGGGTGAAAGTGAGGGTGAGGGTTAGTGTTAGGGTGATGGTTAGGGTTAGTGTGAGTGTTAGTGTGATGGTGACAGTCAGGGTGAGAGTGAGGGTTAGAATGAGGGTGAGGGTGAGGGTTAGGGTTCTTATTAGGTTTAGGGTGATTTTTAGGGTTAGTGTTAGGGTGAGAGTTAGGGTTATTGTTAAGGTTAGAATTAGGGTTAGGGTGAGGGTGAGGGTGAAGGTATCGTTTAGGTGAGGGTTATGGTTAGGTTGAGGATTAGGGTGAGGTTGAGGATTAAGCTGAGGTTAGGTTTAGGGTGATGGTTAGTGTTAGGGTTAGGCAAAGGTTTAGGGTTAGGGTGTTGTTTAGGGTGAGGGTGAGGGTGAGGGTGAGGGTGAGGATGAGGGTTAGGGTGAGGGTGAGGGTGTGGGTGAGGGTTAGGGTTAGGTTTAGGGTGAATGTGAGGGTAAGAGTTAGGATTAGGAATAGCGTTAGGGTTAGGGTTAGGCTGAGGTTGAGGGTCAGGGTGATGGTGAAGGTTAGGGTTAGTGTTAGGTTTAGGGTGAGAATTACGGAGAGGGGTAGGGTTAGGGTGAGGTTTAGGGTGAGTGTGAGGATTAGGGTGAGGGTGAGTGTGAGGGTTAGGGTTAGGTTTAGGGTTAGAGTTAGGGTGAGTTTTAAGGTGAGGGTTAGGTTTAGGAGTAGGGATAATGTTACGGTTAGGTTGACTGTTAGGGTTTGGGTTTGGGTTCGGGTTCGGCTGAGGGTTAGGGTTAGGGTTAGGGTGAGGGTGAGTGTTAGGGTTAGGTTTAGGATTAGATTTAGTGTGAGGGTGAGGGTTGGGTTTACAATAAGGGTTAGGATTAGGGTTAGGATTAGGGTTAGGCTGAGGGTGATGTGGAGGGTGAGGGTGAGGGTTAGGTTTAAAATGAGGGTTAGGGTTGGGGTGAGGGTTATGAGTGTTAAGGTTATGGTTGGTGTGAGGGTTAGGGTTAGGGTTAGGGTTATGTTTAGGGTGAGGATTAGGTTTAGGTTTAGGGTTAGTATAAGGGTTAGGCTGAGGGTTAGTGTTGAGGTTAGGGTTAGTCTGAGGGTTAGGTTTAAGGTTAGTGTAAGTGTTAGGGTGAGGGTAAAGTTTAGGGTGAATATTATGATGAGGGGGAAGGTTAGGGTTAAGTTGAGGGTTAGGGTGAAATTTTGGTTTATGGTTCGTGTTAGGGTGAGTGTTAGGGTGTGGGAAAATGTTACGGTGAGGGTTAGGTTGAGGGTGAGGGTTAGGGTTTGGGTGAGGGTAAGGATAAGGGTGAGGATTACGGTGAGGGTGAGAGTTTGGGTTAAGTTTAAGGATAGGATGAGGACTTGGGTTAGGGTTAGGTTTAGGGTGAGGGTTAGGCTGAGGGGTAGGTTTAGGGTTATGGTGAGGGTTAGGTTTAGTGTGAGGGTTAGGGTTAGGGTTAGAGTGACTGTAAGGGTTATGGTGAGGGTTTGGGTGAGTGTGAGTTTTAGGGTTAGCATTAGGTTTAGGGTTAGGGTTAGGATGAGTATTAGGGTTAGGTTTAGGGTTAGGGTTAGGGTGAGGGTGAGGGTTAGGTTTAGGGTTAGGTTGAGGGTTAGTGTTACGGTGTGGGCTATGGTGAGCCTGAGGGTTAGGGTGAGGGTGAGGGTGAGGTTTTTGGTTAGGTAAAGTTTAGTGTTAGGGTTAGGTTGAGGATTAGGGTGAGGGTGTGGCTTAGGTTTAGGGTTAGGGTTAGGGTGAGGGTGAGGGTGAGTGTTAGGATGAGGGTTATGGATAGTTTAGGGTGAGGTTGAGGGGGATGGTGAGGGATAGGGTTAGCGTTAGTGTCAGTGTTAGGGTTACGGTGATGGTTAGGGTTAGGGCGAGGGTTAGGGTTAGGTTTAGGGTGAGTGTTAGGTTTAGGGTGATGTTTAGTGTGAGTGTGAGTGTTAGGGTGAGGGTGAGTGTTCTGCTGAGAGTTAGGGTTAGGGTTACGGTTAGGGAGAGGGCTAGTGTGAGGTTAAGGGTTAGGGTGAGGGTTAGGGTGAGTGTGAGGATTAGGGTTAGGGTCAGGGTTAGGGTTAGGTTTAGGGTTCGGGTGAGGGTGAGGATTAGGGTGATCATTAGGGTTAGGGTTAGGGTTAGTTTGCAGGATAGAGTGAGTGTAAGGTTTAGGGTGAGATTTAGGGTGAGGGTGAGAGTTAGCCTTAGGGTGAGGTTAAGGGATAGGTTGAGGGTTAGGGTGATGGTGAGAGTTAGGGTTAGCATTAGAGTTATGGTGAGGGTGAGGGATAGGGTGAGGTTTAGGGTTAGGGTTAGGGATAGGGTGAGGATTAGGGTTAGTGTGAGGGTTAGGGTTATGGTTAGGGTTAGTGTGAGGATAAGGGTTATGGTGAGGGTTAGGGTGAGGGTGATGTGTAGGGTTAGGGTGAGGGTTAGGTTTAGGTTGAGGGTGAGGGTTAGGTTTAGGGTGAGTGTGAGGGTTAGGTTTAGGGTTAGGGTTAGTGTTAGGCTTAGGGTGAGTGTGAGGGTTAGGTTTATGATAAGGGTTAGGTTTAGACTTAGTGTGAGTGTTAGGGTGTGGATGAGGGTTCGGGTGATGATGAGGGTTAGGGTGTGGGTGAGGGTTAGGGTTACGGTGAGGATTAGGGTTGCGTTAGGTTTAGGGTTATAGTGACGGTAAGGGTTAGGGTTAGGTTTAGGGTGAAAGTTAGGATTAGGGTAATGGTTAGGGTGAGGGTTAGTGTGAGGGTGAGGTTTTGGGTTCCCTAACCATAACCATAACCATAACCCTCACCCTAACCCTTATTCTAAACCTAACCCTCACCCGAAACCTAACCCTCACCCTAACACTAACCTTAACCCTATCACTCACCCTCACCCTCAACCTCACCCTCACCCTAACCCTAACCCTCATCCTAACCCTTACCCTAAACCTAATGCTAACACTAAACCTCACCCTCACCCTAAACCTTACCCTCACCCTAACCCTAACCATAACCATAACCATAACCATCACCCTCACCCTTATTCTAAACCTAACCCTCACCCTAACACTAACCCTCACACTAAACTTAACCCTAACACCCTCACCCTCAACCTCACCCTCACCCTAACACTAACCCTCATTCTAACCCTAACCCTAAACCTAATGCTATCAGTAAACCTCACCCTCACCCTAAACCTTACCCTCACCCTAACCCTAACCCTAACCCTCACACTAAACCTAAGCCTCACCCTAACCCCAACCCTAACCCTCAGCCTAACCCTCACCCTAAACCAAACCCTAACCCTAATACTCACCCTATCCCTAACCTTAACCTTAACCCTCACCATAACCCTCACTCTCACCCTAACCCTAATACTAAACCTAACCCTCACCCTCACCCTCACCCTAACATTAACCCACACCCTAACCCTCACCCTAAACTAACCCTAAACTTAACCCTCACCCTAAACTTCACCCTAATCCTAACCATTACCTTAAGCCTAACCCTCACCCTCACCCTAGGCCTCACCCTGAACTTTACCCTCAATGTAACCCAAACCCTAACTCTAAACCTAACACTCACACTAACCCTAACCTTAAACCTCAGACTAACCCTTATCCTAACCCTAAACCAAACCCTAAGGTTAACTCCCACCCTAACCCTAAAGCTAACCCTTAACCGCACTCTCACAATAACTGACACCCTAAACCTTATCATCACACTAACCCTAACCCTAACCCTAAACCTCACATTAACCCTCACCCTCACCCTAAACCTAACCCTAACCCTCACCCTACCCCTCACCTTAAACCTAATCATAACCCTCACCCTAAACCTAACCCTAACCCTCACCTTCACCCTAACCCTCACAGTCACCCTAACCCTCACCCTCACCCTAAACCTCACCGACACCCTCACCCTCACCCTCAGCCTCACCTTCATCCTAAACCTAACCCTCACCCTAAACATCAATCTAACAATAACCCTAACCCTAATGCTCACCCTAACCCTAATCCTCACCTTATAGCTCACCCTCACTCTAATCCTCACCCTAACCCTAACAGTAAGCCTTTCCTAACCGAAAACCTCACCCTCACCCATGCCCTCATCCTAACCCCACCCTCACTCAAGACCTCACTCTAAACCTAACCCTAACCCTAACCCTCACCCTCACCCTCACCCCCACCCTCAGCCTAACCCTAACCATAACCCTAATCCTAACCCTAACCCTAACCCTTACACTATACCTTATCCTAACCCTAATGCTAACACTAACCTTCACCCTCACTCTAAGCCTAACCCTAACCCTAACCCTCACCCTAACCCTAATCCGAATGCTAACCTTAAACCTCAACCTCACCCTAAAACTCATCCTAACCCTTACCCTCACCTTCACCCTCACCCTAATCCTAACCCTAAACCTAACCCTCACCCTAACCCTAACCCTAAACCTACCCCTCTGCCTAACCCTCACCCTAATATAACCCTAACAGTAATCCTCACCCTATACCTAACCCTCACCCGAACCTTCACCCTAAGCCTAACCCTAACTCTAACCCTCACCCAAACCATCACCTTAAAAATCACCATCACCCTCATCCTCACCCTAACCCTAACCATAATCCTTTCCTAACCAAAACCCTCACCCTCACCCTAACCCTCACCCTACCCCTCACACTGACCCTAGCCTTCACTCTAAACCTAACCCTTACCCTAACCGTCATCCTCACCCTCACCCGCAACCTCAGCCTAACCCTAACGCTAACCCTAAACCTAACCCTATCCCTCTCCCTCACCCTCAATCTAACACCAACCGTAATCCTCACCCTAACCCTAACACTAACCCTAATGCTATCCATAAACCTCACCATCACCCTAACCCCAACCATAACCCTAACACTCAACCTAACCCTAACCCTAACCCTAACCCTAATTCTAACCCTAACCCCTTTCCACACCCTAACCCTCACCCGAACCTTCACGCTAAGCCTAACCCTAACCCTCACCCTCACCCAAACCATCACCTCACACTTAACCTCACCCTCACCCACATCCTCAGCCTAACCCTAACACTAACCCTAATGCTATCCGTAAACCTCACCATCACCCTAACCCCAACCATAACCCTATCAATCAACCTAACCCTAACCCTAACCCTAACCCTAATTCTAACCCTAAACCCATTCCACACCCTAACCCTCACCCGAACCTTCACCCTAGGCCTAACCCTAACCCTAACCCTCACCCAAAACATCACCTCACACTTAACCTCACCCTCACCCACATCCTCATCCTACCCCTAACCCTAACCATAATCCTCACCCTAACTCTCACACTAACCCTAACCCTACCCCTACACCTCAGCCTAACCCTCACCCTAACCCTTACACTAACCCTAATCCTCACCCTAACCGTCACCCTCACCCTAACTATAAT
Organism: Dipodomys merriami; assembly: GCF_024711535.1. Taxonomy (NCBI): domain Eukaryota; kingdom Metazoa; phylum Chordata; class Mammalia; order Rodentia; family Heteromyidae; genus Dipodomys; species Dipodomys merriami. The sequence continues at coordinate 2,426,026 of NW_027206490.1, read as the reverse complement.
GCTAACCCTAACCCTCAACCTCACCCTAAACCTCGCCCTAACACTTACCCTGACCATAATACTATCCCTCACCCTCACCCTAACCCTCACCCTAAACCCTATGCTCACCCTAATCCTCAGCCTAACCCTAAACTTAACCCTAACCCTAAACCTCACCCTTACCCCCACCCTAACCTTCACCCTAACCCTCAGGCTAACGCTAACCCTCACTCTAACCGTAACCCTCACCCTAACCCTTATCCTCACACTAACCCTAACCTTAACCCTAACCCTAACCCTCACACTAAGCCTAACATTCATCCTAAACCTAACCCTACCTCTCACCCTAACCCTAAACTTTACCCTAACGCTAACCCTCACCCTAACCCTAATGCTAACCCTAATCCTCTAACCATAACACTAACCATAACATTAACCCTATCCCCATCCTTCACCCTAACCCTCACCCTAATCCTAACTCTAACTCTAACCCTCACGCTAATGTTACCCCCATCCCGATCCATCACACTTACCCTAACCCTCACAGACACCCTAACTCTCACCCTAACCATCACCCTCACAAGAACCCTCACCCTCAAACTAACCCTAACACTAAAAATAACCCTAACACTCACCCTCAACTTCACCCTTACCCTAACCCTAACCCGAACCCGAACCCTCACGTTCACACTCGCTCTAACCCAAACCCTAACTTTCACCCTCACCATAAACATCACCTTAACCCTAACCCTCACCCTAACCCTAACCATAACCCTCACCCTCACCCTAACCCTAACTATAACCCTAACCTTCACCCTAACCCTCATACTAACACTCACGCTAATCCTAACCCTCACTCTCACCCCAACCCTCACCCTAATACTTACCCTCACCTTAACCCTAACCCTAACCCTCACACTAAACCTAACCCTCACTCCAAATCTAAGCCTAAACCTAACCCTAATCCTAAACCAAAACCTCACACTCACCCTCAACCTAAGCTTAACCCGAACCCTCGCCCTCACCCTAAAACTAAACCTCAACCTAAACATCACACTAAACTTAACCGTCAACCTAAACCTATCCCTAACCCTCACCTAACCCTAAACCTCATCCTAACCCTAAACCTAACCCTCACCTTCACCTTAGCCCTCATCGTAACCATAATCCTAACAATAACCCTAACCCTTACCCTAAATCTCACCCCCTAACCATAACCCTAACACTCACCCTCACCCTAACCCTAAATTTAAACCTAACCCTCACTCTCACCCTCACCCTAAGCCTAACGCTAAGCCTAACCCTCCCCCTAACATTCACCCTAAACCTTTCCCTCATCCTAATCCTAACAATAACCCTGACCCTTACCCTAACCCTAAAAAGAACCCTAACCCTCACAGTAAACCTAACCCTCACGCTAATCCTAAACCTCACGCTCTCCCTAACCCTAACACTAACTATAACCCTCACCCTCACCCTCACCCTCAACCTAACCATCACCCTCAACCTAACCATCACCCTCATCCTCACCCTAACCCTCACCCTAACCCTCACCCTCACCCTAAACATCACCCAAACCCTAAACCTCACACTCACACTAAACCTAACCCTAACCCTAACACTCAACCTAACCTCACCCTAACCCTAATGATAATCCTAATCCTCAACACTCATCCTAAACCTCACGCTAAACCTTATCCTCACACTAACACTGACCCTAACCCTAACCCTCACATTAACTATAACCCTCACCTTAACTTTAACAATACCCCTCAACGTAACCCTCACACTAACCCTAAACATAACCCTAACCCTTTCCTTAACCTGAACCTTAACAGTAACCTTCACGCTCATACTAAACATCACCCTAACGCTAAGACTCACCCTAACCCTATCCCTGAACATAACCCTCACTCTACCCTAATCCTCACCATAAACCTCACCCTAACCCTAACACTAACCATACCCTCATCCTCACACTAAACCTCACCCTAACCCTTTTTCTCACCATAACCCTAACCCTAATCCTAAACCTAATCCTTACCCTAAACCTAACCCTCTCCCACACCCTAACCCTCAACCTCACCCTCACACTCACCCTCACCCTAACACTCTCCCTAAACCTAACCCTAACCCTAATCCTGAACCTAATCCTCACCCTGAAACTCACCCTAACCCTAAGCATAACAATAACCATAACACTAACCCTCACCCTCTCCATCACCGTAACCGTCACACTCACTCTAATTCTCACCCTAACCCTAAACCTACCCCTCTCCCTAACCCTAACACACAACATAACCCTAACCCTACCTCTAACCCTCACCCTCACAAGAAACCTAAACCTAATGCTAACCCTCTCCCTAAACCTAATCCTCACCCACATGCTCACCCTCACCCACACCCGAACCAGCATCCTCTCCCTACCCCTCAACCTCACATTAAACATCACCCAAACACTAACCCTCACACTAATCCTAACCCTATCCCTAACCCGCACCCTAACCCTCACCTTAACACTTACCCTCACCCTATCCCTAATCATAACCCTAAACATAACCCTCACACTAACCGTAACCCTCACTCTAACCCTAATCCTAACCCTAACCCTAACCTTCAAACTCACCCTGACCCTCACCCTCAGCCTAACCCTAACTCTAACACTATTCCTAATTCGAACTGTCAGCCTCACCCTCACCCTAAACATCACCCTAACCCTCACCCTCATCCTGACCCTCACCCTATCCCTCACCCTCACCCTCACATTAACCATCAACATCACCCTAAACATCAGCCTAACCCTAAACCTCACCCTAACCCTCACCCTAACCCTCACCCTAACGTTAAACCTCACCCTAACCCACTCTAACCCTAACGCTAACCCTAACCCTCACCCTCACCCTAAACCTCACCCTTAACCTTATCCTCACAATAAACCTAACCCTAAGCCTAACACTCACACTAACGCTAACCCTCACCCTAACCCTATCCTGACACCTCATCCTAACTCTCAAACTAACCATAACCCTAACCCTAAACCTCAACCTAACCCTAACTCTAGACTTAACCCTCACCCTCACCCTAAACCCCACCGTCACCCTAACCCTCACCCTAACACTAACTCTCAACCACACCCAAACCCTCACCCTCACCCTCACCCTAACACTCACACGAACACTCACCCTCACCCTAACCATCAACCTTATAATAAACATCACCCTAACCCTAACTCTCACCCTAACCCTAACCCTAACCCTTACCTAACCCTAACCCTAAACCTAACCCTCACCCTAAAACTAACCCTCACACTAACCTTAACCCTAACCCTCACCCTCACCCTAAACCTAACATTCATCCTAAACCTAAAGGTAAACCTAATGCTAAACCTAAACCTCATCCTCACCCTCACCCTAACACTCATCCTCACCATAAACATCACCCTAACCCTAATCCTCACCCTAAACCTAACCCTAACCCTCACCCTAAACTTAACCCTCACCCTAACACTCACCCTAACCCTAACTCTAACCCTACACCTGACCCTCACCCTAACCCTCACGCTAACCCTTATCCTCACACTAACCAAAACACAAATCCTAACCCTAACCCTCACACTAAGAGTAATCTTCCCCATATCCATAACCCTAACCCTAACCCTCACCCTCACCCAAAGTCTAATGCTAACCCTAACTCTCACCCTCACCCTAAACCTCACTTGAAACCTTACCAACATCCTAAACCTAACCCTCACCCTCACCCTAAATCTCATCCTAACCCGCAAACTAACCCTAACCCTAAACCTAATGCTCACCCTAACCCTCACCCTAACCCTAACCATAACTGTAACCCTCACCATAACCCTAAGCCGCACACTCACCCTAACACTTACTCTCACACTAAGCCTATCCCTGTCCCTAACCCTAACCCTAACTCTCACCAGAACACTCACCCTCACTATAACACTCACTCTCACTCTAAATATCACCCTAAACCTAACACTCACCCTAAGCCTAACCCTAAACCTCACCCTAACCCTAAACCTCGCCGTAAACCTACCCCTCACCCTAACACTAACCCTCACCCACACCATTACCCTATCCCTAACCCTCATCCTAGCACTCACCCTCACCCCCACACTCACCCTCACCCTAACCCTAACCATAACCCACATTCTCACCTTAATTCTCACCCTATCCCTAACCCAAACCCTCACCCTAATTCCCATCCTAACACTAACGCTAACCCTAACCCTCACCTTCACCCAAACCTCACCCTAACCCTTACCCTCACCATAACCCTATCCCTAACCCTAACCCTAATCCTCACCCTAACCCTAAATTTCGCCCACATCCTAAACCTCACAATTACCCTAACTCTCATCCTCACCCTAACAATCACACTAATCCTAACCCTAATCCTAAACCTAACCCTCAACCTCACCCTCACCCTAAGCCTAAAACTAGACCTAAACGTAAACCTAAACCTCATCCTCACCCTAAACCTGACCCTCACCCTAATGCTCACCCTATCCCTAACGCTAACCCTACACCTCACCCTCACCCTAACCCTCACCCTAACCCTTATCCTCACACTAACCCTAACCCCAATCCTAACGCTAAACCTCACACTAACCCTAATCCTCACCTTATCCCTCACTCTAACCCTAACACTAACATTAACCCTAAACCTAACCCTAACCCTCACCCTAAACTTAACCCTCACCCTAACACTCACCCTATCACTTACGCTCACCCTACACCTCACCCTCACCCTAACCCTCACGGTAACCCTTATCCTCACACTCACCCAAACACTATACCTAACACTAACCCTCACACTAACCCTAATCCTCACCCTATTCCCAACCCTAACCCGAACCCTCACCCTAACCCTCAACCTCACCCTAAGTCTAATGCTAACCCTCACTCTCAATCTCACCCTAACCCTCACCCTAAACTTTAGCCTCATCCTAACCCTAACCCTCAACCACACCCTAAAACTCACCCTAACCCTTACTCTCACCCTAACCCGCAAACTGACCCTAAACCTAACCCTAAACCTAACCCTAACCCTCACCCTAACCCTAACCCTCACCCTCATTCTAACCTTCACCCTAACCCTTACCTCACACTAACCCTATGCCTGTCCCTAACCCTAACTCTCACAAGAACACTCACCCTCACCCTAAACCTCACTCTCACTCTAAACACCTTAAACCTAACCCTCACCCTAACCCATACCCTCACCCTAATTCTCACCCTGAACCTGACCCTAAACCTTACCTAACCAAAAACCTCACCCTCACCCTCACTGTCACCATAAAACTCAACCTCACCCTAGCACTCACCCTAACACTAACCCTCACCCTAACCCTAACCCTACCCCTCACCCTCACCGTAACCCTAACCCTAACCATAACAATAAGACTCATCCTAATCCTAAACCTAAATCTAATTATAAACCTCACACTCACACTAACCCTCACCCTAACCCTTACAATCACCCTAACCCTAACCCTAACCCCCAAACTAAACCTAACCCTAAGTCTAAACCTAACCCTACCCTTCAGCGTAACCCTCACCCCAAACTTAACCCTAACTTTAATTCTCACCCTATCCTTACCCAAACCCTCACACTAACGCTCCCCCTCACTCTAAACCTCACCCTAACACTTACCCTCACCCTAACCCTAACCCTCACCCTCACCCTAACACATATCCACAACTTAACCCTAACCCTAACCCTAAACCTAAACCTAAACTTAATCCTCACACTCACCCTCACCCACACCCTCACCCTAATCCTAACCCTCATCCTAACACTCACCCTCACCCACACCCACACCCTAACTCTAACCCTAACCCTAACACACAACCTCAACCTAATTATCACCCTGAACCTGACCCTAAAGCTTACCTAAACAAAAACCTCACCCTCACCCTCACCCTCAACATAAACCTCACCCTCACCCTAGCCCTCAAACTAACCCTAACCCTAACCCTCACCCTAACCCTAACACTAAACTTAACACTAAACCTCACCCTCAACCTAACCCTAAACCTAACCCTTACCCTCACCCGAACCCTCATCCTAACCCTCACCCTCACCCTAACTCTAATGCTAACCCTACCTCTCACCCTAACCCTAACCCTCACCGTAAACCTCACTCTAAACCTTACCCTCACCATAACCCTAAACCTAACTGTAACCCTAATCCTCATCCTAACCCTAACCGTCGCCCATACCCTAACCCTAACCATAAGCTGAATCCTCATCCTAACCCTAACACTCACACTAACCCTAACCCAAACCCTAATCTGAAACCTAACCCTCTCCCTCAACCTCACACTCAACCTAACCCTAACCATAACCCTAACCCTAAACCTAACCCTCAACCTCAACCTGACCCTCACCCTAACACTCACCCTCACCATAAACATCACCCTAACACTAACCCTCACCCTAAAACTAACCCTAACCCTCACCCTAAACCTAACCCTCACCCTAATGCTCACCCTATCCCTATCTCTAACGCTAACCTTACACCTCACCCTCAACCTAACCCTAACTCTAACCCTTATCCTCACACTAACCCTCACCCTAACACTAACCCTCACACTTAACCTAATCCTGACCCTATTCCTAACCCTCACCCTCACGCTAACACTCATGCTAATCCTGCCTCTCACCGTCCCCCTAACCCTCACCCTAAACCTTACCCTCACCCTAACCCTTAAAATAACCCTAAACATAACCCTAACGCTCACCCTTTCCTTCGCACTAACCCTAACCCTAACCCTCACCCTCACACTCACCCTAAACCTCACCCTAACCCTATGCCTAACCCTAAACCTAACCCTAAGTCTGACCTGAACACTCACGCTCACCCTAACCCTCACACTAAACATCACCCTATCCCTAACCCTCACCCTAATCCTTGCCCTAATCCTAACCCTCATCCTAAACCTAATTCTCACCCTGAACCTGACCCTAAAGCTTATCTAACCAAAAACCTCATCCTCACCCTCACCCGCAACCTCAAACTAAACCTCACCCTAGCCCTCACCCTAACCCTAACCCTCACCCTCACCCTAATGCTAAACCTACCCATCACTCTAACCCTCACCCTAACCCTAACCCTAACCCTTACTTAACCGAAAACCTCACCCTCACCCTCAACCTCATCCTAACCCTCAGCCTCATCCTAGCCCTCACCCTAACACTAAACCTACCACTCACCCTACACATCACCCTAACTCTAACACTCACCCTCACCCTAACCCTAACCCTCACACTAACCCTAACGCTCATCCTAACCCTAACCCTACCCCTCACCCTAACTCTCACCCTAACTCTCGCCCTAACCCTCACCCTCACCCTAAACCTAACCATAATCCTCACCCTCACCCTAACCATAACAGTCACCCTAACAGTCAATCTAACCCTAACCCTGACCCACAACCTAAACCTCACCCTCACCCGAAAGCTAACCCTCACCCTAACCCAAAACCTCACCCTAAACATCACACTAAACCTAACCCTCACCCAAATCCTAACCCTAACCCTCACACTCACCGTAACCATAACCCTCCCCCTATCCCTAACGCTAACCCTAACCCTCACCCTCACACTAACCCTCCCCCTAACCCTATCCATACACCTCACCGTGACTCTCACCCCAAACCTAACCCTAACCCTAAACCTCACCATAACCGTAAACCTAAATCTAACCCTCACCCTCACCGTCACCCTAACCCTCACCATCACCCTAACCCTCACCCTAAACCTAACCCTCAACCACACCCTAACCCTCACACTCACCCGGACCCTCACCCTCACCCTAACATTCACCCTCACCCTCACAATATACATCACCCTAACCCTAACCCTCAGCCTAACCCTAACCCTCACCCTAACCCTAACCCAAAACTTAACACTAAACCTCACCCTCACCCTCACCCTCACCCTCACCCTAACCCTAAACCTAACCCTCACCCGAACCCTCATCCTAACTCTCATCCTCACCCTAACTCTAATGCTAACCCTACCTCTCACCCTCACCCTAACTCTCACCCTAAACCTCACCCGAACCTTTACCCTCACCATAACCCTAACCCTAACTCTAACCCTAATCCTCACCTTAAACATAACCCTCGCCCACACCCTAACCCTCACCATAAGCTGAACCCTACCCTCACTCTAACACTCACACTAACCCTAAACCTAACCCTAACCCTAAACCTAACCCTCAACCTCACGCTCACCCTATCCGTAACGCTAACCCTACACCTCACCCTCAACCTAACTCTCACTCTAACCCTTTTCCTCACACTAACCCTAACCCTAACCCTCACACTAAGCCTAATCCTCACCCTATTCCTAATCATCACCCTAACTCTCACCCTCACCCTACCAGTCATGCTAACCCTCACCCTCTCCCTAAACCTAACCCTCACCCTAAACCTCACCCTAAACCTTACCCTCAGCCTAACCCTTAAAATAACCCTATACCTAACCCTAACACTCACCCTATCCCACACCCTAACCCTAACCCTAAAACTCACCCTCACCCTCACCCTAACCCTATCCCTAACCTTAACTCTGACCTGAACACTCACGCTCACCCTAACCCTCACACTAAACATCATCCTATCACTAACCCTCACACTAAAACTTACCCTAATCCTAACCCCCACCCTAACCCTAAAAATCACCGTAACCCTAACCCTCACAATAACCCTAACCCTAACGCTCACCCTCACCCTCACCCTCACCCTAACCCTCTTCCTAACACTAACCCTCACACTCACCATCACCCACAAACGAACCCTAACACTAACCTTACCCTAACCCAAACCCTTACACTAATATTCACCCTAAACCTAGCCCTAACCCTTACCTAACCAAAAACTTCACCCTCACCGTTACCCTCACGCTATCCCTCACCCTCACCGTAGCACTCACCCTAACAATAACCTTCACCCTAACCCTAGCACTAACCCTCACCCTCACCCTAACCCTACCCATAAAACGAACCCTAACACTCATCCTAACCCTAACCCTAAACCCAATTCTAACCCTAAACCTCACACTCACTCTAACCCTCACCCTAAACCTAACCCTAACCCAAATCCTCACCCTATCCTTAACCTTAACCCAAAACCTCACCCTGTCCCTCACTCTCACCGTAACCCTCACCCTTACCCTTACCCTCACCCGAACCCTAACACTCACCCTCACCCTAACCCTCATCCTAACACTTACCCACAACCTAACACTCACCATAAACCTAACTATAAACCTAACTTTCACCTTACCCTCAATCTAACCCTCAGCCTCACCCTCACCCTAACCCTCACCCAAATATTTACCCTCACCCTAACACTTACGCTAACCCTAACACGAACCCTTACCCTCATCCTAACCCTAACCCTCACCCTCACCCTCTCCATCACCCTCAGCCTAACCATAATCCTAACCCCAATCCTAACCCTCACCCTCACCCTAACTCTAACCCTAAATCTAACCATAACAGTCACCCTCACTCTCACCCTAACCCTAAACGTATCCCTAACCCTGACCTTAACTCTAAACCTCACCCTGTACCTCACCTTCACCCTAATCCTAACCCTAACACTCATCCTCACACTAAACCTCAAACTAACCCTTACCCTCACCATAACCCTAACCCTAACCCTAACCCTAATCCTTACCCTAACCTTAATCCTCATCCACACCCTAACTTGAACCTGAACCCGAACCCGAACACTTACACTGACACTCACCCTAACACTAACACTAATCCTAAACCTATCCCTAACCCTCAAACTCACCCTAAACCTAACCCTAAACCTAACGCTCCCCATCACCCTCAACCTCACCCTCACACTCACCCTAAACCTCACACTAACCATACCCGTACCCCTCTCCCTACCCGTCTCCCAAACCCCAACCCTAACCCTAACCCTCAACTTAACCTTAATCCTACCTCTAACCCTCACCCTCACACTAACCCTAAATCTAAAGTTAACCCTCACCCTAACCCTAATCCTCACCCACATCCTAACCCTCACATTCACCCGAACCCGAACCCTCACCGGAAACCTCATCCTCTCACTGACCCTCACCCTCACCCTAAACATCACCCAAACCGTAACCATCAGCCTAATCCTAATCCTAACCATAAACCTAACCCTAAACTTAACACTAACCCAAACACTAAACATAACCATAACGCTCACACTAAACATAACCCTCACCATAACCCTAACCCTAACCATAGCCTAACCCTAACCTTCACCCTCACCCTCAGCCTAACCATAACCCTAAAACTAATCCTAACCATGACCCTCACTCTCACCCTCACCCTCATTCTAACCCTCACTCTCATCCTGATCCTCAAAATCACACTTACCCTTACACTAACCCTAACCCTAACACTAAACCTCAACCTCACTTTCACCCTCAACTTCAGCCTAACCCTAACACGAATCCTAACCCTAACCCTAACCCTCACCCTCACCCTCACAATCACCCTATCCCTCACCCTAAAACTAACTCTCACCCTCACCCTAATCCTAATGCTAACCATAACTATCACGCTCAACCTAACCTTCACCCTAAACCTCCCTCTAACCCTTACCCTATCACTAAACCTAACTCTAACACTAATCCTCACCATAAACTAACCTTAACACTAACCCTCACCCTCATCTGAACCCTCACCCTCAACTGAACCATCATCCTTACACTAAACCTCACCCTAAACATCACCCAAACCCTAACACTCACCCTAACCCTTACCCTAAACCTAAACCTCAACCTCACCCTAACCCTCACCCTAACACTTACCCTCACCCTAAACCTAACCCTAACCCTAACCCTCACATTCACCCTAAACCTCACCCTAACACTACCCCTATCCCTCTCCCTAACCCTCACCCTACCTACCCCTAAACCTAACCATAACCCTACCCGTAACCCTCAACCTCACAATAACCCTAAACCTAATGCTAACCCTCACCCTAAACATCACCCAAACCCTAATCCTCACCCTAACCCTAAACATATCTCTAACCCTCACAAAACCCTCACCCTAAAACTTATCCTCACCCTAACCCTAACCATAACCTTCACCGTCACCCTGACCCTCACCCTCAGACTAAACCTAATCCTAACCCTATTCCTAACCCTAATCCTCACCCTCATCCTAATCCTAACCCTAACCCTAACCCTTAACCTCACCTTCCCCCTCACCCTCACCCTAAACCATACCCTCACCCTCACCCTGAAACTAACCCTCAACCTCACCCTAAACATCACCGTAAACCAAACCTTCACCATAACCCTAACGCTAACCCTAACCCTCACGCTCACCCTAACCTACACCCTAAACCTTATCCTCACACTTACCCTCACCCTAAACCAACCCTAACCCTCACACTAACCCTAAACCTCACTCTAACCCTATCCCGACACCTCACCCTAACTCTCACCCTAAACAATCCCTAACCCTAAACCTCACCCTAACCCTAACCCTAAACCTAACCCTCAGCCTCACCCTAAACCTCAACGTCATGCTTACCCTCACCCTAACCCTAACCCTCAACCATACCCTAACCCTCACCCTCACCCAAACCCTCACCCTCATCTGAGGACTCGCCCTCACCCTAACCCTCACACTCACAATAAACATCACCCTAACCCTAACTCTCACCTTAACACTATCCCTAACCCTCACCATAAAACTAAACCTCAACCTAACCGTAACCCTCACTCTGACCCTCACCCTAACCCAACCCTAATCCTAACCCTCACTCTAACACTCACCCTAACCTTAACCCTAAACCTTATACTCACCCTAACCCTCATCACAACCCTTACCCTCATCCGTTCCCTAACCCTATCCCTCACCCTCAAACTAACCCTACCCCAAACACTAACCCTAACCTTCACCCTAACCCTAACCCTCACCCTCACCCAAACCCAAACCTTAACCGTAACCCTCACCCTCACCGTCACTCTCAACCTAACATCAACCTCACCCTCACCCTAACCCTCACCCTCACCCTAAACATCAACCTAAACCTAACCCTCACATTAACCCAAATCCTAACCCTCACCCTAACCCTAACGATAAACCGAACCCTCACACTCAACCTAACCCTCACCCTAACATTTATCCTCACACTAACCCTAACTCTAACCCTAACCCTTACCCTCACACTAACCCTAACCCTCACCCTAACCCTAAACCTAACTCTAACCCTAGCCCTCACCCTAACCCTAACCCTAACCCTTTCCCTAACGCTAACCCTAACATTAACACTCACCCTTATATTAAACATCACTCTAACGGTAACCGTCACCCTAACCCTAACCATAACCTTCACCCTAACCCTATCCCTCAACCTAACCCTCACCCTCACCTAATCCTCACCCAAACTCTAACCCTAACCCTTACCTAAATGAAACCCTCACCCTCACCCTCACCCTCAACTTAACCCTCACCATAAACCTTACCCTCACCCTAAACCTAACTCTAACCCTCAGCTTAAACCTAAACCTCACCCTAACCCTAAACCTAACCCTCACCCTAACCCTCATCCTAACCCTCACCCTAAACCTAACCCTAACCGTCAAACTCACCCTAACCCTCACCGTCACCCTAACACTTAACCTAACCGAAACTCTCACCCGAACCCTAAACCGTATGCTAACCCTAAACCTCACCCTAAACATCACCCTAACCCTAACCTTCAACCGAACCCTCACCCTCACAATAAATATCACACTAACCCTACCCCTCAGCCTAACCCTAACCCCCTACCTAACCCCAAACCTCACCCTGACCCTCACTCTAACCCTAACCCTCACCCTAACCCTTACCCTAAAACTAACCCTCAACCTAAACCTCACCCTCACCCTCACAATAACCCTAACCCTAACCCTAATACTAACACTGAACTTCACCCTCATCCTCACCCTAACCCTAACCCTAAACCTAAACCTTACTCTCAGTCTCACCCTAACCCTCACTCTCACCCCAAACCTCACCCTAAACCTACCCCTACCCCTCTCCCTAAAAATCATCCTAACCCTAAACCTAACCCTTACCCAAACCCTAATCCTTACACACACCCTAACCCTCAAACTCACCTGAAGCCTCACCCTCACACGAACCTTCAGCCTCACTCTAAACCTCACCCTAAACCTCACCCAACCCTAGCCCTCACAATATCCCTAATCCTAACACTCACCCTAACCCTCACCTTAACCCTTATCCTCACCCTAACCCTAACCCTAACACTAGCCATAACCCTCACACTAGCGGTAAACCTTACCCTAACCCTAACCATAACCTTCACCCTCACCCTCACACTAAAACTAACCCTAACCCTCACCCTCACCCTCACCCTCGCCCTCACCCTCAACCTAACCTACACCGACACCCTTAATATCACCCTAACCCTAATTCTCACCACAACCCTATACCTCAACCTAACCCTCAACCTCCCCTAACCCTCACACTAACCCTCACCCTCACCCTAATCCTAACCCTCACCCTCACTTTCACCCTCACTCTAAGCCTAAACCTAACCCTAACCCTAATCCTAACCCTAACCCTAAACCTCACCCTAACCCTAAACCAAACCATCACCCTCAACCTCACCCTCACCCGCACTCTCAACATAACCCTCACCCTCACACTCACCCTTACCCTAAACCTCAACCTCACCTTAAACATCACACTAACCCTAACCTCACCCTAACCCTAACCCTCACCCTCACCATAAACCTAACCCTAACCCTAAGGCTAAACCTAAACCTCACCCTCACCCTAACCCTAACCCGAACCCTTATCCTCACACTAACACTAACACTAACCCTAACCTTCACCCTAACCCTAACCGACACCTCAACCTAACTCTCACCCTGGCCCTAACCCTAACCCTCAACCTAAACCTAACCCTAACCCTAAACCTAACCCTCACCCTCACCCTAACCCTCACGGTCACCCTAACACTCACCCTAACCCTAACCCTCAAATTAAACCTAACCCTGACCGTAACTCTAACCCTCTCACTGACCCTAACCCTAATCCTCTACCTCACCCTCACCCTCAAAATACCCCTAACCCTAACCCTAATCCTAACACTGACCCTCACCCTCACCATCAACCTAACCCTAACCATAACCCTAAACCTTACCCTCACTCTCACCCTAACCCTCAAACTCAACCTAAATCTCACCCTACTCCTACCCCTACCCCTCTCCCTAACCCTCACCCTAACCATAAGCCTAACCCTAACCCCAAACCTAACCCTACCCCTAACCCTCACCCTCACACTAACCCTAAACCTAAAGTAAACCCTCACCTTACCCCTAATCCTCACCCACACCATAACCCTCAACCTCACCTGAAGCCTCAATCTCACCCGAACTGTCATCCTCACACTAAACTTCAACCTAAACATCACCCAAACCCTAACCGTCACCCTAACCTAACCCTAACCCTCACCCTCACCCTAACCCTCACCCTAACCCTTATCCTCACCCTAACACTAACTCTAACACTAACCATAACCCTCACACTAGCCGTAAACGTTACCCTAACCCTAACCCTAACCATAACCTTCACCCTCACCCTCACCCTAAAACCAACCCTAACCCTAAACCTCACCCTCACCCTCGCCCTCACCCTCACCCTAACCTTCAACCTCACCCTAAATATCACCCTAACCCTAACCCTCACCCTAATCCTACACCTCAACCTAACCCTCACCCTCCCCTAACCCACACACTAAACCTAACCCTCAACCTAACCATAACCATCACCTTAATCCTAACCCTCACCCTCACTTACACCCTCACTCTAAGCCAAACACTAACCCTGACCCTAATCCTAACCCTAAACCTAAACCTAACGCTAACGCTAACCCAAACCATCACCCTCAACCTCACTCTCAGCTGCACCCTCAACCTAACACTCACACTCACACTCACCCTTACCCTAACCCGCAACCTCACTTTAAACATCACCCTAACCCTAACCCTCACCCTAACCCTAACCTTAACCCTCACCCTAACCCTAACCCTAACCCTAACGCTATACCTAAACCCCACCCTCACCCTAACCCTAACCCTAACCCTTATCCTCACACTAACACTAAACCTAACCCTCACCCTCACCCTCTCCCTCACCCTAACCCTCAATCTAACCCTAATCCCCCACCATAACCATAACCCTAACACTCATCCTCACCCTAACCCTAACTCTAATCCTAACCTTCACCCTAACCCTCACACTAACACTCATGCAAATCATAACCCTCTATCTAACCCTCACCTTCACCCTAATATTTACCCTCACCCAAACTTAATCCTAACCCTCACACGAAACCTAACCCTCACCCTAACTCTAACTGTAAACTTAACCCTAATCCTAAACCTCGCCCTCACACTCACCCTCACCCTATGCCTAACCCTCACCCTCAACCTCACCCTAACACTTACCCTCAAAATTAACATCACGCTAACCCCAACCCTCATCCTCACTAACCCTAACCGTAATTCTAACCCTAAACCTTACACTCACCCTAACCCTCACCCTAATCCTTACTGTCACCTTAACACTAACCCTAACCCTCACACTAAACCTAACCCAAACACTAACTCTAACCTTACCCCTCAGCCTAACCCTCATGCTAAACCAAACCATAACCCTAATCCTCACCCTGTCCTTAAACTTAACACAAACACTCACCCTAACCCTCACACTCACCCTAACCCTAATGCTAAACCGAAACCTCACCCTCACCCTAATACTCACCATAACCCTTACACTCACAACCTAACCTTAACCCTCACCCTCAACCAATACCTCACCCTAACACTTACCCACACCCTAACCCTGACACTTACCTTAACCCTAACCCATCATTCACCCTAATCCTCAGCCCAACCCTAACACTCACCCTCACCCTAACCCTCACCCTAACCTTAACCCTCACCCTACCCCATAAACTAACACTAAACCTAACCCTCACACTAATCCTAAACATAACCCTCAGCCTAACACTTATCCTAACCCTAAACCTGACCTTAACCCTGACCCTAACCCTAACTCTCACACTAATCCTAACCCTAACCGTCAGCCTAACCCTTATCTTAAGCATAACTCTAACACTAACCCTCACACTAAACCTAACCCTAACCAGTATCCTAACCCTAACCCTCACCCTCACCATCCCTATCACCCTCAGGCTAACCCTAACTCCAACACTAAACCTAACCATAACACTCACCCTCACCCTCACCCTCACCCTCACCCTAACCCAAACCCTAACCCTAACCCTAACCCTCACCCTAATTCTCACCTTAATCCCAACAATAAACCTAACACTCACACTCAACCTAACCCTCACCCTAACACTTATCCTCACACTAACAATAAATCTAACCCTAACCCTTACCCTCACACTAACCCTAAACCTCACCCTTACCCTAAACCTACCGCGCTCCCTAACCCTCACCCTAAACCTAACCCTAACCCTAACCCTTTCCCTAATGCTAACCCTAATAGTAACCCTCACCCTCATACTAAACATCAAACTAACGCAAATCCTCACCCTAACCCTAACGCTAACCCTCACCATAACCCTACCCCTCAACCTAAACATTACCCTCCCCTAATCCTCACCCTAACTATAACGCTAACCCTTACCTGAACGAAGACCTGACCCTCACCCTCACCCTCAAGCTAACCCTCCCCCTCACCCTCAAGCTAACTCTCACCCTCACATTATCCCTCACCCTAAACCTAACCATAACCCTCACCCTCACCCCAAACCTCACAGTCACCCTAACACTCAACCTAACCCAAACCCTCACCCACACCCTAACCCTCACACTCACCTGAAGCCTAAAACTTACCCTAACCCTAAACCTCACCCTAAACATCACCCCAACCCTAACCCTCAACCGAACCCTCATCCTCACCCTAAGAGTCACCCTCACCCTAAACTTCACCCTCACAATAAACATGACCCTAACCCTACCCCTCAGCCTAACCCTAACCCTCTACCTAAACCTAACCCTCACCCAGACCCTCACCCTCACCGTAACCCTAACCCTAACACTCACCCTAACCCTTACCCTAACCCTAACCCTCACACTAAACCTAACCTTAACCCTTACCCTCACCATAACCCTAAACCTAACCCTAACCCTAACGCTAACCCTAACTGTCACCTTCACCCTAATCCTCACACGGACCCTTACCCTCACCATAACCCTAACCGTAACCCAACCCTAATCCTCACCGTAAACCTAAACCTTGCCCACAACCTAACCATCACAATCACCCGAACCCTCATCCTTAACATAACACTCACACTAACTCTAACCCTAATCCTTATCATAAACTTAACCCTCACCCTAAGCCTAATCCTAAACCTAACCCTTAACCTAACCCTCACCCTCAAATTAACCTAACCCTCACCCTCAAATTAACCTAACCCTCACCCTAATGCTCACCCTATCCCTAATGCTAAACCTACCCTTCAACCTCACCCTAACCCTCACCCTAAACCTTATCCTCACCCTAACCCTCACCCGAACACTAACACTAACCCTCACATTAAAACTAATCCTAACCCTATACCTCACCCTAACCCTAACCCTAACCCAAAACCTAAACCTCACACTCACCCTAACCTTCATGCTAACACTTACCCTCAACCTAACCCTATCCCTAACCCTCACCGTAACCTTAAACCTCAACCTAAACCTGACTCTCACCCTAACCCTAACCCTAAACCAAACCCTTATACTAAACCTAAACCTCACCCTAAACCTAACCCTCTGCATAACAGTAACCATCACACTAACCCTAACACTAAGCCTCACCCTCACCCTCACCCTCACACTAACCCTAACCCTCACCCTAACCATAACAGTAAACCTAATGCTAAACCTAAAACTCACCCTCACCCTAACCCTCACCCTAACCCTAACCCTTACCCTAACCCTCACCCTAACCCAATCCCGACACCTCAAGCTAACTCTCACACTAACCCTAAACCTAACCCTAACACTAACCCTAACCCTAAACCTAAAACTAAACCTCACCCACACCCTAAAACTCACCCTAAGCCTAACGCTCAACCACACCCTAACCTTCACCCGAACCCGAAACCTCACCCTAACACGAGCACTCACCCTCACCCTAACCCTCACCCTCACAATAAACATCCCACTAACCGTAACTCTCACCCTAACACTATCCCTAACCCTCAACCTAAACCTAACCTTCATCCTAACCCTAACCCTCACCCTGACCCTCACCCAACAGCAACCCTAACTCTCACCCTAACACTTACCATAACCCTAAACCTCACCCTAAACCTAATCCTCACCCTAACATTATCCCTCACACTAAACCTAACCCTAACATTCACCCTGACCCTCAAACTCACCCTCACCCTAACTCTCACACTCACCCGAAGCCTAAACCTTAACCTAACCCTAAACCTCACCATAAATATCACCCTAACTCTAAACCTCACCCGAACCTGAACCCTCACCCTAACACTCACCCTCACACTAACCTTCACCCTCACAATAAACATCACCCTAACCCTACCCCTCAGCCTAAACCTATCCCTCTACCTAATCCCAAAGCTCATCCTGACCCTCACCGTAACCCTAACCCTAACCATAACCCTCACCCGAAAATTTACCCTAACCCTATCCCTCACCCTAAAACTAGCCCTCACCCTAAACCTAACCCTCACACTAACACTAACCTTAACCCTCACCCTCACAATACCCCTAAACCTAACCCTAATCCTAGCACTAATCCTCACCCTCATCTTCACCCTCACCCTAACCCTAACTCTCACTTTAACCCTCATCCTAAACCTAATGCTAACCCTAACCCTCAACTTCACCCTAAACCTCACCCTAAACCTTACCCGCACCATAAACCTAACCGTAACCCTAACCCTAATCCTCACCCTAACCCTGACCCTCGCCCACAACCTAACCTTCAACATCACCCGAACCCTGGTCCTCACCCTAACACTCACACTAACTCTAACGCTAACCCATATCCTAAACCTAACCCTCACCCTCACCCTCACCATAAGCCTAAACCTAACCCTAATCCTAAACCTAACCCTCACCCTTACCCTAAACCTAACCCTCAACCTAACGCTTTCCCTATCCCAAATGCTAACCCTACAGCTCACCCTCACCCTAATCCTCACCCTAAGCCTAAACCTAACACTTACCTAAACACAAACCTCACCTTCACCCTAACCCTCATCCTCATCCTAGCCCTCACCCTAACATTAACCCTCATCTAACCCTAACTCTAACCCTCACCCTCACCCTAACCCTAACCCTACACCTAACCCAGCACTCATCCTAACCCTAAACCTAAACCTAATGCTAACCCTAAAACTCACACTCACCCTAAACCTCACGCTAAACCTTACTGTCACCATAACCCTAACACTAACACTCACACTAAACCTAACCCTCACCCTAACCCTAACCCTACCCCTCAGCCTAACCCTCACCCTTAACCTAAACCTAAGCCAAATTGTCCCCCTATCCTTAACCTTAACCCAAACCCTCACCCTATCCCTCAACCTCACACTAACCCTAAACCTAATCCTCACCCTATCCGTAACCCTAACCCTAAGACTCACACTCACCCTAACCCAAAACTTCACCAATCCTCACCCTAAATCTCACCCTCAACTTATCCCTCACCATAAC
This sequence comes from Dipodomys merriami, assembly GCF_024711535.1. Lineage (NCBI taxonomy): Eukaryota > Metazoa > Chordata > Mammalia > Rodentia > Heteromyidae > Dipodomys > Dipodomys merriami. The sequence goes on along the minus strand of NW_027206490.1, from coordinate 2,406,259 downwards.
CCTTACTTAATCCTAACCCTAACCCTAACCCTAAAACTCACACTACCCTAACCCTCACACTAACCCTAAACCTACTCCACAGCCTAACCCTCATCCTAACCCTAACCCTAACCCTAACCGTTACCCTCACCCTCACCCTCAACCTAACGCTAACCCTCACCCTCACCTTCACACTCACCCTTAGCCTAACCCTAAACCTAACCCTAATCCTAAACCTACCCCTCACCCACACACTCACCCTAACCCTCACACGCCCCCTCACCCTCAACCAAACCCTCACCCTCACCCTAACGCTCACACTCACCCTATCCCTAACCCTAACCCTAACCCTCACCCTAACCCTAATCCTCACACTCACCCTCACCATCACACTCACCCTAACCTTCACCTTCACCCTCACCATCACCCTAACCCTAAACTAACCCTCACGCTAACCCTAACCCTAACCTTCCCCCTCACTCGAACCTCCACCCTTACCCTAAACATCACCCTATCCCACTCACCTTAACCCTCACCCTCACCCTAAAACTCAACCTCACCCTAGACCTTACCCTAACCCTAACCCTAAACGTAACCCTCACCCTCACCCTCACCCTCACCTTAACCCTAACCCTAACACCCACCCTAATCCTAACCCTCACCCTAACCCTAACCTTCGCCCTCACCCTCACCCTAATACTAACCCTAACACCAACCCTAACCCTCACCCTCACCATAACCCTCACCCTAACGCTAAGTCTAACACTAACCCTCACTCTAATCCTAACCCTCACCCTAAACCTAAACTTCAGCCTCACCCTCACCCTAAACCTAACCCTAACACTAACATAAAACCTCCCCCTCCCCCTCCCCTTCCCCTATCCTTATCCTCACCCTAACCCTAACCCTAACCCTAATCCTAACTCTCACACGAACCATAACCTTCACCCTAAACCTAACCCTAATCCCAACCCTCAGCCTAGCCTCAACCTAATCCTAACCCTTAGCCTCACCGTAACACTAACCATAAACCTAACCCTCACACTAACACTAACCCTCACACAAACCCTAACCCACATAGTCACCTGAAGCTTCAACATCACCCTAACCCTCACCCTCACAATAACCTTCACCCTAACCCTAACCCAAACCGGAAACCTAAACCTCACATTAAACCTAATCCTCACCCTATCCCTAACCCTAACCCTAACCCTCACACACACCCTCGCCCTCACATTCACCTCACCCTAACCCTAAAACTAACCCTTACCCTAACCCTAACCCTAAACCTCACACGAACCCTAACCCTCAAGCTAAACCTGACCCTACCCCACAGCTTGAACCTCATCCTAAACCAAACCCTAAACATAACCCTCACCCTAACTCTAACCCTAACCTTAAACCTAACCCTCACCCAACCCTAACCCTCACTCTCACCTCACACTCAGCCAAACCCTAAACCTAATCCTAAACTTAACGTTCATCCACACCCTCACCCTGACTATAACCCTAACCCTAACACTAATCCTCACCCCCACACTTACCTGAACTATCACCCTCACCCTAAACCTCACCCTAATCCTCACACTCACACTAACCATCACCCTGTTATCCTCACACTAAACCTAACTCTAATCCTAACCGTAACCCTCACACTAACCCTAACCCTCACCCTAACCCTAACCCTCACCCTAAACCTAATGCTACCCCTCACCCTAACACTCACCCTTACCCTAATACTAACCCTAAACCTCAACTTCGACCTAACCCTAAGCCTAACCCTCATCCTCACTCTAACCCTCATTGTCACCCTGACACTCACGCTAAACCTAACCTTCACACACACCCTCACCCTCACCCTCACCCTCACACTCACCCTAACCCTCACCCAAACCCTGACCCTCAGCCTAACACGAACCCAAACCCTAACCCTCACACTAACCATAATTCTCACCCTAAGCCCATCCCTAACCCTAACCCTAACACTCAATATCACCCTAACCCTAACCTTAAACCTAACACTCACCCTCACCCTAAACCTCTCACTAACCCTAATCCTAAACCAAACCCTCACCCTAACACTCAACCTCACCCTCACCCTCAACCTCATCATAACCCTCACCCTAACCCTAACTCTCACGCTAACACTAACCCTAACCCTCCCCCTCACTCGAACTTTCACACAAATCCTAAACATCACACTAACCCAAACCCTCACCTTAATCCTCACCCTCAACCTAATCCTCACCCTAACCTAACCCAAAACCTTACCTAAACTAAACACACACCCTCACCCTCAACCTAACCCTCACACTAACCCTAACCCGAACCCTAATCCTCACACTAACCCTAACCCGAACCCTAACCCTAATACTAAACCTCAGCCTAACACTGATCCTAACCTTAACACTAACCCAACCCCGAATCCTCAACCTAAACCTAACCCTAACCCGAACCCGAACCTGAAGCCTCACCCTAAGCCTAACACAAACCCTAACCCTAATCCTAAACCTAACACTCACCCACACCCTCAGCCTAACTCTCACCCTAACACTAACCCTAATCCTCATACTCCCACTCACACTCACCTAAACACTCACACTTACCCCTCACCCTACCCCTCACCCTCACCCTAACCCTAACCCTAAACCTCACTCTAAAGCTAACCCTAACCCTAACCCTCACCCTAACCCTAACACTAACCCTCACCCTAACCCTAAATCTTAACCTAACCCTAATCCTAAGCCTAACCCTCATCCTTAACCTAACACTTACCCTAACCCTAACCCGAACACTTACCCTAAACCTCACATTTAACCTAATCCTCACCCTGACAATAACCCTAACTCTTACCTAACCGAAACCCTCACCTTCACCCTCATTCTCAACCTAACCCTCACCCTCACCCTAGACCTAACCTTAACCCTAACCCTAACCCTAACCATAACCTTCACCGTCACCTTCACTGTCACCCTCAGCCTTACCAGAACCCTAACCCAAATCGTAACCCTTACCCTCACCCTCAAACTCACACTCACCCTAAACCTCAACCTCACCGTAGCCCTCACCCTAAACCTAAACCTCCCCCTAACCCTAACCCTAAACCTCACTCTTACACTAACCCTAACCCTAACTCTAACAATAACCCTAACCCTAACCCTAATCCTAACCCTAACCCTCACCCTAAGCCTAACCCTAACCCTAAAATTCACGCTAAACGTAATCCTAAACCTAACCCTCACCCTCACTGTCACAGTCACCCTAAACCTGACCCTCAAACTCACCCTCACCCTAACCCTCACACTAACCCTAACCCTCACCCTATCCCAAACCCTAACCCTCACACTCACCCTCACACTCAGCCAAACCCTAAACCAAACCCTAATCCTAACCCTAAACCTCACACTCACCCTAACCCTAACCCTAACAATAACGCTCAAAATCACCCTCACCCTCACACTTACCGTAACCCAAACCCTAAACCTAATCCTAACCCTAAACCTCACACTAACCCTAAACCTATCCCTATAACTCACCCTAGCCCGAACCCTAACCCACACCCTCACACTAACCCTCACCCTAAGCCTACTCCTAACCCTCACCATAAACTTCACCCTAATAATAACCCTCACCCTAATCCTAAACCTAACACTCACCATAAACCTCACCCAAACCCTCACCCTAACCCCAACCCTACCCCTCAACCAAACCCTCATCCTAATAGTAACCCTAACCTTCACCCTAAGGCTAACCCTCACCCTCACGCTCACCCTCAGCCTAACCCAAGCCCTAACCCTAATCTTAAACCTAACCTTCACCCCCTCCCTTACCCTAATCCTAACCATAACTCTAATGCTAACCCTCACACTCACACTCAACTTAACCCTAACCCTAACAATAACTGTAATCTTAACCCTAACCCTAATCCAAACCCTAACCCTCACCCTCAGCCTCACCAAATTCTAACCCTAACCCTAATCCTAAACGTAACACTCACCCTCAACCTATCCTTCAACCTAACCATTACTCTAATTCTCAAGCTAACCCTATTGCTAACCCAAAATCTCACCCTCACCCTAAACCTCATTCTAACTCTAAAGCTCACAATAACCCTAACCCTAACCCTAATCCTCACCCTAACCCTAAACCTCAACCACAACTTAACACTCAACCTCACCCGAACCCTAACCCTCACGTTCACACTCACTCTAAACCTAAACTAACCCTAACCCTACACTTAACCCTCAACCTCACCCTCACTCTAAACCTAACTCTAACGCTAACCCTCTCTCTCACCCTAAATATCACCCTAACCCTAACCCTAACACTAACCTTAACCCTAACACTCACCATAACCCTCACCCTAACACTAACGCTAAACCTAACCCTCACCCTGACCCTAACCCTCATCCTCACACTAAGCCTAACCTTATACATAACCCTAACCCTCACACTAACCCTAACCCTCACCCTAACCCTAACCCTACCACTCACCCTAAACTTCACGTTTACCCTAAGACTAACGCTAACCCTCACCGTAATCCTAAACCTATCCTTAACCCGCAACCTCACCCTAACACTCACCATCACCCTAAAACTCACCCGAACCCAACTCTTACCCACACACTAACCCTCAGCCCCACCCTCACCCTCACCCTCACCCAAACCGTCAACCTCACCCTAAACCTCACCCTCAACCTAAACATCACCGTAAACCTAACCCTCAACCTAACCCCAACCCTAACCCTCACCCTAACCCTAACCCTCACCCTCAATCTAACCCTCATCCTCACACTAATCCTCACCCTAACCCTATCCCTTACCTAACCAAAAACCTCAACCTCACCCTCACCCTCACCCTCACACTAACCCTAACATTAATGCTAACTCTAACCTTGACCTTCACCCTAAACATCAAAGTAACCCTTACCCTTACCCTAACACTAACCCTCACCTTCACCCTAACCATCAAAGTAACCCTTACCCTTACCCTAACACTAACCCTCACCCTCACCCTAACCCTTATCCTCAAACTAACACTAACCCTATACATACCCCTAACCCTCACACTAACCCTAACCCTACCCCTCACCCTAATGCTCAACCTAACCCTAATCCTAATCATCACACTAACGCTAACACTCACCGTCACCCTCACCCTCAGCCTCAGCTTAACCCTAACCTTAACCCAAATCCTAAACCTAACCCTCACCCCCACACTCACCCTAACACTAACCCTAACCCTAATGCTAACACTCACCCTCACCTCAACCTAACCCTAAACCTAAACCTAACAATAACTGAAACCCTAACCCTAAACCTAATCCTAACCCTAACCCTCACACTAACCATAAACCTAACCCTATAACTCTCGCTAGCCCTAACCCTAACCCTCACCCTAACACTAAACCTCACCCTAAGCCTACCCCTAACCATCACACTAAAATTCACCCTAATCATAACCCTCACCCTAACCCTAAACCTAACTCTCACCCTAACCCTCAACCTAACCCTCACCCTAACACTAACCCTGCCCCTCAACCTAACCCTCATCATAACAGTAACCCTCACCCTCACCCTAACACAAATCCTCACCCTCACTGTCACCCTCACCCTCAGCCTAACCCAAACCTTAACCCTAATCTTAAACCAAACCTTCACCCCCTCCCTCACCATAATCCTAACCATAACGCTAATGCTAACCCTCACACTCACACTCAACTTAACCCTAACCCTAACCCTAACAATAATTTAACCTTAACCCTAACCCTAATCCTAACCCTAACCCTAACCCTCAGCCTCACCAAAACTCTAACCCTAAGCCTTATCCTAAACGTAACACTCACCCTCACCCTATCCCTAAACCTAAACCTTACACTAATCCTCAAACTAAACCTATTGCTAACCCAAAATCTCACCCTCACCCTAAACCTCATTCTAACTCTAAAGCTCACTATAACCCTAACCCTAACCCTAATCCTCACACTGAGCCTAAACCTCAACCACACCCTAACACTCAACCTCACCCGAACCCTCACACTCACGTTCACACTCACTGTAACCCTAAACCTAAACCTAACCCTACACCTAACCCTCACCCTCACCCTCACCCTCACCCTCACCCTAAACCTAACCCTAACCCTCACCCTCACCCTAAATATCACCCTAACCCTAACACTAACACTAACCCTAACCCTCACCGTAACCCTCACCCTATCCCTAACACTAACCCTAACCCTCACCCTCACCCTAACCCTCATCCTCACACTAACCCTAACCTTATACCTAACCCTAACCCTCACACTAAACCTAAGCCTCACCCTAACCCTAATCCTACCACTCACCCTAAACCTCACGCTTACCCTAACACTAATGCTTACCCTCACCCTAATCCTAAACCAAACCCTAACCCTCACCCTCACCCTAACACTCACCATCACCCTAAAACTCACCCGAAACCCAAACCTTACCCACACACTAAACCTCACCCCCACCCTCAACATCACCCTCACCCCAACCGTCACTCTCACCCAAAAACTCACCCTCAACCTAAACATCACCGTAAATCTAACCCTCACTCTAACCCCAACCCTAACCCTCACCCTAACCCTAAACCTCACCCTCAATCTAACCCTCATCCTCACACTAATCCTCAGCCTAACCCTATGCCTTACCAAACCGAAACCCTCAACCTCACCCTCACCCTCACACTAACCCTAACCTAAATGCTAACCCTAACCCTGACCCTCACCCTAATCATCACCGTACCCCTTACCCTTACCCTAACACTAAACCTCACCCTCAACCTAACCCTCACCCTTACCCTTATCCTCACACTAACACTAACCCTATACTTAACCCTAACCCTCACACTAACCCTAACCCTCACACTAACCCTAAACCTACCCCTCACCCTAATCCTCACCCTAACCCTAACCCTAACGCTAACCCTAACCCTAATCATAAACTGAACCCTAACCCTAGCCCTCACCCTAAACCTAAACCTCAACCTAAACCTAACCCTCACCCTAACCCTAACCCTAACCGTCACACTAAACCTCAAATTCACCCTCCCCCTCACCCTAAGCCTAACCCTAGCCCTCACCCTAAGCCTAACCCTAGCCCTCACCCTAAACCTCACCCTAACGCCAGCCCTAACCCTCACCATACTCCTAACACTCACCATACCCCTTATCCTCACACTAACCCTAAACCTAAACGTAACCCTACCACTAACCCTAACCCTCACACTAACCCTAACCCTATGCCTCACCCTATCCCTCACCCTAACCCTAACTAACTCTAACTCTCACCCTAAACATAACCCTAAACCTCACCCTCACCCTAAACCTCCCCGTCACCCTAACCTTCAACCTAACACTAAACCTCACCAACACCCTAACCCTCACCTGAAACAGAACCCTAACCCTCACCCTAACACTCCCCCTCAAACCTAACGCCAACCCTAACCCTCACCCTAATCCTAACCCTCACCATAACCCTTATCCTCACACTAACCCTAACCCTAAATGTAACCCTATCACTAACCCTAACCCTCACCCTTACTCTAAACCTACACCTCACCCCAAACCTCACCATCCCCCTAAAACTAACCCTAAACCTCACCCCAAAAAAAGCTAACCCTAACCCTCACACTCAACCTAAAACTCACGGTCACACTAAACCTCACTGTAACCCTAACTCTCACACACACCCTAACCCTCACACTTATCCGAAACCTAATCCTCACCCTAACCCTCACCCTCAACTTAAACCTCACCCTAACAATAATCCTAAATCTTACCTGACTGAAACCCTCACCCTCACCCTCACTCTCACACTAACACACAGGCTCACCCTAGCCCTAACCCTCACCCTAACTCTAACCCTTACCCTCACTCCCACCCTCGCCCTCAGCCTAACCCTAACCCTAACCCTAAATCTCACCCTCATAATCACCTTAACCCTAATCCTAATGGTAACCCTCACCCTCAAACTAACCCTAACCCTAACGCTAGCCCTAACAATGACCCTAACCCTAACCCTAACCCTAATCCTAACACTAACCCTCACCCTAACCCTAAAACTCACCCTAAACTTTAACCTCAAACTAACCTAACTCTATCCCTAAACCTAATCCTCAAACTAAAACCAGCCCTCACCCTAACCCACACACTAACCCTCACCCTCGCCCTCAGCCTAACCCTAACCCTTACCCTAGCCCTCAGCTTAACCCTCACACAAAACCTCACACTAAACCTAACGCCAACCCTAACCCTCACCCTAATCCTAACCATCACCATAACCCTTATCCTCACACTAACCTAACCCTAAACCTAACCCTAACACTAACCATAAACCTCACCCAAACCCAAACACTACCCCTCACCTTACCCCTCACCCTAACCCTAACATTAACTCTAACTCTCACCCTAAACATAACCCTATCCCTGACCCTCATCCTAACCCTCACCGTCACCCTAACCTTCACCCTAACACTAACCTTCACACACACACTAACCTTCACGTGAAACCGAACCCTAACCCTCACCCTAAACCTCACCCTCACCCTAAACATCACATTAACCCTAATCCTCACCCTAACCCTCACACTAAACCTCAACCTTAACCTAATCCTCATCCTAACCCTAACCCTAAACCTAACCCTTACCCTCAACCCTTCCCTCGCCCTCAGGCTAACCCTAACCCTAAACCTATCACTCACCCTCAACCTCACCCTTACCCTAACACTCACCCTAGCCCTCACCCTAACCCTAACCCTAATCCTAACCCTAACACTAACCCTCAGCCTCTCCCTCTGCCTAATCCTAACCCTAACCGTAATCCTAACAATAAAACTCACCCTCACCCTAACCTTAACCCTAACACTAACCCTTACCGTCACCCTCACCCTCACACTCACCCTAACACTCACCATCACCCTCAACCCTCACCCTAAACCTCAACCTCACCCTAAATATCACCCTAACCGTAACCCTCACCCTAACCCTAAAACTCTCCCTAAACTCAAAATAACCCTAACGCTTATCCTAACCCTCACTCTCTCCCTAACCCTCACCATAACCCTTATGCTCACACTAAACCTAACCCTAACCCTCACACTAACCCTAACTCTCACACTAAACCTAATCCTAACCCTCACCCTAACCCTCACCCTAACCCTAACCTTTACGCTAACCATTACCTTAAACATAATGCTAACCCACACCCTCACCTTAACCCTCACCGTCACCCTAACCTTCACCCTAACCGTCACCCATAACCTAACACTCCCCTGAACCTGAACTCTAACCCAAACCCTAACCCTCACCCTCACCCTAAACATCACCCTAAACCTAACCTTCACCCTAACTCTAATCCTAACCCTCTCAATAACCCTAAACCTCACACTAACCCCCACACTCAACCTAAACGTCACCCTAACAATAACCCTAAGCCTTACCAAAACGAAACCCTCACCCTCACCCTAGCCCTCACCTTAACCCTCACCCTAACTTTAACCCTACCGCTCAACCTAACCCTCACCCTAACAATGACCCTAACACTAACCCTAACCCTCACGACACCCTAACCCTCAATGTCACCCTTACCCGACCCTAAACCTAAAACTAAACCACACCCTAACCCTCACACTTACCGGAACCCTCACCCTCACCCGAAATCTCACACTCATCCTAACCCTCACCCTCACCCTAAACATCACCCTAACCATAACCCTCACTGGAAACCTAACCTCATCCCTACCTTAACCCTAACCCTCAACCTAACCCTAACCCTCACACTAACCCTCACCCTAAACTTTAACCTCACACTAAACCTAACCCTCACCCTAACCCTCACACTGACCATAAGGCTCACCCTAACCCTAACCCTACACCTCAACCTAACCCTCAACCTAACAAATACACTAACCCTAACCCTAAACCTTACCCTCACCCTAACCCTCACCGTCACCCTAACCTGACCCTAACACTAACCCTAAACCACACCCTAACCCTCACACTCACCTGAAACCTCACCCGAACCCGAACCCTCACCCTAATCCTCACCCTAACGTTAAACCTAACCCTAATCCTAAACCTTACACTAACCCTAACTCTAACTCTATCCCTCACCCTAACCCTAACCCTAACCCTAACCCTCACCCTAACCCTCATCCTAAGCCTAACGCTAACCCTAAACCTCACCCTCACCCTAACCTTAACCCTACCCCTAACCCTCACCCTAAGCCTAAACCTTACCCTAAACCTAACCCTAACCCTAACCCTTACACTAACCCTAACCCTCACCCTAACACTAACACTACACCTCACCCGAATCCTCACCATCACCATAAAAATAACCCTAACCCTCACCCCAAAAAAAGCTAACAGTCACCCTAACACTCAACCTAACTCTCACCATCCCACTAACCCTCACCGTATCCCTAACCATCACGCACACCCTAACCCTCACACTCACCCGAACCCTAACCCTCACCCTAACCCTCACCCTCACCCTAAACATCACCCCAACCCTACCCCTCAACCTAACTATAAACCTTACCCTTACCCAAACCCTATCTGTCACACTAAACCTCACCCTCTATTTAAACCTCACCCTAACAATAACCCTAACTCTTACCTAACCGAAACCTAACCCTAATCCTCACCGTAACCCTAACCATCACCTTCAACCTCACCCTCACCCTGATCCTCATCATAAACCTAACCCTAAGACTTTCCTAACCGGAACCCTCACCCTCACCCTAACCGTCACCCTCACCCTCACCTTCACCCAAGCCCTCACCCAAAAACTAACCCTAACTCTCACCCTCACCCTCACCCCCACCCTAAGCCTAACCCTAACCCTAACCCTAACCTCAACCTCAACCTCCCTCTCCCCATCACACTAACCCTAACCCTAATCCTAACCCTAATGCAAAACTAGCCATCACTTTCACACTAACCCTAACCTACAGCTTAAACCTAACCCTAACCCTAACCCTACCCCTACACCTCACCCTCACCCTAACCCTCTCCCTCACACTAGCCCTCACCCTAAACCTAACCCTCAAACTAACCGTAACCCTAACCCTCTCCTTCACCCTAACCCTCACTTTCAACCTAAACTAACCCTAAACTTTACCCTAACCCTAACCCTAACCCTAACAGTAACATTAACCCTCACGCTAACCCTCACCCTAACCCTTACCCTCGCCCTAACCCTAACTCTAACCCTAACATTAACCCTCACCCTAACACTCACCCTAACCCTAAGCCTAACCGTAACCCTCACCCTCACCCTAACCCTCACCGTAACCCTTACCCATACATGAACACTAAACCTAACACTCAGATTAACCCTCATATTAAACTTAACCCTAAACCTAACCCTCACCTTACCCTTAACCCTAAGACTAAACCTAACACTCACCCTAACCCTAACACTCACACTCAACTTCAACCTTATCCTAAGTCTAACCCTAACAATAACCCTAATCCAAACCCTAACCCTCACCCTCACCCTCACCCTAACTCAAAACCTAACCCTAAACAAACCCTCACCCTAACCCTAAACCTATCCCTACACCTCACCCTAATCCTAACCCTAATCCTCATCCTAACCCTCACCCTAACCCTCACCCTCACCCTAAACCACACCCTCACCTTTATCCTAACACTAACCCTAACCCTAACCCTAACCCTAACCCTCACACTAACACTAACTTGACCCTATACCTAACCCTACCCCTCACCATAACCCTCATCCTAACACTAACCCTAACCCTAACCCTCACCCTAACACTAACCATAATCCTAACGCTCACCCTCACGCTAACGCTCAACATCACCCTAACATTCAGCTGAAACCTAACCCTCACCCACACCCTAACCCTCATCCTCACCCGAACCCTCACTCTCACCCTAAACATCACCCTAACCCTAACCTTCACCCTAACCCCTACCCTAAACCTCACCCTAATCCTAACGCTCAACCTAACCCTCACCCTCAACCTAATCCTCACCCTAAACCTAACCTTAACCCTTACCTAACCCTAATCCTAACCCTCAACCTCACCCTCACCCTAAACCTAACCCTAACCCTAAACCTCACCGTAACCCTAACCCTAACCCTAAATCTAACCCTAACCGTCTCCCTCACCCTAACTCTCACCCTCACGCTAAACATTACCCTCACCCTAACCCTCACCCTACACCTAACCCTCAACCTAACGCTCACCCTAACCCTAACGAAAACCCTAACACTCACCCTCACCCTAACCTTTAACCATACACTAACCCTAAGTCTAACCCTAACCCTTACCCTCAAACTAACACTAACAATCATCCTAATTCTAACCCTATCACTCACCCTAACCCTCACCCTAAGCCTAAACCTAACCCTAACACTAAGCCTCACCCTAAACCTCACCCTAACCCTAACCCTCACCATCACCCTCAACTTCAGCCTAACCCAAAACCTAACCCTAATCCTAACTCTAACCCTCACATTCACCCTAAACCTAACCCTCACCGTCACCCTCACCCTCAACCTCACCCTCACCCTAACTCTGACCCTCGCCCTAAACATCACCCTAACCCTAACCCTCACCCTAACCCTAACCTTAACCCTAACACTAACCCTAACCTTCACCCTAATCTTTATCCTCATACTAACCCTAATTCTAACCCTATCCCTAACCCTAATAATAACACTAACCCTAACCATAACCCTAATCCCAAAAGTAACACTCACTCTAACGCTACCACTAACACTCACCCTCACACTCAATCTAACCCTAACCCTAACCCTAATCCTCACCCTCACCCTCACCCTACTTCTAACCCTAACCCTCACCCTCACCCTACCCCTTATCCTCACACTAACATTAACTCTATACATAACCCTAACTTTCACACTAATGCTAACCCTCACCCTAAGCCTAACACTACCCCTCACCCTAACCATAACATTAACCCTAACACTCTTCCAAACCCGAATACTCACCGTCACCCTAAAACTCACCTGAACACTAACCCTCACACACACCCTAACCCTCATCCTCAGTGAACCTGAAACTGTACACGAACCCTCAGCTTCACCCTAACCCTCACCCTCAACCTAAACATCACCCGGACCCTAACCCTAACCCTAACCCTAACCCTCAACCTAAACCTCAACCTCACCCTACCCCTCACCCTAACCCTAACCCTCAAACTCACCCTCACCTCACCCTAAGCCTAACCTTAACACTAACCATAATCCTAAACCAAAACCTCACCCTCACCCTAACCCTAAACCTAACCCTCACCCGCACCCTCAATTTAACCTTCACCCTAACTCTAAACCTTACCCCAACCCTCACCCTTCCCCTAAAACTAACACTCACCCTAAACCTCACCATAACCCTCACACTAACCCTAACCCTCACCCTAACCCTAACCCTCACTCTCAACCTCACCCTCACTTTCACCTTCATCCTAAAACTACCCCTAACTCTAATCCTAACCCTAACCGTCACCTAACCCTAACCCTCACCCTAACACTCACCCCTAACCCTAACCCTCACCCTAACCCTAACCCTCACATTTACCCTAACCCTAACACCCACCTGAACCCTCACCCTCACCTGAACCCTCACCCTCACGCTAATCCTCACACTAACCTTAACCCACACCATAACCCTAAACCATACCCTGACCCTAATCCTAACTCTAACCTTCACCCTAACCCTAACCCTCACCCTAACCCTCGCCTTAACCCTAAAGCTAACCGTAACACTCACTTCGCCCCAACCCTAACCCTAACCCTAACCCTAACCCTCACGTAAACTCTAATCCTTCCCCTAAACGTAACCCTAAAACTAACCCTCACCCTAACCCTAAACCTATCCCTAACTCTCAACCTAACCGTCACCCTATCCCTAACGCTAACCCTAACCCTCACTTCACTCTAAACCTAATCCTAACCCTAACCCTCACCCTAACCATAAACTTTACCCTAAACCTAACCCTAAGCCTCAACCTCACCCTAACCCTCATCCTAACACTTATCCTTACACTAAAACTAACCATAACCCTAACCCTAACCCTCAAATAAACCCTAACCCTCACCCTAACCCTAAACCTCCCCCTCACCCTAAACCTCAACCTCACCCTAACCCTAACCCTCACCGAAACCTAACCCTAACCTGCACACTGACCCTAACCCTCACCGTCACCCTAAACCTCACCCTAAACCTAACCCTCTGCCACACCCTAACCCTCACTCTCAACTGAAACCTAACCCTCACCCAAACTCTTACCCTCACCCTAAACATTACCTTAACCCTACCCCTCACCCTAACTCTAACCCTAATCCTCACCCTAACCCTAACCCAAACAATAGCACTCACCCTCAACTTAAACCTCACCCTAACAATAAACCTAACCCTTACCTAACCGAAACCCTCACCCTCACCCTCACTCTCACCCTAACCCTCACCCTCAAACTAGCCCTCACCCTAAACATAACCCTTACCTAACCAAAACCCTCAACCTCTCCCTCACCCTCACCCTAACAATCACCCTCACCGATGCCTCAACCTAAACTTAACCCTCACCATAAACCTAACCTTCACCCTAAACCTCACCCTAAACCTAACGCTAACCCTAACACTCAACCTACCTTAAACCTCACCCTAAACCTTACCTGCACCATAACCCTAACCCTAACCCTAATCCTCACACTAATCCTAATCGTAATTCTCAACCTAAAGCTCACCGTAAACCTAACCCTCACCCTCACCCTAACCCTCACCGTCACCTTAAGCTCACCCTAACCCTAACCGTCACACACACTATAAAACTCACACTCACCCAATCCCTCACCCTCGCGCTAACCCTACCCTAAAACTCACCCTAACCCTAACCGTCACTCTATACCTAACTCTAACCCTCACCCTTATCTAACTGTCCACCTAACCCTCACCCTCAACCTAATACTCTCCTGAACCCTAACCCTATCCCTTACATAACAGAAATCCTCACCCTCACTCTCACCCTAACCCTGACCCTAAACCTGACCCTCACCGTCATCCTAACACTAACCCTAAACCTAACCCTCACCCTAACCCTCACTCTAACCCTAATCCTAAACCTAAGCCTCACCCTAACCCTCACCCTAACACTAACGCTAACCCTAACGTTTACCCTAACCCTAACACTCACTCTAAACCTTACCCTCAAACTAACCCTATCCCTAACTGTAATCCTAAATCTAACCCTCGCACTAACCCTAACACTCACCCTAAACCTAACCCTAAACCTACCCCTCACCCTAAACATCACCCTAACCCTAAACCTCACCCTAAACCAATCCCTAACCCTCACATTCACCCTAACCCTCACCGTCACCCTAAACTACAAACTCACCCACACCCTAACGATAAACCTCACCGGAACCCTAACCATCACCCAAAATCTCACCCTCACCCTAAACCTCACACTAATCCTTACCTTCACGAAAACCCATACCCTAACACTCACTCAACCCTATCTCTCACACTGACCCTCACCCTCAATCTAATCCTCACCCAAACAATAACGCTAACCCTTATCTAACCGAAACACTCAACCTCACCCTCATCCTCACCCTATCTTTTACCCTCACCCTAGCCCTCATCCTAACCCTAACCCTAAACCTCACCCTCATCCTCATCTCTCCCTCAGGATATACCAAACTCTAACCCTAATCCTAAACTTACCCCTCAACCCCACCCTCACCCTAACCCTAACCCTAACCCTAACACTAACACTCACCCTAACCCTAAACCTCACCCTAAACCTAACACTAAACCTCACACTCACCCTAACCCTAAACATAACCATAAAACTCAGCCTAACAAAAATCCTAACCCTATTCCTCACCCTAACTCTAAACCTCACCCTAACCCTAACCCTAATACTCACCCTAACCCTAAAACTCACTCTAACCCTCACCCTAACCCTAACGCTAACCCTAACCCTCACCCTCAAACTAACCCTCAACCTAACCCTTATCCTCACACTAACCCTAACCCTAAACCTAACCCTAACACCCACTCTAACCCTAACCTTCACGCTAACCCGAACCCTACCCCTCAAACTAACCCTCACACTAACTTTAACCCTTTTCTAAACCTTCACCCTAACCCTAACCCTAACCCTCACACTCACCCAAGCCCTCACCCTCATCCTAAATTTTCCCCTCACCCTAAACATCACCCTAACCCTAACCCTCACCCTAAACATAACCCTAACACTCACCCTAATACTCACCATAACCCTAACTCTAACCCTAACCTTCAACCTAAGTGTCACCCTAACCCTAATTCTAACCCTAACACTCACCCTCACCCTACCCCTCATCCTAACACTTATCCTCACACTAAACCTAAAAATAACCATAACCCTAACCCTCACATTAACCCTAACCTCACACTAACCCTAAACCTACCACTCACCCTAAACCTCACCTTCACCCTAACCCTAACCTTAACCCTCACCCCAAACCTAACCCTAACCCGCACACTCACCCTAACACTCACCGTCACCCTAAACCTCACCCTAATGCTAACCCTCACTCACACCCTAACCCTCACTCTCAACCGAACTCTAACCCTCACCCTTACCCTTACTCTCAACCTAAAAATCACCCTAATCCTAACCCTCACCCTAACTCTAACCCTAACCCTAACCCTCAACCTGACCCTAACCCTCACACTAACCCTCACCCTCAACTTAAACCTCACCCTAACAATAACCCTAACCCTTATCTAACCAAAACCCTCACCCTCACCCTCAATATCACCCTAACCCTCACCCTCAACGTAGCCCTCACCCTAACCCTAACCCTAAAGCTAACACCCTCAACCTCACCCTCGACCTCAGCTTAACCATAACCCTAACCCTAACCCTAACACTCACCCTCACCCTCACGCTCACCCAACCCCAAACCCTAACCCTAACCCTAACCCTCACCCTCACCCTAACCCTCACCGTAGCCTTTAACCTCACGCTAACCCTAACTGTAAACCTAACCCTAACCCTCACAGTAAACCTAACCCTCAACCTAACCCTAACCCTACCCCTCACCCTAACCCTCACCCTCACCCTAACACTAAAACTAACCCTAACCCTTACCCTAACCCTAACCCTCACACTAACCCTCACATTCATCCTAATCCTCACCCTAAAAATAACCCTAACTCTTACCTAACCGAAACCCTCAACTTCACCCTTATTCTTACACTAACCCTCACCCTCACCCTAGCCTTCACCTTAACCCAAACCCTAACCCTAACCCTAACCTTCACCCTCATTCTCCCTGTCACCCTCAGCCTAACCCTAACCCTAACCCTAATCCTAACCCTTATCCTCAGCCTAACCCTCACCCTAACCTTCACCCTCACCCTCACTGGCACCCTCAGCATTACCATAACTCTAACGGAAATCGTAACCCTTACCCTCACCCTCACCCTCACACTCAGCCTAAACCTCACCCTCACCATAGCCCTCACCCTAAACCTAAACCTCACCCAACACTAACTCTAAACCTCGCTTTTACCCTAACCCTAACCATAACCCTAACCCTCACCCTAACCCTAACTCTACCCCTCACCCTAACCCTACCCCTCACCCTAACCCTCATCCTAACCCTAAGCCTCATCCTAACCCTAACCCTCACCCTCACCCTCACCCTCACCCTCAGCCTAACACAAACCCTAACCATAATGTTAAACCTAACCCTCACCCCCTCCCTCACCCTAATACTAACCATAACTCTAATGCTAACTCTCACACCCACACTCAAATTAACCCTAACCCTAACCCTAACAAGAACTGTAAATCTAATCCTAACCCTAACCCTCACCCTCAGCCTCACCAAAACTCTAACCCTAACCCTAATCCTAAACCTAACCCTCACCCTCACCCTATCCCCAATCCTAACCCTTGCCCTAATCCTCACCCTTACCCTATTGCTTCAACCTTCAACCTCATCCTCACCCTAAACCCCACTCTAACTAAAGCTCACTATAACCCTAACCCTAAGCCTAACCCTAATCCTCATACTAACCCTAACCCTAACCCTAAGCTGTGGAGAGCTGCGGAAGCCGTGACCAAAGATGGCGTGCCCGTAAGGCGCGGCCACAAAAGCAACATTGTAGCTCCTTGGTAAGATGGCGCTGGCTTCCCCTTCCGTCTTCCCGGTGACGAGTGCTCTCTGTAAAAACAACTCCTTATATGGCTATGACTTTGCTCCTGGTTTGCTTCTGTGTTTGTGAACCTATAGATATATGCCACGTGGCGCTTCGGGATTGGCCATCCAGGAGGCTTATAACTGGAGCACGGGGGGGGGGGGGGAGCGGAGAGAAGTGGGAAGAAGCGGGCAGGAGAGAAGCAGGAGAGAAGCTTGTAACAAGGTCCTGAATAAACTGCATTGAGAAGAATCCCGGGTCGAGTCTTCCTTGCTGGTCGAGGTGGTCGCGACAGCTGGCGGCCCGTACGGGGAATTCAGAACTCTCTGCGGTCAGGGTGGTGCACCGGTAAATTCCCAGGAAAAGGGAGAATCTGCAACAAGAGGGGGGGTAAGTTCCCAGGTGAAGTGGGAATCCGCGATTAAACCGGGCATAATACGGGGCTCTTCTCTGTAGATAAAAGAGAGAGCAGAAACCCGGGAAGAAATAAAATACAGGCCTAAAGTGAAAGTAACAAAAAATAAAATTTTTAATACCTATGATGGGCACCGCTATGTCACATCCAATTTTTCTGGCCCTGGAAGAGCTACTGCGCTCAAAAGGACTGAAGTTAAAGAAGGGTACTTTACAGAGGTTCCTTGAAGAATGCAACATTGTAGCTCCTTGGTTCATAGTGTCTGGGAGCCTTACAATAGCCTCATGGGAAAATTAGGCAGAGATTTGGACTTTGCCTATGAACAGGGCACATTAAAGCAGGAGTCCGCCCCATTTGGAGATTGATTAGTGGCTGCCTGGAGGATCAGAGCTACTGTGAGATTATAGAAAATGGACAGTCAGCACTGGAGCACTTACAGGAGGAGAGGTCAGAGAAGGCGATCAGTGAAAAGGGACACAGTGAACAGGGCAAAAGGGTGCGACTATACCCAGATCTGTCTGAGCTAAAATCGGAAAGAGGGAGTTCCAGCGAGTTAGAGGAGGAAGAAATGAGAGCACTTATTCAACAGATGAAAAGGAGCCGTATAAAACAAGGGGAACGTAAGCTAAGCCAACCTGCACTTAATGAGGACATAGAAAGAACTTCCGGTCAGACCCCTTTAGCTCCTCCTCCATATCAACATGGAGCCAATGGGCACACATTTTGCCCGGACACTTGGCGAACTGCTCGAGCAGAAGTCGCCTTCCCAGTTTTTCAAGACAATAATCAACAGAGATTCCATGAGCCTCTAGAATTTAAAGTAATAAAGTCCCTGGCTGAATCTGTTCGGACGGATGGGCTTACAGCCTCTTTTACTGTAGCTCAAGTGGAAGCTATAAACAGATATTGCATGACCCCCTCTGATTGGGCAAGCCTAGCACGGGCATGTTTGAGTCCAGGCCAATACTTGGATTGGAGGGCATTTTTACTGGAATTTTGAAACAAACAGGCAGCCATCAATCAAGCGAACGGACGTCAGGCTTGGGACAGAGACATGCTCCTAGGATAAGGTCGCTTTGCTAATGCTCAGATAAGATATCCCCCTGAAGTGTATCAACAGATAAATGATATTTGCATTAAGGCGTGGAAATCACTACCAAATAAGGGGGAAGTTAGCTGCAATCTCACCAAGATCCTGCAGGGGGCTACCGAGCCTTTTTCAGATTTTGTGGCCAGAATGGTGGAAGCAGCAGGCAGAATTTTTGGGAATCCTGACATGGCTATGCCTCTTATAAAACAATTAGTCTATGAGCAATGCACCAAAGAATGCAAAGCCACCATTACCCCGTATAAAAGTAGAGGGTTGGAGGCATGGATGAAAGTGTGCAGGGAGCTGGGAGGACCTCTAACTAATGCAGGCCTTGCTGCCGCAGTACTCCAGTATTCAAATAGGTGGGGGGGGGGGCTCTGGAGTGACATCTGGAGTATGTTTTAAGTGTGGTAAGGATGGTCATTTTAAGAGAGATTGCCCAGAGAGAAAAGGAACCGGAAAGGCTGGAGGAGTTACAACGGGTAAGCAGCCAGGGCTGTGCCCCAGATGTAATAAAGGAAAGCAATGGGCCAATGAATGTAGATCGCTCAAAGATGTTAACGGCCAGGCCTTGGGACCCATCATGCAGCCAAAAAATGGGCACAGGGGCCCCTGTCCCCAGGGCCCGCAAATGTATGGGGCAATGGACAGCCCAAACGAGGAAATTTCCCAAGAAGGATGGCCTACCCTGAGGCATCCCAAGAACCGCGGAGAGCCACTACAGGCTCGGCGGGACTGGACCTCTGCACCAGCACCAGACACGTACTAACCCCGCAAATGGGCGTTCAGTTAATAGAGTCAGATTTTCAAGGTCCTCTAGAACGGGGAACAGTGCGGTTACTACTTGGCCGGTCTTCCATTACTCTTAGAGGGCTTAAAATTCACCCAGCAGTTATTGACCCAGATTATACAGGTATAGTTAAAATCATGGTAGAAGCTCCAAAAGATATTGTAGCAATTTCCCCTGGAGACAGAATTGCCCAATTGTTACTCCTGCCTAGCCTACATGAAAAATTTCCTGCCATACAGTCTGAGAGAGGTAAAAAGGGTTTTGGCTCCTCCGGAATTGAGTCAGTGTACCTAGCCCTGGATTTAGACCAGAGACCCACGCTTAAGCTGGAGATTGAAGGAAAAAGGATTATAGGACTGTTAGACACAGGGGCCGATCATAGCATTATTGCCAAAAAGGATTGGCCGAGAGGGTGGCCTCAGAACATTACAGGCCTCAGAACAAACCCTGAGAGGGTTGGGCTATGCCAAAGCCCCTGACATAAGTGCAAGACACCTCAACTGGAAGGATGGAGAGGGACACTCTGGAAACATCCAGCCTTATGTTTTAGAATTGCCTGTCTCCCTGTGGGGTCGAGATTTACTCAAAGAGATGGGGTTTTGCCTTAGTAATGAATATTCTCCTACCTCAAAGGAAATGATGTTACAAATGGGCTACTGCCCAGGGCATGGACTGGGAAAAAACTTGCAAGGCTGTAAAGAGCCTATT
This sequence comes from Dipodomys merriami, assembly GCF_024711535.1. Lineage (NCBI taxonomy): Eukaryota > Metazoa > Chordata > Mammalia > Rodentia > Heteromyidae > Dipodomys > Dipodomys merriami. The sequence continues at coordinate 2,385,057 of NW_027206490.1, read as the reverse complement.
GATGTCCACCAAAAACTTGATAGACATGGGCTGGGTTTTTCATAGGGGCCGCTGAGAATCAAGTTCCCATTACCTGGAAGACGGAGGAACCGGTATGGGTAGCTCAGTGGCCTCTATCCTCCAAAAAGCTTTTAGCCGCTCATAAACTGGTAGAAGAACAAGTAGCCCTGGGCCATGTGAGACCCTCAGTTTCACCATGGAATACTCCAATATTTGTGATAAAAAAGAAGTAGGGTAAATGGCGATTACTTCATGATTTGCGTGCCATAAACGCACAAGTGCAAATTATGGGCCCTGTACAAGGAGGGTTACCTTTGCTTTCCGCCCTCCCTGACCATTGGCCTATTATGGTAATAGATATAAAAGATTGTTTCTTTTCTATCCCCTTGCATTCTGTGGATTGTGAGCGTTTTGCCTTTACTGTGCCCTCCTGTAACCATGAAGAACCTGACCAAAGATATGAGTGGGTCGTGCTGCCTCAGGGTATGGCCAACAGCCCCACTATGTGTCAGCTGTTTGTCGGCAGGGCTATAGCTCCTGTTAAAGAACGGCATCCTAAACTCAGGGTGGTCCATTATATGGATGACATTTTGATAGCTCATAAGGAAGAAGCTGGGTTACAAAAGGCCTATGCAGAATTGGTTTTTGCCTTAAGGGAACAGGGTCTTTATCCAGCACCAGAAAAAATACAAACAGGCAGTGTGGTGGAGTACCTGGGAGCTAAGATACATCCCAGGTCGATCATGCCCCAAAAATTGACCCTGAGAAAAGATAACTTAAAGACTTTAAATGATTTTCAAAAATTGTTGGGGGATATTAATTGGATAAGGGGGTATTTGAAATTGCCAAATTATGAATTAAAACCCTTTTTGATATGTTAAAAGGTGATATAGATTTAAACGCCCCACGAGACCTGACTGAGAGCGCCCGATTTGCTCTCAAGAGGGTGGAGGAGGCTTTAAGTGCCGCCTGTTTAAACAGGCTACAAGATGGCCAACTCTTTGATTTATGCATTCTTCCCACTGAGATCCAACCAACTGGGGTACTTTGGCAAGAGGGGCCGTTGATGTGGTTACACTCTCATGTTTCCCCCGAAAGGTGCTGGAGTATTACCCTGAGGCAGTGGCGGGCTTAGCTCTGCAAGGAGTTCAACAGAGTTTACAATTTATCCGCACTCCATCATTGTTCCCTACAATGCCTACCAAGTTCAGACTTTATGTGCCACTATTGACAATTGGTCCATTTTGAGATGCATGTTTCTAGGAGATATTGATAATCATTTGCCCAAAGACCCCCTACTGAGATTTGTAAAGGAACATCCAGTGATTTTTCCAAAGGTAACTGCCCAAAAGCCTATTGGAGGGGCTATAAATATTTTTACGGATGGTTCCAAAACGGGATGCGGGGTATATGTCGCAGGTAACCAAGACCCCGTGCAGCATCAATTTGTCCCTGGTAACCCACAGATTGTTGAGTTAATGATTGTAATTGAAGTATTTAAAGCTTTCCCCTGTGCCTTTAATTTAATATCAGATTCAGCCTATGTAATAAATGCTTTAAAGATATTGGAAGCGGTTGGTACAATAAAGGCTACCAGTTCTGTTCTAGCTCGTTTTATCTTGCTACAATCCCTTATATGGCAACCCAAGGAACCGTTTTTTCCAATGCATATTCGAGCACATACGGGCCTCCCAGGACCACTGACAAAGGGTAATGCCCTGGCTGATGCACACACTCGTGCTGAGTGGGCGCTCCATGCTTCTTCTGTTGACTTAGCAAAAGATTTTCATGCCAAATTTCATGTAAATGCCAGGACTTTACAAAGCCGCTTTTCCCTTTCTAGAGCGGATGCATGTCAAGTGGTAAAGGAGTGTCCCCGATGTATTATTTACCATAAGCCCCCTACGTTTGGAGTTAATCCACGTGGTTTAAGACCCTTACAAGTATGGCAAATGGATGTAACTCATGTACCAGAATTTGGCCGCTTAAAATATCTACTGTTTCTGTTGACACCTTTTCGGGTGTTATACTTGCCACCCCCCTGTCAGGGGAAAAGGCTACTGATGTAATATCTCACTGCCTGGAAGCGTGGGCGGCCTGGGGAATGCCAAAACAGCTAAAAACTGATAATGGTCTGGCCTATACTGGGCAGTGCTTTGTTTCCTTTTGCACTCAAATGGGTGTTACTCTGGTGCATGGACTGCCCTATAACCCTCAAGGACAAGGAATTGTGGAAAGAACTCATCGTACTATCAAGAAAATGTTAATAAAACAAAAAGGGGGAGCTGGAACCCTGATGGCTACAGCAAGACAAAGAATAGCCATGACACTTTTCACCCTAAATTTTTTGAATTTGGATAACGCTGGTCGCTCAGCGGCGGATAGGCATAACTGCTCCACTCCTTCGGCCTTAGGATCGGCTTTGTGGAAGGATGTGCTCACGGGCCTCTGGAACGGGCCTAACCCCGTGCTGGTATGGGCACGAGGATCTGTTTGTGTTTTTTCCTCAGAATCGTTCGGATCCAGTGTGGGTGCCCGAACGACTTGTGCGGCGAGTCCAAGATGAACGGAACACGGAAGAAACAAAAGATTGCGTTGCTGATCATACAGCTCCTGATGATCCAACAGGGCTAGACGGTAGCGAGATGGGGGATACTGTCTGCATTCCCGAGGCCCATGCCCGTGAGACATGACGCCTCTCTTTTCCCTAGATTTTTCACTACAAATAAGACTCTTAACCTTCCCTTTTCCCCAGAGGATAAACAAATAGCAGGGATAGGTGAAGCTAGAAATATTAGCTTGATGGGCACGCTATGCTTTTGCTTAAGTGATGTGACCCTTAATGGTAGTTGCATGGCCTTGACTCGTTCCCTCGCCGCTTATTTTAGATATTGGTATGGGAATCCGGGATCAACTGAGGTTTGGGCAAATGCTACTGGATTTGTTAGTACTGTCTTAGGCAGATATTATGAAAGCTTAAAGTTAAGTACTGACCTGTGGATTGTAAAGCATCCTAAATGGGCCCCTTTTTGCTAGCCTGACCGTATGGGGGAGTCTTGGCCTTGGACAGGTTGCCAATCACAACGCGCTGTTTGGGCTGATGAGTCTGAGCGTTTTTCATTCTCCCCTAGTGTTTTGTCCAATGCTAGTGTACAATTCTGGGCTGGAATTAATCCCTTTAATAATTGGCTGTTATGTGGTCTTAATGGAAGTTGCTTGCAGGCCGAACCTATAGTTATGCTGCAAGGAGGTCACTTTTTTATAGCAAACATGACTTGCAATTTGACTAGTACTGCCCGTACTGTGGGTGCCAATTGTCATTTTAGTAAGAATTATACGGTATTTAGCTATCAGCCTACACCCATGTGTGTGGTTTCCCCTTTTGTTGTTTTTGGTAATTAACAACACCTCTGTATGCTGAGATGATGTATGTTCTTGCACTAATGAAACCTGCTATTATGCTACCTGCTGGAGTTCTCAGTATCCCTTAGCTATAGTTGCACGGATCCCACGTTGGGTGCCTGTGCCAGTAGATGCTTCTCAAGCTGTAACCTTGTTTAGGCATAAGAGAGATTTTGGCATCACTGCGGCCATTGTAACTGCTATAGCTGTGGCTGCTGCGGGTGCGACGGCTGCCGCTGTTGCCATGTCACATACTGTGCAGGCGGCTCAGACTTTAAATAACTTGTCGGCTACTACAGCTAGAGCTATGGATTTACAACAAGCCGCCAATGCACAATTAAAAGGAGGACTGATTGTTGACATTGTGCAGGAGCAGGTTGATATCCTGTGGCAGTTGACATTGTGCAGGAGCAGGTTGATATCCTGTGGCAGTTGTCTCAGCTGGGATGTGTTCAAAAATATGAAGGGCTTTGTATTACTGCTATTCAGTATTATAACTCTACCCAAGCAGCAAATTTGTCTAAACAACTGTCAAGTTATCTTTTAGGCAACTGGACGGGGGAATTCGAACAATTGATGTTGCAGCTACGATCGGCCATTGTCGCGATAAACTCTACCCGGATGGATGATGCCCTGTTACAAGATGTTTCCTCCTGGATTTTGACAGCTGTGGATCATTTGAAGGAGTGGGCGGGAATGGGCTCCCTTATTGGTATCCTGGCATTGGTGATCTTGCTGTGCCTGTGGTGCATATGCTGGATTAGGAGCTTACAGGGCAGGAGTATGGCTGCGGTGGTCCAGGCCTTCACTGCCATTGAGGCCGGACAGTCCCCCTATGCGTGGCTTGCCACCTTAAAGGAATAGCACAGGGTGCGAGGCAAACGCACTGCACTTGGGAATCACTCCCTGGTGTGAGCCCAAGAAGAGTATGTTGGGTTGCAAGTGGGTTGATGCCCAAGATCCCACCTCTGCAAAAAAGGCATCGGACGGGCCTGGTCATCACTGGGGAAGGCACTCCTCAGGCGAAGACCAGTGCAAGGTCCTCTCATTAATGTTTTAGACAGAGGCCCAACCTCTACTCTTACCTTTGCTTAATAAAACAAAAAAAGGGGAGCTGTGGAGAGCTACGGGAGCCGCGACCAAAGACGGCGCGGCCGTAAGGAGCGGCCGCAACAGCAACATTGTAACTCCTTGGTAAGATGGCGCTGGCTCCCACTTTCCATCTTCCCGGTGACGAGTGCTCTCTGTAAAAACAACTCCTTATATGATTATGACTTGGCTCCTAGTTTGCTTCCGTGTTTGGGACCCTATCGGTATATGCCACATGGCGCTTAGGGATAGGCCATCCAGGAGGCTTATAGCCAGAGTGCGGGTGCAGGGGGCGGAGAGAAGCAGGAAGAAGCAGGCAGGAGAGAAGCAGGAGAGAAGCTTGTAACAAGGTCCTGAATAAACCGCATTAATAAGAATCCCAGGTCGTGTCTTCCTTGCTGGTCGAGGTGGTCGCGACATTAACCCTACACCTAACCCTCACTTTTACTCTCACCCTCACCCTAACTCTAACCCTATCCCTAACCCTAACACTCACCCTAACCCTAAAACTCACCCTAACGCTCACCCTAACACTAACGCTAACCCTAACCGTCAGCCTCAACCTAACCCTCACCCTAACCCTTATCCTCACACTAACCATAAACCTAACCCTAATCCTCACACTAACCCTAACCCTCACGCTAACCCGAACCCTACCCCTCACACTAAACCTCACCCTAACCCTAACCCTAATCCTAACCTTCATCTTAATCCTAACCTTAACCCTCACCCTCACCCAAACCCGCACCCTCACTCTAATGCTCCCTCTCCCCCTAAACATCACCCTAACCATAACCATCACCCTAAACCTAACCCTAAAACTCACCCTAATCCTAAACCTTAAACTAACCCTCACCCTCACCCTTATCCTCAGAATAACCCTAACCCTAACCCTAACCTAAACAAAACCCTCACCCTCACCCTCACCCTCACGCTCACCCTCACCCTCTCCCTACCCTCACACTAACCTTAACCCTCCCCGTAACCCTACCACTCACCCTAACCCTCAGCCTAAACCTAACACTAACCCTAACCCTCAACCTAATCTAAACCTAGCCCTAACCCTTACCCTCAACATAACCCTAACCCTAACCCTAATCCTCACACTAACCCTAACCCTAACCCTCACCCTACCGCTCTCCCTAAAACTAATTCTAAACCTCACCCTCATACTAACCCTAACCCTCACCTTATCCCTCACCCTAAACCTCACCCGAACCCTAACGCTAACCCTAACCCTCACTCTCAACCTAACCGTCACCCTAACACTTACCCTCACCCTAACCCTTACCCTAAACCTAATCCGCACACTAAACCTAACCCTAACCCTCACCCTAATGCTCACTGTAACCCTAAACCTCTCCCTCATCCTAAACCTCAACATCACCATAACCCTCACCCTAACCCTAACCATCATCCACACCCTAAAACTCACCCTCACCCTCACCCTCACCCTGACCCTAACCCTACCCTAAACCTCACCCGAACCCTAACCCTCACCCTTAAACTAATTCTAACCCTCACCCCCATACTAACCCTTACCCTCACACTAAACTTAAGCCTAACCCTAACCCTCACATTAAACCTAAATCTCACCCTAACCCTTACCCTAACCCTCACTTAACCCCTCACCCTAACCTTAACCCTCAATCTCACCCTAAACCTAACCCTAACTCTCACCTTCACACTAAACCTCACCGTCACCCTAACCCTCACCCTAAACCTAACCATCACCTACACCCTAATCCTCAGACTCGGCCTCACCCTAACTCTCACCTTCACCCTAAACATCATCCTAATCCTAACCCTCACCCTAACCCTAACCCTAAACCTAATCCTCACCCTAACCCTAACCTTCATCTTCAACCTCAACCTCACCCTAACCCCAACCCTCATCCTAGCCCTCACCCTAAAAGTAACCCTAACCCTCACCCTCACCCTAATCCCCACCCTCAGCCTAACACTAACCATAACCCTAACCGCAACCTCAATCTCACCCTCGCCCTCACCCTAACCCTATACCTAATCCTAACCCTAATGCTAAAACTAGCCCTCACCCTCACACTAACACGAACCCTCAGCCTAAACCTAACACTAACCCTAAACCTACCCCTACCCCTCACCCTCACCCTAAACCTATCCCTCACACTAGCCCTCACCCTAAACGTAATCCTCACCCTCACTCTAACCCTAACCCTCTCCTTCACACTAACTCTCACTGTCACCGTAAAGCTCGCCCTAACCCTGATCCTCACCCTAACCTTCACCCTAATGCTAACCCTAACAGTAACACTAACTCTCATTCTAAAAATCAACCTAACCCTTACCCTCACACTAAACCTAACCCAAAACCTAACACTAACCCTCACCCTAACCCTCATCCTAACCCTAAGGCCTAACCCTAACCATTACCCTCACCCTAACCCTCACCCTAACCCTTAACCTCCCACGAACCCTAACCCTAACCCTCAACTTAATCCTCATATAAAACTTAATCCTAAACCTAACCCTCACCTAACCCTTAACGCTAATCATAATCTAACCCTCACCTTAACCCTAAACCTCACACACACCCTCAACCTCACCCTCAGCCTAACCCTAACACTAACCCTAATCCAAACCCTAACCCTCACCCTCACCCACACCCTAACTCTAAACCTAACCCTAAACAAACCCTGACCCTAACCCTAAACCTCAACCTAAACCTAAGCCTAATCCTAATCCTAACCCTCACCCTCACCCTAACCCTAACCCTAACCTTCAGCCTAACTGTCATCCTAACCCTAACCCTAACCCTAACCCTCACCCTAACCTGAACCCTCACCCTAAACCTAACACTCAACCTCACCCTAAACATCACCCTAATCCTAACCCTCTCCCTAACCCTTACGCTAACCCTCACCCTTACACTAAACCTCAACCTAACCCTCACCCTCATCCTAACCCTAACCCTAACCATAACCCTAACCCTAAAACTTACCTAAACGAAACCCTCACCCTCACCCTCACCATAACCCTCACCATCACCCTAGGCCACACCCTAAACTTAACCCTCACCCTAACCCTAACACTAACCCTCATCCTCACACTAAACCTAACCCTAACCCTGAAACTCACACTAACCCTCACCCTAACCCTAACCATAACCCTAACCCTAACCCTCACCATAACCCTAACCTCACCATAAACCTCACCATTATGCTAGTCCTCACCATAACCTTAACCTTAACCCTTACCTAACCAAAACCCTCACACTCACCCTCACCCGAACCCTTACCCTCCCGTGAGCCCTCACACTAACCTTAACCCTCACCCTAAACTTAACCCTCACCATAACCCTAACAGTAATGCTCACCCTCACCCGCATCCGAACCCTAACCCTCTCCCTCACCCTCACTCTTACCTTAGCCCTAAACCTAAACCTAAACCTCAACCTCACCCTCTGCCTAACACTCACCCTCACAATAAACACACCCTAACCCTCACCTCACCATAACACTAATGATAACCCTAACCCTCAACCTCACCCTAACCCTCACCCTAATTCTTACACTCACCCTAACCCTAACCTTAACCCTCACCCTAACCCTAACTCTAACCCTCACACCAACACTCACCTTTACCCTAACGCTAACCCTAAACCTCAGCCTCACCCTAAACCTCACCCTAAGACTTACCCTCACCATAACCCTAACCCTAACCCTAATCCTCACCCTAACACTAACCCTAAACCTTACCCTCACCCTCACTCTCACCCTAAACTTAAACCTAACCCTAACCCTAACCCTCATCCTCACCTTCACACTAACACTCACCCTCACCATAAACATCACAAGAAACCTAATACTCAACCTAAATATAACCCTAAACCTCACCCTAACCCTAACCCTCACCCTAACACTCACCATAACACTAAGGCTAACCCTAACCCCCACACTCACCATAACCCTCACGCTAACCCTTATCCTCACAGTAACCCTCACCCTAACCCTCACACTAACCCTAAACCTCACCCTATCCCTAATCCTAACACTAACGCTAACCCTAACCCTCACCCTCACCCTAAACCTCAACCTAACCCTCATCCTCACAATAACCCTAACCCTAACCCTAACCCTCACACCAACACTAATCCTCACCCTATCCCTAATTCTAACCCTAATCCTTTCCCTCACCTTAACCCTCACCCTCACCCTAAACATCACGCTAAACCTAACCCTCACCTTATGCCTAACCCTAACCCTCACCCTAACCCTAACTCTCAATTTAACCCTCACAATCAACCTAATCCGCACCCTAACCTAAACATAACCCTTACATAACCGAAAACTTCACCTCACCCTCACCCTTACCCTAACCCAATCCCTAACCCAAACCCTCAAACTAACAGTAACCCTACTCCTCACCCTCACCCTCACCCTAACCCTAACCCTAATCCTAACACTCACCCTAACACTAACCCTAATGCTAAACCTAACCCCCACCCTCACCCTAACCCACAGCCTAATCCTTACCCTAAACCTAACTCTAAACCTAACCCTAATCCTCACACTAAACCTAATCCTCACCCTAACCCTTACCCTACCCCTCGGCCTAACCCTCACCCTAACTCTAACCCTAACCCTAATCCTAAACCTATCCCTAAACCTCACCCTAACCCTCACCTTGACCCTAACCCTAATGCTAACCCTAACCCTCACCAGCACCCTAACCCTAACCCTAAACCTTACCCTCACACTCACCCTAACCCTAACCCTCACAGTCACCCTAACCCTCACTCTAACCCTAACTCAGACACTAACCATCAACCTCACCCTAATCCTCACCCTAACCGTAACACTTACCTACCCGAAACCCACACCCTCACCCATACACTAGCCCTCACCCTAACCCAAACCCTAAACGTAAACCTCACCCTCAGCCTCATCCTCACCCTCTCCCTCAGCCTAACCCTAAACCTAAACCTAATCCTAAACCTAACCCTCAACCTCACCCTCACACTAACCATTGAAAGATCCCAGACTCCTGGGATACTTTTGTCAACGGGAGGGCGCCCCAGAAACTCAGACTCCAGTCCGGGAGATGCAATAAGCAAGAGGAGTTTATTTGACGTTTGTGCAAATGGACTCTCTGTCCCGAGCAGACAGGGAGCCCCGAGCAGCGGTTCCAAGCCTTCTTTTAAAGGCAAAAACCACAAGATTAATGCATAACACAAAGCATCCCATGATTGGTCCATTTAAAGGTCATCATATACTCCAACAATCACTTTGCCACGCGGGAAATTTTTTAACACTCTTTGTAAAATGACTGGCCCATGGTTGGTTTAAGGGGGGTTTACTTGGTTACAGGCCTTTGATTGGTTGACATTTGGCTAAGCTTGTGGTCTTTCCAGGTGGTCGTTATCTCAAGGTCCTGTCTGTGGAATTTCTAAATCGGAACTGAGGAACACTTATTGTCTGTTCTTCATCTACGACCACTGACCTTGTCCTGGGGCTGACACCTGGGCTCTGAGACTTTACCCAATTCCTTGTTTCCGGGGGGGCGGGGGGGTTGGTGTTAGCTCAAGCAAGCAAGTTTACAGAAGGAGAGTCAGCAGTTCGTAAATTGTAAAATGGACGCAGCCCTAATTTTTCATTCCCCACTTCTTCTCAGGAGTAATTTTAACCTTAAAATTTAGGGTGTCTCTACATTATTTTGTGGGGTGTCAGTTGTTCTCAGTGCTTGGTATTGAGACCTCAGAACTAATAGATGGACTGCGCTGATTTTTTTCTTTTAGAAAAGACATCAGTCTGTTGAGTATACAAGGTCCGATTGTAACAAAAGTAAGAGTACCAGAGCCCCTTACATTTTTTTTACCAGTCCTCCCTCCGTGTATCACAGTTCACTTAATTTTATACCAGTTGTACATGTAAGCTCCAATTTTAAGACATACTCATACCATTTGTGACATACTCATACCATTTGCGACATACTCATACCAATTGCTACATACTTAAACTTTCTGAGGTTTGTCTTCTTTCCCTTTTCCAAACAATTAAAGACAATCCTTACTTTTTAAATCCTTTCTTATCTAAAGGGGATACCAATTTTCCCCCAATTCCCTTCCCAAGGCTTTCTTTACTACCCCCCTCTCCTTTATAATTCCTTTTCCAAGGCTTTCTTTACTACCCCCCTCTCCTTTACCATTTTCATTGATAACACACTCAGGTTATTACCAGAGCTAAACTAGGCTGTGACCATAGAGTGGATTTTCAGTCACTATGCATTGAAGTGACTAAGACAAGCAAGCCAGTGATATCCTTGTCCTTAATATCCACTGTGGGAAGAGAGGGTTTCTGGATATCACCCAAAAGAATGTACCACAAGTTCTTAGATTTAGCAGCAGTCAACCAGGAAGCAGACTCAGGTGATGGAATCAGGCAGGAATTTCTCCAGGTGGCTGTCAGGCCGTCTTTGAACTTTACCCATTAAGGTATGCAGCAGCCGCAGCAGCCGCAGCAGCAGCAGCAGCAGCAGCAGCAGCAGCAGCAGCAGCAGCAGCAGCAGCAGCAGCCGCAGCAGCAGCAGCAGCAGGATCTCTCAGTGCCTCCAAGGGACTGTCACACCTCATGCTCGGCTGTAAATTCCTACACAGACTGGTTAAAAATACATTGCATAGGCTTGGCAGGCTTTGATCCTGCTGATTTTTAAGATCTTTAAACGATAGTCCAGGACAATTTACCAAAATCACAACTTTTTTACTAACCAGATATTTTTGTAAATAGACACAGAAGGCTCAGAAGGCTTAGTCTTGTAGCCATCTCTGACAGATGCAGTCTTTACACCTTGTACACTGACAACTGTTAACACTATTTTTTATGCCTTTTTTAAAAATTATTTTTATCTATTTTGCCTCATTTCTCCAAAACTGACTCTGGACCCTTGAACTTAAAATGGGGGTAGAAGGGCGAAGGTCCATCTTCTGTAACTTGTTGATCTTACCTAGCCAGGAACCTATAATCTTAGCCTATTTTACAAAGAGGCCATCAGGGTTAGATGTCATTTAGAACAATATTTAACTTTTGACAACTGCACAGACCTTTTTTCTGGCTACAGCAGTGCAGCTTGTTTAGCACTCTGGTTTGCAAAAGCATCTTTCTAGATGGCTTGGAATGTGATCTCTAATGATCCCAAACAATGCCTAAGTTATCTTTGCAGGCCTTTAGACAGATATCAAATAGAAACACACTCTCAGGTTTACAAACTTTTTCCTGAGCAGATGAACTTCATGTAACTAGTGTCAGCTCAATTAGAGCTTTTGGCACATAAAGGGGTTGAGATTTAAACTATCCCCCACATTTTATAACATTGGCTTTTACTATCACAGAGGACTGGCAAGTTCCTGTCCCTTACAAGGTAGATAGTCATGGACATTTGGCATGCTTATAAACTATTTTTATGACCTCCTGGCTCTGACCAGTTTTGAAGGGCCATGCACAAGTGACTCTAGGATCTGTCATTTCTGCCATCCAAGCAGTGGCTTACTGCCTCTGGATGCTCCTCCATTGCTTTTGTCCCAGGAGTCTCTTCTTCACATTGGGAAAAATGCCTCATTGGCATTTCCCTTTAGCTGGTCGCTGGACTTGAACTCGGGGCCTGAGCACTGTCCCTCAGCTCTACAGCTCAAGGCTAGCACTCTGCGACTTTGAGTCCCAGACTCAGGGCTTGAATGCTGTCCCCTAACTATTCAGTCCAGGGCTAGTACTCTGCCACTGTGAGCCTCCAGTTTGGGGCTTGAGTACTGTCCCCTGACTCTTCAGTCCAGGGCTAGTACTCTGCTGGCTGAATAGAGGTGACAGTCTCACAGGAACCTTTTTGTGCCCGGGCTGGCTTTGAACCAGTTTGCAGATCAGTGAGTCTTATAAAAGGCCATTTTACTCCAATTAAAAGCAACAAGGTGGTCAACATAGAAGTAGCTTTTAAGCATGCTCTTACCTGAAACTTATTAAGAGTCAAAGTTACATCTGACAAACTTGTAAGAATCCTCTGTGCTTTGCTCTGGGCTTGCTGGAAACTTAAAAAAAAAACATCCTGCCGGGCGCTGGTGGCTCACGCCTGTAATCCTAGCTACTCAGGAGGCTGAGATCTGAGGATCGCAGTTCAAAGCCAGCCCGGGCAGGAGAGACCTTGAGACTCCTATCTCCATTAAACCACCAGAAAACCGGAACTGGGGCTGTAGCTCAAGTGGTAGAGCACTCGCCTTGAGCTGAAGAGCTGAGGGACAGCGCCCAGGCCCAGAGTTCAAGCCCCACGGCCGAACAAAAAAAAAAAAACAACCTATAAGAGCAAACTGGAATCGCAATTATTTTGGTAATCCTAATTTTTTCCTTTGTGTACATTGAGGCCAATGTTAAGAACAATTTTACATTTAAACTTTATATCCAAACATCCTTTCCTAATTTTTTTTAAAGCCTCTTATTTGCATTTTGAAAAGATCCCTTGAAATCTTGAGGCCAAGTGTAACTCATTGTCTCTTAGTTGCTTGTTTTAAAACAGACACACAATAAGATTTTTAAACTCAAATGACAATTTTTCCTTAATGCGAAAATAACAATCATCATAACTGAACCAAAAAGCTAGACTTCGTGTCTTTATGGCTTTTAAAAACATCCTAATTATAAAACATTAAAAGCAAGTCACATTATATAAATAACTTTTTAACCCTTTTTTTAAAGGCCTTTCTAATTTTAATGTTAACACATCCAAGGGGAAGTTTTAGCAATACTAATCAGATCATCACATCACTCATTTTAACCATCATGTTTTTAGTGTCTATCTGCAGGGAAAAGAAAGAACAAAGATGGGCCACTCAGCCCCTTCTATGGAATGGGTACGCACCCAATCCGACTCTTTAGGGTTAGATGAACTGCGTTTGTGCCAGCTTGCCCTCTTTCACCATGCATGGACTCTTCCCAGGACCTGTCCCACCATGCATGACTAGCTGAACTGCACTTCTGCTTGTTCACCCCTTATCCCTAAACATAGGTCTTCTGTTGGCTTCTAAATTTTTCCCCGTCTCTTTTCTTGGTTCTTGAATGAAATACACAGTTTTCAGACAGACAGAACAGGTAACATCTTTGACAGTGTTAAACTAACCTTTACATTTAAATTTTTAATATTTATCCCAAATTTTAGCCAAGGGAACCAGATCCCAAACAGCCAATGCATTTTGTTAAGCAAGATAACTTGATTACAGTATAAACAGTCTTATGCATTTAAAATATTAGTTTTTTAAAATACCAGATTTTCTAATTTGCAAGTTAAAAAAAAACTTTAAAAAGCCATTTAAAACAATGTGAAGATTTTTTTAGAATTTTTGGTAATGTCCAAACCTCATAACCTTTTGAATTTTAAATTTAAACTCACCCAATTGTTACAGCATGCTGACAATTCTTATCTTTGAACATGTTCACAGACACACCCAAACACTCACACAGATAGACAAGAGCACTTTACAAATTGTTACATTGTCAGGACTAGCTGAAAAAGTCCAAACTAGACAGACAGCCTTCTACACCCTCCCTGCTGGCAGCCTCCACGAGGAGTAAATGCAGGCTGAGTCTTGAAGGGAACCAAACTAGCCCAGTAACCTTCCATGCCTCGGGGGGGGGGGGTGGGCATAGCAGGTCTGTGACCAAGCCCAGCTGGAACATTTATTTCCCCAGAGATGTTCAAATAAATAACAAAAACACAGATAAACACAAAAACCAAGGATCCACATTTAAAATTGGTACCAATTCTAAAACAGAACTAGACAAGAACTGAAGGCTGAGTTGGGGACTAATGGGCCCCAGTTTATCCCTACCGGAACTCTGTGCTGTTCTCATTCAGCAAGGTGAATCCAGAGTCTGCTGGGTGAGCCTGCCACACTCACCCAGAACTTCCCTACACCAGAAAACATAAAACAAACACACACACTAAAGTAAACAAGACAAATAAGTGGCCACAAAGACAAAATCAGGTCTCAGTGAATGGGGCGACATCTCACCACCATTCACTTACCAGGGGACTCAACACCCCTACTCACCTCCGGAGGATTTTTCTCTTAGATTCCTGCAGACGTTGACCCAGGGGCCTTCCAAGGCGGAGGAGAATTGCCAGTCATCTTGGGGCAAGGGAAAGAAGTCCCTAGCGGCCATCCCCTCAGACTGACAGGTTCTCCCCCACGTTTAGACCCCCCCGAGCCAAGGCCCAATGCTGAGATCTAACTGAGGCCACTCGCAGGTGGTCAGTGGCAGATTAATAATTGACAAACAAGCAAGTTACAAAAGCAGAACCAGCGGTTTTTGTTTTTAAACGATCTAGGACAAGGTCTCAGGTGTCCTAGGAGTGGACTCGCTTGTTGACACATTTCCTTGAAAGTCACAAAACAAACACCAAAGACAATTAACGTCAGACAGACACAGACAAGACTAGACAAACGCCGCGCGGTCCCCGAGTGAGCACAAATCAGGAGAGAAACTTCAGAAGGGAGAGGACGGCCGTGCCTTAACTCCCCCGAACACAGAGACACTCGGATCTCGTCCCCCCTCCACGCGACCCTGGATTAGGACTCCAGGGCGGGACTAGGGTAGTGGGCACGTCTGCTTTTCCCTCCAGTCCACCACAAATTCACGCACCCTGGGGTAGAAGCCCAGTGCGGGACCAGGGTAGTGGGCACGTCTGCTTTTTCCTCTGGTCCACCACACATGTCCTGTACAGGCACTTTAGGATCCCCAAAACATGAAATGAACACGACAAACACGAAAGACAAGAGCTCTATCTTACCTCCTGCCATTCCTGGAATCTGGGGTTTGGGGGAGCCTGGTTCCCGGCCAACGCACCAAATGAAAGGCCCCAGACTCCTGGGATACTTTCGTCAACGGGAGGGCGCCCCAGAAACTCAGACTCCAGGCCGGGAGATGCAATAAGCAAGAGGAGTTTATTTGACGTTTGTGCAAACGGACTCTCTGTCCCGAGCAGACAGGAAGCCCCGAGCAGCGGTTACAAGCATTCTTTTAAAGGCAAAAACCACAAGATTAATGCATAAAACAAAGCATCCCAAGATTGGTCCATTTAAAGGTCATCATATACGCCAACAATCACTTTGCCTAGCGGGAAATTTTGTAACACTCTTTGTAAAATGAATGGCCCATGGTTGGTTTAAGGGCGGGTTACATGGTTACAGGCCTATGATTGGTTGACATTTGGCTAAGCTTGTACTCTTGCCAGGTGGTCGTTATCTCAAGGTCCTGTCTGGGGAATTTCTAAATGGGAACTGAGGAACACGTACTGTCTGTTCTTTATCTACGACCACTGACCTTGTCCTGGGGCCGACACCTAAACCTCACCCTAACCCTTATACTCACACTAACCCTAACCCTAACCCTTACACTAACCCTAAACCTAATCCTAACACTCACCCTTAACCAAACCCTAACCCTCAACCTAACCCTAACCCTTACCCTAACCCTCACCCTAACCCTAACCATCACCCTAACCCTAAACCTCACCCACATCCTCACACTCACCCTATCCCTAAACCTTATCATAACCCTCACCCTAACTCTAATCCTTACCTTAACACTAACCATAAACCTTACCCTCACCCTAACACTAGCACTAACCCTAACCCTAACACTCACCCTAACCCTCACCCTAAACCTAACGCTTAACCTAACCCTTACCCTAACCATTATCCTCACAAAAACCCTAACCCTAACCCCATCCCTAACCCTCACACTAACTCTAACCCTCACCATAACAGTGACTCTAACCCTCACCTAAGCCTCACCCTCACTCTAGCCCTAACCCTATCCCTCACCCGAAACCTAAACCTAACACTCACCCTAACAGTAACCCTCATTCTAACCCTACCCCAAATCTCACCCTCACCCTAAACCTAACCCTAACCCTAATCCTAACCCTCACCCTAAACCTAACCCTCTCCCTCACTCTCACCCTCAACCTCACCCTCACCCTAACCCTCACCCTCAACCTAGCGCTCAATGTAACCCTAAATCTAACCCTAAGCCAAAACATCACCCTAACCCAAAACCTCCCCCTCACCCTCACCCTAAACCTAACCCTAAGATCAACCATCACCCTCACTCTCACCCAAACCCTAAACCTATCCCTAAAAATAACCCTAACCATAACCCAAACCCTAATCCTAAACCTAACCCTCAACTTCAACCTAAACCTCACCCTAACCCTTATACTCACACTAACCCTAAACCTAATCCTAACCCTAACGCTAAACTTAACCCTAACCCTCACACTAACCCTAACCCTCACCCTAATCCTAACGCTACCCCTCACACTAACCCTCACCCTAACCCTCACCCTCACCCTAGACCTCACCCTAACCTTAACCCCCATCCTACCCCTAACACTAACCCTCACCCTCACCATAACACTAACGCTAACCCCAAACCTAACGCTAACCCTAAACTTCAACCTCAACTTAACCCTCACCCTAACCCTTATCCTCACATTAACCCTAATCCTAAACTTAACCCGAACCCTCATACTAACCCTAACCCTAACCCTACCCCTCACACTAACCCTAACCCTAACCCTCAACCTCACCCTAGACCTCTCCCTAAATTTAACCCCCACCCTAACCCTAACAATAACCCTCACCCTAACCCTAACTCTTACCCTCACACCAACCCTCACCCTTACCCTAACGCTAACCCTAAACCTCAACCTCACCCTAAGACTTACCCTCACCATAACCCTAACCCTAACCCTAATCCTCACCCTAACACTAACCCTAACCCTCACCCTAAAGCTCACTCTCACCCTAAACCTAACCCTAACCCTAACCCTAACCATCATCCTCACCCTCACACTAACACTCACCCTCACCATAAACATCACACTAAACCTAATCCTCAACCTAACCATAATCCTAACCCTCACCCAAAACCTAAAACTCACCCTAACGCTTACCGTGACCATAAGGCTAAACCTAACCTTCACCCTCAACATAAACCTCAACCTAACCCTTATCCTCACAGTAACCCTAAACCTAACCCTAACCCTAACCCTCACACTAACCCTAATCCTCACCCTATCGCTAACACTAACCCTAACACTAACCCTAAACCTCACCCTCAACCTAATCCTCAACCTAACCCTCATCCTCACACTAATCCTAACCCTAACCCTAACCCTCACACTAACACGAATCCTCACCCTATCCCTAATTCTAATCCTTCTACTTTCCCTCGCCTTAACCTTCACCCTCACCCTAAACATCACGCTAAACCTAACCCACACCCTAACCCTAACCCTCAATCTAACACTCACCCTCAACCTAATCCTCACCCTAACCTACACATAACCCTTACCTAGCCGAAATCTTCACCTCACCCTCACCCTAACCCAAACCCTAAACCTAACCCTCAACCTAACAGTAACCCTAATCCTCACCCTCACCCTCACCCTAACCCTAACCGTAATCCTAACCTTCACCCTAACCCTAACCCTAATGCTAAACCTGACCCTCACCCTCACCCTAACACACACCCTAATCATTACCCTGACACTAACCCTAAGCCTAACCCTAATCCTCACACTAAACCTAACCCTCATCCTAAACCTTATCCTACCCCTCAGCCTAACCTTCACCCTAACTCTAACCCTAACCGTAATACTAACCCTATCCCTAACCCTAAACCTCACCCTAAACCTCAACCTCACCCTAACCCGAATGCTAACCCTAACCCTCACCAGCACCCTAACCCTCACCCTAATCCTTAGAATCACCCTAACCCTAACCCTAACCCTAACCCAGACAGTCACCCTAACCCTTACCCTAACCCTAACTCTCACACTAAACGTCACCCTCACCCTAATCCTCACCCTAACCCTAACACTTACCTAACCGAAACCCTCACTCTCACCCATACACTAGCGCTCACCCTAACCCAAACCCTAAACGTAAACCTCACCCTCAGCCTAAGCCTCACCCTCTCACTCAGCCTAATACTAAACCTAAACCTAATCCTAACCCTAACCCTCAACCTCACCCTCACACTAACCATAACCCTAACCCTAAACCTAACCCTCATCCTTACCCCCACCCTCACCCAAACGCTAACACTAACCCTCACCCTAACCCTCACCCACACCCTAAGCCTAAAATTAACCCTCACCCTCACCCTTACCCTCACCCTCACCCTAACCCTAACCCTCACCCTAACCCTCACCCTAAACCTAACACTAACACTCACCCTAAACCAAATCCTAATTCTCAGACTAACCCTAACCCTTACCATAACCTTCACACTAACCCTAACCATCAACCTAATCCTAATTCTAACCCTCACCCTCACACTCACCCTATCCCTAACCCTTACGCTAACCCTCACCCTTACCCTAAAACTTACCCTAACGCTAACACTTAACCTAACCCTCACCCTAACTATTATCCTCACATTAAGCCTAACCCTAACTCCATCCCTAACCCTCACACTAACTCTAACCCTCACCCTAACACTAATGCTACCCCTCACCCTAAGCCTCAACCTCATTCTAACCCCAACCCTAACCCTCACCCGAAACATAAACCTAACACTAACACACACCCTAACCCTCACCGTCACCCTAACCCTCACTCTAACCTAAACCTCACACTAACCCTAACCCAACCCTCACCCTCATCCTAACCCTAAGTCTAACCCTAATCCAAATCCTCACACTAAACCTAACCCTCTCCTTCACCCTCACCCTCACCCTCACCCTCATCCTAGCCCTCACCATAACCCTAACCATAACCATAACCCAAAACCTCACCCTCATACTCACCCTCCCCCTCAGCCTAAACCTAACCTTAATCCTAAACCTAACCCTCACACCCACCCTCAACCTAACCCTAAAACTAACCCTAACGCCAACCCTCACACTCACCCTCACCCAAACCCTAACCCTAACCCTAACTATAAACCTAACCATAACCTTAACCCTAATACTAAACCTAACCCTCACACTAACACTA
Source organism: Dipodomys merriami (assembly GCF_024711535.1). Lineage (NCBI taxonomy): Eukaryota > Metazoa > Chordata > Mammalia > Rodentia > Heteromyidae > Dipodomys > Dipodomys merriami. The sequence goes on along the minus strand of NW_027206490.1, from coordinate 2,365,541 downwards.
ACCCTAACCCTAAACCTCACACTCAACCTAACCCTCACCCTAACACTTATCCTCACACTAACTCTAACCCTAACCCTCACATTAACCTAACCCTCAACCTAATCCTCACGCTACCCCTCACACTAACCCTCACCCTTACACTCAGCCTCACCCTAGACCACACCCTAACCTTAACCCCCACCCTAACCCTAACACTAACCCTCACCCTCACCCTACACCTAAACCTAACCCTAACCCACACCTTAACCGTAACCCTCACCTCACCCTAAACATCACCCTAACCCTAACCCTCACCCTCACGTTAAACAGTACCCTAACCCTAACTCTCACCCTAACCCTAAACCTAACCCTCACCCTAAAGCTAAACCTCATCCTAACCCTCAACCTAACCCTCACCCTAACCCTCACCCTAACCCTAACCAAAACCCTAACCCTCACCCTCACCCTTACCCTCACCCTAAACTTTAACCTCACACTAACCCTAACTCTAACCCAAAACCTCACACTAACCCTTACCCTCACCCAAACCCTAATTCTACCCCTCACCCTAGCCCTAAACCTAAACCTAACCCTGAACCTAACCCTTAGCTCACCTTCAACTTAACCCTAACCATAACCCTAACACTCAACGTAAACCTCACCCTAACCTGAAACCTAATCCACACCCTAAACATCACCCTCACACTCACACTCACCCACACGCGATCCCTCACCCTAACCCTAACACTCAGCCTCACCCTAAACATCAACCTAACATTAACCTCACTCTAAACCTAACCCTAACCCTAAACCTCACCCTCTCCCTCTGCTTCTCCCTTAGCCAAACCATAACCCTAATCCTAAAACTAACACTCACTGCCACCATCATCCTAAACCTAACCCTAACCCTAATGCCAACCCTCACCCTCACCCTCACCCTAACCCAAACCCTAACCCTAACAATAACTGTAACCCTAAATCTAACCTTAATCCTAACCCTAACCCTTACCCTAACCATGACCCTAACCCTAAAACTCACAGTAACCCTAATCTTAACCCTAACCCTCACCCTAACACTAACCCACACTCTAACCCTCAACCTAACCCTCACCCTAAACCTACCCCTAACCATAACAATCAACCTAAAACTAATCCTAATGCTCACCCTCAACCTAAACCTCAACCTAACCCTAACACTCACCCTAACCCTCACCCTAACACTAACACTAACCCTAAACTTCACCCTCAATCTAACCCTCACCCTAACCATTATCCTCACACTAAACCTAATCCTAAACCTAACCCTTACCCTTACACTAACCCTAAACCTCACCCTAACCTTAACCCTACCCCTCACACTATCTCTAACCCTAACCCTAAACCTCATCCTAACCCTCATCCTAACCCTAAACCTAAACCTAAACATAATCCTCACCGTCACCCGAACCCTCACCCTCACCTTAACCCTCAACCTAACGCTAAACATCACTTAACACTAACCCTCACCCTAACCCTAACCCTCACCCTCACCATTAAGCTAACCTGCAACCTATGCCTCACCCTCACCTTAATCCTCACCATAACCCTAACCCTAAACCTTACCTAACGGAAACACTCAGCCTCACATTCACCCTAATCGTCATGCTCACCATAGCCCTCACCATTTCCTTAACCCTCACCCTAACACTAACACTAACACTCACCCTCACCCTAAACCTAACCCTAACCCTAACCCTCACACTAACCCTCACCCTAACCCTAATCCCAACCCTAAACCTCACCGGAACCCTAACACTCAACCTAACCCTCAACCTAAACCTAACCCTAACCCTCACCCTCAACCTAACCCTAACCCTAACCCTAACCCACACACTAACCCTAACGCTAACCGTAAAGCTAACGCTAAACCTAACCATCACCCTCAACCTAACACTCACCCTAACCCTTATCCTCACACTAACCCTAAACCTAACCCTAACCCTAACCCTCACACTAACCCTAACCCTCACACTAACCCAAACCCTCACCCTAACCCTAACTCTACCCCTCACACTAACCCTAACCCTCACACTAAGCCTAACCCTCACACTAAGCCTAACCCTACCCCTCACATAACCCTCACCCTAACCCTCACCCTAACCCTATCCCTCAAGCTAACCCTCACTCTCTCCCTAATCCTCACCATAACCCTAACCAAAACCCTTACCTAACCGAAACCTTCACCCTCACCCTCACTCTAGCCCTCACCCTAACCTTATCACTCAACCTAACCTTAACCCTCACCCTAACCCTCTCACTAACCCTCACCCTCTCCCTAACCATAACCCTAGCCCTAACCCTCACTCTAATCCTAACCCTAACACTCACCCCAAAGTTAACTCGCCCCCTAACCTTAACCCTAATGCTAACCCTAACCCTCACCCTCACCCTAACACTCCACCTAACATTTATCCTCACACTAAACCTAATCCTAACCCGCACACTAACCCTAAACCTCACCCTATCCGAAACCCTAACCCTAATCCTCACCCTAACAGTCACTCTCACCCTAACCCTAATGCTAACCCTAACACTCAAACTCACCCTGACCCTCACCCTAACCCTTACCCTCACCATAACCCTAACCCTAACCCTAAACCTCACCCTAAACCTAACCCTCACCCACACCCTAAAATTCACCCTCACCCGAATCCTTACCCTCACCCTAACACTCACCTTACTCTAAAACTAATACTAAACCTAACCCTCAAGATAACCCTCATCCGCACCCTAACCCTAACCCTAATCCTAACCCTCACCCTCATCCTCACCCTAACTCTCACCTCACCTTAAACTTCACCCTAACCCTAACCCTCACCCTAACACTAAACCTAACCCTCACCCTAAACCTAACCCTCACCCTAACCCTCACCCTAACCCTAACGATAAACATAACCTTCACCCTCACCCTAATCCTCACCCTAAACTTTAACCTCACACTAACCCTAACTCTAACCCAAATCCACACACTAACCCTAACCCTCACACTAATCCTAAATGTACCGCTCACCCTAACCATCACCCTAACCCTAACTCTAAACCTATAACTCACCCTAACCCTCACCCTCACCCTAGCCCTCAACCTAACCTAACCCTCAACGTAACCCTAAGCCTAACCCTCACCCTCACCTTCAACCTAACACTAACCCTAACCCTAAACCTCACCCTAACCCTATGCTTAAGCCACACCTAAACCTCACCCTCACCCTCACACTCACCCTCACCTGAACCCTCATCCAAACCCAAACACTCAACCTCACACTAAACATCAACCTAATCCTAACTCTCACTCTAACCCTAACACTAACCCTCAACCTAACCCTAACCCTCAACCTAACCCTCACCCTCACCCTAGCCCTCACTGTAACTCTAAACCTAACCCTAACCCTAAACCTCACCCTCACACTCTGCCTCCAACTCAGCCTAACTATAACCCTAATACTAAACCTAACCCTCACCCCCACCATCACCCTAAAGCTAACCCTAGCCCTAACGCCAACCCTCACCCTCACCCTCACCCTAACCCTAACCCTAGTCCTAACAATAACCCTAACCCTAAATCTAACCTTAATCCTAACCCTAAACCTTACCCTAAACTTAACGCCAACCCTAAATCTCACCATAAACCTAATCCTAACCCTAACCCTCAACCTAACACTAACCCTAACTCTAACCCTCACCCTAAACCTCACTATAAACCTAACCGTAACCCTAACCATCAAGCTAAACCTAACCCTAATGCTTACCCTCAACCTAAACCTCACCCTAAACCTAACACTCACCCTAACCTTCACCATAATCCTAACGCTAACCCCAACATTAACGCTAACCCTAACCTTCACCCTCAACCTAACCCTCACCCTAACCCTTATCTTCACACAAACCCTAATCCTAAATCTAACCCTAATCCTCACCATAACCCTAACCCTAACCGTCACCCTAACTCTCAAACTAACCCTAAGCCTAACCTTTACCCTAAATGTAACCCTCACCCTTACCGTAATGCTAGGCCTGACCCTCACCATAAACCTCACCCTGAACCTCACCCTCACCTGAACCCTAACCCTCACCTCACCCTCACTCTCATCCTAAACCTAAACCTAACCCTAACCCTAACCCAAACCCTCATCCTCACCCTCACCCTAACACTAACTCTCACCATAAACAACACACTAAACCTAATCCTCAACCTAACCCTAAACCTAGCCCTCACACTAACACTAATCCTCACCCTATCCCTAATTCAAACCCTAAAACTTTCCCTCACCAAAACCCTAACCCTAACCCTAATCCTCGCCCTCAACCTAACCCTCACCCACAACCTAAAATTCACCCTCACACAAACCCTTAGCCTCACCCTAACCCTAACCCTAATCCTAAACCTAACACTCACCATCAAACTCACCCTAACACTAACCATAACCCTAACCCTAACCCTCACACTCACCTTAACCCACACTCTCACGTTAAACATCACGCTAAACGTAACTCTCACCTTAAGCCTAACCCTAACCCTCACCCTAACGCTAACCATCAATTTAACCCTCATCCTCAACCTATTACTCAGTCTAACCTAACCATAACACTTACCTAACCGAAACCCTTACCTAACCCTCACCCTCACCCTAACCTAAACCCTAACTCTAACCCTCACCCTAAACCTAACCCTAATCCTCACCCTCACCCTAAACCTAATCCTAATCCTAACCCTCACCCTAACCCCAACCCTAATGCTAAACCTAACCCTCACCCTCACCCTAAACCACACCCTAATCCTTACCCTCAAACTAACCCTAAGCCTAAACCTAACCCTCACATTAAACCTAAACCTCACCTCAACCTCACCCTCTCCCTCAGCCTAACCCTAAAACTAAACGTAATCCAAACCCTAGCCCTCAACCTCACCCTCAAACTAACCGTAACAATAACCCTAACCCTAACCTTCATCGTTACCCACACCCTCACCCTAACCCTAACCCTAACACTCACCCTAAACCAAACCCTCACCCTCACACTAACCCTAATCCTTACCCTAACACTAACCCTAACCCTAACCCTAACCCTCACCCTAAGCCTACCCCTAACCCTCACCCTCATACTCACCCTATCCCTAACCCTTACCCTAACCCTCACCCTAACCTTAAACCTTACCCTAACACTAACGCTAACACTTACCCTCACCCTAAAACTACCCCTAACAATAACATTCACACTAACGCTAACCCTAACCCTAACGCTTAACCTAACCCTCACCATTAACCCTCACCTTAACCCGTATCCTCACACTAACCCTAATACTAACCCCAACCCTAACCCCAACACTAAACTTAACCCTCACCCCAAGCCTAACCCTCACTCTAACCCTAAACCAAACCCTCACCTGAAACCTAACCCTAAACCTCACACTGACCCTAACCTTCACACACACTCTAACCCTCACCATCATCCGAACCCTAACACTCACCCTAACCCTAACCCTCACATTAACCCTCACCCTCAACTTAATCCTAAATAACCATAACCTTTACCTAACCGAAACCCTCACCATCACCCTCACGCTCACACTAACACTCAACCTCACCCTAGACCTCACCCTAACCCTAACCCTAACCCTAACCCTCACCCTCACCCTAAACTTTAACATCACATTAACCCTAACCCTAACTCTCACACTAAACATAACCTTCAACCTAAACCTAACCCTACCCCTCAACCTAACCCTCACCCTAACCCTAACTCTAACCCTAACCCTCACCCTAAACGTAACCCTAACACAAACCCTAAACCTCACACTCACCCGAAACCTCAACCTTCACCCTAACCTTCATCCTCCCCCTAAACCTCACCCTAACCCTAAACCTCACCCTAACCCTAACCCTAAACCTCACCCTAAACCTAACCCTCAATCTAACGCTCACCCTCACCCTAATCCACACCCTAACCCTAAGCCTAACCGTTACTGAAACGAAACCCTCAACCTCACCCTCACTCTCACCCTTACCCTCACCCTAGCCCTAAACCTAACACTCACCCTAACCCTATCCCTAACCCTAACTCAAACCCACAAGCTAACACTCATCCTAACCCTAATGCTAACCCTAAACCTTACCCTCCCCCTAACCCTCCCCCTAACCCTTACCCTCAAAGTAACCCTGACCCTGTACTTAACCCTAACACTCATACTAACCCCAACACTCACCCTAACCCTAACCCTACCCCTCAACCTAAACCTCACCCTAACCCTAACCCTCACCCTAAAACTTACCCTCACCCACACCCTAACGCTCAAACTCACCATCACACTAACCCTCACCCTAAGCCTCTCCCTCACCCTAAACCTCACGTTAACACTAACCGTCACGAAAAACCCTAACCCGAACCCAACCCAAACTCTAACCCTCACACTAAGCCTCACACTCAACCTAATCCTCACCATAACAATAACCCTAACCCTTAACTAACTGAAAGCCTCACCTTCACCCTAACACTCACCCTACCACTCACCCTCAACCTAGCCCACACCATAACCCTAACCCGAACCCTAAACCTAAACCTCACCATCACCCTAACCTCCCCCTCAGCCTAACCATAACCCTAATCCTGAACCTACCCTTCACCCCCACCATCACCCTAACCCTAACCCTAACCCTAATCCTAAACCTAACCTTCACCCCCACCTTCACCCTAAACCTAACCCTAAACTGAACGCAACCCTCATCCTCAGCCTCACCCAAACCCTAATGCTAACCATAATCGTAAACCTGACCTTCACCCTAACACTAACCCTAACCCTAAAACTCACCATAACACTAATCTTAACCCTATCCCTCACCCTAAACCTAACCCTCACCCTCACCCTAACCCGCACCCCATCACTACCCCTAACCTTAACTCTCAACCTAAATCTAACCCAAACCCTCAACATCAAACTTACCCTCACCCTAACCCTAACCCTCACCCTAACCCTCAGACTAACCCTAACGTTAACCCTAACCCTCAGCCTCAACCTAACCCTCACCCTAACCCTTATCCTCACTCTATCCCTAACCCTAAGCCTAATCCTAACTCTCACAGTAACCTTAACTCTCACCCTAACCCTAACCCTACACCTAATCCTGACCCTCACTCTAACCCTAACCCTCACCCTCACCCTCACCCTCACCCTCACCCTCACCTTCACCCTAACCCTCACCCTCCAGCTAGCCCTCACCCTAACCCTAACATTCACCCTAACTCTAACTCTAACCCTCACGCTCATCCTAACCCTAACCCTCACCATAAATCTAACCCTTATCCTAACCATAACCCTCATCCTAATCCTCACCATAAACCTAATCTTACCCTTACGTAACAGAAAACCTCATGGTCACCCTCAACCTCACCGTAACACGCACCCTCACCCTAACCCTCACCCTCACCCTCAGCCTAAATCTAACCCTAAGCCTAATCCAAATCCTAACCCTCAACCTCAACCTCAACCTAACTCTAAACCTAACATTAAACAAAACCCTCATCCTAACCCTAAGCCTATCCCTAACCCTCACCCTCACCCTAACCCTAACCCAAAACCTGAGCCTAACCTTCATCCTAACCCTAACCCTAACACTCACCCTAACCTTAACCCTCACCCTAACCCCAACCCTCACCCAAAAACTAACCATCACCCTCACCCTAAACCTCACCATCACCCTCACACCAACCCTCACCCTCACAATCACCCTAACCATAACCAAAACCCTAACCCTCACCCTAAGCCTAACCCTCACCCTCACCCTCACCCTCACCCTCACCATCACCCTAAACCTAACCCTCAACCTCACCTCACCCTAATCCTAACCCTAAACTTAACCCTCTCCTGAAACCTAACTCTGACCCTCAACCTCACCCTCACCCTAAGCATAACCCTACACCTAAGCCTATTCCTAAACCTAACCCTCACCCTCACACTCACCCTCATCCTAAACCTAAACCTACCCTAAACCTAAATATAACCCTAACCCTCACATTTACCCTAACCCTCACCATCACCCGAACACTCACCCTAACCCTTACTCTCAACCTAACCCTAATCCTAACCCTAACCATCACACTAAGCCTAAACCTCACCCTAACCTTAATCCTAACCCTCACACTAACCCTCACCATAACCCTAACTCTAACACTCAACCTAAAACTAACCCTAACCCTAAGAGTCACCCGAAACCTCAAAATCACCCGAAACCTCACCCTAAACCTAACCCTCACCTACAGCCTAACGCTGAACCTCACCCTCACAGTAACCCTCACCCTAAACCTCACCCTCACCCTAAACCTCAACCTAACCCTAACGCTCACCAAATCCCTAACCCTAACACTCAACTTAACCCTAACCTTCACCCTCAACCTAATACTCACCCTAACAATATCCGTAACCCTTACCTAACCGAAACTCTCATCCTCACCCTAAACCTCAAGCTCACCCTCAACCTCACCCTAACCTTAACCCTAAACCGAACCCTAAACCTCACCCACACCCTCACCCTAACTATAACCCTAAACCTATCCTTAACACTCACCCTCACCCTCACCCTCATCCTAACCCTAATCAAACCCTAACCCTAACCCTCATGCTCACACTTACCCTAACTCTAAACCTAACCCTAACCCTCACCTTAACCCTAAACCCCACCCAAAACCTAACTCTCACCCTCACCCTAATCCTAATCATAACACTAACCCTAAACCTACCCTTCAGGCTCACACTAACCCTCACCCTAAACCTTACCCTCACCCTAACCCTCACCCTCACCCTTACCCTCACTCTAACCCTTACCCTCACCCTAACCCTAACCCTATTCCTAACAGTAAACCTCACCCTAACCCTCACCCTAACCCTAAAGCTAATCCTAACCCTCACCCTAACGCTCACCCTAATCCTCGCCCTAACCCTAACCCTCACCCTCACCCTAACTCTCACCCTAAACCTTAACCTCATCATAACCCTAACCCTAACCCCAATCCTAACCCTCACACTAAGCCTACCCCTCACCCTACCCCTCACCCTAACCCTCAGACACAGTTTCTTCCTAACCCTAACACTAACCCTCAACCTAACCCTAACCCTAAACCTAACACTAACCCTAACCCTCACCCTCATCCTCACCCTCAGGCTAACTCTAACCCTAACACTAACCCTAACCCTAATCCTCAAGCTCAACCTCACCCTAACTCTAACCCTAAGCCTAACACTGACCCTCACCCTAACCCCAACCCTATACCTAACCCTCAACTTAACCCTCACCCTCACCATAACGCTAATCCTAACCCTAACCCTAAACCTAACCCTTATGCTCACAGTAACCCTAACGCTCACCCTATCCCTAACGCTATCCCTATCCCTCACCCTCACAATAAACCTCACCCTCAACTTTAACCTCAACATAACCCTAACCCTAACCCTATCCCTCACACTAACTCTAACACTAACCCTCACCCTAACACTCACCACTCACCGTAACCCCAACCCTCACCCAAACACTAACCCTCACTGTCACCTTAACCCTCACCCTAACCTTAAAGTTCACCCACACCCTAAAACTCACCCCCACCCTAACCCGAAACCTAACTCTAACCCTAACCTAAACCTCACCCTAAACCTAACATTCACGCTAAATCTAACTCTAATCCTCACCCTCACACTAACCCTACCCCTCATATTAAAAATCACCCTAACACTGACCATAACACTAACGCTAACCCTAACCCTCACTCTCACCCTTAACCTCACCCTAAACTTTATCCTCACACTATCCCTAACCCTAAGCCTCACATTAAACCTAAAACTCACACTAACCCTAACCCTAAACCTCACCTTATCCCTCACCCTAACCCTAACCCTATCTCTCAACTTCACCCTAACCTTAACCCTAACCCTAACCCTAAACCTCACACTATACCTAAACCTCACCATAACCCTAACCCTAACCCTCACCATAACCCTATTCATCACCCTCACCCTAACCCTCACCCTAACCCTAAGCCTAACCCTAAGCCTCACCCTTATCCTAATCCTCACCATAACCTTACCATCTCCCGAACTCTAACCCTAACCCTCATCCTAAACCTAACCCTGAACCTATCCCTCACACTAACCTTAACCCTCACCCTCACTTTAACCCTAAACATAATCCTAACCCTCACCCTCACCCTCACCCTAACACTCACTCTTAATGTAAACATCACCCTAACCCTAACCCTCACCCTCACCCTAACCCTAACCCTCACCCTAACCCTAAGGCTAACCCTAACCCTGAGTCTCATCCTAAACCTCACCCTAACCCTTATCTTCACACTAACCCTACACCTAACCCTAAAACTCACACTAACCTTAACCCTCTCCCTAACCCTAACCCTACCCCTCAACCTAACCCTAACCCTGAGCATAACCCTCACCCTAACCCAAACCCTTAAAATGACCCTTAACCTCACCGTAATCCTAACCCTAACCCTAACCCTAACACTTACCTAGCTGAAACCCTCACCCTCACCCTGAACCTCAACCTAAACCTCACCCTCAACCTATCCCTCACCCTAACCCTAACCCTCACTCAAATCTTAGCCCTACCATTCACCCTCACCATCACCCTCACCCTAAACCTAACCCTAACCCTCACCCTAACCATACCCTAAACCTAATGCTACACCTAACCCTCACCCTCAGACTAACCAACACCCTAATCCTTACCCTCACCCTAACCCTTACCCTAACCCTAACAATCACACTAAATCTAAAACTCCCCCTAACCCTAAACCTACACCTCAGCCTAAACCTCACCCTAATCCTAACCCTAACCCTAATCCTTCCCCTATCCCTAACCCTAAACCTAACCCTCACCCAAATCCTCACTTCATCATTTCTCAAAACCTGATCCTCAACCTATCACTAATCCTAACCCTAACCCTAACCCTAACCCTCACCCTCACCCTAACCCTCACCCTAACACTTACCCTAAACCTCAACCTAAACATAACCCTTACCCTAACCCTCACCCTAAACCTAATGCTATCCCTAACTCTCACCCTAAACTTCACCCTTAACCTTACCCTCAAACTAACCCTAATCCTAACCCTAACCTTCACACTAACCCTATCGCTCAACCTAACCCTAACACTACCCCTCAACCTAACCCACACTCTAACCCTAACCCTAACCCTAACCCTCAACCTAACCCTAAACCTAACCCTCACCCTCATCTTCTTCCTCACCATCAACCTAACACTCAACCGAACCTGAACGCTCACCCACACCCTAACCCTCACCCATACCCGAACCCTTATCCTCACCGGAAACCTCACCCTCATCCTAACGCTAACCCTCAACCTAAACATAACCCTAAACCTCACCCTCACCCTAACCCTAATGCTAACCTTAACCCTAACCCTAACACTCAAACTAACCCTAACCCTCACCCTAATCCTCAACTTAAACCAAACCCTAAACCTTACCTAACTGAAACCCTCACGTTCACCCTCACCCTCACCTTCAACCTAAACCTCACCATTACCCTAGCCCTAACCCTAAACCTAACCCTCACCCTCACCCTCACGCTAACACTAACCCTAATCCTTACACTCACCCTAACCATAACCCTAACCCTAATGTTACACCTAACACTCACACTCACACTAACAATCATCCTAACCCTCACCCTCAACCTAAACCTTACCATGACCCTAACACTCACACTAAGCCTAACCCTAACCCTAACCCTAACCCTCACCCTAACCCTCATTCTCACCTTAACCCTCACCGTCACCGTAACACTCAACAGAACCTTAATGCTCACCCACACCCTAACCCTCACCCTGAACTTCACCCTTATCCTCACCGGAAAACACACCCTCACCCCTAACCCTAAACCTCACCTTCACCATTACCCTAACCCTAACTCTAACCCTCACCCTAACCCTAACCCTAATGCTAAACCTAATGCTAACCCTAACCCTCACCCTCACCCTAAACATCACCCTGAAACTTACCCTCTCCCTAAACCTTACCCTAACCCTAACACTCTCACTAAACCTAACCCTCACGCTCACTCTCACACTAAGACTAATCCTAACCCTAATTCTAAATCTAACCCTCAACGTCACCCTAACCCTAACCCTAACCCTAACCCTCACCCTCACCCTAACCCTAACCCTAACGCTCACCCTAAACTTCACCCCAACCCTAACGCTAACCCTAACCCTCACCATCACACTAACCATCAACCTAACCCTTATCATCACACTAAACCTAACCCTATCCCTAACCCTAACCCTCACACTAAACCTAATGCTCACCCTTACCCTAAAACTACCCCTCAGCCTAACCCTCATTCTAAAACTCACCCTAACCCTCACTCTAAAATTAAACCTAAACTTCACCCTCACCCGAAACCTAAACCTCACCCTAAACCCTACCCTCACCATAATCATCAACCTAACCCATACACTCACCCTAACTCTAACCATAAACCTCACCCTCACCCTAACCCTAAACTTAACCATAATCCTCACCCTCACTCTCACCCACACCCTAAACCTCACCCTCACCCTCACCCTCACTCTTACACTCACCCTCACCCTAAACATCACCCTAACCATAACCCTCACTATAACCCTTACCCTAACCCTCACCATAACCCTAACCATAACCGTAACCCTCATCCTCACTCTCACCCTCAACCTAAAATTCACCCTCACAATCACCCTCACCCTTACACTCACCCACACCCTAAACATCACCCTAACCCTAAACCTCACTCTAACCCTGAACCTAACCCTCACCCTAAACCTAACCCTCAGCCTAACCCTCAACCTATCCCGAATGATAACCTAAACCTCACCATCAACCTAACCCAAACCCTAACCCTTATCCTCACACTAACCCTAACACTCACACTAACAATCCCTCACCCTATCCCTAACCCTTAACCTATCCCTCACCCTAATCCTCACCCTCACCGTAACACAAATGCTAACCCTAACCCTAACCCTCAACCTAACTCACACCCTAACCCTTACCTTCATCCTAACCCTAAGCCTAACATTCAACCTAAACCTCACCCTAACACTTACCCTCAGCCTAACCCACAGCCTAACCCTCACCCTAAACCTAACCCTCACACTTACACTAAACCTAAACCTAACGCTAACCCTAACCCTCACCCTAAGCTTAACCTCACCCTCACCCTCACGCTAACCCTAACCCTAACACTCACCCTAACCCTAATGCTAACCCTAAACCTCACCATCATACTAACCCTCACCTTAACTCTTATCATCACACTAAACCTACCCCTATCCCTAACACTAACCCTGACACTAAACTTAATGCTCACCCTAAACCTAACAATACCCCTCAGCCTAACCCTCATTCTAACACTCACCCTAACCCTCACTCTAAACCTAAACCAAAACTCAGCCTCACCTGAAACTTAAACCTCACCTTAAACTTCACCCTCACCGTAAACATCAACCTAACCATAACACTCACCCTAACTCTAACCCTAAACCTGACTCTAACCCTCACCCTAACCGTAAGCTTCACCAGAAACCTAACCATCACCCTAAACCTCACCCTAACTCTAACGCTATCGCTAACCCTCACCCTCACCCTAAACCTCAACCTAAACCTTACCCTCACCATAAACCAAACCCTAAACCTAATCCTTACCCTAAACCGAAATCTCACCCATCCCCTAACACTCACCCTCACCCTGATCCTCACCCTAACTCTAACCCTAACCCTAATCCTAAACCTCTCATGCTCACCCTTAACCTAAACCTAACCCTAAACCAACCCGAACCCTCACACTCACCCTAACCCTCACCCTCACCCTAAACATCACCCTAATCCTAACCCTCACCCTAACCCTAAACTTAACCCTCAACCTAACCCTAACCATAACCCTCACCCTAACCCTCACCCTCACCCTAACCCTCAACCTAAACCTCATCCTAACTTATCCTCACACCAACCCTAAACCTAACCCTAACACTAACTCTCAAACTAAGCCTCACACTAAACCTCTCACTAACCCTAACCCTCACTGTATCCCTAAACCTAACCTTAACCCTCATCCTCACCCTAAACCTCACAGTCACCCTAACACTCATCCGAAACCGAACCCTCACACACACCCTAACCCTCATCCTCTCCCGAACCCTCACCCTCACCTGAAACCTCACCTTCACCCTAACCCTGACCCTCACCATAAACAGCACCCTAACCCTAACCCTTACCCTAACACTACCCCTCACCCGAAACCTAACCCTCAAACTAAGCCTCACCCTCAACCAAATCCTCATCCTAACCCTAACCCTTACCTAATTGAATCCCTCACCCTCAACTTCACCATCACCCTCAGCCTAAATCTCACTGTCACCCTAGCCCTGACCCTAAACCTAACCCTCACCATAACCCTATACATAACCCTCACCCTCACAATCACCCTAACCCTCACCCTCACCCTAAGCCTCACACGAACCCTTACCCTCGCCCTAACCCTTACCTTAACCCTTATCCTCACACTAATGGTAACCTAACCCTAACCCTCACCCTAATCCTAGCCCTCACCCTTACCCTCACCATCATCCTAAGCCTAACCCTAACACTAATCCTAAATCTAACCCTCACCATGACACTAAAACTAACCCTCACCCTCACCCACACCCTAACCCTAAACCTAACTCTCACCCTAACCCTCACGCTAACCCTAACGCTAACCTTAACCCTCACAATCACACTAACCCTCACACTAACACTTATCATCACACTAACCCTACCCCTATCCCTAACCCTAACCTTCACACTAGTCCTAATGCTCACCCTAAACCTAAACCTACCCCTCAGCCAAACCGTCACACTAACACTCACCCTAACCGTCACCCTAAACCTAACCCTAAACTTCACCCTCACTGAAACTTAAACCCCACCCTAAACCTCACCCTCACCATAATCATCAACCTAACCCTAACACTCACCCTAACTCTAACCCTAAACCTCACCCTAACCCTAACCATAACCATAACCCTCACCCTCACTCTCACCCACACCCTAAACCTCACCCTCACCCTCACCCTCACTCTTACACTCACCCTCACCCTAAACATCACCCTAACGCTAACCCTCACTCTAACCCTATCCCTAACCCTCACCATAACCCTAACCAAAACCGTAACCCTCACCGTCACTCTCACCCTCACCCTAAATCTCACCCTCATCATCAACCTCACCCTTACACTCACCCACACCCTCAACATCACCCTAACCCTAACACTCACTCTAACCCGAAACCTAATCCTCACCCTAAATCTAACCCTCAGCCTAACCCTCAACCTATCCCGAACCATAACCTAACCCTCAACATCAACCTAACCCTCACCCTAATCCTTATCCTCACATTAACCCTAACACTCATACTAACCCTATCCCTCACCCTATCCCTAACCCTTACCCTTTCCCTCACCGTAACCTTCACCCTCACCCTAACACTAATGCTAACCCTAACCCTAACCCTCACCTTAACCCACACCCTAACACTTACGTCATCCTAATCCTAAGCCTAACCCTCAACCTAAACCTCACCCTAAACCTTACCCTCAGCCTAACCCGCAGCCTAACCCTCACCCTAACCCTAACCCTCACACTTACACTCAACCTAAACCTAACACTAACCCTAACCCTCACCCTAACCCTAATCTCACCCTCACCCTCACCCTAACCCTAACCCTAACCCTCACCCTAACCCTCACCCAAACCCTAATGCTAACCCTAAACCTCACCATCACACTAACCCTCACCTTATCACTTATCATCACACTAACCCTACCCCTATCCCTAACCCTAACCCTCACACTAAACCTAATGCTCACCCTAACCCTAACACTACCCCTCAGCCTAACCCTCATTCTAACACTCACCCTAACCCTCACCCTAAACCTAAACCTAAACCTCAGCCACACCCGAAACCTAAACCTCACCCGCACCATAAACCTCAAACTAACTTTAACACTCACCCTAACTCTAACCCTAAAAATCTCCCTAACCCTAACCCTAACCGTAACCCTCACCCTCACTCTCACCCTCAACCTAAACCTCACCAACACCCTAACCCTCACCCAAACTCTACCGCTAACCCTAAACTTCACCCTCACCCTAAACCTCACCCTAACACATAGTCACATTAACCCTAACCCTAACCCTAACCCTAATCCTACCCCTGAAACTAAGCCTCACCCTAAACCTAACACTAACCCTAACCCTCACTGTAACCTTAACCCTAAATTTAACCCTCACCCTCACCCTAACCCTCACCGTCACCATAACACTGACCCGAACCCGAACCCTCACACACACCATTACCCTCAACCTCTCCCTAACCCGAACCCTCACCCGAAACCTCAACTTCATCCAAACCCTGACCCGCACCCTAAACATCACCCTAACCCTAACCCTTACCCTAACCCTATCCCTCACTCGGACCCTAACCCTCAAACTAAACCTCACCCTGAACCTAATCCTCATCCTAACCCTAACCCTAATCCTTACCTTATTGAAACCCTCACCCTCAACCTCAAAATCCCCCTCAGCTTAACTCTCACCCTCACCCTAGCCCTGACCCTAAACCTAACCCTCACCCTAACCCTAACCCTAACCCTCACTCTAACCCTAACCCTAACCCTCACACTCACCCTAAGCCTCGCCCTAACCCTTACCCTCACCCTAACCCTTACCCTAACCCTTGCCCTGACAATAATGCTAAGGCTAACCCTAACCCTCACCCTAATCCTAACCCTCACCCTCACCCTCACCCTCATCTTAAGCATAACCCTGACCCTAATCCTAAATCTAACCCTCACCATCACCCTAACCCTAGCCCGAAACTTAAACCTTACCCTCACCCTAACACTAACCCTAAACCTAACCCTAACCCTACCCCTAAAACTAAGCCTCAACCTAAACCTAACACTAACACTAACCCTCAATGTAACCCTAATCCTAACCTTAACCCTCACCCTCACCCTAACCATCACCGTCACCCTAACCCTCACCCGAACCCGAACCCTCAAACACACCCTAACCCTCACCCTCTCCCGAATCCTCACCCTAACCCGAAACCTCACCTTCAACCTAAGCCTGATCCTCACCCCAAACATCACCCTAACCCTAACCCTCACCCAAACCCTAACCCTCAAACTAAGCCTCACCCTGAACCTAATCCTCATCCTAACCCTAATCCTAACCCTTATCTTATTGAAACCCTCACCCTCAACATCACCCTCAGCCTAAATTTCACCATCACCCTAGCCCTGACACTAAACCTAACTCTAAACCTAACGTTAACCCTAACCCTCACCATCACACTAACCCTCACCCTAACACTTATCATGACACTAACCCTACCCCTATCCCTAACCCTAACCCTCACACTAAACCTAATTCTCACCCTAACCCTAACCCTACCCCTCAGACTAACCCTCACCCGAACACTCAACCTAACACTCACCCTAAACCTAACCCTAAACCACACCCTCACCCAAATCCTGAACCTCACCCTAAACCTCACCCTCACCATAAACATCACCCTAACCCTAACACTCATCCTAACTCTTACCCTAAACCTCACCCTAACCCTAACCCTAATCGTAACCCTCACCCTCACTCTCACCCTCACCCTAAACCTCAACCACACCCTAACCCTCACCCTTACACTCACCCTCACCCTAAACATCATCCTAACCCTAACCCTCAATCTAACCCTACCCCTAACCCTCACCATAACCCTAACCATTAACATAACCCTCACCCTCACACTCACGCTCATCCTAAAACTCACCCTCACCATCACCCTCATCCTTACACTCACTCTCACCCTAAACATCACCCTAACCCTAACCCTCACTCTAACCCTAAACCTAACACTCACCGTAACCCTAACCCTCAGCCTAACCCTCAACCTAATCCAAAAGAATACCTAAACCTCACCCTAACCCTCACCCTCAGAGTAACCCTTATCCTCACAATAACCCTAACACTCACACTAAAGCTATCCCTCAACATATCCCTAATGCTATCCCTCTCCCTCACCCTAATCCTCACCCTCAAGCTAACACTAATGCTAACCCTAAACCTAACCCTCACCCTAAACCTCACCCTAACCCTTACCTTCATCCTAACCCTAAGCCTCACCCTCAACCTAAACCTCACCCTAACTCTTACCCTCAGTCTAACCCGCAGCCTAACCCTCACCCTAACCCTAAACCTCACCATTACCCTCACCCTAAATCTAACACTAACTAACTAACACTAACACTAACTAACACTAACACTCACCCTAACACTAACCTCACCCTCACCCTCAGCCTCAGCCTCAGCATAAGCTTGACCCTAATCCTAATACTAATACTAACCTTAACCCACAACTTCACCCTCACCCTAACCCTAACCCTACACCTAGCCTTCACCCTAACCCTGACTCTAACCCTCAACCTAACCATAAGCCTAACCCGAAACCTAACGCTCACCCTAACCCTCACCCTAATTCTAAAGCTATCCCTAACCCTCACCCACACTCTAAACCTCAGCTAACGCTTACCCTCACCATAACCCAAAACCTAACCCTAAACCTAATCCTAACCCTAACACTAACCCTCACCCATGCCCTAACACTCACCCTCACCCTCACCCTCACCCTAACACTCACCCTAACTCTAACCCTAAACCTAATCCTAAACCTAACCCTTCCACTCACCCTCACCCTAATCCTAACCCTAAATCTAACCCTAACCCTCACCCTCTCCCTCACCTTCAACCTCACCCTAAACATTACCCGAATCCTAACCCTCACCCTAACCCTAACCTTAACCGTAGCCCTCACCATAACCCTAACGCTAACCCCAACCCTCACCCTCACCTTAAACCTCACACTAGCACTTATCCTCACACTAACCCTAAACTTAACCATAACCCTAACCCTACCCCTCAAACTAAGTCTCACCCTAAACCCAACACTAACCCTAACCCTCAGTGTGACCCTCACCCTAACCTTAATGCTCACCATCAACCTAAACCTCACCGTCACCATAACACTCACCCGAACCCGAACCCTCACACACAGCCTAACCCTCACCTTCTCCCGAACCCTCACCCTCACCCGAAACCTCACCTTCATCCTAACCCTGACCCGCACCCTAAACATCACCCTAACCCTAACCCTTCCCCTAACCCTAACCCTCACCCGAACCCTAACCCTCAAACTAAGCCTCACCCTGAACCTTATCCTCATCCTAACCCTAACCCTAACCCTTACCTTATTGAACCCATCACCCTCAACCTCACCATCACCCTCAGCCTATATTTCACCCTCACCCTAGCCCTGACACTAAACCTAACCCTCACCCTAACGTTAACCCTAAACCTCACTCTCAAACTAACCCTAACACTCACCCTCACCCTAACCCTCACTCTAACCTTTACCTTCACCCTAACCATCACCCTAACCCTAATCCTAACCTTAACCCTAACACTAACACTAAATCTCACCTTAACCCTCACCCTAACCCTGAACCTAAACCTAACACTCAGCCAAACTCTCACCCTAACACTCAACCTAACCCTAACCCTCACCCTCAACCTAAACCTCACCCTAAACATTATCCTCACCCTAACCCTAACCCTAACTCTAAACCTCACCATCAACCTAAGCCTAACATGAACTCTAACCCTCACCCTAAACCTCATCATAATTCTAACGCTATCCCTAAACCTCATCCTCACCCTAAACCTCACCCTAACCCTTACCCTCATCATAACCCTAACCCTAACCCTAAACATAATACACACCGCAAACCTAACCCTCACCCTCACCCTAAACCTCACTGTAACATTAACCCTCAGCCTAACGCTAACCGTCACCTACACCCTACACCCTAAAACTCACCCTCACCTAAAACCTCACCCCCCACCCTTACCTTTCCCTAAACCTCACCCTAACACTAACCCTAACCCTAAACCTAACTCTAACCCTCACCCTCATACTAACCCTCACCCTCACATTAACCCTCACCCTAACTCTCACCGTAAATCTAACGCTAACTCTAACCCTCATTCTTACCCTAACCCTAACCCTAAACCTTATCCTCCCACTATCCCTAACCCTAACCCTAACACTCACATTAACACTAACACTCACCCTAACCCTAACCCTACCCCTCACCCTACCCCTCACCATAACCCTAACCCTAACCCTCACACTAACCCTAAAACTAACCCTCAACTTCACCCTAACACTCACTGTCACCCTAAGCCTCACCATAACCCTAAACCTCATCTACACCCTCAACCTCACCTTCACCCTCACCCTCACCCTCACCCTAACCCACACCCTCACAATAAACATCACTCTAACCCTAACCCTTACCCTAATCCTAACCCTAACCTCACCTTAACCCTAACCCTCACCTTAAAACTCACCCTCACCCTAATCCTCACCCTCACCCTAACCCTAAGCCTTTCCTAACCGAAACCCTCACCCTCACCCTAACCCTAACCCTCACCCTAGCCCTCACCCTAAAACTATTCCTAACCCTAACCCTCACCCTCAACATCACTCTACCCTCAACCTAACCCTAACCCTACCTTCACCCTAACCCTAACACTAACCCTAATGCAAACCTTAAACCTCAACCTCACCCTAACCCTCACCCTAACACTCACCCTCACCCTTAGCCTCAACCTCAACCTCAACACTAACCCTAACCCTAAAACTAATTCAAACCCTAACCCTCACCCTCACCCTAACTCTAAACCTAACACTAACCATAAAACTAACCCTAAACATAACTCTGACCCTCACCCTCATCCTCACCATCAACCTCACCATAACACTCACCCTCACACTCACCCTAACCCTAACCATAACTCTAACCCTCACCCTAAAAGTAACTCTGACCCTCACCCTTATGCTCACCCTACGATTAACCCTAAACCTAAGCCTAAACCTAAACATAAACCTCAACCTCACACTCACACTAAACCTAAATCTCACCCTAACCCTAACCCGAACCCTAGCCCTCACCCTAACCCTTACCCTTACCGTCACTCTAACCCTCACCCTAACCGTCACCCTCACCCTAACTCTAACCCTAACCTTCACTCTCACCCTCACCTTAACCCTCACCCTAACCCTAAATTTCACCCTAACCCTCACCCTAACGCTAACCCTAACCCTAATGCTATTTCTAACCCTCACCCTCACCGTAAACCTCACTCTAACCCTTACCCTCACCCTGACCCTAACGTTTACCCTCACCCTAAACCTAACCCTCACCCTAACCTTCACACTAAAACTAACCCTAACCCTACCCCTCAGCCTAACCTTCACCCTAAACCTAACCGTAACCCTAATCCTCACCCTATACCTAAACCTAACCTTAACCTCACCCTAAGAGTAACCCTAACCCTAATCCTCACACTAAACCTAACCCTCACCCTAACAATAACGCTAACTCTACCCCTCACCCTAACCCTCACCCTCACCCTATCCCTAACCATAACCCTGACCCTCACCCAAAACGTAACACTGAACCTCGCCCTCAACCTCACCCTAAACCTAAACCTCACCCTAAACCTAACCCTAATCCTAGACCTCACTCTAACCCATACCCTCACCGTCACTCTAACCCTAACATTAACCCTAACACTCACACTAACCCTCACCCTCACCCTACCCCTAACCCTAACCCTCACCCTAATCCTAACACTAACCCTACACCTCTACATAACCCTCACACTCAACCTAAACCTAACTGTAACCCTAACACTCACCCTAACCCTAACCCTAACCCTAATGCTATTCCTAACCTTCACCCTCACCCTAACCCTCACTCTAACCCTTATTCTCACCCTAAACCTAAACCTAACCCTAAACCTAAATCTCACCCTAAACCAATCCCTAAACCTAACCATAACCCTAACCCTAACCCTAAACCTAATGCTATCCTTCACCCGCACCCTCGCCATAAATCTCACTCTAACCCTTACCCTCACCCTCACCCTAACACTAACCCTAAAACTAAACCTCACCCTAACCCTAAACCTAACCGTAACCCTCACCCTAAGGCTCACCCTAACCCTCACCTTAACCCTAACACTCACTGTCACCCTAACCCACACCCTAAACATTTCCCTCACCCTAATCCACACTAACCCTATCCCTCACCCTAACCCTAACCCTAACCCTCAGCCAAACCCTCTTCCTAACCCTAACCCTAACCCTAACTCTAACCCTCCCCCTCACCCTAAGTGTAACCTGAACCCTAAATCTCACCCTCACCCTCACCCTAAATCTAACGCTATCCCTAAACCTTACCCTCACCCTAAACCTCATCCTAACACTTACCCTCACCATAACACTAACCCTAACCCTAATCCTCACCACAACCCTAAGCCTCACCCTCACCCTTATCCTCACCGTCACCTTAACCCTCACCCTTACCCAAACCGTTACCCACATCCTAAAACTCAACCTCACCAAAACCCTCACCCTCACCCTAAACTTACCCTAAACCTCACCCTAACCCTTACCCTCACCCTAAACCTAAGTCTAACGCTCACCCTCATACTTACCCTAAACCTCAACTTAACCCTCACCCTAACTCTCACCCTAACCTTAACCTCACCCTAAGCCTAACATGAACTCTAACCCTCACCCTAACTCTAACGTTATCCCTAAACCTCTCCCTCACCCTAAACCGCATCCTAACCCATACCCTCACCATAACCATAATCCTAACCCTAACCATAATCCTCAACACAACCCTAACCATCACCCTCACCCTAACCATCACCGTAACCTTAACCCTCACCCTAACCCTAACCGTCTCCCACACCCTAAAACTCACCCTCACCTGAACCATCACACTCAACCTAATCTTACCCTAAAGCTCACCCTAACCCTACCCCTCACCCTTAACCCGAACTCTAAACCTCACCCTCATACTAATCTTAACCCTCACCTAAATCCTCACCTTAACCCTCACCCTAACCCTAACGCTAACCGTGACACTCACTCTCACCCTAAACCTCACCCTAACCCTGATCCTAACTCTAACCCTAACCCTAACCATCAAATTAACCCTTACCCTCCCCCTAACCCTAACCATACACCTCATCCTATACCTCACCGTACCCCTAACCCTAAATCTCACCCTAACCCTAACCCTAACCCTCACCTTCATCCTAACCCTCACCTACACCCTCACCCTCACCCTCAGCCTAACCGTAACACTAACACTAAACCTAACCCTCACCCTAACCCTAAACCTAACCCTCACCCTCACCCTCATCCTCACCCTAATCCTAACCCTAACCCCCACACTCACCCTCACCCTAACTCTAACCCTAACCCTAACTCTGACCCTCACCCTAACCTCTACCACATCCCTAACACTCAACCTAACAGTAAACCTTACACTTCCCATAAGCATAACCCTCACCCTAACCCTAAACCTAACCCTAATGCTATCCCTAGCCCTCTCTCTCACACTAACCCTCACTCTAACCCGTACCCTCACCCTAACCCTAAACCTAAAACTAACCCTCACCCTAACGCTCAACCTAACCCTCAACCTAACCCTAACCCTCAACCTCACCCTCACCCTAACCTTCACCCTAAACCTTACCCTCACCCTAACCCTAACCCTAATCCTAACTCTAACCCTCACCCTCACCGTAAGCATAACCTGAACCCTAACCCTCAGCCTAACCCTCCCCCTAACTCTAACGCTATCCCTAAACCACACCCTCACCGTGAAGCTATTCCTAACCCTTACACTCACCATAACCCTAATCCAAACTCTAACCCTAATCCTCACCACAACACTAACCCTCACACTCACCCTAACCCTCATCGTCACCTTAACCCTCACCCAAACCCTAAATGTCACCCACACCCTAAAACTCACCCTCACCCGAACCTTCACACTCACCCTAACCTTACCCTAAACTTCATCCTAACCCTAAACCTCACCCTAATTCTAACCCTATCACTCACCCACATACTAACCCTAACCCTCACCTTAAACCTCACCCTAACCATCACCCTAACCCTAACGCTAACCCTAACCCCCTCTCTCACCCTAAGCCTCACCCTAACCCTTATCCTCACACTAACCCTAACACTAACCCTAACCCGCACATTAAGGCTAACCCTCACCCTAACACTAACCCTACGCCTCACCCTACCCCTCACCCTAACCCTAACTCTAACCCTCACCCTAACACTAACCATCACCTTCCCCCTAACCCTCACCTACACCCTCACCCTCACTCTCAGCCTAACCCTAACCCTAACCTTAATCCTAACCCTAACCCTCACACTCACCCTCACCCTAACTCTAACCCTAACCCTAAAGCTGAATTTCACACTAACCCCAACCCTATCCCTAAACCTAACCCTCACCTAACCCTAAACCTAATACTCAGCCTAACCCTAACCCTAACCCTAACACTCACCCTAACACTAACCCTAACCCTAATGCTATCCCTAACCCTCACCCTCACCCTAACACTCACTCTATCCCTTACCCTCACCCTAACCGTCACCCTAACCCTAACACTAACACTAACAATAAACCTCACCATAACCCTAAACCTAAACATAACACTCACCCTAAAGTCCACCCTAAGCCTCAACCTAACCCTAACCCTCACCCTCAAGCAAACCCTAATCTTAAAACTTACCCTCACCCTAACACTAACCCTAACCCTAACTCTAACCCTAAAACTCACCCTATGCGTAACCAGAACCCTAACCCTAAACCTAAACCTCACCCTAAGTCTAACGCTGTCCCTAAACCTCACCCTCACCCTCAAGCTCATTCTAACCCTTGCCCTCACCATAACCCTAACACTAACCCTAACAATAATCCTCACTGCAACCCTAACCCTCACCCTCACCCTAACCCTCACTGTCAGCTTAACCATCACTCTAACCCTAACCGTCACCCACACCCTGAAACTCATCCTCACCCTCAAGCTCACCCTCACCATAACCTTACCTTAAATCTCACCTTAAACATAACCCTCACCCTAAACCTAACTCTAACCCTTATCCTCATACTAACACTAAACCTTACCTTAACCCTCAACCTAAACCTCACTCTAACCCTAAAGCTAAACCTAACCCTCAATCTCACCCTAACCCTTACCCTAACCCTTATCATCATACTAACCCTAACCCTAACCCTCACCCTAACCCTAACCCTACACTTCACCCTACCACTCACCCTAACCCTAACCATAACCCTAACACTCAACTTCACCCTAACCCTCACTGTCACCCTACCCTCACCCCAAACCTAACCCTCACCTACACCCTCACGCTCAACATCACCCTCACAGTAACACTCACCCTCCCCCTAAAAATCGCCCTAACCCTAACCCTCACCCTAACCCTAACCCTAATCCTCACCCTAACCCTAACCCTAAGCCTTTCCTAAACAAAACCCTCACCCTCACCCCAACCCTCATCCTTAGCCTCACCCAAAGCCTAAACCTACACCTAAGCCTAATCCTAAACCTAACACTCAACCTCAACATAACTGTAAACCTAATCCTCACCTTAACCCTGAACCTAACCCTAACACTCACCCTCAAACTAACGCTCACCCTAAACATTACGCTCAGCCTAACCCTAACCTTAAAACTAACTGTAACCCTCACAGTCGCCCTAATCCTAACCCGAATCCTAACCCTCACACTAACTCTCACCCTAACTCTCACCCTAACTCTAAGGCTATCCCTAAACCTCACCCTCTCCCTAAAATTCATGCTAACACTTACCCTCACCATAACCCTAACCCTAACCCTAACACTAATCCTCACAGTAATCCTAACCCACACCCTCACCCTAACCCTCACCTTCACTTTAACCCTCACCCTAACCCTAACAGTCTCGCCCACCCTAAAACTCACCCTCACCCTCACCCTAACCCTCACCCTAACCCTACCCTAAACGTCACGCTAACCCTAACCCTCACCCTAAACCTAACTCTAAAACTCACACTCATCCTAAAACTAAACCTCAACTTAAGCCTCACCCTAAACCTAACGCTAACCCTATCCCTCACTCTCACCCTAAACCTCAACTTAACCCTTATCCTCACAATAACCCTAACCCTAACCCTAACCCTCACATTAACCCTAACACAAACGCTAACTCAAAACCTCCCCCTCATCCTACTCCTCACCCTAACCCTAACCCTAACCCTCAGCCTAACCCTAACCCTAACCCTCACCTTGATCCTAAGCCTCACCATCACCCTCATCCTCACCCTCACCCTCAACCTAACCATAACTGTAACCCTTACCCTCAACCTAAACCTCACCCTAACCCTATCCCTAACACTAACACTAAACCTGACTCTAACCCTCACCCTAACCCTCAACCAAAACCTAATCCTCACCCTAATGCTCACCCTAACCCTCAACTAACCCTAATTCTCACCCTCACCCTCACCTTAACCCTTACCCTCACCATAACCCTAACCCTAACCCCAACACTCAGCCAAACCCTCTTCCTAACCCTAACCCTAACACTCAAACTAAACTTAACACTAACCCTAAACCTAACCCTCACCCTAAAACTCACCCTCACACCAACCCTCAGCCTAACCCTAACCCTAACCCAAATCTTAACCCTAACGCTCACCATCACCCTCACCCTCACCCTCACTCTCAAGCTAAACATCACTCTAAACCTTACCCTCACCCTAAACCTCACCCTAACCCTAACCCTAACACTAAACCTGACACTATCCCTCAACCTAACACTCAACCTAAACCCAATCCTCACCCTAATGCTCACCCTAACCCTCAACCTAACCCTAATCCTCACCCTCACTCTCACGCTAACCCTCACCCTAAACCTTACCCTCACCATAACCCTAACCCTAACCCCAACCCTCAGCCAAAACCTCTTCCTAACCCTAAACCTAACACTCAAAGTAAACCTAACCCTAACCCTAACCCTCACCCTAAAACTAACCCTCACCCTAACCCTCAGCATAACACTATCCCTAATCCTAATCTTAACCCTAACCCTCACCATCACCCTAACTTTAACTCTAAAACTAACCCTGAGCCTCACACTAACACCAACCCTCACCCTAACCCTAACACTCATCCAGCCCTAACCATAACACTCACCTTAAACCTCACCCTTACTCTAACGGTAACCCTAACCCTCACCCTCACCCTAAACCTCTCCCTAAACCTTACCTCTCCATAACCCTAAACCTAACCCTAATCCTCACACTAAGGCTCACCATAACACTCACCCTAAAAATAACCCTAACCCTCACCTTCACCCTAACCCTCACTGTCACCCTATCCCTCACCCTAAACGTAACCCTCAACTACACCCTAACCCTCACAGTAACCCTCACCCTCACCCTCAACCTATACATCACCCTAACCCTAACCCTCATCCTCACCCTAAGCCTAATCATCACCCTAACCATAACCCTCACCTTAATACTGACCCTCAACCTAATCCTCACCCTACCCCTAACCCTAAGCCTTTGCTAACAGAAACCCTCACCCTCACCCTAACCCTCACGCTAACCCTCACCCTCACACTAGCTCTCACCCTAAAACTAACACTAACCTTAAACCTCACACTCAACCTCACCGCCAAACTCAGCCGAACCCTAACCCTAATCATAATCCTAGCCCTAACCCTAACACTAACCCTCACCCTAACCCTAACCCTAATGCTATCCTTAACCCTCACCCTAAACCTAAAACTCACTCTAACCCTTGCTCTCACCCTAACCCTAACCCTAACCGTAAAACTAAAGCTCACCCTAACCCTCACCCTAACCCTAACCCTCACCCTAACGCTCACCCTAACCCTCAACCTAACCCTAACCCTATCCCTAATGCTAACACTAGCCCTCAACCTCACCCTAACCCTAACCCTAAACCTAACCCTCAACTTCACACTCAACCTCAGCCTCAGCCGAACTCTAACCCTAACCCTATTCCAAACCCTAAAACTCACCCTCACCCTCACCCTAAATCTAAACCTAACTATAACCAAAACCCTCACCTTAACCCTAACCCTATCCCTAACCCTCACCCTAACCCTCAGCCTAACACTCATCCTAACCCTAACCCTAAACCTCACCTGAACCTTAATCCTAACCCTAACCCTCTCACTCACATTCAACCTCAACATCACCCTCACCTTAGCCCTCAAACTCACTCTCACCCTAACCCTAACCCTAAACCTAACCCTAACCCTAAACCTAACCCTTACCCTCACCCTCACCATCACCCTCACCCTAACCTTCAACCTCACCCTACACTAACCCTAACCATAAACCTAACCCTCACCCTACACCTAACTCTGACCCTCACCCTCAACCTCACCCTAAGCCTAACCCTACACCTAAGCCTAATCCTAAACCTGACCATCACCCTCACCCTCACACTAGAACTAAACCTCAGCCTAACCCTAACCCTAACCCTAGCCCTCACCCTAACCCTTACCCACAACTCACCATAACCCTAACCCTCACCCAAACCCTAACACTCACAATAACCCTAACCCATACCCTCACCCTCAACCTCACCCTAAGCCTAAACTTAAACCTCACCCTAACCCTAACCCTAAACCTAAGCCTAACCCTAATCCTCACCCTCACCCTAACCCTCACCCAAAACTTTAATCTCCCCCAAACCCTAACCCTAGCTGTCAGCCTAACCCTCATCCTAAAGCTAACCCTAACCTTAATCCTCACCCTAACCTTAACCTTAAACCTAAACCTATCCCTCACCCTCACCCTAACCCTCACACTCAGCCTCAACCTAAACCTCAGCCTAACCCTAAACCTAACCCTTATTCAAACCCTAACTCTCAACTTCACATTAATTCTAATGCTAACCCTAACTCTAAACCTAACCCTATGCCTAATCCTCAACCTAAACCTAACCCTAATCCTAAACTAAACCCTCACCCTCACCCTACCCCTTACCCTCACCATAACCCTAAGCCTAAGCCTCCGCCTAACCTTCATCCTAACCTTAACCCTAACCCTAACCCTCATCCTAAACTTAACCCTAACCCTATACCTCACCCTCACCCTCAACCTCACCATCACCCTCACCCTCAAACTAACCCTCACCCTCACCCTAACACTAAACACAACCCTAACCCTCACCCTCACCCTCACCCTAAAACTTACCCTCATGCTAACCCTAAGCCTAACCTGAAACGTACCCTCACCCTAACTCTAACCGTATCCGTAAACCTCACCCTCACCCTAAACCTCATCGTAACCCTTACTGTCACCATAAACCTAAACCTAACCCTAAACCTAATCCTCACCAAAACCCTAACCCTCATCCTCACCCTATACCTCACCATCAACTTAACACTCACTCTAACCCTAATCGCCACCCACACCCTAAAACTGACCCTAACTCAAACCCTCACCCTCACCCTAACCCTACCATAAACCTCACCCTAACCCTAATGCTTACCCTAAACCTAACTCTAACCCTCACCCTCATACTAAACATAACCCTCACCTTAACCCTCACCCTAACCCTCACCCTAACATTAACGCTCACCCTAACCCTCAGTCTCACTATCCCTCACCCTAACCCTAACCCTAACCCTCTCCCTAACCCTCACCCTAACACTAACCCTCACCCTAAACATCACCCTAAACCTATCCCTCACCCTAACCCTAACCTT
Organism: Dipodomys merriami; assembly: GCF_024711535.1. NCBI lineage: Eukaryota > Metazoa > Chordata > Mammalia > Rodentia > Heteromyidae > Dipodomys > Dipodomys merriami. Next base: position 2,335,731 of record NW_027206490.1, on the reverse strand, counting down.
AATCCTCACATAAACCTAACCCTCCCATTAAACCTCACCCTCACTCTAATCTTCACCCTAAACCTAACCCAAAGCCTCTCCTAACCGACACCCTCACCCTCACCCTAACACTCACCCTAACCCTCACCCTCACCCTAGCCCTCACCGTAAAACTAACCCTAACCCTAACCCTCACCCTCAACCCTAACCCCACCTTTAGCCTAACCCTAACCCTAACCCTAATCCTAAACCTAACCCTAAATCTCACCCTCACCACCACCCTAATCCTAACCCTAACCCTAACTCTAACCCTCACCCTCAACCTAACCCTCACCTGAACCCTAACCCTAACCCTAACTCTCACCCTAACTCTAACGCTGTCCCTAAACCTCACCCTCACCCTAAACTTCATTCTAACCCTTACTCTCACCATAAGCTTAACCCTAACCCCAACCCTAATCCTACTGCAACCCTAACCCTCACCCTCACCCTAACCCTCAACATCACCTTAACCCTCACCCTAACCCTAACTGTCACCCAAAACCTAAAACTAACCCTCACCCGAACCCTCACCCTCACCATAACCTTACCCTAAACCTCACCCTAAACTTAAACCTCACCCTAAACCTAACTCTAACACTCACCCTCATACTAAACCTAACCCTCACCTTAACCCTCACCCTAAAGCTCACCCTAACCCTAACGCTAAAACTAACCCTCACCCTAACCCTTATCCTCACTCTAAACCTAACGCTAACCCTGACATTAACACTAACCCTCACACTAACCCTAACCCTACCCTTCACCTTAGACCTCACCCTAACCCTAAACATAACCCTCACCTGACCCTAACCCTAACTCTCACCTTCACCCTAACCCTCACCGTCACCCTACCCTCAACCTAACCCTAACCCTCACCTAGACCCTCACCCTCACCATCACCCTCACCCTCACCCTAACACTCACCCTCACCCAAAACATCACCCTAACACTAACCCTCACCCTAACCCTAACCCTAATCCTCACCCTAACCCTAAACCTCACTTAAAGCTCACCCTCACCCAAATCCTCACCATAACCCTAACTCTAAGCATTTCCTAAGCGAAACCCTCACCCTCACCCTAACCCTAACCGTAACACTCACCCTAACCCTAACCCTAATGCTATCCTTAAACTTCACCCAAATCCTAACCCTCACCGTTAACTTTACCCTCACCCTCACCCTACCCCTAACCCTACCCCTCAGCCTACCCCTCACTTGAACCGTAACCTAACCCTAATACAAACCCTAACCCTCACACTCAACCTCACCCTAAAACTAAACCTAAACCTAACCCTAACCCTAAGCCTATACATAAACCTCACCCTATCCCTAACCCTAATCCTAAACCTAACCTTCACCCTAACCCTCTCCATAACCCTTATACTCACCCAAAACCTAACCCTAACCATAGCCCTCACCCTAACACTTACCCTCACCCTCTTCCTAACCCTAATCCTCAACCTCACCCTAAACTGCACCCTAAACCATACCCTCATCCTAACTCTAATCTAACCCTTACTCTAACACTCAACTTAACCCAAAACCTATCCCTAACCCTCATCCTAACCCTAACCCTCACACTAACCCTAACCCTAACTCTCACCCTCACCCTCACCCTAACCATAAACTTCACCCTTACCCTCACCCAAACCCTAACACTAACCCTAAACCTCACCCTCACCCTAAACCTCACCCTAACCCTTACCCTCAACATATCCCTAACCCTAACCCTAACCCTAATCCTCACACTAACCCTAACCCTAACCCTCACCCTAACGCTCACCCTAACCATAATCCTCACCCTCACCCTTACACTTACTGTCACCTTAACCCTCACCCTAAACCTAACCGTCACCCACACCCTAACCCTCACCTTCACCCGAACCCTCACCCTCACCCTCACCCTAACCCTAACCCTCACCCCCACCCTAAACATCACACCAAACCTAACCCTCACCCTAACCCTGACCCTTACCTAAGCGAAACCCTCACCCTCAACCTCACCCTAAACCTCACTTTCACCCTAGCCCTCACCCTAACACTTAGCCTCACACTAACCCAAACCATAACCTAACCCTCACCCTAACCCTATCCCGACACCTCACCTTAACTCTCCCCCTAACCCTAACCCTAACCCTCATCATAAACCTAACCCTAAACCTAAACCTCACCCTCACCCTAACCCTCAACGTCACCCTAACCCTCACCCTAAACCTAACCCGCAAGCATACCCTAACCCTCACATTTACCCGAACCCTAACCCTAATCCTCACAATAAACATAACCCTAACCCTAGCTCTCTCCGTAACACTAACACTAACAGTCACCCTAACCCTAACCCTCAACCTAAACCTTAACCTAACCCTAACACACGAACTAAACCTAACCCTAACCCTAACAATTACCCTCACACTAAAACTAAACCTAACACTCAACCTCACCCTCACCCTCAACCTCACCTTCACCCTAACCCTAACCCTCATCCTCACCCTAACCCTAAACCTAATGGTAACCCTAAACCTCACCCTCACCCTCACACTAACCCTCACCCTAACACTTACCCTCACCCTAACCCTAACCCTAACCCTCACACTAAACTTAACACTCACCCTAACCCTAACCCTGAACCTCACACTCTATCTTACCCTCACCCTAAACCTATCCAAACCCCTCAGCCTAACCCTCACCCTAAACCTAAACCTAACCCTAATCCTCACCGTATCCCTAACCTTAACTATAACCTTCACCCTAACACACATCCTCACCCTAACCCTAATGCCAAACCTAACCTTCAACCTAACCCTCACCCTAAAACTTACCCTCACCCTAACCCTAACCCTATACCTAACCCTCTCCCTAATCCTCACCCTAACTCTAACCATAACCCTAACCATAACCCTCACCCTAAACTTTACCCTCAACCTAACCCAAACCCTAAGCCTAAACCTAACACTCACACTAACCCTAAACCTAACCCTCAGCCTAACCCTTACTCTAACCCTAAACCTAACCCTAACCCTCACCCTAACCCTAACCCTAACCCTAATTCTAACAGTAACCCTCACCCTAACCCTCACCCTAATCCTCACACTCCCCCAAACCTCATCCTAACCCTACACCTACCCCTCTCCATAACCCTCACCCTAACCCTAAACGTCAACCTAAACATAACTCTACCCCAACCCTCACCCTCACACTAACCTTAAACCTAACGCTAACCCTTATGCTAACCCTAATTCTCACCCACACCCTAACCCTCACCCTCACCCACACCCGAACACTCACCCTCACCCTCATCCTCACCCTAACCCGAACACTCAACCTAAACATCACCCAAACCCTAAACCAAAACGTAACGCTAACCCTATCCCTAACCCTCACCCTCACCCTCACCCTAACTCACACCCTAACCCTTACCCTTAACTTAATCCTAACCATTAACCTAACCATAACTCTCACACTAACCGTAATTCTCACCCTCACCCTAACCCTAACCTTCACCCTCACCCTGACCGTCACCATCACCCTAACCCTAACCCTAACCCTATTCCTAAACCTAACCCTCACCCACACCCTCACCCTCACCTTAAACTAAACCTAACCCTAACTTTCACGAACACCCTCACCCTGACCCTCAAATTAACCCTAACCCTCATCCTCACCCTACACATCACCTTAAACCTAAACCTCACCCTAACCCTAACCCTATCCCTCACCCTAAACCTAACCTCAGCTTAACCCTCACCCTCACCCTACTCCTCTCCCAAACTCTAACCCTTACCTAACCGAAACCCTCACCCTCACCCTAATCATCACCCTCATCCTATCCCTCATCCTAAACCTAATCCTATTCCTAACTCTCACACTCAACCTCCCCTTCCCGCTCAGCCTTACCCTGAACCTAACCCTAACCCTGACCCTAACCCTAACCCTAACACTACCCCTCACCCTCACCCTCACCCAAACTTTCAGGCTCACCCTCAGCCTAACCCTAAACCTAAACCCAATCCTAAGCCTAACCCTCACCCTCACCCTAAACCTATCCCAAACACTCACCCTCAACCTCACCCTCAATCCAACCCTCACCCTCACCCTCATCCTCACACTAAATCTCAACCTCACCCTAAACATCACGCTAACACTAACCCTCGCCCTAAACCTAATCCTAACTCTCTCCCTAATCCTAACCCTCACCCTAACGCTAAACCTAACCCTCACTCTCATGCTAACCCTCACCCTAACTTTTATCCTCACACAAAACCTAACCCTAAGACTAACCCTCACACTAACCCTAACCCACACCCTAACCCTATCCCGACACCTCACCCTAACTGTCACTCTAAACCTAAACCTAAACACTCACCCTAACCCTAACCCTAAAGCTAACCCTCACCCTCACCAGAACTCTCACCATCATTCAAACACTCACCCGAACCATAACACTCAACCACACCCTAACCCTCACCCTCACCCTCACCCTCACCCGAACACTCACCCATACCCTAACACTCACCCTCACAATAAAAATCACCCTAACCCTAACTCGAACCCTAACACTAAAAATAACCCTCAACCTAACCCTAAAACTCAACCTAACCCTAACACTCACCCTGATCCTGCCCCTAACCCTAACCCTAACCCTCACACTAAACCTTACCCTAACCCTAAACCTCACCCTAAACCTAACCCTCACCCTAACACTAACCCTCACACTAAACCTAACCCTAACACTCACCCTCACCCTCAACCTCACCCACACCCTAACCCTAACCCTCATCCTAACCCTAATCCTAAACCTAATGCTAAACCTAAACCTCACCCTCACCCTAACCCTAACCCTAACCCTCACACTAAAACTAACCCTCACCCTAATGCTAACCGTAAACCTCAAACTAAACCTAACCCTCACCCTAACCCTTACCCTAAACCTAACCCTAACTCTCACCCGAACACTCACCATCAACCTAACCCACACCCTAACACCAAAAATCACCCTAACACTAACCCTCTCCCTAACCCTAACCTTAAATCTCACCCTAAACCTACCCTCACCGTAACCCTGACCCGCACACTAAACCTAACCCTAACACTCACCCTCACACTCACCCTCACCCTAACCCTAACACTAACCCTCATCCTAACACTAACCCTCACCCTCACCCTCACCCTCACCCTCACCCTCATCCTAAACCTAACCCTAACCCACACCCTCAGCCTAATCCTCACCCTAAACCTAACCCTAACCCTTACCTAACCAAAAACCTCACCCTCACCCTCACCCTAACCCTCACCCTCACACTAGCCTTCACCCTAACCCTAACCCTAACCCTCACCCTCAACCTAACCCTAATCCTAAACCTAAGCCTCATCCTAACTCTAAACCTAAACCTAATGCTAACCATAAAACTCACACTCACCCTAACCCTTACCGTCACCCTAAATCTAACCCTAACCCTCACAATAAACCTAACCTCAAACTTACTCTAAAGCTACTCCTCAGCCTAACCCTCAACCTAAACCTATCCCTAACCCTAATCCTCCCCCTTTACTAACCATAATCCAAACCCTCACCCTAACGCTCACCCTCACCCTAAACCTAATACTAACCCTAACCCTCAACCTCACCCTAAAACTAATACTAAACTTAACCCTCAACCTCACCCTACACCTCACCCTAACCCTTACCCTCAACATAACCCTAACCCTCACCCTAAAACTAACCAACACCCTTACACTTACCCATACCCTAACCCTCACCCTAACCCTAATGCTAACCCTCACCCTAACCTTAACCCTAACCCTAAACCTCACCCTCACCCTAAACCTCACCCTGACTTTAACCCTCATCCTAAACCTAACCCTAACCCTTACCCTAACATTCAAACTAAACCAAAACCTAATCATCATCCTAAAACTAATCCTAACCCTAACCCTCACCGTCACCCTGCCCTAACCCTAACACTCACCCTAACCCTAACCCACACCCTCACCCTCCCCATGACACTCAGCCTAATCCTAACCCTAATGCTAAACCTCACCATCACCCTCAACCTAACTCTAATGCAAAACCTAACCCTAAAACTCACCCAAACCCTCACCCTAACCCTGACCTATCCCTAACCATAACCCTCACCCTATACCTCACCCTCACCCTAACCCTCAACCAAGCCATAACCCTCACCCTAAACCTCACCCTAAGTCTAACACTAACCCTAACCCTCATCCTCACACTAAACCTCACCCTAAAACTTACTCTCACCATAACCCTAACCCTAACCGTAATCCTCACCTTAATCCTGACCCTCAACCATACCCTAACTCTCAACTTCACCCGAACCCGAACCCTCACCCTAACATTCTCTCGATCCCTAACACTAACCCTAATCCTAAACCTAACCCTCACCCTCAAACTCACCCTAAACCTAACCTTAACCCTAACCCTCACCCTCACACTAAAAGTCACACTCACCCTAAAACGCACCCTAACCCTAACCCTACCCCTCTCCCTAACCCTAAACCTAACCCTCAACCTAACACTAACCATACCCCTAAACCTTACCCTCACACTAAACACAAACCTAACCATAACCCTCACCCTAACCTTAATCCTCACCCACACTCTATCCCTCACCCTCACCCTCATCCTCACCATCACCGAACCCTCATCCTCTCCCTAACACTCAACCTCACCGTAAACATCACCCAAACCCTAACCCTCACCCTAACCCTAACCCTAACCCTAACCCTCACCCTAACCCTCACCGCAAAGGTAACCCACTCTCTAACCCTCACGCTAACCATAACGCTAAACCTAAACCTCACCCTCACCCTAACCCTCACCCTAAAACTTATCCTCACACTAACCATTACCGTCACTCTATCCCTTACCCTAACCCTAACCCTAATGCTAACATTCAACCTAAATTTAACCCTAATCCTAAACCTCACACTCATCCTAACTCTCACTCTGACCTTTACCCTCACCCTAACCCTAATCCTAACCCTAAAACTAACCCTCACACTAACCCTAACCCTAACCTTCAACCGAACCATCATCATAACCCTAATCCTAACCCTAACCCACTCCATCACCATGCCCTATACCTAATCATAACCCTAACCGTAAACCACACTCTCACCCTCCCCATCACCCTCAGCCTTACCCTAATCCTAACCCTAATCCTAACACTGACCTTACCCTCACCCTAACCCTAATGCTAAACCTAACCCTAACACCCACCCACACCATCACCCTAATCTTAACCCTATCCCTAACCCTCACTCTAACCCTAAACGTCAACCCATACCTCACCCTCACCCTAACCCTAAACCAAACCCTAACACTCACCCTAACCCTCACACTAACACTAACACTAACCCTAACCCTCACCCTCACCCTAAACCTCACCCTAACCCTTACTCTCACAATAAATCTAAGCCTAACCTTAACCCTCACCCACACGCTAACTCTCAACCTCACCCTCACCCTCACACTCAACCTAACACGCTCCCTAACCCTAACCCTAACCCTAATCCTAAAACTAACCCTCACCCTCAATCTCACCCTAACCCTAACCCTAACCCTAACCCTCACCCTCACCCTAACCCTAACCCTCACACTCACCCTAAAACTCACCTTAACCCTAACCCTACCACTCTCCCTAACCCTAACCCTAACCCTCAACCTAACCCTAACAATACCCCTAACCCTTTCCCTCACACTAAACCTAAACCTAATGCTAACCCTCACCCTAACCCTAATCCTCAACCACACCCTAACCCTCACCCTCAAGCGAACCGTCACCCTCAACTGAACCCTCATCCTCACCCTAACCCTCAATCTTATCCTAAACATCACCCAAACTGTAACCCTCACCCTAATCCTAACCTTAACCCTAACCTTCACCCTAACACTCACCCTAATCCTTGCCCTCACACTATCCCTAATCGTAATCCTAACCAAAACCTTCACACTAACCCTAACCCTCACTCTAACTCTAATCCTAACACTAACCTTAAATTTCACCCTCACTCTCACCCTCACCCTCAGCCTAACCCTAACCCTAACACTATAAATAATTCTAACTCTCACCCTCCCCATCACCCTAAACCTAATCCTAACCCACACCATCACCCCTATCCTCACCCTAACCCTCACCCTCACCCTCACACTAACCATCAACCTCAACCTAAACATCACCCTAACCCTAACCCTCACCCTAACCTTAACCCTAACCCTCACCAGAACGCTAACCCTCACCCTAACCCTCAGGCTAAACCTTATACTCACACTAACCCTATACCTAAGCCTAACCCTCACACTAACCATAACCTTAAACCTACCCTGTACCGACACCTCACCTTAATTCTCACCCTAACCCTAACCATCACACTTATCCTAACTCTAAACTTAACCCACACCCTCACCCTAACCCACACCGTCACCCTAACCCGCACCATAAACCTAACCCTCAACCACACCCAATCCCTCACCCTCACCCGAACCTAACCCTCACACGAACACTCACCCTCACCCTAACCCTCAACCTCACAATAAATATCACCCTAAACCTAACTCTCACCCTAACCCTAAATCTAACCCTTACCCTAACCCTAATCCTAACCCTCACCTCACCCTCACCCTAAAAATAACCCTCATCCTAACCATAAGGGTCAACCTAATACTAAGCCAAACGTCACCCTCACACTAACCCTCACCCTAACCCTTACCCTCAACCTAACCCTAACCCTAACCCTCATACTAAACCTAAAACTCAACCTAACCCTAACCCTCACACTAAACCTAACCCTCACCGTAACCTTAACCAGACCCCTCAGCCTAACCCTAACCCTAAACCTAACCCTAACCCTAATCCTCACCCTATCCCTAACTTTAACCCTAACCCACACCCAACGCCTCACCCTCACCCTAACCCTCATGCTTACCCTAACCCTCAACCTCACCCTAACCCACACCCTGACCCTTACCCTCACCCTAACCCTAAACCTCACCCTCACCCTAACACTCACCCTAACCTTTACCTACAACCTAAACCTCACCCTAACCCTAAACATAGCCCTAAACCTAACCCTCACCCTAACCCTCATCATTACCCTAAACCTCATCCTAACCTTTACCCTCAACCTAAACCAAACCATAACCCTAAACCTAACACTCACACTAACCCTAACCCTAATCCTCAGTGTAACCCTTATCCTAACCCTAAACCTAACCCTAAACCTCAAACTAACACAAACCCTAACCATAACGCTAACCCTCACACTAACCCTAACCCTAACCCTCAGCCTAACCTTCACCCTCACCCTAACCCTAACCCTAAACCTCACCCTCACCCTCACGCTAACCCTAAACCTAAACCTAACCCTCACCGTAACCCTAACCCTAACCCTCAACTTAATGCTAACCCTACCCCTAATCCTAAACCTCCCACTAAAACTAACAATAACACTAACCCTTACCCTAAACCTAATCCTCACCCACACCCTAACCCTCTCCCTCACCCGAACCCGCTCCCTTCCCAGAACACTCATCCTTACCCTAACTCTCACCCTCACCCTAAACATCACCCAAACCCTAACCCTTACCCTAAACCTAACCCTAACCATCACCCTAACCATATCCCTTAACCTAACCGTCAACTTCACGCTAATCCTCACCATAACCCCAACCCTTAGCTAAAGGAGTGACTCACCTTAACCCTCACCCTAACCTTAACCCTCACCCTAGCCCTCAGCCTAAACTTACCCCTAACCCCAACCCTCACCCTCACCCTTGACCTCACCCTAATCCTTACCCTCACGCTAACCCTAACCCTAACACTAATCATAATACTCACACTAACCGTAACACTCACCCTAACCCTAACCCTAAACCTAAACCTAAACTTCACCCTCACCCTGAACCTTTCCTTCAGCCTAACCCTAACCCTAACCCTATTCCTAATCCTAACCCTCACATGAACCCTCACCCTAAACCTAACCCTAACACTCACCCTCACCCTCACCCTCACCGAATGCTCACCATCACCCTAAGCCTAACCCTAACCCTCACCCTAAACCTAACCTCAGCTTAACCCTCATCCTCAACCTAATCTTCACACTAACCCTAACCCTAAGGTAAATGAAACCCTCACTCACACCCTCACACTAACCCTCACCCTCATCCTAGCCCTCACCCTTACCCTAACCCTAACCCTTAATCTCAACCTCACCCTCCCCCACCACCTCAGACTAAACCTAACTCTAACCATAACCTTAACCCTAACCCTCACCTACACCCAAACATTCACCCTAACCCTTACCCTCACACTTACCCTAACCCTAACCCTAACGCTCACACTCACCCTAATACTAACCCTAACACTGACCCTAAACCTCACCCTAATCCTAATACTAACACTAACCTAACCCTAACCATCACCCTCACCCTAACCCTAACCCTCAAATTACCCTAACCCTCTCCCTCACCCTCACCCTAATCCAAACCCTAACAATGACCCTAACACTCACCCTCACCCTAACCCTCATCTTAAACCTCAACTTCACCCTCACCCTGACCCTTCACCTCAGCCTAACCCTAACCCTAACCCTATTCCTCATCCTAACCCTCACACGCACCCTCACACTAAACCTAACCCTAACACTAACCCTTACCATCACCCTCACCTTCACCCTCACCGAACGCTCACCCTCACCCTAAAAATCACCCTAACCCTAACCCTCACCCTAAGCTTAAACCTAACCGTCACCCTAACCCTAACCTCACCTTAAGCCTCACCCTCAACCTAATCTTCACCCTAACCCTAACCATAAGTTAAATGAAAACTAACCCACACTCTCACACTAACCCTCACCCTCAACCTAGCCCTCACCCTTACCCTAACCCTAACCCTTACCCTCAAACTCACCCTCCCCCTCCCCCTCAGATTAAACCTTACTCTAACCATAACCCTAACCCAAACCCTCACCATCAACCAAACCTTCACCCTAACACTTACCCTCAGGCTTACCCTAACCCAAACCCTAACACTCACCCTCAGCCTAATACTAACCCTAACACTAACCCTAACCCTTACCCTAATCCTAATCCTAACCCTCACACGCACCCTCACCCTAAACCTAACCCTAACACTAACCCTCACCCTCACTCTCACCCTCACCGAATGCTCACCCTCACCCTAATCCTAACCCTAACCATCACCCTAACACTAACCTCAGCTTAACCCTCATCCTCAACCTAATCTTCACACTAACCCTAACCCTCAGGTAAATGAAACCCTCACTCACACCCTCACACTAACCCTCACCCTCATCCTAGCCCTCACCCTTACCCTAACCCTAACCCTTAACCTCAAACTCACCCTCACCCACCACCTCAGACTAAACCAAACTCTAACCATAACCCTAACCCTAACCTTCACCATCACCCAAACCTTCACCCTAACCCTTTCCCTCACACTTACCCTAACCCTAACCCTAACCATCACCCTAATACTAACCCTAACACTGACCCTAACCCTGACCTTAATCCAATTCCTAACACTAACCCTAAACCTCACCCTCACCCTAACCCTAACCCTAAACTTACCCTAACCCTCTACCTCACCCTCACCCTAATCCAAACCCTAACAAGGACCCTAACCCTCACCCTCACCCTAACCCTCATCGTAACCATAAACTTCTCCCTCACCCTGACCCTTAACCTCAGCCTAACCCTAACCCTAAACCTATTCCTCATCCTAACCCTCACACGCACCCTCACCCTAAACCTAACCCTAACACTAACCCTAGCCCTCACTCTCACCCTCACCCTCACCGAACGTTCACCCTCACCCTAAACATCACCCTAACCCTAACCCTCACCCTAAGCCTAAACCTAACCCTCACCCTAACCCTAACCTCAACTTAACCCTCACCCTCAACCTAATCTTCACCCTAACCCTATCCATAAGGTAAATGAAAACTAACCCAAACCCTCACACTAACCCTCACCCTCACCCTAACCCTCAAACTTACCCTAACCCTAACCCTTACCCTCAAACTTCCCCTCCCCCTCCCCCTCAGACTAAACCTAACTCTAACCATAACCCTAACCATAACCCTCACCATCACACAAACCTTCACCTTAACACTTACCCTCACGCTTACCCTAACCCAAACCCTAACACTCACCCTCACCCTAATACTAACCCTAACACTAACCCTAATCCTTAACCTAATACTAATCCTAATACTAAACCTAAACCTCACCCTCACCCTAACCCTCACCCTAACCCTTACCCTCACCCTCAACCTAAACCTAACCCTAACAAAAACCATAACCATAACCCTCACCCTAACCCTAACCCTCACCCTCACCCTAACCCTAACTCTCTACCTCACCCTCACCCTAATCCAAAACCTAACAATAACACTAACCCTCATCCAGACCCTAACCCTCACCCTAACTCTTACACTCACACTCACCCTTACCATAACCCTCACCCTCACAATCACCATAAGCCTAAACCTTATCCACACACTAACCCTAACCCTAACCATCACACTAACCCTAACCCTCACCTTAACCCTAACCCTAACTCTCACCATCACCCTAACCATATCCCAAACCGTAACCGTAACTCTCACCCTCAACCTAGCCCTCAACTTAACCCTAAAACTAACCCTAAACCTCACCCTCACCCTAAGCCTAATGCTCAACCTCACCCTAATCCTTACACTCACACTAACGCTAAATCTCACCCTTACCCTAAATCTCAACCTAAAACTGAACCTCACCCTAACACTCACCCTCACCCTCACCCCAACCATAACCCTAACATTAACCCTAACCCTGATCCTAAACCTCACCCTAGCCCTCACACTCACCCTGATCCTCACCCTCAACCTAGCCTTCACCCTAAACCTCACCCTAATCATTATCCTCACCCTAACCCTAAACTTAACCCTAATCCTAACCCACACACTAACACTAACCCTCACCCTAACCCTGACCTTATCCCTCACCCTAACCCTCACACTAACCCTCACCCTCACCCCCACCCAGCCGTAACGCTCACCATAAACCTAAGCCTCACCCACACCCTAACCCTCAACCTAAACCTAAGCCTCAACCACACCCTAACCCTCACCCTCACCCAAACCCAAACCTTCACCCTAAACCTGACCCTCAGAATAAATATCAACCTAACGCTAACCCTCAACCTAACACTCACCCTAACACTAACCCTAACCCTCACCCTCACCCTAAGCCTAACCCTAACCCTAATCCTAAACCTTATCCTCACCCTCACCCTAAACCTAACCCTAACCCTAACCCTCAACCTCAACCTAAAGCTAACCCTAACTCTAACCCTGAACCTAAACATCACCCTAAACCTAATGGTAACCCTAAACCTCACCCGGACCCTAACCCTCAGCCTAACCCTTATCCTCACCCTAACCCTCCCAGTCATACTAACTTTCACCCTAACCCTAACCCTAACACAAACCGTAACACTCACTCTAAGCCTAACCCTCACACACACCCTAACCCTTCCCCTTACCCGAAACTTCACCCTCACCCTAAAAATCACCCTCACCCTAAACATCACCCTAACCCTAACCCTAAGCCTACCAACACCCTAAATCTAACCATAATCCTTACCTAAAGGAGACCATCACCATTCCCTCACCCAACCCTAACCCTCACCCTCAACCTCACCCTCACCCTAATCCTTACCCTCACCCTAACCCTAACCCTAAACTTAATCCTAAACCTAACCATCACCCTCACACTCAACCTAACCCTAACCCTAATCCTCACCTTCACCTTAACCCACACCCTAAGTCTAACCCTCACCCTAAACCTACCCCTAACATTAAACCTCACCCTCACCCTTACCTTCAACCTATACTTTTCCCTAAATCTAACGCTAAGCCTAACACTTACCCTCACACTAACCCTCACCCTAACCCTTATCCTCACCCAAATCCTGACCTTAACCCTAATCCTAACCCTCCCAATAACCCTAACATTCACCCTAACACTAACCCTATCCCTCATCATAAACCTCACCCTAACCCTCACCCTCAACCTTGCCCTCACCCTCACCATAACCCTCAACCTATCCCCCAACCTAAACCTCAACCTAACCCACATCCTCACCCTAGCCCTCACCCTAACCCTAACCCTAACCCTCACCTCACCCTAACCCTAAACCTTACCCTCACCCTCACCCAAACCCTGACCCTAATCCTAAACCTAACCCTCAACTTCACACTCACCCTAACCCTAATCCTAATGCTCACTCTCATCCTCACCCTCACCCTAACTCTAACCTTAACCCTCAACCTCACCCTAAACCTAATGCTCACGTTAATCCTTAACCTAACCCTAAACCACACCCTCACCCTAAGCCTAATGCTCACGCTCACCCTAACCCTCCTGCTAACCCTTACCCTCACACTAACCCTAAACCTCACCCTCACCCTAACACTCAACCTAGCACTTAACCTCACGCTGACCCTCACCCAAACCCTAATCCTAAACCTCACCCTAACCCTCACCCTAACCCTAACCCTTACCCTCACCCTCACCCTCACCCTCAGCCTAAACTAAACCCTAAACCTAAACCTAACCCTAACCCTCACCCTCACACTCACCTAAACCTAACACTAACACTAAACCTAAACCTCACACTGAAACTCACCCTCACCCTAAACCTAACCCTAACCCTAAAAATTACCCTAACCCTAAACCTGACACTAAACCTAACCCTCACACTAACCCTCACCCTCACCCTAACCCTAAACCTCACCCTAACCCTAACCCTAACCCCAACCGACACCCTCACCTTAGCCCTAACCCTAACCCTAATCCTAAACTTAGTTCTCACCCTAACCTTAACCCTCAACCTTACACTAACCCTCACCCTCACCCTAACACTCACCCTAACCCTAATCCTAAACCTAACCCTCAAACTCACACTCACCCTAACCCAAACCTAACCCTAATCCTCTTAACCCATGCCCTAACCCTAAGCCTAACCATAACCCTAACCCTAACCTTAACCCTCATAACACTCACCTCACTCTAACCCTAACTCAAACCCTCACATCAACCCTATCCCTAACCATAACCCTCACCCTCACCCTTACCTTCAACCTAACACTTACCCAAACCCTAACATTAAGCTTAAACCTTACCCTCAGCCTAACCCTCACCCTAACACTTAGCCTCACCCTAAACCTAATCTTAACCATACTCCTCACCCTCACACTAACCCTAACATTCACCCTAACACTAACCCTATACCTCACCCTAAACCTCACCCTAACCCTCACCCTCAGTATAGCCCTCACCCTAACCCTAACCCTCATCCTCAACCTCACCCTCACTCTAACCCTTACCCTCAACCTAACCCTAACCCTAATCTTAAACCTAACCCTCAACCTCACACTCACCCTAACCCTAACACTAACCCTCACCCTCACCCATACCCTCACGCTAACTCTAACCCTCACCCTCATCCTCACCTTAACCCTCTCCCTAACCCTAACCCTAACCCTCACCCTCACCCTAACCCTAATGCTCATGGTAATCCTAACCCTAACCCTAAACCTCACCCTCACCCTAATCTTAATGCTCGCCCTCACCCTAACCCTCCTCCTAACCCTTACCATCACACTAACCCTAAACCTCAACCTCACCCTAACACTCACCCAAGCACTTAACCTCACCCTAACCCTCACCCTAAACCTAACCCTAACCCTAACGCTCACCCTAACCCTCACTCTAACACTAACCTTAACCCTCACCCTCACTCTAACCCTCAGCCTAAACTTAACCCTAAACCTAAACCTAACCCTAACCCTCACCCTTACCATCACCCTAACCCTAACACTAACACTAAACCTAAACCTCACACTCACCCTAAACCTAACCCTAACCCTAAAAATAACCCTAACCCTATCTATCACACTAAACGTAACCCTCACACTGATCCTAACCGTACCCCTCATCCTAAACCTCACCCTCACCCTAACTCTAACCCTCACCCTAACCCTAAACATAACCTCAACCCACACCCTCACCTTAGCCCTCACCCTAACCCTAATCCTAACACTAATCCTCACCCTAAACCTAACCCTCACCCTCAAACTAACCCTCATCCTCACCCTAAACCTCAGCCTAAACCTAACCCTAACATTATCCCTCACTTTCACCCTAACCCTCACACTAACCCTAACCTTCACCCTAACCCTAAACCTAAACCTCACCCTCACCCTCACCCTCAGCCTAACCCAAACCCTAAAACTAATCCCAACCCTAAACCTCACCCTCACCCTAACCCTTACCCTAACCCTCAACCTCAACCTAGTTGTCAACCTAACCCTAAAACTAATGCTCACCCTAAACCTCACCCTAACCCTAAACCTCACCCTCACCCTAACCCTAATGCTCACCCTCACCGTAACCCTCACCCTAATCCTTACCTTCACACTAGCCCTAACGCTCACCCTCACTCTAACGCTCAACGTAACACTTAACCTCACCCTAATACTCACCCTAAATCTAACCCTAACACTCACCCTAACCCTACCCCTAAACCTAAACCTCACCCTCACCCTTACCCTCAAAATAATACTTATCCTAACCCTAACACTAACCCTAACCCTAACCCTCACCCTAAACCTTAGCCTAAACTTTATCCTCTCCCTAACCCTAAATTTAACCCTAATCCTAACCCTCACCCTAACCTTAACTCTAACCCTCACCCTCACCCTAAACGTCTCCCTCACCCTAAGCCTAACCCTCACCCACGCCCTAAACCTAATGCACATGGTAATCCTAACCCTAACCCAAAACCTCACTCTCACCCTAACACTAATTCTCACCCTCACCCTAAACCTCCTGCTAACGCTTACCATCACACTAACCCTAAACCTCAGCCTCACCCTAACACTAAACCTCAACCTCACACTGACACTCACCCTCACCGTAAACCTAACCCTAACCCTAAAAATAACCCTAACCCTCATCCTCACCCTAACCCTATCCTTCACCCTAAACCTAACCCTAATCCCAACCCACACCCTGAACTTTGCCTTCACCCTAACCCTAATCCTCACCCTCACACTAACCCTCACCCTCACCTAACCCTCACCCTAAAGCTAACCCTAATCCTAACCCTAACATTCACACCTACCCTTACACTAACCCTAAGCTTCACCCTAACCCTAAACTTAACAACCACCGTCAGCCTCACGCTCAGCCTAAACCAAACCCTAACAATAATCCAAACACTAAACCTCACCCTCACCCTCACCCTAACCTTCACCCAAAACCTAACCCTAACCCTAACTCTCACCCTAACCCTCACCCTAACCCTAACCCTCACCCTCACCCTAAACCTTACCGACACCTTAATTCTCACCCTAACCCTTACCCTCACTCTCACCCTAACCCTCACACTTACCCTAACCCTGAACCTAACCATAACCCTAAAACTCACCCTCACCCTAACAATCTCCTTAAACCTAAACCTAACCCTCACCCTCACTCTAACACTAATGCTCACCCTCACCCTAACCCTAACACTAAAGCTCACCCTCACCCTAACCCTAATGCTCACCCTGACCCTAACCCTAACCCTAACCCTCACGCTAACACTTACCCTCACCCTAACCATAAACGTAACCCTCATCCTAAACCTAAACCTAACCCTAAACCTAACCCTCACACTCACCCTAACTCTCACCCTAACCCTTATCCTGACACTCTCCCTAACCATCATACTAGCCCTAACCCTCACCAAAACGCTAACCCTAAACCTCACCCTCACACTAAACGTCTCCCTAACCGTATCCCTAACCCTCACCCTCACCCTAGTTCTCACCATAACCCTAACCCTAACCCTAATCCTCACCCTCACCCTAACCCAATTGCTCACCCTCACCCTCACCCTTAGCCTCACACTAACCCTAATGCTCACCCTTACCCTAACACTCATCCTAACACTGAAACTCTCCCTAACCCTCACCCTAAACCTATCCCTAACCCTAAACCTCACACTAACCCTAACCCTCACTCTAACCCTAATCCTACCACTAAGCCTAACCCTAAACTTAACCCTCACCCTAAACCTCACCCTCACCCTAACCCTAACCCTGACCCTAACCCTACCCCTAACCCTAAACCTCACCCTCACCCTTACCTTCAACCTAACCCTTTCCCCAAACCTAAAGCTGACCCTAAACCTCACCCTCACCCTAAACCTCACCCTATCATTTATCCTCAACCTAACCTAACCTTAACCCTTATCCTAACCCTCACACTAACCCTAACCCTCATCCTAACCCTAACACTATTCCTCACCCTAACCCTCACCCTCACCCTCACCCTCAACCTAACGCTCAACCTCACCCTAACCCTAACCTTAACCCTAATCCTAACCCTCACACTAACCCTAACCCTCACCCTAACCCTCACCCTCACTCTCATCCTCCCCCTAACCCTAACACTAACCCTCACCCTCACCCTAACCGTCTCCCTAACCCTAACCCTAAGCCTCAACTTCACCCTAACCCTTACCCCAACACTTTCTTAACTAAAACACTCAGCCTCAGGCTAACCGTCACCCTCAACCTCACCCTAAACTAACCCTAACACTAATCCTCACTCTCATCCTCAACCTAACCCTAACCCTAAAGATAACCCTGACCCTAACACTCACACTAAGCCTAATCCTCACCCTAAACCTAACACTATACCTCACGATCACACTAACTCTCACCCTAATCCTTACACTCACCCACAACCTAAACATGACACTAAACCTAACCTACACCCTAACACTAACCATAAAGCTCTCCCTCAACCTCACCCTCACCCTCAGCCTAACAGAAACCCTAACCCTAATCCTAACCCTAACCCTCACCCTCATCCTCACCCTCACCCTCACCCTAACCCTAACCCTAACACTCACCCTAACCCTAACACTCACACTAACCTTAACCATAGCGCTCAACCTCACCCTCACTCTCATCCTAAACCTCACCCTAACCCTTACCCTCACCCTAACTCTTACACTAACACTAACCCTCACACTAAACCTAACCCTCACCCTTACCCTAAACCTCACTCTCACCCTCACCCTCACCCTAACCCTAACCCTCACCCTAACCCTAACCCTAAAACTAATGCTAACCCTAAACCTCATCCTCACCTTAACCCTCACCCTAACCCTTACCCTCACGCTTACCCTAATCCTAACCCTAACCCTAACCCTCACTCTAAACCTAAAACTCACCCTAACACAAACCCTACCCCTCAGCCTAACCCTTATCCTAACCCTAACCCTAATCCTTGCCCTAACCCTTTCCTAACCTTAACCCTAACCATCACTCTAAAGCTCACCCTTAACCTTACCCTCACCCTAATCCTAACCCTAACCCTCACCCTCACACTAATCCTAACCCTAAACCTAACCCTCACCCTAATCCTCACCCTAACACTCACCCTAACCCTAACGCTCACACTAACCCTAAACCTACCCCTCACCCTAACCATCACCCTCACCCTAACCCTCACCCTAATCTTAATCCTCAGAGTAACCCTCACACTAAACCTAACCCTCAAGCTAACCCTAAACCTACCCATCACCTTAACCCTCAACGTCACCCTAACCATAACCCTAACCCTAACTCTAACACTCACCCTAAACCTAACACTAACCCTCACCCTCACCCTAACCCTAACCCTCACCCTCAACCTTGTTCTCAGCCTAAACCTCACCCTAAACCTTACCCTCACCCTAACTCTAACCCTAACCCTCACACTAAACGTAATCCTCACCCTTACCCTAACCCTCACCCTCATCTTCACTCTAAAACTTACCCTAACCCTAAACCTCACCCTAACCCTAACCCTAACCCTAATGCTAAACCTAACCCTCACCCTCACCCTAACTCTAACCCTAACTCTTTCCCTCATGCTTACCGTAATCCAAACCCTAACCCTAACCCCCATTCCAAACCTAATCCTAACCCTAACACTAACCCTACCCCTCAGCGTAACCCTCACTCTAACCCTAACCCTAATACTCGCCCTAACCCTTTCCTAACCCTAACGCTAACCGTCACCCTAAACCTCACCATAACCCTTACTCTCACCCTAATCCTAACCCTAACCCCAACGCTCACACTAACCTTAAACCTACCCCTCACCCTAACTCTCACCCTCCCACTAATCCTCACCCTAACCCTTACACTCACCCTCACCTTAACATTAACCTTCACAGTAACCTTCACACAAAACCTAACCCTCACCCTAACCTTAAACCTACCCGTTACCATAAACCTCAACCTAACCTTAACCCTAACCCTAATCCTAACCCTAACCCTTACCTAACCAAAACCATCACCCTCAATCTCACACTCAACCTAAACCTCACCCTCAACCTAGCTGTCAACCTAACCCTAACACTAATCCTAAACCTAACCATCATCCTCACCATTACCGTAACTCAAATGTTCACCCTAATCCTCACCTTAACACTTACACTCACCCTAATGCTAACCCTAACCCTCACCCTAACCCTAACCCTAACCCTAACACTTTACCTCATGCTTACCCTAATCCTAACCCTAACCCTAACTCTCACCCTAACACTAAACCTAAACCTCAGCATAAGCCTCACTTTAAACCTAACCCTAATCCTCGCCCTAACCCTTTCCTAACCCTAACCCTAACCGTCACCCTAACCCTCACCCTAACCCTTACCCTCACCCTAATCCTAACCCTAACCCTCACCTTCAAACTAACCCTAACCCTAACACTAACCCTCACCCTGAGCCTCACTGTAACCCCAACGCTCACACTAACCCTAAACCTACCACTCACCCTAACAGTCATGCTCAACCTAACCCTCACCCTAACCCTTACCCTCACCCTCACAGTAACATTAACCCTCACAGTAACCCTCACACTAAAACTAACCCTCACCCTAACCCTAAACCTATGCCTTACCCGAAACCTTACCCTAACCCTAACCCTAAACCTAATCCTAACACTAACCCTTACTTAACCAAAACCCTCACGCTCAATCTCACCCTCACCCTGAACATCACCCTCAACGTAGCTGTCACCATAACCCTAACCCTAATCCTAACCCTAACCATCACCCTCACCATTACCCTAACCCTAAACCTCACCCTAATGATCATCTTAACCCTTGCAGTCACCCTAATCCTAACCCTAACCCTCACCCTCACACTAACATTAACTCTCACCCTAACCCTCACCCAAACCCTAACGCTCACCCTAACCCTAAACCAACACCTCAACCTAACCCTCACCCTCACCCTAACCCTTACACTAACACTAACACTAACCCTCACCCTAACACTAAACTTAACCCTAATGCTAACCCTAACAATCACCCTCACCCTAACCCTCACCCTAACCCTTAACCTCACGCTAACCCTAATCCTAAAGCTAATCCTAAACCTGACTCTAAACCTAACCCTCACCCTAACACTCACCCTACCCCTCAGTGTAAACCTCACCCTAACCCTAACCCTAATTCTCGCACTATACCTAACCCTAACCTTAACCCTACCCTCACCCTCATCCTAAGCCTAATGCTATCCCTAACACTCATCCGTATCCTAACCCTCACCCGATCCCTTACCCTCACATAACCCAAACACTCACATTCACCCTAACCCTCACCCAACCCTAATGCTAAACCTAATCCTCACCCTCACCCTAACCCTCACCCTAACCCTTATTCTCACCCTAACCCTAACCCTCAACATAACGCTTACCCTCACCCTAACCCTTACCCTAACCCTCACCCTCACCCTCACCCTCAACATCACGCTAAACCTCATCCAAACCTAACCCTAACACTAACACTCACCCTCACGCTAAACCTAACCCTCACTCTAACCCGAACCCGAACCCAAACCCTAACCATAACCCTCAACCTAACTATTACCCTAACGCTAACCCTAAACCTCACACTCACCCTAAACCTAACCCTTACTCTAACCCTCACCCTAACCCTAAACCTAACCCTAAACCTCACCCTAAACCTAACCCTATACCTAAACTCACCCTAGCCCTCACCCTAACCCTAATCCTCACACTCAACCTCACCCTCACCCTAAACCTCACCATCAACCTAGCTGTCACCGTAACCCTAAACCTAATCCTAAACCTAACCTTCACCCTCACTGTTACCCTTATCCTAACCCTCACCATAAACCTCACTCTAACCCTTACACTCACCCTAATCCTAATCCTAACGCTCAACCTCACCCTAACCCTAACCCTAACCCCAAACCTCACCCTAACCCTAACCAACTCCTCACCCTAACCCTCACCCTCACCCTAACCCTCACCCTAACCCTCATCCTTTCCCTTACACTCACCCTCACCCTAACCTTAACCCTCAACCTACCCCTCACGTTAAACCTAACCCTCACCCTAACTCTAAACCTAACCCTCACCTTAAACCTCAACCTAACCCTAACTCTAATCCTAACCCTAACCATTACCTAACTGAAACCCTCACCCTCAACCTCACCTTCACCCTAAACCTCACCCTCAACATAGCTGTCGCCCTAACCCTAACCCTAATCCTAACCCTAACTATCACCCTCACAGTTAGCCTAACCCTAACCCTAACCCTCACCCTCACCTTAACTCTCACCCTAACTCTAACCTTCACCCTCACCCTAGCCCTCACCCTAACCCTTACCCTAAACCTCACCCTCACCCTAACCCTAATGCACACCCTCAACCTAAACCTCACCCTAACCATTACCTTCACACTAACCCTAACTCTCACCCTCACACTAACACTCATCCTAATTCTTAACCTCACCTTAATCCTCACCCTAAACCTAAACCTAACCCTAACCCTCACCCAACCCCTAACCCTCACCCTAACCCTACCCCTAAACCTAAACCTCAACCTCACACTTACCCTCAACATAATACTTACCCTAACCCTAAAGCTAACCCTAAACCTCACACTCACACTAACACTCAGCCTAACCCTTATCCTCACCCTGAACCTAACCTTAACCATAATCCTAACCCTCACACTAACATTAACACTCACCCTACCCCTAAACCTATCCCTCACCCTAAACCTCACCCTAACCCTCACCCTAACCCTCATCCTAAACCTAACCCTAATCCTAACCCTAAAACTCACACTCACCCTCACCCCAACTCTAATCCTAATCCTAACACTAAACCTCACCCTAACCCTAACCCGAACCCTAACCCGAACCCAAACCCTAACCCTCATACTAACCCTAAACCTAAACCTAACCCTCACCATCACCCTAACCCTAACCCTCACCCTCACCCTAAACCGCACCATCACCCTAACCCTGACCCTAACCATAACCCTCACCCTAACCCTACCCTACTCCTCACCCTAACGCTCATTCTAACCCTAACACTAAAGCTAATCCTCAAGTAAACCCTAACCCTAGCCCTAACTCTAAACCTCACCCTCATTTTTACCCTCACCCTAACACTCACTCTCAGCCTCACCCTAACCCTAAACATAATCCTAAACCTAGCCCTTACACTCACCCTAACCCTAACTCTAACCCGAATGTGAACACTTGCCATCACCCTCACCCTAATCCTCACTGTAACCCTTACTTTCACCCTAACCCTAACCCTAAACCTGACCATCACCCTCACCCTAATCCTAACCCTAACCCTCACTCTAACCTAAACCTCACCCTAACCCTTACCATAACCCTCAACCTCAACCTAACACTCACCCTAACCCTAACCATCACCGTAACCCTAATCCTCACACTAACCCTAACAGTAACACTAACCCTAAACTTTACCCTACTCCTCCCTCTAACCCTAAACCTAACCCTCACCCTCACTGTACCCCTCACCCTAACCCTAACCCTAAACCTCACCCTCACCCTAAACCTCACCCTAACCATCACCCTCACCCTAAACCTAACACTCACCCTAACCCTCAACAAAACCCTAACGTTAACACTAACCCTCACTCTAACCCTCACTCTAAACCTAACCCAAACCCTCACCCTCACACTAACCCACAACCTAACCCTTACCCTCAACCTAACCCTAACCCTAACAGTAAACCCAACCCTCATAATAACCCTAACCCTCACCCTAACCCTAACCCAACCCCTAACCCTAACCCTCATCCTAACCCTAACACTAACTCTAACCCTCACCGTCTCCCTAACCCTCACCGTCTCCCTAACCCTCACCCTAAACCTAAGCCTCACCCACACCCTAACCCTAACCCTCACAGGAACCCTCAACCTCACCCTAAACATTACCCTCAACATAACCCTCACCATATACCTAAACCTAAACCTCACCCTACACCTAACACTCACCCTCACCCTCACACGAACTTTAACCCTAAGCCTAACCCTAACCTTAACCCTTACCTACAACCTAACTCGAACCCTAACCTTCACACTAACCCTAACCCTAACCCTCACACTAACCCTAATACTAACCCTCACCCTAACCCTTACCCTAACCATAATTCTAACAGTAATCCTAAGGCTAAACCTCACTCTCAACCTCACCCTCACCCTAACCCTAACCCTAATACACCCCCTCCCCCTCCCCCTCCCCCTCAGCCTAACACTAAACCTAACAATAATCCTAATCCTAACCCTCACCCTCACCGTCACCCTCACCCTAAACCTAATGCTAAAAATAACCCTCACCCTAAACCTAACCTTAACTCTAACCCTCACACTAAACCTAACCTTCACCCTAACCCTAACACTAACCCTAACCCTCACCCCAACCCTCACCCTGACCCTAAAACTAACCCTCACCCTAACCCTCAACAAAACCCTAACGCTAACACTAACCCTCACTCTAACCCTCACCCTAAACCTAACCCAACCCCTAACCCTAACCCTCATCCTAACCCTAACCCTAACTCTAACCATCACCGTCTCCCTAACCCTCACCATCTCCCTAAACCTCACCCTAAACCTACGCCTCACCCACACCCTAAACCTCACAGGAACACTCACCCTCACCTTAAACATTACCCTCAACCTAACCCTCACCCTACCCCTAAACCTAAACCTCACCCTCAACATAACCCTCAACCTCACCCTCACACTAACTCTAACCTTAAACCTAACCCTAACCCTTTCCTAAAACCTAACTCTAACCCTTACCTTCACCCTAACCCTAACCCTAACCCTAACCCTAAACCTCACACTAACCCTAAAACTAACCCTAACCCTAACCCTTACCATAACCCTAACTTTAACAATAATCCTAACCCTAAACCTCACTCTCAACCTCACCCTCACCCTAACCCTAACCCTAAGCCTCCCCCTCCCCCTCCCCCTCCCCCTCATCCTAACTCTAAACCTAACAATAATACTAAATCTAACCCTCAACCTCACCGTCACCCTCACCCTAAACCTAATGCTAAAAATAACCCTCACCCTAACCCTAATTCTAACCCTCACACTAAACCTAATCTTCACCCTAATCCTAACACTAACCCTATCCCTCACCCTGACCCTCACCCTCAGCCTAACTCTAAACCTAACAATAATCCTAAACCTAAACCTCACCCTTACCCTCACCCTAAACCTAACCTTCACCTTAACCCTAATCCTAACCCTAAACCTAACCCTCACTTTCAACCTCAACCTCACACTCTGCCTAAATCTAACCATAAAAATAATCCAAAACCTAACCATCACCCTCACTCTCAGTCTCAACCTAACCCTAACCTTAATCCTCAACCTCACCCTCAACCTCACAGTAAACCTAACAATAAAAATAACCCTAACCCTAACCCTAACCCTCACCCTAACACTCACACTCACCCTAAGCCTACCCCTAAACCTAAACCTCACCCTCACCCTTATCCTCAACATAATACTTACCCTAACCCTAACCCTAACCCAAACCCTCACCCTCACCCTAACCCTCATCCTAAACTTTATCTTCTCCCTAACCCTAACCCTAACCCTAAACCTAAACCTAACCCTAACTCTAACCCTAATCCTAACCCTTACCTCACCCCTAACACTAACACTAAAACCCACTCAAACCCTAACCCTATCCCTCACCATACCCCTCACCCTAACCTTCACCCTCACCATCACCCTATCCCTCACCCTCACCTTAAACTCAACCGTAAACCTATACCTCACTTTCACCCTAGCCCTCACCCTAACCCTAATGCTCACCCTTACCCTCACCCTCACCCTAAACCTTACCCTCACCCTAACCCTAACCCTAACCATAATCCTAAACCTAACCCTCACCCTCACCCTAACCCTAACCCTCACCCTCACCCTCACCCTAAACCTAAATCTACACCTCTCCCTAAAACTAACTCTCGACCTAACCCTCACCCTAACCCTCAACCTCAACCTAACCCTAACCCTAATCCTCACCCTAAACCCGAACCCTCACCCTAAACCTCACCCAAACCCTAACCCTCACCCTAACTCTCACCCTCACCCTAATCCTCACCCTAACCTTAACCCTACCACTTTCCTAACTAAAACACTAACCCTCAACCTCACCCTCAAGCTCAACCTTACCCTAACCTAAAACTAACTCTAACCCTCACACTCACCCTCAAATAAACCTAACCCTAGCCCTCACACTAAACCTTAACCTCACCCGAACCCAAAACCTAACACACACCCTAACACACACCCTCACACTAACCCTAACACTCACTCTAACAAAACCCTAAACCTAACCCTGACCCTCAACTTTACCGTAGCCCTAACCCTAACACTAATCCTAACTCTAATCCTCACCCTAACCCTAACAATCACCCTCACCCTAACCCTCACCCTCACCCTAACACTCACCCAAACCCTAACCCTAAACCTCACATTCACACTAATTCTCACCCTAAACTTTAAATTCACGCTCACCCTAACCATCTCACCAACCCAACCTACACCCCAAACCAAACCCTAACCTTAACCCTAACCATCATCCTCACTCTCACCCTCACCCTAACCCTAACCCTAATCCTAACCCTAACCCTCAACCTAACCCTTACCATAACCCTAACGCTAACCCTAACCCTCACCTGCACCCTAAATCTCACCCTCAACCTAGCCCTCACAATAACCCTAACCCTAATCCTTACTCTAACCCTCACCCTCACCTTAATTGTCACCCTAACCCCTACCCTCACCCTCAACCTAACATTCACACTAATGCTAACCCTGACCCTAACACTCACCTGCAACCTAACCCTCACCCTAAACCTAATTCTAACCCTCATCCTCACCATAGTCCTCACCCTACACCTAACCCTAACACTAAACCTCACCCTCACCCTAACAGTAATGCTCACCCTCACCCTAACCCTCAGCATAACCATTACCCTCACACTAACCCTAACGCTCACACTCACCCAAACAATCATCCTTACCCTTAACCTCACCCTGACCATCACCCTAACCTTAACCGTAACCCTAACCTTCACTCTCACCCTAACCCTAAACCTAACCTTCATCTTAACCCTAACCCTAACACAAACCTTAACCCTCACCCTAACCCTAACCATAACCCTAACCCTCACACTAACCCTACCCCTTACCCTGACCCTCAACCTCACCCTTGACCTCAACCTAAACCTTACCCTAATCCTAACGCTAAGCCTAACCCTCAACCTCACCCTATCCCTCATTCTAACCCTTATCCTAACCCTAACCATAAACCTAACCCTAAACCTAACACAAACCTCAAACCTCACCCTAACCGTAACCTGCAACATAACCATAATCCTAACCCTCACACTAACCCTACCACTAACCCTAACCCTCAACCTCACCCTTGACCTCAACCTAAACCTTACCCTAACCCTAACGCTAAGCCTAAACATCACCCTCACCCTAACCCTCACTCTAACCCTTATCCTCACCCTAACCCTAACCTTAACACTAATCCTCACCCTCACAATAACCCAAACCCTCAACATGACCCTAACCCTATCCCTCACCTTAACCCTCAACTTAACCCTCACTCTCACCCTAGCCCTCACCCACACCCTAACAATTACCCTCACTCTAACCTTAACCCTAAACCTAATCCAAAACCTTACCCTCACCCACACCCTCACCCTAACCCTAACCCTCTACCTCACTCTCACCCTCACCTTAACCCTAAACCTAAACATCACCCTAACGCTAACGCTCGCCCTAACCCTAAGTCTAACCATCAACCTCACACTAAACCTAACCCTAACCCTCACCCTCACCCTCACCCTAACCCTAACTCTAATCCTAACCCTAACCGTTAACCTCACCCTTACCCTAAACCTAACCCTAAACCTCACCCTCACCTTTACTCTCACCTTAACCCTTACCCTCACCCTCAACATAACCCTCACACTAACCCTAAACCTCAATCGAACCCAAACCCTAAACCTCACCCTCACCCTCACCCTAGGCCTCACCCTAACCGTAACCCTCAAACTAACCCTCAACCTCACCCTTACCCTCACCCTAAACCTTACCCTAAACCTAATGCTAACCCTAATTCTCACCTGCACCCTAACCCTCACAGTAACACTTATCCTCACCCTAACCCTAAACTTAACCCTAATCCTAACCCTCACACTAACACTAATCCTCACCATAATTCTAACCCTATCCCTCACACTACCCATCACCCTAACCCTCACCCTCACCCTAGCCTCACCCTCACCCTAAACCTTATCCTCACTCTAAACTTCATCCTAATCCTAATCCTAAATCTAACCCTCACCATCACCCTCACCCTAACCCTAACTCTAACCCTCACTCTCACCCTCACTCTCATCCAAACTGTAATCCTAATCCTCACCTTAACCCTAACCCTTGCCCTTACCCTAAACCTAACTCTCAACCTCACACAAAACCTAACCCTAAACCTCCCCCTCCCCCTCCCCCTAACCCTAACACTAATCCTAACCCTAACTCACACCCTAACTCTCACCCAAACCTTAACCCTCACACTAACCCTCACCCTCACCCTAATTCTCACCCTAACCATAACCCTAACACTTTCCTAACTAAAACAGTAACCCTCACCCTCACCCTCACCCTCACCATCAACCTCACTCTAACCTAACCTAAAGTCTAAACCTCACACTCACCCTCAACCTAACCCTAACCCTAAAAATAACCCTAAACCTAACCCTCACACTATACCTAACCCGAACCCTAACCCGAACCCTAAACAAAACCCTAACCCACACCCTCATCCTAACCTTAACCCTCAATGTAAACCTAACCCTAACCCTAACAGTAACCCTCACCCTCACGCTCAACGTAGCCCTCACCCTCACCCTAATCCTAACCCTAATACTCACCCTAACCGTAACACTCACCCTAACCCTAACCCTCACCCTAACCCTAACCATAACCCTTATCCTCACCATCACCCTATCCCTAAGCCTAATCCTAACCCTCACCCTCACCCTAGCCCACACCCTAACCCTAATCCTAACTTTAACCCTAACCCTCACCCTCACCCTCAAACTCAGCCTAAACCTTACCCTAACACTCACAATAACCCTTACCGTCACACTAACCCTCAACCTAACCCTCACTCTAACACTAACCCTAACTCTAAACCTAAACTTAACCCTCACACTAACCCTAACCCTAAACCTCAATCCTACCTTCAAACTAACCCTTAATCTAACCCTAACAATAACCCTAACCCTAACTCATCCTAACCCTCACCTTAAACCTTACCCTCCCGCTAACCCTAAACCTCACCCTCACCCTAACCTTAACCCTACCCTCACCCTAACCATAATGCTAACCCTAAAACTCAGCCTCAACATAACCCTCACCCTAACACTTAGCCTTTCCCAAATCTTAACCCTCACACTCACCCTAACCCTAAACCTAACCCTAACACTCACCCTAACCCTAACACTCAACCTAACCCTAAACCTAACACTCACCCTCAACCTCACCCCACCCTACACCGCAACTTAATCCCCACACTCACCCTAATCCTGAACCTAACCCTAACCCTCACACTGAACCTCACCCTCAACCTAAAGCTTATCCTAAATCTTACTCTCACCCTAACCTGAACCCTCAGCCTCACCATCAACCTAACCCTCACCCTAACTCTTACCCTCACCCAAACCCTAACCCTAACCAGAACACTTAACCCTCACCCTCAACCTAGCCATCACCCTAACCCTAACCCTCACCCTAAACCTAACCCTAACAATAACTCTAACCCTAAAGCTCACCCTAAACCTTACCCTCACCCTAACGCTAACCCTCACAATCACCTTAACTCTCACCATAACACTTACCCTAACATTCACCCTAAGCCACACTCTAAACCTAACCCTCACCCTAACCCTAATTCTAACCCTCACCCTCACCCTCAGCCAATGCCTAAACATGACCCTAACCCTCACCCTCACCCTAAACCTCATCCTCACCCTAATCCTCACACTAACCCTAACCATCACCCTCACTCTCACCTTAACCCTAACCCTAACCCTCACCCTCATCCTAAACCTAACACTAATCCTAACCCTCACACACCCCCTAACCCTCATCCTAACCCATATCCTCACCCTAACCCTAAACTTAACACTAACGCTCAACCTAACCCTTACCCTCAGCCTCACCCTAATCCTAACCCTCACCCTAACCCTCACACTAAACCTAACACTTTCCCTAACCATAACCCTACTCCTCACCCTAACCATCAACCTAACAATAAACCTCACCCTAACCCTAACCCTAACCCTCACCATCAACTCCTCCTAACCCTCACCATCACCCTAACCCTCACCCTAACGCTCACCCTAACCCTAACCATAACACTAATCCTAACCCTAAACCTCACCATAACCCTAACGCTAAACTTAACCCTCACCTGCACCCTAACCCTCACCCCATCCCTTATCCTTACCCTAACCCTAAACTTAACCCTAATGCTAACGCTCACCCTAACCCTTACCCTCACCCTAATCTTAACCCCAAATCTAACCCTCAACACCCCCTTCCCCAACCCTAAACCTAAACCTAACCCACATCATAACCCTAAACTTCACCCTAAACCTAACCCCAACCCTCACCCACCCCTCAACCTAATGCTAACCCTAATCCTCACACTCACCCTCGCCCTCACACTAACCCTAAACCTAACGCTAACTGTCACCCTAACCCTAAGCCTAACCCTAATTCTCAACCTAAAACTCATCCTGACCCTAACCCTAACACATACCCTCACTGTAACCCTCAACCTTACACATACCCTCACCCTAATCCTCACCCTCACCCTCACCCTAACCCTAACCCTCAACCTAACCCTCACAATAACCCTAATCCTAACCCTAACATTCAACCTTACCCTCACATTTATCTTAAACCTAATCCTCAATCTCACCCTAACCCTTACCCTAACCATAACCCTAACCCTAACTCTAAGTCTCACACAAACCCTAACCCTAACCTCACCCTAACCCTAACCCTACCACTCAACCTACCCCTCAACCTAACCCTAACCATAACCATAACTCTCTCCCTAATCCTAATCCTAACCCTCACCCTAACCCTCACAATAACCCTAAACCTAACCCTAACATTCAACCTAACCCTCACATTTAACTTAAACCTAATCCTCAACCTCACCCTAACCCTTACCCTAACCATAACCCTAACCCTAACTCTAAGACTCACACTAACCCTAACCCTAACCTCACCCTAATCCTAACCTAACCCTCAACCTAATCCTCAACCTAACCCTAATCCTAACCCTAACTCTCACCCTAACCCTAAACCTAACCCTCACGCTAACCCTAACCCTCACCCAAACCCTACCCTTCACCATCACCCAAACCCTCAACATGAACTTATCCCTCACCCTCACCCTATACATCACGATAACCATAACCCTTACCCTAACCCTAACCCTCACTCTAAACCTCACCCTCAGACTAATCCTCACCCTAACCGTATACCTAAACTTTACCTAGCCTTAATCTTCACCCTAACACTAAACCTCACCCTAAACATCAGCCTCATCCTAGACCTCACCCTAACCCTAACCCAAATACTAAGCCCAACCCTCACCCTCACCCTCACTTTCAACCTCATCCTAAACCCTACCCTAACCCTCACCCTAACCCTAACCCTCACCCTAACCCTCACGCTCAGCCTAATACACACCCTAACCCAATCCCTAACCCTTACCAAACTGAAATCCTCATCCTCACCCTAACCCTCACCTTAACCATTACCCTCATCCTAGCCCTCACCCTAACCCTAACCCTTACTCTCATCCTAAACCTAACCCTAACCCTCAACCTCACCCTCAGCCTAACCCTAACCGAAACACTAATCCTAACCCTAAACCCAACCCTCAACCTAACCCTGAACCTAACCCTAACCCTCACTCTCCCCTCAACCTAACCCTAACCCTAAACCTAACCCTAACACTCACCCTAACCCTAACCGTAACCCTCACAGTAACCCTAACCCTCACCATCAGCCTAACCCTAACCCTCACCCACACGCTACACCTCACACTCACCCAAACGCTCACCATGAATTTAACCCTCACCTGCACCATATACATCACCATAACCATAACTCTCACCCTAACACTAACCCCAAACCTCACCCAAACCCTAACCCTAACCTTTTTTTTTTTTTAATTGTATTTTATTTTATTTGGGAACATACTGTACAGAGGGGCTACAATTACATGGGCAGGATAATGCATACATTTCTTACCAAGCATTGCAGCCTCCTCCTTTGTTTACCATTCACTTCCCTTCCCTGCCTCCCCCCTCCCCCCACCCAATTTTACCCCCCTCCCCCACCCAATTATACCCCCCTCCCCCCCCACACACCGACATTGTATAGCTGGTTTTGACATGACATTTTGTACTTCTCATTGTTGCAACAGGTCCACCTGAATCCTTAAACGACTTGTTTGTCCCCATCTCCTCCACATGTTATACTGACATCAAATATAGTGAAAGCGGGTGTTACACTGTGGGGGAGGGACATACAAAGCAACAAAGAAATAATCTTATAAATGTGTTAGAAATACATGCATGAAAGAAACGAAAACATTAAAATACATATTTAAGGTTTCATTTTCCTAACATCACATTATCTGACCTTTTCTGCTTGACTCATACCTATACTAGATATTGCAAATAAGGGAAACCATGGGACCTATTCTTCTTTGGGCCTGGCTTTCTTCACTTAATATAATTTTTTCCAAACCTTTCCATTTCCTAACAAATGGGGAAATGTCATTCTTTCTGATGGAGGCATAGAATTCCATTGTGTATATATACCACATTTTCTTGATCCATTCATCTACTGAGGGGCATCTGGGTTGGTTCCATGTCTTAGCTATGGTAAATAATGCTGCAATAAACATAGTTGTGCTGGTAGCTTTACCCTAACACTCACCCTAACCCTAAACCTAACCCTAACCCTCACGCTAACCCTCACCATCACACTAACCCTCACCCTAAACCTAACCCTCACCCACACCCTACCCCTCACCATCACCCGAACACTCACCATGAACTTAACCCTCACCCTCACCATATACATCACCCTAACCCTAACCATCACCCTATCCCTAACCCTAAACCTCACCCTAACACTAACCCTCACCCTAAACCACACCCTCAGCCTAATCCTCACCCTCACTGTATCCATATCCTTTACCTAAACGAAATCGTCACCCTCACCGTACCCTCAACCTAACCATCACCCTCATCGTAGCCCTCACCCTAACCATACCCCGAACACTAACCACAACACTCAACCACACCCTCATCCTCACCCTCAGCCTAAACCTCACCATAACCCTCACCCTAACCCTCTACCTCAGCTTAATCCACACCCTAATCCAATCCCTAACCCTGACCTAAATGAAATCCTCACCCTCATTCTAACCCTCACCTTAACCATCACCATCCACCTAGCACTCACCCTAACCCTAACCCTCACCCTCAACCTCAACCACACCCTCACCCTAAACCTCAACCTCAACCTAACACTAAACCTAATCTTAAACATAACCCTCACACTAACCCTAAACCTAGACCTCAATCTCTCCCTCAAGCTAACCCTAAAAATAAACCTAACAATAATACTAACCCTAACCCTCACCCTAACCCTTCCCCTCACCCTCACCCTCAGCCTAACCCTAACCCTTACCCTCACCCTCACCGTCAGCCTAACCCTAACCCAAACACTAATCCTAACCCTAAACCTAACATTCACTCTAACCCTAAACCTAACTCTAACCCTAACCCTAACCCTAACCCTCACTCTAACCCTCACCCTAACCCTAAACCTCACCCTAACCCTAACCATAACCCTAACCCTCACAGTCACCCTAACCCTAAGCCTAATCCTAACCCTCACCCTCACCCTAGCCCACACCCGAACCCTAACCCTAACTCTAACGCTAACCCTCACCCTCACCCTCAACCTCAGCCTAACCCTAACCCTAACACTCACAATAACAATTACCGTCACACTAACCCTCAACCTAACCCACACTCTAACAATAACGCTCACCCTCACCCTCACCCTAACCCTAACCCTCAACCTAACCCTCACAATAACCCTAATCCTAAACCTAACATTCAACCTAACCCTCACATTTATCTTAAACCTAATCCTCAACCTCACCCTAACCCTTACCCTAACCATAACCCTAACCCTAACTCTAAGTCTCACACAAACCCAAACCCTAACCTCACCCTAACCCTAACCATACCCCTCAACCTAACACTTAACCTAACCCTAACCCTTACCCTAACTCTCACCCTAACCCTAACCCTAACCCTCACGCTAACCTTAACCCTCACCCAAACCCTACCCCTCACCATCACCCGAACTCTCAACAGGAACTTATCCCTCACCCTCACCCTATACATCACTCAGCCTAACCCTAACCGAAACACTAATCCTAACCCTAAACCCAACCCTCAACCTAACCCTGATCCTAACCCTAACCCTCACTCTCCCCTCAACCTAACCCTAAACCTATCAATAATCCTAAACCTTACACTCACCCTAACCCTAACCCTAACCCTCACAGTAACCCTAACCCTCACCATCAGCCTAACCCTAACCCTCACCCACACGCTACACCTCACACTCACCCAAACGCTCACCATGAACTTAACCCACACCCTCACCCTATACATCACCATAACCATAACTCTCACCCTAACACT
This sequence comes from Dipodomys merriami, assembly GCF_024711535.1. Lineage (NCBI taxonomy): Eukaryota > Metazoa > Chordata > Mammalia > Rodentia > Heteromyidae > Dipodomys > Dipodomys merriami. The sequence continues at coordinate 2,300,418 of NW_027206490.1, read as the reverse complement.
AACCCCAAACCTCACCCTAACCCTAACCCTACCCCTAAACCTCACCCTTAGCATAATCCTCATCCTAAACCTCTACAACAGCTTAATCCACACCCTAATCCAATCCCTAAACTTTACCTAAATGAAATCCTCACCCTCACCCTAACCCTCACCTTAACCATCACCCTCAACCTAGCTCTCACCCTAACCCTAACCCTCAACCTCAACCTCACCGACACCCTCACCCTAACCCTCAACCTCACCCTAACACTAAACCTACCCCTAAACCTAACCCTCACACTAACCCTAACCCTAGACCTCAATCTCACCCTCAAGCTAAACCTAAAAATAAACCTAACAATAATCCTAACCCTAACCCTCACCCTAACCCTTACCCTAACCCTCACCCTCAGCCTAACCCTTACCCAAACACTAATCCTAACCCTAAACCTAACCCTCACCCTAACCCTAAACCTAACTCTAACCCTAACCCTAACCCTAACCCTCACTCTAACCATCACCCTAAACCTAACCCTCACCCTAACCCTAACCATAACCCTCACCCTCACCATCACCCTAACCGTAAGCCTAATCCTAACCCTCACCCTCACCCTAGCCCACACCCTAACCCTAACCCTAACTCTAACGCTAACCCTCACTCTCACCCTCAACCTCAGCCTAACCCTAAACCTAACACTCACAATAACCCTTACCGTCACACTAAACCTCAACCTAACCCACGCTCTAACACTAACCCTCACTCTCACCCTCACCCAAACCCTCACTCTAACCCTCACCCTAACACTAAGCCTAACCCTTACCCTCAATCCCACCCTAACCATAACCCTAACCCTAACCCTCACCCTAACCCTCACCCTATCCCTAATGCTCCCCCTAACCATAACCCTACCACTCACCCTAACCCTCATCCTAACCCTAAACCTAACCCTCAACCAAAGCCTCACCCTAACTCTTACCCTCACACTAAACGTTACCCTAACCCTCACCTTCACCCTAACCCTAACCCTAAACCTCACCCTTACCCTCACCCTAAACCTGAGCCTCAACCACACCCTAACGCAAGCTCTAAACCAAACTCTCATCCTCACCCTAAACAGCACCCTCACCCTAACCCTCACCCTATTCCTAAATCTAACCTAAACCCTAAACATAACCCTCACCCTCACACACATCCTAAGCCTAATGCTAACCTTAATGGTAAACCTAAGCCTAACCCTCACCCTCACCCTCACCCTAACCCTAAACCGAACCCTAAGCCTAACCCTCACCCTCACCCTCACCCTCACCCTCACCCTAATCCTAACACTATCACTAACCCTCACACTCATCCTAACCTTCACCCTAAACCTAACCCCAAACCTCACCCTCACCCTAACCCTCACCCTCACCCTCACACTAACCCTAAAACAAACCGTAAGCCTAACCATCACCCTCATCCTAACCCTAATCCTAACACTATCACTAACCCTCACTCTCATCCTAACCTTCACCCTAAACATCAACCTAACCCTAACCTTCACCCTAACCCTCACCCTCATCCTAAACATCACCTTCACCCTAAACCTCACCCTAAACCTAAACCTAACAGTCAACCTCACCCTAAAACTCACCCTCATCCTCACCCTAACTGTAAACGATCCCTAACCCTAACCCTTACTTTAAACCTCACCTTCACCATAAACCTCACCATAATCCTTACCCTCACCCTAAGCCTACCCTAATCCTAATCCTCACATTAACCCTCACCCTAATCATAATCCTCACCCTAACCCTCACGCTAACCCTAACCCACACCTTCTCCCAAACGTTAACCCTAACCCTAACCCTCACCCTCACACTCACACTCACCCTTAACGTCACAGTTACCCTATCCCTCAACCTAACCTATAACCTCAACCCTCACACACACCCTATCCCCCAAGCCTCACAAGAACCCTCACCCTAACCTAACCCTCACTCTCACCCTCACCCTAAGCCTAACACTCATCATAATCCTAAATCTCACTCTATCCTTAATCCTCACGCTAACCCTAAACTTCACCCTCACCATAACCCTCACCGTAACACTAACCCTCACCCTAACCCTAACCCTCACCCACACCCTTAACCTCACCCTCACCCGAACACTCACCCTCACCCTAACCCTCAGCCTCACCCTAAACCTCACCCTCAGACTAATCCTCACCCTAATCCTATCCCTAAACCTTACCTAACCGAAATCCTCACCCTCACCCTCACTCTCACCCTAACCCACACCCTCATCCTAGCCCTCATTCTAACCCTAACCCTAACACTAACCCTAAACCTCACCCTCACCCTCACCCTCAACCTCATCCTAACCCTAACGCTAACACTCACAATAACCCTTACCATCACACTAACCCTCAACCTAACCCTCACTCTAACCCTAAACCTCACCCACACCCTCAACCACACACTCACCCTAATTTTCCCCCTCACCCTAACACTAACCCTAACGCTTAACCTAAAAATAACCCTTACAATAACCCTAAACCTTACACTCAATCACAACCTCACCCTAACCGGAAAACTAACCCTAACAACAACCTTAACCCTAAACCTCACCCTACCCCTCACCCTAACCCTAACCCTAACCCTCACCCTAACCCTAACCCTAACACTCACCCTAACCCTCACGCTAACCCTAAACCTACCCTCTCGCTAACACTAATGCTAACCCTAAACCTCACCCTCTCCATAACTATCACCCTAACACTTAGACTTTCCCAAATCCTAACCCGCACAATCACCCCAAACCTCAACCTAAATCTGACCCTCACCCTAACCCTAACCTTAACCCTCAACTTCACCTAAACCTAACCCTAACCTTAACCCTAACCCTCACCCTAACCCTCACCCTAACCCTAATGTTCATTCTAACCCTAACCCTACTCCTCACCCTAACCCTCATCCTAACCCTAAAACTAACCATCAACCTAAGCCTCACCCTAACCCTTACCCTCACCCTAAATGTAACCCTAACCCTCACCTTCACCCTAACACTAACCCTAACCCTAACCCTCATAATAACCCTCACCCTAAGCCTCACCCTAACCCTAAGCCTCAACCACACCCTAACCCTAACCCTCAACCGAACACTCATCCTCACCATAAACATCACATTCACCCTAACCCTCACCCTAACCCTAAAACTAACCCTCACCCTAAACATAACACTCACCCTCACCCTCATCATAATCCTAATCCTAACCCTAACCCTAACCCTAATCTTAACCTAAACCTCACATTTACCCTCACCCTAACCATAACCCTAACCCTGACCCTCACCCTCACCCAAACCTTAACACAAACCCTATCCCTCACACTCATCCTAACCTTCACCCTAATACTAACCCTAACCCTCACCCTTACCCTAAAGCTAAGCTTAATCCTAATCCTCACTCTCAACCTCACCGTCACCCTCAGCCTAAATCTAACCTTAACCCTAATCATCAACCTAACCCTCACCATCACCCTCACCCTAAACGTAACCGTAACCCGAATCCTCACACTCACCCTCACCTTCACCCTAAACCTTACCCTAATTCTAACCCTCACCCTAACCCTAACCCTAACCGTAAAAATAACCGAACACTCAGCCTAACCCTAAGCCTAACCCTTCCTCTCACCCTAACACTCACTCACACCCTAAACCTCACCCTAACCCTTACCCTCATCCTAACCCTAACCCTAACGCTAACTGTAAGCCTCACTCTAAACCTAACCATCACCCGAATCCTAACCCTACCAGCTACCCTAACCCTCACCGTAACCCTCACCCTAACCTTAAACCTCACCCTCACATTAGCCCTCACGGCAACCCTAACCCTAACCCTAAACCTCACCCTAACCCTAACCCTCACACTCCCCCTCACCCTCACTATAACCCTAACCCTAACTCTAACCCTCAGCCTAACCATCACCCTAAACCTAAACCTAACCCTACCCTCACCCTAACCCTCACACTAAACCTAACCCTGACCCTAACACTCACCCTCACCCTAACGCTTACCCTCGTCCTCACCCTAACCCTCACACTAACCCAAACAATCACCCTAACCATAACCCTCACCCTCACCTTCACTGTCACCCAAAACTCAGCCTAACACTAACCCAAACTATAATCCTAATCGTAATCCTCACTCTTAACCTCACCCTCACCCTAAACCTAACACTCACCCTTACCCTCACCCTAACACTAAACCACCTCTTAACCCTAAACCCAACCCTCACCCTAACCGTTATCCTAACCCTAACTTTAACCCTCAACCTCACCCTAACACTCACCCTAATCCTAATGCTAACCCTAACCCTTACCTCACCCTAACCCTCACCCTAATCCTTACCCTCTCCCAAACCCTAACCCTAACCCTAAACCTCAACGTCACATTAAACCTCATCCTAATCCTAACCCTAACAATTATCATAACCCTCAAACTAAACCTAACCCTCACCCACACCCTACCCATCACCCTCACCCTAATCATCACCCTAACCCTAGCCTTAACCCTAAACCTAATCATCACCCTCACCCTAACACTAACACTCACACTAAACCTAAACCTCACCCTCACCCTAACACTCACCCTAACCCTAACACAAACCCTCACCCTAACCCTCACCCTCACACTCACCCTAACTGTAACCCTAACCCTAAACCTCAACCTAAACCTAACCCTAACCCTCCGCTAACCCTTAACCTAACCCTATTCCTAACCTTCACCTTACGCCTCACCCTCAACCTAACCCTAACCCTAACCCTAACCAGAAACTTAACTCTCGCCCTCACCCTCACCCTCACCCTCAGCCTAATGCTTACCCTAACCCTAACGCACACACTAACCCTAAACCTCACCCTAACCCTAACCCTACCACTCACCCAAACGCTCACCCTAAACATAACCCTAACCCTAACCCTAACACTATGCCTAACTCTAACCCTCACTCTAAACCTAATCCACACCCTCACCCTCACCCTCATCCTAACGTTATCCATCACCCTCACCCTATCCCTCAACCTAAGCCTTAACCTCAACCTAACCCTGACTCTAAACTTAACCCTCAACCTCACCCTAAACCTCACCCTAACCCTAACGCTACACCAAACCTCACTTTCATCCTAACCTTCACCTTAACCCTCACCCTCACCCTAAACTACACCCTCACCCTAACCCTCAGCTTTACCCTAAATTTCACACACACCCTAACCCTAACCCTCACCCTCACCCTCACCCTAAACCTAAACCTAACCCTAACCCTAATCCTCAACTTCACCCTAGCCCTCAACCTAACCCTAATCCTAACCATCACCCTCACTATAACCCTAATGCTAACCCTAACACTCACCCTATCCCTCACCCTCACCAAACACTAACCCTCATTCTACACCTAAACCTAACCCTAACTCTCACCCTAAACCTAACCCTCAACCTAACCGTTCCCGGAACACTAACACTCACCCTCACTCTAACGCTCACAATAACCCTAACCCTCACCCTAAACCTAACTCGAAAACTCACCCTCACCCTAACCCTCACCCAAACCCTAACCCTAACCCTCACCCTCACCCTATCCCTCAGCCTAACCCGAACCCTAACCCTCAGCCTAACCCTCATACTAACCCTAAACCTCACCCTCACCATAACCCTAGTGCTAACCTTAACCCTCACCCTCACCTTAACCCTCACCCTAACCCTTACCCTCACCCTAAACCTAACCCTCACCCTAACCCTAAACCTACCCCTCACCCTAACCCTCACCCTAAACCTAACCCTCACCATCACCCTAACCCTAACGCTCACCCTAACTCTAATGCTCACCATCACCCTAACCCTAAAGCTCACCCTCACCCTAACCCTCCCCCTAACACTAACCCCGACCCTAACACTCAGCCTCACCCTAACCCTAATGCTAACCCTAACGCTCACCCTCACCCTAACCCTCACCCTAAACCTTACCCTCACCCTAACCCTAACCATAACACTCAAACTAACCATAACACTCACTCTAAGCCTCAGCCTAAATCTAAACCTCACCCTCACCCTCACCCTCACCCTAACCCTCACCCACAACCTAACCCTCACCCTCACCTGAAACCTCACCCTAACCCAACCCTAACCGTTAAAAAACGGAAACTCTCATCATCCCCTCACCCTAACCCTAACCCTAACCCTAACCCTCAATCTCACCCTAACCCTTACCCTAACGCTAACCCTCACCCTAACCCTAACTATAACCCTCAGCCTAACCCTAACCTTCCCCCCCACCCTCACCTAATCCTAACCCTAAACCTCACCCTTATCCTCACACTCAACCTATCCCTCACCCTAATCCTTTCCCTCAACCTAACCCTAATCCTAAACCTAACCCTCACCCTCACCCGAACACTCACCCTAACACTCAAGCAACTCCTAACTTCATTCTCACCCTAACCTTCACCCTAACCCTTACCTTCACCCTAAACCTCAATCTAACAATAACCATAACCTTCACATGAAACCTAACCCTCATTCTAACCCTAACACTAACCCTCACCCTAACTTTAACCCTAACCCTAACCCTAGCCCAAACCCTCACTGTCAGACTAACCCTAACCCTAACCCTAACCCTCAACCACACCTTACGCCTCAATCTCCCCCGAAACTTCACACTTACCCTAACCCTCACCCTCACCCTGAACATCAACCTAACCCTAAACCTCACCCAAACCCTATCCCTTCCTCACCCTAAACCTAACGCTCACCTAACCCTCACCCTCACCCTAATCCTCACCCTAACCCTAAGCCGGACCCATACCTAACAGAAATAATCACTCTCACCCTCACCCTCACACTAACCCGCACTCTCAACTAGCCCTCACCCTATTCCTAATACGTACACCAAAACCAAGCCTCACCCTAACCCTCAACCTCAGCCTAACTCTAACACTAACCCTCACAATAACCCTCAACGTCACCATAAACCTTACCCTTACCCTCACCCTAACCCTCACACTAACCCGAAACCTGTCCCTAACCCTCACTCTAACCCTCACCCACACCCTCACCCTCAGCCTAAAACTAACCCTAAACTTAACCCACACACTAAACCTAACCCTCACACTAACCCTAAACCTATCCCTCACCCGAACCCTCACCCTAATACTAAACCTCACCCTCACATTTACCCTAACCCTAACCCTCACCCTCACCCTATCCCTAATGCTAACCCTAACCCTGACCATCACCCTAAACCTCACCCTAGCCCTTACCCTCACCTGAACCTGAACCCCAAACCTAAACCTAACCCTAACCCTCACCCTAATCCTCACCATAACCCTAACCCTAAACCTCACACTTACTCTAACTCTCTCTGTCACCCTAACCCTCAATCTCACCCTAAACCTAACACTCACCCTCACCCTAAACCTCACACTAAACCTAACCATAACCCTCACCCTCACCCTATCACTAACCCTATCCTTAACCCTATCTCTCAGCCTAACCCTCACCCTAATCCTAACCCTAACCCTAACCCTTACCATAACCCTTATGTAACGGAAATTCTCACCCTCCCCTCACCCTAAACCTAAAGTTATCACTAACTCTAACACTAACGCTCACCATCACTCTCACCCTCACCCTCTCCTTAAGCCTAAGCATAATCCTAACCCTAATCCTAATCCTAAATCTAATCCTCACCCAAAACCTCACCCTAACCCTAAACCTACCGCTAAGCCTTACCCTAACCCTAACTCTCGCCCTAACCCTAACCCTAAACCTAACCCTCAACCTAAACCTAAACCTAACCATAAACCTCACCCTAACACTCACCATGATCCTAACAGTAAACTTAACCCTCACCCACACACTAACCCTCCCCCTAACATTTATCCACACCCTAACCCTAAGTTTAACCCTAATCCTAAACCTCACTCTCACCCTCACCCTTAACCTAACCCTAACACTCACCCTCACCCTAACCCCCACCGTCACCCTAAACTGCATACTCACCCTAACCCTAACCCTCACGCTCACCCTCACCCTAACCCTAAACCTAATCCTAACTCTAACCCTCACCCTCACCCTAGCCCTCACCCTAACCCAAACCCTAACCATCACCCTCACCCTAACGCTAAAGCTAACCCTAACCCTCACCCTATTCCTCACCCTCCCCTAACCCAAACACTAACCCTCACCCTAAGCCTAACCCTAAACCTAAATCTCACCCTCAACCCAACCCTCAACCAAACCGTTCCTGGAACCCTAACACTCACCCTCACTCTAATGCTCACAGTCACCCTAAACCTCACCCTAAACCTAACTCTAACACTATCCCTCACCATAACCCTCACCCTAACACTAACCCTAACCCTCACCGTCACCCTGTCCCTCAGCCTAACCCTCACCCTAACCCTAAACCTCACCCTAAACCTTACCCTCACCCTAAACCTAACCCTCACCATCACCCTAACCCTAACGCTTACCCTCACTCTAATGCTCACCATCACCCTAACCCTTACCCTAAACCTAACCCTCACCCTCACCCTAGCCCTCCCCCTAACCCTAACCCTAACCCTAACCCTAACCCTAAACCTAACCCTAACACTAACCCTAACCCTAACACTAACCCTCACCCTAACCCTAATGCTAACGCTAAATCTAAACCTCACCCAATCCCTCACCCTCACACTAACCCAAACCCGAACCCTGACCCTAAACCTAACCCTAACATTAACCCTAACAATCACCCTCACCCTCACCCTCAGCCTAAACCTAACCCTATTACTAATCCTAACCCTCACACTCACCCAAACACTAACCCTAAATTTAACGCTCACCGCCAAACTCACCTTAACCCTAAACCTAACGCTAACCCTCACCCCAACCCTAACTCTCACGCCAAACCTAACACTAACCCTAACCCTCACCCCAAACCTAACCCTATCCCTCACCTTCACCCTCAACCTAATACTAACCCTAACCCTAACCGTAACCCGAACCCTCACCCTAAACCTAATGCTAACCCTAACCCTCACCCTCACCCTAACTCTCACTCTAAACCTTATCCTCACCCTAACCCTAACCTTAACCCTCACACTAACACTAACCCTCACACTAACCCTAACCCTCACACTAACCCTAACCCTTCCCCTCACCCTAACCCTCACCCTAAACCTAAACCTCACCCTCACCCTCACCCTAACCCTCACCGTCACCCTAACCCTCACCGTCACCCTAACCCTCAGCATAAACCTAGCCCTCACCCTCACCCTCACCCTAACCTTAACTCTAATCCTAACAGTCATCCTCACCCTAAACCTAATGCTAACCTTAACCCTAACCCTATGCCTTAGCCTAACCCTCACCCTAAACCTAACCGTAACCCTAACCCTTACGATAACCCTTATCTAACGGAAACTCTCACCCTCCCCACACACTAAATTTAATGCTAACCCTAACCCTCACACTCACCCTCAACCTAAACCTAACACTAACCCTAAGCCTCACCCACACCCTCACCCTCAAACTCACCTTCACCCTAACCCTAACAATGATCTTAATCCTAACCTTAACCCTAAACCTAACCCTAAACCTAAACCTCACACTAACCCTAACCCTCACTCTACCCCTACCCCTAACCCTCAACCACACCCTAACCCGAACCCTCACCCGAAATCTCACCCTAAATATCAACCTAAACGGAACCCTCATCCTAACACTAACCCTAACACTCACCCAAATCCTAACCCTAACACTAACCCTAACCCTCAACCTAATCCTCAACCGAACCCTAACCCTAACCCTAAACCTAACACTCACACTTACCCTAACACTACCCCTCTCGCTAAACCTCAACCTATCCCGAACCCTAACCGTAATCCTCACCCTAACCCTAACCCTAACCCTCAACCTAAACCTAACCCTCACCCTAATCCTCACCCTCACCATAATCGTCTGGCTAACACTAAACCTAACCCTTACTTAACCCAAAACCTCACCCTCAGCCTCACGCTATCTCTATCCCTAACACTACCCGTCAGCCTAACCCTAAGCCTAACCCTAACCCTCACCCTCAACCTGATCCAAATCCTAATCCTAACCCTTAGCCTAACCCTCACCCTCACCCTAACCCTCACCCTAACCCTTACCCTCACCCTAACCCCAAACCTAACCCTAACCCTAACTCTCACACTAACCCTAACACTCACCCTAACCCTAACCATAAAATTAAAACTAACCCTCAACCTAACCTTCACCCAAACCATAACCCTAACCCAAACCCTAACCCTAACCCTCAACCTACCACTCACCCTAATCCTAACCCTAAACCTAACCCTCATCGTCACCCTAAAACTCACCCTAACACTTATCCTCACCCTACTCTAACCCTAACCCTAACCCTAACCCTCACCCTAACCCTAACACTCACCCAAACCCTAAGCCTAACACTAACCCTAACCCTCACCCGAAACTTCACATAACCCTAAACCTAACCCTAAACCTCACAATAACCCTAAACCTAACCCTAACTTTAACCCTCACACTAAACCTAACCTTCACCCGAACCTTAACTCTACCCCTCACCCTAACCCTCACCCTAATCCTACCCCTCACCCTAACCCTCACTCAAACCCTAAAACTAATACTCACCCTAACCCTAACACTAAACCTAAACCTCACCGTTACCTTCACCCTCACCCCCACGCTAACCCTCACCCTAAACCTAACCCTAACATTAACCCTAACCATCACCCTTACCCTATCCCTAAACCTAAACCTTACCCTAACCCTGACCCTAATTCTCACCCTAATCCTAATCTTAACTCTCACCATTACCCTCACCCTAACTCTCACCCTCATGCTAACACTAACGCTAACCCTAATCATCACCCTAACACTCACCCTAACCCTAATGGTAACCCAAAGACTCACCCTCAACCTAACCCTCACCCGAATCCTCACATTCACCCTAAGCCTAACCCTAACCCTCACACTAAACCTCACCCTCACCCTAACCCTAACTCTACTACTCAGCCTAAACCTCACCCTAACCCTAACCCTAAGCCTAACCCTCATCCTACCACTCACCCTAAACCTAAAGCTAAACCTAACCTTCACCGTCACCCTAAATCTAACCCTAATCCTTATCCTCACCCTACTCTAACCTTAACCCTAAACCTAACCCTCACCCTAACCCTAACACTCACCCAAACACTAAGCCTAACACTAAACCTAACCCTCACCCTAAACTTCAACTAATCCTAACCCTCACAATAACCCTAACCCTAACCCTAACTCTAACCCTAAACCTCACCCTAACGCTAAACCTCACCCTAACCCTTACACTCACACTAACACTCACCCTAACCCTAACCTTAACCCTCACCTTAACGCTCACCCTTAATCTAACCCTAACCCTAACCGTCACCCTCACCTTCACCCTCAGCCAAAACCTAACCCTAACCCAAACCCTAACCCTAACCCTAACCCTCACACTAAACCTAACCCTCACCCTAACACTAAACCTAACGCTAACCCTAACCCTCACACTAAACGTAACCCTCATGATAACCTTAACCCGATACCTCAGCCTAACCCTCACCCTAACACTAACCTTAACCTTAAACCTCACCCTATCCTTATCCCTAACCCTAACCATCAACCTCAACCTAGCCCTCACCCTAACACTGCCCCTAACCCTAACACTCACCCTAACCCTCACCCTCACCCTAAACGTAACCCTCACCCTCACTCTCACTGTAACCCTCACCCTCACCCGCACCCTCACCCTCAGTGTAACCCTAACCCTCACCCTAACCATAAACCTAACCCTCACCCTCACCCAAACTCTAACCCTAACCCAACCCTAAACTTCACCCTAACTCTAACCCTAACCGAACCCTAACCCTCACCCTAACTCTGACCCTAACGCAACCCTAACCCTCACCCTAACCCTAACCATTACCCAAAACCTTACGCTAATCTTCACCCTAACCCGAAACCTAACCCAACACTCACCCTAAACCTCACCCTAAAACAAACGCTAACCCTAAACATCACCCTCAACCTAAACCTCACCTAACCATTATCCTCACCCTAACGCTGACCCTAACCATTACCGTAACCCTCACACTACTCCTAACCCTCACCAGCACCCTATCCTTCACCCTAACCCTAACCCTAACACTGCACCTCACACTATCCCTATCCCAAACCCTAAACCTCAACCTCACCCTAGCCCTCAGCTAACACTAACCCGAACTCTCACCCTCACTGTCACCCTAAACCTCACCCTAACCCTAACCCTCAACCACAACTTAAACTTCAACCTCACACGAACCCTCACCCTCATCCTAAACCTAAACATCACCCTAAACCGAACGCTAACCCTAACCCTAATTCTCACCTTAAACCTAACCTGCACCCTCACCCTTACCTCACCCTCACCCTAAGCCTTACCCTCACCCTAAACCTAACCCTATCCCTCACCTTCACCCTGACCCTAACCCAAACAATAAATCTTACCCTAACCCGAACCCTCACCCTAACCCTCACCGTCACCCTAACCCTAACCCTCACCGTCACCCTAACCCTAACCCTAACTTAACCCGCACCCACACCCTAACCCTCAACCACACCGGAACACTCACCCTCACACTAACCCACACCCTCACCCTAAACATCACCCTAATCTTAACCTTCACCCTAACCCTAACCCTAACCCTCACCCTAACCCTAACCTTAAACCTCAAACTCACCCTAACCCTATCCCTCATCCTCACCCCACACTAAACCTAACCCACACCCTAAGCCGAACCCTAACCCTAACCCTAACTTTCACCTTAATCCTCACCCTTACCTAACCATATACCTCACCCTAACCCTAAACCTAACACTAACCCTAACACTCACCCTAAGCCTAACCCTTACCTAACCCTAACCCTCACCCTCAGCCTAATCCTAAACCTGACCCTCACCCTTAACCTCACCCTCAGCCTAACACGAACCCTAACCCTCACCTTCACCCTCAGCCTAACACTAAACCTAACCCTAACACTAATCCTCACCCTCACCCTTACCAGAACTCTAAACGTAACCCAACCCTAACCCTCACCCTAACTCTAACCCTAACACAAATCTAACCCTCCCCTAACCCTAAACCTAACCCTAAACCTTACGCTAACCCTTACCCTCACCAGAGACTTAACCCTAACCCTAACCCTCTACCTAACCCTCAACGTAACCCTCACTCTAACCCTAAAGCTAACCCTAACCCTCACCCTCACCCTAAACCTCACCCTAACACTTATCCTCAGCATAACCCTGAGCCTAAACCTAACCCTAACCCACAAACTAATCCTAACCATAACCCTAACCCTAAATTTCCTCCTAACCCTCAACCTCACCCTAACACAAATCCTCACCCTCTCCCTAACCCTAACCCTAACCCTCACACTATCCCTAACCCTAATCTTTATCACCACCCTAACCCTAATGCTAACCCTAACCCAAAACTTCACGCTAAACCTAACCCTCACCCTAACCCTAACCCTAAACCTCACCCTCACCCTAACCCTCAACCTATCCCTTACCCTCAGCCTAACACTAACTCTAACCCTAACACTAACCCTCACACTAAACCTATCCCTCACCCTAAACATAACCCTAACCCTAACCCTTACCTTCAGCCTAACCCAACCCTAAAACTAATCCTACCGTAACACTCACCCTCAGGCTCACCCTAAACCTATCCATAAACCTAACCCACACCCTAACTCTAAAGCTAAAAATAAGCTTATCCCTAATCCTAACCCTGAACCTCACACTAAGCCTAACCCTAACCCTCATCCTAAACCCAACCCTAACCCTAACCCTCACCCTAACCCTAAGCTTAATCCTCACCCTCACCCTTAATCTAAACCTACCACTAACCCTCACACTAAACCTAACCCTCACCCTTACCCTAAACCACACCCAAACCCTAACTCTCACCATCACACTAATCCTCACTCTAAACCTTACCGTCACACTCAAATTTACTCTCAAACTAACCCTAAACCACAACCTAAACCTAACCCTAACCCTCACCATCACCCTCACCCTCAGCCTAACCCTAACCCTAACTCTAACCCTAAACCTCAACCTAACCCTTACACTCACACTAACCCTCACCCTAACCCTAACCTTAAACCTCACCCTTAATCTAACCCTAACCCTAACCCTCATCCTCACCTTCACCCTCAGCCTAATCCTAATCCTAACCCTAACCCTAACCCTAACCCTCACACTAAACCTAAACCTCACCCTAATACTAAACTTAACCCTAACTCTAACTCTAACCCTCACACTAAACGTAACCCTCATGATAACCCTAACCCTATACCTCAGCCTAAACCTCACCCTAACACTAAACTTAACTTTAAACCTCACCCTATCCCTAACCCTAACACTAACCCTCAACCTCACCCTAGCCCTCACCCTTTCACTGATCCTAACCCTAACACTCACCCTAACCCTCACCCTCACCTTAAACGTAATCCTCACCCTCGCTCTAACCGTAACCCTCACCCTCATCCTCACCCTCACCTTCAGCATAAATATAATCGTAACACTAATCCTAACCCAAACCCTCACCCTCACCCTCAATCTAACTCTAAACTTAACCCTAAACCTAAACCTCACCCTAACCCTAATGCTAACCCTAACCCTCACCCTCACCCTAAACCTCACCCAATACCTTACTTGAACCCTACTCCGAACCTTAACCTAACCCTAACCCTCACACTAATCCTAACCCTCAACGTAACCCTAATCCTACACCTCACCCTAACCCTCACCCTAACACTAACCCTAAAACTAACAATTACCGTAACCCTAACCCTAATCCTCACCCTCACCCCAACCCTCATTGTCACCCTAACCCTCACCCTAATCCTAACCTTCACCCACAAACTAACTCTCAGCCTCACCCTCACCCTCACCCTCACACTAATCCTCAACCTCATCCTATACATCATCCTAACCATAACCATCACCTTAACCCTAAACATATCCCTCACCCTAACCCTAACCTCACCGTAACCCTCACACTCAGCCTAACCCTCTCCATAACAATAACCATAACCATAACCATAACCATAACCCTCACCGTTAACCTCACCCTAACCCAAACCCTTTCCCCCACCCTCAACTTCAGCCTCACCCTCAGCCTAACCCTAACCCTAACCCTAATCCTACCCTAACCCTAACCCTAAATCTAACAATAACCCTAACCCTAACGCTATCCCTCACGCTAACCCTAATCATAACATTAACCATAACCCTCACCCTAACCCTCACCCTAACCCTAAACATACCCCTCACCAAAACCCTCATCCTAAACCTAACCCTTACCCTTACCCTCACCATAAACCAAACTTTAATCCTTAACCTAACCCTAAACCTAACCCTCACCCTCACCCTAAGCCTCACCCTAAACATTACACTAACCCTAATCCTAACCCTAACGGTAACCCTCACACTAAACCTTACCCTAATCCTATCCCTAAACCTAACCTTCACACTAACACTAACCCTCACCCTACACCTAACCCTAGCCGTCACGCTAACCCACACCCTATCCCTGACACTAACCTAACACTCACCCTAAGCCTAACCCTCACCCTCACCCTCACCCTAAAACTAACCCTACACCTCACCCTAACCCTCATCCTAACCCTAACCCTAACCCTAACACTCACCCTAACCCTAAACCTAACCCTCACACTCACCCTCACCCTCATCCTCAGACTAAACTTAACCCTCACCCTAAACCTTACCCTCACCATACCCTAACCATAACCCTAACCATAACCCTAACCCTAAACCTAACACTCACCCAAAACCTAACCCTAACCCTCACCCTCACACTAATCCTAACCCTAACCCTAACTCTCAATTTCACCCTAACCCTAATCCTAACCCAAACACTAACCCTCACCCTAATCCTTACCCTCATCCTAACACAAACTCTAACCCAAAGCCTACCACTCACACTAAAACTAAACCTCACACTAACCCTAAACCTACCCCTCACCCTAACCCTAAACCTAACCCTAAACCTAAACCTTACCCTCACCCTAAGCCTAACCCTAACCCTCACCCTCACCCTAGCCCTCACCTTAACCTAATCCAAACCCTAAGCCTCACCCTAACCCTAAACTTCACCCTAACCCTAAACCTCACCCTAAATCTTACCCTAACCCTAACCCTAGCATTAACCCTAAAGTTCACTCTATCACTTATCCTATCCCTAACCCTGACTCTCACCCTCAACCTAACACTCAACCTAACCCTTACCCTCACCCTCACCCTAAGACACACACTGACCCTAAACTTCACCCTAACCCTAACATTAACCCTCACCCTCACCCTCAACCTCACCCTCACACTCACCCTCACCCTCAGCCTCACCTTCACACTCACCCTAACGCTAACGCTAATCCTAACCCTCAACCTCACCCTAACCCTAACGCTCACCCTCACATTAACCATAACCCTAACCCTAACCCTAACCTTATCCCTCACCCTAACCATAATGCTAAAACTAACCCTCATCTGGACCCTAAACCTCACCCTAACCCTACCCTAACCCTAACCCTCAGATTAAACGTAACCCTCACCCTAACCATAACCCTACCCTTCAGCCTAACCCTCACCCTATCCCTAACCCTAACCCAAAACCTCAACCTCACCCTAGCCTCACACTATTCTAACACTATCCCTAAATCTCACCCGAACCATCAGCCTCACCCTAACACTCACCCTCATCCTAAACGTCACCCTAAACCTAACCCTAGCCCTCACCCTAACCCTTTACCCCAACCCTCAACCTAACCCTAACCCTCACCCTTACACTTACCCTCACCCTAATCCTCAACCTAACCCTAAAACTAACCCTTACCTAACCGAAACCCTCACCCGCACCCTCACCCTAACCCTGACCCTCAGCCTAGCCCTCACCCTAACCTTCACACTAAACCCAAACCCTCAACCACACCCTCACCCTCAGCCTAACCCTAACCCTATCACTAATTCTAAACCTAAACCTCACCTTCAGCCTATCCCTAACCCTAACCTTCACCCTAACTTCACCCTCACCCACACCCTCACCCTAACTCTAAACCTAACCCTAACCCTCACCCTAACCATAAACCTGAACCTAACCCTAACCCTCACCCTCACCCTAACCCTAACCCGAAACCAAACCCTCACCCTAACCCTCCCTCTTATTCTCACACTCAACCTTAGCCTAAGCCTATCCCTACTCCTAATCCTAACCCTAAAATTCACTCTCACCCTCACCCTAAACCTAACTCTAACTCTAAACCTCACCCTCACCCAGAATCTCAGTCTAACCCTAACCCTAACCCTAATCCTAACCCTAAACCTCACCCTCATCCTCACCCTAACTCTAACCCTAATCCAACCCTAACCCTCACGCTAACTCTAACCCTCACCCAAACCTAACCCTCACTCTCAACCTCAATCTAACCCTAACCTTAACCCTAACTCTCACCCTAACCCTTAGCCTAACCCTAATACTAACCTTCACCCTAACCCAAACCCTCATCCTAAACCTAACCCTGACCGTGACCCTAGCCCTCACCCTAACCCTAACCCTAACCCTAACCCTCACCCTAACCCTCATCCTAACCCTAACCGTAACCCTAAGCCTCACCCTATGCCTCACCCTAACCCTAACCCTAACCCTAACCCTCACTCTCCCTAACGCTCACCCCAACCCTTACAATCTCCCTAATCCTCACCCTAACCCTAACCCTAAAACTAATCTTAAACTTCACAGTAACCCTCACGCTAAACCTAAAAATAACCCTCACCCTCAACCTAACCC
Organism: Dipodomys merriami; assembly: GCF_024711535.1. NCBI lineage: Eukaryota > Metazoa > Chordata > Mammalia > Rodentia > Heteromyidae > Dipodomys > Dipodomys merriami. The sequence goes on along the minus strand of NW_027206490.1, from coordinate 2,282,523 downwards.
TCATGCTAACCCGTGCCCCCTCCCTAACCCTAACCTTAACCCTAACTCTAAACCTCATAGTAACCCAAACCCTCACCCTAACCATAACCCTACCCCTCAACCTACCGTCATCCTACCCCTAACACTAACCCTCACGCTTAACCTCACCCTCACCCTAAAACTAACCCTCAACCTAATCCAAACCGCCACCCTCACCCTCACCCTCATCCTCAGTCTATCCCTAACACTAACCCTAATCCTCACCCCAACCCTCACCCTCACCCTAAATATAACCCTAATGCAACCCTAACTCTCACTATAACTCTAACCCTCACCCAACCCTAACCCTCACCCTCAACCTCAATCTAACCCTAAACTTAACCCTAACTCTCACCCTAAACCATACCCTCACCCTAACCCTTACCCTAAACCTAAACCTAAACCTAAACCTAACCCTCACACTAATCCTAATGCTAACCCTAACACTAACCCTCACCCAAACCGTAAAACTAACCCTAACCCTCACCCTAACACTAACCCTAATCGTCACACTCACCCTAACCCTCACCATCACCCTAACCCTAACCCTAACCCACACCATAACACTCACTCTCACCCTGACCTTCACCCTCACGCTAAACATCACCATAAATATAATCCTCACCCTAACCCTAACGCTAAGACTCACCCTAAACCTAACCCTCACCCTCACCCTCACCCTCACTCACATCCTAATCCTAACCCTAACCCTAACCCTCACCCTCAGCCTAACCCTAAACCTAACCCTCACCCTAACCCTAATCCTCACCCTAACCCTAACGCTATCCCTAACCCTAAACCTCAACCTCACCCTCACCCTAAGTCTAACCCTCAACCTAACACTAATCCTAAAACTGTCACTCTCACCTTAACCCTCACCCTAACCCTAACCTAAACTTAAACCTAACCCTCACCCTAACCCTCACCCTAAACTTAACCCTAACCCTAAACCTCCCACTCACCCTAAACCTCAACCTAACCCTTATCCTAACCCTCACCCTAACCCTCACATTAACCCTAACCCTCACCCTAACCATAAGCATAAACCTTACTCTCACACTCATTGTCACCCTCAGCCTAACCCTAACCCTAACCCTAACTCTAACCCAAACCCTCACCCTCACCCTCACCCTAACTCTAACCCTAATTAAACCATAACCCTCACTCTAGCTCTAAACTTCAACCAAACCTAACCCTCAACCTCAAACTCAATCTAAACCTAACCTTAACTCTAACTCTCACCCTAACCCCAACCCTCACCCTAACACTTACCCTCACCCTAACCCTCACCCTAGACCTAACCCTCACCCTAAACCTTAACCTAACCCTCACCCTCACCCAAACCCTCAACATCTCCCTAACCCTCACCATAACCCTAACCCTCACCCACAACTTAACCCTCACTCTCACCCTGACCCTCACCCTCATGCTAAACATCACCCTAAACATAACCCTCACCCTAAATCTAAACCTAACTCTCACCCTAACCTTAAACCTCACCCTAACCCTCACCCTAAACCTAACCCTCGCCCTAAACTTAACCTTAATCCTCACCCTCACCCTAACACTCACCATCACCCTAACCCTCACCATATCCCTCACCCTCACACACAACCTAACCCTCACTCTCACCCTGACCCTCAGCCTCACGCTAAACATCACTCTAAACATAACCCTCACCCTAAACCTAACCCTAATCCTCACACTCACCCTAACCCTCACCATCACCCTAACCCTCGCCATAACTCTAACTCTAACCCACACCCTAACCCTCACTCCCACACTGACCCTCACCCTAACCCTTAACCTCACACTAAGCCTAACCCTAACCCTAAACCCTAACCCTCAGACTAAAACTAACCCTCTCCCTAACCCTAACCATTCCCCTCAGCCTAAACTTCACCCTAACCCTAACTGTAACCCTAATTCTCACCGATCCCTAACACTAACCCTAACCCTCACACTCACCCTATCCCTCAACCTAAATCTAAACGATACCCTAACCCACACCCTCACCCTCACCCTCAAACTAACCCTCGCCCTCATCCTTAACATCACCCTAACCCTATCCCTCACCCTAACCCAACCCTAACCCTCACCATAAACCTATCTCTCAAACTAACCCTCTCCCTCAACCAAATCCTCACCCTAACCCTAACACTAACACTTACCTATCGGAAAACCTCACTCTCACCCTCACCCTCACCCTCACCCTAATCCTCACCCTCACAATAGCCCTCACCCTAACCTTAACCCAACCCTAACCCTAACCCTCAAACTCACCCAAACCCTCAGCGTAACCCTAACCCTAACCCTAATCCCAACCCTAACCCTCATCCTTACATTAACCCTAACCCTAACCCTAACCCTCACCCTCCCTCAAACCCTCACCCTAACACTAACCCTAACCCTAAACCTCACACTAACTCTCACCCTCACCCTCACCCACACACTAACCCTAACACTAACCCTAAGCCTAACTCTCACCCTCACCCTAAAACTCACCCTAAACCTTACCCTCACCCTTAACCTAACCCTAACCCTCACACTAACCTAACCCTTCCCCTCTCCCTAACCATAACCTTAACCCTAACTCTAACCAGCACAGTAACCCTAAACCTCACCCTAACCATAACCCTATGCCTCAATCTAACCCTCAGTCTACACCTAACCCTAACACTTTCGTTTACCCTAACCCTAACCCTCACCTTAAAAAAAACCATCACTCTCACCCTCACACTGACCCTCAGTCTAACCGTCACCCTAAACCTAAACCTAACCCTAACCCTCACCCTCAACCTCAGCCTAACTCTAAACCTAATACAACCATAACCCTCACTCTAATTCTAATCCTCACGCAACCCTAACCCTCACCCTCAACCTCATTCTAAACCTAATCTTAACTCTAACTCTCACCCTAACCCTAACCCTCACCCTAACCCTCACCCTAAACCTAACCCTCACCCTAAACATAACCCTAACCCTCACACTCACACAAACCCTCACCATCACCCTTATCCTCACCATAACCCTAACCCTCACCCACACCCTAACCCTCACTCTCACCCTGACCCTCACCCCATGCTAAACATTACCCTAAACATAACCCTCACCCTAAACCTAAACCTAAACCTAAACCTCACTCTCACCCTAACACTCACCCTAAACCTAACCCTCACCCTAAACCTAAACTTAACCCTCACCTTAACCCTAACCCTCACCATCAAACTAACCCTCACCATAACCCTAACCCTCACCATCAACCTAACCCTCACCATAACCCTAACCCTCACCCACACCCTAACCCTCACTCTCACCCTGACCCTCACTCTCACGCTAAACATCACCCTAAACATAACCCTCACCCTAAACCTAACCCTAATCCTCACACTCACCCTAAACCCTCACCATCAACCTAACCCTCACCACAACCCTTACTCTCACACACACCCTAAACCTCACTCTCACCCTGACCCTCACCCTAACCCTTAACCTCACACTAACCCTAACCCTAACCCTAAACCTCAGACTAAACCTAACCCTCACCCTAACCCTGACCATTCCCCTCAGCCTAACCCTAACCCTAACCCTAATTCTCACCCTATCCCTAACCCTAACCCTAACACTCACCCTCTCCCTAGCCTTCAACCTAACTCTAACCGTAAGCCTAACCCACCCCCAAACCCTCACCCTCACCCTAACCCTCACCCTCATCCTTAATATCACCCTAACCCTATCCCTCACCCTAACCCTAACCCTAACCCTCACCCTAATCCTAACCCTCACCATAACCATCACCCTTAACCAAATCCTCACCCTAACCCTAACCCTAACACTTACCTAACCGAAACCCTCACCCGCACCCTCACAATCACCCTAAACCTCACCCTCACAATAGCCCTCACCCTAACCTTAAACCAACCCTAACCCTAACCCTCAAACTCACCCTCATCCTCAGCCTAACCCTAACCCTCACTCTCATTCAAACCTTCACCCTAACCCTAACCCTAAACCTAACCCTAAACCTCACACTAACTCTCACCCTCAACCTCACCCCCACACTAATCCTAACACTACCCCTAAGCCTAAATCTCACCCTCACCCTAAACCTCATCCTAACATTTACCCTCACCCTAAACCTAACCCTAAGCCTAACCCTCACACTAACCTAAGCCTTACCCTCTCCCTAACCCTAACTTTAACACTAACCCTAACTCTCACAGTAAACCTAACCCTCACCCTAACCATAAACCTACCCCTCAATCTAACCCTCATCCTACCCCTAACCCTAACCCTTTCTCTTACCCTCACCCTCACCCTAACCCGAACACTCACCTTAAAAAAAACCGTCACCCTCACCCTCACCCTCACCCTCAGTGTAACCCTAACCCTAACCCTAATCTTAACCCTAACCTTCACCCTCAGCCTCACCCTAACTCTAACCCTAATCCAACCATACACCTCACTCTAACTCTAAACCTCACCCAAACCTAACCCTCACCCTCAACCTCAATCTAACCCTAACCATAACCCTAACTCTCACACTAACCCTAACCCTCACCCTAACCCTTACCCTCACCCTAACCCTAACCCTAACCCTCACAATAATCCTAATGCTAACCCTAACCCTAACCCTCAAACTGACCCTCAACCTAACCCTAAAACTAACGCTAACCATCACCCTAACCCGAACCCTAATTTTCACCCTCACCCTAAACGTCAACGTCACCTTAACCCTAACCTTAACCCTCACCCTCAGTCTAACCCTCACTCTCTCCCTTACCCTCACCCTCATTCTAAACATCATCCTAAACATAACCCTCACCCTCACCCTAACCCTAAACCTAAACCTCACCCTAACCCTAACTCTCACCCTAACCCTCACCCTAAAGCTAACCCTCACCCTAAACCTAGCCCTCACCCTCAACCTAACCCTCACCCTAACGCTTAACCTCAAAATAACCGTCACCCCAACCTTTCCCTATCACTCAGCCTAACCCTCACCCTCACCCTAACCCTAACCTTCACCCTAACACTAACCCTAACCATAACCCTAAGCCTCACACTAAATCTAACACTCACCCTAACCCTTACCCTACCCCTCAGCATAACCTCACATTAACCCTGACCCTAACATGCTCCCTAAACCTAACCATAATCCTAAGCCTCACCCTAACACTAGCCCTAACCCTTACCCTCACCCTAACCCTCACACTAATCCTAAGCCTAACCCTAACCCTAACCCTAAACTTCACCCTAACCATCACCCGCAAGCTAACCCTCAGCATCAACCTCACCCTCACCCTCAACGTCACCCTCACCCTCACCCTAACCCAAAGAATAACTCTAACCCTAACCCTAATGCTAACCCTCACCCGAACCCTTACCCTACCCCTCAGACTAACCCTCACCTGCACCCTAACCCTAACCCTAAACTTCACCCTACCACTAACCCTAACCCTAACTCTTACAAGAAATCTAACCCTCACCCTAACACTTACCCTACACCTCAGCCTAATCCTCACCCTAACCCTAACTCTAAACTGCACCCTAAACCTAACCATAACCCTAACCCGATCCCTAACCAGGACCCTAACCCTTACCCTCCCCCGAACTCTCAAACTAATCCTAAGCCTAACCCTATCACTAAACCTCACCCTAAACCTCACACTAACCCTAACACTAACCCTAACCCTTAGCCTAACCCTAATCCTAAACCTAAGCCTCATACTCACCCTAACCCTCACATTCTCCCTCACTCTCACCCTAGGCCTAACCTTAATCCTAACACTAATCCTAAACTTACCACTCACCCTAACACTCACCCTAAACCTAACCCTAACACTAACCCTCACCCTAATCCTTACCCTCATCCTAACACTAACCCTAACCCTCACCTACACCCTAACCCTAACCCTATCCCTAGCATTAACACTAACCTTCACCCTAACCCTCATCCTATCCCTAAACCTAACCCTTACCCTCACCCTAACCCTAACCCTAACCCTAACCCTCTCACTAATCCTAATGCTAACCCTAACCCTAACCCTCCCCCTAACGCTAAAACTACCCCTAACCCTCACGCTAACCCAAACACTCACCCACACCCTAACCCTCACTCTGACCATGAAACTCACCCTCTCCATAAACATCACCCTAGACATAACCCTCACCCTAACCCTAACCCTAAGCCTCACCCTAAACCTAACCCTCACCCTCACCCTCATTCACAGCCTAAGCCTAACCCTAACCCATCCCTCAACCTAACCCTAACCCTAAACGTAACCCTCCCCCTAACACTAAAACTCACCCTAACCCTAACACTAACCCTAAACATCACCCTAACCCTAACCCTAACCCTCACCCTTACCCTAACCCTATCCCTAACCCTAAACCTCACCCTCACCCTCACCCTAAGGCTAACCCTAAACCTAACACTAATCCTAAACCTACCTCTTACTCTCATCCTTACCCTAATGCTAACCCTAACCCACACACTAATGCTCACCTTCACCATCACCCTAACCATAATGCTAACCTAATCCTAACCCTCACCCTCACCCTAAACCTAACCCTAACCCGAACCAGAAACGTCACCCTCACCCTAACCCTCACTCTCACACTAAACCTCACCCTCACCCTAACCCTAGCGCTAACCCTCACACTAACACTTACCGTCAGCCTAATCCACAAGTCACCCTAACCCTCACCCTAAACCTAAAGTTAAACCTTATGCTAACCCTAACCCTCACCCTCACCCTCACCTTCACCCTCAGCCTAACCCTCACCCTCAACCTAGCCATCACCCTAACCCTAACCCTAACCCTAACCCTCACCCTGAACCTAACCCTCACACTCACCCTAACACTAACCCTAAACCTAACCGTAACCCTCACCCTAAACCTACCCCTAAACCTCACCCTCACCCTCAATCTCACCCTCAACCTAAACCTAATCTTAAACCAAATCCTTACCATAATCCTCACACTTATCCTCACCTTAACGCTAACCTTCAAACTCACCCTCACCCTCACCCTAACCCTTAGCCTCACTCTCAGAGTCACCCTAACTCTAACCCTAAAAATAACCCTCACCCTCACCCTAAACCTAACCCTAATCCTATCCCTCACCCAACCCTCACCCTAAACCTAACCCTAAACCTCACCCTCACCCAACCCTCACCCTAAACCTAACCCGAAACCTCACCCTCACCCTAACCCTCACCCTAACCCTTACTCTCACCCTAAGCCTAATCTAACCCAAAACCTAACCGTAACCCTCAGACTTAACATAACCCTCACCCTAACCCTAACCCTACACCTGAGATTAACCCTCACCCTAAATCTAACCCTAACCCTAATTCTCACCCAATCCCTCTTCATAACCCTAACCCACACACTCATCCTAGCCCTCACCCTAACTCTATCCCTAACCCTAACCTTCAGCCGAACCCTCACACTCACCATCACCCTCACACTAATCCTAAAAATAACTTTAACATAACTCTCACTGTAACCCTAACCCTACCCCTAACCCTAAGCCTCCCCCTCTCATTCCCTCTCATCCTCAGCCTAACCCTAACCCTAATACTAATACTAACCCTAACCATCACTCTCACCCTCACTCTAAACCTAACCCTATCCCTAAACCTCACCCTCACCGTCACCCTCACCCTCACCCTAACCCTAACACTAACCCTAACACTAACACTAATCCTAACAATAACCCTCACCCTAACCCTCACCCTAACACTCACACTAACCCTTACACTAACCCTAAACCTCACACTAAACCTAATACTCACCCTAACCCTAAAACTACCCCTCATGCTATCCCTAACCTTAACCCTAACCCTAACGCTCACCCTAACCCTAAGCCTAACCCTAACACTCACCCTCACCCTAGCCCTAACCCTAACAATAATCCTAACCCTAAACCTCACCCTAACCCTAACCTTCATTCAAACCCTAAACCACACCCTATACCTAACCCTCACCCTAAACCTAACATTCACCCTAAAAGTTTCCCTAAAGGTAAACTTAACAATAACCCTAATCTTCACCATAATCCTAACCTAACATTAAACCTAACTCTCACCCTAACCCTAACCCTAACCCTAACCCTAAACCTCCCACTCATCCTAACCCTCAGCCTAACACTTATCCTCACCCTCACCCTAACCCTGACATTAACCCTAACCCTCACCCTAACACTTACCCTAACCCTAACCCTATCATTAACCCTAACCTTCACCCTAACCCTAATCCTAAACCTAACTCTAACTCTCCCCCTCACCCTAAATCTCAATGTAATCCTTACCCTCACCCTCACCCTAAGAATCACACTAACTCTATCCCTCACACTAACCCTAACCCTAACCCTCACCCTCACCCTCACCCTCAGCCTAACACTAACCGTAACCCTAATCCTAACCCTAACCCTCAGCCTCACCCTCATCCTAACCATATACCTAAACCTCACCCTTACCCTCACCCTCACCTTCATCCTCACCCTAACCCTAACCCTAATCCTAACCCTCACCCTAACAATAAACCACACCCTAAACCTAACCCTCACCCTCATATTAACCATAACCCTAACCCTAACCCTCACTTTAACCCTCACCCTAACCCTCATGCTAAATCTAAACCTCAAACTCACCCTAACCCTCACCCTAACCCTTACCCTAACCCTAACCCTAACCCAACCCTAATCCTAACCCTCAACCTAACCCTAACCCTACCCCTCAGCCTAACCCTCACCCTAAACTTAACCCTAACTATAATTCTCAACCTATCCCTTACCCTAACCCTAACCCTCAACCTCACCCTAGCCCTCACCCTAATTCTAACCCTATCCATAACCCTAATCCTAACCCTCACCCTCAGCCTAACCCTCACCCTCATCCTAAATATCACCCTAAGCCTAACCCTCACCCTCACCCTAACCCTAACCCCAACCCTCAATCTTTACCTAACACTCAAACTAAATCTCACCCTTACCCTAATTCACAACCTAAAGCAAAAACTAACCCTTACATAAGCGAAAGCCTCAACCTCACCCTCACCCTCACACTGACCCTCACCCTAGCCCTCACCCTAAACTTAACAATAACTCTAATGATCAACCACTCAATAAACCTCATCCTAACCCTAATCCTAAACCTAATCCTAAACCTAACAATCACCTTCACCCTAACCCTAACCCTAACCATAAACCTAAACCTCAACCTCACCCACACCCTCACCCTAACCCTAAATCTAACCCTAACCTTCAACCTAACCCTAAACCTGACCATAACCCTAACCCTCACCCTCACCCTAATCCTAAACCGAACCCTAACCCTAACCCTCCCTCTTACTCTCACACTAAATCTGAGCCTAAGCCTAACCCTAATCCTAATCCTAAACATAAAGCACACTCTCACCCTCACCCTAAACCTAACTTTAACCCTAAACCTCACCCACACCCTCATCCTCAACTTCACCCTAATCCTAATCCTAACCCTAACACTAACCCTCACGCTCACCCTAACCCTAACCCTAACTCTAACCCTAAAACTCACACGAAACCTAACACTCACCCTAACCCTAACACTATCCCTCAGCCTAACACTCGCCCTAACACTTACCCTAACCCTAATCCTAACCCTGACCCTAACCCTAACCCTCACCTAAACCTAACCCTCACCCTGACCCTAATCCTCACCCCAACACTAACCCTAACCCTAACCCAATCCCTCACTCTAACCCTCATCTTAACCCTAACCTTAACCCTAACACTAACCCTCACTCTCCCTAATCCTCACCCTAACCTTTACCCTCACCCAAAACCTCACCCTAAACCTAACCCTAACCCTAACATTAACCTTAACCCTCACCGTAACCATCACCCTAACCCTAACACTAACCCTCAGCCTCAACCTAACGCTCACGCTAACCCTTACCGTCTCCCTAACCCTAACTTTAACCCTAACCCTAACCCTCAAAGTAACCCTAACCCACACCCTCACCATAACCCTACCCCTCCACCTAACCCTCATACTACCCCTAAGCCTAACCCTCATGCTTACCCTCACCCTAACCCTAACCCTAACCTTCAACCTAACCCAAACCCTCACCCTCACCCTCAGTCTAACCCTAACCCTATTCCTAATCCTAAGCCTAACCCTCACCCTCACCCTCACCCTAACTCTAACCCTAATCCCACCCTAACCTTCACTCTAACTCTAACCCTCACCCAACCCTAACCCTCATTCTCACCCTGACCCTCACCCTCAAGCTAAACATCACCCTAAACATAACCCTCACCCTAAACCTAACCCTAATCCTCACACTCACCCTAACACTCACCATCACCCTAACCCTCACCATAACCCTAAACCTCACCCACATCCTAACCCTCACTCTCACCCTGACACTGACCCTCATGCTAAACATCACCCTAAACATAACCCTGACCCTAAACCTAACCCTAAGCATCACCCTAAACCTAACCCTCACCTTCACCCACACCCTCACTCATAGCCTAAGACTAACCCTAACCCTAACCCTCACCCTCACCCTAATCCTCACCCTAACCGTTAACCTCACACTTACCCTAACCTTAACCCTAACACTAACACTCAGACCAAACCTAAACCTCACCCTAACCCTAACCATTCCTCTCAACATAGCCCTCACCCTAACGCTCAACGTAACCCTAACCCGCACCCGAACACTCACCCTCACCCTAAACCTCACCCTCATCCTAAACATCAACCTAACCCTATCCCTCACCCTAACCCTAACCCTAACCCTCACCCTAACCCAAATCCTCACCCTCACCCTAATCCTCACCTTAACCTTAAACCTAACCCTTACCTAACAGAAACCCTCACCCTCACCGTCACCCTAACCCTCACCCTCACAATAGCCCTCACCCTAACCTTAGGGTTATTGTGAAGGTTAGGATGAAGGTGAGGGTTAGGGTGAAGTTTAGAATTAGGGTGAGTGTTAGGGTTAGGGTTAGAGTTAGGCTGATGGCTAGGGTGAGGGTGAGGGTTAATGTGAGGGTGAGGTTGAGGGTTAGGGTGTCGGTGAGGATTAAGGTAGGGTGAGGGTTAGGGTATTAGGGTGAGGGTGCAGTTTAGAGTTAGGTTTAGGTTTAGAATTATTGTCAGGGTGAGGATTACTGTTAAGTTTAGGGTTAGCATGAGGGTTAGGGTGAGGGGTAGGGTTAGGGTTAGGGTTAGGTTGAGGGTAAGGCTTAGGTGAGGGTGAGAGTTAGGGTTATGGTTAGGGTTAGGTTTAGGGTAATTATTAGGCTGAGGGTTAGGATGAGGGTGAGGGTTAGGGTTAGGGTGAGGGTTAGGGTGATGTTTAAGGTTAGGGTTTGTGTTAGTGTTAGGGTTAGGCTTAGCGTGAGGTTTAGGTTGAGGGTATGGGTTAGGGTGAGGTTTAGGGTGAGTTTGAGGGTTAGAGGGAGGGTTAGGGTTAGGGAGAGGGTTAGGCTTAGGGTGACAGGGTTAGTGTTAGGGTGACGCTTAGGTTTAGGGTGATGTTTTCGGTGAGGGTGAGGGTTACCGTGCAGTGAGGGTTCGTGTGAGGGTGAGGGTTAGGGTTCGGGTAAGGTTTAGGGTGAGGGTGAGGATTAGGATTAGGGTGCGGGTGACCATGAGGGTGAGGGTGAGGGTGAGGGGAAGGCTAGCGTGAGGGTTAGGGTGAGGGTAAGTGTTAGGGTGAGGGTGAGGGTTAGGGATAGGGTGAGGGTGAGGGTTTTCGTTAGGTAAGGTTTAAGGTTAGGGTTACGGTGCGGGCTACGTTAAGGGTGAGGTTTATGGTGAGAGAGAGGGTAAGGTTGAGGGTTAGGGTGTGGGTGAGAGTTAGGGTTAGGGTGAGGGTTAGAGTGATGGTGAGGGTTAGGGTAAGGCTGAGGGTTAGGGTTAGTGTTAGGTTTAGGGTGAGGATTAGGGTCAGGATGAGGGTTAGGGTGAGGGGTAGGGTTAGGGTTAGGGTGAGGGTTAGGGTTAGTGTGAGGGTTAGGGTTAGGGTCAATGTTAGAGTTAGGGTAAGCGTTAGGGTGAGGGTTAGGATGAGGGTGATGTTTAGGGTTCGGTTGAGGGTGAGGGTGAGGGTGATGTTTAGGGTTAGGGTTAGGATTATTGTGAGGGTTAGGGTTAGGGTTAGTGTCAGTGTTAGGGTGAGGGTAAGGGTTAGGGTGAAGGTTAGGGTGAGGGTGAGGTTTAGGGTTAGGGTTAGGGTTACAGTGAAGTTTAGAGTTCTTGTGAGGGTGAGGGTTAAGTTTAGGTTTAGGGCGAGGGTTAGGGTTAGGGTGAGAGTTAGAGTTAGGGTTAGGGTTAGGGTGAGGGTGAGGTTTAGGTTTAGAGTTAGGGTGAGGTTAAGGGTTAGGTTGAGGGTTAGGATGAGTTGAGGGTTAGGGTTAGGGTGATGTTTAAGGTTAGGATTAGGGTTAGGGTGAGGGTTTGGGTGAGGGTTAGGGTTAGTGCTAGAGTTAAGTTTAGGATGAGGGTTAGGTTGAGGTTAAGGTTTAGGGTGAAGTTTAGGGTGAAGGTGATGGTTAGGGTTAGGTTTAGGGTGAGGGGCAGGGTGAGGTTTAGGTTTAGGGTTAGGGTTAGGGTAAGGGTTAGGGTTAGGGTTAGGGTTAGGGTGAGGGTTAGGGTTAGGGTTAGGGTGAGGGTGAGGGTCTGGGTGAAGTTTAGGGTTAGGGTTAGGTTTAGGGTTAGGGATAGTCTGAGGGTGAGGTTGAGTGTGAGGGTGAGGGTTAAGTTTAGGGTTAGGGTTAAGCTCAGGGCTAAGGAGAGTGTGAGGGTTAGGGTGAGAGTGAGGGTAAGGGTGACCGTTTTGGTTAGGATAGAGTTAAGGTTATGATTAGGGTGAGGATTAGGGTGAATTTGAGGGTTAGATGGAGGGATAGCGTTAGGGCGATGGTTAGGTTTTGGGTTAGGGTGAGGATTAGCGTTAGGGTGATATTTTGGGAGAGGTTGAGGGTTACCGTGAGGTGAGGGTTCGATTGAGGGTGAGGGTTAGGATGAGGATGAGGGCTAGGTTTAGGTTTTTTTGAGGATTAGGGTGAGGTTAAAGTTTAGGGTGAGGGTTAGGTTGAGGGTGAGGGTTAGGGTTAGTGTTAGGGTTAGGGTGAGGGTTGGGGTGAGGGTTAGGGTTAGGGTTTGGGTGAGGGTGAGGTTTAGGATTAGGGTTAGTGTGAGTGTTAGGGTTAAGGTTAGGGTTACGATGAGATTTAGGGTTAGGTTGAGGGTGAGGGTGAGGTTGAGGGTTTCGGTTAGGTAAGGTTTAGGGTTATGATTATGGTGAAGATTAGGGTGAGTTTGAGGGTTAGAGGGAGGGTTAGGTTTAGGGTGAGATTTAGGGTTACGGTTAGGGTGACAGTTAGGGTTAGGATGTTGTTTTGGGTGAGGGTGAGGGTTACCCTGAGGTGAGGGTGAGGGTCAGGGTGAGGGTTAGGGTGAGGCTAAGGGTTAGGGTGAGGGTGAGGGTTAGCGTTGGGGTGATGGTGACCTTGAGGGTGTGGAATAGTGTTAGGGTTAGCGTGAGGGATAGGGTGAGGGTAAGTGTTAGGGTGAGGGTGAGTGTTAGGGTTAGGATGAGGGTGAGGTTGAGGGTGAGGGCTCTAGTTAGGTAAGGTTTAGGGTTAGGGTTACGGTGAGAGCTAGGTTAAGGGTGAGGTTTTGGTTGAGGGTGAGGGTGAGGTTGAGAGTTAGGGCGTAGGTGAGGGTTAGGGTTAGTGTGAGGGTTAGAGTGACGGTGATTGTTAGTGTCAGGCTGAGGTTTCGGTTTAGGGCTAGGTTTAGGGTGTGGATTAGGGTCAGGATGTGGGTTACGGTGAGGGGCAGTGTTAGGGTTAGGTGAGGTTTAGGGTTAGTGTGAGGAATAGGTTTAGGGTTAGGGTTATGGTGAGGGTAAGGGTTAGGGTGAGCGTTAGGTTGAGGGTGAGGGTTAGAGTTAGGGTGAGGGTGAGGGTTAGGGTGATATTTAAGGTTAAGGTTAGGTTTAGGCTTAGGGTTAGTGTGAGGGTTAGTGTTAGGGGTAGTGTGAAGGTTAGTGTGATGGTAAGGGTTAGGGTGAAGGTTAGGGTGAAGGTGAGGGTTAGGGTTAGGGTTAGGGTGAGTGTTAGGGTTAGGGTGAGGGTTAGTGTTAGGTTGAGGGTTAGTGTTAGGTTGAGGGTTAGGTTAGGTTAGGGTTAGGGTGAGATTGAATGTGAGTGTGAGGATTAGGGTTAGTGTTAGGGTTAGGGTGAGGGTGAGCTTTAGGGTGTGGGTGAGGATCAGGGTTAGGGTTCGGATTAGGGTGAGGGTTAGGTTGAGGTTTAGGGTGAGAGTGAGGGTTTGGGTGAGGTTTTGGTTTAGGGTGAGTGTTAGGGTCAGTGTTACGCTAAGAGTTATTGTTAGGGTACTGTTCAGGTTTAGGGTGAGGGTTAGGGTGAGGTTGAGGGTTCGGTTTAAGATGAGATTTACGGTGTGAGTGAGGGTTAGGTTTAGGGTGAGGGTTAGGTTTACAGTGAGGTTTAGCGTGAGGGTGAGGCTTAGTGTTAGGGTGAGGGTTAGCATTAGGGTTAGTGTTAGGGTTAGGGTGAGGGGGAGGATTAGGGTTATCATGAGGGTTAGGGTGAAGTTTAGGGTTAGAGTGAGGGTTAGGGTTAGGGTGAGGGTGAGGGTAATTGTTAGGCTGAGTGTTAGGGTGAGGATGAGGGTTAGGTTTAGGGTTAAGATTATGGTTAGGTCTAGTGTGAGGGTTAGGGTTAGGGTTAGGGTGAAGATTAGGGATAGGTTTAGGGTGAGGATTAGAGTGTGTGTGAAGTTTAGGGTGAGGCTTAGCGTTAGGGTGAGGTTTAGGCTTAAGATTTGGGTAAGGTTTAGGGTTAGCCTGAGGGTGAGGGTGCAGGTGAGATAGTGGGTTAGGGTTAGGTTTAGGGTTAGGGTTAGGCTGAGGGTGAGTGTGCAGGTTAGGTTTAGGGTGAGAGTTAGGGTTATGTTTACGGTTAGGGTGAGTGCGAGGGTTAGGGTGTGGGTGAGGGTTAGGGTGACGGTGAGGGTTAGGGTGACGGTGAGGATTTGGGACAGGCTGAGTGTTAGGGTTAGGGTTAGGGTGAGGGTGAGGGTTAGGGTTAGGTTTAGGGTTACATTGAAGGTTTGGTTGAGGTGTAGGGTTTGGGTTTGGTTTAGGGTGAGGGTGAGGGTGAGGCTGAGGGTTAAGTGAGAGTGAGGGTGAGTGTGAGGGAGAAGGTTAGGCTTAGGGTTAGGTTTAGGGTGAGGGTAAGGGTGAGGGTGAGGGTTAGTGTTAGGATTAGGGTTAGGGTTAGGATTAGGCTGAGGGTGATATTTAGCGTGAGGGTAAGGGTTAGGGTTAGGGTGATGGTTAGTGTTAGTGTGAGGGTTAGCGTGAGAGTGAGGGTAAGGGTTAGGTTGAGGGTTAGGGTGAGAATAAGGTTTAGGGTTAGGTTTAGGTTTATGTTTACATCAGGGTTAGGTTTAGGGTGAGGGTTAGGGTTAATGTTAGGGTTAGGGTTAGGGTAAGGGTTAGGATGTGGTTGAGGTTTTATGGTTAGGGTGAGGTTTGGGGTTAGTGTGAGGGTTAGGGTAAGGATTAATGTTAGGGTGAGGGCTAGGGTGAGGGTGAGCATTAGGATTAGGCTTAGGGTTAGGGCGAGGGTTAGGTTTATGGATAGGGTGAGTGTGAGGGTCATGGTGAGGGTTAGGGTTAGGTTTAGGTTGAGGGTTAGGGTTAGTTTGAGGGTACGGTTGACGGTGAGTTTAAGGTTTAGGGTGAGGATTAGAGTGAGGATGAGGGTTAGGGTTAGGGTTAGGATTAGGGTTAGGGTGAGGGTTAGGGTAAGGGTGAGGGTTAGGTTTAGTGTGAGGGTTAGGGTTAGGGTTAGGTTTAGGGTGAGGGTGAGGTTTAGGGTTAGGGTTAGGTTGAGGTTTAGGGTTAGGGTTGGGGTTAGGGTGAGGTTTAGGGTTAGGGTTAGGGTTAGGTTTAGGGTTAGGATTAGGGATAGGGTTATTGTTAGCTTTAGAGTTAGGTTTAGGGTGAGGGTTAGGTTTAGTGTGAGGGTGAAGGTTAGAGTTAGTGTTATGCTAAGTGTAAGGGTTAGGGTGAGGGTTAGGGTGAGGTTGAGGGTTAGGGTTAGGTTTAGAGTGAGAGGTAGGGTTACAGTTAGCATTAGGGTTAGGCTGAGGATAAGGATTAGGGTAAGGGATAGTGTGAGGTTTAGGGTTAGGGTTAGGGTGAGGGTGAGGGTGAGGGTGAGGATTAGGGTTAGGTTTATTGTTAGGCTGAGGGTGAGGGTGAGGGTTAGGGTTAAGTTTAGGGTGAGCTTTAGGGTAAAGGTGAGGGTTAGGTTTAGGGTTAGTGTTAGGGTGAGGGTGAGGATGAGGTTAAGGGTGAGCTTGAGGCTGAGGATTAGGGTTAGGATTAGTGTTAGGTTTAGGGTTAGGCTGAGGGTGAGTGTGATGGTGAGGGTTAGGTTTAAGATTAGGGTTACTGTGAGGGTAAGTGTGAGGGTGAGGGTAAGGTTTAGCTTGAGAATTAGGGTGAGGGTGAGGGTTAGTGTTAGAGTTAGGATTAGGGTGAGGCTTAGTGTAAGGGTGAAGAATAGGTTTATGGTTAGGGTTAGGGTAAGTTTTAGGGTTAGGATTAGGGATAGGGGTATTGTTAGCTATAGAGTTAGGGTGAGGGTGAGGGTTAGGGTGAGCCTGAGGGTGAGGGTTAGGGTTAGGATTAGTGTTAGGTTTAGTGTTAGGCTGAAGGTAAGGGTGAGGGTGGGGGTGAGGGTTAGGTTTAGGGTTAGTGTTAGGCTGAGGGCGAGGGTTAGGGATAGGTTTAGGTGAGGGTGAGGGTTAGGGTTAGGTTTAGGGTTAGGCTTAGGTTGAGGGTTAGGGTTAGTGTTAGGGTGGGGGTGAGGGTGAGGCTGAGGGTTAAGGTGAGAATGAGGGTGAGTGTGAAGGAGAAGTTTAGGCTTAGGGTTAGGTTTAGGGTGAGGGTGAGGGTGAGGGTGAGGGTTAGTGTTAGGATTAGGGTTAGGGTTAGGATTAGGCTGAGGGTGATCTTTAGGGTGAGGGTAAGGGTTAGGGTTAGGGTTAGGGTGATGGTTAGTGTTAGTGTGAGTGTTAGCGTAAGAGTGTGGGTAAGGGTTAGGTTGAGGGTTAGGGTGAGAATAAAGTTTAGGGTTAGGTTTAGGTTTAGGTTTACATCAGGGTTAGGTTTAGGGTGAGGGTTAGGGTTAATGTTAGGGTTAGGGTTAGGGTAAGGGTTAGGATGTGGTTGAGGTTTAGGGTTAGGGTGAGGTTTGGGGTTAGTGTGAGGGTTAGGGTAAGGATTAATGTTAGGGTGAGGGCTAGGGTGAGGGTGAGCATTAGGATTAGGCTTAGGGTTAGGGCGAGGGTTAGGTTTATGGTTAGGGTGAGTGTGAGGGTCATGGTGAGGGTTAGGGTTAGGTTTAGGTTGAGGGTTAGGGTTAGTTTGAGGGTAAGGTTGACGGTGAGGTTAAGGTTTAGGGTGAGGATTAGAGTGAGAATGAGGGTTAGGGTTAGGGTTAGGATTAGGGTTAGGGTGAGGGTTAGGGTAAGGGTGAGGGTTAGGTTTAGTGTGAGGGTTAGGGTTAGGGTTAGGTTTAGGGTGAGGGTGAGGTTTAGGGTTAGGGTTAGGTTGAGGTTTAGGGTTAGGGTTGGGGTTAGGGTGAGGTTTAGGGTTAGGGTTAGGGTTAGGTTTAGCCTTAGGATTAGGGATAGGGTTATTGTTAGCTTTAGAGTTAGGTTTAGGGTGAGGGTTAGGTTTAGTGTGAGGGTTAAGGTTAGAGTTAGTGTTATGCTAAGTGTAAGGTTTAGGGTGAGGGTTAGGGTAAGGGTGAGGGTTAGGGTTAGGTTTAGAGTGAGAGGTAGGGTTACGGTTAGCATTAGGGTTAGGGTGAGGATAAGGATTAGGGTTAGGGATAGTGTGAGGTTTAGGGTTAGGGTTAGGGTGAGGGTGAGGGTGAGGGTGAGGATTAGAGTTAGGGTTATTGTTAGGCTGAGGGTGAGGTTGAGGGTTAGGGTTAAGTTTAGGGTGAGCTTTAGGGTAAAGGTGAGGGTTAGGTTTAGGGTTAGTGTTAGGGTGAGGGTGAGGATGAGGTTAAGGGTGAGCTTGAGGCTGAGGATTAGGGTTAGGATTAGTGTTAGGGTTAGGGTTAGGCTGAGGGTGAGTGTGATGGTGAGGGTTAGGTTTAGGGTTAGGGTTAGTGTGAGGGTAAGTGTGAGGGTGAGGGTAAGGTTTAGCTTGAGAATTAGGGTGAGGGTGAGGGTTAGTGTTAGAGTTAGGATTAGGGTGAGGCTTAGGGTAAGGGTGAAGAATAGGTTTAGGGTTAGGGTTAGGGTAAGTTTTAGGGTTAGGATTAGGGATAGGGGTATTGTTAGCTATAGAGTTAGGGTGAGGGTGAGGGTTAGGGTGAGCCTGAGGGTGAGGGTTAGGGTTAGGATTAGTGTTAGGTTTAGTGTTAGGCTGAAGGTAAGGGTGAGGGTGGGGGTGAGGGTTAGGTTTAGGGTTAGTGTTAGGCTGAGGGCGAGGGTTATGGATAGGTTTAGGTGAGGGTGAGGGTTAGGGTTAGGTTTAGGGTTAGGCTTAGGTTGAGGGTTAGGGTTAGGGTTAGGGTGAGGGTGAGGAATAGGGTTAAGTTAAGGGTGAGGATTAAAGTGAAAGTTAGGTTTAGGTTAGGATGAGGGTTAGTTTGAGGGTAAGGTTTAGGGAAAGGTTTAGGGTGAGGGTGAGGGTGAGGCTTAGGGTTATTGTTATTTTGAGGCGTACTGTGAGGGTGAGGGTTAGGGTTTCGGTTAGAGAAAGGGTTAGTGTGAGGGTGAGGGTTAGGGTTTCGGCTAGAGTAAGGTTTAGAGTGAGGGTGAGGGTGAGGGTTAGGGTTAGGCTGAGGGTTAGTTTCAGGGTGAGGGTTAGTGTTAGGGTGAGGGTGAGGCTTAGGGTCAGGGTTAGTGTTAGCTGAGGGCTACGGTAAGGTTGAGGATTAGTGTTAGGGTTAGGGATAGGGTCAGCTGTAGGATTAGTGTTAGGGTTAGTGTGAGGATTAGACTCAGGGTTAGGTGTAGGGTTAGCATGAGGGTTAGGTTTAGTGTGAGGGTTAGGATTAGGGTGAGGGTTAGTGTTAGGGTGAGGGTTAGGTTTAGTGTGAATGTTAGTTTTCGGGTTCAGGTTAGGGTGAGGGTAAGGTTTTGGGTGAGGTTTAGGGTGAGGGTGAGTATTAGGGTTAGGGTGAGGTTTAGGGTGAGGTTTAGGGTTAGGGTTAGTTTTAGGGTGAGGGTTAGGGTTAAGGTGAGGGTTAGGTTTTGGGTTAGTGTTAGGGTGAGGGTGAGGTTGAGGTTGAGGGTCAGCTTGAGGGTGAGGGTTAGAGTTAGGATTAGTGTTAGGTTTAGGGTTAGGCTGAGGGTTAGGGTAAGTGTGAGGGTAATTGTGAGGGTGAGGGTAAGATTTAGGGTGAGGATTAGGGTGAGGGTGAGGGTTAGTGTTTGGTTTAGGATTAGGGTGAGGGTTAGGGTAAGGGTGAGGAATAGGTTTAGTGTGAGTTTTAGTGTTAGGGTTTGGGTAAGTTTTAGGTTAGGTTTAGGGATAGGGTTATTGTTAGCTTTAGAGTGAGGGTGAGGGTGAGGGTTAGGGTGAGCCTGAGGGTGAGGGATAGGGTTAGGATTAGTGTTAGGGTTAGGGTTAGGCTGAAGGTATGGGTGGGGGGGGTGAGGGTTACAGATAGGGTTAGGGTTAGTGTGAGAGTTAGGGTTAGAGTTAGTGTTAGGCTGAGGGTAAGGGTTAGGGTGAGGGTTAGGGTGAAAGTGAGGGTTAGGGATAAGGTTAGGGTGAGGGGTAGGGTTAGGGTTAGCTTTAGGGTTAGGGTGAGGATAAGGATTAGCGTTAGGGATAGTGTGAGGTTTAGGTTTAAGGTTAGGGTGAGGGTGAGGGTGAGGGTTAGGGTTAGGGTTAGTGTTAGGCTGAGGGCGAGGGTGAGGGTGAGGGTTAGTGTTAGGATTAGGGTGAGGGTGAGGTTTAGGGTTAGTGTTAGGCATAGAGTGAGGGTTAGGGTGAGGTTGAGGGATAGGTTTAGGGTAAGTGTGAGGATTAAAGTGAAAGTTAAGTGTAGGTTAGAGTGAGGGTTAGTGTGCGGGTAGGGGTTAGGGTGAGGGTTAGCATGAGGGTGAGGGTTAGGCTTACGGTTATTTTTATGGTGAGGCGTAGGGTGAGGGTGAGGGTTAGGGTTTCGGTTAGAGTAAGGGTTAGTGTGAGAGTGAGGGTGAGGGTTAGGGTTAAGCTGAGGGTTAGGTTCAGAGTGAGGGTTAGGGTTAGGGTTAGGGTGAGGGTTAGTGTTAGGGTTAATGTTAGCTGTGGGCTAGGGTAAGGTTGAGGGTTAGGGTTAGGGTTAGGGATAGGGTGAGGTTTAGGGTTAGGGTTAGGGTTAGTGTGAGGGTTAGACTCAGGGGTAGGGTTAGGGTTAGCATGAGGATTAGGTTTAGTTTGAGGGTTAGGAATAGGGTTAAAGTTAGTGTTAGGGTGAGGGATAGGTTTAGTGTGAGGGTTAGCATTAGGGTTCAGGTTAGGGTGAGGGTAAGGTTTCGGGTTAGTATTAGGGTTAGGGTGATGGTTAGGGTGAGGGTTAGGTTTAGGGTTAGGTTTAGGGTGTGGGTGAGGGTGAGGGTTAAGATTAAGTGTAAGGTGAGCGTTAGGGTTAAGGTGAGGGTTAGGTTTAAGGTTAGAGTTAGGGTGAGGGTGAGGATGAGGTTGAGGGTGAGCTTGAGTGTGAGGGTTAGGGTTAGGATTAGTGTTAGTTTTTAGGGTTAAGCTGAGGGTGAGTGTGATGGTGAGGGTTAGGTTTAGGGTTAGGTTGATGGTTAGGGTTAGTGTGAGGGTAAGTGTGAGGGTGAGGGTAAGATTTACGGTGAGGATTAGGGTCAGGGTGAGGGTTAGTGTTAGGGTTAGGATTAGGGTGAGGGTTGGGGTAAGGGTGAGGAATAGGTTGTGTGAGGTTTAGGGTTAGGTTTAGGGTAAGGTTTAGAGTTAGGATTAGGGATAGGGGTATTGTTAGCTTTAGAGTTAGGGTGAGGGTGAGGGTTAGGGTGAGCCTGAGGGTGATGGTTATGGTTAGGATTAGTGTTAGGGTTAGGGTTAGGCTGAAGGTATGGGTGAGGGTGGCGGTGAGGGTTACAGATAGGGTTAGGGTTAGTGTTAGGGTAAGAGTTAGGTTTAGAGTGAAGGTTAGGGTTAAAGTTAGTGTTAGGCTGAGGGTAAGGGTTAGGGTGAGGGTTAGGGTGAAGGTGAGGGTTAGGGGTAGGTTTAGGGTGAGGGGTAGGGTTAGGGTTAGCGATAGTGTGAGGTTTAGGGTTAGGGTTAGGGTGAGGGTGAGGGTGAGGGTGAGGGTTAGGGTTAGGGTTAGTGTTAGGCTGAGAGCGAGGGTGAGGTTGAGGGTTAGGTTTAGGTATAGAGTGAGAGTGAGTGTTAGGGTTAGGGTTAGGGTTAGGCTTAGGGTGAGGGTTAGGTTTAGGGTTAGGGTGAGGGTGAGGGATAGGTTTAGGTAAGGCTGAGGATTAAAGTGAAAGTTAGGTTTAGGTTAGGGTGAGGGTTAGTGTGAGGGTAAGGGTTAGGGTCAGGGTTAGGTTGAGGGTGAGGGTGAGGCTTAAGGTTATTGTTATTGTGAGGCGTACAGTGATGGTGAGGGTTAGGGTTTCCGTTAGAGTAAGGGTTAGTGTGAGGGTGTAGGTGAGGGTTAGTGTTAGACTGAGGGTTAGGTTCAGGGTGAGGGTTAGGGTTAGGGTGAGTGTGTGGGTTAGGGTTAGGGTTAGTGTTAGCTGGGGGCTAGGGTAAGTTTGAGGGTTAGGGTTAGGGTTAGGGATAGGGTGAGGTTTAGGGTTAGGGTTAGGGTTAGTGTGAGGGTTAGACTCAGGGGTAGGGTTAGGGTTAGCGTGAGGGTTAGGTTTAGTGTGAGGATTAGATTTAGGGTTAGGGTTAGTGTTAGGGTGAGTTGTAGGTTTAGTATGAGGGATAGGGTTAGGGTTCGGTTTAGGGTGAGGGTAAGGTTTTGGGTGAGTTTTAGGGTGAGGGTGAGTGTTAGGATTAGTATTAGCGTTAGGGTGAGGGTTAGGGTGAGGGTTAGGTTTAGGGTTAATTTTAGGGTGAGGGTGAGGGTGAGGGTTAGTGTTAAGTTTAGGGTGAGCGTTAGGGTTAAGGAGCGGGTTAGTTTTAGGGTTAGTGTTAGGGTGAGGGTGAGGATTAGGTTGAGGATGAGTGTGAGGTTGAGGGTTAGTTATAGGGTTAGGTTGAGGGGTAGGGTTAGTGTGAAGGTAAGTGTGAGTGTGAGGGTAAGATTTAAGGTGAGGATTAGGGTGAGGGTGAGGGTTCATGTTAGGGTTAGGATTAGGGTGAGGGTTAGGTTAAGGGTGAGGAATAGGTTTAGTGTGAGGTTTGGGGTTTGGGTTAGGGTTAGGGTGAGGGTGAGGATTAGGGTTAGGGTTAGTGTGTGGGTTAGGTTTAGGGATAGGTTTATGGTGAAGGTTAGGGTTAAGGTTAGGATTAAGGTGAGGGTTAGGGTTAGGTTTAAGGTGAGGGTTAGGGTGAGTGTGAGGGTTAGGGTTAGAGTGAGGTTTAGGGTTTGGGTGAGGATGAGGGTTAGGGTTAGGGAGAGTGTTAGGGTGAGGGTGTGAGTGAGAATTAGGGTTAGGTTTAGGGTGAGCATTAGGGTTAGTGTTTCGGTTAGGTTTAGGGCTCCAGTAAGGGTGAAGTTTAGGGTGAGGTTTAGGGTGAGGGTTAGTGTTAGGGTTAGGGTTAGGGTGAGGGTTAGGGTGAGGGTTAGGATGAGTGTGAGGGTTAGGATTAGGGTGAGGTTTAGAGTTAGCGTGAGGGTTAGGGTTAGGGTAAGGGTGATGGTGAGGGTTAGGTTTAGGTTGAGGTTTAGGGTTAGTGTAGGGGTTAGGATAAGGGTTAGTATGAGCATTAGGGTGAGGGTGAAGGTTAGGGTGAAAGTTAGGGTTAGAGTGAGGTTTAGATTTAGGATTACGCTGAGGGTTAGGTTTAGGGTGATGTTTAGTGTGAGGGTGAGGGTTAGGGTGAGGGTGAGAGTTCGGGTAAAGATGAGGGTTAGGGTGTGGGTTCGATTTAGGATTAGGGTGAGGGTTATGGTCACGGTGCGGTTTAGCTTGAGGCTGAGGGTTTGGGTTAGTGTGAGGGTTAGTGTTAGGGTTAGGGTTAGGGTGAGGGTTAGGGTGAGGGTTAGTGTTAGGGCTAGGGTTAGGGTAAGGGTTAGGATTAGTGTTAGGGTTACAGTTAGGGTGAGTGTTAGGGTTAGGGTGAGGTCTAGGGTGAGGGTTAAGTTTAGAGTAAGGTTTAGGTTTAGGGTTAGTGTGAGGGTTAGGATGTGGGTGAGGTTTAGTGTTAGGGTGAGTGTTAGGGTGATGGTGACAGTTAGGGTGAGTTTTTGGGTTAGGGATATGGTAAGGTTGTGTGTTAGGGTTAAGGTTCGTGTTAGACTGAGGGGTAGGGTGAGGGGTATGGTTAGGGTTAGGGTGAGGGTTAGGATTAGTGTGAGGGTAAGTGTTAGGTTTAGGGTTAGGGTGAGGGTAAAGGTTATGGTGAGGTTTAGGCTGAGGGTGAGGTTTTGGGTTAGCATTAGGGTTAGGTTGAGGGCTAGGATGAGGGTCAGAGTTAGGGTTATGATTAGGGGGAGGGTGGGGGTTAGGGTTTGGGTTAGGTTTAGGGTGATGGTTATGGTGAGGGTCATGGTTAGGGTGAGGTTAAGGGTTAGGGTGAGTGTTAGGTTGAGGGTGAAATGTAAGGTTAGGCTTAGGGTTAGGGTGAGGGATAGGGTGAGGTTTACGGTTCGGGTTAGGTTTAGGGTTAGAGTGAGGTTTAAGGTGAGGGATAGGGTTAGTGTTTGGGTTACAGTTAGGGTGAGTGTTAGGGTTAGGGTGAGGGTTAGGATTAGGTTTAGGGTATGGTGAGTGTAAGTGGTAGGGTGAGGGTAAGGTTTAGGCTGAGGGTGAAGGTGAGGGTGAGGGTTAGGGTTAGAGTTAAGGTTAAGGTGAGTGTTAGGGTTAGGTTAGGGTTAAGGTGAGGGTTAGGGTGAGCTGTAGGGTTAGGGTTAGTGTGAGTGTAAGGTTGAGGGTTATGGTTAAGGTGAGGGTGAGGGTTAGGGTTAAGGATAGGTTTGCAGTTAGGGTGAGTGTTAGGGTTAGGGTGAGGGTTAGGGTTAGGTTTAGGATAAGGCGAGTGTAAGGCGTATGGTGAGGGTTAGGGTTAGGCTGAGGGTGAAGTTGAGGGTGAGTGTTAGGGTTAGGGTTAAGGTTAAGGTGAGTGTTAGGGTTAGGTTAGGGTTAGGATGAGGGTTAGGTTGAGGTGTAGGGTTAGGGTTAGTGTGAGGGTAAAGTTGAGGGTTAGGGTTACAGTGAGGGTGAGGGTTAGGGTTAGGTGTAGGTTTAGGGAGAGGGTTAGGGTGTGGGTGAGTGTTAGGAAAAGTGTTAGGGTGAGGGTGAGGGTTCGCATTAGGGTTAGGTTTAGGGTTAGTGTTAGGGTGAGGTTTAGGGTGAGGGTTAGGGTTAGTGTTAGGGTTAGATTTTGGGTGAGTGTTAGGGTTAGTTTGAGGGTTCGGTTTACTGTTAGGATTAGGGTAGAGTGAGGTTAAGGGTTAGGGTGAGGTTTAGGGTTAGGCTGAATGTTAGGTTTAGGAATAGGTTTAGGTTTAGGGTGAGGATGAAGGTTAGGGTGAGGGGTAGTTTTAGCGTTAGGGTGAGAGTGAGAGTGAGGGTGAGGGTGAGTGTTAGGGTGAGGGTTAGGGTGAAGATGACGGTTAGGATTAATGTTAGGTTTAGGTTGAGGGTTAGGGTGAGTGGTAGGGTAAGGTTTAGAGAGAGGGTTAGGGTTAGTGTGAGAGTTAGTGTTATTGTTAGGGTTAGGGTTACTGTGAGGTTAAGGTTAAGGGTGAGGGTTAGTGTGAGCGTGGGGGTTAGGGTTAGGGTTAGGGTGAGAGAGTATTAGGGTGAGGATGAGGGCTAGGGTTAAGGTTAGGGTTAGGGTGAGGGTTAGGGTGAGGGATACGGTTAGGTTTTGGGTTAGGGTGAGGGTGAGTGTTAGGGTTAGGATGAGGGTTAGGGTAAGGTTTAGTGTTAGGGTGAGTTTAGGGTAAGGTTTAGGGTGAGGGCGAGGGTGAGGATTAGGGTTAGTGTAAGAGTTAGGGTGAGGGTGAAGGTGAGGGTTAGGGTTAGGGTCAGGTTTATGGTTAGTGTTAGGGTTAGGTTTAGAGTGAGTGTTAGGGTTAGTGTGCAGTTTAGGATTAGGGTTAGGGTTAGGGTTAGGGTGAGGGTAAGGGTTAGGATGAGGGTTAGGGTGAGGGTGAGGATTAGGGTGAGGGTGAGAGTGAGGGTTTCGTTTAAGTAAGGGTTAGGTTTGGTTTAGTGAGAGGATTAGGGTTTGTTTGAGGGTTAGGGTGTGGGTAAATGTTAGGGCTAGGTTGAGGGTTAGGGTGAGGGTGAGGGTGAGCATTAGGGTTTCGGTTAGGTAAGGGTTAGGGTTAGGGTTATGGTTATGGTTAGGGTTAGGGGTAGGTTGAGTTTTAGCATGAGGGGTAGGGATATGGTTAGGGTGAGGGTTAGTTTTAGGGTGAGGGTTAGGCTTAGTGATAGGATTAGGGTTAGGTTGAGGTTAAGAGTTAGGGTGAGTTTTAGGATGAGGGTGAGGTTTAGGGTGAGGGTTACGGTTAGGGTTAGGTTTAGGTGAGGGTTAGGGTGAGGGTTATTGATAGGGTTAGGTTAAGGGTTAGTTTTACGGTTAGGTTAAGGGTTAATGAGAGTGTGAGTATAGGGTTAGGTTTAGGGTGAGGGTGAGGTTGAGGGTTAGGTTTAGGTTTAGTGTTACTGTTAGGGTTAGGCTTAGGGTTATGGTGAGGGTGAGGGTTAAGGTTAGGTTGAGCCTTAGGGTTAGGGTTAGGGTGAGGATTAGGTTTAGGTTTAGGGTTAGGGTGAGAGTGAGTGGTAGGTTGAGGATGAGGTTTAGGGTTAGGGTTAGGGTTAGGTTTATTGTTAGGGTGAGGTTGATGGTTAAGTTTAGGGTTAGGGTGAGGATTAGTGTTAGGGTTACGGTTTGGGTGAGGGTAAGTGTTAGGATTAGCATTAGGATTAGGGTGAGGTCTAGGGTGAGGGTTACGGTTAGGGTTAGGTTTAGGTGAGGGTTAGGGTGAGGGTTAGAGTTATCGTTAGGGTGAGGGTGAGGGTTGTTTTTAGGATTAGGGTTAGTTTTAGGTTTAGGATAAGGGTGAGGGTGAGGTTGGGTGTTAGGATTAGGATAAGGGTTAGGGTGGGGGTTAGCTTTAGTGTGAGGTTTAGGTTTAGGGTTTGCATGAGGGTTAGGTTTAGGGTGATGTTTAGGGAGATGGTGAGTATTAGGGTGAGGGTGAGGTTTTGGGTGAGGGATAAGATGTGTTTGAGGGATTGGATTAGGGTGAGGGTTGGGGTTAGTGTTCGTGTTAGGGTGAAGGAAAGGTTGAGGGGTATGATTAGGGTTAGGGTGAGGATTAGGATTAGTGTGAGGGTATTGTTTAGGGTTAGGGTGAGGGTAAAGTTTAGGGTGAGGTTTAGGGTGAATTTGAGGTTTTCTGTTAGCGTTAGGGTTAGTTTGAAGGTTAGAATGAGGGTTAGGGTTAGGGTTATGTTTAGAGTGAGGGTGAGTGTTATAGTTAGTGTTAGGTTTAGGGTGATGATTAGGGTGATGGTTAGGGTTAGGGTTAGTGTTAAGGGGAGAGTTAGGGTGAGGTTTAGGGTTAGTGTTATGGTTTCGGTGAGGGTGAGGGTGAGTGTTAGGGTTAGGGTGAGTGTTTGGGTTAGGTTTAGGGTTTGGGTAGGGTGTGGGTAAGGGGTAGGGTGAGGGTTAGGGTTAGGCTAAGGGTGAGGGTTAGGGTTAGGGTTACGGTGAGTGTTAGTTTTAGGGTTAAGGGTAGGATGAGGGTTAGGGTGAGGGATAGCATTAGGGTTAGAGTGAGGGTGAGGGTTAGGGTTAGGGTGAGGGTGAGGCTTAGGGTTAGGTTGAAGGTTAGGGAGAGGGTGAGGCTTGGGGTTAGGGTGAGGCTTAGGGAGAGGGTTAGGGTGAGGGTAGGGGTGAGGTTTAGGGTTAGGGTTAGGTTTAGGTTGAGACTTAGGGTGAGGAGTACGGTTAGGGTAAGTGTGAGCCTTAGTGTTAGTGCGAGAGTTAGGTTTAGGGTTAGGTGAGGGTTACCTTGAGGGGAATGGTAAGGGTGAGGGTTAGGGTGAGGGTTAGCGTGAGGGTTAGGGTTAGGGTGAAGGTGAGTGCTAGGGTGAGGTTGAGGGTTAGTTTAGGGTTAGGGTGAGGTTTAGCGTGAAGGTTAGGTTTAGGTTTAGGTTTAGGGTAAGAGTGAGTGGTACGGTGAGGATGAGGGTTAGGTTTAGGTTTAGGGTTAGGTTTAGGGTTAGGGAGAGGGTGAGGGTTAGGGTTCGGTTAAGGGTTACAGTGAGGTGTTGGGTGAGGGTTAGGGTTAGGGTTTTGGTTAGGGTTAGAGTGAGGGTGAGGGTTAGGGTTAGGGTAAGGGTGAGTGTGAGGGTGAGGTTTAGGGCTAGGTTTAGTGTTAGGGTGAGGGTAAGTGGTAGGTTAAGGATTAGGATTAGGGTTAGGCATAGGGTTAGGATGAAGGTGTGGGTTATGTTTATGGTGAGGGTAAGGGTTAGGGTGAGGGTGAGGGTTAGGGTTAGGGTGATGTTTAATGTGAGGGTGAGTGTTAGGGTAGGTGTGAGGGTTCACGTGTGGGTTAGGGTGTGGGTGACTTTTAGGGTAAAGCAGAGTTTTAGGATGACAGTGAGTTTGAGGGTTAGGTTTAGTGTAAGGGTAAGGGTGAGTGTTAGCTTGAGGGTTATGGTTAGGGTTAAGTTTAGGGTAAGTGTTAGGGTTTGGGTGAGTGTTAGGGTTAGGGTTAGGGTTAGAGTTAGGGTAGGGTGAGGTAAGGTTTAGGGTGAGGGTTAGTGCCAGGCTGAGGGTGAGGGTGAGGTTGAGGTTTAGGGTTATGTTCAGGGTTAGGGTGAGTGTAAGTGTTAGGGTTATGTTTAGGATGAGGGACAGGTTGAGGGGTAGGATTAAGGTTAGGTTGAGGGTGAGGGTGAGGTTTAGGGTTAGGGTGAGTGTTAGGGTTAGTGTTAGGTTTAGGATGTGTGTTAGGGTGAGGGGTAGGGTTAGGGTTATTGGGAGGGTTAAGGTTAGTGTGAGGCTTAGGGTTAGGTTTAGGGTTAGGGTGAGGGTTAGGGTTTAGGGTTAGGTTTAGGGTTAGGGTGAGGGTTAGGGTTAGGGTTATGGTTAGGGTAGGGTGAGGTTTAGGGTTAGTGATAGGGTTAAGTTTAGGGTGAGTGTTAGTGTTAGTATGTGTGTTAGGGTTAGGGTTAGGTTTAGTGTTAGGGTGAGTGTAAGGGTTAGCGTGAGGTTTAGGCTGAGGGTGAGGGTTAGGGCAAGGTTTAAGTTTAGGATTAGGGTCAGGGTGAGGGTGAATGTTAGGGTCAGTGAGAGGGGTAGGCTGAGGGGTAGGGTTAGGGTTAGGGTTAGGGTGAGTGTGAGGGTTAGGTTTAGGGTTAGGGAGAGGATTAGGTTTTGGGATAGGTTGAGGGTTAGTGTGAGAGGTAGGGTTATGGTTGGGTTGAGGGTTAGGGTTAGTGTGAGGGTTAGGTTTAAGGGTAGGATTAGAGTGAGGGTAAGTGTTAGGGTGAGGGTTAGGATGAGGGTGAGGTTTAGGGTTAGTATGAGGGTGAGGGTTAAGTTTTGGATTGGTGTTAGTGTTAGGCTTAGGCTTAGTGTGAGGCTGAGGGGTAGGGTGATGGAGTGGGTTGGGGTTAGGTTTTGGGTGAGGGTTAGTATGAGGCTTAGTGTAAGAGTTAGGGTTAGGGTTTGGGTGAGTGTTAGGGTGAGGGTGAGGTTTAAGATTAGGTTTAGGGTTAGGGTGAAATCTAGGGTGAGGGTTAGGGTTAGGGTTAGGGTGAGTGTGAGGGTTAGGGTTAGGTTTAGGAGGAGGGTTATTTTGAGGGGTAGGGTTAGGGTTAGTGTGAAGGTTAGGGTTAGTGTGAGGTTTAGGGTTAGGTTTAGGGTTAGGGTTACCATGAGGGTAAGTGTAGGGTTGAGGGTTAGAATGAGGGTGAGGGTTAGGATTAGGGTTAGGGTGAGGGTTAGCCTGAGAGGAAGGTTTATGTTTGGGGTGAGGGTAAGGTTTATTGTGAGTGATAGGTTTAGGATTAGGGTTAGGTTGAGGGTAACGTTTAAGGTGAGGATTAGGATGAGGTTGAGCATTAGGGTAGGGTGAGGGTTAGGGTGACGGTGAGGGTTAAGTTGAGGGTTAGGTTTAGGGTTAGGGTTAGGGTCAGGGTGAGGATTAGGGTGAGGGTTAGGGTTAGGATTAGGGTTAGGGTGAGGCTAAGGGTTAGGGTGAGGGTTTGGGGGAGGTTGACATTTAGGGTTAGGGTTAGGGTGAGTGTAAGGATTAATGTGTTAGGGTTAGGATGAGGATTAGGGTTAGGTGAGGGTGACAGTGAGGGAGAGGGTTTCCCTTAGTAAGGGTTAGGTTTATGTTTAGGGTGAGGATTAGGGTGAGTTTGCAGGTTAGAAGGAGGGTTAGCGTTAGGGTTAGGGTGAAGGTTAGGTTTAGGCTGATGTTTTTGGTGAGGGTGAGTGTGAGGTTGAGGGTTAGGGTGAGGGTGAGGGTTAGGGTTAGGGTGAGTGTGATCGTGAGGGTGAGGTTGAGGGTTAGTGTTAGTGTGAGGGTTAGGATGAGGGTAAGTGTTAGGGTGAGGGTGAGGGTTAGGGTTAGGGAGAGGTTGAGTGTTTCGGTTAGTTAAGGGTTAGGGTTAGTGTTAGGGTTATGGTGAGGGCTAAGTTCTGGGTGAGTTTTAGGGTGAGGGTTAGGGTTAGGGTTAGGGTGAGGATTAGGGTCAGGTTGATGGGTAGGTTGAGGGGTAGCGTAGAGTTAGGGTGAGGGTTAGGGTTAATGTAAGTGTTAGGTTTAGGATTAGGGTTAGGGTTACCGAGAGGTTAAGGATAAGTGTGAGGGTTAGGGTGAGCATGGGGGTTAGGATTCGGGTTAGGGTGAGAGTGAGTGTTAGGGTGAGGATGAGGGTTAGGTTTAGTGTTAGGGGGAGGGGGAGGGTTAGGATGAGGGTTAGGGTGAGTTTAGGGTTAGGGTTTGGGTGAAGACAAGTGTGAGGGTTAGGGTTAGTGTAAGAGTTAGTGTGAGGGTGATGGTTAGGATTAGTGTTAGGGAAAGAGTGAGAGGTAGGGTGAGTGTTAGGGTTAGGGATATTGTTAGGGTTAGTGTGAGGGTTAGGGTGAGGTTTAAGTTTAGTGTTAGGTTTAGGGTTAGGGTGAGTGTTAGGGTTAGTGTGAGGGTTAGGATTAGAGCTAGGGTGAGGGTTAGGGTGAGAATAAGTGTTAGGGTGAGGGTTAGGGTGAAGGTGAGGGTTAGGGTTAGGGTGAGGGTGAGGGTCAGGGTTTCGTTGATGGAGGGGTTAGGATTTGGTTTCGCGAGAGTTTTAGCGTTTGTTTGAGGGTTAGCCTGAGGGGTAGGGTTATGATTAGGGTGAGGGTTAGTGTTAGGGTGAGGGTTAGGTTTCGTGATAGGATTAGGGTTAGGGTGAGGGTAAGGGTTAGGGTGAGTGTCAGGATGAGGGTGTGGTTTAGGGTTAGCATTAGGGTTAGTGTGAGGGTTAGGGTGAGGGTTAGGTTTAGGGTTAGGGTGAGGGTTAGGGTTAGGCTGAGGGTGAGTGTGAGTGTGAGGTTTAAGGTTAGGTTTAGGGTTAGGGTGAGGGTGAGGGTTAGGTTTTGTTTTAGTGTTCCGGTTAGGGTTAGGCTTAAAGTTATGGTGAGTGTGAGGGTTAGGGTTAGGTTGAGGGGTAGGGTTAATGTTAGGGTGAGGATTAGGGTTAGTGTGATGTTTAGGGTGAGGGTGAGGGTCAGGATGAGGGTGAGGGTTAGGTTGTGGGTGAGGGTTAGGGTTAAGGTGAGTGTTAGGGTGAAGGTGAAGTTGAAGGTTAGGGGTAGTATAAGGGTTAGGGTGAGTGTTAGGGTGAGGTTGAGGGTTAGGGGTAGGGGTAGTGTGAAGGGTAGGATGATGGTTAGGGTTATGTTTATGGTTAGGGTTAGGGTGAGGGTTAGGGTGAGGGTTAGGGTTAGAGTTAGGTTTAGGTTTTGTGTTAGTGTTAGGGTTAGGGTGAGTGTTAGAGTTGGGGTTATGTTTAGGGTATGGTGAGGGTAAGGTTTAGGGCAACGGTTAATGTTAGGCTGTCGGTGAGGGTGAGTGTGAGTGTTAGGGTTAGGGTCAGTGTTAGCGTTAGGGTTAGGGTTAGGATGAGGGTTACTGTGAGGGTAATGTTTAGGGTGAGGATTAGGGTGATGGTGAGTGTTAGACTTAGGGTTAGGCTTAGTGTTAGGGTGAAGTTGAAAGTGAGGTTTAGGGTTAGGATTAGGGTTAGTCTGAGGGTGAGGGTCAGGGTTTTGGTTAGGGGCAGGTTTAGGGTTAGGTTTAGGGTGAGGGTTAGGGTTAGGGTGAGGGTTAGCCTGAGGGTGAGGGTTAGCGTTAGGGTTAGTGTTAAGGTGAGGGTTAGGGTGAGTGTTGTGATTAATGTTAGGGTTAGCCTTAGGGTGAGGCTTAGGGTTAAGTTTAGGTTTACTGTGAGAGTGAGGGTTATGGTATGATTAGAGTGAGGGTTAGTGTTATGTTGAGGGTGAGGGTGAGGTTGAGTTTGAGGGCTAGGGTTTGGGTTAGGTTTAGGGTGAGTGTGAGGGTGAGGGTTATGGTTAGTGTAAGGGTTAGGGTCAGGGTTAGGGAGAGAATTAGATTGAGCGTGAGGAATAGGGTGAGGATTAGGCTTAGGGTGAGGGATAGGTTTAGGGTTAGGGTGAGGGTTATGGTTAGGATGATGTTCAAGGTGAGGGTGAGGGTTAGTGTGAGGGTGAGGGTTCCTTTGAGGGTGAGAGTTAATGTGTGGGTGAAGGTTAGGATTAGCGTGAGGGTTAGTGTGAAAATGAGGGTTGGGGTGAGGGTGAGGATTAGGGTTAGGGTTATGGTGATGGTTAGGGTTAGGGTTAGTGTTAGAGTGAGGGTTCAGGTGAGCTGTAGGATTAGGGTTAGGTTGAGGGTTAGGATTAATAGGTTTATGGTTAGGTTGAGGGTTCGGGTTAGGGTGAAGGTAAGGTTTTGGGTGAGGTTTAGCGTGAGGGTGAGGGTGAGGGTTAGAGTGAGGTTTATGTTTAGGGTTAAGGTTAAGGTTAGCTTGAGGTTGAGTGTGAGGTTTAGTGTAAGGATGAGAGTTAGGGTTAGGTTTAGGTTGAAGGTTAGGGGGCTTGTGAGGGTTAGGGATTGGGTTAGGGTTAGTCTGAGGTTAGGTTTACGGTTAAGGTTAGGGTTACGTTGAGGTTAAGTGTTCGGGTGAGGTTTAGGATGAGGGTGAGGTTTAGGGTTAGGGTTAGGGTGAGGGTTAGGTTGAGGGTGAGGGTTAGGTTGAGGTTGAGTTTTAGGGTGAGGATTAGGGTGAGGGTTAGGTTGAGAGTTAGGGTGAGGGTGAGGGTTAGGGTTAGGATATGGGTTAGGTTGAGTTTTAGGGTGAGGGTGAGGTTTAGAGTTAGGGTTAGGGTTAGTGTGAGGGTAGGGTGAAGGGTAGGTTTAGGGTTAGGGTTAGGGTTAGTGTGAGGGTTAGGGTTAGGGTTAGGGTGAGTGTGAGCGGGAGGGGGAGGGTTAGGATTAGGTTTAGGATTAGGGTTAGGGCAAGGGTGAGGGTTAGTTTTAGGGGTAGGGTTATGTTTAGTTGAGAGTTGGGGTGATGTTTAGGTTTAGTGTTAGGGATAGGGTTAGGGTGAGTGTTAGGGTTATTGTGTGGGTTAGGATTAGGGTTAGGTTTTTGGATTGGGTAAGGGTAAGGGTTAGGGTGAGTGTTAGGGTGAGGGTGAGGGATAGGCTAAGGGTTAGGATAAGGATTAGTTTCAGGATGAGGGTGAGGGTTAGGGTTATTGTGAGTGTTAGGGAGAGGGGTAGGTTATAGTTATGGTTAGGGTTAGGGTGAGGGTGAGGGTGAGGGTTTCAGTTAAGTAAGGGTTGGGTTTAGGGTTAGGCAGAAGATTAGGGTGAGGGTGAGGATTAGGGTGAGGGTTAGGGTTAGGGATAGGTTGAGGGTTAGCGTGAGGCTTAACCTTAGGGTTAGGGTGTGGGATATGTTTAGGGTTAGGGTTAGGGTTATGGTGAGGGATAGGGTCAGGATAAGGTTAGGGTGAGGGTGAGGGTGATGGTGAGGGTTAGATTTAGGTTTAGGTTGAGGGTTAGGGCTAGTGTGAGGTTTAGGTTTAGGGTTAGGCTGAGGGTGAGGGTTACATTTGGGGTTATGTTTAGGGTGATGGTGTGGGTTAGTCAGAGGGTGAGGGTTCTGGTGAAGGTAAGGGTTAGGGTGTGGGTGAGGTTTAGCGTTAGGGTGAGGGTTAGGGTGATGGTGAGGGTTAGGGTTAAGGTTAGTGTTTGGCTGTGGGTGAGGGTGAGGGAGAGGGTTAGGATTAGTCATACAGTGAAGCTGAGTGTTAAGTTTAGGGATAGGGTTAGGTTTAGGGTGAGGCTTATGGTTGGGGTTAGGTTTAGAGTTAGGTTTAAGAATAGGGTGAGGGTGAGGGTGAGGGATAGGGTTAGGGTGAGGATGAAGGTTAGGGTTAGGGTTAGGTTTAGGGTGATTGTGATGTTGAGGGTTAGGGTTAGGGTTAGCGTAAGGATGAGGGTGAGTGTGAGATTTAGGTTTAGGGTTAGTGTTAGATTTAGGGTTAGGCTTAGGGTGAGGGTGAGTGTGAGGGTGAGGGTTAGGTTTAGGGTGATGTTTAGGATTAGGTTAGGGTGAGGGTTAGGGTTATTATGATGGTGAGGGTTAGGGTGAAGGTGAGGGTTAGGTTGAGGTTGAGCGTTGAGGTTAGGGTGAGGATGAGGGTTACGTTTAGGTTGAGTGTGAGGGTTAGGGTTAGGGTTAGGGTGATGGTTATTATTAGGGTTAGGGTGAGGATTACGCTTAGGATGAGGGTGAGGGTGAGGGTGAGGATTAGATTTAGCTTGAGGCTTAGTTTTAGGGTTAGGTTAAGAGTTCGGTTTAGGGATATGTTTATGGTTAGGGTGAGGGTGAGGGTTCCTGTGAGGGTGAGGTTTAGGGTGTGGTTGAGGGTGAGAGTGAGGGTGAAGGTTAGGTTTACGGTTAGTGTTAGGCTGAAGGTGAGGGTGAGGGAGAGGGTTAGGTTTAGGATTAGGGTGAGGGTGAGGGTTAGGCTTAGGGTGAGGGTTTGGGTTAGGGTTACTGTGAGGGTGAGGGTGAGAGATAGTGTTAGGGTTAGGGTTAGGGTTAGGTTTAGGGTGTAGGTTATTTTTAGTGTGATGTTTAGGGTGAAGGTGTGGGTTAGTGTGAGGGTGAGAGTTCAGGTGAGGGTAAGGGTTATGGTGTGGTTGAGAGTTAGTTTTAGAGTGAGGGTTAGGGTGACGGTGAGGGTTAGGGTGAGGTTGAGCTTTAGGTTTAGGATTAGGGTGAGTGTTAGGGTTAGGTTGAGTGTTCGGGTTAGGGTGAGGGTGAGGGTTAGTGTTAGGCTGAGGGTGAGGGTGAGGGAGAGGGTTAGGGTTAGGCTTAGGGTGAGGGTGAGTGTTAGGTTTAAGGTTAGTATTAGGCTTACGGTGAGGGTTAGGGATAGGGTTAGGGTTAGGGTGAGGGTGAGGGTGAGGTTGAGTGTGAGGGTTGTGGTTAGGTTTAGGGTGATTGTGACGGTGAGGGTTAGGGTTAGGATTAGGGTTTGAGTTAGGGTGAGGGTTAGGCTAAGTGTGAGGGTGAGGGTGAGGGTTAGGCTTAGGGTGAGGTTTAGGTTTAGGTTTAGGGTGAGTTTTAGGGTTAGGGTGATGTTTAGGGTGAGGGAGTGCGTTAGTGTGAGGGCGAGTGTTCGGGTGAGGGTGAGGGTTAGGGCATGATTGAGGGTTAGGTTTATGGTGAGGGTTAGGGTTAGGGTGAGGGTTAGAGTTACGGTGAGGGGTAGGGTGATTGTCAGGGTTATGATTAGGATTAGGGTGAGGATGAGGGTTTGGTTTAGGGTTAGGGTTAGGGTGAGCGTTAGGATTAGTGTTAGGGTGAGTTTTAGAGTTAGGCACAGGGTTATTGTAAGGATAATTTTTAGGATGAGTTTTAGGGTGAGGGTTAGGGTTAGCATTACGGTTAGGGTGAGGGTTATTGTGAGGGTGAGGATGAGGGTTAGTGTTAGGGTTAGGTTTCTGGTGAGCGTGACTGTTAGGGTATGTTTTAGGGTTTGGGTTAGTGTTAAGGGAGGGTTAGATTTGGGTTAGGTTTAGAGTTAGGTTGAGGGTTAGAGTTGGGTTTGGGTTAGAGTTAGGGTGAGGATGAGGGTGAGTCTTAGGGTTAGGATTAGGATTAGGGTGAGGGTGAAGGTGAGGGCTAGGATTAGGGTTAGTGTTAGGCTGAGGGTGAGGGTGAGGTTTAGGGTTAGGATTATGGTGAGGGTGAGTAGTAGGTTTAGGGTTAGTGTTAGGGTGAGGTTGAGGGATAGGGGTACGGTAAGGGTGAGAATCAAGGTGAAAGTTAGGGTTAGGTATAGAGTGAGGGTTAGGGTAAGGGATGGGGTGATGTTTATGGTGAGGGTGTGGGTTAGTGTGAGGGATAGGGTTAGGGTTAAGGTTAGGGTTACGGTGAGCGTGAGGGTTTGGGTTAGGGTGAGGGTTAGGGTGATGGTGAGGGTTTGGGTGAGGTTGAGTTTTAGGGTTAGGGTTAGGGTGAGGGTTAGGGATAGGTTGAGTGTTAGGATTAATGTTCCGGTGTGGGTTAGGGTTAGGGTTAGGTTGAGGGTTAGGCTTAGTGTGAGGGTGAGGGTGAGAGTGAGGTGTTAGGTTTAGGGTGAGGGTTAGGGTTAGATTTAGGATGAGGGTTCGGTTTATGGTGATGTTTATGATTAGGGTTCTGGTGAGGGTGAGGTTTAGGGTGTGGTTGAGGTTTAGGATTAGGGTGAGGGTAAGGGTGACAGTGAGAGTGAGGGTTAGGGTTAGGGTTAGTGTAAGCTGAGGGCTAGGGTGAGGTTGAGGTTTAGGTTTAGGGTGAGGGTTAGTGTGAGTTTTAGGCTCAGAGGTAGGGTTAAGTTTAGAGTGATGGTTAAGTTTAGGGTGAGGGTGAGTTTGAGGGTTAGGGTTTTTAGGCTGAGCATTAGGGTTAGGATGAGGGTTATGGTTAGGCTTTGTGCCAGGGTGATGGTGAGTTTGAGCCTTAGGGTGAGGGGGAGGGTGAGGGTTAGGGTTAGATTTAGAGTGAGGTTTAGGGTTAGGCTTAGGGTGAGGTTGATATTGAGGGTTAGGTTTAGGGTAAGGTTGAGGGTGGGGGTGAGGGTTAAGGTTAGGCTTAGGGTTAGGTTTAGGGTGATGGTTAGGTTTAGTGTGAGGGTTATTGTTAGGGTTAGTGTTAAGGTTAGAGTGAGGTTTAGGGTTAGGCTTAGGGTGAGGTTGATGATGAGGGTTCGGTTTAGGGTAAGGTTGAGGTTGGGCGTGAGGGTTAAGGTTAGGCTTAGGTTTAGGGTTAGGTTGATAGTTAGGTTTAGTGTAAGGCTTAGGGTTAGGGTTGGGGTTATGGTTAGGGTGTGGGTAAGTGTTAGGGTGTGGGTTAGGGTGAGGGTGAGGGTTTGGGTTAGGGTTAGTGTGAGGGTTAGGGTTAGGGTTAGCTTTAGGTTTAGGGTGAGGATAAGGATTAGGGTAAGGGATGGTGTGAGGTTTAAGGTTAGGGTTAGGTTGAGGGTGACTGTGAGCGTGAGGGTTAGGGTGAGGTTTAGGGTTAGGGTGAGGGTGAGGGTGTGGGTGAGGGTTAGGTTTAGGGTTTGGGTTTACCTTCGGTTGAGGGTGAGGGTGAGTTTTAGGTTTAGGGTTAGTCGTAGGTTTAGGTTTAGCCTTAGGGTGAGGGTGAGGGTTAGGATTATGGTGAGGGTTAGGGTAAGGGTGAGGGTGAGGGTTACAGTTAGGGTTATGTTTAGGGTGATGGTGTGGGTTAGTGTCAGAGTGAGGGTTCGGGTGAAGTTAAGGGTTAGGGTGTGGGTGAGGGCTAGAGTTAGGTTGAGGCTTAGGGTGATGCTGAGGGTTAGGGTGTGGTTGAGGGTTAGGATTAAGGTGAGGTTTAGGGTTAGTGTTAAGGTTAGGGTGAGTGTTAGGGTTAGGGTTAGTGTTAGGCAGAGGGTGAGGGTGAAGGTGAGGGAGAGTTTTAGGATTAGTCATACGGTGAGGGTGAGTGTTAAGTTAGGGTTGCGGTTAAGCTTAGGGTTAAGGTTATGGTGAGGGTTAGATTTGTGGTTAGGTTTAAGGTTATGTTTAGGGTGAGGGTGAGTTATAGGATTAGGGTGAGGGTGAAGGTTAGGGTTACGGTTAAGTTTAGGGTGATTTTTATGGTGAGGGTTAGGGTTAGTGTTAGGGTTAGTGTAAGGGTGTGGGTGACTGTGTGATTTAGGTTTAGGGTTAGTGTTAGGTTTAGGGTTAGGCTTAGGGTGAGGGTGAGGGTGAGGGTGAGGGTTAGGGTGAGGGTGAGGTTTCGGATTAGGGTTAGAGTGAGTGTTAGGATTAGGGTGAGGATTAGGGTGACGGTGAGTTTTAGGGTGAGGTTGAGCATTAGGGTTAGGGTGAGTGTGAGGGATTGGGTTAGGTTGAGTGTGAGGGTTAGGTTTAGGGTTAGGGTGATGGTTAGGCTTAGGATGAGGGTGAGGATTAGATTTAGCTTGAGGGTTAGTTTTTGGGTTAGGTTAAGAGTTCAGTTTAGGGAGATGTTTAGGGTTAAGATTTGGTTGAGGGTTCTGGTGAAGGTGAGGTTTAGGGTGTGGTTGTGGTTAAGGGTGAGGGTGAAGGTTAGGGTTATGGTTAGTGTTAGGCTGAAGGTGAGGGTGAGGGAGAGGGTTAGGTTTAGGATTAAGGTGAGGGTGAGGGTTAGGCTTAGGATAAGGGTGAGGGAGAGGGTTACGGTTACTGTGAGGGTGAGGCTGAGGGATAGTGTTAGGGTTAGGTTTAAGGTTCGGGTGAGGGTGAGGGTGACAGTTAGGTTTAGGGTTAATCTTAGGTTTAGGTTTATGCTTAGGGTGAGGGTGAGGGTTAGGGTTAGGGTGAGTGTTAGGGTTAGGTTTAGGGTGAGTGTTAGGGTTAGGTTTAGGGTGTGGGTTAGAGTTAGTGTGATGTTTAGGGTAAGGGTGTCGGTTAGTGTGAGGGTGAGTGTACGGGTGAGGGTAAGGGTTATGGTGTGGGTGAGGGTTAGTTTTAGGGTGAGGGTTAGGGTGAGGTTGATCGTTAGGGTTAGGATTAGGGTGAGGGTTAGGGTTAGGTTGAGTGTTAGGGTGAGAGTTAGTGTTAGGCTGAGGCTGAGGGTGAGGCAGAGGGTTAGGGTAATGCTTAGGGTGAGGGTGAGTGTTAGGTTTAGGGTTAGTGTTAGGCCTAGGGTGAGGGTTAGTGATAGGGTTAGGGTTAGGGTTAGGGTTAGGGTGAGGGTGAGGGTGAGGGTGTGCGATAGGTTTAGGCTTAGGGTGAGGTTGAGGGTGAGGGATAGGGTTGGGGTTAGGTTTTTGGTGATTGTGATTGTGAGGGTTAGGGTTAGGTTTAGGGTTAGAGTTAGGGTGAGGGTTAGGCTTAGGGTGAGGGTGAAGGTGAGGGTTAGGTTTAGGCTGAGGTTTAGGTTTAGGTTTAGGGTGAGGTTTAGGATTAGGGTGATGTTTAGGGTGAGGGAGTGCGTTAGTGTGAGGGCGAATGTTCGGGTGAAGGTGAGGATTAGGATGTGATTGAGAGTTAGGTTTGGGGTGAGGGTTAGGGTTAGGGTTAGGGTTAGAGTGACGGTGAGGGGTAGGGTGATTTTAAGGGTTAGGATTAGATTTAGGGTGTGGATGAGGGTTTGGGTTATGGTTAGGTTTACTGTGAGGGTTAGTGTTAAGGTTAGGGTCAGGGTTATT
The DNA here is from genome assembly GCF_024711535.1 of Dipodomys merriami. NCBI lineage: Eukaryota > Metazoa > Chordata > Mammalia > Rodentia > Heteromyidae > Dipodomys > Dipodomys merriami. The sequence goes on along the minus strand of NW_027206490.1, from coordinate 2,243,539 downwards.
GTAAGTATAAGGGTTAGGATGAGGTTTAGGGTGAGGGTGAAGGTTAGGGTTAGGGTTAGTGTTAGGGTTAGGTTTCTGGTGAGCGTGAGGTTTAGAGTATGGTTTAGGGTTAGGGTTAGGGTTAAGGGAGGGTTAGATTTGGGTTAGGGTTAGAGTTAGGTTGAGGGTTAGAGTTGGGTTTGGGTTAGACTTACGGTGAGGGTGAGGCTGAGGCTTATGGTTAGTATTAGGATTAGGGTTAGGTTGAGGGTTAGTGATAGGGTTAGGGTTAGGGTGAGGGTTAGGGTGATGGTGAGGGTTAGGGTGAGGGTGAGGGTTAGGTTTAGGATTAGTGTTAGGGTTAGGATTAGGATTAGTGTGAGGTTTAGGGTTAGGGTTAGGGTCAGCGTTAGGGTGAGGATAAGGGTAAGGGTAAGGTTTAGGGTGAAGTTGAGTTTTAGGGTTAGCGTTAGGGTTAGTGTGAGGCTTAGGGTGAGGGTTAGGGTTAGGTTTCGGTTGAGGGTGAGGGTTATGGTAAGGTTTTGGGTTAGTGTTAGCGTTAGGGTGATGGATAGGGTTGGGTTAGGGTTAGAGTTAGGGTGAGGTTTAGGTTTGGGTTTAGGGTTAGAGTTAGGGTGAGGGTGAGGGTGAGGGTTAGGGTTAGGATTAGGGTTAGGGTTAGGGTTAGACTGAGGTTGAGGGTGAGGGTTAGGGTTAGAGTTAGAGTTAGGGTTACTGTGAGGGTTAGGGTTAGGGTAAGTGTTAGGGTAATGGTTAGGATGAGGGTTAGGGTGAGAGGTAGGGTTATGGTTAGGGGGAGGGTAATATTGAAAGTTAAGTTTCGGGGTTTGATTAGGGTTAGCATGAGAGTTAGGGTTAGGATTAGGGTTAGCTAGAAGTATAGGGATAGGAGAAAATTTAGGGTTAGGTTTAGGGTAGGGGTGAGTGTTAGGGTTAGCGTAAGGGTGAGGAGTAGGGTGAGGGTTATGTTTAGGGTTACGGTTAAGGTGAGCTTTAGGGTGAGTGTTAGGTTTAGGGTTTGGGTTAGGGTTAGGGTTAGGGTCAGGGTGAGGGTTAGGGTTAGGGTGAGGGTAAGGCTTAGGGTGAGGGTTATGGTGAGATTGAGGGTTAGGGTTAGCGTGAGTGTTAGCATGAGGGTTAGTGTGAGGGTTAGTTTTAGGGTTAGTGTGAGAGTTAGCGTGATGGTAAGGGTTAGGGTTAGGGTTAGTGTTAGGGTAAGGGTTAGGATTAATGTTAGAGTTAGGGTTAGTGTGAGAGTTAAGGTTTGGGTTAGGGTTAGGGAGAGGATGAGGTTAGGGTTAGGATTAGAGTTAGATTTATGGTTAGACTGAGTAAGAGGGTAAGGGGTAGGGGTAGGGTTAGAGTTAGGGTTAGGGTGAGGGCTAGAGTGTGCGTGAGGACTAGGGTGGGGGTGAGGGTGAGGGTGAAGGTTAGGGTTAAGGTAAGTGTTAGGCTTAGGTTTAGGGAGAGGATTAGGGTGGGGATGAGTTTTAGGGTGAGGGTTATGTTTAGGGTGAGGGTTAGATTTTGGGTTAGGATAAGGCTTATGGTTAGGATGATGTTTAGGGTGAGGCTGAGGGTTAGGGTGAGGGTGAGTGTTGGGGGGAGGGTGAGAGTTAGGGTGTGGGTGCGGGTTAAGATTTGGGTGAGGGTTAGGGTGAAAGTGAGGGTTAGGCTGAAGGTGAGGATTAAGGTTAGGGGTAGGGTGAGTGTTAGAATTAGGGTTAGTGTTAGGGTGAGGGTTAGGGTGAGGGGAAGGACTATGTTTAGGGTGAGGGTTAGGATAAGTGTGAGTGTTGGGTTTAGGTTTAGGGTTCGGGTTAGGTGAGGGTAAATGTTTTGGTGAGGTACAGGGTGAGGGTTAGGGTGAAAGTGAGGGTTAGGCTGCCGGTGAGGATTAAGGTTAGGGGTAGGGTGAGGGTTAGAATTAGGGTTAGTGTTAGGGTGAAGGTTAGGGTGAGGGGAAGGATTAGGGTTAGGCTGAGGGTTAGGATAAGTGTGAGTGTTGGGTTTAGGTTTAGGGTTCGGGTTAGGTGAGGGTAAGGGTTTTGGTGACGTTTAGGGTGAGGGTTAGGGTTAGAGTTAGGGTGCGGATGAGGGTGAGGTTTAGGGTTAGGATTAGTGTTAGGGTAAGGTTTAGGCTGAGGGTGAGTGTGAGGATGAGGGTTACTGTTAGGGTGAGGGTGACAGTTAGGGTGTGGGTTAAGGTTAGTTTTAGTGTTAGGGTGAGGGCTAGTGTGAGGGTGAGGGTAAGGGTTAGGGTTAGGGAAAGGGTGAGGTTTAGGGTTAGGCTGAGGGGTAGGCTGAGGGGTAGGTTTATGATTAGCGTGAGGGTTAGGTTTAGTGTGAGGGTCAGGGTTAGGTTTAGGGTTAGGGTTAGGGTGAGTGTTAGGTTTAGTGTGAGGGTTAGGGTTAGGGTTAGGTTAGGGTTAGGGTGAGGATTGAGGTGAGGGTTAGTGTTAGAGTTAGGGTTAGGGTGAGGGATAGGTTTAGGAATATAGTGAGGTTTACAGTTAGTGTGTGTGTTAGGGTTAGGGTTAGGGTTACCGTGAGTGTAAGTGTAAGGGTGAGGGTTAGGATGAAGGTAAGGGTTAGGATTAGGGTTTCGGTTAGGGTGAGGGGTAGGTTGAGGCTTAGTGTTAGGGTTATGTTTAGGGTAGGATGAGGGTTTGGGTGAGGTTTAGGGTTAGTGTTTGGGTTAGGGATAGGGTGAGTGTTAGGGTTAATGTGAGGTTTAGGGTTAGGGTTAAGTTTAGGGTGAGGGTAAGGTTTATGGTGAGGGTTAGTGTTAGGATGAGGGTGAGGGTTAGGGTGAGGTTTAGGGTTAGGTTTAGGCTTAGTGCGAGTGTTAGGGTTAGGGTTAGGGTGAGGATGAGGTTTAGGGTGAGGGGTAAGGTTAGGGTAACTTTTAGTTTGAGATTGAGTTTGAGGTTTAGGGTTAGGTTGTGGGTTAGAGTTGGGGTTAGGATGAGTGTGAGTGTTAGTGATAGGTTTAGGATGAGGGTTAGGGTGAGGGCTAGGGTAGGGTTATTGTGAGCGTTAGGGTTAGTTTGAGGTTTAGGGTTAGGATTAGGATTAGGGTTACCATGAGGGTAAGGGTGAGGGTGAGGTTTTGGATGAGGTTGAGGATTAGGGTTAGGGTTAGGGTTCGGGTGAGGTTAGAGTGAGGATGAGGGTTACGGTGAGGGTAAGGGTTATTGTGAGGGTTAGGTTTAGGTTTAAGGTTATGTTGAGGGGAAGGGTTAGGGTGAGGGTTAGGATGAGGGTGAGGATTTCGGTGAGGGTTAGGCTTAAGGTGAGAGTTAGGTTTAAGGTGAGGGCTAGGGTGAGGGTGAGGGTTAGGGGGAGGAGGAGGGGGAGGTTTAGTTTTAGGGTATGGGTGAGGGTTAGGGTTAGGTTGAGGATTACCGTGAAAGTGACAGTTAGGGTGAGGGTGAAGGTTAGTGTTAGTGTTAGGGTTAGGGTGAGGATTAGGATTAGGGTTAGGGTTAGGATTAGGGTTAGGGTGAGTTTTGGGGTTAGGGGTAGGGTGAGGCTTAGGGTTAGTGTGAGGGTTAGGGTAAGGGTTAGGGTGATGTTATGGTTAGGGTTAGGTTTAGGGTTAGGGTGATTGTTAGTGTGAGGTTTAGGGTTAGGGTTATGGTTAGGTTGAGGTTTAGCGTGAGGGTAAATTTAGGATGAAGGTTAGGGTGGTGGTGCGAGTTAGGGTTAGGATTCGGGTGAGGGGTTGGGTGAGGGTTAGTTTTAGGCTTAGGGTTAGGGTAAGGGTTAGGGTGAGGTTAAGTTTTGGGGGAGGGTTTGGGTTAGGTTTAGGGTTAGCCTGAGGTTGAGGGTCAGGTTGAAGTTTAGGGTTAGGATTAGGTTTAGGGTTACAGATAGTCTGAGGATGAGGGTGAGTTTGAGGGTGAGGATTAGGCATCTGCATAGGGTGAGGGTGAGGGTGAGTGTGATGGTCAGAGTTAGGGTGAGAGTGAGGCTGAGGGTTTGGGATTGGTGAGGGTTAGGGGTATGATTAGGGTGAGGATTAGGGTGAGTTTGAGGGTTAGAGGGAGTGTTAGGTTTAGGGTGAGGGTTAGGGTTAGTGTGAGGATTAGGTTGAGGTTAAGGGTTAGTGTGAGGGTGAGTGTGAGGTTGAGTATTAGGTTTAGTGTTAGGGTTAAGGTGAGGGTTAGGGTTAGGTTTTGTGTGACGGAGAGGTTTTCGTTTAGGGTTAGGGTGAGTGCTAGGATTAAGGTTAGGGTGAGGATGAGGGTTAGGGTTAGGGTGAGGGTGAGGGTGAGGGTGAGATTTAAGGTAACTGTTAGGGTTAGGGTGAGGGTGAGGGATCGGGTTAGGATTAGGTTTAGGGTTAGGGTTAGGCTGACGGTGAGTGTGAGGTTGACAGGGTTAGGGTAAGGGTTAGGGTTATACTTAGTGTGAGGATTACAGTGAGGGTGAAATTTAGAGTGAGGGTTAGAGTTAGGGTGAGGTTTAGTTTTAGGATTAGGATGAGGGTTAGAGTAAGGTTGAGGTTTAGGGTGAGGGTGAGTGTTAGGGTTAGGGTTAGGGTTAGGGTTAAGGTTAAGGTGAGGTTGTGTGTTAGTGTAAGTGTTAGGGTTAGGTTGAGGGTTAAGGTGAAGTTTAGAGTTATGTTGAGGGTAAGGGTAGGGTTAGGTTTAGGGTGAGGATTAGGGTTAGGGTGAGAGTTAGAGTTAGGGTTAGGGTGAGGGTGAGGTTTAGGGTTAGGTTTGGGGTTCGAATTAAGGTGAGGGTGAGGTTGAGGAATAGGGTTAGGATTAGGGTTAGAGTTAGGGTGAGGGTTAGAGTGATGTTTAGGTTTAGGATTAGGGTTGGGGTGAGGGTGAGGGTCAGGGTGAGTTTTAGGTTTAGGGTGAGGGTTATGTTGAGGGTAATGGTGAGGTTGAAGGTTAGGGTGAGAGTTACGGTTAGGGTTATTGTTTGAGTTAGGTGTAGGGTGAGGTTTAGGTTTCGGGTTAGTGTGAGGGTTAGGGTTAGGGTGAGGATAAGTTCTAGGGTGAGGCTTAGGGTGAGGGTTGGGGTAAGGTTTAGGGTAAGGTTTAGGGTGAGATTTAGGGTAAGTAATAGGGTTAGGGTGAGGGTTAGGCTGAGCAGTAGGGTTAGGGTGAGCGTTAGGGTGAGGGTTAGGTTTAGGTTTAGGGTGAGGGTAAGTGTTAGGGTGAGGGTGAGGGTTAGGTTTTGGGTTAGGGTGAGGGTAAGGGTTAGGTTGAGGGTTAGGATGAGGGTAAAGATTAGGGTTAGGGTGACGGTTAGGGTGATGTTTAAGGTTAGGGTTAGGGTTAGTGTTAGGGTTAGGTTGAGGGTTAGGGTGAGGGTAAGTGTTAGGTTGAGGGTGATGGTTAGGGTGAGGTTTAGGGTTAGGGTTAGGGTTAGGTTCAGGGTGCGGACTAGGGTGAGGGTGAAGGTTAGCGTGAGGGTTATGGTTAGGGTTAGGTTTAGGGTGAGCATTAGGGATAAAGTTAGGGTTAGGATGAGGGTTAAGGTGAATGGTAGGGTTATGGTTTGCGAGAGGGTTAGGGTTAGTGTGAGGGTTAGGTTTAGGGTTATGGTTAGGGTGAGGGTAAGGGTAGGGGTGAGGGTAAGTTTTAGGGTGAAGTTTATGGTTAGGGTTACTATTAGGGTGTGCGGTAGCGTTAGGGTGAAAGTGAGGTTGAGAGTTAGGTTTAGGGTTAGTGTTAGGTTTAGGGTTAGGCTTAGGGTGAGGATGAGGTTTCGGGTGAGGGTTAGGATTAGGGTGATGGTTAGGATTAGGGTTAGGGTGAGGGTTATGTTTAGGGTGATGTTTAGTGTGAGGGTGTGGGTTCATGTGAGATGAGTTTTCGGGTGAGGGTGAGGGTTAGTGTGTGGGTGAGGGTTAGGTTTAGTGTGAGGGTTAGGGTTAGTGTTAGACTTACCGTGAGGGTAAGTGTAAGGGTTAGGATGAGGAAGAGGGTTAGGTTCAGGGTTTCGGTTAGGGTGAGGGGTAGGGTGATGGTTAGGGTTAGGGTTATGTTTAGGGTAGAGTGAGGGTTAGGGTGAGGTTTAGGGTTAGTGTTTGGGTTAGGGTTAGGGTGAGTGTTAGGGTTAGTGTGAGGGTTTGTTTATGGTTAGGTTTAGGGTTAGGGTGAGGGTTAGGGTTAGGGTAAGGGTTAGTGTTAAGATGAGGGTGAGGGTTAAGGGGATATTTAGGGTTAGGGTTAGGTTTAGTGTGAGTGTTAGGGTTAGGTTTAAGGTGAGGATGAGGTTTAGGTTGATAGGTAAGGTTAGGGTTACATTTAGGGTGAGGTTGAGGGTGAGGTTTAGGGTTAGGTTGAGGGTTAGGCTTAAGGTTAGGGTGAGGGATAGGGTGAGGATGATGGTTATGGGGAGGGTAAGGTTTATTGTGAGGGTTAGGTTTAGCTTTAGGTTTGAGGGTAATGGTTAGGGTGAGGGTTAGGATGAAGGTGAGGATTAGGGTGAGGGTTAGGCTTAGGTTGAGGGTTAGGTTTAGGGTTAGGGCTAGGGGGAGGGTGAAAGTTTGGTTTAGGTTATGGGTGAGGGTTAGGGTCAGGTTGAGGATTACCGTGAAGGTGAGGGTTAGGCTGAGGTTTTTTGGTTAGTGTTAAGGTTAGGGTGAGGATTAAGTTTAGGGTTAGGGTTAGGATGAGGGTTAGGGAGAGTGGTAGGGATAGGGTTAGGGTGAGGGTTAGGGTTAGTTTGAGGGTTAGGGTGAGGGTTAGGGTGATGTTAAGTTTAGGGTTAGGGTTAGGGTTAGGGTGATTGTTAGTGTGAGGGTTAGGGTTGTGTTTAGGTTTAGGGTGAGGGTTTGGGTGAGGGTAAAGGGTAGAATGAAGGTTAGGGTGGTGGTGAGTTTTAGGGTTAGGGTTAGGGTGAGGGGTAGGGTGAGGTTTAGGTTTAGGCTTAGGGTTAGGGTAAGGATTAGGGTGAGGTTAAGAGTTAGGGTGAGGGTTAGGTTTAGGGTTAGGGTTAGGGTGAGGGTGAGGGTCAGGTTGAAGTTTAGGGTTAGGATTAAGTTCATGGTTAGGGATAGGCTGAGGATGAGGGTGAGTGTGAGGGTGAGTGTTAGGCATCTGGATAGGCTGAGGATGAGGGTGAATGTGATGGTTAGTGTTAGGGTGAGAGTGAGGCTGAGGGTTTGTGTTTGGTGAGGGTTAGGGATATATTTAGAGTGAGGATTAGGGTAAGTTTGAGTATTAGAGAGAGGGTTAGGGTTAGGGTGAGGGTTAGGGTTAGGGTGAAGATGAAGGTTAGGGTTAGGGTTAGGGTTATGTTTAGGGTGAGGGTGAGGGTTAGGGTTAGGGTTATGGTGAGGGTTAGGGTTGGTGAGAGGGTTAGGGTTAGTTGAAGTTCAGGGTTATGGTGAGTTTGAGGGTAAGTGTTAGGCTGAGGGTTAGTTTGAGGGTGAGGGTTAGGATTAGGGTTAATGATAGGGTGAGGTCTAGGGTGAGGGTTAGGGTTAGGGATCGGGTTAGGGTTAGGATGAGGGTTAGGGTTAGGTTTAGGGTTAGGGTGAGGTTGAGGGTTAGGGTTAGAGTTAGGGTTAGGTTGAGGGTTAGGGTGAGGTTTAGAGTTAGGTTGAGGGTGAGCGTTAGGGTTAGGTTTAGGGTGAGGGTTACGGTTAGGGTGAGAGTTAGAGTTAGGGTTAAGGTGAGGGTGAGGGTTAGGGTTATGTTTGGGGTTCGAATTAAGGTGAGGGTGAGGTTGAGGAATAGGGTTAGGATTAGGATTAGAGTTAGGGTGAGGGTTAGATTGATGTTTAGGTTTAGGTTTATGGTTAGGGTGAGGGTGAGGGTTAGGGTGAGTGTTAGGGTTAGGGTTAGGGTTAGGGTGAGGGTTAGGTTGAAGGTAAGGGTGAGGGGGAAATTTAGGTTTTGGGTTACCGTTAGGGTTAGGGTTTGAGGTGTAGGGTGAGGTTTAGATTTAGGGTGAGGATTAGGGTGTGTTTGAGTGTTAGAGGGAGGGTTAGGGTGAGGTTTAGGGTTAGGATGAAGGTGAGGTTTAGGGTTAGGGTTAGTGTGAGGATTACGTTGAGGTTAAGGGTTAGTCTTAGGGTTAGGTTGAGGTTGAGGGTTAGTTTTAGTGTTAGGGTTAAGGTGAGGGTTAGGGTTAAGGTGTGGGTTAGGTTTGCGTGACTGTGAGGTTTTGGGATAGGGTTAGGGTGAGTGTTCATGTTAAGGTTAAGGTTAGGATGAGGGTTAGGTTTAGGATGAGGTTGAGGGTTAGGGTGAGGTTTAGGTTTAGGTTTAGTTTTAGTGTGAGTGTTAGGGTTAGGGTTAGGGTGAGTTTGAGGGATAGAGGGAGGTTTAGGGTTAGGGTGAGGGTTAGGGATAGGGTTAGGGTGAGGGTTATGGTTAGTGTGATGTTTTGGATGATGGTTACCATGATGTGAGGGTTCGGGTGAGGGTTCGGGATAGGGTGAAAGTAAGGGTTAGGGAGAGGATGAAGGTTATGGTTAGGGTGAGGGTGACCGTGAGAGTGAGGGTGACAGTGAGGATTAGGGTTAATGTGAGGGTTAGCGTGAGGGTAAGTGTTATGGTGAGGGTGAGGTTTAGGGTTAGGGTGAGGGTGGGTTGAGGGTGAGGGTTTATGTTATGTAAGTTTTAGGGTTAGTGGTATGGTTATGGTGAGGTCTAGGTTGACGGTGAGGTTTAGGGTGAGGATGAGGGTGATGTTGAGTTTAGGGTGTGGTTGACCATTAGCCTTAGGTTGAGGGATAGGGTGACCGTGAGTGTTAGGTTGAGGGTGAGGTTTAGGGTTAGAGTTAGGGTTGGGGTGAGAATTAGGATCAGGATGAGGGGTAGTGTGAGGGTTAGGGTTAGGCTTAGGGTGACATTTAGGGTTAGTCTGAGGGTTAGGCTTAGGGTTAGCTTTAGGGTTAGGGTTAGTGTGATGGTAAGAGTTAGGGTGAGGGTTAGGATGAGGGTGAGGTTTAGGGTTAGGGTGAGGTTTAGGGTTAGTGTGAGGGTTAGGCTTAGTGTTAGGGTTAGGGTTAGGTTTAGGGTGAGGGTTAGGATTAGGGTGAGGGTTAGGATGAGGGTGAGGGTTAGGGTTAGGGTGAGGGTGTGGGTTAGGGTGATGTTTAGGGTTTGGGTTAGTGTTAGGTTTAGGGTGAGGGTTAGGTTGAGGTTTACGGTTAGGGTTAGAGTTAGGGTTAGTGTGAGGATTAGGGTGAGGGTAGGGGTTAAATTCAAGGTGAGGGCCAGGGAGAGGGTTAGGGTTAGCGTTAAGCTTACGGTTAGGTTTAGGGTGAGGGGTAGGGTTAGGGTTATGGTGAGCGTTAGGATTAGTGTGAGGGTTAGGGCTAGTTTGAGGATTAGGTTTATGGTGAGGGTCAGGGTAAGTGTTAGGATGAGGGTGAGTGTTAGGATTAGGTTTAACGTTAGGATGAGGTCTAGGGTGAGGGTTAATTTTAGGGTTCGGGTTAGTTAGGATGAGGGTTAGGGTGAGGGTTAGGTTTAGGGTTAGTTTGAGGGTTAGGGTTAGGTTTACAGTTAGGTTTAGGGTGAGGGTGAGGGTGAGGGTTTGAGTAATGGTTACAGTTAGGGTGAGGGTGAGGGTTAGGGTTAGGATTAGGGTTAGGGTTAGGGTTAGGCTGAGGGTGAGGGTGAGGATGAGAGGGTTAGGGTAAGGGTTAGAGTTATGGTTAGGGTGAGGATTAGTGTGAGGGTCAAATTTAGGGTGAGAGTTAGTGTTAGGGTGAGGTTTTGTTTTAGGATTAGGGTGAGGGTTTGGGTTAGGGTGATGTTTGAGGGTGAGGGTGAGGGTTAGTTTTAGGGTGTGTGTTGGGAGCCAAGAAAGTGTGTGGAAAGATAAGATAAGATAAGATTCCTCCAGCCCTAAGCAAACTACATTTGGCTAACCATAAATATTCCTCCAGCCCTAAGCAGACAACTTTTGCCTAACCATAAACATTTCTCTTATCTCCAGCCCTAAGCAAACACGCCTGGCTAACCATAAATATTTCTTAGAAAGTCTAGCACAACGGCCAAAGGAAAAGCATGACCCATCCCTGACCCCGGGACTTCTCACATTTGCTTCTGCAAAGTTTTTTCATTCTTTCCCTTCCCCTCTCCCTTCGGGTATATAAACCCTGCCTCACTTTAATAAAGCAGACCTTGACACGACTCAGACTGACTTTGTCTTCTTTATGCGCTTGGTCTCTTTTCTCTCTCGTCCCCATTGGTTTTTAGGAGGCGCCTCCTCGAGCCTAACGAATAACTGAACCTGCTGGATGGGTCAAGTGGCTCCCAACGTGGGGCTCGGGGCACGGTGGGCTGCCAGACGGCGCTGGAGACGGTGATCCCCAAAAATCTAAGGGTAGAGACGCCCACATCGCATCACTCATGCACCGCGTTAAGTCTTGAGGTAAGTTTGCCGTCCCATAAACAATGGGCAAGATATTGTCTAAAGAGCGATTATTTATAAAGGAAATGAAGGAAGCTCTTAGGGAGAGAGGAATAAGAGTAAAAAGAAAGGATCTTGTAAAAATGTTTTGTTTTGTCTTGGGAAAAATGTCCTTGGCTAATTTTGAATGGCCCGGACATTCATCCTCTTACCTGGAGTAAAGTAGGGAAAAATATTAATGATTTAGCGGCTAAAGGAGAAGAAATTCCTGAGGCCTTTTTTAGTTTGTATGGGATTATCAGGGACATTTTAAAAGAGGTAGGAAAGGGAAGAGATGGTGCCCGCTTATTGATTTTAATGGAGGACACCTGCTGCCTCATGAATAGAATAAGATTGTACAATCGGTCCTGGCCAGAGGTCAATATTTAACCTGGAAGGCTGAATTTATAGATAAGGCAGAGTTTCAGGCTATCATAAACAAAAAACTTGTTCAGATGGCCACTACCATCTGAAGTTGCTTTTTCTGTTGCAGTCCTGGTTTCCTCTGTTTCTGTTTAGTGTTAATTGTCTCTGTTGTCTGTCTTGTTGTTCTTAAAGGGAAGGGGCGGCAACTAACAACCCCCTTAAGTCTGACTTTAGATCACTGGAAAAAAGTTACAGCTCGAGCCCAGATTGTCAGGTTTTAGGAACTTGCTTGTTTGTCAATTATGAAATTGTCACTGACCACCTGTGAGTGGCCCCAGTTAGATCTCAGCCTTGGGCCTTGGTTCAGGGGTTCTGAGGGTGGGGGAGAACCTGTCAGTCTGAGGGGACGGCCACTAGGTATTTTTGTTTTCCCTTGCCCCAAGATGACTGGGAATTCTCCTCCGCCTTGGAAGGCCCCTGGGTCAATGCTTGCAGGAATCTAGAAAAAAGAAAAAAGAAAAAAAAATCCTCCGGAGGAGTATAGGAGTGTTGAGTCCCCTAGTAAGTGAATGGTGGTGAGATGTCGCCCCATTCACTAAGACCTGATTTTGTCTTTGTGGCCACTTGTTTGTCTTGATTAGTGTGTGTGTTCATTTTATGTTTTCTGAGGTAGGGAAGATTTGGGTGAGTGTGGCAGGCTCACTCAGCAGACTCTGGATTCAGCTTGCTGAATGAGAACAGCACAAAGATTCAAAAGACTAATTAGTGAATTGCCTTGCTAGATAAGCAAACTCTGGGAAAATAACGCCCAACAAAGGTACCTAGTTAAAAGAAATACTGTCTTAAATTTTTGTTTAAAAACTTTAAAAGGTGTACGTACAACTGATTTTGATTTTTGCGCGCTTTAAGATCTGTGTGAGTGTTTGTGTGTGTCTGAGAACGTGTTCAAAGATAAAAATTGTCAGCATGCTGTAACAATTGGGTGAGTTTAAATTTAAAATTCAAAAAGTTATGAGGTTTGGACATTGACCAAAAAAAAAAAAATCTTCGCATTGTTTTAAATAGCTTTGTAAGGATTCTTTAACTTGCAAATTAGAAAATCTGGTATTTAAAGACTAATGTTTTAAAATGCATAAGACTGTTTATACTGTAATCAAGTTATCTGGCTTAACAAAAATGCATTCGCTGTTTGGGATCTAGTTCCCTTGGCTAAAATTTGGGATAAATATTAAAAATTTAAATGTACAGGTTAGTTTAACACTGTCAAAGATGTAACCTGTTCTGTCTGTCTAAAACTGTGTATTCCATTCGAAAAAAGAGAAGAGATGGAGAAAAACTTAGAAGCCAACAGAAGACCTTTAGGGGTGAAGGGTGAACAAGCTGAAGTGCAGTTCAGCTGGTCATGCATGTTGGGACAGGCCCTGGGAGGCATCCACGCATGGAGAAAGAGGGCAAGCTGACGCAAACACAGTTCATCTACCCTTAAGAGTCAGATTGGTTGTGTGGCCATTCCATAGAAGGGGCTGAGTGGCCCATCTTTGTTCTCTCTTTTCTCTGCAGATAGACACTGAAAACATGATGGTTAAAATGAGTGATGTGATGATCTGATTAGTATTGCTAAAACCTCCCATTGGATGTGTTAAAATTAAAATTAGGAAGGCCTTAAAAGAGGGCTAAAAAGTTATTTATTTAATGTGGCTTACTTTCAATTATATTCCACAATTAGGATGCTTTTAAAAGTTATAAAGGTGGCCGGGCGCAGGTGGCTCACGCCTGTAATCCTAGCTACTCAGGAGGCTGAGATCTGAGGATCGCGGTTCAAAGCCAGCCCGGCAGGAGAGACCGTGAGACTCCTATCTCCAATAAACCACTAGAAAAACCGGAAGTGGCGCTGTAGCTCAAGTGGTAGAGCGCTCGCCTTGAGCTGAAGAGCTGAGGGACAGCGCCCAGGCCCAGAGTTCAAGCCCCACGACCGCCAAAAAAAAAAAAAAAAAGTTATAAAGGTGTTAAGTCTAGCTTCGTGATATAGTGAAGGTGACTATAATTCGTGCATTAAGGAAAAATTGTCATTTGAGTTTAAAAATCTTAATGTGTGTCTGTTTTAAAACAAGCAACCAGAGTTCCGGGAAGATGGTGGAGGAGAAGCTGGAATCTGAACAAGCTCTCTCATAGAAAGCAGTTTAGAGTTCCAGTAAACAGTCCTAAGCCAGAGAATCACACCAAGTGTGCCATCACAGGACAGAGAGTTAGTCAAGAGAGGGGAAGCCAAGAAGACACATCTGAGCGCCTGCCAGCAGCTGCCGCTGCGGTGGCAGGGTCGCGGCGGCGACCACCGCTGCGGGGTCATACCTGAGACACAGAGAGTCCTGGACAAAGGAGCCAGACGCAGCGGACGAGCGGATTCTACTCAACACCAAAAAGAACCGACAAGGAGCGGACATCTTCATCCTGCAGTTTGCAGACCAGAGACGACCCAGGATCCAAGACTCGGCATGAGTACAAGCCCGACGTCCTCACTCCTTCTCAGGGAGCAGAGAAGGGAAGGCCACCCCTCCCCCCCCCCAGCACCAGTGATCTCCATCTTGGATACCGACAAAGCTCGGAGGAGCTGCTAGCTCCAGCTCAGGCCTTGGAATAAAACGAGTCATTTAGCAGGTCACAAGAACTTAACGGCGAAGTGACCTGCCAGACTCGGCTCCATCCAGGGAAAAGTCACCCAGCTCAGGCGCCAGCAATTGGATTGGCTTTCCTCACTGGGTAACCAGAGCCAGAGGCTGCCCCTCCCTCTAGCAGCAACCACAATCAATTGAAAAACAGAAACCCTGAGAATGGCTCCAGGCTGGGCGCTGTGAGTTTTATCACAAAATAGCCCCAGGGAAAAGCTACTGTTAGTTGAAAGGCCTCAACTCTACCCAGAACCTCGCCTCATCACTGCATCCCCCTCTTTTGTGATTCTCAAAGCTGATCACCCTCCCAAAAAACTAACCTGGGAGGGGGATCTCAAAATCTTGGGTAAAGCAGAGCATTTTTCTGCCTCTTCCAACAAACCGACTTAAGAAACCAATCAAGCCACAGGACCTCAAGCTGACCAGAGACTCCAACAAGAGGCTGGTTACAGACAAAAGGGAGATACAGGATTCTTCCCACCCCTCCCCCCCAAAAAAAATCAAAGGACTTTTTTTTTCTTTTTTTTCTTTTTCTTCTTTTCTTTGTTTGTTTGTTTTTTTTGTTACCTTATATATATATATTTTTTTTCTCTTCTAAAACTTTTATTAATATTTAATTTTTGCCTCTTCTGAAAAAATAATTGTTTTCCAATAACTTTTTTTTTCTTTCTCCCCTTATAATTTTTATTTTAGGAATATGTGAATGAGCGTTTTCCTTTCTTTTTTTGTCTTCTTTCTCTTTTTCTTTCTTTCTTAATTATCTTTTTGTTTTTTGTCTAGCTCTACTGAACTTCTGATCTTTTCTTCTCCCTTTCCCATCCTCAAAGTTTTTCACATCTCCTCTATGTCCCTCCCTTTCTCTCAACATATTCACATTCCTCTCTAAATAGATGGTCTTTTAATCTCTATAATAACATTAATTTTTACGTTTCTATTTTTTTCTGGTCTCTTTTCATTCCCCTTTCCGTCTCTTCTTTTTCTGTCTCTCTCTACTTGCATCCTACCCAACCCATTTCCTGCATTGTGATTAGGACATATTTAACTCTCCCTGTTCCTCCCCACACCAATCTATTCCTATTTTTTACCTACATCTCTCCCTAATCCTAATAATTTCTGGTTTTCCAAATTCTTTTCTGTGGTTCGAAGTCCTTTAACATATAGTTGTTTGATATTGAATAGATGTATCTGTTGAACTAGATTGTATCTGTAGACTACTGACTGTACAAATGCAAACTTTGGTTGATGGTTGCCTTAAGATAGTGTTCTAGCACAAAACTGGTGCTATCTTCATCTCAAATGGGCAGAGTAAGCCGGAAAAACACAAGAAAAATGGCAAATTCGGGTATCTCAATTCCCAATCTTGATAATCAGGGATTAGAACAGATAAAGAATAATCCAGAGGAGAGTTCCCAAATAGCTCTACAAACACTACTAGCAAACATGATAAATGAGAAGTTTGACAATGTACAAAGGACTCAGTATGAGCTTGATAGGGAGAGAGAGGAGGCATCCCAGAAGTTTATACAGGAATATCATAAGCGTGAGGAAGCTACTCAAAAACTGATACAGTATTTGCGTGAACAACTTGAGAATACTCAAAAAGAAAGGGAGGAATTGCGTGAGCAGGCTGAGAACACTCAAAGAGAACTGCAGGAATCCCACGAACGAGAGGAAGCTAATCAAAGAGTAATACAGGAATTGAGAGACCAGGTAGAGAACACACAAAGATCACTAAAGACATCCATAGAATCCATTAACAAAGAGCTGAAGGAAGTCAGGGAGACCACAAAGGGAAAGCTGAATGGAACCCAACAGAAGGAATGGGAGTCCAAAGAAACCATATCCAACCAACTAAGTGATTTGAGGACAAACACTGAACACCAAATTAAGGAAGTGAAGAGATTCATACAAGACCTAAAACAGAGCTTCAACAAAGAACTTGAAGCCATCAAATCTGACCAATTAGAAAGAAAAGAGATAAAAAACAAAGTAGAGAGTCTTGACAGCAGGTTAGACCATGCAGAAGTTCGAATCTCAGGGATTGAAGACAGCCTAGATATTATAGAGAAAGAACATACAACCATCCAAGACAAGTCCAAGAAATATGATAGATCTATTCAACACCTGGAAGACACCATCAGAAGGCCTAACTTAAGGATAATGGGTGTAGAGGAGCACCTAGAAACAGAAGTTAATGGTCTAGGAAATTTGTTTAACAGGATCCTAGCAGAGAACTTCCCAAACATGCAAAAAGATAGGCCTATTCAGATACAAGAAGCCTTTAGAACCCCAAATAGACCAGACCAGAATAGGACATCCCACCGTCACATTATAATCCACACAGGATCAACTCAGAACAAGGAAAAGATCCTTAAAGCTGTCAGGGAGAAAAGGGTAATCACCTATAAAGGGAAACCAATAAGAATCACCTCAAATTTCTCAGCAGAGACAATCAAAGCAAGAAAAGCCTGGAATGATGTATGCCATGCCCTAAAAACAAACAACGATCAACCAAGAATACTGTACCCAGCTAAACTCTCCTTCATAACTGAAGGCCAAATAAAAAACTTCCACAGCAAAGAAAAATTGAAACAATACATCTCCACCAAACCAGCCCTACAAAAGATTCTTAAGGATGTCCTACACATAGAAAACCAACAAGACCACAATAAAGACCAACAAACTGCACCCAAACTGAGAATCCAAGAACCATAGGAAGAACCCAGTTTTAAAGCCCCCAAGAAGGAAGATAACATGGCAGGAACTCCCAAATTCCTCTCAGTCCTATCTCTTAACGTTAACGGACTGAACTGTCCAATTAAGCGACATAGACTGTCTAGTTGGATTAAAAAACAAGACCCTTCTATCTGCTGCCAGCAGGAGTCACATCTTGCCCGTAAAAACACACACATTTTCAATGTTAAAGGCTGGAACAAAATCTACCAAGCAAACGGCCCTCATAAACAGGCGGGAGTTGCAATCCTAATATCAGATAAAATATACTTCAAATTAAAATTCGTGAGAAGAGATAAAGAAGGTCGCTACATACTAATTAAATGATCTCTCCTTCAGGAGGATATTACAATTCTAAATATCTATTCGCCAAAAAATGGAGCACCCAAATTTGTCAAAGAAACACTACTTTCCCTCAAATCCCATATAGATCCAAAGACATTAATTGTTGGGGATTTTAACACACCACTCTCCCCAATAGATAGATCAACTCGGCAAAAACTCAACAGAGAAACCGCAGATCTAAACAGCTACATAGATCAACTAGACTTAACAGACATTTACCGAACATTTCACCCAGCAGCATCAGAATACACGTTCTTCTCAGCAGCATATGGAACATTTTCTAAAATAGACCACATTTTAGGCCACAAAGCAAACTTGTCTAAATTCAGAAACATTGGAGTTATACCTTGCATTCTCTCTGACCACAAGGGAATAAAATTAGAACTCAACACCAAAAGCCACCAAAGAAAGTCCGGTATCACATGGAGGCTGAACAACACACTGCTGAATCATGAGTGGGTCATGGAAGAGATTAGAAAGGAAATTCAAATGTTCATGCTATTCAACAAAAATGAACACACAAATTACCAGCTCCTCTGGGACACAGCAAAGGCAGTACTCAGAGGCAAGTTTATAGCTCTGAGCTCCTACATCAACAAATTGGAGAGATCTGAAACTAACAATTTAATGACACATCTAAACCTCCTTGAAAAAGAGCAGCAAGATAAACCCCAATCCAGTAGACGGAAAGAAATAATCAAAATTAAATCAGAATTAAATGAATTAGAATCCAAAAAAAAAAAAACTATAGAAAGAATCAACAAAACAAAGAGTTGGTTCTTCGAAAAAATTAACAAAATTGACAGACCCTTAGCAAATCTAATCAGAAAAAGGAGAGAACACACCCAAATTAATAAACTCAGAGATGAGAATGGAAACATCACCACGGAAACAACCAAGATTCAGAACATGATAAGGGAATACTTCTCAAAACTTTATGCTAATAAGTTTGAGAACTTGACAGAAATGGACCTTTTCCTAGCAAATATTGACATGCCAAAACTAAACCAAGATGAGTTAAACCAGCTTCACAGGCCCATATGAAGCATTGAAATAGAAACAGCAATAAGGGACATCCCAGCTAAGAAAAGTCCAGGACCAGATGGTTTTACAGCGGAATTTTACAAGGCCTTCAAAGCAGAGCTCACACCAATACTCCTCCAACACATCAATGAAATTGAAAGAGAAAGCTCACTACAGAACTCATTCTAGGAAGCCATCATAACCCTCATCCCAAAACCAGGCAGGGACTCATCAAAGAAAGAGAACTATAGACCCATTTCTTTGATGAACATTGATGCAAAACTTCTCAACAAAATTTTGGCCAATCGACTTCAACAATTCATCCAAAAAATCATACACCATGATCAAACAGGATTCATTTCAGGGATGCAAAGCTGGTTCAAGGAACGCAAATCAATTAATATTATTCATCACATCAACAGGAGCAAGAATAAGAACCACATGGTTATCTCAATAGATGCAGAAAAAGAATTCGACAAGATCCAACACCCCTTTATGATGAAGGTTTTGGAAAAATTAGGAATCCATGGAACATTCCTCAATACAATAAAGGCTGCATATGACAAACCTACAGCCAGCATTATACTCAATGGTGAAAAACTAAAGCCATTTCCTCTTAACTCAGGAACAAGACAAGGATGCCCACTCTCTCCAATTCTCTTCAATCTAGTATTAAAATGCCTAGCTACAGCAATAAGACAAGATGCAGACATAAAGGGGATCCAAATAGGGAAAGAAGAAATAAAAGTCTCCCTCTTTGCAGATGACATGATCTTGTACTTAAATGGTGAAAAACTAAAGCCATTTCCTCTTAACTCAGGAACAAGACAAGGATGCCCACTCTCTCCATTTCTCTTCAATCTAGTATTAGAATGCCTAGCTACAGCAATAAGACAAGATGCAGACATAAAGGGGATCCAAATAGGGAAAGAAGAAATAAAATTCTCCCTCTTTGCAGATGACATGATCTTGTACTTAAAGAATCCCATAGACTCCACTCCCAAATTACTCAAGCTGATTCAAAACTTTGGCAAAGTATCAGGTTATAAAATTAACCCCCAAAAATCAATGGCTTTTCTGTATGCCAACAATGAGAAAAGTGTGGCTGAAATTAGGAAAGCAACTCCATTTGTAATAGCCCCACAAAAAATAAAATACCTAGGAATTGACTTAACTAAAGAAGTGAAGGACCTCTATGATGAAAACTTTAAAATCTTGAAAAAGGAAATCAACACAGAACTTAAAAATGGCAAAACCTCCCATGCTCCTGGATTGGCAAGATTAACATCGTGAAAATGGCAATACTTCCCAAGGCTATCTACAAATTCAACGCGATACCTATCAAAATTCCACCCTCATTCTTCAAGGAAATAGAAGAGGCAATCCAAAAATTCATATGGAACAATAGAAGACCCCGAATAGCAAAAACCCTCCTCAACGGAAAGAACACTGCTGGAGGAATATCAATACCAAATTTCAAACTCTACTTTAAAGCCCTAGTAATCAAAACAGCTTGGTATTGGCATAAGAACAAACCTCAGGACCAATGGAATAGAATTGAAAACCCAGAAAGGAACCTACAGACCTATAGCCATCTAATCTTTGATAAGGAAGCTAAAACAATAGAATTGAAGAAAGACAGCCTCTTCAGTAAATGGTGCTGGCAAAATTGGTTAACTACATGTAGAAAACTAAAGCTAGATCCTTATATATCACCCTGCACCAGAATCAACTCCAAATGGATCAAAGACCTTGAACTCAAAGCAGACACTCTGAAAACAATACAGGATGGAATAGGAGAAACCATAGGTCTCCTTGGCTCAGGCCGAAATTTTCTGAATAGAGAACCGGAAACACAACAAATCAAAGATAGGTTGGACAAATGGGATTGCATAAGGTTGCAGCACTTCTGCAGGGCAAATGACATAGCTAGCAAGATCAATAGAAAGCCCACCGATTGGGAGAAGATCTTTACTAGCCATACAATGGACAAGGGCCTCATATCTAAAATATACTTGGAACTCAAAAAATTAAACCACCCAACAACAAATCCTCAAAGAAACAACTGCCCAATAAATAAGTGGGCGAAAGATTTAAAGAGAAACTTCTCTGAAGAAGAAAGAAGGATGGCCAATAGACACATGAAGAAATGTTCAACATCCCTAGCCATAAAAGAAATGCAAATCAAAACAACATTGAGATATCACCTCACTCCAGTTAGAACAGCAAAAATCAAGAACTCTAACAACAACAGATGCTGGAGGGGATGTGGACAGAAAGGAACCTTACTTCATTGTTGGTGGGAATGTAAACTTGTTCAACCACTTTGGAAAGCAGTATGGAGGTTCCTCAAAAGACTTCACATAGATCTCCCCTATGATCCAGCAATCCCACTTTTGGGCATTTACCCAAATGTTTACAAACAAGACCACACTAAAGCTACCAGCACAACTATGTTTATTGCAGCATTATTTACCATAGCTAAGATATGGAACCAAGCCAGATGCCCCTCAGTAGATGAATGGATCAAGAAAATGTGGTATATATACACAATGGAATTCTATGCCTCCATCAGAAAGAATGACATTTCCCCATTTGTTAGGAAATGGAAAGGTTTGGAAAAAATTATATTAAGTGAAGTAAGCCAGGCCCAAAGAAACATAGGTCCCATGGTTTCCCTTATTTGCAATATCTATTATAGGTATGAGTCAAGCGTAAAAGGTCAGATAATGTGATGTTAGGAAAATGAAACCTTAAATATGTATTTTAATGTTTTCGTTTCTTTCATGCATGTGTTTCTAACGCATTTATAAGATTATTTCTTTGTTGCTGTGTATGTCCCTCCCCCACATTGTAACCCCAGCTTTCACTATATTTGATGTCAGTATAACATGTGGAGGAGATGGGGACAAACAAGTCGTTTAAGTATTCAGGTGGACCTGTTGCAACAATGAGAAGTACAAAATGTCATGTCAAAACCAGCTTTACAATGTCGGTGTGGGGGGGAGGGGGGTATCATTGGGTGGGGAGGAGAGGGGAGACTGGGAAGGGAGGTGAAGGGTAAACAAAGGAGGAGGCTGCAATGCTTGGTAAGAAATGTATGCATTATCCTGCGCATGTAATTGTAACCCCTCCGTACAGTATGTTCTCAAATAAAATTAAATTAAATTAAATTAAATAAAAAATAAAATAAAATAAAACAAGCAACCAAAAGGCAATGAGTGACACTTGGCCTCAAGATTTCAAGGGATCTTTTCAAAATGCAAATAAAAACTAAAGTATAAAATATTAAAGGTGATTAATAACAGGTTTTAAAAAAATTATTAGAAATGGATTTTTGGATATAAAGTTTAACTGTAAAGGTGTTCTTAACATTGGCCTCAATGTACATAAAGGAAAAATTAGGATTACCAAAATAATTGCTATTCTAGTTTGCTCTTATAGGTTTTTTAAGTTTCCAGCAAGTCCAGAGCAAAGCACAGAGGATTCTTACAAGTTTGTCAGATGTAACTTTGACTCTTAATAAGTTTCAGGTAAGAGCATGCTTAAAAGCTACTTCTATGTTGACGACCTTGTTGCTTTTAATTGGAGTAAAGTGGCTTTCTATAAGACTCATTGATCTGAAACTGGTTCAAAGCCAGCCCGGGCACAAAAAGGTTCCTGTGAGACTGTCACCTCTATTCAGCCAGCAGAGTACTAGCCCTGGACTAAAGAGTCAGGGGACAGTACTCAAGCCCCAAGCTCGAGGCTCACAGTGGCAGAGTACTAGCCCTGGACTGAAGAATTAGGGGACAGCATTCAAGCCCTGAGTCTGGGACTCAAAGTGGCAGAGTGCTAGCCTTAAGCTGTAGAGCTGAGGGACAGTGCTCAGGCCCCGAGTTCAAGTCCAGCAACCAGCTAAGGAAAATGCCAATGAGGCATTTATCCCAATGTGGAGAAGACATTCCTGGGACAAAAGCAATGGAGTAGCATCCAGAGGCAGGCCACTGCTTGGATGGCAGAAATGTCAGATCCTAGAGTCATTTTGTGGCCTTTCAAAACTGGTCAGAGCCGGGAGGTCATAAAAAGAGTTTGTAAGCATGCCAAATGTCCATGACCATCTACCTTGTAAGGGACAGAAACTTGCCAGTCCTCTGTAATAGTAAAAAGATAATGTTATAAAATGTGGGGAATAGTTTAAATCTCAACTCCTTTATGTGCCAAAAACTCTAATTGGCAGCTCTAATTGAGCTGACACTAGTTACAGGAAATTCATCTGCTCAGGAAAAAGTTTGTAAACCTGAGACAGTGTTTCTATTGATATCTGTCTCAAGGCCTGCAAAGGTAACATAGACATTATTTGGGATCATTAGAGATCACATTCCTAAGCCATCTAGGAAGATGCTTTTGCAAACCAGAATGCTAAACAAGCTACACTGATGTAGCCGGAGAAAAGATCTGTGCAGTTTTCAAAAGTTAAAATATTGTTCTTAATGACATCTAACCCTGATAGCCTCTTTGTAAAATAGGCTAAAGTTATAGGTTCCTGGCTAGGTAAGATCAACGCCCCTAAAGTCAGCTTGAAGAAGTTACGGAAGATGGATCTTTGCCCTTCTACCCCCATTTTTAAGATCAAGGGTCCAGAGTCAGAAATTTTGGAGAAATGAGACAAAATAGATGAAAAAAAGTCATAAGGAATACTGTAATTGTTGTAGGTGTTCAAGGTGTGGAGACTGCATCAGTCAGAGATGGCTACAAGACTAAGCCTTTTGAGCCTTCTGTGTCTATTTACAAAAATATCTGGTTAGTAAAAAGAGTTTTGATTTTGGTAAATTGTCCTGGGCCATTGTTTAAAGATCTTAAAAACCAGCAGGATCAAAGCCTGCCAAGTCTATGCAATGTATCCTTAACCAGTCTGTGTAGGAATTTACAGCCCAGCATGAGGTGTGACAGTCCCTTGGAGCTACTGAGAGACCCTGCTGTTGCTGCTGCTGCTGCTGCTACATACCCTAATGGCCTGACAGCCACCTGGAGGAACTCCTGCCTGATTCCATCATCTGAGTCGGCTTCCTGGTTGACTGCTGCTAAATCTAAGATCTTGTGGGACATTCTTTTGGGTGATATCCAGAAACCCTCTCTTCCCACAGTGGGTACTGGGGACAAGGATATCACTGGCTTGTTTTTCTTAGGCACTTCAGTGCATAGTGACTGGAAATTCACTCTAGGGTCACAGCCTAGTTTGACTCTGATATGGTAATAACCTGAGTGTTTTATCAATGAAGGTAATACTCTTAGCCTTAAAATCTAGCAAGCTTCTGCATCACAGTGGTGCCTTAACCTGTTCTAAGATAAAGGTTCCGCAAGCCAAAGGAAAATTGGGCAGTTTTAAACTACAGCCACAAAGATGCTCAAAAAATCGTAAAAAAAAAACAAAAAGAGGATAGTGAAGAAAGCCTTGAAAAAAAAAGGGGGGGGGCTCTGTTCCTGTTACTTTTGTTACAATCGGACCTTGTATACTCAACAGACTGGTATCTTTTGTAAAAGAAAAAGATCAGCGTAGTCAGTCTATTAGTTCTGAGATCCAAATACCAAGCATTGAGAACAACTGACACCCCACAAGATAATATAGAGACACCCCTACGACTGAGATAAGAACCCCCTAAATTTTAAGATTGATATTAGTCCAAAGAAAAATGGGGGAATAAAAGATTAAAAATTAGAGTTATATTTTACAATTGCTAACTGCTGGTTTTGCTTCTGTAAACTTGCTTGCGCTAGCACTAACCCTTCCCCTCCCTGGAGATATATAAAAAGTTTAGGAGTCTAGATGTCGGCCCTGGGACAAGCTCTGTAGCCCTAATTAAAGGGCTAACAAGTAAATTCCCCAAATGGCCAAATGGGACCCAAGATAAGGAACAAAGAGTATGTTCCTCTGCATTCCTGTGTAAAATTTCCCGATTTAGGGGGCTCAAGATAAGGGCCATTTGATGAGCCCAGCAGACTAGGCCAAGTGTTAATCAATCACAAGCCTGTAACACTGTAGATTCCCTAACCCTTACCTCCCAGAGTGACTACCTCAGTTTGATCATCCGCGCTAATTGTTTTATTGAAAAGAGTTTTATAAACGTCCCCAGGTAGTATGACATTGATGTTGGGATATCCTCCTTTTCCCTGTGCAACAATGTTATTAATGTTTCTGCCTCCCTATGCTCACAACAGAGGCAGGTTTTTGTTTGTGGCAATAATATGGCCTACACTATACTTCCCCAAAATTGGACAGGGCTCTGTATTCCAGCTATTTTGCTCACAGACATTGACTTGATTTCCGGAGATGAGCCAGTACCCATTCCTGACTTTGATTATTTTGTTCCCCGACATAAAAGGGTGGTACAATTTATTCCCCTACTGATAGGACTTGGAGTGGCTGGTGCTTTAGGCACTGGGACTGCAGGATTAGCCACTGCTGTCTCCTCATTCTCCAAGCTTTCACAACAATTAGCTGATGATAATACTAAAGTTTATCAATCTGTTAAAGATCTTCAGGATCAGTTAGATTCATTAGCTGAGGTGGCTTTACAAAATTGCAGAGGTTTAGATCTTTTAACTACTGACAGAGGTGGCATTTGTTTAACTTTACAGGAAAAGTGCTGTTTTTATGCCAATAAGTCTGGCATTGTAAGAGATCGAGTTAAAAAATATCAGGAGGAGATTGAAAGACGGCGACATGAGATTTTGAGCACCCTATTTGGGCTGCTTGGGGGGGACTTTTACCCTATGTTCTTCCCCTTCTGGGGCCCCTTGTTGGATTACTTTTGCTTGTTTCCTTTGGCCCTTGGGCTTTTCAGTGCCTTATGTGCTTTATAAAAAATCAAATAGATTCTGCTCTTCCAAAAATATTTGATCAGCATTATCATCGCTTAGAGACTCAGGAGGACCCCACGGAGCACACCGCGGTCACCCCTAGAGAAGGAATGCAATTCCATACATTTCTTCCCTAATGATTCCTAGAAAGCTAGAAAATATCCAATAACGGGAGTATTATGGAGCTTACCCTGAATAGCACTACATACAGAGGCCATACAGGCTGGCTCAACAAGGCATGTAGCCAGTAGCCTAAGACAGGATGTTTTCTTATAACCTACCTTTGGAAAATTTGTTGATAAAACAGGTAAATGGCTTACCACAACCCAGGGGAAACCTTCCCCCCCGAGGATGATGCCTTTTCTCTTACAGATGCAGCTAGAACTCCAGACTTGGACCTTCCTGTTTGAATTTATTAAATAACAGATTAATCTCTGGTCTTCTAAGCCCATACAGGTTCATCATCATCACCTCGATATGGCGGAATAAGGCACTGAGATTGAGAATTTACCCTAGGCTTTTAATTAGTGCTTTGCCGTGAGCTTGTTCCAGTGGGAAACAGCCCCCCTTTTTTCTTTTTCTTATTTAGAAAATCTTTCTTCTTATTCGTAACTTCTGACCATTCTACGGGCAAGACCTATTGTCATAAGGGATAGGTTCGCCTCTCCTCCTATAGGCTCCTCCGCTTGGGGGAGGATGCACCTATGGGAGGAAGAAGAAATGCTCTAATCAAAGGTGCAAGTAGGACTGCAGGGAGAGGGATCCGCGAGATCCCAAAACCCAAGACCCCTGAGTGGCAAGCCCTGGTGCATGACGGTTGGCATGCATACCCACAAGCCGTCTCCTCAAAAAACATGCCAAGGCCTGTAAAACTCCCCTCCCCGAGTGAGGATGCTCGCTCAGGAGCGGAGAAAAACCCTGGGCCCTTAGAGGAACAGAGCCTCAGTCACACCCTTAAAAAGAGCAGCCAACAATTGATGGTCAATTTTCTAAATAAGAAAGGGGGATTTGTTGGGAGCCAAGAAAGTGTATGGAAAGACAAGATTCCTCCAGCCCTAAGCAAACTACATTTGGCTAACCATAAATATTCCTCCAGCCCTAAGCAGACAACATTTAACTAACCATAAATATTTCTCTTATCTCCAGCCCTAAGCAAACAGCGCCTGGATAACCATAAATATTTCTTAGAAAGACTAGCACAACGGCGAAAGGAAAAGCATGACCCATCCCTGACCCCGGGACTTCTCACACTTGCTTCTGCAAAGATTTTTCATTCTTTCCCTTCCCCTCTCCCTTCGGGTATATAAACCATGACTCACTTTAATAAAGCAGACCTTGGCGCGATTCAGACTCACTTTGTCTTCTTTATGCGCTTGGTCTCTTTTTTCTCTCGTCCCCATTGGTTTTTATGAGGCGCCTCCTCGTGCCTAACGAATAACTGAACCTGCTGGAAGCGTCAGGTGTGGGTTAGGGTTAGGATTCGGGTTATGATGAGAGTCAGGGTGAGGCTTAGGGTTAGGGTTAGTGTTAGGGTGAGGTTGAGTGTTAGGGTTATAGTTAGGGTTAGGGTTATAGTTAGGGTTAGGTTGAGGGTTAGGGTGAGGTTTAGAGGTAGGTTGAGGATGAGGGTTAGGTTTAGGTTTAGGGTGAGGGTGAGGTTTAGAGTTAGGTTTGGGGTTCGAATTAAGGTGAGGGTGAGGTTGAGGAATAGGGTTAGGATTAGGGTTAGGGTTAGGGTGAGGGTTAGAGTGATGTTTAGGTATAGGTTTAGGGTTAGGGTGAGGGTTAGGGTGAGTGTTAGGGTTAGGGTGAGGGTTAGGGTGAGGATTAGGTTGAGGGTAAGGGTGAGGTTGAAGGTTAGTGTTAGGGTTAGTGTTAGGTTTAGGGTTTGAGTGAGGTGTAGGGTGAGGTTTAGGTTTCAGATTAGTGTGAGGGTTAGGGTTAGAGTGAGGGTAAGTTCTAGGGTGACAGTTAGGGTAAGGTTTAGGGTAAGGTTTAGAGTGAGTTTTAGGTTATGGAATAGGATTAGGGTGAGTGTTAGGCTGAGCAATAGGGTTAGGGTGAGGGTTCAGGTGAGGGTTACGATGAGCGGAAGGATTAGGGTTAGGGTGAGTGTTAGAGTGAGGTTTAAGGTTAGGGTTAGGGTTAGGGTTAGGTTGAGGATAAGGGTTAGGTTGAGGTTGAATGTTAGGGTGAGGTTTAGGGTTAGGGTTAGGTTTAGGTTTAGGCTGAGGGCTAGGATGAGGATGAGGGTTAGGCTGAGGGTTTTGGTTAGGTTTAGGTTTAAGGTGAGTATTAGGGTTATGGTTAGGGTTAGGATGAGGGTTAAGGTGAGTGGTAGGGTTAGGGTTAGGGTGAGGTTAAGGTTAGGGGTGAGGGTAAGTTTTAGGGTGAAGTTTAAGGTTAGGGTTAGGGTTAGGGTGTGGAGTAGCTTTAGGGTGAAGGTGAGGGTGAGAGTTAGGTTTAAAGATAGTGTTAGGTTTAGGGTTAGGCTTGGGGTGAGGATGAGGGTGAGGGTGAGGGTGAGGGTTAGGATTAGGGTGAGGGTTAGTGTTAGGGTTAGGGTGAGGGTTAGGTTTAGGGTGATGTTTAGTGTGAGGGTGTGCGTTCGTGTGAGGTGAGTTTTCGGGTGAGGGTGAGGGTTAGTGTGTGGGTGAGGGTTAGGGTTATGGTGAGGGTTAAGGTTAGAGTTAGGGTGAGGGTTATGGGTAGGGTTAGGGTGAGGGTTAGGGTTAGGGTGATGTTTTGGGTGAGGGTGAAGGTTACCATGAGGTGAGGGTTCGGGTGAGGGTTTGGGATAGGGTGAAGGTAAGGGTTAGGGAGAGGGTGTGGGTTATGGTTAGGGTGAGGGTGACCGTGAGAGTGAGGGTTAGGGTGAGGGTAAGTGTTAGGGTGAGGGTGAGGGTTAGGGTTAGGTTGAGGGTGGGGGTGAGGGTGAGGGTTTCATTTAGGTAAGGGTTAGGGTTAGTGTTACGTTTATGGCGAGGGCTAGGTTGGGGGTGAGGTTTAGGGGGAGGATGAGGGTGATGTTGAGGGTTAGGGTTTGTATGAGCGTTAGGGTTAGGGTGAGGGTTAGGGTGACCGTGAGGTTGAGGGTGAGAGTGAGAGTTAGGGTTAGGGTGAGTATTAGTGTCAGGATGAGGGGTAGTGTGAGGGTTAGGGTTAGGGTTAGGGTGAGGTTTAGGGTTAGTGTGAGGGTTAGGCTTATGGTTAGGGTTAGGGTTAGGATGAGGGTGAGGGTAAGGCTTAGGGTGAGGGTTAGGATGAGGGTGAGGGTTAGGGTTCGGGTGAGGTTTAGTGTTAGTGTGACTTTTAAGCTTAGGGTTAGTGTTAGGGTTAGGGTTAGGGTGAGGGTAAGGGTTAGGGTGAGGCTTAGGATGAGGGTGAGGGTTAGGGTTAGGGTGAGGTTTAGTGTTAGTGTGAGGGTTAGGCTTAGGGTTAGGTTGAGGGTAATGGTTAGGGTGAGGGTTAGGATGAGGGTGACGGTTAGGGTTAGGATGACATTGCGGGTTTGGATCATGTTAGGCTTAGGGTTAGGGTAAGGTTTAGGGTGAAAGTTAGGTTGAGGTTTAGGGTTAGAGTTAGAGTTGGGGTTAGTGTGAGGGTTAGGGTGAGTGTAAGGGTTAAAGTGAAGGTTAGGGTGAGGGTGAGGGTTAGGGTTAGCATTAGGGTTACGGTTAGGGTTATGGTGAAGGGTAAGGTTAGGGTTATTGTGAGTGTTAGGGTTGGTGTGAGGGTAAGGGTTAGTTTAAGGTTAGGGTTATGGTGAGGGTGAGGGTAAGTGTTAGGGTGAGGGTTAGGTTGAGGGTGAGGGTTAGGATTAGGGTTAACGTTAGGGTGAGGTCTAGGGTGAGGGTTAGGGTTCAGGTTCCGGTTAGGGTTAGGATGAGGGTTAGGGTTAGGGTTAGGGTTAGGGTGAGGTTGAGAGTTAGGGTTAGAGTAAAGGTTAGGTTGAGGTTTAGAGTTAGGTTGAGGGTGAGCGTTAGCGTTAGGTTTAGGGTGAGTGTTACGGTTAGGGTGAGATTTAGAGTTAGAGTTCGGGTGAGGGTGAGGTTTAGGGTTATGTTTGGGGTTCGAATTAAGGTGAGGGTGAGGTTGAGGAATAGGGTTAGGATTAGGCTTAGAGTTAAGATGAGGGTTAGAGTGATGTTTAGGTTTAGGTTAAGGGTTAGGGTGAGGGTGAGGGTTAGGGTGGGTGTTAGGGTTAGGGTGAGGGTTACCGTTAGGGTTTGGGTTTGAGGTTTAGGGTGAGGTTTAGGTTTAGGGTGAGGTTTAGGGTGAGTTTGAGGGTTAGAGGGAGGGTTAGGGTTAGGGTGAGGGTTCGGGTTAGGATGAAGATTAGGTTTAGGGTTAGGGTTAGTGTGAGGATTAGGTTGAGGTTAAGGGTAAGTGTGAGGGTGAGGGTGAGGTTGAGGGTTAGGTTTAGTGTAAGGGTTAAGGAGAGGGTTAGGGTGAGTGTTAGGGTAGGGTTAAGGATAGGATTTGGGTGACGGTGAGGGTTTGGGATAGGGTTAGGGTGAGTGTTAGTGTTAAGTTTAGGGTTAGGATGAGGGTTAAGGTTAGGATGAGGGTTAGGGTTAGGGTGAGGGTGAAGGTTAGGTTTAGTTTTAGTGAGTGTTAGGGTTAGGGTTATGGTGAGTTTGAGGGCTAGAGGGAGGATTAGGGAGAAGGGTAGTTTCAGGTTTAGGGTGAGGCATAGGTTGAGGGCGCGGGTTAGGGTGAGGGTAAGTTTTAGGGTGAGGTTTAGGGTGAGTGTTAGGGTGAGTGTGAGGATTAGAGTTATGGTTAGGGTCAGGGTGAGGGTAGAGTGAGGGGTAGGTTTAGGGTTAGGGTGAGTGTTTGGGTTAGGGTTAGGGTTAGGTTTTGGGTGATTTTTAGGGTTAGGGTGAGGGTTAGGTTTAATGTTAGGGTAGTATGAGGGTCAGGTTTAGGGTGAGTGTTAGGGTTAGCCTGAGGGTGAGGATATGGGTGAGGGTAAGTGTTAGGGTTAGTGTTACGGTTAGTGTTAGGCTTAGGGTTAGGGTTAGGATGAGGTTTAGTGTGAGGGGTAGGGTTAGGAATAAGGTGAGGGTGTGGGTTTGGTTAGGTTTAGGTTGAGGGTTAGGGTGAGGTTTAGGTCATGTGCTAGTCTTAGGATTTGGGTGAGTGTTAAGGGTATGGTGAGGGTTAGTGATAGGGTAGGATTAGGATAAGACTTAGGGTGATGGTGAGAGTGAGGTTGAGGGTTAGTGTGAGGGGTAGGGTTAGGGTTAGGGTGAAAGTTATGTTTAGTGTGAGGGTTAGAGTTAGGTTTAGGGTTAGGTTTAGAGTGAGGGTAAAGGTTAGGTTGAATTCTAGGTTGAGAGTGAGGGTTAGGGTTAGCATGAGTGTTAGGGTGAGGTTTAGTGTGAGAGTTATTTTTAGGGTTAGGTTGAGGGTTAGCGTGAGGGTCAGGGTTAGGTTTAGTGTTAGTGTTAGGGTGAGGTTTAGGTTGAGGTTTAGCATTAATGTTAGGGTGATTGTTAGGGTGAGTGTTAAGGTTAGGGTTAGGGTTAGGATGAAGGTGAAGATTATGGTAAGGATTAGCTTTAGGGTAAGTGTTAAGCTTAGGGTTAGGGTTAGGATGAGGGTTAGGGTGAGGGGTAGGATTAGGATTAAGGTGAGGGTGAAAGTGAGGGTGAGCTTTAGGTTTAGGATGAGGGTGAGGGTTAGGTTAGGGTTAGGTTGAGGGTTAGGTTGAAGTTTAAGGTTAGTGTTCGGCTTAGGGTTTGGGTGAGTTTTAGGGTTATGGTGAGGGTTAGTGTTAGGGTAGGATTAGGATAAGGGTTAGGGTGAGGGTTAGGTTTAGGTTGAGGTTTGGGGTGAGGGGTAGAGTTAGGGTTAGGGTGAAGGTTAGATTTAGTGTGAGGGTGAGAGTTAGGGTTAGGTTTAGGTTTAGGGTGAGGGTAAGGATTAGGTTGAAGTTTAGGGTGAGAGTGAGGGTTAGGGTTAGCATAAATGTTAGGGTGAGGTTTATTGTGAGGTTTAGGTTTAGGGTTAGGGTGAGGTTTAGCGTGAGGATAAGGGTTAGGTTAGGGTTAGAGTTAGGTTGTGGGTTAGGGTTGATATTTAGGTTAGGATTAGGGTGAGTGTTAAGGTTAGGGTTAGGGTGAGGGTGAGGGTGAGGGTTATTGATGGATTAGTGTTAGGGTTATGGATAGGCTTAGTGTGAGGGTGAGGGTTAGGTTGAGGGTTAGGGTTAGTGTGAGGGTAAGGGTGAGGGTGAGATTAAGATTTAGGGTCAGGGTGAGGGATAGGTTTAGTGTGAGGGTTAGGGTTAAGGTTAGGGTGAGAGTGAGGATTAGGTTTATTGTTAAGGAAAGGGTTAGGGTTACGTTTAGGGTTCGGGTTAGGGTTCGGGTTAGGGTTAGTGTGATGTTTAGGATTAGGGTTAGGGTTAGGGTTATTGTTTGCTTTAGAGTTATGTGAGGGTTAGGGGTAGGGTTAGGTTTAGGGTGAGCATGAGGGTGAGGGTTAGGGTTAGGATTAGGATTAGGTTAGGGTTAGGCTGAGGGTAAGGTTGAGGGTGAGGTTGAGGGTTAAGTTTAGGCTTAGGGTTAGGGTTAGTGTGATGGTTAGGTTTAGTGTGAGGGTTAGTGTTAGGGTTACGGTTATGGTGTGGGTAAGGTTTAGGGTGTGGGTTAGGGTGAGGGTGGGGTTTAGGTTTAGTGTGAAGGTTAGGGTTAGTGTGAAGGTCAGGGTTAGGGTTAGCATTAGGGTTAGGCTGAGGATAAGGATTAGGGTTAGGGATGGTGTGAGGTATAGAGTTAGGGTTAAGGTGAGGGTGAGGGCTAGGGTGAGGTTTAGAGTTAGAGTGAGGATGAGGGTGTCGGTGAGGGTTAGGGTTAGGGTTAGTGTTAGACTGAGGGTGAGGTTGAGGGACATGGTTAGGTTTAGGATTAGGGTTAGGGTAAGGTTTAGATTTAGTGTTAGGGTTAAGCATACGTTGAAGTTTAGGTTTAGGTTTTCAGTTAGGGTTAGGGTTAGGGTGAGGGTGAAAGTGAGGGTGAGTTATAGGGTTAGGTTGAGGGTGAGGGATAGGGTGAGGGTTAAGGTTAGTTTAGGGTGTGGAAGAGGATGAGGGTTAGGGTTAGGTTTAGCGTTAACCTTCAGGGAGGGGGAGGGTGAGTGTAAGGTTTAGGGTTAGTCCTAGGTCTAGGTTTAGGCTTTGGGTGAGGGTGAGTGTGAGGGTTAGAATTACGGTTATGTTTAGGGTGAGGGTGTGCGTTAGTGTGAGGGTGAGTTTTCAGGTGAGGCTAAGGGTTAGGGTGTGAGTGAGGTTTAGCGTTAGGGTGAGGGTTAGGATGATGGTGAGGGTTAGGGTGAGGTTGAGGGTTACGGTTAGGGTTAGGGTGAGGGTGAGGGTGAGAGTTAGTGTTAGGGTTAATGTTTGGCTGAAGATGAGGGTGAGGGAGATGAAGAGTGTAAGGCTTAGGCTGAGGGTGAGTGTTAGGGTTAGGGTTAGTGTTAGGCTTAGGGTTCGGGTGCGGGATAGGGTTAGTGTTAGGGTTAGGGTGAAGGTAAGGGTGAGGGATAGGGTTATGCTGAGGGTGAGGTTGAGGGTGAGTTTTAGGGTTAGGGTTAGGTTTAGGGTGATTGTGAGGGTGAGGTTTAGGGTTAGGGTTAGAGTTAGGGTGAAGGTGAGGGTGAGAGTTAGGTTGAGCGTTAGTGTTCGGTTTAGGGTGAGGGTGATGGTGAGATTGAGGTTGAGGGTTAGGGTTAGGGTTAGGGATAGGGTTAGGGTGAGGGTGAGAGTTAGGTTTAGGGTTAATGATAGGCTGAAGGTGATGGTGAGGGAGATGAATAGTGTAAGGCTTAGGGTGAGGGTGAGTGTTAGGGTTAGGTTTAGTGTTAGGCTTAGGGTGAGGGTTCGGGATAGGGTTAGTGTTAGGGTTAGGGTGAGGGTGAGGATGAGGGATAGGGTTATGGTGAGGGTGATTGTGAGGGTGAGGTTCAGGGTTAAGGTTAGGTTTAGGGTGATAGGGTGAGGTTTAGGGTTAGGGTTAGAGTTAGGGTGAAATTGAGGTTGAGAGTTAGGTTTAGGGTTAGTGTTCGGTTTAGGGTTAGGTTTAGGGTTAGTGTTCGGTTTAGGGTTAGGCTTAGGGTGAGGGTGAGGGTGAGTGTAAGGGTTAAGGTTAGTCCTATGTCTAGGTTTAGGCTTTGGGTGAGTGTGAGTGTGAGGGTTAGAGTTAGGTTATGTTTAGGGTGAGGGTGTGGGATAGTATGAGGGTGAGAGTTCAGGTGAGAGTAAGGGTTAGGGTATGGGTGAGGGTTAGTGTTAGGGTGAGGGTTAGGGTGAGGTTGAGGGTTAGGGTTAGGGTTAGGGTTAGGGTTAGGGTTAGGGTGAGGGTGAGAGTTAGGGTTAGGGTTAATGTTAGGCTGAAGGTGAGGGTGATGGAGATGGATAGTGTAAGGCTTAGGTTGAGGGTGAGTGTTAGGGTTAGGTTTAGTGTTAGGCTCAGGGTGAGGTTTCAGGATAGGTTTAGTGTTAGGTTTAGGGTGACGGTGAGGGTGAGGGATAGGGTTATGGTGAGGATGAGGTTGAGGGTGAGGTTTAGGGTTAGGGTTAGGTTTAGGGTGATTGTGAGGGTGAGTTTTAGGGTTAGGGTTAGAGTTAGGGTGAAGGTGAGGGTGAGAGTTAGGTTTAGGGTTAGTGTTCAGTTTAGGGTTAGTCTTTAGGTGAGGGTGAGGTTGAGGGTGAGGGTTAGGGTTAGGGTGAGGTTTAGTTTGAGGGAGTGGCTTAGTGTGAGGGTGAGTGTTCTGGTCAGGTTGAGGGTTATGGTGTGGGTGAGGTTTAGGTTTAGGATGAGGGTTAGGGTGATGGTAAGGGTCAGCGTGAGGTTGAGCATTAGGGTTAGGGTTAGGGTTAGTTTGAGTGTTAGGGTTAGGTTTAGGGTGAGGGTTAGGGTTAGGTTGAGGTTTATTGTGTAATTTAGTGTTCAAGTTAAGATTAGTGTGAGGGTTAGTGTTAGGGTTAGGGTCAGGCTTAGGGTAAGGATAAGGGTTAGGGTGAGGGATAGGGTGAGGATAAGTGTTAGGGTGAGGTTTAGGGTTAGGGTGAGTGTTAGGGTTAGGGTTAGGGTAAGCGTGAGGTTTAGGGTGAGAGTTAGGGTTAGGATTACGATAAGGGTGAGGATTAAGCTTAGGTTGGGGTTAGAGTTTGGGTTAGGGTCATGGTGACGGTTAGGGATAGGGTGACCATTAGGGTTAGGGTGATTGTTAGGTTTAGGGTTAGGGATAGGTTTAGGGTGAGGGTTAGGTTTAGGTTTAGGTTTAGGGTTAGGGTTAGGGTGAGGGTGAGGGTGAGGGTGAGGATTAGGGTTAGGGTTAACGATAGGGTCAGCGTGATGGTGAGAGTTAGGTTTAGGTTTCGTGATAGGTTTAAGGATAGGCTTAGGGAGAGGGTGAGGGTGAGGGTGACGATTAATATTAGGGTGAGCGTTAGGGTTAGGTTGAGGGTGAGGGTTAGAGTGAGGTTGATGCTTAGGGTGAGGGTGTTGGTTAGTGTGAGGGTAAGTGTTCAGTTGAGGGTGAGGGTTAGGGTGTTGGTGAGGGTTAGGGTTAGGGTGAGGGTTAGGTTTAGTGTTAGGGTTACAGTGAGTGTTAGGCTTAGGCTGCAGGTGAGGGTGAGGTGAGGGTTAATATTTACGGTGAGGGTTAGGGTTAGGGTTAGGGTGAGGGTTCTGTTTAGGGTGATGTTTCGGGTAATGGTGAGGGTTCGGTTTAGGGTGAGTTTTACGGTGTGGTTGAGAGTTAGTGTTACGGTCAGGGTTAGGGTGAGGTGGAGGGTTAGGGTGCCATGAGGGTTAGGGTTAGGGTTAGAGTAAGGGTGAGGGTTTGGGTCAGGTTAGGGTTAGGGTGAGGGTTACGGTGAAATTTAGGGTTAGGGTAAGGGTTAGGGTTAGGATTAGTGTGAAGGTTATGTTTAGGGTTAGGGTGAGGGTAGGGTGAGGGTTAGGTTTAGGGTGAGGAATAAGGTTAGGGTGAGGGTGAGGGTTAGGTTTAGGGTTAGGGTGAGGGAGAGGGTTAGGGTTAGGTTTAGGATTATGGTGAGGGTTAGGGTATGGGTTAAGGTTAGGGTAAGTGTGAGGGTGAGTGTTAGCGTGAGGTTAATGTTTAGGGTTAGTGTTAGGGTGAGGGTGAGGTTTAGGTGTAGTGTTAGGGTTAGGGTGAGGGGTAGGGTCAGGGTTAGCGTTAGGGTTAGGGTTAGGGTCAGGGTTAGGGTGAGGTTTAGGGTTAGTTTTAGGTTTAGGGTTTGGGTTTGGTTAAGGGTAAGTGTTAGGGTGAGCGTTAGGCTTAGGGTTTGGGTGAGTGTTAGGGTTAGGGTTAGAGTTAGGCTTTGGGTAGGGTGAGGATAAGTTTTAGGGAAAGGGTTAGGGTTAGGGTGGGGTTTAGGTTGAGGTTTAGGGTTAGGGTGATTGGTAGGGTGAGGGTTAGGTTTAGGGTTAGGATTAGGGTTATGGTAAGGGTGAGGGTTAGTGTGAGGTTTAGGTTTAGTGATAGTGTTAGGGTTAGAGTGAGTGTTAAGTTTAGTATGAGGGTTAGGGTTAGGGTTAGGTTTTGAGTTATGGTGAGGGTAAGGGTTAGGGTGAGTGTTAGGGTGATGGTGAGGGTTAGGTTCAGGGTTAAGGTATGGATTAGGTT
Source organism: Dipodomys merriami (assembly GCF_024711535.1). Taxonomy (NCBI): domain Eukaryota; kingdom Metazoa; phylum Chordata; class Mammalia; order Rodentia; family Heteromyidae; genus Dipodomys; species Dipodomys merriami. The sequence goes on along the minus strand of NW_027206490.1, from coordinate 2,208,524 downwards.
CAGGTTGAGCGTGAGGATTAGGGTTAAGGTGAGGATTAGGCTGATTGGTAGGTTAAGATTTAGGGTTAGGGTGAGGGTGAGGATGAGGGTGAGGGTTAGGGTAAGGATTTGGGTATGGCTGAGGGTGAGGTTTAGTGTTAGGGTTAGTGTTATGCTGAGGGTGAGGGTGAGGGAGAGGGTTATTGTTAGGCTTAGGGTGAGGGTGAGGTTTAGGGTTAGACTTAGGGTCAGGATTAGGGTGAGGGTTAGGGTTAGGGTTAAGGTTAGGTTTAGGTATAAGTTGAGGTTGAGGGTGTAGGATAGGGTAGGATGAGGGTATGGGTTAGGGTGAGGGTTAGGATTAGGGTTAGGTTTAGGGTGATTCTGAGTGTGAGGGTTAGGGTTAGGGTTAGGGTTAGATTTAGGGTGAAGTTGAGGGTGATAGGTTTAGGGTAAGTGTTAGGTTTAGGGATAGGCTTAGGGTGAGGGTGAGGGATATGTTTAGGATGAGGGTGAGGGTTAGGATTAGGGTTAGGTTTAAGTTTAGGTTTAGAGTGATTCTGAGCGTGAGGTTGTGGGTTAGTGTTAGGGTTAGTGTGAGTGTTAGTCTTAGGTTGAGGGTGAGGGTGAGGGTTAGGCTTTGGGTGAGGGTTAAGGTTAGGGTTAGGGTGAGGGTTCGGTTTAGGGTGTTGTTTCAGGCTAGGGTGAGGGTGAGGGTTCGTTTGAGGGTGATGTTTAGGGTGTGGTTGAGAATTTTGTTTAGGGTGAGTTTTAGGGTGATGGTGAGGGTTAGGGTGAGGGTGAGGGTTAGGGTGTTAGTGTTAGGATGAGGATGAGGTTGAGGGTTAGGTTTAGGGTTAGAGTGAGTGTTAAGGTGAGATTGAGTGTTAGGGTAGCGGTTAGGGATAGGGTGAGGGTCAGTGTTAGGTTTAGGGTTACGGTGAATGTTAGCCTTAAGTTGAGGCGGAGGGTGAGGTGAGGGTTAGATTTCCTGTGTAGGTTAGGGTTAGGGTTAGGGTGAGGTTTCGGTTTAGGGTGATGTTTCGGGTGAGGGTGAGGGTTCGGGTGAGGATGAGTTTTAGGGTGTATTTGAGGGTTAGCATTAGGGTAAGGGTTAGGGTGACGGTGAGTGTTAGGATGAGCGTGAGGGTTAGGGTTAGGTTTAGATTTAGGGTGAGGATTTGTGTTAGGTTCAGGGTTAGGAAGAAGGATAGGGTGAAATTTAGGGTTAGGGTTAGGGTTAGGGTTAGGATTAGTGTGAAGGTTAGGATTAGGTTTCTGGTCAGGGTTATTTTGAGGATAAGGATTATGGAGAGTTTTAGGGTGAGGGTGAGGGTTAGTGTTAGAGTTAGTGTTCGGGTTAGGGTTATGGTGAGGTTTTTGGTTAGGGTAAGGTTTTAGGTGAGAATGAGGTTTAGAGTAAAATTTAGAGTTAGGCATAGGATTAGGGTGAGGGTTAGGGTTAGAATTAGGGTGAAGGTGAGGGTGAGGGTTAGGGTTAGGATTAGGGTTAGGGTTGGGGTTAGAATGAGGGTGAGGGTGAGGGTTAGGGTAAGGGATAGTGGTAGGGTTAGGGTGAGAATTAGGGTGAGGGTGAAGTTTAGGGTGAGTCTTAGGGTTAGGGTGAGGTTTAGGTTTAGGTTTGGGGTTAGAATTAGGCTGAGGGTGAGGTTTAGGGTTAGGATTAGTGTTAGGGTTAGGGTTAGGCTGAGGGTGAGGTTGAGGGTGAGGTTTAGTGTTACGGTGAGTGTTAGGTTTAGTGTTAGGGTTAGGATGAGTGTTAGGGTGAGTGGTAGGGTTAGGTTAGGATGAGGATGAGGGTTAGATTGAGTGTTAGGATTAGTGTGAGGTTTAGGGTTAGGGTTAAGGTTAGGGTTACGGTGATGTTAAGGGTTAGGGAGAGGGTTAGGATGAGGGTGAGGTTTAGGGTTAGGGTTAAGGTGATGGTTACGTTGAGTGTGAGTTTTAGGGTGAGTGTTAGGTTTAGGGTGAGGTTTAGGGTGAGGGTCAGGGTTAGGGTTAGGGTGAAGTTGAGGGTTAGGGTTAGGCGAAGGGTTAGGGTCAGTGTTAGGGTGAGCGTGAGGGTGAGGGATAGGGTTAGGGTTAGGGAGATTGTTAGGGTGAGGGTTAGGGTTAGGGTTAGGATTATGGTGAGGGTTATGGCGAGCGCTAGGATTAGAGTTAGTGTGAGGGTGAGGGTAAGGGTGAGGTTAAGTGTTAGGGTGAGTGTTAAGGTGAGGGTGAGGGTTAGGTTTAGTGTTAGGGGTAGGGTGAGGGTTAGGGTGATGGTTAGGTTTAGGGTGAGTGTTAGGGTGAGGGTTAGGTTTAGTGTTAAACTTAGGGTTTGAGTGATGGATATGGTAAAAGTTAGTGTTAGTGTTAGGCTTAGGGTTTGGGTGAGTGTTAGGGTTAGGGTTAGGGTCAGGCTTAGGGTAGGGTGAGGATAAGGATTAGGGTAAGGGTTAGGGTGTGGATTAGGGTGAGGGTGAGTGTTAGGGTTAGTGTGAGGGTTAGGGTTAGGCTTAGAGTTACGTTTAGGGTGATGGTGTGGGTTTGGGTGAGGGTTAAGATTAGGGTTAGCGTGAGGGCAAGGGTTAGGGTGAGGGTTAAGTTGAGTGTAAGTATTAGGGTTATGGGGAGGATAAGGATTAGGGTTAGGGTTAGTGTGAAGGTTAGGGTTAGGGTTAGGGGGAGGGTGAGGGTTAGGGGGAGGGTTAGGATGAGGTTTAGGGTTATGTTGAGGGTGAGGGTGGGGGTGAGGTTTAGGGTTACGGTTAGTGTTAGGCTGAGGGTGAGGGTGAGGCAGAGGGTTAGGTTAAGGATTAGGGTGAGTGTGAGTTTTAGGCTTAGGGTGAGGGTTAGGGTTAGGGTTAGGTTTATGGTGAGGGTGAGGGTGAGGTTGAGGGTTAGGGTTAGGGTGAGGGTTAGGGTTAGGGTTACGGTGAGTTTTAGAGTTAGGGTGATGTTTAGTTTGAAGGTGTGCTTTAGTGTGAGGGTGAGTGTTCGGGTGAGGGTGAGGGTTAGAATGTGGGTGAGGGTTAGGTTTAGGCTGAGGTTTAGGGTGATGGTGAGGGTTAGGGTGAGGTTGAGCGTTAGGGTTAGGGTTAGGTTGAGGGTTAGTGTTAGGCTGAGGGTGAAGGTGAAGGAGAGCGTTAGGTTTAGGCTTAGGGTGAGGGTGAGTTTTAGGGTTAGGGTTAGTGTTTGGCTTAGGGTGAGGGTTAGGGACAGGGTTAGGGTTAGGGTTAGCGTGAGGGTGAGGGTGAGGGATAGGGTTAGGGTGAGGGTGAGGTTGAGGATGAGGGTTAGGGTTAGGGTTAGGTTTAGGGTGATTGTGAGTGTGAGGGTTAGGGTTAGGGTTAGGGTTAACGTTAGGGTGAGGTTGAGGGTGAGAGTTAGGTTTAGGTTTAGTGTTAGGTTTAGGGTTAACCTTGGGCTGAGGGTGAGGGTGAGGGTGAGGGATAGGGTTAGGGTGAGGTTTAGGTTTAGGGTTAGGATTAGTGTTAGGGATAGGATGAGTGTTCGGGTGAGGGTGAGAGATAGGGTGTGGGTGAGGGTTAGGGTGAGGTTGAGGCTTAGGGGGACGGTGAGGGTTAGGTTTAGGATTAGGGTGAGGGTTAGTGTCAGGGTCAGGGTGAGGGATGCTCTTAAGGTGAGGGTTAGGGTTAGGGTGAGGGTTAGGGTGACGGTGATGGGTAGGGTGAGTGTCAGGGTTAGTATTAGGTTTAGGGTGAGGGTGAGCGTTTGGTTTAGGGTTAGGGTTAGGGTTAGGATTAGGGTGAAATTTAGGGATAGGGTTAGGGTTAAGGTTAGGATTAGTGTGAGGGTTAGTGTTAGGGTTAGGTTCAGGGTTATTTTTCGGATAAGGGTTAAGGTGAGTTTTAGGTTGAGGGTGAGGGTTAGAGTTAGCGTTACGGTTAGGTTGAGGGTTAGGGTGAGGTTTAAGGTCATGATTAGTATTAGGGTTAAGTTTCTGGTGAGGGTGAGGGTTAGGGTATGGTTTAGGCTTAGGGTTAGGTTTAGGGATGGGTTAGATTTGGATTAGGGTTAGAGTTAGTTTGAGGGTTAGAGTTGGGTTTGGGTTAGAATTAGGGTGAGGACGAGAGTGAGGGTTAGGTTTAGGATTAGTATTAGGGTGAGGGTGAGTGTGAGGGTTAGCATTAGGGTTATTGTTAGGCTGAGGATGAGGGTGAGGGTGAGGTTTAGGCTTAGGATTAGGGTGAGGGTGAGGGTTAGGGTTAGGGTTAGTGTTAGCTGAGGGCTAGGGTGAGGTTGACGTTTAGGGTTAGGGTTAGGGATAGGGTGAGGTATAGGGTTAGAGTAAGGGTTAGTGTGAATGTTAGGCTCAGGTGTAGGGTTAGGGTTAGCGTGAGCTTTAGGTTTAGTGTTAGTTTTAGGATTAGGGTTAGCGATTGTGTTAGGGTGAGGGTTAAGGTTAGTGTGCGGGGTAGGGTTATGGTTAGCGTTATGGTGAGGATAAGGGTTCAGGTGAGTGTAAGCGTGAGGATGAGTGTTAGCATTAGTATTAGGGTTAAGCTTAGGGTTAGGGTGAGGGGTAGGGTTAGGTTTAGGTTTAGGGTTAGGGTGAGGGTGAGGTTGAGGGTTTTTAGGGTGAGCCTTAGGGTTAGGGTGAGGGTTAAGTTTAGGATTAGTGTTAGGGTTAGGGTGAGGGTGAGGTTGAGTGTTAGGGTGAGGGTGAGGGTGAGGGTTAGGATTAGGATTAGAGTGAGTGTTAGGTTTAGGCTGAGGGTGAGTTTGATGGTGAGGGTTTGTTTTAGGGTTATTTTGAGGGTTACGGTTAGTGTGAGGGTAAGGGTGAGGGTGAGGTTAAGATTTAGGGTGAGGATTAGGGTGAGGGTGAGGGATAGGTTTAGTGTGATGGTTAGGGTTATGGTTAGGGTTAGGGTGAGGTTGAGGTTTAGGGTTAGGGTTAGGGAGAGTGTTAGTGTTAAGTTTAGGTTAAGGGTTATGGTTCAGGTTAGGGTAGGGTGAGGTTTAGGATTAGGGTAATTGTTAGTTTTAGCTTCATGTGAGGGATAGGGTTAGGGTTAAGTTTAGGGTGAGCATGAGGGAGAGGGTTAGGGTTAGGATTAGGATTAGGGTTAGGGTTAGGCTGAGGGTAAGGTTGAGGGTGGGGGTGAGGGTTAAGGTTAGGATTAGTGTTAGGGTTATGGTGATGGTTAGTTTTAGTGTGAGGGTTAGGGCTAGGGTTAGGGTTACAGTTAAGGTGTGGATAAGGGTTAGGGTGGGGATTAGGGTGAGGGTTAGGATTAGGGTTATGTTGAGGTTTAGGCTTAGTGTGAGGGTTAGGGTTAGGGTTACCATTAAGTTTAGGGTGAGGATAAAGTTTAGGGTTAGGAATCTTGTGAGCTTTAGGGTTAGGGTGAATGTGAGGATGAGGTTGAGGGTGAGGTTGAGGTTTAGGGTTAGGGTGAGGGTGAGGGTGCGGGTGAGGGTTAGGGTTAGTGTTAGGTTGAGGGTGAGTATGAGGGAGAGTGTTAGGTTTAGGATTAGCGTGAGGGTGAGGGTTAGGTTTAGGTTTAGGGTTAGGTTTAGGGTTAGGGTGAGGGTGACGGTGAGGGTGAGGAATAGGGTTAAGGTGATGGTGAGGGATAGTGTCAGGGTTCAGGTTAGGGTTAGGGTGAGTAAGAGCGTAAGGGTCAGGGTTAGGTTTAGGGTTAACCTTCGGGTGAGGGTGAGGGTGAGAGTTAGGTTTAGGGTTTGTCGTAGGTTTAGGGTTAGGCTTAGGGTGTGGGTGAGGGTGAGGGTGAGTGTTAGGGTTAGGGTGAGGGTTAGGGTTAGGGTAAGGGTTAGGGTTAGGGTGAGGGTGAGGGTTAGAGTTAGGGTTATTGTTAGGGTGAGGGTGTGGGTTAGTGTGAGAGTTAGTGTTCGGGTGAGGGTAAGGGTTAGGGTGTGTGTGAGGGTTAGCGTTAGGGTGAGGGTTAGGGTGACAGTGAGTTTTTGGGTGAGGTTGAGTGTTAGGGTTAGGGTTAGGGTTAGGGTGATGGTGAGAATTAGGGTTAGGGTTAATGTTAGGCTGAGGGTGAGGGAGATGTATAGTGTAAGGCTTAGGGTGAGGGTGAGTGTTTGGTTTAGGGTTAGTGTTAGGCTTAGGGTGAGTGTAAAGGATAGGGTTAGTGAGTTGAGGGTTAGATTTACGGTGTAGATTAGGGTTAGGGTTAGGGTGAGGGTTCGTTTAGGGTGATGTTTCGGGTGAGGGTGAGGGTGAGGGTGAGTTTTAGGGTGTGTTTGAGAGTTAGGGTTAGGGTAAGGGTTAGGGTGACAGTGAAGGTTAAGGTGAGTGTGAAATTTAGGGTTAGGGTTAGAGTTAGGGTGAGGGATTGGGTTAGGTTTCCGTTTAGGGAGAAGGTTAGGGTGAAATTTAGGGTTAAGGTTAGGATTAGTGTGAAGGTTAGGGTTAGGGTCAGGGTTATTTTGAGGATAAGGGTTAGGGATAGTTTTAGGGTGAGGGTGATGGTTAGTGTTAGAGTTAGTGTTCGGGTTAGGTTTAGGGTGAGGGTTAGGTTTAGATTTAGGTTTCAGGTGAGAATGAGGGTTAGGGTAAAGTTTAGGGTTAAGGATAGGATTAGGGTGAGGGTTAGGCTTGGGTTAGGGTTAGAGTTAGGGAGAAGGTGAAGGTGAGGGTTAGGGTTAGGATTAGGATTGGGTTAGGGTTAGAATGAAGGTGAGTGTGAGGGTTAGGGTCAGGGTTAGAGTTAGGGTTAGGGTGAGAATTAGGGTGAGGGTGAAGTTTAGGGTGAGTATTAGAGTTAGGGTGAGGTTTAGGTTTAGGGTTGGGGTTAGAATTAGGGTGAGGGTGAGGTTTTGGGTTAGGATTAGTTTTAGGGTTAGGGTTAGTATGAGGGTTAGGGTGAGGATGAGGGTTAGATTGAGGGTTAGTTGTAGGTTTATGGTGAGGGTTAGGGTTAGAGTTTAAGTTTTGGTTGAGGATTAGGGTGAGGGTTAGGGTTTGGGTTAGGGTGATGGTTAGGGTTAGTGTGAGGGTTAGGTTTAGGGTTAAGGTTAGGTTTATGGTGAAGATAAGGTTAGGGTGAGGGTTAGGATGAGGGTGAGGTTTAGGTTTAGTGTTATGGTGAGAATGAATGTTAGGGTAAAGTTTAGTGTTTGGAATAGGATTAGGGTGAGATTTAGTGTTGGGTTACGGTTAGAGTTAGGGTGAAGGTTAGGGTGAGGGTTAGGGTTAGGATTAGGGTTAGGGTTAGGGTTAGAATGTTGGTGAGGGTGAGGGTTAGGGTAATGTTTAGAGTTAGCGTTAAGGTGAGGATTAGGGTGAGCACAAGTGTTAGGGTGAGGGATAGGGTGAGGAAAAAGGTTAGGGTGAGGCTTACTGTGAGGGTGAGTGTTAGGGTTAGGGTTAGGGTAAGGGTGAGGCATAGGTTGAGGGTTAGGGTTACAGTTACGTTTAGGTTGAGGGTAAGGGTGGATTATGTTTGAGTTAGGGTTTCAGTTAAGGTCAGGGTGAGCGTTAGGGATAGGGTGAGGGTTAGGGTTAGGGTGATTGTTAGGTTTAGGGTTAGGGATAGGATTAGGTTGAGGGTTAAGGTTAGTTTTAGGGTTAGGGTTAGAGTTAGAGTGAGGGTGAGGGTGAGGGTTAGTGTTAGGGTTAACGATAGGGTCAGCGTGAGGGTGAGAGTTAGGTTTAGGGTTAGTGGTAGGTTTAGGGATAGGCTTAGGGAGAGGGTGAGGGTGAGGGTGAGGATTGATGTTTGGGAGAGGGTTTTGGTTAGGGTTAGGGTGAGGGTTAGAGTTAGGGTGATGTTTAGGGTGAGGGTGTTGGTTAGTTTGAGGGTGAGGTGAGGGTTAGATTTCCGGTGAGGGTTAGGGTTAAGGTTAGGTTTAGAGTGATGTTTTGGGTGAGGATGAGGCTTTGGGTTAGGGTGAGTTTTAGGGTGTGGGTGAGGTTTAGTTTTAGGGTCAGGGTTAGGGTGACGGTGAGGGTTAGGGTGTCGTGAGGGTTAGGGTTAGGGTTAGAGTGAGGGTGAGGGTTTGGGATAGGTTGAGGGTTAGGGTGATGGTTAGGGTGAAATTTAGGGTTAGGGTTTGGGTTAGTGTGAAGTTTATGGTTAGTTTTAGGGTGAGGGTAGGTTGAGGGGTAGGGTTAGGGTGAGGTTTAAGGTTAGGGTGAGTGTGAGGGTTAGGGGTAGGGTTAGGGTTATGGTGAGGTTTAGCGTGAGGGTTAGGGTTAGGGTTAGGTTGAGGGTGAGGGTTAGCGTGAGGTTAAGGGTTAGGGTTCATGTTAGGGTGAGGGTGAGGGTTAGATTTAGTGTTAGGGTTAGGTTTAAGGTTAGAGTTAGGGTGATGGTTATGGTGAGGGTTAGGTTTAGTGTTAGGCTTGGGTTTGGGTGAGGTTAAGGGTAAGTTTTAGGGTTAGCGTTAGGCTTAGTGTTTGGGTGAGTGTTAGGTTTAGGGTTAGGGTTAGGCTTTGGGTAGGGTGAGGATAAGGTTTAGGGTAAGGGATAGGGTCAGTGTGGGGGTTGGTTTTAGGTTTTAGGTTAGGGTTAGGGTTAGGATTAGGGTTATGGATAGGGTGAGGGTTAGTGTGAGGTTTAGCTTTGTGTTAAGGTTAGGGTTAGGGTGAGTGTTAGGGTTAGTATGAGGGTTAGGGTTAGGGTTAGGTTTTGCGTTAGGGTGAGGGAAGGGTTAGGGTGAGGGTTAGGGTGATGGTGAGGTTTAGGCTCAGGGTTAGGTTATGGATTAGGTTCAGTTTGAGGGTGAGGTTTAGGTTAGGGTGAGGGTTAGGCTGAGGGGTAGGGTTAGAGATAGGGTTAGGGTGAGGGTGAGGATGAGGGTGAGGGTTAGGGTTAAGTTTAGTGTGAGGCTGAGGGCGAGGTTTAGTGTTAGGGTTAGTGTTAAGCTGAGGGTGAGGGTTAGGGAGAGGGTTAGGGATAGTCTTATGGTGAGGGTGAGATTTAGGTTTAGACTTAGGGTTAGGCTTAGGGTGAAGTTAAGGCTTAGGGTTAAGATTAGCTTTAGGTATAGGGTGAGGGTGAAGGTGATGGGTAGGGTTAGGGTGAGGATGAGGTTTAGGTTTAGGGTTAGGTTTAGGGTGATTCTGAGGGTGAGGGGTTGTGTGAGGGTTAGGGTTAGCGTTAGGGTGAAGGTGAGGGAGAGAGTTAGGTTTAGGGTTAGTGTTAGGTTTAGGGTTAGGCTTAGGGTGAGGGATAGGGTAAGGGTGAGGGTGAGGGTGAGGGTTAGGTTTAGGGTGATTCTGGGGGTGAGGTTGAGGGTTAGGGTTAGGTTGATTTTTATGGTTAGGGTTAGGTTTAGGGAGAGGTTTAGGGTTATGGTTAGGGTTAGGGTGAGGGTGAAGTTTAGGCTTAGGTTGAGGTTGAGTGTGAGGGTGAGGGTTAGGTTTAGGGTGAGGGTAAGGGTCAGGATTAGGGTGAGGGTTCGGTTTAGGGTGATGTTTCGGGTGAGGGTGAGGGTCAGGGTTCGGTTGAGGGTGATGTTTAGGCTGTGGTCGATGGTTAGGGTGATGGTGAGTGTTATGGTGACCATGAGGATTAGGGTGAGGGTGAGGGTTAGGGTTAGGTTTAGGGTGATTCTGGGGGTGAGGTTGAGGGTTAGGGTTAGGTTGAGTTTTAGGGTTAGGGTTAGGTTTAGGGTGAGGTTTAGGGTTATGGTTAGGGTTAGGGTTAGGGTGAGGGTTAAGCTTAGGGTGAGGTTGAGTGTGAGGGTGAGGGTTAGGTTTAGGGTGAGGGTAAGGTTTAGGGTTAGGGTGCGGGTTCGGTTTAGGGTGATGTTTCTGGTGAAGGTGAGGGTTCGGGTTCGGTTGAGGGTGATGTTTAGGGTGTGGTTGAGGGTTATGGTGAGGGTGAGGGTTAGGGTTAGGTTTAGGGTTAGGGAGAGGGTTTGGGTTAGGGTTAGGCTTAAGGTGAGGTTTAGGATGAAATTTAGGGTTATGGTTAGGGTTAGGATTAGTGTAAGGGTGAGGTTTAGTGTTAGCATTAGCCTTAGGGTGAGTTTTAAGCTGAGGGTTAGGTTTAGGTTTCGGGTGAGGGTGTGGGTTAGGGTAAGGTTTAGGGTTAGGGTTATGGTTAGGGTCAGGGTTAGGGTTAGGAAGAGGATTATGGTTAAGATTAGGGTTTTTTTCAGGGTTAGTGTAAGGGTGAGGGTGAGGGGGAGGGGGAGGGTTAGGGTTAGGGTTAGGTTTAGGGTGAGGGTGAGAGTGAGGGTTAGGGTTAGGATTAGGATTAAAGTTAGGCTTAGGCTGATGGTAAGCTTGAGCGTGAGAGTTAGGTTTTTTGTTAGGGTTAAGGTTATTGTTAGGGTTTGAGTAGGGATAGGATTAGGGTGAGGGTTAGGGTGAGGGTAAGCCTTAGGGTGTGTTTTAGGGTGAGGATGAGGATTAGGATTAGGGCTAGGGTTAGGGTGAAGACTAGGGTGAGGGTTAGGGTTAGGGTTTGGGTTATTTTTAAGGTGAGGGTTAGGATGAGGGTTAGGGTGAAGGTTAGGTTGAGGGTTAGGTTTAGGGTTAGTTTGAGGGTTAGGGTGAGGGTGAAGGTGAGGGTGAGGGTGAGCGTTACGGGTAGGTTTAGGTTTAGGGTGAGAGTTAGGGTTAGGAATAGGTTAGGGTTAGGCAGAGGGTGAGGGTGAAGGTGAGTTTTAGGTTTAGGGTAAGTGTTAGTGTTAGGGTTAGGGTGAGGATTAGGTTGAGGTTGAAGGTAAGGTTGAGGGTTAGGGTTAAGGTGAGGTTTAGGTTTCGGGTTAGGGTAAGGGTTAGGGTTAGGGTGATGTTTAGGGTGAGTGTGAGGGATAGGGTGAGGGTGAGGTTTTGGTTGAGGGTGAGGGTTAGGGTGTGGATGAGTGTTAGGGTTAGGGTGAGGGTTAAGGTGATGCTGAGGGTTAGGGTGAGGGTTTTTATTACGGTTAGGGTGAAGGTTTGTTTTACAGTTCGTGTTAGGGTGAGGGTTAGGGTGAGGGGCATGGTTGGTTTTAGCGTGAGGGTTAGGAGTAGTGTGAGAGTTAGGGTTTTGGTTAGGGTTCTTGTGAGTTTAAGTGTTAGGGTGAGGTTTAGCGTGAGGGTGAGGGTTTGGGTTAGCATTAGGATTAGGTTGAGGGTTAGGGTGAGTGTTAGGGTTAGGATTATGCTTAGGTTAAGGGTGAGGGTTAGGGTTAGGGTTAGGGTTACGGTGAGGGTGAGGGTGATGGTGTGCATTAGGGGTATGGTTAGGGTTAGAATTAGTGTGAGGGTGAGTGTGAGTATTAGGGTTCAGGTTAGGGTTAGGCTGAGGGTGAGGTTGAGGTTGAGGTTTATGGTTAGTGTTAGGGTGAAAGGTCGGGTTAGGGTTAGGGTGAGGATGCGGGTGAGGGTGAGGTTTAGAGTTAGGTTTATTGTGAGGGTTAGGGTTAGGGTTAGGTTTACGCTGAGGATTAGGGTGCAGGGTAGGTTTAGAGGTAGGGTTTGGATTAGGGATAGTGTGAGGTTTAGGGTTACGGTGAGGGTAAAGTTAAGATGAGGGTGAGGATGAGTATGAGGTTTAGGGTTAGGCTTAGGGTGAGGGTTATGTAGTGAGTGAGGGTGAGGGTTAGGGTGAGTTTTAGGGTGTGGATTAGTGTTAGGGTTAGGGTTAGGGTGAGGGTTAGGGTTAGGGGGAGGGTAAGGGGAGGGGGAGGGTTAGGGTTAGTGTTAGGGTTAGTGTGAGGGTTAGGGTTAGGGTTAGGCTTAGTGTTAGGGTTAGGGTTAGGGTGAGGTTTAGGGTTAGGCTGAGGGTGAGGGTGAGGGTGATTGTAATGGTTAGATTTAGTGTTACGGTTAGTGATAGGGTTAGGGTTAGGTTTAGGTTGAGGGTTAGGGTGAGGGTTAGGGTTATTGTTAGGCTTAGGGTTTGCGTGAGTGTTATGTTTAGGGTGAGGGTTAGTGTTAGGCTAGGGTTAGGGTAAGGGTTAGGGTGAGGTTTAGGTTTAGGTTTAGGGTGAAGGATAGGTTTAGTGTGAGGGAATGAGTTTGGGTTAGGGTTACGTTTAGGGTGAGAGTAATGGTTAGCTTGAAGCTTAGGGTTAGAGTGAGGTTTATGGTTAGGGTGAGTGTTAGGGTGAGGGTTAGTGTGAGGGTTAGGTTTAGGGTTAGTGTGAGGAATAGTGTGAGGGTGAGGATTAGGGTTAGGGTTAGTGTTAGGGTGAGGGTTAAGTTGAGGGTTAGGGTTAATGTTAGGGTTAGGTTTAGGGTGAGTGTTAAGGTTAGGGTTAGTTTTATGTTGAGGGTGAGGGTTATGGTGAGGATTAGAGTTAGGGTTATGTTTAGGCTGAGTGTGAGAGTGAGGGTTATGGTTAGAGTTAGAGTTAGGGTTAGGGTGAGGACTAGGGTGAGCGTGAAGCTTAGGGTGAGGGTGAGGGTTAGGGGGTGAGGGTTAGGGTTAGGGTGAGGATTAGGTTTAGGATTAAGGTGAGGCTAATGGTTAGGATGATGTTTAGGGTGAGGATGAGGGTTGGGTTGAGGGTGAATGTTAGGGTGTGGGTGAGGGTTAAGTTTAGGGTGAGGGTTAAGGTGACAGTGAGGGTTAGGCTGTGGGTGAGGATTTAGGTTAGGGTTAGGGTCAGGGTTACAGTTAGGGTTAGTGTTACTGTGAGGGTTAGGGTAAGGTCTAGGATTGGGGTTAGGGTGAGTGTTAGGATTAGTGTGAGTGTGGGGGTTAGGTTTAGTGTGAGGGTTGGGGTTAGCGTTAGCAATAGGGTGAGTGTTACGGTTAAGTTTAGGTTTAGAGTTAGGGTGAGCCTGAGGGTGAGGTTTAGGGTTAGGATTAGTGTTAGGGTTAGGTTTAGGCTGAGGGTGAGGGTGAAGGTGAGGGTTAATGTTAGGGTGAGGGTGACGGTTAGGGTGAGTGTTAGGGTTAGTGTTAGTTTTAGTGTGAGGGTTAGTGTGAGGGTAAGAGTAAGGTTTAGGGTTAGGGATAGGGTGAGGTTTAGGGTTAGAGTTAGGGTTAGCATGAGGTTTAATCTGAGAGAAAATCTTAGGGTTAGCGTGAGGGTTAGGTTTAGTGTGAGGTTTATGGTTAGTATTAGGGTTAGGGTTAGGGTGAGGGTTAGATTTAGTGTGAGGGTTAGTGTTAGGGTTAGGGTTAGGGTGAGGGTGAGGGTTGAGGTGAGGGTTAGTGTTAGGGTTAGGTTTAGTGTGAGGGGTAGGTTTTGAGTTATAGTGAGTGTTAGGGTTAGTGTGAGGGTTAGGGTTACCGTGAGGTTAAGTGTAAGGGTGAGGGTTAGGATAAGGTTAAGTGTTAGGGTTAGGTTTAGGGTTAGGTGGAGGGGTAGGGTTAGGGTTATGGTTAGGGTAGGGTCAGGGTTAGGGTGAGCTTTAGGGTTACTGTTAGGGTTAGGGTTACTGTGAGTTTTAGGGTTAGTGTGAGGATTAGGGTTAGTGTTAGGTTTACGGTTAGGGTGAGGGTAAGGGTCAGGGTGGCTGTTAGTGTTAGGATGAGGTTGAGAGTGAGGGTGAGTTTTAGGGTTACGTTTAGTTTTAGTGTGAGTGTTAGGGTTAGGGTTAGCGTTAGGATGAGGGGTAGGGATATGGTTATGTTGAGGGTGAGGGTGAGGCTGAAGTTTAAGTTTAGGTTTAGGGTGAGGGTTAGGGTTAGGGTTACGTTGAGGGTGAGGTTTAAGGTTAGGATTAGGATGAAGTTTAGGGTGAGGGGTAGTGTTAGGGTTAGTGTGAGGGTTAGCGTTAGTGTGAGGATTAGTGTTAGTGTTAAGGTTAGGCTTATGGTGGGGGGAAGGTTAAGGGTGAGGGTTAGGATGAGGTTTAGGGATAGGGTTAGGGTGAGTGTTAGGGTTAAGGTAAGTGTTAGGATGAGGGTGAGGGTTAGGTTGAGGGTGAGGGTGAGGGTTTCGCTTATGTAAGAGTTAGGGTTATGGTTAGGGTGAGGATTAGGGTGAGTTTGAGGGTTAGAGGGAGGGTTAGGGTTAGGGTGAGGGTTAGGGTTAGGTTTAGGGTGAGGGTTATGTTTAGGGTGATGTTTTGGGTGAGGGTGAGGGTTACTGTGAGTTGAGGGTTCTTGTGAGGTTTCGTGTTAGGGTGAAGTTAAGGGTTTGCGTGAGGGTGAGGGTTAGGGTTACGGTGAGTGTGACCGTGAGATTGAGGGTGAGGGTGAGGGTTAGGGTGAGGTTTCTGGTTACGGTTAGGTTTAGCCTTAGGGTGAGGCCTAGGGTGAGGGTGAGGGTTAGAGTGAAGGTGACGGTTAGGGTTAGGGTGAGGGTTAGAGTTAGAGTGAGGATAAGTTTTAGGGTGAGCGTTAGGGTTAGTGTTAGTGTAAGTTTTAGGGTGAGTTTGAGGGTGAGGAATAGCGTTAGGGTGAGTGTTAGGCTGAGCAGTAGGGTTAGGGTGAGGTTTATGGTGAGGATTAGTGTTAGGGTTAGGGTAAGGGTAAGGGTTAGGGTTAGGGTGAGGTTTAGGGTGATGTTAAGGTTAGGGTTAGGGTTCTGGTTAGGGTGAGGGTTTTGGTTAGGGTGAGGGTAAGGGTTAGGTTGAGGGTGAGGGTTAGGGTTAGGTTTAGGGTTAGGCATAGGGTGAGGCCTAAGGTGAGGGTTAGTGTTAGGGTGAGGGTTACCGTGAGGGTGAGGATTAGGGTGAGGGTGAGTGTTATGGTTAGGGTTAGGGATAGGGTGAGTATTAGGTTAAGGTTAAGGTAAGGATGAGGGTTAGTGTGAGTGGTAGGGTTAGAGTTAGGGTGAGGTTGAGGGTTAGGGTTAGAGTCAGGGTTAGGTTGAGGGTGAGAGTTAGGGTGAGGATAAGTTTTAGGGTGAGCGTTACGGTTAGGGTTAGTGTAAGTTTTATGGTGAGTTTGAGGGTGAGGAATAGCGTTAGCGTGAGTGTTAGGCTGAGCAGTAGGGTTAGGGTGAGGTTTATGGTGAGGGGTAGTCTTAGGGTTAGGGTGAGGTTAAGGGTTATGGTTAGGGTGAGGGTGAGGGTTAGGATGAGGGTAAGGGTTAGGTTGAGGGTGAGTGTTAGGGTTCAGATTAGGGATAGGCTTAGGGTGAGTTCTAAGGTGAGGGTTAGGTTTAGGGTGAGGGTTACCGTGAGGGTGAGGATTAGGGTGAGGTTAAGGGTTATGGTTAGGTTTAGGGTTAGGGTGAGTATTAGGGTTAAGGTTAAGGTTAGGATGAGGTTTAGTGTGTGTGGTAGGGTTAGGGTTAGGGTGAGGTTGAGGGTTAGGGTTAGAGTTAGGTTTAGATTGAGGGCTAGGTTGAGGTTTAGAGTTAGGGTGAGGGTGAAGTTAGGGTTAGGTTTAGGGTGAGGGTTACGGTTAGCGTTAGAATTAGAGTTAGAGTTAGGTTGAGGGTGAGGTTAAGGAATAGGTTTAGGATTAGGGTTAAGGTAAGGGTGAGGGTTAGAGTGATGTTAAGGGTTAGGCTTAGGTTTAGGCTGAGGGTGAGGGTTAGGATGAATTTTAGGGTTAGGGTTAGGTTTATGGTGAGGGGTAGGGTGAGGGTTAGGTTTAGGCTTAGATTTAGGGTAAGGGTTAGGGTGAGGTTAAGTGTTAGGGTGAGGGTTAGGGTTAGGGTGAGGGTGAGGATGAGGGTCAGGATGAAATTTAGGGTTAGGATTAGGTTTAGATTTAGGGATAGGCTGAGTGTGAGGGTTAGTGTGAGGGTGAGGGTTAGGCATAGGGATAGGCTGAGGTTGAGGGTGAGTGTGATGTTGAGGGTTAGGGTGAGAGTGAGGGTGAGGGTGAGGGTTTGGGTTAGGTAAGGATTATGGTTATGTTTAGGGTGAGTAATAGGCTGAGTTTGAAATTTAGGGGGAGGGTTAGGATTAGGGTGAGGGTTGGGGTTAGGGTTAGTTTGATGGTTAGGGTTTTGGTGAAGTTTTGGGTGAAGTTGAGGGTTACATTGAGTTGATGGTTCGGGTGAGGGTGAGGGTTAGGGTGAAGATGAGGGTTTGGGTTAGGGTTAGTGTGAGGATTAGGTTGAGGTTAAGGGTTAGTGTGAGGGTGAGGGTTAGGGATCGTGCTAGGGTTAAGGTGAGGGTTAGGCTGAGGGTTAGGGTTAGATTAGCATAAGTGATTGGGTGACGGTGAGGTTTAGGTTTAGGGTTAGGGTGAGTGTTAGGGTTACGATAAGGGTTAGGATGAGGGTAAGGGTTAGGGTGAGGGTGAGGGTGAGGGTTTCGCTTAGGTAAGATTAGGGTTATGTTTAGGGTGAGGATTAGGGTGAGTTTGAGGGTTAGAGGGAGGGTTAGCTTTAGGGTTAGGGTGAGGGTGAGGGTTAGGTTTAGGGTGATGTTTTGGGTGATGGTGAGGGTTACCGTGAGGTGACGGTTCATGTGAGGGTTCAGGTTAGGTTGAAGGTTAGAGGTAGGGTGAGTGTGAGGGTTAGGGTTATCGTGAGGGTTAGGGTGAGGGAAAGTGTTAGTGTGAGGGTGATGGTTAGGGTTAGGGTGAGCGTGAGGGTAAGTGTGAGGGTTTCATTTAGGTAAGGGTTAATGTTACGTTTATCGTGAGGGCTAGGTTGAGGGTGAGATTTATGGTGAGGATGATGGTGATTTTGAGGGTTAGGGTGTGGGTGAGCATTAGGGTTAGGGTGAGGGTTAGGTCGACCTTGAGTGTTAGTGTGAGGGTTAGCGTTAGTGTGAGGATTAGTGTTAGTGTTAAGGTTAGGCTTATGGTGGGGGGAAGGTTAAGGGTGAGGGTTAGGATGAGGTTTAGGGTTAGGGTTAGTGTAAGTTTTAGGGTGAGTTTGAGGGTGAGGAATAGGGTTAAGGTGAGTGTTAAGCTGAGCAGTAGGGTTAGGGCGAGGGTTAGGGTGAGGTTTAGTGTTAGGGTTAGGGTGAGGGTAAGGGTTAGGGTTAGGGTGAGGGTTAGGGTGATGTTTAAGGTTAGGGTTAGCGATAGGGTTAGGGTGAGGGTGAGGGTTAGGGTGAGGGTAAGTGTTAGGTTGAGGGTTAGGCTTAGAGTGAGGCCTAAGGTGAGGGTTAGGGTTATGGTTAGGGTTACTGTGAGGGTGAGGATTCGGGTGAGGATGAGTGTTATGGTTAGGGTTAGGGTTAGGGTGAGTATTAGGGTTAAGGTTAAAGTTAGGATGAGGGTTAGGGTGAGGGTTAGGTTTATGGGTAGGGTGAGGTTGAGGGTTAGGTTAGAGTTTGGGTTAGGTTGAGGGATAGGTTGAGGTTTAGAGTTTGGTTGAGGGTGAAGGTTAGGGTTAGGTTTAGGGTGAGGGTTAGGGTTAGGGTTAGATTTAGTGTTAGGATTATGTTCAGGGTGAGGGTAAGGAATAGGTTTAGGATTAGGGTTAAGTTTAGGGTGAGGGTTAGAGTGATGTTTAGGGTTAGGTTTAGTGTTAGGGTGAGGATGAGGGTTATGTTGAGGGTAAGGGTGAGGGTGAATTTTAGGGTGATTGTTAGGGCTAGTGTTAGGGTTTGAATGAGGTGCAGGGTGAGGTTTAGGTTTAGGGGTGGTGTGAGAGTTGGGGTTAGTGTGAGGATACGTTTTAGGGTGAGGGTTAGGGTAAGATTTAGGGTTAGGATTAGGATGAGGGTGAGAGTTAGGGTAAGGGTTAGGGCTAGGTTGAGGATGAGGGTGAGGGTTAGGGTGAGGGTCAGAGTGGGGTTAATTTTAGGGTGATTGTGAGGGTGAGGGTTAGGGTTAGGGTAAGGGTTAGTGTAAGGGGGAGTGTGAGGGTGAGAGTTAGGTTCAGGGTTATTGTGAGGGTTAAGGTGAGGGTAAGTTTCAGGGTGAGGTTTAGGGTGTGTGTTACGGGGAGAATGAGGGTTAGGGTGAGGTTTTGGGTTAGAATGAGTGTTAGGGTTCTGGTTAGGCTGAGAGTCAGGGTTAGGGTGATATTTAGGGTGAAGGTGAGCGTTAGGGTGAGAGTGAGAGTTCGGGTGAAGATGAGGGTTAGGGTGTGGGTGAGAGATAGGGTTAGGGTGAGGGTTAGGTTGAGAATGAGGGTTAGTATGAGGGTGAGGGTTAGGGTGAGGGTTAGCATTAGGGTTAGGGTTAGGGTTAGTGTGAGGTGTAGGGTTAGGGTTATGGTGAGGGTTATGTTTAGGGTGAGGGTTTGTGTTAGTGTGAGGTTTAGGGTTAGGGTTAGGGTGAGGGTTAGTCTGATGGTGAGTGTGAGGGTTAGGGTAAGAGTTAGGGTTAGGGTTAGGGTGAAGGTGAGGGTGAGGGTGAGGTTGATGGTTAGGGTTAGGTTTAGGATTATGTTGAGGGTGAGGGTTAAGGTTCGAGTTAGGGTTAGGCTAAGGGTTAGGGTTAGGGTTAGGTTTAGTGTTAGAGTTAGGGTCAGGGTGCGGGTGAGTGTGAGGGATAGGTTTAGGGTGAGGGTGAGGGATAGGGTGAGGGTTAGGGTTAGGGTTAGGGTGAGGTTGAGGGTGAACACTAGGGTTACCGTTAGGGTTAAGGTTCGGATGAGGGTGAGAGTGAGAGTTACGTTTAGGGTTAGTCTTAGGATTAGGTTTAGGCTTAAGGTGAGGGTGAGGTTGAGGCTTAGGATAAGGGTGAGGGTTAGAGTTAGGTTTAGGGTGAAGGTTAGACTTAGGATGATGTTTAGGGTGAGTGTGGGGGTTAAAGTGACGGTGAGTGTTCAGGAAATGGTATGGGATAGGGTGTGGATGAGAAATAGCGTTAGCGTTAGGGTTAGGGTTTGGGTTAGGGTTAGGGTGAGGGTGAGTGTGAGGATTTGGGTTAGGGTTAGTGTTAAGCTGAGGGTGAGGGTGAGGGAGAGGGATAGGGTTAGGTTTAGGCTTAGGGTGAGGGTTAGGTTTAGGGTTAGGGTGAGGGTGAGGATTAGGGTGAGGCTTAGAGTGGGGTTAGTTTTAGGGTGATTGTGAGGGTGAGGGTGAGGGTTAGGGTAAGGGGTAGTGTAAGGGTGAGGGTGAGGGTGAGAGTTAGGTTTAGGGTTAGTGTGAGGTTTAGGGTGAGGGTAAGTGTTAGAGTGAGGGTTAGGGTGTGGGTTAGCGTGAGAATGAGGGTTAGGGTGAGATTTTGTGTTAGAGTGAGTGTTAGCGTTCGGGTTAGGCTGAGAGTTAGGATTTGGGTGATGTTTAGGGTGAGCGTGAGCGTTAGCATGAGAGTGAGCGTTCGGGTGAAGATGAGGGTTAGGGTGTGGGTGAGGGTTAGGGTTAGGGTGAGGGTTAGGTTGAGAATGAGGGTTAGTGTGAGGGTGAGGGTTAGGGTGAGGGTTAGCGTTAGGGTTAGGGTTACGGTGAGGGGTAGGGTTAGGGTTATGGTGAGGGTTAGGTTTCGGATGAGGGTTAGGGTTATTGTGAGGGTTAATGTTAGGGTGAGCGTGAGGGTAATTATTAGGCTGAGGGTTAGGTTGAGGGGGATGGTTAGGATTAGGGTTAACGTTAGGGTTAGGTCTAGGGTGAGTGTTAGGCTTAGGATGAGTGTTAGGGTGAGGGTTATGGTTCGGGTTAGTTTGAGGGTTAGGGTTAGGGTTAGGGTAAGGGTTAGGGTGAGGGTGAAGGTGAGGGTTAGGGTTAGGGTTAGGGTGAGGGTGAGGGTTAGGGTTAGTGTTAGGTTTAGGCTTACGGTGAGTGTGAAGATGAGAGTTAGGATTAGGGTTAGTGTTAGGGTGAGGATTAGGGTGAGGGTGAAATTTAGGGTGAGGGTTAGGGTTAGTGTAAGGTTTAGGTTTAGGATTAGGGTGAGGGTTAGAGTTAGGGTGATGTGTAGGGTGAGGGTAAGTGTTAGGGTTAGGGTGAGGGTTAGGGTGAGGGTGAGGGTGAGCATGAGGGTTTCGGTTAGGGAAGGGATAGGGTTAGGGTTAGGGTTAGGGTTAGGGACAGGTTGAGTGTTAGCGTGAGGGGAAGGGTTATTGTTAGGGTGAGGTTTAGGGTTAGTGTGAGGGTTAGATTTAGGAATAGGTTTAGGATTACAGTGAGGGTAAGGGTTAGGGTCAGTGTTATGATGAGGGTGAGGTTTAGATTAGCGTTAGGGTTAGAGGGAAGGTTAGGGTGAGGATTAGGTTTGGTTTAGGGTGAGTGTTAGCATTAGGGTTAGGGTTAGGGTTAAGGTGAGTGTTAGGTTTAGGGTTAGGGTTAGGGTGAGTGTGAGGGTGAGGTTTAGGGTTAGTTTTAGAGTGAGGGTGAGCGTGAGGGCTAGGCTTAGGATTAGTTTTTGGGTTAGTGTTAGGCTTAGGCTTAGGAAAAGGGTGAGGGTTAGGGTTAGGGTGAAGTTTAGGGTTAGGGTTAGGGTGAGGGTGAGGGTTAGGTTTAGGGTTAGGGTTAAGGTTAGGTTTAGAGTTAGGTTGAGGTCTAGGGTTAGGATGACGGTGAGATTTTGGGTGAGGGTTAGGTTTTGGGTGAGTCTTAGGGTTAGGGTGAGCGTTAGGTTGTGGGTGAGTCTTAGGGTTAGGGTGAGGTTTAGAGTTGCGGTGAGGGTTAGGGCGAGGGTTTGGGTTAGAGTTTGTGTTTGTGTGAGGGTTAGGGTGAGGGGTATTGTTAGGGTTATGGATAGGGTGAAGGCGGGTTTTAGGTTGAGTGTGAGGGTGAGGGTTTAGTTTAGGAAAATTTTATGGTTAGGTTTAGGATGAGGAATAGGTTGACGATGAGGGCTAGGGTTAGGGTTTGGTTCAGGGTGAGGGTTAGGGTTAGGGTAAAGGTTAGGGTGAGCATTAGGGTGAGTGTAAAGGTTAGGATGAGGGTTAGGTTTAGAGTTAGGGTTAAGTTTTGGGTGAGTGTTAGGGTTAGGGTTAGGGTTATGTTTAGGGTTAGGGTGAAGGTTAGTGTGAGGGTTAGGTTTAGTGTGAGGGTTAGGTTTTGGGTGAGTGTTTGGGATAGGTGTGAGAGTTAGGTTTAGGGTTAGGGTTAGGTTAGGGTGAATGTAAGGTTTAGGGTGGGAGTAAGGGTTAGGTTGAGGGTGAGGTTGAGGGTGTTAGGGCTTCGTTTAGGGTTAGGGTGAGTGTCAGGGTTAGGGTTAGGGTTAGGATGAGGGTTAGGGTGAGGGTTAGGGTTAGGGTCAGTGTTAGGGTGAGGGCTAGGGTGAGGGTGAGTGTGAGGGTTAGTGTTAGTTATAGTGTGAGGCTTAAGATTACGGTTTGGGTTAGGGTGAGGCTTAGGTTGAGGGGTAGGATTAGGGTTATTGTGAGGATTACATTTAGTGTGAGGGTTAGTGTTAGGTTTAGGGTTAGGGTGAGGGTTAGGTTTAGTGTAAGGGTTTCGGTTAGGGATAGGGTTAGGTTTAGGTTTAGGCTGACGTTTAAGGTGAGTGTTAGGGTGAGGGTTAGGGTTACGGTTAGGTTAAGGGTGAGGGTTAAGGTGAGTGTTAAGGTTAGGTTAGGGTGAGGGTTAATGTGAGGGTAAGTGTTACGGTGAGGGTTTGGGTTCGGGTGAGGGTTAGGTTTAGGGTGAGGGTTAGGGTTAGGGTTAGGCTTAGGCTTAGGCTTAGAGGGAGGGTGATGGTGAGGGTTAGGGTTAGGGTTAGCTTGAGGTTTAGGGTTAGTTTGAGGGTAAGTGTGAGGTTGAGTGTATGGTTTAGGGTGAGGATTAGGGTGAGGGTGAGGGTGAGGGTTAGGGTTAGGGTTAATGTGAGTGTTAGGGTAAGGGTGAGGGTTAGGTTTAGTGTGAGGTTTAGGGTTAGAGTTAGGTTTAGGTTGAGGGTGCGGATTAGAGTTAGGGTTAGTGTGAGGGTTACGGTTAGTGTTGGGGTTAGTTTGAGGGTTAGGGTCAGGTTTAGGGTTAGCGTTAGATTTAGGGTTAATATTAGGGATATGGTTATTGTTAGCTTTAGAGTTAAGATGAGGGTTAGGGTTAGGGTTAGGGTTAGGGTGAGCCTGAGGTCGAGGGCTAGGGTTAGGATTAGTGTTAGGGTTAGGATTAGGGTGAAGGTAAGTTTGAGTGTGGGGATGAGGGTTACTGATAGGGTTAGTGTTAGGGATAGGTTTAGGGTGAGGGTGAGGGTTAATGTTAAGTTTAGGGTGAGGGTTAGGGTGAGGGTGAGGGTTAGGATTAGGGTTAGTGTTAGGATGATGGTGAGAGTGAGTTTGAGGGTTAGGGTGAGGTTGAGGGTTAAAGTTAGGGTTAGGATTAGGGTCAGTGTTAGGGTTAGGCTGAGGGTGAGGTTGATGGTGAGGTTTAGGTTACGGGATAGGTTGAGCGTTGGGCTTAGTGTGAGTGTAAGGGTGAGGGTGAGGGTGAAGGTTAGTGTTAGGGTTAGGGTGAGGGTGAGGGTTAGGGTAAATATGAGGGATAAATTTAGTGTGAGGGTTAGGGTTAGGGTAAGAGTTAGGGTGAGGGTGAGGATTAGGGTTAGGGTGAGGGTGAGGGTTATGTTTAGGTTTATGGTTAGGGTCAGGTTTAGGTTTAGTGTTAAGGTGAGGGTTAGGATGTGGGCGAAGGTTAGGGTTAGGGTGAGGTTTAGGGTGACTGTGAGGGTTAGGGTGAGTGGTTGGGTTAGGGTTATGTTTAGGGTGAGAGTTAGGGTTAATGTTCGTGTCAGGGTGAGTGTTAGGGTGAGGGATATGGTTAGGGTTAGGGTGAGGGTTAGGATTAGTGTGAGGGTTAGGGTTAGTGTTACGGTGAGAGTAAAGTTTAGAGTGAGATTTAGGGTGAGTGTGAGGTTTTGGGTTAGCGTTAGTGTTAGGTTGAGGGTTTGGATGAAGGTTAGGGTTAGAGGTATGGTTAGGGTGACGGAGAGGGTTAGGGTTTTGTTTAGGTTTAGGGTGAGGGTTAGGGTGAGGGTGATGGTTTGGGCGAGGTTAACGGTTAGGATGAGTTTTAGCATGAGGGTGAGATTTAGGTTTAGGGTTAGGTTTAGGGTGAGGGGTAGGGCAATGGTTATAGTTAGAGTTAAGTTTAGTTTTAGGGTGAGGGTTAGGGTTAGTGTTAGGTTTACAGTTAGGTGAGTATTAGGGTTAAGGTGAGAGTTAGGTATAGGGTTAGGGTTAGAGTAGGGTGAAGGTTAGGATGAAGGTTAGGGTTATGGTTAGGGTGTGGGTGAGGGTGAGGTTTTCGGTTATCTTTATGGTTAGCTTGAGGGTTAGGATGAATGGTTAGGGTTAGGTTATAGTTAGGGTGAGGGTGAGATTTAGGGTTTGGGTTAGGTTTATGGTGACGGTTAGGGTGCGGGTGATCGTTAGGGCGAGGATAACGGTTAGGGTGAGTGTTAGGGTGAGGGTGAGATTTAGGGTTAGGGTTAGGGTTAGGGTGAGGGGTAGGTTGATGGTTACAGTTAGGGTTAGGGTTATTTTTAGGGTGAGGGTTAGGGCTAGTGTTAGATTTACTGTTAAGGTGAGTTTTAGGGTTATAGTGAGGGTTAGGGTTATGTTTTGGGTAGGGTAGGGTGAGGGTATGGGGTAGGGTAAGGATTAGGTTTAGGCTGAGGGTGAGGTTGAGGATTAGGGTTAGTGTTAGAGTTACGATGAGTGTTAGGGTTAGGGTTAGGGTTAGGATGAGGGTTAGGGTGAGGTGTAGGGTTAGGGTTAGGTTGAGGTTGAGGGTGAGGGTGAAGTTTAGGGTTAGGGTTAGGATTAGGGAGAGGGTTAGGGTGAGGGTGAGATTTAGGAGTAGGTTTAGGGTGAGGGTAAGGGTGAGGGTTAGGTTTAGGGTTAGGGTTAGGAAGAGGGTGAGGGTTAGGGTGAGGGTAAGTGTTAGGGTTTATATTAGGGTCAGGGTGTGATTTAGGGTTAGGATTAGGGTTAGGGTGAGGGGTAGGGTGAGGTTTAGGTTTAGGGTTAGGGTTAGGGTGAGGTTTAGGTTGAGGTTTAGGGTTAGTGTTAGGGTTATGTTTTGGGTGAGTGTTAGGGTTAGGGTGAGGGTTCGGGTTAGTTTTAGGGTTAGGGTAGGATTAAGGTAAGATTAAGGGTGAGGGTTAGGGTGATGGTATGGTTTAAGGTGAGGGTTAGCGTGAGGGTGAGTGTTAGGGTTAGTGTTAAGGTGAGGGTTAGGGTGAGAGTTATGGTTAAAATTAGGGTTAGGGTTAGGGTGAGGGTTATGTTTAGTGTGAGGTTAGGGTTAGGTTTAGGGTCAGTGTTATTGTGAGGGCTAGGGTGAAGATGAGGTTTCCAGTTAGGGTTAGGGATAGGGTTAGGCTTAAGGTTATGGTTAGTGTTCGGGTGAGGGGTAGGCTGAGCGGTAGGATTAGGGTTATTGTGAGGGTTACATTTAGTATGAGGGTTAGGGTTTGGTTTAGGGTAGGGGTGAGGGTTAGGTTTAGTGTGAGGGTTTCAGTTAGTGTTAGGGTTAGGGTTAGGTTTAGGCTGACGTTTAAAGTGGGCGTGAGGGTGAGTGTTAGGTTTAGGGTTAGGTTAAGGTTGAGGGTTAAGGTGAGAGTTAAGGTTAGGGTTAGGGTGAGGGTTAGGTTGAGTGTTAGGGTTAGGGTGAGTGTTAGGGTTTGGTTGAGTGTTAAGGTTAGGATTAGGGTTAGGAAGAGGCTTAGGGTGAGGGTCAGGGTGAGGGTTTTAGGGTTAGGGTTAGGTTGAGGTTTAGGATTAGGGTGAGTGTTAGGCTGAGGAGTAGGGTTAGGGTGAGCGTGAGGGTTCTGTTTATTGTGAAGGTTAGGGTTAGGTTGAGGGTTAGTTTTATTGTGAGGGTTAGGTTAGGGTTAGATTCATGTTGAGGGTGAGGATTAGGGTTAGGGTTAGCGTGAGGGTTAGGGTTAGCATTGGGGTTAGGGTGAGTGTAATGTTTAGGGCGAGGTTTAGGTTGAGGGGGAGGTTTGGGGTTAGCGTTAGGGTTAGGTTGAGGGTTAGGATGAGGGTTAGGGTTAGGGTTATGCTTAGGGTGAGTGTGAGAGTTAGGGTTTGGGTTAGGATTAGGGTGAGGGTTAGGGTGTGGGTTATGGATAGGGCGAGTGTAAGGTTTAGGGTGAGTGTTAGGTTGAGGGTGAGATTTAGGGTTAGGGTTGGGTTTAGTGTCAGGGGTAGGGTGATGGTTACAGTTAGGGTTAGGGTTAGTTTAACGGTGAGGGTTAGGGTTAGTGTTAGGTTTAGAGTTAGGGTTAGGTCGAGGGTTAAGGTTAAGTTTAGGGTTATGGTAGGGTGAGGGTAAGGGGTAGGGTGAGGATTAGGTTTAGGCTGAGTTTGAGGGTGAGGGTGAGGATTAGGGTTAGGCTTAGTGTTACGATGAGTGTTAGGGTTAGGGTTAGGGTTAGATGAGTGTTATGGTGAGGGTTAGGGTTAGGGTTAGGGTGAGGTAAATTTTAGGGTTAGGGTGAGGGTGAGGGTTAGGGTAGGTTTAGGGTTAGGGAAAGGGTTAGGGTGATGGTAAGTGTTAGGGTGAGTGTTAGGGTGAGGGTGAGGGTTACGGATAGTATTAGGGTTAGGGTAGGGTGAGGGTAAGGTTTAAAGTGAGGGTTAGGGTGCTGGTGAGGGTGAGGGTGAGGTTGAGGGTGAGCGTGAGTGTTAGGGTTAGGATGAGGGTTAGGATTAGGGTTAGGTTTATGTTGAGGGTTAGGGTCAGGGGTAGGGTAAGGGGTAGTGTGAGGTTTAGGGTTAGTGTGAGGGTTAGGGTTAGTGTTAGGGTTAGGGTGAGGGTGAGTGTTAGGGTGAGCATGAGGGTTAGGTTTAGATTTAGGGTGAGGTTTAGGGTTAGGTTTCGGGTAATAGTGAGGGTGAGTGTTAGGGTTAGGCTGAGGGTTATGGTCAGGGTTAGGGTTAGGGTGAGGGATAGGGTGTCCTTTAGGATTGGGTTTAGGGTTAGGGTGAGTGGTAGGGTTAGTCTGAGGGTTAGCATTAGGGTTAGGTTTAGGGTTACTGTGAGGGTAAGGTTTATTGTGAGTGTTAGGGTGAGGGTGAGGGTTAGGGTTAGGGTTAGGTTGAAGGTGTAGTTGAGGGTGAGGGTTTCGGTAATGTAAGATTTAGGTTTAGGGCTAGCGAGAGGATAGCGTTTGGGTGAGGGTTAGGGTGAAGGTAAGTGTTAGGGTTAGGGTGAGCGTTAGGGTGAGGGTGAGGGTGAGCATGAGGGTTTCGGTTAGGTAAGGGATAGGGTTAGGGTTAGGGTTAGGGTTAGGGATAGGTTGAGGGTTAGCGTGAGGCGTAGGGTTTTGGTTAAAGTGAGGTTTAGGGTTAGTTTGAGGGTTAGGTTTCGGGATAGGATTAGGATTAGGGTGAGGGTAAAGGTTAGGGTTAGGGTTAGGATGAGGGTGAGGTTTATGGTTAGCTTTAGGATTAGGATGAGTGTTAGGGTGAGGGTTAGGGATAGGCTTAGGGTTAGGGTAAGGGCTAGGGTTATTGTTAGAGTGAAGGTTAGGGTTAGGGTTAGGGTTAGGGTGAGGGTTAGGGTTAGGGTGAGTTTGAGAGTTAGGCTAAGTGTGAGGTTTAGGCTGAGGCTGAAGGTTCTGGTGAGGTTTAAGGTATGGGTGAGAGTTAGGGTTAGGGTGAGTGTTAGTGTGACCGTGAGGGTGAGGATTAGGGTTAGGTTAAGGCTTAGGGTGAGTGTTAAGGTGAGGGTTAGGGTTAGGGTTAGGGTGAGGGTGAGGTTGATGGTGAAGTTGAGGGTTGGGATTAGGTTTAGGGTTAGCGGTAGGCTGAGGGTGAGGGTGAGTATATGGATAGGGATAGGGTTAGGGTGAATGCTATGTTGAGGGTTTGGGTTAGGGTGAGGGTGAGGGTTTGGGTTAGGTAAGGGTTAGGGTTATGGTTAGGGTGAGGATTAGTTTGAGTTTGAGTGTTAGAGGGAGGGTTAGGTTTAGGGTGAGGGTTAGAGATAGGGTTAGGGTGAGGGTTAGGCTTAGGGTGATGTTTTGGGTGAGGGTGAGTGTTAGCGTGAGTGTGAGGGTTTAGGTGAGGGTAAGGGTTAAGGTGAGTATGAGGGTTAGGGTGAGGCTAACCCTAAGCATTATGGTTTGGGTGAGGGGGAGAGGTAGGGGGAGGGGTACTGTTAGGTTAAGTGTTAGGGTTAGTGTGAGGGTTAGGGTGAGGTTAAGGATTAGGGTGAGGTTTAGGGAGAGGGTGAGGGTTAGGGATAGTGTTAGGGTTAGGGTGAGGGTTAGGGTGAGGGTTAGGGTTAATGTGAGGGTGAGGGTTAGTGTGAGGGCTAGGGTTTGGGTGAGGATTAGATTTTGGGTGAGGTTAGGTTGTGGGTGAGTCTTAGTGCTAGGGTGAGTGTTAGGGTGACGGTGAGGGTTAGGGTGAGGATGTGGGTTAGGGTTCGTGTTAGCGTGAGGGTTAGGATGAGGGTTAGGGTGAGGGGTATGGTTAGGGTTATGTATAGGGTGAGGGTGGGTTTTAGGGTGAGGGTCAGGGCGAGAGTTTGGGTTAGGTAAATGTTATGGTTATGTTTAGGGTGAGGATTAGGTGAGTGTTAGAGTGAGGCTTAGGGTCAGGGTGAGGGTTAGGGTGAGAGTAAGGGATAGGGTGAGGGTGAAGTTTTGGGTGAGGGTTAGGGTGTGGATGATGGTTAGGGTTAGGGTGTGGGTGATGGTTAGGTTTAGGGTGATGGTTAGGGTGATGCTGAGGGTTAGGGTTACGTTTAGGGTGAGGGTTAGGATTAGTGGGAGGGTTAGGTTTAGCTTTAGGGTTAGGGTGAGGGTAAGGTTTAGGGTGAGGTTTAAGGTAAGGGCGAGGGTTTGGGTTAGCGTTAGGGTTAGGTTGAGGGTTAGGGTGAAGTTTAGGTTTAGGGTTATGGATAGGGTGAGGGTAAGTTTTAGGGTGAGGGTTAAGGTGAGAGTCAGGTTTAGGGTGAGGATTAGGTTTAGTTTAAGTGTTAAGTTTAGGGATAGGTTTAGGGTGAGGGCTAGGGTGAGGGTGAAGTTTAGGGTGAGGGTGAGGGTTTGGGTTAGGTAGAGTTAGGGTGAGGATTAAGGTGTCGGTGAGGGTTAGGGTGAGGGTTTGGGTCAGGGTGAGGGTTAGGGTTAGGGTTAGGCTGAGGGTTAGGGTTACGGTGAGCTTTAGGGTGAAGGTGAGTGTTAGGGTGAGGCTGAGAGTTCGGGTTAAGGTGAGGGTTAGTCTATTTGTGAGGCTGGGGTTTAGAGTTAGGGTTAGGGTGAGGCCTAGGATTTGGGTTAGGGTTAGGGATAGGGTTAGGGTGAGGGTTAGGTTGAGAGTTAGGGTGAGAGTTAGGGTGAGAGTTAGGTTTAGGGTTAGGGTGAGGTTTAGGGTTAGGTTCAGAATGAAGGTTAGGGTTAGGGTGAGGGTTAGGGTTAGGGTGAGTGTTAGGGTTAGTGTGAGGGTTAGGTTTAGGTTTAGGGTGAGGGTAAGTGAGGGTAAGTATTAGGGTTAGGGTGAGGATTAGGGTGAGGGTTAGGTTTAGGGTGAGGTTTAGCGTTAGTTTGAGGGTAAGGGCGAGGGTGAGGTTAAGGTTTATTATTAGGATTAGGGTGAGGGTGAGGATTAGAGTTAGGGTTACGGTGAGGTTTAGGGTAAGGGTGAGGGATTGGTTTAGTGTGAGAGTTAGGGTTAGGGTTAGGTTTATGGTGAGGGTGAGGATTAGGGTTATGGTAAGTGTGAGGGTTAGGGTTAGAGCTGGGTTTAGGGTGAGGTTTAGGGTTAGGATTAGGGTTACGGTGAGGTTTAGTGTTAGGATTAGGGATAGGGTTATTGTTAGCTTTAGAGTTAGGCTGAAGGTTAGGGTTAGTGTTAGGTTTAGGATGAGCCTGAGCGTGAGGGTTAGGGTTAGGATTAGTGTTAGGGTTAGGGTTAGGCTGAGTGTGGGTTTGAGGAATACAGATAGGGTTAGGGTGAGGGTTAGTTTTAGGGTGAGTGTTAGGGTTAGGGTTAGAGTTAGGGTTAGGCTGAGGGTAAGGGTTAGGGTGAGGGTTAGCATGAGGGTGAGGGTGAGGGTTAGGGTTAGGGTGTGGGTTAGGGTTAGTGTGAGGGTTAGCGTAAGGGTTAGTATTAGGGATAGGGTGAGGATAAGGATTAAGTTTAAGGATAGTGTGAAGTTTAGGGTTAGGTTTAGGGTGAGAGTGAGAGTGAGGGTGAGGGTGAGGGTAAGGTTAGTGTTAGGGTTAGGGGGAGGGGGAGGGGGAGGGTTATGGTTAGGGTTAGTGTTAGGCTGAGGGTTAGGTTGAGAGTGAGGTTTAAGGTTAGGATTAGGGTGATGGTGAGGGTTAGAGTTAGGGTTAGGTTTAATCTTAGGGTGAGGGTTAGGGTTAGGGTAAGGGTTAGGGTTAGGATGAGGGTTAGGGATAGGGTAAGGGTAAGGGTGAGGATTAAGGTGAAAATTAGTTTTAGGATAGGGTGAGGGTTAGTGTGAGGGTAAGGTTTAGCATGAGGGTTAGGGTGAGGGTGATGCTTAGGCTTAGAGATATTGTTATGGTGAGGCGTAGGTTTAGGGTGAGAGTTAGGGTTTTGGTTAGAGTGAGGGTTAGTGGGAGGGTGGGTTTTACAGTTAGGGTTAGCCTGAGAGTTAGGTTCAGGGTGAGGGTTAGGGATAGGTTGAGTGTTAGGGTGAGGGTGAGGGTGAGGGTTAGGATTAGGGTTATTGTTAGCTGAGGGCTAGGGTGAGTTTGAGGGTTAGGGTTAGGGTTAGGGATAGGGTGAGGTATAGCATTAGTGTTAGGGTTAGTGTGAGGGTTTGGCTCAGAGGTAGTGCTAGGGTTAGCATGAGGGTTAGGATTAGTGTGAGGGTTAGGGTTAGGGTGAGGGTAAGGGTTCAGATGAGGGTTATGGTGAGGGTGAATTATAGGGTTATGTTTAGGTTTAGGGTGAGGGTGAGGGTGAGGGTTAGGGTTAAGTTTAGGGTGAGCTTTAGGGTTAGCGTGAGGTTTAGGGTTAGGGGTAGTGCTAGGGTGAGGGTGAGGGTGAGGTTGAGAGATGGGGTGAGGATGAGAGTGAGGGTTAGGGTTAGGATTAGGGTTAGGCTGAGGGTTAGGCTGAGGGTACAGGTGATGGTGAGGGTTCGGTTTAGGGTTAGGTTGAGGGTTAGGCTTAGTGTGATGGAAATGGTGAGGGTGAGGGTAAGGTCAAGGGTGAGGATTAGGGTGAGGGTGAGGGTTAGTGTTAGGATTAGGGTTTGGGTGAGCGTTAGGGTAAGGGAGAGGGATAGGGTGAGGTTTAGGGTTAGGGTTAGGGTGAGGTTTAGGGTCAGGGTTAGTGTTATTGTTAGCTTTAGAGTTATGTGAGGGTTAGGGTTAGGGTTAGGATTAGGGTGAGGTTGAGGGTGAGTGCTAGGGTTAGCATTAGGGTGAGGGATAGGGTTAGGGTTAGGGTGAGGATTAGAGTTAGGGTGATGTTTACGGTGAGGGTGTAGGTTAGTGTGAGCGTGAGTGTTTGGGTGAGTGTGATGGTTAGGGTGTGGGTGAGGGTTAGGGTGAGGGTTAGGGTTATGGTGAGGCTTCGGGTGAGGTGGAGGTTTAGGGTTAGGATTAGGGTGAAAGTTCGGGATAGGTTGAGTGTTACGGTTAAGGTTAGGGTGAGGATTAGGGTTAGGGTTAGCGTTAATCTTAGGGGCAGGGTGAGGGTGAGAGTGAGGGTTAGGTTTAGGGTGAGTGTTAGGGTTAGAGTTAGGGTGAGGGTTCGGTTTGGGGTGATGTTTATGATTAGGGTGAGGGGGAGGGTTCTGGTGAGGGTGAGGATTAGGTTCTGGTTTAGTGTTAGGGTTAGGGTGAGGGTTAGGGTGATGGTGAAGGTGATGGTTAGGGTTAGGGTTAGTGTTAGCTGAGGGCTATGGTGAAGTTGTTGTTTAGGTTTAGGGTTACGGATAGGTTGAGGTGTAGGATTTGAGTTAGGGTTAGTGTGAGTGTTAGGCTCAGGGGTAGGGTTAGGTTACCATGATGGTTAGGTTTATTGTGAGGGTTAGGGTTATGGTTAGGGTTTGTGTCAGGGTGAAGGTTAGGTTTAGTGTGAGGGGTAGGTTTAGGGTTAGGGTTAGGGTGAGGCTAAGGTTTCGGGTGAGGCTGAGTGTGATGGTGAGTGTTAGCGTTAGTATTACAGTTACGGAGAGGGTTAGGGTGATGGTTAGGGTTAGGGTTAGGTTTAGGGTGAGGGTGAAGGTGAGGGTTAGGGTTTTATGGTGAGCGTTAAGTTTAGGGTGAGGGTTAGGGTTAGGGTTAGTGTTAGGGTGAGGGTGAGAGTGAGGTTGAGGTTTAGCGTGATGGTGAGGGTGATGGTTACGATTAGGTTTAGAGTGAGGGTTAGGGTTAGGCTGAGGGTGAGGTTGATGGTGAGGGTTAGGTTTAGGGTTAGGTTGAGGGTTAGGGTTAGTGTGAGGGTAAGGGTGAGTGTGAGGGTAAGATTTAGGGTGAGGATTAGGGTGAGGGTGAGGGATAGGTTTAGTGTAAGTGTTAGGGTTAGGGTTAGGGTTAGGGTGAGGGTGAGAATTAGGGTTAGGGTTAGGGAGAGGTTTCTGGTTAGGGTTAAGTTTAGGGTGAGGCTTAGTGTTAGGATTAGGTTTAGGGTGTGGTTTAGAATTAGGGTTAGGGTTAGGTTTATAGTTAGCTTTAGAGTTATGTGAGGGTTAGTGTTAGGGTTAGGTTTAGTGTGAGCATGAGGGTGAGGGTTAGTGTGAGGGGAAGGGTGAGGGTGAGGGTAAGATTTAGGGTGAGGATTAGGTTGAGGGTGAGGGATAGGTTTAGTGTGAGGGTTAGGGTTAGGGTTAGGGTTAGGGTTAGGGTGAGGGTGAGGATTAGGGTTAGGTTTAGAGAGACGTTTAGTGTTAGAGTTAAGTTTAGGGTGAGGCTTAGGGATAGATTTAGGTTTAGGGTGTGGTTTAGCATTAGGGTTAGGGTTAGGGTTATTGTTAGCTTTAGAGTTATGTGAGGGTTAGGATTAGGATTAGGTTTAGGGTTAGGGTTAGGCTAAGGGTAAGGTTGAGGTTGGGGGTGAGGGTTAAGTTTAGGCTTACGGTTAGGGTTAGGGTGACGGTTAGGTTTATTGTGAGGTTTAGGGTTAGGGTTAGAATTTTGTTTAGGGTGTGGGTAAGAGTCAGGGTGAAGGTTATTGTGAGGGTGAGGGTTAGGGTTAGGTTGAGGGTTAGGGTTAGTGTGAGGGTTAGGGATAGGTTTAGATTAATGGTTAGGCTGAGGATAAGGATTAGGGTTAGGGATGGTGTGAGGTTTATGGTTAGGTTTAGGGTGAGGTGAGGGTGAGGGTGAGGGTTAGGGTGAGGCTGAGGTATAGGGTGAGGATGAAGTTGCGGTTGAGGTTTAGGGTTAGGGTCAGTGTTAGGCTGAAGGTGAGGGTGAGAGAGAGGGTTAGCTTTAGGATTAGGGTGAGGGTGAGGGCTAGGTTTAGGGTTAGGGATAGGCATAGTTTGAGGGTTAGGTTTAGGTTTAGGGTTAGGGTGAGGGTTAGGGTGAGGGTGAGTGTGAGGAATAGGGTTAGGGTGAGGGTGACGGATAGGGTGAGGTTTAGGGTTAGGGTTAGTGTGAGGAAGAGGTTGAGGGTTAGGGTTAGGATTAGGGTTAACCTTCGGGTGAGGGTGAGGGTGAGAGTTAGGTTTAGGGTTTGTAGTAGGTTTAGGTTTAGGTTTAGGCTTAGGGTGAGTGTGAGGGTGAGGTGAGGGTTAGGTTTAGGGTGAGGATGAGGGTTAGGGTTAGGGTGAGGTTGAGTTTGGGGTTGAGGGTTAAGGTTAGGCTTAGAGTAAGGTTTAGGGTGATGGTTAGGTTTAGTGTGAGGGTTAGCATTAGCGTTAGAGTTACGGTTAGGCTGTGGGTAAGGATTAGGGTGAGGGTTAGGGTGAGGGTGAGGGTTAGGGTTAGGTTGAGGTTTAGGGTTAGTGTGAGGTTTAG
Organism: Dipodomys merriami; assembly: GCF_024711535.1. Classification (NCBI taxonomy): domain Eukaryota; kingdom Metazoa; phylum Chordata; class Mammalia; order Rodentia; family Heteromyidae; genus Dipodomys; species Dipodomys merriami. Next base: position 2,175,984 of record NW_027206490.1, on the reverse strand, counting down.
GGTTAGGCTTAGCTTTAGGTTTAGGCTGAGGATAAGGATTAGGGTTAGTGATGGTGTGAGGTTTAGGATTAGGTTAGGGTGAGGGTGAGGGTGAGGGTGAGAGTTAGGGTGAGGTTTAAGGTTAGGGGGAGGGGGAGGGTTCAAGTGAGGTTTAGTGTTAGGATAAGTGTTAGGCTGAGGGTGAGGGTGAAGGAGAGCATTAGGTTTAGGATTAGGGGAGGGGGAGGGTTAGGTTTAGTGTTAGGGTTAGGCATAGGTTGAGGGTTAGATTTAGGTTTAGGGTTAGGGTTAGGGTGAGGGTGAGGGTGAGGAATAGTGTTAGGGTGAGGGTGACAGATAGGGTGAGGGTTAGGGTTAGGGTTAGGGTAAGGAAGAGGGTGAGAGTTAGGGTTAGGATTAGGGTTAACCTTCTTGTGAGGGTGAGGGTAACAGTTAGGTTTAGGGTTAGTGGTAGGTTTAGGTTTAGGCTTAGGGTATGTGTGAGGGTTAGGGTTAGAGTTATGGTTATGTTTAGGGTGAGGTTGAGGTTGTGGGTGAGGGTTAAGGTTAGGCTTAGGTTTAGGGTTAGGGTGAGGGTTAGGTTTAGTTTGAGGTTTATCGTTAGGGTTAGAGTTACGGTTAGGCTGTGGGTAAAGGGTAGGGTGAGGGTTAGGTTGAGGGTGAGGGTTAGGGTTAGGTTGAGTGTTAGGGATACTGTGAGGTTTAGGGTTAGGGTTAGCTTTAGGGTTAGGCTGAGGATAAGGATTAGCGTTAGGCATGGTATGAGGTTTAGGTTAAAGTTAGGGTGAGGGTGAGGTGAGGGTGAGAGTTAGGGTGAGGTTTAAGTTTAGGGTGTGTGTGAGGGTGCAGGTGAGGTTTAGAGTTAGGGTAAGTGTTAGGCTGAGAGTGAGGGTGAGGGAGAGGGTTAGGTTTGGGATTAGGTTGAGGGTGAGGTTTAGGTTTAGTGTTAGGGTTAGGAATATGTTGAGGGTTAGGTTTAGGTTTAGGGTTAGGGTTAGGGTTAGGGTGAGGGTGAGGGATAGGGTTAGAGTGAGGGTGAAGGTTAGGGTGAGGGTTAGGGTTAGTGTTAGGTTTAGAGTGATTGTAAGGGTGAGGGTTAGGCTTAGGGTTAGTTTAAGGGTGAGGATGGGTTAGTGTTAGGTTTAGGGTTAGGCTTAGGGTGAGGGTTAGGATGAGAGTGAGGGTTAGGGTGAGGTTGAGCGTAAGGGTTAGTGTGAGGGTGAGGGTTAGGGTTAGGGTGAGTGTTAGTGTTAGCGTTAGGGTTAGAGTGAGGGTAAGGCTTAGGATGACGGTGAGGGTGAGGGTGAGGGTTAGATTTAGTGTGAGGGTTAGTGTTAGGGTTAGGTTGAGGGTTCGGTTTTGGGTGATGTTAAGGGTTAGGGTTTGGGTGAGAGTTCTGGTGACGGAGAGATTTAGGGTGTGGTTGAGTGTTAGGGTTAGAGTGAGGGTTAGGGTGATGGTGAGGTTTAGGATGAGGCTGAGGGTTAGTATTAGGGTTAAGGTTAGGGTGAGGTTTTGGGTTCGGGTTAGGGTTAGGGTGAGTGTTAGGGTGAAATTTAGGTTAGGGTTATGTTTAGGGTTCGGATTAGTGTGAGGGTTAATGTTAGGGTTAGGGTCAGGGTTAGAATGAGTATAAGGGTTAGGGTGAGGTTTAGGGTGAGCGTGAAGGTTACGGTTAGTGTTAGGGTTAGGATGAGGTTTAGGGTTAGGGTTAAGGTGGGGGTTAGGTTTAGGATTATGTTTAGGGTAAGGGTTTCGTTTAGTGTGAGGGTGAGTTTTCAGGTGAAGGTGAGGGTTATGGTGTGGGTGAGGGTTAGGTTTAGTGTGAGGGTTAGGGTGATGGTGAGTGTGAGAGTTAAGTTGAGGGTTAGGGTTAGGGTGAGGTTAGGGTGAGGTTGAGTGTTAGGGTTATGGTTAGGGTTAGGGTGAGGGTTAGGGTTAGGGTTAGGTTTACAGTGAGTGGTAGGCTTAGGGTGAGGATGAGGGTGAGGTGAGGGTTAGATTTATGGTGAGGGTTAGGGTTAGGGTTAGGGAGAGGGTTCCGTGTAGGGTGATGATTCGAGTGAGGGGGAGGATTCGTTTGAGGATGAGTTTTAGGGTATGGTTGAGGTTTAGGGTTAGGGTGTGGGTTAGGGTGATGGTGAGGGTTAGTGTGAGCAGGAGGGTTAGGGTTAGGGTTAGAGTTAGGGTGAGAGTTTGGGTTAGGTTTAGGTTTAGGGTGAGGGTTAGGATGAAATTTCGGGTTAGGGTTAGGGTTAGGGTTAGGATTAGTGTGAAGGTTAGGGTTAGGGTTAGGGTCAGGGTTAGGGTGAGGTTTAGGGTGAGGGTGAGGTTAAGGGTGAGTGTTAGTGTTTGGGTGAGGGTTTGGGTTAGGGTTAGGGTTAGGGTTAGGTTTCAGGTGAGAATGAGGTTTAGGGTAAAGATTAGGGTTAGGGATAGGATTACGGTGAGGTTTAGTTTTGGGTTAGGGTTAGAGTTAGGGTGAAGGTGAGGGTGAGGGTTAGGGTTAGGATTAGGGTTAGGGTTAGGGTTAGAATGAAGGTGAGGGTGAGGGTTAGGGTAAGGGTTAGTGTTAGGGTTAGGGTGAAATTTAGGGTGAGGGTGAAATTTAGGGTGAGTGTTAGGGTTAGGGTGAGGTTTAAGTTTAGGGTTAGTGTTAGAATTAGGGTGAGGGTGAGGTTTAGGTTTAGGATTAGGGTTAGGGTTAGGTTTAGACTGAGGGTGAGGTTTAGGGTTAGGGTTAGTGTTAGGGTTAGTTTTAGGTTTAGGGTTAGTGTTACGATGAGGGTTAGGGTGAGGGGTAGGGTTAGGTTTAGGGTGAGCATCAGGTTGAGAATGACGGTTAGTGTTAGGGTTATGGTAAGGGTTAGGTTTTGGGTTAGGTTTAGGTTGAGGGTTTGGGTGAAGGTTAGGGTTAGGGTTAGGGTGAGGGTTAGGATTATTGTGAGGGATAGGATTAGGGTTAAGTTTATGGTTACAGTGAGGGTAAGGTTTAGGGTGAGGGTTAGGATGTGGGTGAGGTTTATAGTTAGGTTTAGGGCGAGAATGAGGGTTAGGGTAAAGTTTAGGTTTAGGGATAGGATTAGGGTGAGGGTTAGGGTTGGGTCGGGTTACAGTTAGGGTGAATGTGAGTGTGAGGGTTAGGATTAGGGTTAGGGTTAGGATCAGAATGAGGGTGAGGGTGAGGGTTAGGGTAAGGGTTAGTGGTAGGGTTAGGCTGAGGATTTGGGTGAGGGTGAAGTTTAGGGTGAGAGTTGTGGTTAGGGTGAGATTAAGGTTTTAGGGTTAGGGTTAGTATTAGGGTGAGGTTGAGGTTTATGGGTAGGATTAGGGTTAGGGTTAGGGTTAGGCTGAGGGTGAGGTTTAGGGTTAGGGTTAGTGTTAGTGTGGGTGTTAAGGTTAGGGTTAGGGTGAGGATGAGGGTTAGGGTGAGGGGTAGGTTTAGGGTTAGTGTGAGGATAAGGGTGAGATTGAGGGTTAGGGTTAGTGTTATGGTGAGTTTTAGGGTTAGGGTTATGACGAGGGTTAAGGTGAGGGGTAGGGTTAGGTTTAGGGTGAGGATTAGGTTGAGATTGACGGTTAGTTTTAGTGTTATGTTGAGGGTTAGGGTTTTGGTTAGGGTTCAGTTGAGGGTTAGGGTGAGGGTGAGGGTCAGGGTTAGGGTTAGTGTTAGGGTTAGAGTGAGGGTTATAGGGTTAAAGTTAAGGTTATGGTGAGGGTAGGGTTTAGGGTGAGGGTGAGGGTTAGGGTTAGTGTGAGGGTTAGAGTTAGGGTTAAGGTTAGGTGTATGGTTAGGGTAAGGGTTAGGGTGAGGGTTAGGTTGAGGGTGAGCCTTAGGTTTAGGGTTAAGGTGAGAATGAGGTTTAGGGTAAAGTTTAGGGTTAGAGATAAGATTAGGTTGAAGGTTAGGTTTGGATAGGGTTAGAATTAGGGTGAAGGTGAGGGTCAGGGTTAGGGTTAGGATTAGGTTTAGGGTTAGAGTTAGAATGAGGGTGAGGGTGAATGTTAGGGTAAGGGTTAGTGGTAGGGTTAGGGTGAGGATTAGGGACAGGGTGAAGTTTAGGGTTAGTGTTAGGTTTAGGGTGTGGTTTAGGTTTTAGGGTTAGGGTTAGAATTAGGGTGAGATTGAGGTTTAGGGGTAGGTTTAGGGTTAGGCCTAGGGTTAGGCTGAGGGTGAGGTTAAGGGTGATGTTTAGGGTTAGGGTTAGTGTTAGGGTGAGTGTTATGGTTAGGGTTAGGGTGAGGATGAGGTTGAGATTGAGGGTTAGGTTTAGGGTTATGATGATGGTTAAGGTTAGGCTTAGGTTTCGGTTGAGTGTTATGGTGAGGATTAGGTTTAGGGTGAGGGTTAGGGTTAGTGTGAGGGTTAGGGTTAGGGTTAAGTTTAGGGTTACGCTAAGGGTATCTTTTAGCATGAGGGTGAGGTTTAGGGTTAGGGTTAGTGTGAGAATGAGGGTTAGGGTGAAGTTTAGTGTGAGTGTTAGGGTTAGGGTGAGGTTTCAGTTTTAGGTTTAGGGTTAGAATTATGGTGAGGGTGAGGGTGAGGTAAAGTTTTGGTTTAGGGATAGCATTAGGGTGAGGGTTAGGGTTGGGTTAGGGTTAGAGTTAGGGTGAAGGTGAAGGTGGGGGATAGGGTTAGGATTAGGGTTAGGGTTAGGGTTAGAATGAGGATGAGGGTGAGGGTTAGGGTAAGGGTTAATGGTAGGGTTAGGGTGAGGATTAGGGTGAGGGTTAGGGTTAGGATGAGGGTTAGGGTGAGGGAAAGGGTTAGGGTTAGGATGTGTATGAGGGTGAGATTGAGTGTTAGGTTTAGGGTTATCGTGAGGGTTAGGGTTATGGTTAGGTTTAGCTTGAGGGTTAGGGTGAGAGTTAGGGTTAGGGTTAGGGTGAGGGTTAGGGTTATAATTAAAGTTAGTGTTACGGTGAGGGTGAGGGTTACGGTGAGTGTGAGGTTTAGGGTGAGGGTTAGGTTTAGGGTTAGGGTGAGTTTGAAGGTTAGGTTTAGGCTAAGGGTTAGCTTGAGTGTTAGGTGCGGGTGAGGTTTAGAATTATGGTTAGGGTTAGGGTGAGTGTAGGGTGGGGGGTAGTGTTAGGGTTAGGGTTAGGGTGAGGGTTAAGGTTAGGGTTAGGTTTAGGCTTAGGTTGAAGTTTAGGATTAGGGTTAAGGTTAGGTTTAGGGTTAGGGTGTGGGTTACGGTTAGGTTTAAGGTGAGTGTTAGGCTTAGGGTGAGGGTGAGGGTTAGGTGAGGGTTAGATTTACGGTGAGGGTTAGGGTTATTGTTAGGGAGAGCGTTCAGTTTAGGTTGATGTTTCAGGTGAGGGTGAGTTTTATGGTTTGGTTGAGGGTTAGGGTTAGGGTGAGGGTTAGGTTGACGGTGAGGGTTAGTATGAGCGTGAGTGTTAGGGTTAGGGTTAGAGTTAGGGTGAGGGTTTTGGTTAAGTTTAGGGTTAGGGGGAGGTTTAGGGTGAAATATAGGGTTAGAGTTAAGGTTTGGGTAGGATTAGTGTGAAGGTTAGGGTTAGGGTTAGGCTCAGGGTTAGGGTGAGGGTAAGGGTTAGGCTGAGGTTTAGGATGAGGGTTAGGTTTAGGGTTAGCATTAGTGTTCGGATGAGGGTTAGGGTGAGGGTTATGGTTAGGGTTAGGGTTCGGATTCAGGTGAAAATGAGGTTTAGGGTAACATTTAGGGTTAGGGATAGAATTAGGGTGAGGGTTAGGGTTGGGTTAGGCTTAGAATTAGGGTGAAGATGAGGGTGAGGGTTAGGGTTAGGATTAGGGTTAGGGTTAGGTTTAGAATGAGAGTGAGGGTGCGTGTTAGGGTAAGGGTTTGTGGTAAGGTTAGGGTGAGATTAGGGGGAGGGTGAAGTTTAGGGTGAGTGTTAGGGTTAGGGTGAGGTTTAGGTTTTGGTTAGGGTTAGAATTAGGGTGCGGGTGAAGTTTAGGGTGAGGATTAGGGTTAGGGTTAGGGTCCGGCTGAGGGTGAGGTTGAGCCTGAGGGTTTATGGTTAATGATAGGGTGAGTCTTAGGGTAAGGTTTAGGGTTTTGATGAGGGTTAGGGTGAGGGGTAGGGTTAGGGTTAGGGTGAGGATGAGCGTGGGATTGAGGGTTAGGGTTAGGCTTATGGTGAGGTTTAATGTTAGGTTTATATTTAGATTGAGGTTTTGGGTGAGGGTTAGGTTTAGTGTTAGGGTGAGGGTTAGGGTTTCTGTTAGGGTTAGGTTAGGGTTAACGTTAGGGTTAGGGTGAGGGTGAGGGTTAGGGTGAGTGTGAGGTTTAGGGTGAGGGTTAGGTTTAGGGTTAGGGTGAGATTGAGGGTTAGGTTTAGGCTAAGGGTTAGGGTGAGTGTTAGGGTGAGGGTGAGGTTTAAAGTTATGGTTAGGGTTAGGGTGAGGTTAGGGTGAGGGGAAGGGTTAGGGTGAGGTTTAAGTTTAGGTTTAGGGTTAGTGTAAGGGTTAGGTGTAGTGTGAATGTTAGGGTTAGGGTGAGGGTTAGTGTTAGGGTTAGGGTAGGGTGAGGGTAAGGGTTAGGTTGAGGGTTAGGATAGGCTGAGGGGTGAGTGTGAGTGTGAGGTGAAAGATTAGGGTTAGTGTTACATTTAGTTTTAGACTTAGGGTTAGGGTTAGGATGAGTGTTACGGTGAGTGGTAGGGTTAGGATTAAAGTGAGGGTGAAGTTGAGGGTGAGGGTGAGGGTTAGGGTGAGGGTGAGGGTTAGGGTTAGGTTTAGGGTGAGGGTTAGGTTTAGGGTTAGGGTTATGGTGAGGTGTAAGGTGAAGGTTAGAGTTAGGGTTTGGTTTAGGTTCAGGGTTACGTTTAGTGTTAGGCTTAGGGTTTGGGTGAGTGTTAGGGTTTGGTTTAGTGTTAGGCTTAGGTTAGGGTGATGATAAGGTTTAGGGTAAGTTTTAGGGTTTGGGTGACGGTGAGATTTAGTGTTAGGGTTAGGGTGAGTGTTAGGGTTAAAGTTAGGGTTAGGATGAGGGTTTAGTTTAAGGTGAGGGTGAGGGTGAGGGTTTCGCTTAGGTAAAGTTTATGGTTATGGTGAGCATTAGGGTGAGTTTGATGGTTAGAGGAGAGGTTAGGGTTAGGGTGAGGGTTAGGGTTTGGGTTAGGGTTAAGATGAGGGTTAGGGTTAGGGGTAGGTTTAGGGTTAGGGTGAGGATCAGGGTGAGATTGACGGTTAGTGTTAGGGTTATGGTAAGGGTTAGGTTTTGGGTTAGGTTTAGGTTGAGGTTTAGGGTGAAGATAAGGGTTAGGGTGAGGGTGAGGGTTAGTTTTAGGGTGAGGGTGACCGTGAGAGTGAGGGTGACAGTGAGGTTTAGGGTTAGTGTGAGGGTTAGGGTGAAGTTAAGTGTTAGGGTGAGGGTGAATTTTAGGGTGAGGATGAGGGTGAGGTTGAAGGTCAGGGGGTGGGTGAGTGTTAGGGTTAGGGTGAGGGATAGGGTAACCGTGAGGCTTAGGGTGAGGGTGAGGGTTAGGTTTAGGTTTATGGTTAGGGTGAGTATTAGGGTCAGGATGAGGGGTAGTGTGAGGGTTAGGGTTAGGTTTAGGGTAGGTTTAGGGTTAGTGTGAGGGTTAGGCTTAACGTTAGGGGTAGGGTTAGAGTTATGGTGAAGGTAAGGATTAGTGTGAGTGTTAGGATGAGGGTGAGGATTAGGTTTAGGGTGAGGGTGTGCGTTAGGGTGCTGTTTAGGGTTAGGGTTAGGGTTAGGGTTTGGTTTAGAATGAGGGTTAGGTTTAGGTTTAGTGTTAGGGTTAGAGTTAGGGTTATTGTGAGATTTAGGGTGAGTGTAAGGGTTGAAGTGAAGCTTATGGTGAGGGTGAGGGTGAGGGTTAGTGTTAGGGTTATGGTTAGGCTTAGGGTTAGCCTTAGGGTGACGGCTATATTGACTGTGATGGTTAGGTTGAGGGTGAGGGTTTGGGTTAGGTAAGGGTTAGTGCTATGTTTAGGGTGAGGATTAGGTTGAGTTTGAGAGTTAGGGTAAGGTTGAGGGTTAGGGTTAGGGTTAGGGTGAGGGTTAGAATTAGCGTGATGTTTTGGGTGAGGGTGAGGGTTAGCGTGAGTGTGACAGTGTAGGTGAAGGTTAGGGTTAGGTTAAGGGTGAGGATTAAGGTGAAAGTTAGGGTTAGGTTTAGGGTGAGGGTTAGGGTGAGGGATAGGGTTACGCTTAGGATGAGGGTTAGGGTTAGGTTTAGTTTTAGGGTTAGGGTGAGGGTGAGGGATAGGTTTAGAGTAAAATGAGGGTTAAGGTTAGGGTTACGATGAGTGTTAGGGTTAGGGTGATGTTTAGGGTGAGGTTGTGGGTTAGTGTGAGAGTGAGTGTTTGTGTGAGTGTGATGCTTAGTGTGTGGGTGAGGGTTAGGGTTAGGGTGAGGGTTAGGGTGACGGTGATGGTTAGGGTGAGGTTGAGGTTTAGGGTTAGGATTAGGGTGAGGGTTAGGGATAGTTTGAGTGTTAGGGTTAAGGTTAGGGTAAGGGTTAGGTTTTGGGTGAGCATTAGGGTGAGGGTTATGCTTAGGGGGAGGAGGAGGGGGAGGTAATGGGGAGGGTTCGGTTTACGGTGAGGGTTAGGGTTAGAGTTAGGGTGAGGGTTCGGTTTAGGGTGATGTTTATGATTAGGGTGAGAGTGAGAGTTCTGGTGAGGGTGAGGTTTAGGGTGTGGTTGAGTGTTAGTGTTAGCGTGAGGGTTGGGGTGACGGTGAATGTGAGGGTTAGGGATAGGGTTATTGTAAGCTGTGGGCTATGGTGAGGATGAAGTTTAGGCTTAGGGTTAAGGATAGGGTGAGGTGTAGGATTAGGATAAGTGTTAGTGAGAGTGTTAGGCTTAGTGGTAGGGTTAGGGTTAGCATGGGGGTTGGGTTTAGTGTGAGGGTTAGGGTTAGGGTTAGTGTTAGGGTGAGGGTGAGGGTGAGGGTGAGGTTGAGTGTTAGGGTGAGGGTGAGGGTGAGAGTTAGGGTTAGGATTAGAGTAAGGGTTAGGGTTAGGCTGAGGGTGAGGTTGATGGTGAGGGTTAGGTTTAGGATTAGGTTGAGGCTTAGGGTTAGTGTAAGGGTAAGGGTAAGGGTGAGGGTAAGATATAGGGTGAGGATTAGGGTGAGGGTGAGGGATAGGTTTAGTGTGAGGGTTAGGGTTAGGGTTAGGGTTAGGGTGAGGGTGAGGATTAGGGTTAGGGATAGGGAGAGGTTTAGGGTTAGGGTTAAGTTTAGGGTGAGGCTTAGGGTTAAGGTTAGGTTTAGGGTGAGGTTTAGCATTAGGGTTAGGGTTAGGGTTATTGTTAGCTTTAGAGTTATGTGAGGGTTAGGTTTAGTGTGAGCATGAGGGTGAGGCTTAATCTGAGGGTTAGGGTTAGGGTTAGGGGGAGGGTGAGGATTAGGGTTAGTGTTAGGGGGAGGTTTAGGGCTAGGGTTATTGTTAGCTTTAGAGTTATGTGAGGGATAGGGTTGGGTTAGGTTTAGGGTGAGCATGAGGATGAGGGTTAGGGTTAGGATTAGGATTAGGGTTAGGGTTAGGCTGAGGGTAAGGTTGAGGTTGGGGGTGAGGGTTAAGTTTAGGCGTAGGGTTAGAGTTAGGGTGATGGTTAGGTTTAGTGTGAGGGTTAGGGTTAGGGTTAGAGTTATGTTTAGGTTGTGGGTAAGAGTTAGGGTGAAGGTTAGGGTTAGGGTGAGGGTTAGGGTTAGGTTGAGAGTTACGATTAGTGTGAGGGTAGGGTTATGGCTGGCTTTAGGGTTAGGCTGAGGATAAGGATTAGGTTTAGGGATGGTGTGAGGTTTAGGGTTAGCGTTAGGGTGAAGGTGAGGGTGAGGCTGAGGTTTAGGGTGAGGCTGAAGGTTAGGATGAAGGTGAGGGTGCGGGTGAGGGTAAGGGTTAGGGTAAGTGTTAGGCTGAGGGTGAACGTGAAGTAGAGGGTTAGGTTTAGGATTAGGGTGAGGGTGAGGGTTAGTTTTAGGATTAGGGATAGGCATAGGTTGAGGGTTAGGTTTAGGTTTAGGGTGAGGGTGAGGGTTAGGGTGAGGGTGAGGGTGAGGAATAGGGTTAGGGTGAGGGTGATGGATAGGGTGAGGTTTGGGTTTAGGGTTAATGTGAGGAAGAGGGTGAGGGTTAGGGTTAGGATTAGGGTTAAGCTTTGGGTGCGGTTGAGGGTGAGAGTTAGGTTTAGGGTTAGTAGTAGGTTTAGGTTTAGGCTTAGGGTGAGGGTGAGGGTTAGGGTTAGGATTAGGATTGGGGTTAGGGTTATATTTAGGGTGAGGTTGAGGTTGGGGCTGGGGGTTAAGGTTAGGCTTAGGGTTAGGGTGAGGGTTAGGTTTAGTTTGAGGGTTAGCGTTAGGGTTAGAATTATAGTTAGGCTATGGTTAAGGGTTAGGTTGAGTGTTAGGGTGAGGGTGAGGATTAGGGTTAGGTTGAGGGTTGGGGTTAGTGTGAGGGTTATGGTTAGGGTTAGCTTTAGGGTTAGGCTGAGGATAAGGATTAGGGATAGGCATGGTTTGAGGTTTAGGTTAGGGTGAGGGTGAGGGTGAGGGTGAGGGTAAGAGTTAGGGTGAGCTTTAAGTTTAGGATGAGTGTAAGGGTGCAGGTGAGTTTTAGAGTTAGGGTAAGTGTTAGGCTGAGGGTGAGGGAGAGGGTTAGGTTTGGGATTAGGGTGAGGGTGAGGTTAGGTTTAGTTTTAGGGTTAGGCATAGGTAGATTTAGGTTTAGGGTTAGGGTTAGGTTTAGGGTGAGTGTGAGGGTGAGGAATAGTGTTAGGTTAAGGGTGACGGATAGGCTGAGGGTTAGAGTTAAGTTTAGGGTGAGGAAGAGGGTGAGGGTTAGGGTTAGAATTAGGGTTAACCTTCGGAAGATGGTGAGGGTAAGAGTTAGGTTTATGGTTAGTATTAGGTTTAGGTTTAGGCTTAGGGTAAGGGTGAGGGTGAGGGTGAGGATAAGAGTTAGGGTTATGTTTAGGGTGAGGGTGTGGGTTAGTGTGAGGGTGAGTGTTCGGATGAGGGTAAGGGTTATGGTGTGGGTGAGGGTTAGTGTTAGGTGAGGGTGAGGGTTAGGTTTAGTTTAATTTGAGGGTGAGGGTGAGGGATAGGGTTAGGGTGAGGGTGAAGGTTAGCGTGAGGGTTAGGATTAGGGTTAAGATTAGGGTGATTTTGAGGGTGAGGGTTAGGGTTAGGGTTAGGGTTAGTGTAAGGTTGAGGGTGAGTGTGAGATTTAGGTTTAGGGTTAGTGTTAGGTTTAGGGTTAGGCTTAGGTTGAGGGTTAGGATGACGTGAGGGTTAGGGTGAGGTTGAGCATTAGGGTGAGTGTTAGGGTTAGGTTGAGTGTTAGTGTTAGGGTTAGGGTTTATTGCAAGGGTAAGTCTTAGGATGACGGTTAGGATGAGGGTGAGGGTTAGATTTAGTGTGCGTGTTAGTGTTAGGGTTAGGTTGCGTGTTCGGTTTAGGTTGATGTTAAGGGTTAGGGTTCGGGTGACGGTTCGCGTGACAGTGAGGTTTAGGGTGTGGTTGAGTGTTATGGTTAAGGTGAGGGTTAGGATGATGGTGAAGGTTAGGATGAGGCTGAGTGTTAGCATTAGGGTTAATGTTAGGGTGAGGGTTTTGGTTAGGTTTAGAGTTAGGGTGAGGGTTAGGCTGAAATTTAGGGTTAGGGATATGTTTAGGGTTAGGATTAGTGTGAGGGTTAAGGTTAGGGTTAGGCTCAGAGTTAGAGTGCGTAAAAGGGTTAGAGTGAGGTTTAGGTTGAGCGTGAGGGTTAGGGTTAGTGTTAGGGTTAAGGGTGAGGGTGACGGTGAGGGTTAGGGTTAGCATTAGGTTTCTGTTGAGGGTGAGGGTTAGGGTAAGGTTTATTGTTAGGGTTAGGCTTAGTGGAGGGTTAGGTTTGGGTTAGCGTTAGAGTTAGGGTGAGAGTTGGGGTTAGGATTAAGGTTAGGGTGAGGGTGTGGTTGAGAGTGAGGGTTACAGTTCGGTTAGTGCTAGGCTGAGGGTGAGGGTGAGGGTGAGTGTTAGGGTTAGGAATAGGATGAGTGTTAAAACTAGAGTTAGGGTTAGGGTTAGGCTTAGGATGAGGGTTAGGTTTAGTGTTAGGGTTAGGGCTAGGGTTAAGGTTAGGGTGAGGGTCAGGGATACAGTTAGGACAAGGGTGAGGATTAAGGTGAAAGTTAGGGTTAGGGTTAGGGTTAGGGTGAGGGTGAGGGATAGGGTAAGGGTAAGGGTTAGGGTTAGGTTGAGGGTGAGTGTTAGGGTGAGGGTTAGGGTAAGGATTAGGTTGCGGGTTAGGTTTAGGTTGATGTTTAGGGTGAGGGTGTGTGTTAGTGTGAGGGTGAGTCTTCGGGTGAGGGTGAGGGTTAGGGTGTGGTTGAGAGTTAGGTTTAGGATGAGGGTTAGGGTGAGGTTGATCGTTAGAGTTAGGTTTAGTGTGAACGTTAGGGTTAGGTTGAGTGTGAGGGTTATTGTTAGGGTTTGGGTGAGTGTTAGGGTTAGGGTTAGGGTTTTGGTCAGTGTTAGGCTTATGGTGAGGTCGAGTGTGAGGGTTAGGTTTAGGGTGAGGGTTACGATTACATTTAGGATGAGGGTTCGGTTTAGGGTGTTGTTTAGGGTTAGGGTGAGGATGGGGGTTTGGGTGAGGGTGAGGTTTAGGTTGTAGTTGAGGGTTAGGGTTACGGTGAGGGTTAGGGTGACAGTGAGGGTTCGGGTGAGGGTGAGGGTAAGGGTAAGGTTTAGGGTTAGGGTTAGGGTTTGGGTTAGGGTGAGGGTGAGGTTTAGGGTGCAATTTAGGGTTAGGGTTAAGATTAGTGTGAGGGTTAGTGTTAGAGTTAGGGTCAGGGTTAGGGTGTGGATAAGGGTTAGCGTGAAGGATAGGGTGATGTAAGGGTTAGGGTTAGGGTTTGGGTAAGGCTGAGGCGTAGGGTGAGGTTTAGGGTTAGGGTTAAGGTTACAGTGAGGGTTAGGTTGAGAGTTAGGACTATGTTTGGTTTAGGGTTTGGGTTAGGGTCAGGGTGAGGGTTAGAGATAGGGTGAGGGTTAGGGTTAGGGTGAGTGTTGGGTTTAGGATTAGGGTTAGTCTTAGGGTGAGGGTTAGGGTTAGGTTTAAGATTACGGTTACTTTTAGGGTGAGAGTGAGGGTGAGGGTTAGGGTTAGGGTTAACGTTAGGGTCAGCTTGAAGGTGAGAGTTAGGTTTAGGGTTAGTGATAGGTTTAGGGTTAGGCTTAGGGAGAATGTGAGGCTGAGGGTGAGTATTAATGTTAGGTTGAGGTTTAGGGTTAGGGTGAGGGTGAGGGTTAAAGTTAGGGTGAGGTTTAGGGTGAGGTTGCTCGTAAGTGTAAGGGTGAGTGTTCGGTTGAGGGTGAGTGTTAGGGTGTTGGTGAGGGTTAGGGTTAGGTTGAGGGTTAGGGTAATGGTGAGCGTTAGGGAGATGTTGAGGGTCAGGGTTAAGTTTAGGGTGAGGGTTAGGGTTAGGGTGAGTGTGAGGGTGAGGGTGAGGGTTAGCGTTAAGCTTAGGGTGAGGGTGAGGGTTAGTGTTAGGATTAGGGTTAGGGTTAGGGTGAGAGTGAGGGTGAGGGATAGGTAAGGGTGAGGGTGGGGGTGAGGGTTAGGGTTAGGTTTAGGGTAATCATGAGGGTTAGGGTTAGGGTTAGGGTTAGGGTTAGGGTTAGCGTTAGTGTGAGGGTGAGGGTGAGAGTTAGGTTTAGGATTACTGTTAGGTTTAAGGTTAGGCTTAGGGTGAGGGTGAGGGTGAGGGTTAGGGTTAGGGTTAGTGTGAGGTTTAGGGTTAGGGTTACGGTGAGGGTTAGGGTTAGGGTGATATTTAGGGTTAGGGTTTCGTTTAGTGTGAGGGTGAGTTTTCAGGTGAAGGTGAATGTTAGGGTGTGGGTGAGGGTTAGGTTTAGGTTGAGGGTTAGGGTGATGATGAGGCTAAGGGTTAAGTTGAGAGTTAGGGTTAGGGTGAGGGTTTGGGTGAGGTTGTGTGTTAGGGTTACGGTTATGGTTAGAGTGAGGTTAGGGTTATGTTTAGGGTTACGGTGAGTGGTAGGCTTAGGGTGAGGTTGAGCGTGAGGTGAGGATTAGATTTACGTTGAGGGTTAGGGTTAGGGTTAGGGAGAGGTTTCGGTGTAGGGTAATGTTTCGGTGAGGGTGATGATTCTTTTGAGGATGAGTTTTAGGGTGTGGTTGAGGGTTAGGTTTAGGGTGAGTGTTAGGGTGATGGTGAGGGTTAGTGTGAGCGTGAGGGTTAGGCTTAGTGTTAGAGTCAGGGTGAGGGTTTGGGTTAGTTTTAGGGTTAGGGTGAGGGTTAGGGTGAAATTTCGGGTTCGGGTTAGAGTTAGGGTTAGGATTAGTGTGAAGGTTAGGGTTAGGGTTAGGGTCAGGGTTAGGGTGAGGTTTACGTGAGGGTGAGGGTTAGCGTTAGTGTTCGTGTGAGGGTTAAGGTGAGGGTTAGGGTTAGGGTTAGTTTTCGGGTGGGAATGAGGTTTAGGGTAAAGTTTAGGGTTAGCGATAGGATTACAGTGAGGTTTAGGGTTGGGTTAGGTTTAGAGTTAGGGTGAAGGTGAGGTGAGGGTTAGGGTTAGGATTAGGGTTAGGGTTAGGGTTAGAATGAGGGTGAGGATGAGGGTTAGGTTAAGGGTTAGTGTTAGGTTTAGGCTGAGAGTTAGGAATAGGGTGAAGTTTAGGGTGAATGTTAGGGTTAGGGTGAGGTTTAGGTTTAGGGTTAGTGTTAGAATTAGGGTGAGGGTGAGGTTTAGGGTTAGGATTAGGGTTAGGGTTAGGGTTAGACTGAGGGTGAGGTTGAGGGAGAGGTTGAGGGTTAGGGTTAGTGTTAGGGTGAGTTTTAGGTTTAGAGTTACGGTTAAGATGAGTGTTAGGGTGAGAGGTAGTCTTAGGGTTAGGGTGAGGATCAGGGTGAGATTGACGGTTAGTGTTAGGGTTATGGTGAGGGTTAGGGTTTGGGTTAGGTTTAGGTTGAGGGTTAGGGGGAGGGTTAGGGTTAGGGTTAGGGTGAGGGTTAGGATTAGTGTGAGGGTTAGGGTTAGGGTTAAGGTTAGGGTTACAGTGAGAGTAAGGTTTAGGTTGAGGGTTAAGATGAGAGTGAGGTTTATGTTCAGGGTGAGAATGAGGGTTAGGGTAAAGTTTAGGTTTAGGGATAGGATTAGGGTTGTGTCGGGTTACAGTTAGGTTGAAGGTGAATGTGAGGGTTAGGGTTAGGGTTAGGGTCAGAATGAGGGTGAGGGTGAGGGTTAGGGTAAGAGTTAGTGGTAGGTTAGGGTGAGGGTGAAGTTTAGGGTGAGTGTTAGGGTTAGGGTGAGAATTAGGGTGAGGTGAAGTTTAGGGTGAGTGTTAGGTTTAGGGTGAGGTTTAGGTTTAGGGTTAGGGTTAGAATTACGGTAAGGTTGACGTTAAGGTTTAGGATTAGTGTTAGGATTAGGGTTAGACTGAGGGTGAGGTTGAGGGTGACGTTTAGGTTTAGGGTTAGTGTTAGGGTGAGCTTTAGGGTTAGGGTTAGGGTTAAGATGAGGGTTAGGGTGAGGGGTAGGTTAGGGTTAGGGTGAGGATCAGGGTGAGATTGGCGGTTAGTGTTAGGTTTATGGTGAGGGTTAGGGTTTGGGTTAGGTTTAGGTTAAGGGTTAGGGTTAGGGTTAGGGTGAGGGTTAGGATTAGTGTGAGGGTTAGGGTTAGGGTTAAGGTTAAGGTTACGGTGAGGGTAAGGTTTAGGGTAAGGGTTAGCATGAGGGTGAGGTTTATGGTTAGGGTTAGGGTGAGAATCAGGGTTAGAGTAAATTTTAGGTTTATTGATAGGATTAGGGTGAGGGTTAGGGTTGGGTAGGGTTACAATTAGGGTGAAGCTAAGTGTGAGGGTTAGGGTTAGGATTAGGGTTCGGGTTCAGCTCAGAATGAGGGTGAGGGTGAGGGTTAGGGTAAGGGTTAGTGGTAGCGTTAGGGTGAGGATTAGGCTGAGGGTGAAGTTTAGCGTGAGAGTTAGGGTTAGGGTGAGATTAAGGTTTTAGGGTTATGGTTAGAATTAGGGTGAGGGTGAGGTTTAGGGTTTGGATTAGGTTTTGGTTTAGGGTTAGGCTGAGGGTGAGTTTGAGGGTGAGGTTTAGGGTTAGGGTTAGTGTTAGTGTGAGTGTTAGGGTTAGGGTTTTGGTGAAGATGAGGGTTAGGGTGAGGGGAAGGTTTAGGTTTAGGGTGAGGATGAGGGTGAGATTGAGGGTTAGGGTTAGTGTTAGGGTGAGTTTTAGGGTTAGGGTTAGGGTAAGGATGAGGGTTAAGGTTAGTGTTAGGGTGAGTTTTAGGGTTAGGGTTAGGGTAAGGATGAGGGTTAAGGTGAGAGTTAGATTTAGGGTTAGGGTGAGGATCAGGGTGAGATTGACGGTTAGTGTTAGGGTTATGGTTATGGTTAGGGTTTCGGTTAGGGTTAGGTTGAGTGTTAGGGTGAAGGTTAGGGTTAGGGTTAATGTGAGGGTTAGGATTAGTGTGAGGGTTAGGGTTAGGTTAAAGGTTAGGGTTACGGTAGGGGTAAGGGTTAGGGTGAGGGTTAGGATGAGGATGAGTTTTAGGGTTAGGTTTAGGATGAGAATGAGGGTTAGGGTAAACTTTAGGTTTAGGGATAGGATAAAGGTGAGGGTTAGGGTTGTGTAGGGTGACAGTTAGGGTGAAGGTGAGTGTGAGGGTGAGGGATAGGATTAGGGATCAGGTTAGGTTCAGAATGATGGTGAGGGTGATGGTTAGGGTATGGTTTAGTGGTAGGGTTAGGGTGAGGATTAGGGTGAGGGTGAAGTTTAGGGTGACTGTTAGAGTTAGGGTGAGGTTTAGTTTTAGGGTTAGGGTTAGAATTAGGGTGAGGGTGAGTTTTAGGGTTAGGATTAGTGTTAGGTTTAGGGTTAGAATGAGGTTGAGGTTGAGGGTGAGGTTGAGGGTTAGGGTTAATGTTATGGTGAGTTTTAGGGTTAGGGTTAGGGTTAAGATGAGGGTTAGGGTGAGGGGTAGGGTTAGGGTTAGGGTGAGGATCAGGGTGAGATTGACCGTTAGTGTTAGGGTTATGGTGAGGTTCAGGGTTTGGGTTAGGTTTAGGTTGAGGGTTAGGGTGAGGGTTAGGGTTTGGGTGAGGTTTAGGATTAGTGTGAGGTTTAGGGTTAGGGTTAAGTTTAGGGTTACGGTGAGGGTAAGGTTTAGGGTGAGGGTTAGGATGAGGGTGAGGTTTATGGTTAGGGTTAGGGTGAGAATGAGGGTTAGGGTAAAGTTTAGGTTTAGAGATAGGATTAGAGTGAGGGTTAGGTTTGGGTTGGGTTAAAATTAGGGTGAAGGTGAGTGTGAGCGTTAGCGTTAGGATTAGGGTTAGGGTTAGGGTCAGAATGAGGGTGAGGGTGAGGGTTAGGGTAAGGGTTAGTGGTAGGGTTAGGGTGAGGATTAGGGTGAGGGTGAAGTTTAGGGTGAGTGTTAGGTTTAGGGTGAGATTAAGGTTTTAGGGTTAGGGTTAGAATTAGGGTGAGGGTGTGGTTTCGGGTTAAGATTAGGGTTAGGGTTAGGGTTAGGCTGAGGTTGAGGTTGAGGGTGAGGTTTAGGGTAAGGGTTAGTGTTAGTGTGAGTGTTAGGTTTAGGGTTATCATTAGAATGAGGGTTAGTGTGAGGGGTAGGTTTAGGGTAAGGGTGAGGATGAGGGTGAGATTGAGGGTTAGGTTTAGGGTTAGGTTGAGGGTTAGGGTTAGGGTTTGGTTTCGGTTGAGGCTTTGGGTGAGGGTTAGTGTTAGGGTTAGGGTGAGGGTTAGGGTTAGGGTTAAAGTGAGGGTTAGGGTGAGGGTGAGGGTTAGGATTATTGTGAGTGTTAGGGATAGGGTTAAGTTTAGGGGTATGTTGTGTGTAAGGGTTACTGTGAGGATTAGGATGATGATGAGGCATAGGGTTAGGGTTAGGGTGAGGATGAGGGTTAGTGTAATGTTTAGGGTTAGGGTTAGGATTAGGGTGAGAGTTAGGTTTGTGTACGGTTAGAATTAGGGTGAAGGTGAGGGTCAGGATTAGGTTTAGGATTAGAGTTAGGGTTAGCGTTAGAATGAGGGTGAGGGTGAATGTTAGGGTAAGGGTTAGTGGTAGGGTTAGGGTGAGGATTAGGGTGAAGGTGAAGTTTAGGATGAGTGTTAGGTTTAGGGTGTGGTTTAGGTTTTAGAGTTAGGGTTAGAATTACGTGAGATTGAGGTTTAGGGGTAGGTTTAGTGTTAGGTTTATGGTTAGGCTGAGGGTGAGGTTAAGGGTGATGTTTAGGGTTAGGGTTAGTGTTAGGTTGAGTGTCATGGTTCGGGTTAGTGTGAGGATGATGGTGAGATTGAGGGTTAGGGTTAGGGTTATGATGAGGGTTAGGGTTAGGCTTAGGTTTAGGTTAAGGGTTATGGTGAGGATTAGGGTTAGGGTTAGTGAGAGGGTCAGGCTTAGTGTGAGGGTTAGGGTTAGGGTTAAGTTTAGGTTTACAGTGAGGGTATCGTTTAGGGTGAGGGTTACAATGACGGTGATGTTTAAGGTTAGGTTTAGGGTGAGAATGAGGGTTAGGGTGAAGTTTAGGGTGAGTGTTAGGGTTAGGGTGAGGTTTAGGTTTTAGGTTTAAGTTTAGATTTAGGGTGAGGGTGAGGGTGAGGTAGAATTTAGGTTTAGTTATAGGATTAGGGTGAGTTTTAGGGTTGGGTTAGGGTTAGAGTTAGGGTGAAGGTGAAGGTGAGAGTTAGGGTTAGGATTAGGGTTAGGGTTAGGGTTAGAATGAAGGTGAGGGTGAGGGTGAGGGCAAGGGTTAGTGGTAAGGTTAGGGTCAGGATTAGGGTGAGGGTTAGGGTTAGGATGAGGGTTAGGGTGAGGGGAAGTGTTAGCGTTAAGGTGAGAATGAGGGTGAGATTGAGGTTTAGGTTTAGGGTTAGGGTGAGGGTTAGGGTTAGGATTAGGTTTAGGTTGAGTGTTAGGGTTAGGGTGAGGGGTAGGGTTAGGGTGAGGGTTAGGATTAGTGTGAGGGTTAGGGTTAAGGTTAAACTTAGGGTTACGGTGAGGGTGAGGGTTTCGGTGAGTGTGAGGTTTAGGGTGGGGTTTAGGATGAGGATTAGGGTTGGGGTTAGGGAGAGGTTGAGTGTAGGGTTAGGCTAAGGGTTAGGGTGAGTGTTAGGTGCGGGTGAGGTTTAGAGTTATGGTTACAATTAGGGTGAAGTTAGGGTGAGCGGTAGGGTTAGGGTTATGGTTAGGGTGAGGATAAAGTTTAGGGTTAGGGCTAGTGTAAGGGTTAGGGTTAGGGTGAGTGTTAGGTTTAGAGTGAGGGTTAGGGTTAGGGTTATGGTAGGGTGAGGGTAAGGGTTAAGGTGAAAGTTAGGGTTAGGCTGAGGGGTGAGTGTGAGGTTGAGGGTAAGGGTTAGAGTTAGTGTTACGGTTAGTGTTAGGCTTAGGTTTAGGTTTAGGATGAGGTTAGGGTGAATGGTAGGGTTAGTTTTAGGGTGAGGGTGAAGATGAGGGTAAGGGTTAGGGTTAGGGTGAGCGTGAGGATTACGGTTAGGGTTAGGGAGAGGGATAGTGTGAGGGTGAAGTTTAAGGTTATGGTTGTGTTTATGGTGAGGGTTAGGGTGAGGGTTAGGGTTAGGGTTAGGTTGAGGTGAGGGTTAGCGTGAGGTTAAGGGTTAGGGTGAGTGTTCAGGTGAGGGTGAGGGATAGGTTTAGTGTTAGGGTTAGGGTGAGGGGTAGGGTGAGGGTAAGGTTTAGGATAAGGGTGAGGGTAAGGTTTAGGCTTAGGTTTAGTGTTAGGCTTGGGGTTTGGGTGAGGGTTAGGGTAAGGGTTAGGGTTAGCGTTAGGCTTAGGGTTTGGATGAGTGTTAGGGTTAGGTTTAGGGTTAGGGTGAGTGGTAGGGTAAGGGTTAGGTTTCGGGTTAGGATTAGGGTTATGTTTAGGGAGAGGGTTTGTGTGAGGTTTAGGTTTAGTGTTAGGGTTAGGGTTATGGAGAGTTTTAGGGTTGGTATGAGGATTACGGTTAGGGTTAGGTTTTGGGTTAGGGTGAGGATAAGGGTTAGGGTGAGGGTTAGGGTGATAGTGAGGTTTAGGCTAAGGGTTAGGATAGGATTAGGGTCAGGTTGAGGGTGAGGGTTAGGGTTAGGGTGAGGGTTAGGCTGAGAGGTAGGGTTAGAGTTAGGGTTAGGGTGAGGGTGAGGGTGAGGGTTAGGGTTAGGTTTAGGGTGAGGCTGAGGGTGAGATTTAGTGTTAGGATTAGTAGGATTAGTGTTAAGCTGAGGGTGAGGGTGAGGGTTAGGATTAAGGTTAGGTTTAGGGTTAGGGTGAGGGTTAGGTTTAGGTTTACGGTGAGTGTTAGGCTTAGGTTGAGGGTGAGGGTGAGTTGAGGGTTAGATTTACGGTGAGGGTTAGGGATATTGTTAGGGAGAGCTGTCGGTTTAGGGTGATGTTTCGGGTTCGGGTTCGGGTGTGGGTGAGGGTGAGTTTTATGGTGTGGTTGAGGGTTAGGGTTAGGGTGAGTGTTAGGGTGATGGTGAGGGTTAGTTTGAGCCTGAGGATTAGGTTTAGGGTTAGAGTTAGGTTGAGGGTTTATTTTAGGTTTGGTTAGGGTTAGGTTGAGGGTTAGGGTGAAATTTAGGGTTAGAGTTAGGGTTAGGTTAGGATTAGTGTGAAGGTTAGGGTTGTGTTAGGGTTAGAATTAGGGTGAAGATGAGGGTGAGGGTTAGGTTTAGGATTAGGGTTAGGGTTAGGGTTAGAATGAGGGTGAGGGTGAGGGTTAGGGTAAGGGTTAGTGGTAGGGTTAGGGTGAGAATTAGGGTGAGGGTGAAGTTTAGTGTGAGTGTTAGGGTTAGGGTGAGGTTTAGGTTTAGGGTTAGTGTTAGAATTATGGTGAAGGTGAGGTTTAGGTTTCAGATTAGGGATATGGTTAGGGTTAGGCTGAGGGTGAGGTTGATGGTGAGGTTTAGGGTTAGGATTAGTGTTAGGGTGAGTGTTAGGGTTAGCGTTTGGGTGAAGATGAGGGTGAGATTGAAGGTTAGTGTTAGGTTTATGGTGACTGTTAGTTTTTGGGTTAGGTTTAGGTTGAGGTCTAGTGTGAGGATTAGGGTTAGGGTTAGGATGAGGTTTAGGGTTTGGGTTAGGGTGAAGGTTAGAATTAGCGTGATGTTTTGGGTGAGGGTGAGTGTTAGCGTGAGGGTGACTGTTTGGGTGAAGTTTAGGGTTAGGTTAAGGGTGAGGATTAAGGTGAAAGTTAGGTTTAGTTTTAGGGTGAGGGTTAGGGTTGGGTAGGGTTAGAGTTAGGGTGAAGGTGAGGGTCTGGGTTAGGGTCAGGATTAATGATAGGGTTAGGGTTAGAATGAGGGTGAGGGTGAGGGTAAGGGTAAGGGTTAGTGGTAGGGTTAGTGGGAGGATTAGGGTGAGGGTGAAGTTTAAGGTGAGTGTTAGGTTTAGGGTGAAGTTTAGCTTTTAGGGTTAGGGTTAGAATTAGGGTGAGGGTGAGGTTTAGGGTTAGGATTAGGGTTAGGGTTAGGGTTTGGCTGAGGTTGAGGTTGACGCTTAGGTTTATGGTTGG
This sequence comes from Dipodomys merriami, assembly GCF_024711535.1. Lineage (NCBI taxonomy): Eukaryota > Metazoa > Chordata > Mammalia > Rodentia > Heteromyidae > Dipodomys > Dipodomys merriami. The sequence continues at coordinate 2,154,483 of NW_027206490.1, read as the reverse complement.
GGATAGTGATAGCGTGAGTCTTATGGTAAGTTTTAGGGTTAGGATGAGTGTTAGGGTGAGGGGTAGGTTTAGGGTTAGGGTGAGGACTAGGTTGAGATTGAGGGTTAGGGTTAGGTTTATGGTGAGTATTATGGTTAGGTTTAGGTTTAGGTTGAGGGTTTGGGTGTGGGTTAGGTTCAGTGTTAGGGTGAGGTTAGGGTTTGCGTGAGGGTTAGGGTTAGGGTTAACGTTAGGTTTGCGGTGAGGGTGAGGGTTAGGGTGAGTGTGAGGTTTAGGGTGAGGTTTAGGGTGAGGGTGAGGGTGTGGGTTAGGGTGAGGGTTAGGTTGAGCTTTAGGGTTAGGGTTAGATTTAGGGTTAGGGTGAGGGTTAGGGTGAGGGTAAGGGTTAAAGTGAAGGTTAGGGTTAGGTTTAGGGTTAGGGTTAGGGTTAGGGTGAGGGCTATGTTGAGTGTGAGGGTTAGGTTGAGGGTGAGGGTTTGGGTTAGGTAAGGGTTAGTGTTATGATTAGGGTGAGGATTTGGTTGAATTTGAGGGTTAGTGGGAAGGTTAGGTTTAGGGTGAGGGATAGGTTTAGGGTTAGGGTGAGGGTTAGGGTTAGCGTGATGTTTTGGTTGAGGGTGAGGGTTAGCGTGAGGGTGAGTGTTTGGGTGAGGGTAAGGGTTAGGGTGAGGATGACGGTTAGGGTTAGGTTTAGGGTGAGGGTTAGGGTGAGCATTAGCGTTTGGGTGAGGGGTAGGGTGAAGTTTAGGGTTAGTCTTAGGGTAAGGGTTAGGGTTAGTGTGAGGGTTAGGGTGAGGGTAAGGGTTAGGGTGAGTGTGGTTTAGGGTTAGTGTTAGCTTTAGGGTGAGGGTTAGGGTGAGGGTTATGGTTAGGGTTGGGGTGCTGGTGAGGGCTAGGGTTAAGGTGCGGGTTAGAGTTAGGGTGAGGGTTAGGGTGAGTGTTAGGGTTAGGGTGTGGGTTAGGATTAGTGTTAAAGTGAGGGTGAGTGTGAGGGTGAGTGTTAGGTTTAGGGTTAGGCTTAAGGTTAGGGTTAGAGTTAGGGTGAGGGCTTGGGTTACGGTGATGGTGAGGTTTAGGGTGAGGTTTTAGTTGTGGGTTAGTATTAGGGTTAGGGTGATGGTGAGGGTTTGGGTGAGGGTATGGGTTAGGGTTCGTGTTACTGTGAGGGTTAGGGTGAGGGGTATGTTTAGGGTTTTGTTTATGTTGAGGGTGTGGTCTAGGGTGAGTGTAAGGGTGAAGGTTTGGGTTATGTAAATATTAGGGTTAGGTTTAGCGTGAGGATTAGGTGACAGTGATGGTTAGGGTGACGGTTTGGGTGAGGGTGAGGTTTAGGATTAGAATAAGGGTTAGGGTTAGGGTTAGGGTGAAGGTGAGGTTGAGGGTGAGGGTTTCAGTTAGGTAAGTGTTAGGGTTAGTGTTAGGGTTATGGTGAGGGCTAGGTTGAGGGTGAGGTTTAGGGTGAGGGTGAGGGTGAGGTTGATTGTTAGGGTGTGGGTGAATATTAGGGTTAGCTTGAGGGTTAGGGTTACCGTGAGTGTTAGGATGAGGGTGAGTGTTAGGGTTAGGTTTAGGGTTAGTGTGAGTATTAGGGGTAGGATGAGCGGAATGGTGAGGTTTGGGGTTAGGTTTAGGGTGAGCTTTAGGGTTATTCTGAGGGTTAGGTTTATGGTTAGGGTTAGGGATAAGGTTAGGGTGAGGGTAATGGTTAGGGTGAGTGTTAGGATGAGGGTGAGGGTTAGGGTTAGGGTGAGGGTGAGTGTTAGGGTGATGTTTAGTATTAGGTTTAGGTTGAAGGTTAGGGTTAGGGTTAGAGCTAGGGTTAGTGTTATGATTAGGGTGAGGGTAAGGGTTAGGGTGAAGGTGAGGGTGAGGTTGAGGGTAGAGTCAGCGTAAGGGTTAGCGTGAAGTTTAGGGTGAGGGTGAGAGTTAGGGGCAGGGTTAGGTTTAGGGTGAGGGTTAAGGTTAGAGTGAGGGTTAGGGTGAGGGTAAGGGTTAGGGTGAAGGTTAGGGTGAGGTTGAGGTTTAGGGTAAGGGTTAGGGTTAGGGTGAGTGTTAGGGTTAGGGTGATATTTAGTGTTAGGGTGAGGATTAGGGTTAGGGTGAGGTTGATGTTGAGGGCGACGTTTAGGGTTAGTGTCAGTGTTAGAGTGAGTGTAAGGTTTAGGATGAGGGTTACAGTGAGGGTTAGGGTGAGAGTTCGGGTCAAGGTGAGGGTTAAGGTGTGGGTGAGGGTTAGGGTTAACTTTATGGTGAGGTTTAGGGTGAGGGTTAGGGTTAGGGTTAGGGTTAGGATGAGGTTGAGGGTTAGGGTTAGAGTTAGGGTTAGGTTGAGGGTTAGGGTGAGATTTAGTGTGAGGGGTTAGAATCAGAGTTAGAGTTAGGGTTAGGGTGAAGGTGAGGTTTAGGGTTAGGTTTGGGGATTCAATTAGGGTGAGGGTGAGGTTGAGGAATAGTGTTAGGATTAGGGTTAGGATTAGGGTGAGGGTTACAGTGATGTTTAGGGTTAGGGTTAGGGTTAGGTTGAAGGTGAGATTTAGGGGGAGTGTTAAGGTTAGGGTTAGGGTTAGGGTGAGGGTTAGGTTGAGGGTAAGGGTGAGGGTGAAGATTAGGGTGAGGGTTTGGATTAGGGTTATTGTGAGGGTTAGGGTTAGGGTGAGGATAAGTTTTAGGGTGAGGGTTTGGGTGAGGGTTAGGCTAAGGTTTAAGTTAAGGTTTAGAGTGAGTTTGAGGGTGAGGAATAGGGTTACAGTGAGGCTTAGGCTGAGCAGTAGGGTTAGGGTGAGGATGAGGGTAATGGTTAGGGTTAGGGTTTAGGGTGAGTATTAGTGTTAAGTTTAGGGTTAGGGTGAGGGTTAGGGTGAGTGGTAGGGTTAGGGTTAGGGTGTGGTTTAGGGTTAGTATGATGGTTAGGTTTAGGTTTACGGTTAGGATGAGGGTAAGGTTTAGGGTGAGTGTTAGGATGAAGGTGAGAGTTTGTTTAGGGTGAGGTTTAGGGTGATGTTTAAGGTTAGGTTTAGGGTTAGGGTTAGGTTGAGGGTTAGGATGAGGGTTAGGATTAGGGTTAGGTTTAGGTTTAGGATGGGAGTTAGGGTGAGGATAAGGTTTAGGTTGAAGATTTGGATTAGGGTTAGGGTTAGGGTGAGGGGTAGGGTGAGGGTTAGATTTAGGGTTAGGGTTATGTTTAGGGTTAGGTTGAGGGTGAGGATGAAGTTTAGGGTTAGGATTAGGTTTAGAGTTAGGGTTAGGCTGAGGGTGAGGGTGAATATGAGGGTGAGGGATAGGGTTAGCTTTAGGGTTATGGATAGGGTGAGGTGTAGCATTAGTCTTAGGGTAGTGTGAGGGTTAGGCTTAGGGTTAGGGTTAGGGTTAGCGTGAGGGTTAGGGTTAGGGTTAGGCTTAGTGTTAGGGTTAGGGTTAGGGTGAGGGTGATGGTGAGAGTTAGTGTTAGGATTAGTGTTACGGTTAGGGTTAGGCTGAGGGTGAGGGTGATGGTGATGGTTAGATTTAGGGTTAGGTTGAGGGTTAGGCTTAGTTTGAGGGTAAGGGTGAGGGTGAGTGTAAGGTTTAGGTTGAGGATTAGGGAAAGATTGATGGTTAGTGTTATGGATAGGGTTAGGTTGAGGGTTAGGGTAAGGGTGAGGGATAGGTTTAGTGTGAGGGTTACAGTTAGTGTTAGAGCTAGCATGCGGGTGAGGTTTAGGGTTAGGATTATGGTTAGGGTTAGGGTTAGGCTGAGGGTAAGGGTGAGGGTGGTGGTGAAGGATAAGGTTAGAATTAGGGTTTGGGTTAGGGTGATTGTTAGGTTTAGTGTGACTATTAGGGTTAGGGTAAGATTTACAGTTAGGGTAAGGATAAGGGTTAAGGTTTGGGTTAGGCTGAGGGTGAGGTTTAGGGTTAGGGTGAGGGCTAGGTTGAGGATGAGGCTTAGGGTGAGGGTGAGGGTGAGGGTGACGGTGACGGTGAGGATTAGGGTTAGGGTTACTGTTAGACTGAGGGTGAGGGTGAGGGTGAGAGTTAGGTTTAGGGTTAGTCTTAGGTTTAGGTTTAGGCTTAGGGTGAGTGTGAGGGTGAGGGTGAATGTTAGGGATAGTGTGAGGGTTAGGGTTAGGCATAGGGTGAGGGTTAGCGTTAGGGTGATATTTAGGGTGAGAATGGGGGTTAATGTGAGGGTGAGTGTTCAGGTGAGGGTAAAGGTTAGGGTGTGGATGAGGGTTAGCTTTAGGGTGAGGGTTAGGGTTAGGTTAAGGGTGAGGGCTAAGGTGAGGGTTAAGGTTAGGTTAGGGTGAGTGTTACAGTGAGGGTGAGATTTCCGGTTAGGGTTAGGGTTAGGGTGAGTGGTACGGTGATGCTTACAGTTAGGGTTAGGATTAGTTTTAGGGTGAGGGTTAGGGTGATGGTTAGGGTTGGGGTAGTGTGAGGTTAAGGGGTAGGGTGAGGGTTAGGGTTAGGGTGAGGATGTGGGTGAGGGTGAGGGTTATGGTTATGGTTAGGGTTAGGGTTACGATGAGTGTTAGGGTTAGGGTTAGGTTTAGGATGAGGATTAGGGAGAGGGGTAGGGTTATGGTTAGGGTGAGGGTGAGGTTGAGGGTTATGGTTAGGGTGAGGGTGAGGGTTAGTGTGAGCGTGAGGGTTAGGGATAGGGTTTGGGTGAGGGTAAGGGTGAGGGTTAGGTTTAAGGTTAGGTTTAGGATGAGGGTGAGAGTTAGAGTGATGGTAAGTGTTAGGGTGAGTATTCGGGTGAGGGTGAGGGTTAGGGTTAGGATTAGGGTTACGGTGAGGTATTGGGTGAGGGTCAGTTTTCGGCTTAGGTTTAGGGTTAGGGTTAGGGTGAGGTTTATGGTGAGAGTTAGGGTTAGTGTTAGGGTTATGTTTTGGGTGAGTCGTAGGGTTAGGGTTCGGGTTTGCGTTATTGTTATGGTTAGGGTAGGGTGAGGGTAACATTTAGGGTGAGGGTTAGGGTTAGGTTGAGGTTGAGGTTGAGGGTGAGGGTTACGGATAGGATGAGGGGTAGGTTTAGGGTTAGGGTGAGGTTAAGGGTGAGGGTGAGTGTTAGGGTTAGGATGAGCGTTAGGATTAGGGTTAGGTTTAGGTTGTGGGTTAGGGTGAGGGGTAGTGTAAGGGTTAGTGTGAAGGTTAGGGTTAGTGTGAGGGTTAGTATTAGGGTTAGGGTTAGGTTGCGGGTGAGTGTTAGGTTGAGGATAAGGGTTAGGTTTAGGGTTAGGGCTAGAATGAGAGTTATGTTGACGGTTAGGGTTAAGTTTAGGGTTAGTGTGAGGGTGAGGGTTAGGGTTAGGGTAAGGGTAAGGGTGAGGGTTATGTTTAGTGTGAGGGTTAGGGTTAGGATGAGGGTAAGGTTTTGGGTGAGGGTTAGGGTGAGGGTGAGGGCTAGGGTTAGGGTTAGTGTTAAGGTGAGGGTTAGGGTGAGTGCTATGATTAATGTTAGGGTTAGGGTTAGGGTGAGGGTTAGTGTGATGGTAAGGGTTTGGGTGAGGTTTAGTGTGAGGGTGAGAGTTAGGCTTAGCGTTAGGATTAGGGTGAGATTTAGGTTTAGGTTTAAGGTTTGAGTTAGCTTGAGGGTGAGGGTGAGGGTCACGGTTAGGGTGAGGTTGAGGGTTATGTTTAGCGTGAGGTGGGGGTTAGGGTGAGGGTTAGGGTTAGGGTCAGTGTTATTGTGAGGGCTAGGGTGAAGGTGAGGCTTCATGTTAGGTTTAGGGATAGGCTGAGGCTTAAGGTTATGGTTAACGTTATCTTGAGGGTTAGGCTGAGGGGTAGGATTAGAGTTATTGTGAGGGTGACATTTAGTATAAGGGTTAGGGTTAGGTTTAGGTTTAGGGTGAGGGTTAGGTTTAGTGTGAGGTTTTCGGTTAGTGTTAGGGTTAGGGTTAGGTTTAGGCTGAGGGTGAATGTGAGCGTGAGGGTGAGGGTTAGGGTTAGGTTAAGGGTGAGGGTTAAGGTGGGGGTTAAGGTTAGGTTAGGGTGAGGGTTAGTATGAGGGTAAGGGTTACGTTGAGGGTTAGGGTTTGGGTGATGGTTAGGGTCAGGGTGAGGGTGAGGGTTATGTTTAGGGTTTTGCTTAGGTTTAGTCGTAGGGTGAGGGTGATGGTGAGGGTGATGGTTAGGGTTAGGTTGAGGTTTAGGTTTAGTTTGAGGGTAAAGGTGAGGGTGAGGGTAAGGTTTAGGGTGAGGATTATGGTGAGAGTGAGGGTTACCCGTTTAGGGTTAGGGTTACGGTAAGGGTTAGGGTAAGGGTGAAGTTTAGGCTTAGGATGAGATTTGGGCTGAGTGTGAGGGTTAGGGTGAGGGTTAGTGTTAGGGTTAGAATTTGGGTGAGATTTGGGGTTAGGGTTAGGGTTAGGATGAGGGTAGGGTGAGGGGTATGGTTAGGGTTAGGGTTAGGGTAAGGGTTAGGGTGAGGGTTAGCGTGAGGGTGAGGTTTAGGGTTAGGCTTAGAGTTAAGGTGAGGGTTAGGGTGAGTGCTATGGTTAATGTTAGGGTTAGGGTTAGGGTGAGGGTTAGGGTTAGCATTAGGATTAGGGTTAGGGTTTTGGTTACGGTTAGGGTGAAGGTGAGGGTGAGGGTTATGGTTAGGGTAAGGGTTAGGTTTAGGGTTAGGATAGGATTAGGGTGAGCGTGAGGGTTAGAGTGAGGGTTAGGTTTAGGGTGAGGGATAGGTTTAGGGTTAGGGTTAGGGTTATGGTTAGGATGATGTTTAGGGTGAGGGTGAGGATTAGTGTGAAGGTGAGTGTTCGGGTGAGGATGAGAGTTAGTGTGTGGGTGAGGGTTAGGATTAGGTTGAGCATTAGGGTGACAATGAGGGTTGGGGTGAGTGTGATGATTAGGGTTAGTGTTAGGGTAATGGTTAGGGTTATGGTTAGTGTTAGGGTGAGAGTTACGTTGAGGTGAAGGATTACGGTTAGGGTGAGGGTTAGGATTTGTGTGAGGCATCGGCTTAGGGTGAGGGTGATGTTGAGGGTTAGGGTTAGGGTTAGGTTCAGATTTATGGTTAGTTTGAGGGTAAATGTGAGGGTGAGGTAAAGTTTACTGTGAGAATTAGGGTGAGGGTGAGGGTTAGGATTAGGGTTAGGGTTACATTAAAGGTTAGATAAGGGTGAGGGTTAGGTTTAGTGTGAAGGGTAAGTTTATGTTGAGGTTGAGGATTAGCGTTAGGGGTAGTGTGAGGGTTAGGGTTAGCATTGGGGTTAGGGTGAGGGTATTGTTTAGGGTGAGGTTTAGGGTGACGGTGAGGTTTAGGGTTAGGATTAGTGTTAGTGTTAGGGTAAGGCTGAGGGTGAGGGTGAGGGTGAGGTTGAGGGTTACGGTTAGGGTAAGGGTGAGCGTTACGTTTAGGGTGAGGTGAGGGTTAGGGTGAGGGTTAGTGTTAGGTTCAGTGTTAGGGTGAGGGCAAGGGTGAGAATGAGTGTTAGGGTTAGGGTTAGGGATAAGGTGAGGCTTAAGGTTACGGTTAGGGTTAGGTTGAGGGTTAGGCTGAGGGGTAGGATTAGGGTTATTGTGAGGGTTACATTTAGTCTGAGGTTTAGGGTTAGGTTTAGGTTTAGGGTGAGGGTTAGTTTTAGTGTTATTGTTTCGGTTAGAGTTAGGGTTAGGGTTAGGTTTAGGCTGACGGTTAAGGATAGTGAGAGGGTGAGGGTTAGGGTTAGGGTTAGGTTAAGGGTGAGGTTTAAGGTGAGGGTTAAGGTTAGGGTTAGAGTGAGGGTAAGGGTTTCGGTGAGGGTTAGGGTTAGGGTGATGTTTAGGGTTAGAGTTAGGGTGAGAGTTAGGTTTAGGGTGAGGGTGATGGTGAGGATTAGGGTTAGGGTTAGGTTGAGGTTTAGGGTTAGGGTTAGGGTTAGGGTGAAGGTTATGCTGAGGATTAGGGTTAGGGTTAGCGTGAGGATTAGGTTTAGTGTGAAGGTTAGGGTTAGGGTTAGGTTTATGTTGAGGGTGAGTATTAGGGTTAGGGTTAGCGTGAGGGTTAGGGTAAGCATTGGGGTTAGGGTGAGAGTAATGTTTAGGGTGAGGGTGAGGTTTGTGGTTAGCTTTAGGGTTAGGTTGAGGGTTAGGATGAGGGTTAGGGTTAGGGTTATGTTTAGGGTGAGTGTGACAGTTAGGGTTTGGGTTAGGATTAGGGTGAGGGTTAGGGTGAGGGTGATGGTTAAAATGAGGGTAAGGGTTAGGGTGAGTGTTAGGGTGAGTGTGAGATTTAGGGTTAGGGTTAGGTTTAGGGTGAGGGGTAGGGTGATGGTTACGGTTAGGGTTAGGGTTAGTTTTAGGGTGAGGGTTAGAGTGAGGGTTAGTGTTAGTGATTGGTTTAGAGTTAGGTTTAGGGTGAGGTTTAGGGTGAGGGTTAGGGTTATGGTAGGGTGAGGGTAAGGGGTAGCGTGAGGGTTAGGGTTAGGCTGAGGGTAAGTGTCAGGGTAAGGGTTAGGGTTAGGGTTAGTGTTACGATGAGTGTTAGAGTTAGGCTTAGGGTTAGATAAGTGTTAGGGTGAGTGGTATGGTTAGGGTTAGGGTTAGGGTGAGGGTGAGGGTTAGGGTTAGGCTTAGGTTTATGATGAGGGTTAGGGTCAGGGGTAGGGTAATTGTTAGTGTAAGCGTTAGGGTTGGTGTGAGGGTTAGGGTTAGGGTTAGGGTTAAGGTGAGGGTGAGTGTTAGGGTGAGTATGAGGGTTAGGTTTAGGGTTAGGGTGAGGTTTAGTGTTAGGTTTCGGGTTATATTGAGGGAGGTTGTTAGGGTTAGGATGAGGGTTAGGGTTAGGGTTAGGGTTATGGTGAGGGTTAGGTTGATGTTTATGGTTAGGCTTAGGGTTAGGGTAAGGGTGAGGGTTAGGGTTAGGGTTATGGTTAGGGGCTGGCTGAGGTTTAGGGTGAGGTTTAGTGTTAGTGTTATGTTTAGGGCTAGGGTGAGTATTAGGGTTAGTGTGAGGGTTAGCATAAGGTTTAGGTTTAGGGTAGTGTTAGGGTAAGGTTTAGTGTGAGTGTAAGTGTGAAGGTGAGGGTTAGGGTTAGGGTTAGGGTTAGGGTGAGGGTGAGGGTTTCGTTAATGTAACGTTTAGGTTAAGGGTTAGTGAGAGGATTAGCGTTTGGGAGAGTGTTAGGGTGAGGGTAAGTGTTAGGGTTAAGGTGTGTTAGGGTTAGGTTCAGGGTGAGCATCAGGGTTTTGGGTAGGTAAGGGGTAGGTTTAGGTTTAGGGTTAGGGTTAGGGATAGGTTGAGGGTAAACGTGTGGGGTAGGTTATGGTTAGGGTGATGGTTAGGGCTAGTGTGAGGGTTAGGTTTAGGGAGAGGATTAGGATTAGGGTGAGAGTAAGGGTTAGGGTGAGTTTTAAGATGAGGGTGAGGTTTAGGTTTAGCGTTAGGGTTAGCGTGAGGCTTAGGGTGTCAGTTAAGGTTAGGTTTAGGGTGAGGGTGAAGGTTAGGGTTAGGATTACTCTTTGGTTTAGCGTGAAGTTTAGGGTGAGAGTAAAGGGTAGGATGAAGTTTAGGGTCATGGTGAGAGTTAGGATTAGGGTTAGGGTGAGGAGTAGGGTGAGGGTTAGATTTAGGCTTAGTGTTAGTGTAAGGGTTAGGGTCTGTTTAAGGGTTAGGGTGAGGGTTAGGGTTAGGGTTAGTGTTAGGGTGAGTGTGAGGGTGAGTGTGAAGTTTAGGGTTAGGATTAGGTTTAGGTTAAGGGGTAGGCTGAGGGTGAGGGTGAAGGATAGGGTTAGGGTTATGGTTATGGTGAGGCCTAGGTTGAGTGTTTGGGTTAGGGTGAGAGTGAGGGTTTGGGTTACTTAAGGGATATGGTTATGGTTAGGGTGAGGATTAGGTTCAGTTTGAGTGTTAGAGGGAGGGTTAGAGTTAGGGTGAGGGTTAGGGTTAGGGTGAGGGTTAGGGTTAGCGTGATGTTTTGGTTGAGGGTGAGGGTTAGCGTGAGTGTGAGTGTTTGGGGAGGGTAAGGGTTAGGGTGAGGATGAAGTTTAGGCTAAGGGTTAGGGTGAGAGTTAGGTTTAGCATTAGGGTTTGGGTGAGGGTAAGGGGGAGGGGTATGGTTAGTGTTAGGGTAAGGGTTAGGGTTGGTGTGAGTGTTAGGGTGAGGGTAAGGGTTAGGGAGAGGGTTAGGGGGAGGGGGAGGCTTAGGGTTAGTGTTAGGGTTGGATGAGTGTTAGGGTTAGAGTTAGAGTTAGGGTGAGAGCTAGGGTTAGGGTGAGGGTGAGGTTTTTGGTGAGAGTTAGGCTGTGGGTGAGTCTTAGTGTTAGGGTGAGGGTTAGAGTGACAGTGAGTGTTAGGGTGAAGATGTGGATTAGTGTTCGTGTTAGGGTGAGGGGTATTGTTAGGGTTATGGATATGGTGACAGTGGGGTTTAGAGTGAGGGTGAGGGTGAGTGTTTGTGGTAGGTAAATCTTATGGTTATGTTTAGGGTGAAGATTAGTGTGACGGTGAGGGTTAGGGTGAGTGTTTGGGTCAGGGTGAGGGTTAGGGTGAGGGTGAGGGTTTGGTGAGGGTGAAGGTTTGGGTGAGGACTAGGGTGTGGGTTATGGTTAGGGTTAGGATGTGGGTGATGGTTAAGGTTAGGGTAAGGGTTAGGGTGAAGGTTAGGGTTAGTGTGAGGGTTAAGGTTAGGATTAGGTTTACGGTGAGGGCTAGGCTGAGGGTGAGGGTTAGGGTTAGTTTTAGGGTTAGGGTGAGGTGTAGGGTGAGGGTTAGGGTAGGGTGAGTTTTAGGGTGAGGGTTAGGTTTAGTGTTAGGCTTAGGGTTTGGAGAGTGTTAGGGTTAGGGTGACAATTAGGGTTAAGGTTAGGGTTAGAGTAGAGTAAGGATAAGGGTTAGGGTGAGGTTTAGGGTGAGTTTGAGGGTTAGGTTTAGGGTTAGGGTTAGGGTGAGTGTTAAGGTTAGTGTGAGATTTAGGGTTAGGGTTAGTTTTTGGGTTAGGGTGAGAGTAAGGGTTAGGGTGAGGGTTAGGATTAGGGTTAGGGTTAGTGTAAGGGTGAGCGTGAGGGTTATGGTTAGGGTAAGGGTTAGGGTTAGGGTTAGGGAGATGATTAGTGTGAGCGTGAGGTTTTGGTTATGGTTCGGTTTATTGTTAGGGTTAGGGTTTGTGTGCGTGTTAGGGTTAGTGTTCGGGTTTGGGTTATTGTTAGGGTTAGGGTAGGGTGTGGGTAAGATTTAGGGTGAGGGTTAGGGTTAGGTTGAAGTTGAGTGTGAGGGTTAGGGTTAGGTTTACTGTGAGGATGAGAGTTAGGGTGAGGGGTAGGTTTCGGACTAGGGTGATGGTGAGGGTGAGGGTTTGGGTGAAGGTTAGGGTTAGGATGAGCATTAGGATTAGGGTTAGGTTTACGTTGTGGGTTAGGGTGAGGGTTAGGATGATGGTTAGTTTTAGGTTGAGGGTGAGTGTTAGGGTGAGGATGAGGGTTAGGTTTTTGGGTTAGGGTTAGGGTGACGATTAGGGTTAACTTTAGGGTTAGGGTGAGGCTGAGGGTTAGGTTTAGGGTAAGGGTTAGGGTGAGGGTTATGTTTAGTGTGAATTTTAGGGTTAGGTGAGGGTAAGGGTTACGGTGAGGATTAGCGTGATGGTGAGGGTTAGAGTTAGGTTAGTGTTAAGGTGAGGGTTAGGGTGAGTGTTATGGTTAATGTTAGGATTACGGTTAGGATGAGGGTTAGGGTGAGGTTTAGCGTTAAGGTAAGTGTTAGGGTGAGGGTGAGTTTGAGGATTAGGGTTAAGGTTCTGGTGACCATTATGGTTAGGGTGAGGGTTAGGGTTTCCGTTACGGTTAGTGTGAGGGTGAGGGTGAGGGTGAGTGTTAGGGTAAGGGTGATGGTGAGGGTTAGGGTTAGGGTTAGTTTGAGGGTTGGGGTTAGTGTTAGGGTATGGGTGACCGTAAGGTAAGGTTTAGGTGAGGATTAGGGTGAGGGTGGGTGTTAGGCTAAAGGTTAGGTTTAGGGTGAGGGTTAGGGTAAGGGTGAGGGTTAGGTTTAGTGTGAGGGTTAGGGTTAGGGTGAGGGTGAGGTTGAGGCTTAGGGTTAGGGTTAGGGTTAAGGTTATGGTGAGGCGCAGGGAGAGGGTTAGGGTTAGGGTTACCGTTATGGTGAGTGGTAGGATGAGGGTTAGGGTTAGGGTTAGGATAAGGGTGAGGGTTAGTGTGAGGATGAGTGTTAGGGTTAGGGTGAGGATTAGGGTTAGGGTTAGTGTCAGGGTTAGGGTTAAGGTGAGGGTAAGGGTGAGGGTTATGTTTAGTGGGAGGGTTCGGGTTAGGGTGAGGGTTAGTTTCAGGGAAAGTGTTAGGGTAAAGGTTAGGGTGAGGGTTATGGTTAGGTTTAGGGTTACAGTGAGGGTTAGTGTTAGGGTTACGGTGAGAGTTAGGGTGAGGGTTAGGGTAAGGATTAGGGTGAGGGTGATGGTTAGGGTGAGGGTGAGGGTTATGGTTAGGTTGGGGGTTAGGGTTAGGGTGAGGATCAGGGTTAGTGTGTGGTCTAGATTTAGGGTGAGTGTTAGGTGAGGGTGAGGGTTAGGGTTAGCATTGTTTAGGGTGAGGGTTAGGGTTAGGGTTAGGGTTAGAGTTAGTTTGAGGTTGAGGGTGAGGTTTATGGTTAGGATTAGTGTTAGGGTTAGGTGTAGACTGAGGGTGAGAATGAGGGGGAGGGTTAGTGTTAGGGTGAGGGTGAATGTTACGGTGAGTGTGAGGGTTAGGGTTAGTGTTTGGGTTAGGGAGAGGCGTAGGATTAGCGTTAGGTTGAGGCTTAGGTTGAGGGGTAGGGTTAGGGTTCGGGTGAAGGTTAGGTTTATTGTTAGGGTAAGAGTTAGAGTTAGGTTGAGGGGTAGGGTGTGTGTCAGAGTTAGGGTGAGGGCTAGGGTCAGGGTGAGGTTTAGTATTAGTGTTAGGGTTAGTGTGAGGGTTAGGGTTATAATTAGGGTGAGGGTGAGGGTGAGGGATAGGTTTAGGATTAGGGTTAGGATTAGGTTTAGGCTGAGGGTGAGGGTGAGATTGAGTGTTAGGTTTAGGGTGAGGGTTAGGGTTAGGGTTAGGGTGAGGGTTACGATGAGGTTTAGGGTTAAGGTTAGGTTGAGGGTTTGGGTTAGGGTGAGGGTAAAGGTTATGTTTAGGATTAGTGTTAGGGTTATGGTTAGGCTTAGGGTGAGGGTGAGGATGAGGGTAAGGGTTAGGATTAGTGTTAACCTTAGGTTTATGGTGAGGGTTGGGGTGAGGGTTAGGTTTAATGTTAGGGTTAGGGTTAGGCTGAGGGTTAGGGGGAGTTTGAGGGTGAGGGTTAGATTTTGGTTGAAGGTTAGGGTGAGGGTTAGGGTTACGATTAGGGTGAGAGTTATCGTGACGGTTAGGGTTAGCCTTAGCATGAGATTTAGGGTGAGGGTGAGGGTGAGGTATAGGTTAGGATTAGGGTTATTGTTAGGTTTAGGCTGTGGTTGGGGGTGATGTTGAGGGTTAGGGTTAGGATGAGGTTTAGGGGTACATTTAGGGTAAGGGTTAGGTTTAGGTTTAGGGTTAGTGTTAGAGTGAGGGTTATGGTGAGTGTTAGGGTTAGGGTTAGGGTTAAGCTTAGGGTTAGGGTTAGGGTTAGTGTGAGGCGGAGGATTAGGTTTAGGGTTAGTGTGAGAGGGAGGGTTAGGTTTAGGCTTAGGGTGAGGGTTCGGGTGAGGGTTCGGTTTAGGGTGGGGGTGATGGTTAGGGTTAGGGTGAAGGTTATGTTTAGTGTGAAGGTTAGGGTTAGGGTTATTGTTAGTGTTAGGGGTAGGTTTAGGCTGAGCCTGAGGGTGGGGCTTAGCGTTAGGATTAGGGTTAGGGTTAGGTTTAGGCTGAGGGTGAGGTTGAGGGTGGGGTGAGTTTATGGTTAGGGTTAGGATTAGGGTTAGGGTGAGGGTTAGGTTTAGTGTGAGGGTTAGATTTAGGGTTAGAGTTAGGGTTAGCGTGAGGGTAAGATTCAGGGTGAGGGTGAAGGTAAGGTTTAGGGTTAGGGTGAGGTTTAGGTTTAATGTAATGGTTAGGGTTAGTGTTAGGGTGAGGGTAAGGTTTAGGGTGAGATTTAGGGTGAGGGTGAGGTTAAGGTTAGGGTTAGCGTTAGGATTAGGGTGTGGGTTAGGTTTGGGGTTAGGGTGAGGTTGAGGGTTAAGTTGAGGGTAACGGTTAGGTTTTGGGTTAGGGTGAGGGTGAGGGGGATGGTTAGGGTTAGGTTTTGGGTTTGGTTGAGGGCTAGGGTGAGGGTGAGTGTTAGGGTGAAGGTGAGGATGAGGGTGAGGGTTTCGGTTAGTAAGGGATAGGGTTAGGGTGAGTTTGAGTGTTAGGCTGAGGGTTACGGTTGGCGTGAGGTTTAGGGTTTGGGTTAGGGTGAGGGTAAGGTTTAGGGTGATGTTTAGGGTGGGGGTGAAGATTACGTTAGCATTAGGTTGAGGGTCCAGGTTTGGGTGAGTTTTAGGGTGTGGGTGATTGTTAAGGTTAGGGTGAGTGTTAGGGTGAGGTTGAGGGTTAGGGTTAGGGTTAGGGTTAGTGTGAGGTTTAGGTTTAGGATTAGTGTTAGGGTTAAGTTTAGGCTTAAAGTGAGGGTGAAGGTGAGGGTTAGGGTTAGGGTTAGGGTTAGAGTTAGGGTGAGGGTGAGGGTGAGGGATAGGGTTAGGGTTAGGTTTAGGGTTAGGTTTAGGCTGAGGGTGAGATTGAGAGTTAGGGTTAGGGTGAGGATTAGGGTTAGGGTTAGGGTGAAGTTTAGGGTTAGGGTTAGGGTTATGATGAGGGTTAGTGTGAGAGATATGGTTAGGGTTAGTGTGAGGATTAGGGTTAATTTGAGGTTTAGGGTTAGGGTTAGGTTTAGGGTGAGTGTAAGTTTTAGGTTGAGGGTTACGGTCAGGGTGACGGTGAGGGTTAGGGTGAGGGTTAGGGTTAGTGTTAGTGTCAGGGTGAGGGTTAGGGTGAGGGTTAGGGTTAGGGTTAGGAGTAGGGTGAGGGATATTGTGAGGTTTAGGGTTAGCGTTAGGTTTAGGCTTAGGCTGAGGGTGAGGTTGATGGTGGGGTGAGGGTTTCGGTTAGGGTTAGGATTAGGGTTATGGTGAGGGTTAGGTTTATTGTGAAGGTTAGGGTTAGGGTTAGAGTTAGGGTTAGCGTGAGGGTAAGGGTTAGGGTGAGGGTTAGGGTTAGGGTGAAGTTAAGGGTTAGGGTTAGGGTGAGGGTTAGGTTTAGGGTGAGGGTTAGGTTTAGGGTTAGGGTTAGTTTTAGGGTGAGGTTAAGGGTTAGGGTAAGATTTAGGTTGAGGGTGAGGTTAGGGTTAGGGTTAGCGTTAGGATTAGTGTGTGGGTTAGGGTTGGGGTTAGGGTGAGTGTGAGGGTTAGGTTGAGGGTTAGGGTTAGGTTTCGGGTTAGGGTGAGGTTGAGGGTGATGGTTGGGGTTAGGGTTAGGGTTAGGTTGGGGGCTAGGGTGAGAGTGTGGGTTAGGTTGAAGGTGAGGATGATGATGAGGGTTTCAGTTAGGTAAGGGTTAGGGCTAGGGTGAGTATTAGGGTGAGGTTGAATGTTAGGGGGAGGGTTAGGGTTACAGTGAGGGTAAGGGTTAGGGTAAGGGTGGGGGTTAGTTTTAAGGTGATGTTTAGGGTAGGGTTGATTATTACGTTAGCTTTAGGGTGAGGTTTTAAGTTTAGGTGAGTTTTAGGGTGTGGGTGAGTGTTAGTGTTAGGGTGAAGTTTAGGGTAAGTTTAGTGTTACGGTGAGGCTTAGGGTTAGGGTTAGGGTTAGTGTTCCCCTTAGGGTGAGGGTGAGGGTGAGGGTGAAGTTTCAGGTGAGGGTGAGGGTGAAGTTTCGGGTGAGATTGAGGGTTAGGTTGTGGTTGAGGTTTAGGGTTATTGTGAGGGAAAGGGTGACGGTGAGGGTTGGGGTTGGGTTACGGTTAGAGTTAGGGTGAGTGTTAAGGTTGTGTTAGGGTTAGAGTTAGGGTGAGGGTGAGCATTTGGCTTAGGATTAGGGTTAGATTTAGGGTTAGACTGAGGGTGAGGTTAAGGGCGAGGGTTTGTGGTAGGGTGAAGGTTAGGTTGAGGGTTAGGGTGAGGGTGAAGTTAAGGTTAGGGTTAGGGTTAGGGTTAGGATTAGGGTTAGGATGAGGGTTAGGTTTAGGGGTAGGTTGAGGGGAAGGGTGAGGGTTAGGGTTAGTGTGATGGTTAGGTTTAGGGTTAGGTTTAGGGTTAGGTTTAGGATTAGGGTTACGGTAAGGCTTAGGGTGAGGGTGAGGGTGAGGGTCAGGGTTAGGGTTAGGGTTAGGGTGAGGGTTCTTATTAGTGTTAGGGTTAGGGTTAGGGTGAGGGTAAGGGTTAGAGTGAAGTTTAGGGTGAGTTTGAGGGTCAGGGTGAGTGTTAGGGTTAGGGTGAGGTTTAGGGTTAGGGTTAGGCTTATTGTGAGGGCTAGGTTGAGGGTGAGGGTTAGGGTTATGGTTAGGCATAGCGGGAGGATTAAGGTTAGGGTTAGGGTGAGGGTGAGTGTTATGCTGAGGCATAGTTTTAGGGTGAGGTTGATAGTTAGTTTTAGTGTGAGGGTTAAGGTTAGGGTAAGTGTTAGGGTGAGGGTTAGGGTGAGGGTTAGGTTTAGGGTTAGGAGTAGGGTGAGGGTTAGGTTGAGGTTTAGGGTTAGGGTTAGGGGTAGGGTGACAGTGAGGTTAGGTTTAGTTTTAGGGTGAGGTTTCAGGTGAGGGTGAGGATTAGGGTGAGGGTGATGGCTAGGGTTTTGGTGAAGGTTAGGTTTAGTGTGAGGGTTATTGTTAGGATTAGTGTTATTGTTAGGGTTAGTGTTAGGGTTAGGGTGAGGGTGAGGGTGAGGGTTAGGTTTAGGTTTAGGGTCAGCCTGAGGGTGGGGGTTAGGTTTAGGATTAGGTTTAGGGTAAGGGTTAGGCTGAGGGTGAGGTTGAGGGTGGGGTGAGGGTTTCGGTTAGGGTTAGAATTAAGGTTAGGGTGAGGGTTAAGTTTAGTGTGAGGGTTAGGTTTAGGGTTAGAGTTTGGGTTAGCGTGAGGGTAAGGGTTAAGTTGAGGGTTAGGGTGAGGGTGAAGGTAAGGGTTAGGGTGAGGGTTAAGTTTAGTGTGAGGGTTAGGGTTAGGGTTAGAGTTTGGGTTAGCGTGAGGGTAAGGGTTATGTTGAGGGTTAGTGTGAGGGTTAGGTTTAGGGTTAGGTGTAGGGTGAGGGTTAGGTTGAGGTTTAGGGTTAGGGTTAGGGTTAGGGTTAGGGTGACAGTGATGTTAGGTTTAGTTTTAGGGTGAGGTTTCGGGTGAGGGTGAGGATTAGGGTGAGGGTGATGGCTAGGGTTTTGGTGAAGGTTAGGTTTAGTGTGAGGGTTATTGTTAGGATTAGGGTTATTGTTAGGGTTAGTGTTAGGGTTAGGGTGAGGGTGAGGGTGAGGGTTAGGTTTAGGTTTAGGGTCAGCCTGAGGGTGGGGGTTAGGTTTAGGATTAGGTTTAGGGTAAGGGTTAGGCTGAGGGTGAGGTTGAGGGTGGGGTGAGGGTTTCGGTTAGGGTTAGAATTAGGGTTAGGGTGAGGGTTAAGTTTAGTGTGAGGGTTAGGGTTAGGGTTAGAGTTTGTGTTAGCGTGAGGGTAAGGGTTAAGTTGAGGGTTAGGGTGAGGGTGAAGGTAAGGGTTAGGGTTAGGGTGAGGGTTAAGTTTAGTGTGAGGGTTAGGGTTAGGGTTATGGTTAGTGTTAGGGTGAGGGTAAGGTTTAGGTTGAGATTTAGTGTGACGTTTAGGTTAACATTAGGGTTAGAGTTAGGATTAGGTTGTGGGTTAGGGTTGGGGTTAGGGTGAGTGTTAGGTTGAGGGTTACGGTTAGGTTTAGGTTTAGGGTGAGGGTGACGGTGATGTTTAAGGTTAGGGTTAGGGTTAGGTTGGGGACTAAGGTGAGGGTGAGGGTTAGAGTGAAGGTGAGGATGAGGGTCACGCTTTCGGTTAGGTAAGGGTTAGGGTTAGGGTGAGGAATAGGGTGAGGTTCTGTGTTAGAGTGAGTTTTAGGGTTAGCATGAGGGTTAGGGTTAGGGTGAGGGTTAGGTTTAGGATGATGTTTTGGGTGGGGGTGAGAATTACGTTAGCGTTAGTGTGAGGGATCAGGTTTGGGTGAGGTTTAGGTTGTGGGTGATGGTTAGGGTTAGAGTGAGGGATAGGTTGACGGTGAGAGTTAGGGTGAGGGTGATGGTTGGGGTTAGGATTAGGGTTAGGTTGAGGGTTAGGGTGAGGGTTAGAGTGAAAGGTAGGGTTAGGGTTAGGTTGAGGTTTAGGTTTAGTGTGAGGGTTAGGGTTAGGGTTAGGGTGAGGTATAGTGTTAGGTTGAAGGTTAGGGTGAGAGTGTGGGTTAGGGTTAGCATGAGCCTTAGGTTGATGGTGAGGGTGATGGTTAGGGTTAGGTTGAGGTTTAGGGTTAGTTTGAGGGTAAAGGTGAGGGTGAGTGTAAGGTTTAGGGTGAGGATTAGGGTGAGGGTTAGGGTTACACGTTTAGGGTTAGGGTTAGGGTAAGGGTTAGGGTAAGGGTGAAGTTTAGGCTTAGGATTAGGTTTTGGCTGAATGTGAGGGTTAGGGTGAGGGTTAGTGTTAGGGTTTGGGGTTAGGGTTAGGGTTAGGATGAGGGTAGGGAGAGGGGTATGGTTAGGGTTCGGGTTAGGGTTAGGTTAGGGTAAGGGTTAGGGTGAGGGTTAGCGTGAGGGTGAGGTTTAGGGTTAGGCTTAGAGTTAAGGTGAGGGTTAGGGTGAGTGCTATGGTTAATGTTAGGGTTAGGGTTAGGGTGAGGGTTAGGGTTAGGGTTAGGATTAGGGTAGGATTAGGGTTAGGGTTATGGTTAGGGTGAGGGTGAGGGTTATGGTTAGGGTAAGGGTTAGGGTTAGGGTTAGGGATAGGATTAGGGTGAGCGTGAGGGTTAGAGTGAGGGTTAGGTTTAGGGTGAGGGATAGGTTTAGGGTTAGGGTGAGGGTTATGGTTAGGATGATGTTTAGGGTGAGGGTGAGGATTACTGTGAAGGTGAGTGTTCAGATGGGGATGGG
Source organism: Dipodomys merriami (assembly GCF_024711535.1). Classification (NCBI taxonomy): domain Eukaryota; kingdom Metazoa; phylum Chordata; class Mammalia; order Rodentia; family Heteromyidae; genus Dipodomys; species Dipodomys merriami. Next base: position 2,135,513 of record NW_027206490.1, on the reverse strand, counting down.
AGTTAGTGTGTGGGTGAGGGTTAGGATTAGGTTGAGCATTAGGGTGACAATGAGGGTTGGGGTGAGTTTGAGGATTAGGGTTAGTATTAGGGTGATGGTTAGGGTTATGGTTAGTGTTAGGTTGAGAGTTATGGTGAGGTGAAGTATTACGGTTAGGGTGAGGGTTAGGATTTGTGTGAGGCATCGGCTTAGGGTGAGGGTGATGTTGAGGGTTAGGGTTAGGGTTAGGTTGAGATTTATGGTTAGTTTGAGGGTAAATGTGAGGGTGAGGTAAGGTTTACTGTGAGAATTAGGCTGAGGGTGAGGGTTAGGATTAGGGTTAGGGTTATGATAAAGGTTAGATAAGGGTGAGGGTTAGGATTAGTGTGAAGGTTAGGTTTATGTTGAGGTTGAGGATTAGCGTTAGGGTTAGGATTAGCATTGGGGTTAGGGTGAGGGTATTGTTTAGGGTGAGGTTTAGGGTGAGGGTGAAGTTTAGGGTTAGCATTAGTGTTAGGGTTAGGCTGAGGGTGAGGGTGAGGGTGAGGGTGAGGGTTATGGTTTGGGTAAGGGTGAGCGTTACGTTTAGGGTGAGGTGAGGGTTAGGGTGAGGGTTAGGGTTAGGTTCAGTGTTAGGGTGATGTTTAAGGTTAGGGTTAGGGTTAGGTTGGGGACTAAGGTGAGGGTGAGGGTTAGGGTGAAGTTGAGGATGAGGGTCACGCTTTCGGTTAGGTAAGGGTTAGGATTAGGGTGAGGAATAGGGTGAGGTTGAGTGTTAGAGTGAGTTTTAGGGTTAGCATGAGGGTAAGGGTTAGGGTGAGGCTTAGGTTTAGGGTGATGTTGTGGGTGGGGGTGAGAATTACGTTAGCGTTAGTGTGAGGGATCAGGTTTGGGTGAGGTTTAGGGTGTGGGTGATGGTTAGGGTTAGGGTGAGGGATAGGTTGACTAACCCTAACACTCACACTAACCCGAACCTAAACCTCACCATAACCCTAACCATAAACCTCACAATCACCCTCACCCTAACCCTAACCCTAACCCTGACTCTAACCCTCACCCTCAACCTAACCCTCACCCTAACCCTAAACCACAACCTAAATATCACCCTAACCCTAATCCTCACCCTAACCATAACCCTAACCCTTACCTAAAGGAAACCCTCACCCTCACACTCACTCTAAACCTCACCATCACCGTAGCCCTCACCCTAAGCCTAAACTTCACAATAACCCTTATACTCAACTTCACCATTACCCTAACACTAATCCTAACCCTCACCCTCACCCTAATCCTTACCCTAAACATAACCCTAACCCTAACAATAACCCTCACCCTAACTCTAATCCTTACCCTAACTCTTACCCTAACCCTTAATTTCACCCTAACCCTAACCCTAACCCAAAACCTCACCCTCACCCTAAACCTCACCTTAACCCTAACACTAACACTAACGCTCACACTAAACCTAACAATAACCATAACCCTCACCCTTATTCTAACCCTCACCCAAAATTTATCCTCACGATAATCCTAACCCTCACCCTCACCATCACCCTAAGCCTAAACCACACCCTAACCCTCACCCTCATCCTCATCCTCACCCGAACAGTTACCCTCACCTTAATCCTCAGCCTCACCCTAAACCTAACCCTCAATGTAACCCTAACCCTAACCCTCACCCTAACACAAACACTCAAACAAACCCTCACCCTCAACCTAACCCTCACCCTAATTCTAACCCTAATCCTTACCTAACTGAAAACCTCACCTTTACCCTCACATTCACCCTAACTCACACCCTCAGCCTAGCCCTCACCCTACACCTAAACTGCACCATAACCCTAACCATAAACCTCACAATCACCCTCACCCTAAACCTAACCCTAACCATAACAATAACCCTCACCCTAACTCTAATTCTTACCCTAACCCTTACTCTAACCCTTAATTTCACCCTAACCCTAACCCTAACCCAAAACCTCACCCTCACCCTAAACCTCACCTTAACCCTAACACTAACACTAACCCTCACACTAAGCCTAACAATAACCATAACCCTCACCCTTACTCTAACCCTCACCCAAAACTTATCCTCATGATAATCCTAACCCTCACCCTCACCATCACCCTAACCTTAACCCTAACCCACACCCTCACCATCACCCTAAAACTAACCCTAACCCTCACCCTCACCCTAACCCTAACACTTACGTAACACTAATCCTAACCCTCACACTAACCCTCACCCTCACCATAACCCTAACCCTAACCCTCACCCTAACCCAAAACCTTACCCTAACACAAAGCCTAACCCTCACCCTAACCCTCACCCTCAGCCTAAACCTAAACCTAAACGTCACTCTACATCTAACCCTAAGGCTAACCCTAACCCTAACCCTCACCCTAACCCTAACACTAACCCTAATTCTCAACCTCACCCTCAACCTAAACTTAACACTAACCCTCACACTCACCCTAAACCTAATCCTAACTCTAACCCTCATCCTAACCCTAAACCTATACCTAAAACTCACCCTAACCCTAATCCTAACACTAACCCTCACCCTCACTGTCACTGTCACCCTAACCCTGAATCTCAACCTCACCCTCACCCTAACCCTCAAACTAACCCTAGCCCTCAACTTAACCCTAACCCTAACCCTCACCCTCACACTCACACTCAGCATAACACTTAACCAAAACCTAATCCTAAACCTAACCCTCACACTCAATGTAACCCTAATCCTAACAATAACCCTCACCATCACCCTCACCCTCACCCTCACTCTAAACCTCACCCTCAACCTCACCCTCACGCTAACCCTCACCATCACCTTAAACTTCACCCTAACCGTAACCCTCACCCTAACCCTAACCCTCACCCTAACCCTAAACATCACTCTAAATATAACCCTAAGCCTAACCCTTACCCTAACCCTAACACTAACCCTCACACTAACCCTAACTCTTACCCTAACCCTAACCCTAATCCTCACCCTAAACCTAACGCTAACCCTCACCCTAAACCTAACGCTGACGGAACCCTAAAACTAACCCTTACCCTCAACTAACCCTAAACCTAACCCTAACCCTCAACCGCACCCTCACACTAAACTTAACCCTAACTCTCGAGCGCCCTAACCCTAATCCTAACCCTAACCCACACCCTCACTGTCACGCTCACCCTAAAGCTCACCGTCAACCTCACCTTCACCGTAACCGTCAAACTAACCCTATCCCTAAACCTCACCCTCACCCTAACCCTAACCCTAAAACTAACCCTAATCCTCACCCTAATCCTCATCCTCACCATAAACCTAATCCTCAAGATCACCCTCACCCTCAAACTCATCCTAACCCTCACCCTCAACTTCACCTTCATCCTAACCCTCACCCTCACCGAAAACATCACCCGAAACCTAACCCTCATCCTAAACCTAACCCTAACCCTAACCCTCACCCTAACCCAAACGATAAACCTTACCCTCATGCTCACCCTAAAACTCACCGTAAGCTTTATCCTCATACTAACATTAACTCTCACCCTAACGCTAACCAACACACTAACCCTAACCCTCTCCCTAACCCTAATCCTAACCCTCAATCTAACCCTCATCATAAACCTAACCCTAACCCTAACCCTCACCCAACCCAACCCTAACCCTCACCCTCACCCTAAGGGTAAGGGTTTGGGTAGGGTTATCCTTACGGTGAGGGTGAGGGTTAGGCTTGGGGTGAGGGCTAAGGGTATGGTTAGAGTGAGGATTAGCGTTAGGGTTAGTTGAGGGTTAGGGTTAGCATTGGGGTTAGGGTGAGGGTAATGTTTAGGGTGAGGTTTAGGGTGAGGGTGAGGGTTAGGGTTAGGATTAGTGTTAGGGTTAGGGTTAGGCTGAGGGTGAGGGTGAGGGTGAGGGTGAGGGTTACGGTTAGGGTAAGGGTGAGCGTTACGTTTAGGGTGAGGTGAGGGTTAGGGTGAGGGTTAGTGTTAGGTTCAGTGTTAGGGTGAGGGCAAGGGTGAGAATGAGTGTTAGGGTTAGGGTTAGGGATAGGGTGAGGCTTAAGGTTACGGTTAGGGTTAGGGTGAGGGTTAGGCTGAGGGGTAGGATTAGGGATATTGTGAGGGTTACATTTAGTCTGAGGTTTAGGGTTAGGTTTAGGTTTAGGGTGAGTGTTAGTTTTAGTGTTATTGTTTCGGTTAGAGTTAGGGTTAGGGTTAGGTTTAGGCTGACGGTTAAGGGTAGTGCGAGGGTGAAGGATAGGGTTAGGGTTAGGTTAAGGGTGAGGGTTAAGGTTAGGGTTAGCGTGAGGGTAAGGGTTTTGGTGAGGGTTAGGGTTAGGGTGATGGTTAGGGTTAGAGTTAGGGTGAGGGTTAGGATTAGGGTGAGGGTGATGGTGAGGATTAGGGTTAGGGTTAGGTTGAAGTTTAGGGTTAGTGTTAATTTTAGGGTGAAAGTTATGCTGAGGGTTAGGGTTAGGGTTAGCGTGAGGATTAGGTTTAGTGTGAAGGTTAGGGTTAGGGTTAGGTTTATGTTGAGGGTGAGTATTAGGGTTAGGGTTAGCGTGAGGGTTAGGGTAAGCATTGGGGTTAGGGTGAGAGTAATGTTTAGGGTGAGGGTGAGGTTTGTGTTTAGCTTTAGGGTTAGGTTGAGGGTTAGGATGAAGGTTAGGGTTAGGGTTATGGTTAGGGTGAGTGTGACGGTTAGGGTTTGGGTTAGGATTAGGGTGAGGGTTAGGGTAAGGGTGATGGTTAAAATGAGGGTAAGGGTTAGGGTGAGTGTTAGGGTGAGTGTGAGATTTAGGGTTAGGGTTAGGTTTAGGGTGAGGGGTAGGGTGATGGTTACGGTTAGGGTTAGGGTTAGTTTTTGGGTGAGAGTTAGAGTGAGGGTTAGTGTTAGTGATTGGTTTAGAGTTAGGTTTAGGGTGAGTTTTAGGGTGAGGGTTAGGGTTATGGTAGGGTGAGGGTAAGGGGTAGCGTGAGGGTTAGGGTTAGGCTGAGGGTAAGGGTCAGGGTAAGGGTTAGGGTTAGGGTTAGCTTTATGGTGAGGGTTAGGGTAAGGGGTAGGGTAATTGTTAGTGTGTGGTTTAGGGTTGGTGTGAAGGTTACAGTTAGGGTTAGGGTTAGGGTGAGGGTGAGTGTTAGGGTGAGGATGAGGTTTAGGTTTAGGGTTAGGGTGAGGTTTAGGGTTACGTTTCCGGTTATAGTGAGGGAGATTTTTAGGGTTAGGATGAGGGTTAGGGTTAGGTTTAGGGTTAGGGTGAGGGTTAGGTTGATGTTTAGTGTTAGGTTTAGGGTTAGGGTAAGGGTGAGTGTGTGGTTGAGGGTTAGGTTTAGGATTAGGGTTAGGGTTAGTGTTAGGCTGAGGGTGATGGTGAGAGTGAGGGTGAAGATTAGGGTTAGGGTTAGGGTTAGGGTTAAGGTGAGGGCTAGCGTGAGTGTGAGTGTTAGGGTGAGAATGAGGGTGAACATGAGGGTTTCGGATAGGTAAGAGTTAGGGTTATTGTTAGGGTGAGGATTAGGTTGAATGTGGGGTTAGTGTGAGGGTGAGGGTTAGGGTGAGTGTTAGGGTCAGAGTTAGGGTGAGGGTTATGGTTAGGGTTAGGTTTAGGGTTAGGGTGTGTGTGAGGTTTACGGTTAGAGGTAGCGTTAAGGTTACTGTGAGGGTTAGGGTTAGTGTGAGGTTTAGGGTTAGGATTAGCTTTAGGGTCAGGTTGAGGGTAAGTGTTAGGTTGAGGGTTAGGGTGAGGGTGAGGGTTAGGTTTAGCCTTAGGGTTAGGGTGAAGATTAATGTGAGGTTTAGGTTTAGGTTTAGGTTTAGGGTGAGTTTGAGGGTTACGGTGAGGGTTAGGTTAGGGTTAGTGTTAGGGTTAGTGTGAGGGTGAGGGTGAGGTTTAGGGTTAGGGTTTGGGTGAGGTTTAGGTTTAAGGTGAGGGCTACGGTGAGGTTGTCAGTTAGCGTGAGTGTGAGTGTGAGGGTGAGGTTTTCATTTAGGTAAGGATTAGGGTTAGGTTAACGTTAGGTTTAGGTTTAGGGTGAGGGTAAGGGTTAAGGTAAGGGTTTGGTTTAGAATGAGGTTTAGGTTTAGGGTTCGGCTGAGGGTGAGGGTTAGGGTGAGGGTTAGGGTGAGGGTTAGGGTAAGGGTTTGGGTTAGGGTTAGGGTTAGGGTTAGGGTGAGTGTGAGGTTGAGGGTGAGGGTTGGGGTTAGGGTTAGGGTTAGGGTGAGAATTAGTGTGAGTTTTAGGGTTAGGTTTAGGGTAAGTGTTAGGGTTAGGGTTAGGGTGATGGTGATGGTGAGGGTTAGGGTTAGGGTTAGAGTGATTGTGAGGCTGAGGGTTAGGGTTAGTGTTAGGGTTAGTGTGAGGATAAGGTTTAGGGTGAGGGTTATGGTTAGGGTGAGTGTTAGGGTTAGTGTTAGTTTTAGGGTCAGGGTTAGTGTTAGGGTAAGTCTTAAAGTGAGGGTTAGGGTGAGGGTGAGGATTTGGGTTAGGGTTAGGGTTAGGGTGAGATTTAGGGTTAGGGTTAGGGTTAGGGTAAGTGTTAGAGTTAGGGTGAGGGTTATGTTTAGGGTTAGGGTTAGTGTTAGGGTGAGGGTTAGACTGAGTGTTAGGGTTAGGGTTAGGGTTAGGGTGAAGTTTAGGGTGAGGTTTAGTGTGACGTTTAGGTTTAGGGTGAGGGCTACGGTGATGGTGATTGTTAGGGTGAGTGTGAGTGTGAGGGGGAGGTTTTCCTTTAAGTAAAGTTTAGGGTTATGGTTACGGTGAGTATTAGGTTGAGGGTGAGTGTTAGTTTGAGTGTTAGGGTTAGGGTGAGAGTTAGGGTTAGGGTTAGTGTGAGGGTTAGGTTTAGTGTGAGGATTAGGGTTAGATATAGGGTTAGGTTGAGGGTAAGTGTTAAGGTTAGGGTTAGGATTAGGGTGAGGATTAGGGTTATCTTTAGGGTTAGGGTGAGGATTAATGTGAGGGTTAGTTTTAGGGTTAGGGTTAGGGTGAGGGTGAGGGTGAGGGTTAGGGTGAGGGTTAGTGTTAGGTTTAGGGTGAGGGTGACGGTGAGGTTTAGGGTTAGGGTTAAGGTGAGGTTTAGGCTTACGGTGTGGGCTACAGTGAGGGTGTGGTTTAGAGTGAGTGTGAGGGTGAGGGTGAGGTTTTCAGTTAGCTAAGAATTAGGGTTAGGGTTAGGGTGTGGGTTAGGTTGAGGCTGAGGGTTAGTTTTAGGGTTAGGGTTAGGTTGATGGTTAGGTGTAGGGTTAGATTGAGGGTTAGGGTTAGGGTGATGTTTAGGGTGAGGCTGAGGGTTAGGGTTACTGTTAGGGCTAGGGTTAGGGTGAGGGTGAGGTTTAGGTTTAGGAGTTGGGTTTTGGTTAGGGTAAGTTTTAGGGTTAGGATGAGGGTAAGATTCAGGGTTAGGGTTAGTGTGAGGGTGAGCATGCAGGTGATGGTTAGGGTTAGGTCTAGGGTTAGGGTGAGGCTTAGTGTGAGGGTTAGGTTTAGTGTTAGTGTAAGGGTTAGGGTTAGGGTGAGGGTTAGGTTTCAGGTTAGGTTTAGGGTGAGGGTGAGGTTGAGGGATAGGCTTAGGGTTAGTGTGAGGATAAGGGTTAGGGTGAGTGTTAGTGTGAGGGTTTGGGTTAGGGATAGAGTAAGTGTTAAGTTTAGGTGAGGGTTAAGTTTAGGGTGAGGGTTAGGGTGAGGGTGAGGGAGTGGGTTAGCTTTAGGGTTAAGTTTGAGGATAAGGGTTAGGGTGAGGTTTAGGTTTAGGGTTAGGTATAGAGTTAGGTTTAGGTTTAGGGTTAGGGTGAGAGAGAGTGTTAGGGTTAGGTTTAGGGTTAGGGTGAGGGTTAGGGTTAGCGTGAAGTTTAGGGTGACTGTGAGGATTAGGGTGAAGGTGAGTTTGAGGGTAAGGGTTAGGGTGAGGGTGAGGGTTAGGGTTAGGGTTAGGGTGAGGGCTAGGGTTAGTGTGAGGGTTAGGCTGAGGGTGAGGGTTAGGGTGACGGTGACAGTGAGGGTGAGGGTTAGGTTTTGAATTAGGGTTAGGGTGAGTTTTAGGTATTGGGTTAGGGTTAGGATGAGGGTTAGATTTAAAATGAGGTTTAGGGTTAGTGTTATTGGTAAGTTTAGGTTTAGGGTTAAGGTAAGAGTGAGGTTTAGGGTTAGGGTTATGGTGAGGTTTAGGTTCAGGGTGAGGGCTATGGTGAGGGTGAGGTTTAGGGTGAGTGTGAGTGTGAGGTTGAGGGAAAGTGTTACGATTTGGGTTAGGGTTATGGTAAGGCTGAGGGTGACGGTGAGGGTGAGGGTGAAGGTTAGGTTTAGGGTTAGGGTTCGGGTGAGGGTGAGTTTGAGGGTTAGGTTTAAGACTAGGGTTAGGGTTAGAGTTAGGCTGAGGGTGATAGTGAGAGTGAGGGTGAATTTTAGGGTTAGGGTTAGGGTTAGGTTTACGGTGAGGGATAGGGTGAGTGTGAGGGTTAGGGTGAGATTGAGGGTGAAGGTGAGGGTTTCAGTTAGGGAAGAGTTAGGATTAATGTTAGGGTGAGGATGAGGTTGAATGTGAAGGTTAGTGTGAAGGTGAGGGTCAGGGTGAGGGTTAGGGTTAGAGTTAGGTTGAGGGTTAGGGTTACGGTTAGGGTTAGGGTTAGGGTGAGGGTGAGGGTTAGGGTGAGAGGTAGGGTAGGGTTAGTGTGTGGGTTAGGTTTAGTGTGAGTGTTAGGGTTAGGGTTAGGGTCAGGTTGAGGGTAAGGTTAAGGGTGAGAGTTAGTGTGAAGGTGAGGGTTCCGGTTAGCTTTAGGGTTAGGTGAGGATTAATGTGAGTGTTAGGATTATATTTAAGGTTAGGGTGAGGGTGAGGGTTAGGGTTAGGGTTAGAGTTAGGGTTAGGGTGAGGGTGAGGGTGAGGTTTAGGGTTAGGGTTCGGGTGAGGTTTAGGTTTAGGGTGAGGGCTACGGTGAGGGTGTGGTTTAGGGTGAGTGTGAGGGTGATGGTGAGGTTTTCAATTAGGTAAGAATTAGGGTTAGGTTTAGGGTGAGGATTAGGTTGAGGGTGAGGGTTACTTTTAGTATTAGGGTTAGGGTGAGGGTTAGGGTTAGGGTTAGATTGAGGGTTAGGGTTAGGGTGTCGTTTAGGGTGAGTTTTAAGTTTAGGTTGAGTTTTAGGTTGTGGGTGAGAGTTAGCGTTAGGGTGAGGATTGTGGTTAGGGTTAGGGTGAGGGTTATGGTGAGTTTAAGGGATATGATGAGGTTTAGTGTGAGGTTGAGGGTTATGGTTAGTGTTAGGGTTAGGGTGAGGTTTAAGCTTAGGGTGCGGCTTAGGGTGACAGTTAGGGTTAGGGTGAGGGTGAGGGTGAAAGTTAGGGTTAGGGTTAAGTTAGAGTTAGGGTGAGGGTGAGAGTAGGGTTAGAATTTGGATTAGGGTTATGGTTAGAGTTAGGGTGAGGGAGAGGGTTAGGATTAGGATTAGAGTTAGGGTGAGAGTGAGGGTGAGGTTCAGTGTTAAAATTAGGGTTAGGGTTAGGGTTAGGGTGAGGGTTCAGGTGAGTGTGAGTGTTCATCTGAGTGTTAGGGTGATGGTGAGTTTTAGGGTTAGATTTAGCGTTCCGGTTAGGGTGAGGGTTACGGTGAGTGTTATGGTTCCCGTTTTGGTGAGGGTTAGGATTAGGGTGAGGTTTAGGGTGAGGGTGATTGTTAGGGTGAGCGTTAGGGTTTGGGTGAGGTTGATCGTTAGGGTGTGGATGAGGGTTAGGGTTAGGGTGAGGGTTAGGGTGTCGGTGAGGCTTTGGGGGACTGTGAGGCTTAGGGTTAGATTTAGGGTGAGAATTAGGGTTAGGGTTAAGTTTAGGGTGAGGTTTAGAGTGAGGGGTAGGGTTAGGGTTAGGGTGAGGGTTAGGATTAAGTTGAGGGTTAGGGTTAGGGTTAGGTTGAGGGTAAGGGTCACCGTGAGGGTTAGGGTGAGGGTAAGGGTTAGAGTGAGAGTTAGGGTGAGTGTAAGGTTTAGGGTTAGCGTTAGGTTTAGGGTGAGGGTTAAATTGAGGGTTAGTGTTTGGGTTAGATTTAGGGTTATTGTGAGGGTTAGGGTGTGGGTGAGGTTTAGGGTGAGAGTGAGGGTGAGGGTGAGGGTTAGGAATAACGTTAGGGTTAGGTTGAGGGTTAGTGTGAGTGCTAGGTTTACGTTTAGAGTTAGGGTGATTATGAGGGTTAGTGTTCAGGTTAGGGATAGGGTTATCATTAGGATTAAGGTGAGGTTTAGGGTTAGGGTTAGGGTTAGGTTGAAGGTGAGGCAGAGGGTTAGGGTTAGGGTTAGGTTGAAGATGAGGATGAGGATGAGGGTTAGGGTTAGGGTTAGGGTTAGGTTGAGGGCTAGGGTGAGGGTGAGGGTTAGGGTGAGGGTTTTGATAAGCTAAGTGTTAGGCTTAGGGTTAGATTGAGGATTAAGATGAGGGTGAGGGTTAGGTTGAGGATTAGGGTTAGGATGAGTGTTAGGGTTGGGGTTAGGTTGAGGGTTAAGGTTAGGGTGATGTTTAGGGAGAGGCAGAGGGTTAGGGTGAAGGTGAGGATTCGGGTGAGTGTGAGTGTTCGGGAGAGGGTGAAGGTCATGGTGTTTGTGATGATTAGGTTACAGAGTAGTGTTAGGGTGACCTAACTCACTACCGTGAGGGTGAGGGTTAGGGTTAGGGTTAGGGTTAGGGTGAGTGTTAAGGTTAGGGTTAGGGAGAGTTTGAGGGTTCGGTTGAGTGTGAGTGTTCATGTGAGGGTGAGGGTTAGAGTGTGGGTGAGAGTTAAGTTTCGGCTGAGTGTTAGGGGGATGGTGAGGGATAGGGTTAGGGTTAGCGTTAGGGTTAGCGTGAGGGTTACCTTGAGGGTTAGGGTTAGTGTGAGGGTTAGGGTTAGGGTTAGAGTAATTGTTAAGTTTAAAGTGAGCGTTAAGTTTACGGTTAGGGTTAGGGTGAGGGTGAGGTTGAGGGTTTGGTTTAGGGTTAGTGTGAGGATAAGGTTTAGAGTGAGATTTAGGGTATGGGTGAGTGTTAGGGTTAGCATTACGGTTAGGGTGAGGTTTAAGTTTAGTGTTAGGGTTAGGGTTAAGTTGAAGTTTAGGGTTAGGGTTAGTGTAAGGGTTAGGGTTAGGTTGAGGGTTAGGGTTAGGGTGATGTTTAGGGTGACGGTGAGTGTTAGGGTGAGGGTGAGGGTGAAGGTGATGGTGATGGTGAATTTTTGGGTTAGGGTTAGGGTTATGGTGAAGGTGAGGGTGAGGGTGAGGGATAGGGTTAGGGTTAGGTTGAGGGTGAGAGTTAGGGTTAGCGTTAGGGTTAGGGTGAGGGTAAGGGTTATGGTGAGGGTTAGGGTTACGGTTAGGGTTAGGGTTAGAGTGAGGTTTAGGGTGAGGGTTAAGGTTAGGGTTAGGGTTAGGGTGAGGGTTAGGGTTAGGGTTATGTTGAGGTTTAGGTTTAGGCTGAGGGCTATGGTGAGGGTGAGTGTTAGCTTGAGTGTGAGGGTGAGGGTGTGGTTTTCGGTTAGGTAAGGGTTTGGGTTATGTTTAGTGTTCTGGTTATGGTTAGGTTTAGAGTGAGGGTTAGGGTTAGGGGGATGTTTAGTGTGAGGCTGAGGGTTAGGGTGAGGGTGAGGTTTCAGGTGAGGGTTCGGGTTCGGGTTCGGGTGCGGGTTAGGTTGTGGGTTAGGTTTAGGTTTAGGGTGAGGGTTAGACTGACGGTGAGGGTGAGTGTTATGATTAGGTTGAGTGTTATGGTTAGGGTTAGGATTAGGGTGAGGGTGAGGGTGAGGCTTAGGGTGAGGTTGTGTGCTAGGGTGAGGGTTAGGGTTCAGGTTAGCATAAGGTTTAGGGTATGGGACTGGGTTAGGATTAGGGTGAAGTTTAGGGTGAGGGGTAGGGTTAGGTTTAGTGTTCCGGTGAGGGTTAGGGTGAGGATGATGGTGAGCGTTATTGTTAGGGTTAGGGTTAGTGTTAGGGTGAGTGTGAGTGTTAGGGTTAGGTTTAGGGTGAGGGTTAGGGTTAGTGTTAGGGTTAGGGTGAGGGTGAGGTTTAGTGCCAGGGTTAGGGTGACAGTGACAGTGAGTGTGAGGTTTAGGGTTAGGATTAGGGTTACGGTGAGTTTTAGGTTTAGGTTTAGGGTTAGGGTGAGGGTTAGGATTAGAATTAGGGTTAGGGTTTGGGTTATTGTTAGGTTTAGGGTTAGGTTTAGGGTTAGGGTAAGGTTCAGGGTTACGGTTAGGATGAGTGTGAGGGTGAAGGTGAGGGTTAGGGGAAGGTTTAGGTTTAGGGTGAGGCTTAGTGTGAGGATTATGGTTAGGGTTAGTGTAAGGGTTAGGGTTAGGGTGAGGGTTAGTTTTCAGGTTAGGGTTAAGGTGAGGGTGAGGTTGAAGGTTAGGCTTAGGGTTAGTGTTAGGATAAGGGTTAGGGTGAGGGTTATTGTGAGCATTAGGGTTATGGTTAGAGTAAGTGTTAAGTTTAAAGTGAGGGTTAAGTTTACTGTCAGGGTTAGGGTGAGGGTGAGGGTGAGGTTTAGCGTAAGGCTTAGTGTACCCTCACCCTAACCCTAACCCTAAAACTAACCTTCACACTAATGCTCACCCTAACCCTAACGATAAACCTTACCCTCATGCTCACTCTAAAACTCCCCCTAAGCTTTATCCTCATACTAACCCTAAGTCTAACCCTAACGCTAACCGTCACACTAAACCTAACCCTCTCCCTAACCCTAATCCTACCCCCCAACCTAACCCTCACCCTAAATCTAACCCTAACCCTAACCCTCACCCTAAACCTAACCATAACACTCACCCTCACACTCACCCTCACCGTCACCCTAACCCTCACCATACACCTAACCGTAAACCACACTCTAACCCTCACCCTCACCCTCATCCTCACCCAAACTGTTACCCTCACCCTAACCCTCAGCCTCACCCTAAACCTAACCCTCAATCTAACCCTAACCCTAACCCTCACCCTAACACTAACACTCAAACTAACCCTCACCCTCAACCTAACCCTCACCCTAATTCTAACCCTAATCTTTACCTAACTGAAAATCTCACCCTTACCCTCACATTCACCCTAACCCACACCCTCACCCTAGCCCTCACCCTACACCTAAATCTCACCATAACCCTAACCAAAAACATCACAATCACCCTCACCCTAACCCTAAACCTAACCCTGACTCTAACCCTCACCCTCAACCTAACCCTCACCCTAACCCTAAACCACAACCTAAATAACACCCTAACCCTAATCTTCACCCTAACCATAACCCTAACCCTTACCTAAAGGAAACCCTCACCCTCACACTCACTCTAAACCATCACCGTAGCCCTCACCCTAAGCCTAAACTTCACAATAACCCTTACACTCAACTTCACCATAACCCTAACACTAATCCTAACCCTCAACCTCACCCTAAACCTTACCCTAAACATAACCCTCACCCTAACAATAACCCTCACCCTAACTCTAATCCTTACCCTAACTCTTACCCTAACCCTTAATTTCACCCTAACCCTAACCCTAACCCAAAACCTCATCCTCACCCTAAACCTCACCTTAACCCTAACACTAACACTAACGCTCACACTAAATCTAACAATAACCATAACCCTCACCCTTACGTTTAGGTTTACGTTTAGAGTTAGGATGAGGGTGAGGGTTAGGGTGAGTGTGAGGGTAGGGTTAACGTTAGGGTTAGGGTGAGGGTGGGGGTGAGGGTTAGCTTTAGAATTAGGGTTAGGGTTAGGCTGAGGGCTAGGGTGAGTTTGAGGGTGAGGGTGAGGGTGAGGGTTTCTGTTACGTAAGGGTTATGGTTATTGTCAGGGTGAGGATTAGATTCAGGGTGAGGTTTAGTGTGAGGGTTAGGGTTAGGGGGCGTGTTATGGTTCCCGTTTTGGTGAGGGTTAGGATTAGGGTGAGGTTTAGGGTGAGGGTGATTGTTAGGGTGAGCGTTAGGGTTTGGGTGAGGTTGATCGTTAAGGTGTGGATGGGGGTTAGGGTTAGGGTGAGGGTTAGGGTGTCGGTGAGGCTTTGGGGGACTGTGAGGCTTAGGGTTAGATTTAGGTTGAGAATTAGGGTTAGGGTTAAGTTTAGGGTGAGGTTTAGAGTGAGGGGTAGGGTTAGGGTTAGGGTGAGGGTTAGGATTAAGTTGAGGGTTAGGGTTAGGGTTAGGTTGAGGGTAAGGGTCACCGTGAGGGTTAGGGTGAGGGTAAGGGTTAGAGTGAGAGTTAGGATGAGTGTAAGGGTTAGGGTTAGCGTGAGGTTTAGGGTGAGGGTTAAATTGAGGGTTAGTGTTTGGGTTAGATTTAGGGTTATTGTGAGGGTTAGGGTGTGGGTTAGGTTTAGGGTTTGGTTGAGGGTGAGGTTTAGGGTGAGAGTGAGGGTGAGGGTGAGGGTTAGGAATAACGTTAGGTTAGGTTGAGGGTTAGTGTGAGTGCTAGGTTTACGTTTAGAGTTAGGGTGATTATGAGGGTTAGTGTTCAGGTTAGGGATAGGGTTATCATTAGGATTAAGGTGAGGTTTAGGGTTAGGGTTAGGGTTAGGTTGAAGGTGAGGCAGAGGGTTAGGGTTAGGGTTAGGTTGAAGATGAGGATGAGGATGAGGGTTAGGGTTAGGGTTAGGGTTAGGTTGAGGGCTAGGGTGAGGGTGAGGGTTAGGGTGAGGGTTTTGATAAGCTAAGTGTTAGGCTTAGGGTTAGATTGATGATTAAGATGAGGGTGAGGGTTAGGTTGAGGATTAGGGTTAGGATGAGTGTTAGGGTTGGGGTTAGGTTGAGGGTTAAGGTTAGGGTGATGTTTAGGGAGAGGCAGAGGGTTAGGGTGAAGGTGAGGATTCGGGTGAGTGTGAGTGTTCGGGAGAGGGTGAAGGTCAGGGTGTTTGTGATGATTAGGTTACAGAGTAGTGTTAGGGTGACCTAACTCACTACCGTGAGGTTGAGGGTTAGGGTTAGGGTTAGGGTTAGGGTGAGTGTTAAGGTTAGGGTTAGGGAGAGTTTGAGGGTTCGGTTGAGTGTGAGTGTTCATGTGAGGGTGAGGGTTAGAGTGTGGGTGAGAGTTAAGTTTCGGCTGAGTGTTAGGGGGATGGTGAGGGATAGGGTTAGGGTTAGCGTTAGGGTTAGCGTGAGGGTTACCTTGAGGGTTAGGGTTAGGGTGAGGGTTAGGGTTAGGGTGATGTTTAAGTTTAGGTTGAGTTTTAGGTTGTGGGTGAGAGTTAGCGTTAGGGTGAGGATTGTGGTTAGGGTTAGGGTGAGGGTTATGGTGAGTTTAAGGGATATGATGAGGTTTAGTGTGAGGTTGAGGGTTATGGTTAGTGTTAGGGTTAGGGTGAGGTTTAAGCTTAGGGTGCGGCTTAGGGTGACAGTTAGGGTTAGGGTGAGGGTGAGGGTGAAAGTTAGGGTTAGGGTTAAGTTAGAGTTAGGGTGAGGGTGAGAGTAGGGTTAGAATTTGGATTAGGGTAATGATTAGAGTTAGGGTGAGGGAGAGGGTTAGGATTAGGATTAGAGTTAGGGTGAGAGTGAGGGTGAGGTTCAGTGTTAAAATTAGGGTTAGGGTTAGGGTTAGGGTGAGGGTTCAGGTGAGTGTGAGTGTTCGTCTGAGTGTTAGGGTGATGGTGAGTTTTAGGGTTAGATTTAGCGTTCCAGTTAGGGTGAGGGTTACGGTGAGGTTTAGTGCTAATGTGGGTGTTAGGGTTAGGGTGAGGTTTAGGGTTAGGGTGATATTTATCGTGATGGTGAGGGTTAGTGTGCGGGTGATGGTTAGGGTGAGTGTTAGGTTTAGGATTAGGGTTAGGGTTAGGGTTAGGTTGAGTGCAAGGGTGAGGGCGACGTTTAAGGTGAGGTTGAGTTTTGGGTTTTGGGTGAGAGTTAGGGTTAGGGCGAAGATTAGGTTTAGGTTTAGGGTTAGGGTTAGGGTGAGTTTAAGGGTTAGGGAGAGATTTAATGTGAGGGTGAGGGTTACGGTTAGCGTTAGGTTTGGGTTGAGGGTTAGGGTTAGGTGCGCGTTAGGGTGAGGGTTAGAGTTAGGGTGAGAGTGAGGTTGAGGATTAGGGTTAGGGTTAATGTTAGAGTTAGGGTGAGGGTGAGACTGAGGGTTAGAATTTGGATTAGGGTTAGGGTTAGAATTAGGGTGAGGGTGATGGTGAGGGTTAGGTTTAGAGTTAGGGTAAGAGTGAGGGTGAGGTTCAGTGTTAGGATTTGAGTTAGGGTTATGGTTAGGGTGAGGATATGGGTGAATGTTAGGGTTAGGCTTAGGGTTAGGGTTACTGTGAGTATAAGGGTTAGGGTGAGGGTTAGGGAGAGGTTGAGGGTTAGGGTTAGGGTGAGGGTTAGGGTTAGGGTTAGTGTTAAGGTGAGGTGTAGGGTTAGGATGAGGTTTATGGTGAGGGTTAGGTTTGGGGTTACGGTTAGAGTGAGGGTTAGGGTGAGGGTTAGGGTTAGGTTTAGGATTAGGATGAGGGTGAGGGTTTGTGTTAGGGTTAGGGTGAGGGATAAGGTTAGAATGAAGGCTAGTGTGAGGGTGTTTGTTAGGGTGAGGGTGAGTGTGTGGGTGAGTTTTTCGGTTAGGTAAGATTTAGGGTTAGGTATATGATGAAGATTAGGGTGAGGGTGAGGTTTATGTTGAGGGTTAGGTTGAGGTTGAGGGTTAGGGTGAGGTTTAGGGTGAGCGTTGGGGTTAGGGTGGTGTTTAGGGTGAGGGTGTGGTTTAGTGTGAGTTTTAGGGTTAGGGTTAGGGTTATTGTATGGGTTAGGGTTAGGGTGAGTGTGGGGCTGAGCGGTAGGTTTAGGATTAGGGTTAGGGTTAGGCTGAGGGCTAGGGTGAGGTCGAGGGTGAGGGTGAGGGTGAGGGTTTCTGTTAGGTAAGAGTTATGGTTATTGTCAGGGTGAGGATTAGGTTGAGGGTGAGGGTTAGTGTGAGGGTTAGGGTTAGGGTGAGTGTTGGGGTTACCGTTTTGGTGAGGGTTAGGCTTGGGGTGAGGTTTAGGGGGAGGGTGAACGTTAGCGTTCTGGTGACGTTGAGCGTTATGGTGTGGGTGAGGTTTAGGGTTAGGGTGAGGGTTAGGGTGTCGGTGAGTGTTAGGGTGACTGTGAGGGTTATGGTTACATTTAGTGTGAGAATTAGGGTTAGGGTTAAGGTTAGGGTGAGGTTTAGGGTGAGGAGTAGGGTTAGGGGTAGGTTGAGGGTGAGGATTAGGTTGAGGGTTAGGTTTAGGGTGAGGGTCAGCATGAGGGTTAGGGTGAGGGTTAGGGTTAGGGTGAGAGTTAGGATGAGGGTAAGGGTTAGGGTTAGCATTAGATTTAGGGTGAGGGTTACATTGAGGGTTAGGTTTTGGGTTAGATTTAGGGTTATTTTGATGGTTAGTGTGAGGGTTATGGTTAGGGTTAGTGTGAGGCTGAGGGTTAGTTTGAGGGTTAGGGTGAAGTTGAGGTTTAGCGTTAGCGTTAGGGTTAGGGTTAGGGATAGGGTGAGGATTAGGGTTAGTGTGAGGGTTAGTGTGAGGGTTAGGGTTAGGGTTACTGTGAGGATAAATTTAGGTTGAGGGTTATTGTGAGGGTGAGGGTTAGGGTTAGACTTAGTGTTAAGGTGAGCGTTAGCGTGAGGGTTAGTGTTAGGGTGAGCGTTAGGTTTATGGTTAGGTTGGGATTAGATTTCGTGTTATATTTATGGTGCGGGTGAGTGTTAGTTTAAGGGTGTGGGTGAGGGTTAGGGTTAGGGTTAGGGTTAGGTTTAGGTTTAGGGTGAGAGTGAGTGTGAGGGTGAGTGTGAGGGTGAGGGTTAGGGTGAGGATTAGGGTTAGGGTTAGGGTTATAGTGATGGTAAGTCTTAGGATGAGGTTTATGGTGAGGTTGAGGTTTAGGTTTTGCGTTAGGGTAAGGGTGAGTGTTGGTGTGAGTATTAGAGTTAGGGTTAGGATTAGGATGAGGGTTCAAATTAGGGTTAGGATCAGGGTTAGGTTTAGGGTTAGGGTGAGTGTAAGAGTTAGGGTGAGGTTTAGAATGATGTTGAGGGTTAGGGTTATCATTAGGGTTAGATTGAGGGTGAGATTTAGGGTGATTGTTAGGGTTAGGGTGTGTTTATTGTGAGGCTGGGTGTTAGGCTGAGGTTGAGGTTGAGGGTTAGGTTTATGGTTAGGGTTAGGTTTAGGGTTAGGGTTAGAGTGAGGGTGAGGGCGAGGCTTAGAGTTCGGGTGCAGGTGAGGGTGAGTGTTACTGTTAGAGTTAGTGTGAGGGTAAAGATTAGGGTGTGGGTAAAGATTAGGTTGAGGGCTCGGGTGACGGTGAGAGTTAGGGTAAGGGTGAATTTGAGGGTTCGGTTAAGTAAAAGTTAGGGTTAGTGTTATGGTGAGGATTAGCGTGATTCTGAAGTTTAGGTTGCATGTTAGCGTTATGGTGAGGGTTAGGGTGAGTGTTAGGGTTAGGGTTTGGTTAGGGTTAGGGTGAGGGTTAGTGTGAGGGTTAGGGTTAGGGTTAGATTTAGGGTGAGGGTGAGGGTTAGTGTTAGGGTTAGGGTGAGGGTTAAGTTTAGGGTATGGGCTAGGGTGATGGTGAGGGTTATGGTGATGGTGAGGGTGAGGGTTTCGGTTAGGTAAGGTTTAGGGTGTGGGCTATGGTGAGGATTAGTGTGAGGGTGAGGGTTAGGTTGACGGTTAAGGTAAGGGTGAGGCTTAGGGTTAGGGTTAAGGTGAGGGTTAGGGTTAGGGTGATGGTTAGGGTGAGGTTGAGGGTTAGGTTGAGGGTGAGGGTTCAGGTTAGTGTAAGGGTTAGGATTAAGTGTGTTTATGGTGAGGGTGAGTGTTAGGGTGAGGGTGAGGTTGAGGATTAGGTTTAGGGTTAGGGTTAGGCTTAGGGTTAGGGAGAGAGTGAGGGTGAGGGTGAGGGTTAGGTTTCGGGTGAAGGTGAGGGTTAGGGTTAGGGTGAGGGTGAGGGTGAGGGTGAGGGTTAGCTTGAGGGTTAGGGTTAGGGTGAGGGTTAGGATGAGGGTTAGTGTGAGAGGTAGGGTTAGGGTTAGGGTGATGGTTAGGTTTAGTGTGAGGGTTAGGGTTAGGGTTAGGTTTAGGGTTAGTGTGACTATAATGGTTAGGGTGGGGGTTAGATTGAGGTTGATGGTTAGGTTTAGCATTAGGTTTATGGTTAGCATTAGGGTTAGGGTGAGGGTTTGGGTTAGGGTTAGGTTTACTTTGAGGGTGAGGGTTAGGCTTATGCTTAGGGTTAGAGTGAGGGTTAGTGTGAGGGTAGGGTTAGGGTTAGGTTTATGGTGAGGGTGAGGGTTATTATTAGGGTTAGGGTGAGGGTTAAGGTTAAGGTGAGAGCTAGGGTGAGCAGAGGGTTAAGGTGAGTGTGAGGGTGAGTGTTTCTGTTAGGTAAGTTTTAGGGTAATGTTTATGGTGAGGATTAGGGTGAGGTTGAGAGTTAGGTTGAGGATTAGGTTAAGGGTGATGGTGAGGGTTAGGATTAGGGTGAGGGTTAGTGTTAGGGTGATGTTTAGCATGAGGTTGAAGTTTAAGGTGAGGGTTCGGGTTCCGGTTCGGGTGAGGATTAGGTTTAGGGTTAGGTTTAGGGTTAGGGTTAGGGTTAGTGTGAGGGGTCGGGTTAGAGTTAGGGTGAGGGTTAGGGTTAGTGTGAGGTTAGGGTTAGGTTTAGGATTAGGATTAGTATGAGGATAAGGGTTAGGGTGAGGGTTAGGTTGAGGGTGAAGTTAGGGTTAGCCTGAGGGTTGGGATTAGTGTTAGGGTTAGGTTGAGGGTTAATATGAGTGTTAGGTTTAGGGTGAGGGTTAGGTTGAGGGTGAAGTTAGGGTTATGTTTAGGTTGATGGTTAGGGTTAGGGTTAGGTTTAGGGTGAGGGTTAGGGTGATGATTAGAGTGAGGGTTAGTGTTAGGGTGAGGGTTAGGGTTAGGATTAGGGTTACGGTGAGTTTTAGGGTTAGGTTTATGGTTAGGGTAAGGGTTAGGTTTAGGATTCAGGTTAGATTTAGGGTAGGGTTATTGTTAGGGTTAGGGTGAAGGTTAGGGTGAGGGTTGACGTTAGGGTTAGGGTTAGGTTTAGGGTGATGATGGGGGTGAGGGGTAAGTTTAGGATTAGGATTATGGTTAGGCTGAGGGGGAGACATAGAGGGAGGGTGAGGTTTAGGGTTAGGTTTAGGTTTAGAGTTATGGTGATGGCTATGGTTAGCGTGTGGTTTAGGTTGTGGGTTACGATTAGGGTGAAGGTTAGGGTTAGGGTTAGAGTGAGGGTGAGGTTTAGGTTGAAGTTTAGGATGAGGCTGAGTGTTAGGGTTCTGGTTACGGTTCGGGTGAGGGTGAGTGTGAGGGTGAGCGTGAGGTTTAGGGTGTGGCTTAGGTTTAGGGCTAAGGTGAGGGTTAGGGTGAGGTTTAGGGTTAGGGTGAGGTTTAGGTTGAAGGAGAGGGTGAGGGTTAGGGTTAGGGTTATTTTGAGGGTTAGGGTTAGGTTGAGGGCTAGGGTGAGGGTGAGGTTTATGGTGAGGGTGAGGGTTTCTGTTAGGTAAGGTTTAGGGTTAGTGTTATGGTGAGGATTAGGATGAGGTTTTGGTTTAGTTTGAGTGTTAGGGTGAGGGTGAGGGTTAACGTTAGGTTTAGGGTTTGGGTTAGGTTGAGAGTGAGGGTTAGTGTTAGGGTTACAGTGAGGGTTAAGGTTAGGGTGAGGGCTTGGGTGAGGGTGAGGTTTATGGTGAGGGTGAGGGTTTCTGTTAGGTAAGGGTTACGGTTAGTGTTATGGTGAGGATTAGGATGAGGTTTTGGTTTAGTTTCAGGGTTAGCGTGAGGGTGAGGGTTAGGGTTAGGTTTAGGGTGTGAGTTTGGGTTTGGGTGATGTTTAGGGTGAGGGTGAGATTTATGGTGAGATTGAGGTTGAGGGTGAGGGCAGGGCTAAGTGTTAGGTTTAGGGTGAGGGTGAGTATTAGGGTTAGGGTTAGGGTGAGGTTTAGTGTGAGAGTTAGGTTTAGGGTGAGGGTGAGGCTTAGCTTTAAGTTTAGGGTTAGGTTTAGGGTGAGTGTGGGGGTGAGGGTTAGGTTTAGTATTACTGTTATGGTTAGGGTTAGGGTGCGGGGGAGGGGGAGGTTGAGGGGGAGTTTTAGGGTTAAGGTTAGGTTTAGGTTTAGGGTGAGGGTGAGTGTGAGGCTGAGGTTTAGTTTGAGGGTGAGGGTTTCGTTTAGGTAAGGGTTAGGGTTATTCTTAGGGTGAGGATTAGGTTGAGGCTGAGGCTTAGTGTGAGGGTCAGGGTAAGGGTGAGTGTTAGGGTTAGGGTTTTGGTGAGGGTTAGGGTTAGGTTGAGGTTTAGGAAGAGGGGGAGGTTCAGGTTGAGGCTGAGGGTTTGGGTGAGGATGAGTGTTAGGGTTAGGTTTAAGGTGAGGGTTAGGGTTAGGGTTGTGGTGAGGGTTAGGGTGACGGGTAGGGTTAGGGTTATTGTGAGTGTTATGGTTAGGGCTAGGTTGAGTTTAAGGGTTAGGTTGAAATTTAGGGTGAGGGTAAGTGTTAGGGTTAGCGTTAGGGTTAGGGTGAAGTTTAGGGTGAAGGTTAGGTTTATGGTTAGGGTTAGGGTGAGGGTTAGAGTTAGGGTTAGGATGAGAGTGAGTCTAAGGTTTAAGGTTAGGGTTAGGGTGATAGTGATGGTGAGGGTAAGGGTGAGGGTTAGGTTGAGGGTAATGGTTAGGGTGTGGGTTAGGGTTATTGTTAGAGTGAGGGTTAGGGTTAGGGTGATGTTTAGGGTGAGGCTGAGGGATAGTGTTCTGGTTCCGGTGAGGGTGAAGGTGAGGGTGAGGGTTAGAGTGAGGGTTCGGGTTAGGGTTAGGTTGAGGGTTAGGGTGTAGGTGAGGGTTAGGGTGAGGTTGAGGGTTATGGTTAGGTTTAGGGTGTGTGTTAGGGTTAGGTTTATGGTTAGGGTTAGGGCGAGGATTAGGGTGAGGGTTAGGGTTATTATTAGGTTGAGGGTTAGGTTTAGTGTGAGGGTTAGGGTTACGGATAGAGTTAAGTTTAGTGTATGATTAAAGGTTAGTGTGAGGGTTGGGTGAGGGTTTGGGTAGGGTTATCCTTACGGTGAGGGTGAGGGTTAGGCTTGGGGTGAGGGCTAAGTGTATGGTTAGGGTGAGGGTTAGCGTTAGGGAACTGTTTAAGATGAGGGTGAGGGTTAGGGTAAGGGTGAGGGTTACGGTTAGTGGTAAGTTTTGGGTAAGGGCTAGGGTAAGGGTGAGGGTTAGGGTGAGGGTGAGGGTTACGGTGAGGGTGAAGGTGAGGTTTATGGTTAGGGAAGGTTTAGGGTTAGGATTAGGGTGAAGATGGGTTGAGGGTGAGTGTTAGGTTGAGGGTTAGGGTTAGGGTGAGGGTTAGGGTAGGGGTTATTGTTAGGGTTAGGGTGTTGTTTAGGGTGAGAGTGAGGGTTAGGGTTATGGTGAGTGTTAGGGTTCGGTTGAGAGTGAGGGTTAGGGTGTGGGTGAGGGTTAGGGTTAGGGTGAGGTTTAGGGTGACGTTGAGCGTTAGGGTGAGTGTGCAGGTTAAGGATAGGTTTCGCGTGAGCATTACGGTTAGGGTTAGGGTGAGAGTGAGGGTTAGGGTGAGGGGTAGGTTTAGGGTTAGGGTGAGGGTTAGGGTTAGGGTGAGGGTTATGGTTAGGTTTAAGGTTAGCTTGAAGGTGAGGGTGAGGGTTAGGGTTAGAGTTAGGGTAAGGGTGAGGGTTAGAGTGTGAGGGTGAGTGTTAGGGTTAGTGTTACGGTGAGGGTTATGTTTAGGGTGATATTTAGGGTGAAGGCGAATGTTAGGGTGATGGTGATTGTCAGGGTTAGGGTTAGGGTTAAGGTTAGGGTGAGGTATAGGTATAGGACTCGGGTTAGGGTTAGGGCTAGGGTGAGTGTAAAGGTTCGGTTGAGGATTCGGGTTACCTTGAGTGTTAGGGTTTGGGTGAGGGTTAGCGTTAGGGTGCATATTATTGTTAGGGTTAGGGTAAGGGTTTTGGTGAGTTAAATGGTTAGGCTGAGGTTTAGGGTGAGTGTGAGGGTTAGGGTTAGCGTTAGGGTTAGGCTGAGGGTTAGGGTGAGAGTTTGTGTTAGTTTGTGAGGGTGAGGGTGAAGTTTAGGATTAATATTATGGTTAGAGTTATGGTGAATCTGAGGTTGTGGGTTAGGGTTAGGATTAGGGTTAGGGATAGGGTTAAGCTGAGGCTGAGGCTTAGGGTGAGGTTTAGGGTTAGGGTGCGGTTTAGGTTTAGGGTTAGGGTTAGGGTTTGGTTGAGGGTTAGGCTGAGGGTAAGGTTTTGGTTTAGTGTGAGGGTTAAGCTTATGGTTAGGGTTAGGGTTAGGGTGAGGGTAAGGGTTAGGGTTTGGGTGAGCGTTAGGGTTAGAGTTAGTGTTAGTTTGCGGGTTAGGGTGAGGGTAAGGTTTAGGGTATGGTTTAGGGTGAGGGTTAGTGTGAGGGTGAGAGGTAGGGTTCACATTAGAGTTAGGGTGAGGGAGATGGTTAGGGTGAGGGTTAGGCATCAGGTGAGGATTAGGGTTAGTGTGAGGGTTAGGGTGAGGGTGAGGTATAGGGTTATTGTTAGGGATAAGTTGAGCGTTAGGGTGAGGGTTAGGTTTAGGGTGAGGGTTAGGTTTAGGTTTAGGGTGAGGGTTAGGGTTAGGGTGATGTTTATGGTGAGGGTGAGTTTTAGGGTGAGGGTGAGTATGAGAGTGAGGATTAGGTTTAGGGTTACGGTTAGGGTTAGGTTGAGGGTGAGGGTGAGGGTGAGTGTGAGGTTTAGGATTAGAGTTAGGGTTAGGGTTAGTGTGAGTGTTAGGGTGAGGATGAGGGTTCGGGTGATGGTGTGGGTTAGGGTGTCGGTGAGGGTTAGGGTGAGGGTGAGGGTAAGGATGACTGTTAGGGTGAGGGTTAGGTTGTGGGTGAGTGTTAGGGTGAGTGTGAGGGTTCGGGTGAGTGTGAGGGTTAGGTTTTGGTTGAGAGTTAGGGATAGGGTGAGGGTTAGGGTGAAGGTGAGGGTTAGGGTGAGGGTGAGATTTGATTTAGGGTTAGAGTTATGGTGAGGTTTATGGTTAGGGTAAGGGTTAGGGTGAGAGTTACGGTGAGGTGTAGGGATAGGGTGAGGTTTAGGGTGAGGGTGATGGTGAGGGTGAGGGTGAGGGTTTCGGTTAGGTATGGGTTAGGGCTATTTTTAGGGTGAGGATTAAGTTGAGATTGAGGGTTAGTGTGAGTGTTAGGGTTAGGTTGAGAGTTAGGGTCAGGATTTGGGTGAGTGTTAGGATTAAGGTGATGTTTAGGGTGAGGGTTAGGGTGAGGGTGAGGGTTAGGGTGAGGGTGAGGGTGAGGATTAGGGTGTGGGTGAGGGTTAGGTTTAGGTTGAGTGTTAGAGTGACTGTAAAATTTAGGGTGAGTGTGAGGGTTATGGTTAGGTTTAAGTTGAGGGTTAGGGTTAGGTTGAGGTTTAGGTTGAGGGTTAGGGTGAGGGGTAGGGTTAGGGTTAGTGTGAGGGTTAGGGTTAGTGTGAAGGTTAGGGTAATGGTTAGGGTGAGGGTAAGGTTTAGGTTGAGGGTGAGTGTGACGGTGAGGGTTTCTGTTAGGTAAGGTTTAGGGTTAGGTTGAGGGTGAGGTTTAGGGGAGTGTGTGTGTTCGTTTGTGGGTTACGGGTAGTGTGTGGGTTAGGGTTAGGATTTGGGTGAGGGTTAGCCTTAGAGTCATGTTTAGTATGAGGGTGAGGGTTACTGTTAGGGTTAGCCTTATGGAAAGGGTTAGGGTTAGAGTTAGGGTTAAGATGAGGGTTAGGGTTAGGGTTAGGTTTAGGGTGAGGGTTAGTGTTAGGGTGAGAGCTAGAGTGAGGGTGAGGGTTAGGGTTAGGGTGAGGGTTAGGGTGAGGGTGAGGGTGAGGGTGAGTGTTAGGATTAGGGTTAGGGTAGGGTAAGTGTTAGGGTGAGGGTTAGGGCGACGGATAGGTTTAGGGTTAATGTGAGGGTAAGGGTTACTGTGAGTGTTAGGGTCAGGGTGAAGGTTAGAGTGAGGGTTTGGGTTAAGGTTAACATAGGGTGAGGATGAGGGTTAGGGTTAGGTTTTGTGTGAGGGTTAGGCCGAGGGTTAGGGTTAAGGTTAGAGTGAGTGTTAGGTTTAGTGTGGAGGTTAGGGTTAGGGTTAGGGTGATGGTAAGGGTTAGGTTGAGGTTTACGGTGAGTGTGAGGTTTAGGGTTATCATTACGTTTAGTTATAGGGTTAGGATGAGTGTTAAGGTTATGATTAGGGTTAAGATTAGGGTGAGGGGTAGGGTTAGGGTTAGGGTGACGGTTAGTGTTAGGGTGAGGGCTAGGGTGATGGTTTGTTTTAGGGTGAGGGTGAGGTTTTTGGTAAGGTAAGGTTTAGGGTCAGGTTCAGGGTGAGAATTAGGGTGAGGGTGTGGTTTATGGTTAGGGTTAGGGTGTGGGTGAGGGTGAGGGTGATGGTGAGTGATATGATGAGGGTATTGTTAGGGTGAGAGTGTGGGTTAGTGTGAGGTTGAGGGTTAGGCTTAGTGTGAGGGTTAGGGTTACGGTGATGGTTAGGGTTCTACTTAGGGTGAGGGTTAGGTTTAGGATGATGTTTAGAGTGAGAGTGAGCGTTACGTTGAGGGTGAGTG
This sequence comes from Dipodomys merriami, assembly GCF_024711535.1. NCBI lineage: Eukaryota > Metazoa > Chordata > Mammalia > Rodentia > Heteromyidae > Dipodomys > Dipodomys merriami. The sequence continues at coordinate 2,109,961 of NW_027206490.1, read as the reverse complement.
TTCTGGTGAGAGTTAGGGTTAGGGTTAGGGACAGGGATAGGGTTAGTGTGAGGGTAAGTGGGTGAGGGTTAGGGTGAGGGTTAGGGTGAGCATTAGGTTTAGGTTTAGGGTTAGTCTGCGGGTTAGGGTGAGAATAAGGGTTAGGGTGATATTTAGGGTGAGGGTGAGTGTTAGGGTTATGATGAATGTAGCGTTTAGGGTGAGGGTTAGGGTGAGGGTGAGAGGTAGCGTTAGCATTAGACTTAGGTTGAAGATGAGGGTCAGGGTGAGGGTTAGAGTAAGGGTTAGGGATTGGGTGAGGATTAGGGTTAGTGTGAGGTTTAGGGTTAGGTTTAGTGTTTGGGTTAATGTGAGGATAAGGGTTAGCATCAGGGTTAGGTTGAGGGTGAGGTGTAGCGTTAGCGTTAGGGATAGGGTGAGAGTTAGGGTGAGGGTTAAGTTTAGGGTGAGGGTTAGGGTTATGTTTAGCGTGAGGGTTAGCGTTAGGGTGATGTTTATGGTGAGGGTGAGTGTTAGGCTTAGGGAGAGGCTGAGGTTGAGGGTTAGGTTTAGGATTAGGGTTAGGGTTAGGTTTAGTGTGAGTGTTAGTGTGAGGATGAGCGTTCGGGTGAGGGTGAGGGTTAGGGTGTGGGCGAGGGTTAGGGTTAGGGTGAGGATTAGGTTTAGGGTTAGGTTGAGAGTTAGGGTGAGGTGTAAGGATAGGGTTAGGGTGAGGGTTAGGGTGAGGGTGAGGGTTAGGGTTAGTGTTAGGTATAGGGTGACTGTTAGGGTGAAGGTTAGGGTTAGGGTTACGTTGAGGGTAAGGGATAGGCTTAGCGTTAGGGATAGGGTTAGGATTAGGGTTAGGGTGAGGGCTAGGGTGAGGTTGAGGGTTAAGGTGAGGGTGAGGGTGCGGGTTTCGGTGAGGTAAGGGTTAGGATTATTTTTAGGGTGAGAATTATGTTGAGATTGAGGATTAGTGTGAGTGTTAGGGTTAGGAGGAATGTTAGGGTTAGGATTTGGGTGAGGGTTAGCGTTAGCGTTATGTTTATGGTGAGGTTTAGGGTTAGGGTGAGGGTTAGGGTTCGGGTGAGGATGAGGATTAGAATGTGGGTGAGGATTAGGGTTAGGTTGAGTTTTAGGGTGACAGTGAGGGTTATGGTGAGGGTGAGGTTTATGGTTAGGTTTAGGGTGAGGGTTAGGAATATGCTGAGTGTTAGGGTGAGGGTTTGGCTGAGGTGTAGTTTTAGCGTTAGAGTGAGTGTTAGGGTTAACTTTAGGTTGAGGGTAAGGTTTAGGGTGAGGGTTAGGTTGAGGGTGAGGGTGAGAGTGAGGGCTTCGTTTAGGAAAGGTTTAGGGTGAGGGTTAGGGTGAGGATTAGGGGAGGGTGAGGGTTAGGTTCAGGTTTAAGGTTAGGGTGAGTTTTAGGGTTAGGGTTAGGGTGAGAGTTTGCGTTAGGGTGATGTTTACTATGAGGTTGAGGGTTTCTGTTAGGGATATATTTAGGAAAAGGTTTAGGGTTAGTGTGAGGGTTAGGTTGAGTTTTAGGGTGAGGGGTTGGTTTAGGGTTAGGGTAAGGGTTATGGTTAGTGTGAGGATAAAGGTTAGGGTGGGGGTTAGGTTGAGGGTGAGGTTTAGGGTTATCGTTAGGGTTAGGGTGAGGGTTAGGGTTTAGGGTTAGGGTTAGGGTGAGGTTTAGGGTTAGGGTGATATTTAGGGTGAGGGTGAGGGTTAGGTTGAGGGTTAGGGTGAGGGTTAGGTTGAGAGTGAGGGTGAGGGTTAGGTTGAGGGTGAGGGTAAGGGTTAGGGTGAGGGTTTGGGTGAGGGTGAGGGTTAGAATTAGGCTTAGGTTTATGGTGAGGGTGAGGGTGTGGGTGAGGGTTAAGCTTAGGTTTAAGGAGAGGGTGAGTTTTAGGGTTCGGTTTAGGTTTAGATTTGGGGTTAGTCTGAGGTTGAGGTTTTGTGTGAGGGTGAGGGTTAGGTTAGGTTTAGGGTTGGAGTGAGGGTTAGGATGAGGGTGAGGGTTATAGTGAGGGTGAGGGTGAGGGTGAGGGTTTCTCTTAGTTAAGAGTTATTGTTAGGGTTAGGATTAGGGTGAGGGTGATGGTTAAGCTGAAGTTAGGTTTAGGGTGAGGGTTAGGATTACGGTTAGGGTGAGGGTTAGGGTGAAGTTTAGGTTTAGGTTGATGGTTAGGGTGACGGTGAGAGTGAGGGTGAGGGTTAGGGTGAGGGTTAGGATTAGGAACAGGGTTAGTGTTCGTTTTGGGATGAGGGTGAGGGTCAGGGTGAGAGTGTAGGTTATGGTTAGGGTTAGGGTTAGGGTAAAGGTTACGGCTAGTTTGAGGGTTATGGTCAGTAAGGTTACGGTGAGGATAAGGGTTAGGGTGAGTGTGATGGTTAGGATTAGGGTTAGGGTGAGGGTTAGGGTGACGGTGAGGGTTAGGGTGAACATGAGGGTTTGGTTTAGGGTTAGGGTTAGGGTGAGGGTTAAGGTTAGGGTTTGGTTTAGGGTGAGAGGGTGAGGTGTCAGGTTAGGGTTAGGGTGAGGTTTAGGTTTAGGGTGAGGGTTAGGGTTAGGGTTAGTGTGAGGATAAGGGTTATGGTGAATGTTAGGGTGAGGGTGAGGGTTAATGTTAACGTTAGGGTTAGTGTGAGGGTTAGGGTTAGGGTTTCGGTTAGGGTTTGCTTTAGGGTGAGAGTTAGGTTAAGGGTGATGTTTAGGATGTGGTTGAGGGTTATTGTGAGAGTGAGGTTGAGGGTGAATGTGAGGGTTAGGGTGAGGGTGCGGGTGAGGGTGAGGTTGAGGGTGAGGGTTAGGGTGTTAGGGTGAGGGTTAGGGTTAGTTTTAGGGGGAGGGGGAGGTTTAGGATTAGGATTAGGGTTAGGGTTAAGCTGAGGGTGAGGGTGAAAGTGAGGGTACGGGTTAGGGTTAAGGTTAGGGTGAGGGTTAGGGTTTGTGTGAGGGTTACTCTGATGGTGAGTGTCAGGTGAGGGTGAGGATTAGAACGAGGGTGAGGGTGAGGGTGAGGGTTAGGGTTAAGATTAAGTTTAGGGTGAGTTTTAGGGTAAGGGTTATGGTTATAGTTAGGGTTATTGTGAGGGTTACGGTTACAGTTCCAAAGAGGGTGAGGGCAAGGTTTAGCATTAGGATTAGTGTTAAGGTTATGGTGAGGGTGCGGTTGAATGTTAGGGTTAGGATTAGGGTTATGGTAAGGCTGAGGGGGAAGTTGAGGTTGAGGGTGAGGGTTAGTCCTAGAGTTACTGTTAGGATTAGTGTGAGGGTTATTGTGAGGGTGAGGGTGAGGGTTAGGCTTAGGTTAGGGTTAGGGTTAGGCTGAGGGTGAGGGTAAGGGTGAGGGTGAAGGTTAGGGTTAGTTTTAGGGTGAGGATAAGTGTTAGGGTGAGGGTGATGGTTAGGGTGATGTTTATCTTGAGGGTGAGTGTAAGGGTAAGGGTGAGGGTGAGCGTGAGGTTTAGGTTTAGTTTTAGTGTTAGGGTTAGTTTGAGGGTGAGGGTGAGTGTGAGGCTTAGGTTTAGGATTAAGGTTAGGTTTAGGGTTAGTGTGAGTGTTAGGGTGAGGATGAGGGTTTGTGTGATGGTGAGGTTTAGGGTGTGGGCGAGGCTTAGGGTTAAGGTGAGGATTAGGTTTAGATTTAGGGTTAGGGTTATGGTGAGGGTAAGGGTTAGGGTGAGGTTTAGGGTGAGGGTTAGGGTGAGGGTGAGAGGTAGGGTTAGCATTACAGTTCAGCTGAGGGTGAGAGTTAGAATGAGGGTTAGGGTGAGGGTTAGGGTTAGGGTTAGGGGTAGGGTGAGGGTGAGGGTGAGGGTGAGGATTAGTGTTAGGATTAGGGTTACGGTAAAGGTGAGGGTTAGGGTTAAGCTGAGGGTTAGGTTTAGGGTGATGTATATTTTGAGTGTGAGGTTTAGGGTGAACGTGAGTGTTGGGTTGAGTGTGAGGGTTCGGGTGAGTGTGAGGGTAAGGGTGGGGTTGAGGGTTTTGGTTAGGGTTAGGGTGAGGGTTAGGGTGAGGGTGAGGTTTAGATTTAAGGTTAGGGTTATGGTGAGATTTAAGGTTAGGGTTAGGTTTAGGGTAAGGGTGAGAGTTACGGTGAGGTGTAGGGATAGTGTTAGGCTGATGTTTATTGTGAGGGTGAGGTTTAGGGTGAGGGTGAGTGTTCGAGTGAGGGTGAAGGTTCAGGTGAGGGTGAAAGTTAGGGTGTGGTTGAGAATTAGGTTTAGGATGAGTGTTAGGGTGACAGAGAGGGTTAGGGTGAGGGTGAGGGTTAGGTTGAAGTTTAGGGTCAGGGTGAGGGTTAGGGTTAGGGTTTCGGTTAGGGTTTGCTTTAGGGTTAGAGTTAGGTTTAGGGTGATGTTTAGGATGTGGTTGAGGGTTATTGTGAGAGTGAGTTTGAGGGTGAATGTGAGGGTTATTGTGAGGGTGCGGGTGAGGGTGAGGTTGAGGGTGAGGGTTAGGGTGTTAGGGTGAGGGTTAGGGTTAGGTTTAGGGGGAGGGGGAGGTTTAGGATTAGGATTAGGGTTAGGGTTAAGCTGAGGGTGAGGGTGAAAGTGAGGGTACGGGTTAGGGTTAAGGTTAGGATGAGGGTTAGGGTTCGTGTGAGGGTTACTGTGATGGTGAGTGTCAGGTGAGGGTGAGGTTTAGAACGAGGGTGAGGGTGAGGGTGAGGGTTAGAGTTAAGATTAGGTTTAGGGTGAGTTTTAGGGTAAGGGTTATGGTTACAGTTAGAGTTATTGTTAGGGTTACGGTTACAGTTACAAAGAGGGTGAGGGCAAGGTTTAGCATTAGGATTAGGGTTAGGGTGAGGCTGACGGTGGGGTTGAGTGTTAGGGTTAGGATTAGGGTTATGGTAAGGCTGAGGGGGAAGTTGAGGTTGAGGGTGAGGGTTAGTCCTAGAGTTACTGTTAGGATTAGTGTGAGGGTTATTGTGAGGGTGAGGGTGAGGGTTAGGCTTAGGTTAGGGTTAGGGTTAGGCTGAGGGTGAGGGTAAGGGTGAGGGTGAAGGTTAGGGTTAGTTTTAGGGTGAGGATAAGTGTTAGGGTGAGGGTGATAGTTAGGGTGATGTTTATCTTGAGGGTGAGTGTTAGGGTGAGGGTGAGGGTGAGCGTGAGTTTTAGGTTTAGTTTTAGTGTTAGGGTTAGTTTGACGGTGAGGGTGAGTGTGAGGGTTAGGTTTAGGATTAGGGTTAGGTTTAGGGTTAGTGTGAGTGTTAGGGTGAGGATGAGGGTTTGTGTGATGGTGAGGTTTAGGGTGCGGGCGAGGGTTAGGGTTAAGGTGAGGATTAGGTTTAGATTTAGGGTTAGGGTTATGGTGATGGTAAGGGTTAGGGTGAGTTTTAGGGTGAGGGTTTGGGTGAGGGTGAGAGGTAGGGTTAGCATTAGAGTTCAGGTGAGGGTGAGGGTTAGAATGAGGGTTAGGGTGAGGATTAGGTTTAGGGTTAGGATTAGGGTGAGGGTGAGGGTGAGGTTTAGGGTGAACGTGAGTGTTGGGGTGAGGTTGAGGATTCTGGTGAGTGTGAGGGTAAGGGTGGGGTTGAGGGTTTTGGTTAGGGTTAGGGTGAGGGTTAGGGTGAGGGTTAGGGTGAGGGTGAGGTTTAGATTTAAGGTTAGGGTTATGGGGAGATTTAAGTTTAGGGTTAGGTTTAGGGTAAGGGTGTGAGTTACGGTGAGGTGTAGGGATAGTGTTAGGCTGATGTTTATTGTGAGGTTGAGGTTTAGGGTGAGGGTGAGTGTTCGAGTGAGGGAGAAGGTTCAGGTGAGGGTGAAAGTTAGGGTGTGGTTGAGAGTTAGGTTTAGGATGAGTGTTAGGGTGACGGAGAGGGTTAGGGTGAGGGTGAGGGTTAGGTTGAAGTCTAGGGTCAGGGTGAGGGTTAGGGTTAGTGTTTCGGTAAGGTGAGAGTTAGGTTGAGGTGTCGGGATAGGTTTAGGGTGAGGGTTAGGGTTAGGGTTAGGGTTAGTGTGAGGATAAGGGTTTGGCTGAGGGTTAGGGTGAGGGTGAGGTTTAGGGTTAGCGTTAGGTTTAGGGTTTGGGTTAGTGGTAGGGTGAGGGTTACGTTTAAGGTTAGTTTGAGGGTTTGTGTTAGGGTGATGTTTATGGTGAGGTTGAGTGTTAGTGTGAGGGTGAGTGTGAGGGTAAGGGTTAATTTGAGGGTGCGTGTGAGGGTGAGGTTGAGGGTGAGGGTTAGGGTTAGGGTTAGGATTAGGTTTAGGGTTAGGGTTAGGCTGAGGGTGAGGGTGAAATTGAGGGTGAGGGTTAGGTTTAGGGTGAGGGTTAGGCTTAGTGTGAAGGTTAGGGGAAGGTGAGGGTTCGGTTGAGGGGTAGGTTTAGGTTGAGGGTTAGGGTTATGTTTAGGGTGAAGATTAGCGTTAGAGTGATGTTTAGAATGAGGGTGAGAGTTACTGTTAGGGTTAGCATTACGGAAAGGTTTAGGGTTAGAGTTAGGATTAGGGTTAGGGTTTGGGTGACGGGTAGGTTTAGGGTTAGTGTGAGGGTTAAGGTTAGTGTGAGGGTAATGGTTAGGGTTAGAGTTAGGGTTAATGTGAGGATAAGTGTTAAGCTGAGGATTAGGTTGAGGGTGAGGTTTAGGGTTAGGATTATGGTTAGGGTTATGGTTAGACTGAGGGTGAGGGTGAAAGTGAAGGTGAGGGTTAGGGTTAGGATGAGTGTTAGGGTTAGTGTGAGGGTTAGTGTGATGGTGATGATGAGGGTGAGGGAGAGGGTTAGAATGAGGGCGAGGGTGAGGGTGATGTTTAGGGTTAGGATTACGGTTAAGTTGAGTTTTAAGGTTAGGTTTAGGGTTAAGGTTAGGCTTATTGTTAGCGTTAGCCTTAGGGCGAGGGTGAGGGTGTGGGTGAGGGTTAGCGTTAGTGTTAGGGTTAGGGTTAGGGTGAGGGTGGGGTTGAGCATTAGGGTTAGGATTATGGTTAGGGTTGGGGTAAGGCTGAGCGGGAAGGGGAGGTTGAAGTTGAGGTTTAGGGTTAGGGTTAGGGTGAGGGCTAGGGTGAGGGTGAGGGTTAGGGTGAAGTTGAGGGTGAGAGTATCGGTTAGGTAAGGGTTAGGGTTAGGGTGAAGATTAGGTTGAGGTTGATGGTTAAGCTGAGGTTAGGTTTAGGGTGAGGGTTAGGGTTACGGTTAGGGTGAGGGTTATGGTTAGGGTTATGTTTAGGGTGATGGTGATTATTAGGGTGAGGGTGAGGCTTAGGGTTAGGGTTAGTATTAGGGTGAGGGTGAGGGTGAGGGTTAGGATTAGAAATAGGGTTAGCATGAGTGTTGGGCTGAGGGTGAGGGTGAGGGTGAGGGTGAAAGTTATGGTTAGGGTTAGGATTAGGGTAAGGGTTACGGCTAGTGTGAGGGTCAGGGTGAGGCTGAAGTTTAGGTTTAGTGTTAGGGTGAGGATAAGTGTTAGGGTGAGGGTTAGGGTGCGGGTTATTTTTAGGGTTTGCGTTAGGGTGAGGGTTAAGGTTTGGGTGATGTTTAGGGTGAAGGTTAGGGTGAGGCTGAGGGTTCGGGTGAGGGTTCGGTTTCGGCTGAGGGTGAGGGTTAGGATGTGGGTGAGGATTAGGTTTTGGTTGAGGGTTAACGTTAGGTTTAGGATTAGTGTGAGGTTTAGGTTTAGGGGTAGTGTTAAGGTTAGGGTTAGGGTTAGTGTGAGGGTTAGGGAGAGGGGCAGGGGTAGGATTAGGGTGCGGTTTAGGGTGAGTGTGAAATTTGGGGTGAGGATGAGGGTGAGGGTTAGGGTTAGGGTTAGTGTTAGGGTGAGTTTGATGGTGAGGGTGAGCGTTAGGGTTAGGATTGGTTTACTGTGAGGGTAAGAGTGAGGGTTATGGTTAGGTTGAGGTTTAGTTTTAGGGTGAGGTTTAGGGTTAGTGTTGGGGTGAGAGTTAGGGTTAGGGTGATGTTTATTGTAAGAGTGGGGATATGGTGAGGGTGAGTGTTCGGGTGAGGTTGAGGGTTAGGTTGAGGGTGAGGGTTAGGTTTAGGGTTAGGGTTAGGGTGAGTGTTTGGGTTAAGGTTTGGGTTAGGGTGAGATTTAGGGTGAGGTGTCAGTATAGGTTTAGGGTGAGATTTAGGGTTAGTGTGAGGGTCAGGGTTAGGGTTAGAGTTAGGGTTAGTGTGAGGATAAGGGTTACGGTGAAGGTTAGGGTGACCGTGAGAGTTAGGGCAAGCGTTAGAGTTAGGGTGAGGGTTAGTTTTAGGGTGAGGGTTAGGGTTAGGGTTAGGGTGAGGATTAGGTTTACGGTGATGTTTAGGGTGAGGTTGAGGGTTAATGTGAGTGTGAGTGTGAGTGTATGGATTAGGGTGAGGGTGTGGGTAAGGGTGAGGTTGAGAGTGAGGGTTAGGGTTAGGGTTAGGTTGAGGGCAAGTGTTAGTGTGAGGGTTAGTGTGATGGTGAGGGTCAGGTGAGTATGAGGGTTAGAATGAGGGTGAGGGTTAGGGTAAGGATTAGGTTGAGAGTGACTTTTAGGGTTAGGGTTAGGGTTATTGTTAGGGTTACAGTTACGGTTAGTGTGAGTGTGAGGGCGAGGTTTAGCATTAGGATTATGGTTAGTGCTAGGGTGAGGGTGGGGTTGAGTGTTAGGGTTATGATTAGTGTTAGGGTTAGGGTAAGGCTGAGGAGGAATGGGAGGTAGAGGGTTAAGGTTAGGCTTAGGTTTAGGTTTAGGGTGATGTTTAGGGTGAGGTTGAGGTTTAGGGTGTTGGTGAGGGTTAGGGTGAGGGTGAGCATGAGGGTTAGAGTTAGGGTGTGGGTGAGGGTGAGGGTTAGGGTGAGGGTGAGGGTGAGGGTTAGGGTTATGTTTTGGATTAGGGTGAGTGTTAGGGTGAGGGTTAGGTTTAGGGTTAGGCTTAGGTTGAGGGTTAGGTTGTAGGTAAGGGTTAGGGTAAGGGTTAGGATGAGGATGAGGTTTAGGGTTAGGGTGAGGGTAAGGGTTAGGGTGAGGCTTAGGGTGAGGGTGAGGGTTAGGGTTAGCATGAGGGTTAGTGTGAGGGTGACGGTTAGGGTGAGTGTTAGGGTTAAGTTTAGGGATAGGGTGAGGATTAGGCTTAGGGTTAGGTTTAGGGTGTGTGTTGAGGGTGTGTTAGGCTGAAGCGTAGGTTTAGGGTTAGGTTGAGTGTTTGGTTTAGTGTGAGGGTTAAGGATAGGGTTAGGGTGAGGGTAAGGGTTAGAGTGAGGTTTAGGGTGAGGATGAGCTTTAGGTTTAGCATTAGGTTTACATTTAGGGTTAGGATGAGGGTTAGTGTTAGGGTGAGGGTGAAGGTGAGGGTGAGGGTGAGGGTTAGTGTTAGGGTTAGTGTGACGGTTACTGTTAGGGTGAGGGTTTGGGTTAGGGTAAGCGTTAGGGTAAGGTTTTGGTTTAGGGTTAGCGTGAGGGTCAGGGTGAGGGTTAGGTTTAGATTGAGGGATAGGGTTAGGGTGAGGAATAGGGTTAGGGTTAGGGTGAGATTTAGGGTTAGGGTGATGTCTATTGTGAGGGTAAGGGTTAGGGTGAGGGTGAGTATTCAGGTGAGTGTGAGGGTTAGGGTGAGGGTGAAGGTTAGGGTGTGGTTGAGGATTAGGGTTTGGGTGAGGGATAGGGTTACTGTGAGGGTTAGGGTGAGGGTTAGGGTTAGGTTTAGAGTTAGGTTAAGGGTGAAAGTTAGGGTTAGGTTTAGGGTTAGGGTGAGAGTTAGGGTGAGATGTCAGGATAGGGTTAGGTTGAGGGTTAGGGTTAGTGCGGGGTTTAGGGTTAGGTTAGGGTTAGTGTGAGGTTAAGGTTTAGGGTGAGGTTTAGGGTGAGGGTGAGGTTTAGGGTTAGCTTTACGGTTAGGGTAAGAGTTAGGGTGAGGGTTAGTGTTAGGGTGAGTTTTAGGGTGAGTGTTAGAGTGAGGGTTAGGGTTAGGGTGCGGTTTAGGGTGAGCTTGAGTGTTAGTGTGAGGGTGAGTTTGAGGGTTAAGGTGATGGTGAGGGTCAGGGTGAGGGTGAGGGATAGAGTTAGGGTTATGGTTAGGGTGAAGGTGAGGGTGAGCGTTAGGTTAGGATTAGGGTTAGGGTTAGGGTTAGGCTGAGGTTGAGGTTGAAAGTGAAGGGTGAGGGTTAGGGTTAAATTTAGGGTGAGGTTTAGGGTTAGTGTGAGGGTTAGTCTGATGATGAGGGTCAGGGTGAGGAGGAGGGTTAGAATGAGAGTGAGGGTGAGGATGAGATTTAGGGTTAGGATTAGGGTTATGGTGAGTTTTAGGTTTACGTTTAGGGTTAGGCTGAAGTTTATTGTTAGGTTTTGGTTTAGGGTTAGGTTGAGGGTGAAGCTTAGCGTTAGGTTTAGGGTTAGCGTTGGAGTGAGGTTGGCGTTGAGGGTTAGGTTTAGAATTAGGGTTAGTTTTAGGGTAAGACTGAGGGGGAAGTTTCAGGTGAGGGTTAGGGTTTAGGGTTAGAATTAGGGTTAGGATTAGGGTTAGGGTGAGGCTTATTTTTAGGTTTAGGTTTAGGGTTAGGTTGAGTGTGAAGCTTAGCGTTAGTGTTAGGGTTAGGGTTGGAGTGAGGGTGGGGTTGTTGGTTAGGTTTAGGATTAGGGTTAGATTTAGGGTAAGACTGAGGGGGAAGGGAAGTTTGAGGGTGAGTGTTAGGGTTAGGGTGAGGTTTAGGGTGAGGTCTAGGGTGAGGGTGAGGGTTAGGGTGAGGGTTTCATTTAGGTAAGGGTTAGGGTTAGGGTGAGGATTACGGTGATGGTGAGTGTTAAGCTGAGTATAGGTTTAGGTTGAGGGTTTGGGTTAGGGTTAAGGTGAGGGTTAGGGTTAGGGTGATATTTAGGGTGAGTGTGAGGGTGAGGGTGAGGGTGAGGTTTAGGTTTAGGGAGAGAGTGAGGGTGAGGGTTAGGATTAGAAATAGGGTTAGAGCTAGGCTTAGGCTGAAGGTGAGGGTCAAGGTGAGGGTGAAGGTTAGGGTTAGGGTTAGGATTAGGGTTAGGGAGAGTGTTAGGGTGAGGGTGAGGGTGAGGATGAGGGTGAGGGTTAGGTTGTGGGTGAGGGTGATGGTTAGGGTGAGGATTAGTGTTAGGGTTAGATTTAGGGTTATGGTGAGGGTAAGGGTTAGGTTGAGGTTTAGTATGAGGATGATGGTTACGGTTAGTGTTAGTTTTATGGTGAGGGTTAGGGTGAGGGTTAGGCTTAGGGTTAGTGTTAGGATGAGAGTGAGGGTGAGTGTTAGGGTTAGGTTTAGGGTTAGAGTTAGAGTTAGGCTGAGGGTGATGGGGAGGGTGAGGGTGAGGGTTAGGGTTAAGGTGAGGGTTAAGGTTAGGGTTAGGGTGAGGGTTAGTGTTAGGATTAGTGTTAGGATGAAAGTTAGGTTGACGGTTAGGTTTAGGATCAGTTTGAGGCTTAGGGTTAGGGTTAGGGTGATGGTTAGGGTTTGAATAAGGGTTAGGATAAGGGTTAGTCTGAGGGTTAGGTTTAGGGTTAGTGTGAGGGTTAGGATAAGGGTTAGGGTGAGGGTAAAATTCAGGGTGAGGGTTAGTGTGAGGGTGAGGGTTAGGGTTGGGGTGAGGTTTAGGGTGAAGGTTAGGTTTAGGGTTATGTTTAGGGTGAGAGTTAGGGTGTGGGTAAGTGTTTGGGTGAGGGATAGGTTGAGGGTGAAGGTTAGGGTTAGGGTGAGGGTAAGGCTTATTTTGAGGGTTACAGGTTTAGGGTTAGCATTAGGGTAAGGTGAGGGTGAGGTTTAGGGTGATTGTTTGGTTTAAGGTTAAGGACAGGGTGAGGATTTGGGTTAGGTTGAGGTTTAGTGTGAAGGTTAGGCTGAGGGGTAGGATTAGAGTTAGTGTTTGAGTTAGGTTTAGTGTGAGGGTTAGGGTTAGGGTTAGGGCGACTGTAAGGTTAGGGTGAGGGTTAGGATGAGTGTAAGGTTTAGGGTTAGAATTAGGGTTAAGGATAGTGTTAGGATGAGGGTTAGGGTTAGGTTTAGGATTAGGGTGAGGGTGATGGTGAGGGTTAGGATAAGCGTTAGGGTGAGGGTTAGTGTTAGGTTTAGGGCTAGCGTGAGGGTGAGGGTTAGGATGAGGGTGAGGGGGAGGGGGAGGTTTTCGGTTAGGTATGGGTTATGGATAGGGTTAGGGTGAGGATTCGGGTGAGGGTGTGGATTAGTGTTAGTGTTAGGGTTAGGGTGAAGGTGAGGGTTAGGGTTAGGGTTAGTGTGAGGTTTAGGGTTACGGTGAGGTTAGGGTTAGGGTGAGGGTTAGGGTTAGTGTTAGGTTGAGTGTTAGGGTTAGGGTGATGTTTAGTGTGAGAGTGAGGATTAGGGTGAGGTTGAGTGTTCGGGTGAGAGTTAGGGTTAGGTTTAGTGTTAGGGATATTGTTAGGTTGAGGGTAAGTTTTAGGATGAGGGTTAGGGTGAGGGTGAGAGTTAGGATTAGGGTGAGGGTTAGGGTGATGGTTATGGTTAGGGTGAGGTTAAGGGTTAGGTTTAGGGTGAGGGTGAGTGTTAGGGTTAGGGTTAGGGTTAGGACGAAGATTAGGCTGATGGTTAGGTGGAAGGTTAGGTTGAGTGATAGGGTTAGGGTTAGGGGGGTTTGGGTGATGGTTAGGATGAGGGTTAGGTTTAGGGTTATGTTTAGGCTTAGGGTGAGGTTTACTGTGAGGGTTAGTTTTAGGGTTAGGGTTAGGGTGAGATTTAGGGTGTGGGTAAGTGTTAGGGTGAGAGTTAGGGTGAGGATGAGGGTCAGGGTTAGGTTGAGGGTAAGGTTTAGAGTGAGAGTTAGGGTGAGGGTGAGGGTTGGGGTAGCTTTAGTGTTAGGGTGAAGGTGAGTGTTAGGGTTAGGGTTAAGTTTATGGATAGGTTGAGGATTAGGGTTAGGTTTAGGGTGAGGGTGAGGGTTAGTGTGAGTGTTAGGGTTGGGGTTAGCGTGAGGGTCAGGGTTAGGTTGAGGGGTAGGCTGAGGGTGAGTTTTAGGTTTAGCCTTAGGTTTAGAGTTAGGTTTGGGATGAGTGTTAGGGTTAGGGTGACAGTGACGTGGAGTGTGAGAATGAGTGTTAGGTTTAGGTTTACTGTGAGGGTTAGTGTTAGGGTGAGAATTAGGTCTAAGGTGAGTGTTAGGGTTAGGGTAAGGGTTAGAGTGATGGTTAGGTTTAAGGTTGGGTTAGGGTGAGGGTCAGGGTGAGGGGTAGGGTTAGGTTGAGGCTTACGGTTAGGGTGAGGGTTACGGTTAGGGTCATGTTTATTGTGAGGGTGAGGGTTAGGGTAAGTGTGACTGTTTGGGTGAGCGTGAGGTTGAGGGTGAGGGTGAGGGTTAGGGTGTGGTTGAGCCTTAGGGTTAGGGTGAGGATTAGGGTGACGGGGAGCATTAGGGTGAGGGTGAGGGTTAGGTTTATGGTTAGGGTTAGGGTGAGGGTTAGGGTTAGGATTAGGGTTAGGTTGAGAGTTAGGGTGAGGTGTCGGGAGAGGGTTAGGGTGAGGGTTAGGGTTAGTTTGAGGGTTAGGGTTAGTGTTAGGGTTAGTATGAGGATAAGGGTTAGGGTGAGGGTAAAGGTGAGGGTGAGGGTTAGGGTTAGCATTAGATTTAGTGTGAGGGTTAGGGATAGGGTGAGGGTTAGAGTTAGGGTGATGTTTAGGGTGAGGCTGAGGGTTAGTATGAGGGTGAGGGTGAGGGTGAGGGTGAGGTGAGGGTTAGGGTGAGGGTGCGGGTGAGGGTTAGGTTGAGGATGAGGGTTAGGGTTAGGGTTAGGGTGAGGGTGAGGGTTATGGTTAGGATTAGAGTTAGGGTTAGGGTTAGGGTTAGGCTGAGGGTGAGGTTGAAACTGAGGGTGAGGGTTAGGGTTAGGGTGATATTTAGAGTTAGTGTGAGAGTTAGTGTGATGTTTAGGCTCAGGTTGAAAGTGAGAGTTAGAATGACGGTGAAGGTGAGGGTGAGGGTTAGGGTTAGGATTAGGTGTAGGGTGAGTTTTAATGTTAGGTTTAGGGTTAGAGTTATTGTTATTGTTAGGGTTAGGGTTAGGTTTAGGGTGAGGTCGAGGGTGAGGGTTTAGGTTAGTTAAGGGTTAGGTTTAGGGTGAGGATTAGGGTGAGGTTGAGGGTTAAGCAGAGGTTAGGTTTAGGGTGAGGGTTAGGGATAGGTTTAGGGTCAGGTTTAGGTTTAGGGTGATGTTTAGGGTGAGGGTGGGGTTCAGGGTGAGGGTGAGGGTTAGAGTTAGCATTAGGTTGAGGGTTAGGGTTAGGGTGAAGTTTATTTTGAGGGTGAGGTTTAGGGTTTGGGTGATTGTTCGGGTGAGGTTTAGGGTTAGAATGAGTGTGAGGGTTAGGGTTCGAGTTAGGGTTAGGGAGAGGGGTATGGTGAGCATTTGGTTTAGGATTAGGATTAGGGTTAGGGTTAGGGTTAGGTTTAGGGTGAGGGTAAGTTTTAGGGTGAGGGTGAGGGTGAGAGTGGTGGTTAAGGTGTGGGTGATGGTTAGGGTTAGTGTGATGGTTAGGTTTAGGGTTAGGGTTAGGGGTAGGGTGAGGGTAAGGATTAGGGTTAGAGTGATGGTGAGGATGAGGGTTTCGGTAAGGGTGAGGTTGAGTGTAAGTGTTATAGTGAGGCTTAGGGTGAGGATGAGGTTTAGGATTATTGTTAGGGTTTGGATTAGGGTGAGGGTGAGAGAGAGGTTTAGTGGTTAGGGTAAGGGTTAGGGTTTGGGTTAGGATTAGGGTGAGGGTGAGGGTGAGGGTGAGGGTTAGGGTTAGGGTAAGGTTGAGGGTAAGGTTTAGGTTGAAGGTTTGGGTGATGGTGAGGGTTAGGGTTAGGGTTATGTTTAGGATTAGGTTTAGGTTGAGGGGTAGGGGTAGGGCAAGGTCGAGGGTAAGGGTTAGATTTAGGGTTAGGGTGAGGGCTAGGGTGAGTCTGAGGGTTAGTTTGAGGGTGGAGGTTAGAGTTTCATTTACCTAAGGGTTAGGGTTAGGTTGAAGTTTAGGTTGAGGTTGAGGGTTAAGCTGCAGTTAGGCTTAGGGTGAGGGTTAGGGTTAGGCTTACGGTGAGGGTTAGGGTTAGGGTGATGTTTAGAGTGAGGGTGAGCGTTCGGTGAGGGTGAGGGTGAGGGTGAGGGTGTGGGTGAGGGTTAGTGTTAGGGTTAGGTTTAGGGTGAGGGTGCATATGAGGGTTAGGATTAGGAATAGGGTTAGCGTTAGTGTTAGGCTGAGGGTATGGGTTAGGGTGAGGTTAAGTGTGAGGGAGAGGTTTACGGTTAGCTTAAGGGTGAGGGAGAGGGTTAGGGTTAGGGTTAGGTTTAGCCTGAGGGCTAGGGTGAGGAGAGGGTTAGTGTGAGGGTTAGGGTGAGGGATTCTTTTAGGTAAGGGTTAGGGTTATGGTGAGGATTAGCGTGAGGTTGAGGGTTACGTTTAGGGTGAGAGTTAGGGTTAGGTTTATGGTAAGGGTTAGGGTTTGGGTGATGTTTATGGTGAGGGTGAGGGTTAGGGTGAGGATGAGTGTTTGAGGAAGGGTGAGGGTTCGGGTGAGGGAGAGGGTTAGAGTGTGGGTGAGGATTAGGTTTCGGGTGAGGATTAGTGTTAGGGTGAGGGTTAGTGGGAGGGTGAGGGTTAGGGATAGGGTAAGATTTAGGTTGAGGGTTACGGTTAGGGGTAGTGTTAGGGTGAGGTTTAGGGTTAGGGTGTCAGTTATTGTGAGGGTGACGGTGAGGGTTAGGGTTAGGGTTAGGGTAAGTTTGAGGGTGAGGGTTAGGTTTAGGATTAGGGTTATGTTTAGGATTAAGTTGAGTGTTTCAGTGAGGGTGAGGGTAAGGGTGAGGGTTAGGGTTAGGGTGAGAATTAGGGTTAGGGTTAGGGTTATGGTTATGGTGAAGGTAAGGGTTAGGGTGAGTTATAGTGTGAGGATGAGGATTAGGGTTAGGGTGAGGGTTAGGGTGAGGGTAATGGATAGGGTGAGGTTAAGGTTTAGGTTTAGGGTGAGGGTGAGGGTTAGGGTTAGGGTTAGGGTTAGGACGAGGGTTAGGCTGATGGTTAGGTGGAAGGTTAGGTTGAGTGAAAGGGTTAGGGTTAGGGTTAGTGTGAGTGTGAGGGTTAGGGTTAGGGTTAGGATTAGGGTTAGGATAAGGGTTAGGCTGAGGGTTAGGTTTAGGGTTAGTGTGAGTGTTAGGTTTACTGTTAGGGTTTGGGTTACTTTGAGGGTAAAAGTTAGGGTGAGGGTTAGGGTGAGGGTGAGGGTTAGGGTTAGGGTGAGGGTTAGGATGAGGGTTAGGTTTAGGGTTATGTTTAGGCTTAGGGTGAGGGTTACTGTGAGGGTTAGTTTTAGGGTTAGGGTTAGGGTCAGGTTTAGGGTGTGGGTAAGTGTTAGGGTGAGCGTTAGGGTGAGGATGAGTGTTAGGGTTAAGGTGAGGGTAAGGGTTAGGTTGAGAGTTAGGGTATGGGTGAGGGCTAGGGTTAGCATTAGGGTTAGGGTGAGGGTGAAGGTTAGGCTTTGGGTTAAGTTTATGGATAGGTTGAGGATTAGGTTTGGGGTTAGGGTTAGGGTGAGGGTTAGGCTGAATGGTAGGATTAGGATTAGGGTGAGGGTTAGGTTTAGTGTGAGGTTTAGGATTAGGGTTAGGTTGAGGGTTATGTTTAGTCTGAGCGTTAGGGTTAGGGTTAAGGTGAGGGTAAAGGTTAGGGTGAGGGTTAGGCTGAGGGTGAGTTTTAGGGTTAGCCTTAGGTTTAGGTTTAGCGTTAGGATGAGGTTTAGGTTTAGGGTGACGGTGAGGTAGAATGTGAGGATGAGTGTTAGGTTTAGGTTTAGTGTTAGGGTTAGGGTTAGGGTGAGGGTTAGGTTTAGGGTGAGTGTTAGGGTTAGGGTAAGGGTTAGAGTGAGGGTTAGGGTTAAGTTTGGGTTAGGGTGAGGGTCAGGGTGAGGGTTAGGGTTAGGTTGGGGCTTAGGGTTAGGGTGAGGTTTAGGGTTAGTGTTAGGTTGAGAGTTAGGGTTTGGGTGGTTTAGTGTGAGGGTGAGGGTTAGGGTAAGGGTGAGTGTTAGGGTGAGGGTGAGGGTGAGGGTGAAGGTTAGGGTGTGGTTGAGGCTTAGGGTGAGGGTGTGGGTTAGGGTGACAGGGAAGGTTATGGTGAGGGTGAGGGTTAGGTTTACGGTTGGGGTTAGGTTGAGGGTTAGGGTTAGGGTTAGGTTTAGTTTGAGAGTTAGTGTGAGGTGTCGGGATAGAGTTAGGGTGAGGGTTAGGGTTAGTTTGAGGGTTAGGGTTAGGGTTAGGGTTAGGGTTTGGGTTAGGATTAGGGTGAGGGTGAGGGTGAGGTTGAGGGTTAGCTTTAGGGTAATTTTGAGGGTAAGGTTTAGGTTGAAGGTTTGGGTGATGGTGAGGGTTAGGGTTAGCGTTATGGTTAGGGTTAGGTTTAGGCTGAGGGGGAGGGGGAGGGCGAGGTTGAGGGTAAGGGTTAGGTTTAGGGTTAGGGTGAGGGCTAGGGTGTGTGTGAAGGTTAGTGTGAGGGTGGAGGTGAGGGTTTCATTTACTTAGGGTTAGAGTTAGGGTGAAGTTTAGGATGAGGGTGAGGATTAAGCTGAGGTTAGGGTTAGGGTGAGGGTTAGGGTTAGGCTTAGGGTGAGGGTTAGTGTTAGGGTGATGTTTAGGGTGATGGTGAGCGTTCGGTGAGGGTGAGGGTGAGGGTGAGGGTGAGGATTAGTGTTAGGGTTAGGTTTAGGTTGAGGGTGTGTATGAGAGTTATGATTAGGAATAGGGTTAGTGTTAGTGTTAGTATGAGGGTATGGGTTAGGGTGAGGTTAAGGGTGAGGGAGAGGATTAGGGTTAGGGTTAGGTTTAGCCTGAGGGCTAGGGTGAGGAGAAGGTTAGTGTGAGGGTTAGGGTGAGGGATTCTCTTAGCTAAGGGTTAGGGATATGGTGAGGATTAGCGTGAGGTTGAGGGTTAGATTGACGGTTACTGTTAGGGTGATGGTTAGGGTTAGGTTTAGGGTAAGGGTTAGGGTTTGGGTGATGTTTAGGTTGAGGGTGAAGGTTAGGGTGAGGATGAGTGTTCGGGGAAGGGTGAGGGTTCGCTTGAGGGAGAGGGTTAAGGTGTGGGTGAGGATTAGTGTTAGGGTGAGGGTTAATGTTAGGGTTAGGGTTAGTGGGAGGGTGAGCGTTGGGGATAGGGTTAGGATTAGGTTGAGGGTTAGGGTTAGGGTTAGTGTTAGGGTGAGGGTTAGGGTTAGGGTGCGGGTTATTGTGAGGGTGAGGGTGAGGGTTAGGGTTAGGGTAAGTTTGAGGGTGAGGGTTAGATTTAGGATTAGGGTTAGTTTTAGGGTTAGGTTTAGTGTTATGGTGAGGGTTCGGGTGAGGGTTCAGGTGAGGGTTAAGTTTATTGTGAGAATTAGGGTTAGGGTTAGGGTTAGGGTTATGGTGACGGCAAGGTTTAGGGTGAGGTATAGTGTGAGGATGAGGGTTAGGGTTAGGGTGAAGGTTAGGGTTAGTGTTAGAGTGAGATTTATGGTTAGGATCATGTTTATTGTGAGGGAGAGGGTTAGGGTACGGGTGAATGTTCGGGTGAGGGTGAGAGGTCGGGTGAGGGTTAGGGTTAGGGTGTGGTTGAGGCTTAGGGTTAAGGTGAAGGTTAGGGAGACGGTGAGGGTTAAGGTGAGGGTGAGGGTTAGGTTTACGGTTAGGGGTAGGGTAAGGGTTAAGTTTAGGGTGTGGGTGAGGCTTAGGGTTAAGGTGAAGGTTAGGGAGACGGTGAGGGTTAAGGTGAGGGTGAGGGTTAGGTTTACGGTTAGGGTTAGGGTGAGGGTTAGGGTTAGGGTTAGGGTTATGGTAACAGTTACGGTGAGGTGTCGGGATAGGGTTAGGGTGAGGGTTAGGGTTAGTTTGAGGGTTAGGGTTAGGGTTAGTGTGAGGTTAAGGATTAGGGTGAGGGTTAGGGTGATGGTAAGGGTTAGGGTTAGTGTTAGTGTTAGGGTTAGGGTGACGGTGAGGTTTAGGTTTAGGGTGATGTTTAATGTGAGGATTAGTGTTAGTGTGAGGGTGAGGGTGAGGGTGAGGGTTAGTGTGAGTGTGCGGGTGAGGGTGTGGTTGAGGATGAGGGTTAGGTTTAGGGTTAGGGTGAGGGTGAGGGTGAAAATGAAGGTTAGGTTTAGGGTTAGTTTGAGGTTTATGGTTAGGTTTAGGGTTAAGATGATGTTTAGGCTGAGTGTTAAGGTTATGGTTAGTTTGAGGGTTAAGGTTAGGTTGCCAGTGAGGGTGAGGTTTAGGTTAAGTTTTAGGGTGATTTTTAGGGTTAGGGTTAGGGTTAGAGTTAGAGTTAGGGTTATTGTTAGGGTTAGGGTTAGGGTGAGGGTGAGGGTTTCGTTTAGGTAAGGGTTAGGTTTAGGGTGAGGATTAGGGTGAGGGTGAGGGTTAAGCTGAGGTTAGGTTTAAGGTGAGGGTTATGGTTAAGGTTAGGGTGAAGGTTAGGTTTAGGGTGCTGTTTAGGGTGAGGGTGAGGTTTAGGGTGAGGGTGAGGGTGAGGATGTGTTTGAGGGTAAGGGTTAGGGTTAGTTTTAGGTTGAATATGTGGGGAAGGGTTAGGATTAGGAATAGGGTAGGGTTAGGGTTAGTCTGTGGTTGAGGGTCAGGTTGAGGGTGAAGTGTAGGTTTAGGGTTAGGGTTAATTTGAGAGTTACAGAGAGGGGTAGGTTAGAGTTAGGGTGAGATTTAGGGTGAGTGTGAGGATTAGGGTGAGGGTGAGAGTGAGGGTTAGTGTTAGGGTTTGGGTTCGAGTTAGGGTGAGTTTGAAGTTGAGGGGTAGGTTTAGGATTAGGGTTAAGGTTAGGGTTAGAGTGAGTGTTAGGGTGATTGTGAGGGTTCGGGTCAGGGTTTGGGTGTGCATGAGGGTTAGGGTTATGGTGAGGATTAGGGTTAGGATTAGGGTTAGGGTTCTGGTGAGCTTAAGGATTAGGGTGAGGTTTAGTGTGAGGATGAGGGTTAGGTTTAGTGTTAGGGATAGGGTGAGGGTTATGGTGAGTGTTAGGGTTAGGGTTAGGGATACAGTTAGGGTTAGGTTGAGGGTGATTGTGAGTATTAGGGTTAGGTTTAGGGTTAGAGTTAGGGTGAGGGTGAGGGTGAGTGTTAGGTTTAGGGTTAGGCTGATGGTGATGTGGAGGTTGAGAGTGAGGGTTGGGGTTAGGATGAGGGTTAGTGTTAGTGTTAGGGTTAGGTTTAGTTTAAGGTTGAGGGTTAGGGTTAGGTTTAGGTTTAGGATAAAGGTTAGGCTGAGGGTTAGGGTTAGGGTTAGTGTGAGGGTTAGGTTTAGGATTAGGGTGTTAGGGTGAGTGTAAAGTTTAGGGTGAATATTAGGGTGACGGTGAAGTTTAGGGTTAGGTTGAGGGTTACGGTGAAGGTTAGGTTAATGGTTTGGGTTAGTGTGAGTGTTAGCGTGTGGGTAAGTTAGGATTAGAGTTAGGGTTATGGTTAGGTTGAGGGTGAGGGTGAAAGTGAGGGTGAGGGTTAGGGTTAGGGTGATGTTTAGGGTTAGTGTGAGGGTTAGTGTGATGTTGAGGCTCAGGGTGAGAATGAGGTTTAGAATGAGAGTGAGGGTGAGGGTGAGGTTTAGGGTTAGGATTAGGTTTAGGGTGAGTTTTAGGGTTACGGTTAGGGTTAGAGTTATGGTTATTGTTAGGGTTAGGGTTAGGGTTAGGGTGGCGGTGAGGATGAGGGTTTCCGTTAGGTAAGGGTTAGGTTTAGGGTGAGGATTAGGGTGAAGGTGAGGGTTAAGCTGAGTTTAGGTTTAGGGTGAGGGTTAGGGTTAGGGTAAGGGTGAGGGTTAGGGTCAGGGTGATGTTTAGGGTGAGGGTGAAGGTTAGGGTGAGGGTGAGGGTTAGGGTGAGGGTGAGGTTTAGGGTTAGCATTAGGTTTACCTTTAGGGTTAGGATGAGGGTTAGAGTTAGGGTGAGGGTGAGGGTGAGGCTTATGATGAGGGTTAGTGTTAGGGTTAGTGTGATGTTACGGTGAGGTTTAGGTTTAGGGTGAGGGTTAGGTTTAGGGTAAAGTTTTGGTTTAGGGTTAGGGTTAGGGTGAGGGTCAGGGTAAGGGTTAGGATTAGGTTGAGGTTTAGGATTAGGGTGAGGTTTAGGGATAGGGTTAGGTTGAGGGTAAGTGTAAGGATGAGGGTTAGGGTGAGGGTGATGGTTAGGTTTAGGGTGAGGGTTAGGGTTAGGTTTAGGTTTAGCGTGAGTGTGAGAGTTAGGGTCAGGTTTGGGGTTAGGATAAGGGTTAGGCTTAGGATTAGGGTTAAGGTTAGTGTGAGTGTTAGGTTTAGGGTTAGGGTTTGGGTTAGATTGAAGGTAAAGTTTAGGGTGAGGTTTAGGGTGAGTGTGAGGCTTGGCGTTAGGGTGAGTGTTAGGTCAGGGTTAGGTTTATGGTTATGGTTAGGGTTAGGGTGAGGATTCGGGGAGGGTTCGGTTTAGGGTTAGGGTTAGAGTGAGGTTAAGGATTAGGGTGAGGGTTAGAGTGATGGTGAGTGTTAGGGTTAGTGTTAGTGTTAGGTTTAGGGTTAGGGTTAGGGTGACGGTGAGGTTTAGGGGTAGGGTGATGTTTAATGTGAGGTTGAGTGTTAGTGTGAGTGTGAAGGTGAGGGTGAGGGTTAGGATGAGGGTGCGGGTGAGTGTGTGGTTATAGATGAGGGTTAGGGTTAGTGTTAGGGTGAGGGTGAGGGTGAAAGTGAAAGTGAGAGCTAGGGTTAGAGTGATGGTTAGGGTTAGGATTAGGGTTAGGATTAGCTTCAGGCTGAGTGTTAAGGTTTTGGTTAGTGTGAGGGTTAGGGTTAGGGTTTGAGTGAGGGTGAGGTTTAGGTTTAGTTTTAGGGTGACATTTAGGGTTGAAGTTAGAATTAGAGTTAAGTTTATTATTAGGGTTAGGGTGAGGTTGAGGATGAGGGTTTCGTTTAGGGAAGGGTTAGGTTTAGGGTGAGGATTAGGGTGAGGGTGAGGATTAAGCTGAGGTTAGGTTTAGGGTGAGGGTTACGGTTAAGTTTAGGGTGAGGGTTAGGGTTAGGGTGATGTTTAGGGTGAGGGTGAGAATTACGGTGAGGGTGAGGGTTAGGGTGAGGGTGAGGGTGTGGGTGAGGGTTAGGGTAGGGTAGGGTTTAGGTTGAATATGTGGGTAAGGGTTAGGATTAGGAATAGGGTTAGGGTTAGGGTTAGTCTGATGTTGAGGGTCAGGGTGAGGGTAAAGTATAGGGTTAGGGTTAGGGTTAATTTGAGAGTTACGGAGAGGGTTAGGGTTAGGGTTAGTGTGAGGTTTAGGGTAAGTGTGAGGATTAGGGTAAGGGTGAGAGTGAGGGTTAGGGTTAGGGTTAGGGTTAGAGTTATGGTGAGTTTGAAGTTGAGGGTTAGGTTTAGGATTAGAGTTGAGGTTAGGGTTAGGGTGAGTGTTAGGGTGAGTGTTAGGGTGAGGGTTCGGGTGAGGGTTCGGGTGAGGGTTAGGTTGTGCTTGAGGATTAGGATTATGGTGAGGATTAGGGTTAGAATTAGGGTTAGGGTTCTGGTGAGTTTAAGGATTAGGGTGAGGTTTAGTGTGAGCATGAGGGTTATGGTTTGGGTTAGGGATAGGGTTACGGTTACGGTGAGTGTTAGTGTTAGGGATAGGGTTAGGTTTAGGGATACGGTTAGGGTTAGGGTGAGGGTGATTGTGAGTGTTAGGGTTAGGTTTAGGTTTAGAGTTAGGGTGAGGGTGAGGGTGAGTGTTAGGATTAGGGTTAGGATTAGGGTTAGGCTGAGGGTGATGTGAAGGGTGAGGGTGAGGGTTAGGGTTAGGATGAGGGTTAGTGTTAGGGTTAGGGTTAGGTTTAGGTTTACGTTGAGTGTTAGGTTTAGGATAAGTGTTAGGATGAGGGTTAGGTTTAGTGTTAGTGTGAGGGTTAGGTTTAGGGTTAGGGTAAGTATTAGGGTGAGGGTAAAGTTTAGGGTGAATATTAGGGTGACGGTGAAGTTTAGGGTTAGGTTGAGGTTTAGGGTGAATGTTAGGTTTATGGTTTGGGTTAGGGTGAGTGTTAGCGTGTGGGTAAGTGTTAGGATGAGGGTTAGGTTGAGGGTGAGGGTGAGTGTGAGGGCTAGGATTTCGGTTAGTGTTAGGGTTAGGGTGAGGTATAGGGTGAGTATTAGTGTTAATATGCGGGTTAGTGTTAGTGTTAGGGTGAGGGTTAGTGTGAGGATAAGGGTTAGGGTGAGGGTTAGGGTGAAAGTGAGGTGTCGGTTTAGCGTTAGCGATAGGGTGAGTGTTAGGGTGTGAGTTAGGTTTAGGCTGAGGGTGAGGTTTAGTTTTAGGGTTAGGGTTAGGCTTAGGCTTAGGTTGAGGGTGAGAGGGAGGGTTAAGTTTATCATAAGGGTTAGGGTTAGCGTTCATGTGAGTGTTAGGGTGAGGATGAGGGTTCGGGTGATGGTGAGGGTTAGGGTGTGGGCAAGGGTTAGGTTTACGGTGAGGATTAGGGTTGGGTTAGGGTTAGGGTTATGGTGAGGTTAAGGATAAGTGTGAGGATTAGGGTGAAGGTGAGGGTTAAGGTTAGCGTTAGGGTTAGGGTTAGTTTTAGGGTTATGGTTTTGGTAAGGGTTTGGCTTAGGTTTAGGGTGAGGTTTACGGTTAGGGTAAGGGTTAGGGTAAGGGTTAGGGTTAGGTTTAGGGTGAGAGTCAGGGTGAGGGTTAGGCTCAGGGGTAGGTTTAGGCTGATGTTTATTGTGAGGGTGAAGGTTAGGGTGAGGGTGAGTGTTAGGGTGAGGGTGAGGGTTCGGGTGAGGATTAGGTTTAGGGTGATGTTTAGGGTGAGGTTTAGGGTTAGGGTAAGTTTTAGGCTTTGGGTGAGTGTGAGGGTTAATGTGAGGGTGAGGGTTTGTGTTAGGTTTTGTGTGAGGGTGACGATGAGGTTTGGGGTGAGGGTGAGGGTTCGGGTGAGGGTTAGGGTGAGCGTTAGGGTTAGGGTGAGGGTTAGGGTGAGGGGTAGGGTTAGGATTAGTGTGAGGGCTAGGGTGAGGGTGAGGGTTAGGTTGAGGGTGAGGGTGAGGGCTTCGTTTAGGTATGGTTTAGGGTTAGATTTAGGGTGAGGATTACGGGAGGGTGAGGGTTAGTTTGAGGCGTAGGTTTAGGGTGAGGGTTAGCGTTAGGGTTAGGGTGAGGGTTAGGGTTAGTTTGATGTTTAGTATGAGGGTGAGGGTTACTATTAGGATTAGCGTTAGGTAAAGGGTTAGATTAGGTTTAGGGTTAGGGTGAGGGTTAGGGTTAGTGTGATGGTAAGGGTTAGGGTTAGAGTTAGGGTTAGTGTGAGGATAATTGTTAGGGTGAGGGTTAGGTTGCGTGTGAGCGTTAGGTTTATCGTTGGTATTAGGGTGAGGGTTAGGGTGAGGGTTAGGGTTAGGGTTACGGTTTGGGTTAGGGTGAGGGTTAGGGTTTGGGTGATATTTAGGGTGAGGGTGAGGGTTAGGGTGAGTGTGAGGTTGAGGGTTAGTTTGAGGGTGAGGTTGAGGGTGAGGGTTACAGTTTGGGTTAGGGTTTGGTTGAGGGTGAGGGTTAGGGTTAGGGTGAGGTTTAGGGTTAGGCTGAGGGTGAGGGTAAGGTTGAGGTTGAGGGTTAAGGGTTAGGTTGAGGGTGAGTGTAAGGGTTAGGTTTAGGATTAGTGTTAGGGTTAGGGTTATTCTGACGTTGAGGGTTTGGGTGAGGGTGAGGTTTAGGGTTAGGTTTATGGGTGAGGGTTAGGGTTATGGTTAGGTTGAGGTTTAGGGTTAGCGTGAGGGTTAGTGTTAGGGTGAGGATAAGGGTTAGGTTTAGTGTGATGGTTAGGATTAGGGTTAGGGTGATGGTTAGCTTCCTTATCGAAGATTAGATGGCTATATGTCTGTAGGTTCATTTCTGGGTTTTCAATTCTATTCCATTGGTCCTGAGGTCTGTTCTTATGCCAATACCAAGCTGTTTTGATTACTAGGTCTTTATAGTAGAGTTTGAAATTTGGTATTGATATTCCTCCAGCAGTGTTCTTTCCGTTGAGGAGCGTTTTTGCTATTCGGGGTCTTTTATTGTTCCATATGAATTTTTTGATTGCCTCTTCTAATTCCTTGAAGAATGAGGGTGGAATTTTGATAGGCATCGCGTTGAATTTGTAGATAGCCTTGGGAAGTATTGCCATTTTCACGATGTTAATCTTGCCAATCTAGGAGCATGGGAGGTTTTGCCATTTTTTAGGTTCTGTGTTGATTTGCTTTTTCAAGATTTTAAAGTTTTCATAGTAGAGGTCCTTCACTTCTTTAGTTAAGTTAATTCCTAGGTATTTTATTTTTTGTGGGGCTATTACAAATGGAGTTGCTTTCCTAATTTCAGCCACACTTTTCTCATTGTTGGCATACAGAAAAGCCAATGATTTTTGGGGGTTAATTTTATAACCTGCTACATTGCGAATGGAAGAAAGACAGCCTCTTCAGTAAATGGTGCTGGCAAAATTGGTTAACTACATGTAGAAAACTAAAGCTAGATCCTTATATATCACCCTGCACCAGAATCAATTCCAAATGGATCAAAGACCTTGAACTCAAAGCAGACACTCTGAAAACATTACAGTATGGAATAGGAGAAACCCTAGGTCTCCTTGGCTCAGGCCGAAATTTTCTGAATAGAGACCTGGAAACACAACAAATCAAAGAAATGTTGGACAAATGGGATTGCATAAGGTTGCAGAGCTTCTGCAGGGCAAATGACATAGCTAGCAAGATCAATAGAAAGCCCACCGATTGGGAGAAGATCTTTACTAGCCATACAACGGACAAGGGTCTCATATCTAAAATATACTTGGAACTCAAAAATTAAACCACCCAACAACAAATCCTCAAAGAAACAACTGCCCAATAAATAAGTGGGCGAAAGACTTAAAGAGAAGCTTCTCTGAAGAAGAAAGAAGGATGACCAATAGACACATGAAGAAATGTTCAACATCCCTAGCCATAAAAGAAATGCAAATCAAAACAACATTAAGATATCACCTCACTCCAGTTAGAACAGCAAAAATCAAGAACTTTAACAACAACAGATGCTGGAGGGGATGTGGACAGAAAGGAACCTTACTTCATTGTTGGTGGGAATGTAAACTTGTTCAACCACTTTGGAAAGCAGTATGGAGGTTCCTCAAAAAACTTCACATAGATCTCCCCTATGATCCAGCAATCCCACTTTTGGGCATTAACCCAAATGTTTACAAACAAGACCACACTAAAGCTACCAGCACAACTATGTTTATTGCAGCATTATTTACCATAGCTAAGATATGGAACCAACCCAGATGCCCCTCAGTAGATGAATGGATCAAGAAAATGTGGTATATATACACAATGGAATTCTATGTCTCCATCAGAAAGAATGACATTTCCCCATTTGTTAGGAAATGGAAAGTTTTGGAAAAAATTATATTAAGTGAAGAGTGAGGGTTAGGGTGACGGTGTGTGATGGTTAGGATTAGGTTTAGGGTGAGTGTTAGGGTGACGGTGAGGGTTAGGTGAGGGTGAGGGTTAGGGTTAGGGTTTGGGTTAGGGTGAGAGGGTGAGGTATCGGGCTAGGGTTAGGGTGAGGTTTAGGGTTAGGGTGAGGGTTAGGGTTAGGTTTAGGGTTCAGCTTAGTTTGAGGATAAGTGTTATGGTTAAGGTTAGGGTGAGGGTGAGGGTTAGGGTTAGGGTTACGGTAAGGGTTAAGTTTAGGGTTTGAGTTAGGTTTAGGGTCATGTTTAGGGTGTGGTTGAGGGTTAGTGTGAGGGTGAGGTTGAGGGTGAGGGTGAGGGTTAGGGTGAGGGTGCGGGTGAGGGTGAGGTTGAGGGTGAGGATTAGGGTTAGGTTTAGGGTGAGTGTTAGGTTTAGGGTTAGGGGGAGGGTGAGGGTTAGGGTTAGGATTAGGGTTAGGGTTAGGGTTAGGCTGAGGATGAGGTTGAAAGTGAGGGTAAGGATTAGGTTTAGGGTGAGGGTTAGGGTTAGTGTGAGGTTTAGTGTGATATTGAGGGTCACGTGATGGTGAGGTTTAGAACGAGGGTGAGCATGAGGGTTAGGGTTAGGGTTAGGATTAGTTTTAGGGTGAGTTTTAGGGTTAGGGTTAGGGTTAAAGTTAGGGTTATTGTTAGGGTTACAGTTATGGTTACGAAGAAGTTGAGGGCAAGGGTTAGCATTAGGATTAGGGTTAGGGTTATGGTGTGGGTGGGGATGAGTTTTAGGGTTAGGATTAGGGTTAGGGTAAGGCTGAGGGGGAAGGGGAGGTTGAGGGTGAGGGTTAGTGTTAGGGTTAGAGTTAGGATTAGTGTGAGATTTAGGGTGAGGGTGAGGGTGAGGCTGAGGGTTAGCCTTAGGGTATGGTTAGGGTTAGGGTGAGGGTGAGGGTGAAGGTTAGAATTAGGAATAAGTTTCGGGTTATGGTTAGGCTGATGGAGAGGGTCAGTGTGAGGGTGAAGGTTAGGGTTAGTGTTAGGGTGAGGATAAGTGTTAGGGTGAGGGTGAGAGTTAGGGTGATGTTTATGTTGAGGGTGAGTGTTAGTGTGAGTTTGAGGGTGAGTTTGAGTTTTAGGTTTAGCGTTAGGGTTAGGGTTAGGTTGAGGGTGAGGGTGAGGGTGAGTGTTAGGTTTAGGATTAGTGTTAGGTTTAGGGTTAGTGTGAGGGTTAGTGTGAGGATGAGGTTTCGAGTGATTGTGAGATTTAGGGTGTGGGCGAGGGTTAGGGTTCAGTTGAGAATAAGGTTTAGATTTAGGGTTAGGTTATGGTGAGGGTAAGGGTTAGGGTGAGGTTTAGGGTGAGGGTTAGGGTGAGGGTGAGAGGTAGGGTTAACAATAGAGTTAGGGTGAGGGTGAGGGTTAGAATGAGGGTTAGGGTGAGGGTTAGGGTTAGGGTTAGGGTTACGGTGAGGGTGAGGGTGAGGGTGAGGGTTTGTTTTAGGATTAGGGTTACAGTTAAGGTGAGGGTTAGAGTTAGGCTGTGGGTTAGGGTTAGGGTGATGTATATTGTGAGGGTGAGGGTTAGGGTGAACGTGAGTGTTGGGGTGAGGGTGTGGGTTCGGTTAAGTGTGAGGGTAAGGGTGTGGTTGAGGGTTAGGATTAGTGTTAGGGAGAGGGTTAGGGTGAGGGTGAGGTTTAGATTTAAGGTTAGGGTTATGGTGAGATTTAGGGTTAGGGTTAGGTTTAGGGTAAGGATGAGAGTTACGGTGAGGTGTAGGGATAGGGTTAGGGTGATGTTTATTGTGAGGGTGAGGGTCAGGGTGAGGGTGAGTGTTCGGGTGAGCGTGAACGTTCAGGTGAGGGTGAGGGTTAGGTTTAGTTCTAGGGTCAGGGTGAGGGTAAGGGTTAAGGTTAGGGTTAGGGTGAGAGTTGGTTGAGGTGTCGGGATAGGTTTAGGGTGAGGGTTAGGGTTAGGGTTAGGGTTAGAGTGAGGATAAGGGTTAGGGTGAGGGTTAGGCTCAGGGTGAGGGTTATGGTTAGCGTTAGGTTTAGGGTTAGGGTTAGGGTTAGGGTTATGTTGAGGGTGAGGTTTAGGGTGAGAATTAGCATTATGTTTAGGGTTACTTTGCGGGTTTGGGTGAGTGTGAGTGTTCGGGTGAGATTTAGGGTGAGGGTGAGGGTTAGGTTTAGGGTGAGGGTAAGGGTTAGTGTGAGGTTTAGGGTGAGGGTGAGAGTTAGGGTTAGCATTAGAGTTAGGGTGAGGGTGAGGGATAGGGTGAGGGATAGGGCTAGGGTTAGGGATAGCGTGAGGATTAGGGTTAGTTTGAGTGTTAGGGGTAGAGTTACGGTTAGGTTTAGTGTGAGGATAAGGGTTATGATGAGGGTTAGTGTGAGTGTGAGGTTTAGCGGTAGCGTTAGTGATAGGGTAACATTATGGTTAGGTTTAGGGTGAGGATTAGTGTTCAGTTTAGGATGAGGGTTAGGGTTTGTGTGATGTTTATGGTGAGGGTGAGTGTTGGGTTGAGGGTGAGGTTGAGGGTTAGGTTTTCGGTTAAGGTTAGGGTTAGGTTGAGGTATAGGTTGAGGATTAGGGTTTATGTGAGGGTTAGTGTTAGTGTTAGGGTGAGGGATATTGTGAGGAAAAGTGTTAGAGTGAGGGTTCGATTGAGGGTGAGCTGTAAGTTTAGCATTAGGGATAGGGTGAGCACTAGGGTGAGGGTTAGGTTTAGGCTGAGGGTGAGGGTTAGGTTTAGGGTTAGGGTTAGGTTTAGGCTTAGGGTGAGGGTGAGGGGTAGGGTGAGGGTTAGGGTTACTGTGATGGTGAGGATGAGGGTGAGGGTGAGGGTTAGCATGAGGGTGAGTGTGAGGGTGAGGTTTAGGGTTAGGTTTAGGGTTAGAGTGAGTTTTATGGTTAGGGTTAGGGATAGGGCTAGGGTTATGGTAATTTTTATGTTTAGGGTTAGGTTGAGGGTGAGGGTGAGGGTGAGGGTGAGCGATAGGTTTATGGTTAGGATGAGGGTGGGGCTGAGGTTTAGGGTTAGGATTAAGGTTAAATTTAGGGTAAGGCTGAGAGGGAAGTGGAGGTGGAGGGTGAGGATTAGGGTTAGGGTTAGGGTTAGGGTGAGGGCTAAGGTGAGAGTGAGTGTTAGGGTGAAGGTGAGGGTGAGGGTGAGGTTGAGGATGTAGGTGAGGGTTAGGGTTAGGGTGAGGGTTAGGGTGACTGTGAGGGTTAGGGTGAATGTGAGCGTTAGGGTTAGGATTAGGCTTGGGATGAGGGTTAGGCTCAGGGTTAGGGTTAGGGTTAGTGTGAGGTTTAAGGTTAGGGTTAGGGTTACGGTTATGGTTATGGTTAGGGTTAGGGTTAGGATAAGGGTGGGCTGAGGGTTAGGGTAAGGGTTAGTGTGAGTGTTAGTTTAACGGTTAGGGTTTGGGTTAGGTTGAGGGTAACGTTTAGGGTTAGGGTTAGGGTGAGGGTGAGGTTTAGGGTTAGGGTGAGGGTTAGGGTCAGGATTAGGCTTAGGGTTGTGGTTAGGGTGAGGTTTAGGGTGAGAGTTAGTTTTAGGGTTAGGGTGAGGGTTAGGGTGTGGGTAAGTGTTAGGGTGAGGTTTATGGTGAGGGTGAGGGTTAGGTTAGGGTGACGGCCAGGTTTAGGGTGATGGTTAGGTTTAGTGTGTGGGTTCGGGTTAGGGTGAGGCTGAGGTTTAGAGTTAGCATTAGGTTTAGAGTTAGGGTTAGGATGAGGGTTAGGGTTAGGGTGAGGGTGAGGTTGACGTGAGGGTGAGTGTTAGGGTGAGGTTTAGTGTGAGGGTTAGTGTTAGGGTGAGGGTTAGGTTTAGGGTGAGGGTTAGGTTTATGTTGAGGGTTAGGATTAGGTTGAGGGTTAGGGTTAGTGTTAGGGTGAGAGTTAGGGTTAGGGTGATGGTTATTGTGAGGGTCAGGTTTAGGGTGAGGGTGAGTGTTCGCGTGAGGTTCGGTTTCTTTTGAGAGTGAGGGTTAGGGTGTGGTTGAAATTTAGGGTTAGGGTGAGGGTTAGGGTGTTGGTGAGAGTTACGGTGAGGGTGAGGGTTAGGCTTAGGGATAGGGTTAGGGTGAGGTTTAGGGTTAGTTTTAGGTTTAGGGTGAGAGTTAGGGTGAGTTGTCGGGATAGGGTTAAGGTGTGGGTTAGGTTTAGTGTGAGGGTTAGGGTTAGGTTTAGGTTTAGTGTGAGGATAAAGGTTAGAGTGAGGTTTACGGTGAGGGTGAGATTTAGGGTTAGGTTGAGGGTTAGTGTTAGGTTAATGTTTAGGGTGAGGTTGAGAGTTAGTGTGAGGGTGAGGGTGAGGGTGAGGGTGAGGTTGAGGGTGAGTGTTAGGGTTATGGTTAGGATGAGGGTGAGTGTTAGGGTTAGGATTAGGGTTAGGGTTAGTGTTAGGCTGAGGGTGAGAGTGAGGCTGAGGGTTAGGGTTAGTGTGATGGTGAGGGTCAGGGTGAGGGTGAGCGTTAGGATGAGGGTGAGTGTGAGGGTTCGGGTTAGGGTGAGGATGAGGGTGCAGGTGAGGTTGAGTTTTCGGGTGAGTGTGAGGGTTAGGATGTGGGTGAGGATTAGGGTTAGGATGAGGGATAGCATTAGGTGTAGGGCTAGTGTGTGGGTGAGGGTTAAGTGTATGGTTAGCGTTAGGTTGAGTGTTAGGGTTAGGGTGAGGGTTATGGAGTGGTGTAGGGGTAGGGGTAGGTTGAGGTTGTGGTGAGTGTGAGGTTTAGGGTGAGGGTGAGGTTGAGGGTTAGTGTTAGGACTAGGGTTAGGGTTAGGGTTAAGGTGAGGGTTAGGGTTATGTTTAGGGTTAGGATAAGGGTTAGGCTGAGGGTTAGGGTTAGGGTTATTGTGAGTGTTAGGTTTAGGTTTAGGGTTTGGTTTAGGTTGAGCGTAAAGGTTAGGATGAGGGTTAGTGCGAGGGTGAGGATTAGGGTGAAGGTAAGGGTTAGGGTTATAGTTAGGGTTAGGGTGAGTGTGAGGGTGAGGGTTAGGTTTAGTGTTAGGGTTAGCGTGAGTGTTAGGATGTGGGTAAGTGTTAGGGTGAGGGTTAGGGTGAGGGTGAAGTTTAGGGTTAGGTTGTGGGTAAGGGTTAGTGTGAATGTTAGGGTGAGGGTGAGTGTTCGTGTGAGGGTTAGAGTTCGGGTGAGCGTGAGGGTTTCGGTGTGGTTATGGGTTAGGTTTGCAGTGAGATTTAGGGTGACCGTGATTGTTAGGGTGAGGGTGAGGTTTAGGTTTAGAGTGAGGTTTAGTGTTTAGCTTAGGGTGAGAGTTAGGTTTAGAGTGATGGGTAGGGTTAGGATTAGGGTTATTGTGAGAGTTGGGGTGATGTGTCGGGATAGGATTCAGGTGAGGCTTCAGGTTAGAGTGAAGGTTAGGCTTAGGGTTAGGGTTAGTGTGAGAATAAGGGTTAAAGTGAGTGTTAGGGTGAGGGTGAGGGTTAGGGTTAGCTTGGGAGTTAGGGTTAGGGTGATGTTTAGGGTGAGGTTGAGCGTTAGTGTGAGGTTGAGTGTGAGGGTGAGGGTGAGGGTTAGGATTAGGGTGAGGCTGAGGGTGATGGGGAGCGTGAGGGTGAGGGTTAGGGTTACAGTGAGGATTAGGGTTAGGGTTAGGGTGAGGGTTAGGTTTAGGTTTAGGGTTATGATGGGGGTTAGGCTGAGGGTTAGGTTTAGGGTTAGTGTGCGGGTTAGGTTTAGGGTTAGGTTTAGGGTGAGGGTTAAGTTTAGGGTTAGGGTGAGGTTTGAGGTGTGGGTAAGTGTTAGGGTGAGGATTAGTTTGAGGGTGAGGGTTAGGATTAGGCTGAAGGTAAGGGTTAGGGTGAGGGTTAGGGTGAGTGTGAGGGTTAGGGTTAGCATTATATTTAGGGTGAGGGTGAAGGTTAGGGTGAGGTTTAGGGTTAGGTTTAGGGATAGGGTGAGGATTAGGGTTAGGGTTAGGGTTAGGGTGAGGGTTAGACTGAGGGGTAGTGTAGGGTTAGGGTTAGTGTGAGAGTTAGGGTGAGGATTAGAGTTAGGGTTAGGGTTAGGATGAGGGTGTGGGTGAGGGTGAGGTTTAGTGTTCGGGTGAGGGTTAGGGTGAGTATGAGAGTTAGTGTTAGCATTAGGGTTAGGTTTAGGGTTAGGTTGAGTGTTAGGTTTATGGTTGGTGTTAGGGTGAGGGTGAGGTTTAGGGTTAGCATTAGGGTTAGGGTTAATGTTAGGGTGAGTGTTAGGGTTAGGGTTAGGTTGAGGGTGAGGGTCAGGGATAGGGTTAGGATTAGAGTTAGCATTAAGGTTAGGCTGAGTTTGGGGGTGAGGTTGAGGGTGAGGATGAGGGTTAGGGTAAGGGATAGGTTTTGAGTGAGGGCTAGGTTCAGTGTGAGGGGTAGGGTGAGGGTTAGGGTGAGGGTCAGGGTTTTGGTTAGGAAAGCATTATGGTTAGGGTTAGGGTGAGGATTAGGGTGAGGTTGAGGTTTAAGGTGTGGGTTTGGGTGAGGGTTAGGGTTAGGCTTAGGGTGAAGGTTCGTTTGAGGGTGAGTGTTAGGGTTAGTGTGAGTGTTAGGGTTAGGGTTAGGTTTAGGGTTAGTGTGAGGGTAAGTTTATGTGTGAGGGTTTCCGTGAGAGTGACGGTTAGTGTTAGCGTGAGGTTTAGGGTGAAGGTTATGGTGGGGGTTATGGTGAGGGTTAGGGTTAGCGTTAAGTTTGGGGTTAGGCTGAGGGTTAGGGTGAGCATACAGTTTAGGGTGAGGTTTAGGGTGAGGGTGAGAGATAGGGTTATGGTCAGAGTATGGCTTAGGGCGAGGGTTAGGGTGAGGTTGAGGGTTAGGGTTAGCATTATAGTTAGGGTGATGGTGAAGGTTAGGGTGAGGGTTAGGATTAGGTTTAGGGATAGGGTGAGGATTAGGGTTAGGTTTAGGGTTAGGGTGAGGGTTAGGCTGAGGGGTAGGGGTAGGGTTAGGGTTACTGTGAGAGTTAGGGTGAGAATTAGAATTAGGGTTAGGGTTAGGATGAGGGTGTGGGTGAGGGTGAGGTTAAGTGTTAGGGTGAGAGTGAGAGTTAGGGTTAGCATTATGGTTAGGGTTAGGTTAGGTTGAGTGTTAGGGTTATGGTTGGGGTTAGGGTGAGGGCGAGGTTTAGGGTTAGCATTAGGGTTAGGGTTTGTGTTAGGGTGAGGGTTAGGGTTAGGGTTAGTTTGAAGGTGAGAGTCAGGGATAGGGTTAGGATTAGGGTTAGCGTTAAGGTTAGGCTGAGTGTGAGGGTGAAGGTGAGGGTTAGGATGAGGTTTAGGGTAAGGGTTAGGTTTAGAGTGAGGGCTAGGGTCAGTGTGAGGGGTAGGGTGAGGGTTAGGGTGAGAGTGAGGGTTTTGGTTAGGAAAGGATTATGGTTAGGGTTAGGGTGAAGATTAGGGTGGGGGTGAGGTTTAAGGTGTGAGTTTGGGTGAGGGTTAGGATTAGGGTTAGGCTTAGGGTGAAGGTTCGGGTGAGGGTGAGAGTTAGGGTTAGCATTATGGTTAGGGTTAGGGTTAGGTTGAGTCTTAGGGTTATGGTTGGGGTTAGGATGAGGGCGAGGTTTAGGGTTAGCATTAGGGTTAGGGTTAGGGTTAGTGTGAGGGTTAGGGTTAGGTTTAGGATGAGGGTGAGGGTCAGGGATAGGGTTAGGATTAGGGTTAGCGTTAAGGGTAGGCTGAGGGTGAGGGTGAAGGTGAGGGTTAGGATGAGGGTTAGGGTAAGGTTTAGGTTTAGAGTGAGGGCTAGGGTCAGTGTGAGGTGTAGGGTGAGTGTTAGGGTGACGGTGAGGGTTTTGGTTAGGAAAGGATTATGGTTAGGGTTAGGGTGAGGGTTAGGGTGAGGGTGACATTTAAGGTGAGGGTTTGGGTGAGGGTTAGGGTTAGGGTTAGGCTTAGGGTGAAGGTTCGGGTGAGGGTGAGGGTTAGGGTTAGTGTGAGGGTTAGGGTTAGGGTTAGGATTAGGGTTAGTCTGAGGATAAGGGTTAGGGTGAGGGTTAGGGTGAGATTGAGGGTTAGGGTTAGTGTGAGGGTTAGAGTGCAGGTTATGGTGGGGTTTAGGGTTAGGGTTAGGATTAGCGTTAAGGTTGGGTTTAGGCTGAGCATTAAGGTGAGCATACGGTTTAGGTTGAGGGTTAGGGTGAGGGTGAGAGACAGGGTTATTTTCAGGGTAAGGGTTAGGGCAAGGGTTAGGGTGAGGTTGAGGGTTAGGGTTAGCATTATAGTTAGGGTGAAGGTGAAGGTTAGTGTGTGGGTTAGGGTTAGGTTTAGGGATAGGGTGAGGATTAGGATTAGGGTTAGGGTTAGGGTGAGTGTTAGGCTGAGGGGTAGGTGTAGGGTTAGGGTTAGTATGAGAGTGAGGGTGAGGATTAGAGTTAGGGTTAGGGTTAGGATGAGGGTGTGGGTGAGGGTGAGGTTAAGTGTTAGGGTGAGTATTAGGGTGAGTGTGAGAGTTAGGGTTAGCATTAGGGTTAGGGTTAGGGTTAGGTTGAGTGTTAGGGTTGTGGTTGGGGTTAGGGTGAGGGCGAGGCTTAGGGTTAGCATTAGGGTTAGGGTTAGGGTTAGTGTGAGGGTTAGGGTTAGGTTTAGTTTGAGGGTGAGAGTCAGGGATAGGGTTAGGATTAGGGTTAGCGTTAAGGATAGGCTGAGTGTGAGGGTGAGGATGAGGGGTAGTTTTAGGGTTAGGTGGAGAGTGAGGGCTAGGGTCAGTGTGAGGGGTAGTGTGAGGGTTAGGGTGAGGGTGAGGGTTTTGGTTAGGAAAGGATTATGGTTAGGGTTAGGGTGAGGATTAGGGTGACAGTGACGTTTTAGCTGAGGTTTTGGGTGAGGTTTAGGGTTAGGGTTAGGCTTAGGGTGAAGGTTGGGGTGAGGGTGAGGGTTAGGGTTAGGGTGAGGGTTAGGGTGATGCTGAGGGTTAGGGTGAGGGTTAGAGTTAGGGTTAGGGTGAGGTTTATGGTGAGGTGCAGGGTTAGGGTAAGGGTGAAGTTTAGGGTTAGGGTTAGGGTTAGTGTGAGGATAAGGTTTAGCGTGAGAGTCAGGGTGAGAGTGAAATTTTGAGTTAGTGTTAGGTTTAGGGTGAGGCTTTTGGTGAGGGTTAGGGTTAGGGTTAGGGTTAGGTTGAGGGTGAGGGTTTGAGTTAAGATTAGGGTGAGGTTTAGGGTTGGGTGAGGGTTAGGGTTAGGGTTAGGGTGAGGATTTGAGTGAGGGTGAGCTTTAGGGGAGGATTTGGGTTAGTGTGAGGATTAGGGTTAGGATTAGGGTGAGGGTTAGGGTTAGATTGATGTTTAGGGTTAGGTTGCATGTTAGGGTGCAGTTGAGGGTGAGTGTGAGGTGTAGGTGAGCCTTAGGGTTAGGGTGAGGGTTAGGGTGACTGTGAGGGTTAGGGTGAAGGTGAGGGTTAGGGTTAGCGTAAGGTGAGGGTTTGAATTAGGTCAAGGTGAGGGGTAGGGTAATGGGTAGGGTTAGGGTTAAGGTGAGGGTTAGGCTTAATGTGAGGGTTAGGATTAGGGTTAGGGTTAGTGTGAGGACAAGTTTTAGGGTGCGGTTTAGTTTGAGAGTGCTGGTTATGTTTAGCGTTAGTGTTACGGTGTGGGTGAGGGTAAGGGTGAGGGTTAGGGTGAGGTTGAGGGTTAGGGTTAGGTTTAGGGTTAGGGTGAGGGTGAGGGTGACGGTTAAGGTGACGGTAAGTTTTAGGGTGAGGGTGAAGATTAGGGTGAGCATTAGGGTGAGGGTTAGGGTTAGGTTTAGTGTGAGGATTAGGGTTAGGCTAAGGGTTAGGGATATGTTGAGGATTAGGATTAGCTTTAGGATTTGGGTGAGGTTTAGGGTGAGGGTTAGGGTGAGGGTGAGGGTTAGGATTAGCGTTAGGGTTTGGGTGAGAGTTAGGGTGAGGGTTAAGGTTATGATGAGGGTGAGATTGAGGGTTAGGGTTAGGGTGAGGGTGAGGATTAGGTTTAGCATGAGGGTTTGGGATAGGGTTAGGGTGAGAGTTAGAGTTAGGGTTAGTATTAGAGTTAGGGTGAGTTTAAGGCTTAGGGTGAGGGATAGGGTGATGTTTAGGTTAGGCTTAGGGTGAGGGTGAGGGAAAGTGTTAGGGTGAGGGCTAGGATTAGGGTTAGGGTTTGGGTGAGTGTTAGGGTTATGGTGAGGATGAGGGTGAGGGTTAAGTTTAGGATTAGGTTTGTGGTGAGCATGAGGGTTTTGGATAGGGTTAGGGTTCGGGTGAGGCTTAGGGTTAGGGTTAGGTTTAGAGTTAGGGTGTGGGTGAGGGTGAGGGTTAGGGTTTGTATTAGGGTTAGGGTAAGGGTTAGGGTGAGGGTTAGGCTGAGGCGTAGGGGTAGGGTTAGGGTGAGGGTGAGGGTAAAGTTGACAGTGAAGGTTAGGATTTGGGTGAGGGTTAGGGTTAGCATTAGGGTTAGGGTTGGGGTTAGTGTGAGTGTTAGGATTTGAGTTAGGGTTAGGGTGAGGTGTAGGGTAAGCATTAGGGTTAAGGTTAGGTTTAGTTTGAGGGTTAGGTTTAGGGTAGGGTTAGGGTGAGGGTTAGGGTGAGGGTTAGAGTTAGGGTGAGGTTGAGGGTAAGGTTTAGGGTGAATGCTAGGGTTAGGGTTTGGTTTAGGGTGAATGTCAGGGTTATGTTGAGGGTGAGGTTAAGGGTTAGGTTTAGGATTAGGGTTAGGGTTAGGGTGAGGTTTAGGGTTAGTGTTGGGGTCAGGGTGAGGGTTAGTGTTAGGGTTAGGGTTAGAATTAGGGTGAGGGTGAGGGTGAGTGTTAGGGTTTGGATTAGGGTTAGGGTTAGGTTTAGGCTGAGGTTGAGGTTGAGGGTGAGGGTTAGGGTTAAGGTGTGTGTTAGGGTTGGGTTTAGGGTTAAGGTAAGGGTGAGGGTGAGTTTTAGGGTTAGGCCTAGGATGAGGGTTAGGCTGAGGGTAAGAGTTATGGTGAGGGTGAGGGTAAGGGTTAGGGTGATTGTTAGGGTTAGGGTGTGGTTTCGGATATAGCTTAGGGTAGGTTGAGGGTTAGGGTGAGGTTGAGCTTGAGGTTTATGTTTAGCATTAGGGCTAGGGTTAGGGTTAGGGTTATGGTTAGGGTGAGGGTCAGGGTTAGAGTTAGGCTTAGTGTTAGGGTTAGGGTGAGGGTTAATGTTAGGGTTAGTGTTAGGTTTAGGGTGAGGGCTAGGGTGAGGGTGAGGTTCAGGGTGAATGTTAGGGTGAGAGTATGGGTGACAGTGTGTGTTAGGGTGAGGCTTAGGCTGAGCGTGAGTGATTGTGTTAGCATTAGGGTTACTGTTAGGGTTAGGGTTAGGGTGAGAGTTAAGGTTAGGGCTGGGGTTAGAGTTAGAGTGAGGGTGAGGGTGAGGGCTAGGGTTTTGATTAGGGTTACTGTTAGGGTTAGGGTTAGGGATAGGCTGAGGGGTAGGGTTAGGGTTGGGGTGAGTGTGAGTGTGAGGATCAAGTTTAGGGTGAGGGATAAGGAGAGGGTGAGTGTTAGGGATAGCATAACGTTTAGGGTTCGGGTTAGGGTGAGTGTTAGGCTTATGGTGAGGGTGAGGGTAAGGGTTAGGATTAGGATTAGGGTTAGAGTTAGGGTGAGGGTTAGGGATAGCGTTAGGGTTAGGGTGAGGGTTAGGGTTAGGGTTAGGGTTAGAGTTAGGGTGAGGGTGAGGGCGAGGGTTAGTGTTTGGATTAGGGTTAGGGTTTGGTTTAGGCTGAGGTTGAGGTTGAGGGTGAAAGTGAGGGTTAGGGTTAGTGTGAGTGTTAGGGTTGGGGTTAGGATTAAGGTTAGGGTGCGGGTTAGTGTTATTGGTAGGTTTAGGATGAGGGTTAGGCTGAGGTTTAGGTTTAGGGTTAGGGTGAGGGTAATGGTTAGGGTGAGTGTTAGGGTGAGGGTGAGGGTTAGAATTAAGCTTAGTGTTAGGGTGAGGTTTAGGATGAGGGTTAGTGTTAGGATGAGGATTAGGGTTAGGTTTAGGGTGAGGTTAAGGTTTTGGGTGAGTGTGTTTGACGGTGATGTTTAGGATTAGGCTAAGTATTAGGGTGAGGTTTAGGGTGACGTTTAGTGTTAGGGATAGGGGTAGGATGAGAGTTAGGCTGAGGGATAGGTTTAGGGTTAGGGTGAGTGGAAGGGTTAGGGTGAGGGTTAGGGTTAGGCTACGGGGTAGGTTTAGGGTTAGGGTTAGGGTGAGGGTTAATGTGAGGGTTAGGGTTAGGGTTAGGGTGAGAGTGGGGGGAAGGTTTAGGGTGAGGGTTAGGGTGAAGTTGAGGTTTAGGTTTAGCATTAGGGTTAGAGTTACGGTTAGGGTGAGGTTAGGGTTAGGGTTAGATTGAGGGTGAGGGTTAGTGTTAGCATTAGGGTTAGGGTTAGGGTTAGTGTGAGGGTTAGGGCTAGGGTTAGGGTGAGGGCGATGGTGAGGGTTAGGGTTAGGGTTAGCAGTAGGGTTAAGGTTCGTTTTAGGCTGAGGGTGGGGGTGAGGGTTAGGTTGAGGGTGAGGGTGAGGGTTAGTGTTAGCATTAGGGTTAGGGTTAGCATTAGGGTTAGGGTGAGGATTAGGATTAGGGTTAGGGTTAGGGTTAGATTTAGAGTGAGGGTGACAGTGAGGATAAGGGTTAGGGTGAGGGTTAGGTTGAGTTTGAGGTTTAGGTTTAGCATTAGGGTTAGGGATAGGGTTAGGATGAGGGTTAGGGATAGGGTTAGGGTTAGGGTGAGGATCAGGGTTAGGGTTAGGTCTAGGATTAGGGTTAGGGTGAGGGTTAGCGTTAGGGTTAGGGTTAGGTTTAGGATGAGGGCTAGGTTGAGGGTGAGGTTTAGGGTGAGGGTTAGGGTGAGGGTGACAGGGTTAGGGTGAGGGTTAGGATGAGGGTGAGGGTTAGTGTTAGCATTAGGGTTAGCGATAGGCTTAGGGTTAGGGAGAGTTAGGGTAAAGGTTAGGGTTAGATTTAGAATGAGGGTGAGGTTGAGGGTTAGGGATTTGATTAGGGTTAGTGTTAGGGTTAGGTTGAGGGTTAGGTTGAGGAGTAGGGTTAGGGTTAGGGTGAGATTTAGGGTGAGTGTTCAGGTTAGGGTGAGGGTTAGGGTGAGGTTGAGGGTTAGGGATAGCATTAGGTTTAGGGTTAGGGTTAGGGTGAGTGTTAGAGTTAGGGTAAAGGTGAGGGTGAGGTTTAGGGTTAGCATTAGGGTAACGGTTACTGTTCGGTTGAGGGTTAGGTTTAGGATAGGGTTAGGGTGGGTTTGAGGGTGAGGGTTAGTGTTAGGATGAGGGTTAGGGTTTTGGTGAGGGTTAGGGTTAGTGGAGGTTGAGGGTGAGGGTTAGGGTGAGGGCGAGGGTTAATGTTAGGTTTTTGGTGAGTGTTAGTGTTAGGGTAAGGTTTAGGGTTAGAGTGAGGGTTAGTGTTAGGTTTATTGTTATGGTGAGGGTGTGGGTGATGGTAAGGGTTAGAGTGAGGGTGAAGTTTAGAGTTAGTGTTAGGTTTAGAGTGAGGGTGAGGGTTAGTGTTACCATTAGGGTTATTGTTAGGCTTAGTGTGAGGGTTAGGTTTAGGGTTAGGTTGAGGGTGAGGATGAGGGTTAGGGTTAGGCCTTAGGTTTAGGGTGAGGGCTAGGATGAAGGTGAGGGTTAGGCTGAGTGTTAGGGTGAGGATGAAGTTTTCATTTAGGAAAGGCTTAGGGTTAGCGTTAGTGTGAGGATTCGGTTGAGGGTGAGGTTTAAGGTGAGGATTAGGGTTAGGGTCAGGATTAGGGTTAGGGTTAGGGTGAGGGTTAGGGTTAGCGTGATGTTTAGGGTGAGGTTGAAGGTTAGTGTAAGGTTGAGGATGACGGTGAGGGTGAGGTTGTAGCTTGGGGTTAGGTTTAGGGTGAGGGTTAGCTTGACGGTGAGGGTTAGGGTGAAGGTGAGTGTTTGTGTTAGGGTTAGGGTGAAGGTTAGGGTTAGGTTTAGGGTGAGGTTTAGGGTTAATGTGGGGGTTAAGTTTAGCGTTATAGTTAGGGTGAGATTTAAGGTTAGGGTGAGGGTTAGAGTGAGGGTGAGGGTTAGGGTTAGGGTGAGGGTTAGGGTTAGTTTGAGGCTTTGCGTTATGGTTCGGGTTAGTGTGAGGATAAGGGTTAGTGTGAGGTTTAGGGTGTAAGTGAGTATTTAGGGTTAGCGTTACATTTAGGGTGAGGTTTATGGTGAGGGTTAGGGTGACGGTGACGGTGAGGGTGAGGGTTAGATTTAGGGTTAAGATGAGGGTGAGGGTTAGGGTTAGTTTTAGGGTGTCGGTGAAGGTGAGGGTTAGGATTAGAAATAGGGTTAGCGTTAGTGTTGGGCTGAGGTTGAGGGTCAGGGTGAGGGTGAAAGTTATGGTTAGGGTTAGGATTAGGGTAAGGGTTATGGCTAGTGTAAGAGTTATGATCAGTGTTATGGTGAGGGTGAGGGTGAGGATTAGGATTAGTGTGAGGGTAAGAGTGAGGTTTAGTGTTAATGTGAGGGTAAGGGTTAGGGTTAGGGCTAGGGTTAGTGTGAGGATAAGGGTTAGGTTGAAGTTTAGGGTGAGGGTGAGATTTACGGTTAGCGTTAGGTTTAGGGTGAGGGTTAGGTTTAGGGTTAGGCTTAGGGTGAGGATTAGGTTGTAGGTCAGGGTTAGGGTGAGGGTTAGGATGAGGGGGAGGTTTGGGGTTAAGGCTAAGGTAAGGTTTAGGCTGAAGGTTAGGGTTAGGGTGAGGGTTAGGGTTAGCATGATGGTTAGTGTGAGGGTGAGGGTTACGGTGAATGTTAGGGTTAAATTTAGGGAAATGGTGATGATTAGGTTTAGGTTTAGGGTTTGGGTTAGGCTGAATGGTAGGTTTAGAGTTAGGTTGAGTGTTAGTTTTAGTGTGAGGGTTAAGGTTAGGGTTAGGGTGAGGGTAAGGGTTAGAGTGAGGTTTAGGGTGAGGATGAGCTTTAGGTTTAGCATTAGGTTTACCGTTAGGGTTAGGATGAGGGTTAGTGTTAGGGTGAGGGTGAAAGTGAGGGTGAGGGTGAGGGTTAGTGTTAG
This sequence comes from Dipodomys merriami, assembly GCF_024711535.1. Taxonomy (NCBI): domain Eukaryota; kingdom Metazoa; phylum Chordata; class Mammalia; order Rodentia; family Heteromyidae; genus Dipodomys; species Dipodomys merriami. The sequence goes on along the minus strand of NW_027206490.1, from coordinate 2,068,640 downwards.
GGTTAGTGTGACGGTTATTGTTAGGGTGAGGGTTAGGGTTAGGGTAAGCGTTAGGGTAAGGTTTTGGGTTAGGGTTAGCGTGAGGGTCAGGGTGAGGGTTAGGTTTAAGGTGAGGGTTAGGGTTAGGGTGAGGTTTAGTGTTCGTGTTAGGGTGAGATTTAGGCTTAGGGTGATGTTGATTGTGAGGGTTAGGGTGAGGGTGACGGTGAGTGTTCAGGTGAGGTTGAGGGTTAGGGTGAGGGTGAGGGTTAGGGTGTGGTTGAGGATTAGGGTTAGCGTGAGGGATAGGGTGACGGTGAGGGTTTGGGTGAGGGTTAGTTTTAGGTTTAGATTTAGGGTAAGGGTGAACGTTAGGGTTAGGTTTAGGGTTAGGGGGAGAGTTAGGGTGAGGTGTCGGGATAGGGTTAGGTTGAGGTTTAGGGTTAGTGCGAGGGTTTGGGTTAGGTTAAGGTTACTGTGAGGATAAGGTTTAGGGTTAGGGTTAGGGTGAGTGTGAGGTTTAGGGTTAGCGTTAGGGTTAGAGTAAGGGTTGGGGTGAGGGTTAGTGTTAGGGTGAGTGTTAGGGTTAGTGTTACAGTGAGGGTTAGGGTTAGGGTGTGGTTTAGGGTGAGGTTGAGTGTTAGTGTGAGAGTGAGGGTGAGGGTGAGTGTTCAGGTGAGGGTGAGGGTGAGGGTTAGAGTTAGTGTTAGAGTTAGGTTGAAGGTGAGGTTGAGGGTTAGGTTAGGATTAGGGTTAGGGTTAGGGTTAGGCTGAGGGTGAGGTTGAAAATGAAGGGTGAGTGTTAGGGTTAAATTTAGGGTGAGGGTTAGGGTTAGTGTGAGGGTTAGTCTGATGATGAGGTTCAGGGTGAGGGGGAGGGTTAGAATGAGGGTGAGGGTGAGGATGAGAGTTAGGGTTAGGATTAGGTTTAGGGTGAGTTTTCGGGTTATGTTTAGGGTTAGGCTGAGGGTTATTGTTAGGTTTAGGTTTAGGGTTAGGTTGAGGGTGAAGCTTAGCGTTAGTGTTAGGGTTAGGGTTGGAGTGAGGTTGGGGTTGAGGGTTAGGTTTAGGATTAGGGTTAATTTTAGGGTAAGACTGAGGGGGAAGGGAAGTTTGAGGGTGAGGGTTAGGGTTAGGGTTAGGATTATGGTGAGGGCTAGGGTGAGGGTGAGTGTTAGGGTGAGGGTTTCAGTTAGGTTAGGGTTAGGGTTAGGGTTAGGATTGCGGTGATGGTGAGCTTTAAGCTGATTATAGGTTTAGGTTGAGGGTTTGGGTTATGGTTAGGGTGAGTGTTAGGGTTAAGGTGATATTTAGTGTGAGTGTGAGGGTGAGGGTGATGGTGAGGGTTAGGTTTAGGGTGAGGGTGTGGGTGAGGGTTAGGATTAGGAATAGGGTTAGGTCTAGGTTTAGGCTGAAGGTGAGGGTCAGGGTGAGGGTGAAGGTTAGGGTTAGGGTTACGATTAGGGTTAGGGAGAGTGTTAGGGTGAGGGTGAGGGTTCAGTTGAGGGTGTGGGTTAGGTTGTGGGTGAGGGTGATGGTTAGGGTGAGGATTAGGGTTAGGGTTAGGGTTATGGTGAAGGCAAGGGTTACATTGAGGTTTATTGTGAGGATGAGGGTTACGGTTTTTTGTTAGTTTTTGGGTGAGGTTTAGGGTTAGGGTTAATGTTAGGGTGAGGGTGAGGGTGAGTGTTGGGTTAGGTTTGGGGTTAGAGTTAGGGTTAGGCTGAAAGTGATGGGGAGGGAGAGGGTGAGGGTTAGGGTTAAGGTGAGGGTTAGGGTTAGGTTAGGTGAGGGTTAGTGTTAGGGTTAGTGTTAGGATGAGGGTTAGGCTGACGTTTAGGGTTAGGATTAGTTTGAGGGTTAGTGTTAGGGTTAGGGTGAGGGTTAGGTTTTGATTTAGGGTTAGGACAAGGATTAGGCTGAGGGTTAGGGTTAGGGTTAGTGTGAGGGTTAGTTTTAGGGTGAGGAGAAGGGTTAGGGTGAGGGTAAATGTTAACGTGAGGGTTAGTGTGAGGGTGAGGGTTAGAGTTAGGGTGATGTTTAGGGTGAGGTTGAGGTTTAGTATGAGGTTGAGGGTGAGGATGAGAGTTAGGGTGAGGGTGCGGGTAAGGGAGAAGTTGAGGATGAGGGTTAGGGTTAGGCTTGGGCGATGTTTAGGGTGAAGGTTAGGGTGAGGCTGAGGGTTCGGGTGAGGGTGAGGGTTCGGCTGAGGGTGTTGGTGAAGATTAGGATTAGGTTGAGGGTTGACGTTAGGTTTAGGGTTAGTGTGAGGTTTAGGTTTAGGGGTAGGGTTAGGGTTAGGGTTTGGGTTAGAGTGAGGGATAGGGAGAGGGTTAGGGGTAGGATTAGTGTAAGGTTTAGGATGAGTGTGAGATTTGGGGTGAGTGTGAGTGTGAGGGTTAGGGTTACGGTTAGGGTGAGTTTGATGGTGAGAGTGAGCCTTAGGGTTAGGATTAGGTGTATGGTGAGTTTTAGGGTTAGGTTTAGGGTTAGAGTTATGGTTCTTGTTAGGGTTAGGGTTAGGTGTAGGGTGAGGGTGAGGGTGAGGTTTCGGTTAGGTAAGAGTTAGCTTTAGGGTGAGGCATATGGTGTGGTTGAGGGTTAAGCTGTGGTTAGGTTTAGGGTGAGGGTTAGGGATAGGTTTAGGGTGAGGTTTAGGGTTAGGGTGATGTTTAGGTTGAGGGTGAGGGTGAGGGTGAGGTTGAGTGTTAGGGTTAGCGTTAGGTTGAGGGTTAGGGTTAGGGTGATATTTATTTTGAGGGTGAGGGTTAGGGTTTGGGTGATTGTTCGGGTGAGGGTGAGGGTTAGGATGAGTGTGAGGTTTAGGGTTAGAGTTAGGGTTAGGGTGAGGGGTATGGTGAGCATTTGGCTTAGGATTAGGGTTAAGGTTAGGATTAGGGTTAGGGTTCGGGTTAGGTTTAGGGTGAGGGTAAGATTTTGAGTGAGGGTGAGGGTGAGAGTGATGGTTAAGGTGTGGGTGAAGTTTAGGGTTAATGTGATGGTTAGGTTTAGGGTTAGGGTAAGGGGTAGGGTGAGGGCAAGAGTTAGGGTTTGGGTGATGGTGAGGGTGAGGGTTTCGGTAAAGGTGAGGGTGAGTGTAAGTGTTAGGGTGAGGGTTAGGTTGAGCGTGAGAGTTAGGTTTATTGTTAGGTTTTGGATTAGGGTGAGGGTGAGAGAGAGGGTTAGTTGTTAGGGTTAGGGTTAGGGTTAGGGTGTGGGTTAGGATTAGGGTGAGGGTGAGTTTGAGGGTGAGGGTTAGGTTTAGGGTAATTTTGAGGGTAAGGGTTAGGGTGAAGTTTTGGGTGATGGTGAGTGTTAGGTTTAGGGTTATGGTTAGGGTTAGGTTTAGGCTGAGGTGTAGGGAGAGGGCGAGGTTGAGGGTAAGGATTAGGTTTAGGGTTAGGGTGAGGGCTGGGGTGAGTGTGAGGGTTAGTGTGAGGGTGGAGGTGAGGGTTTCATTTACCTTAGGGTTTGGGTAGGGTGAAGTTTAGGTTGAGGGTGAGGGTTAAGCTGAGGTTAGGTTTAGGGTGAGGGTGAGGGGAAGGCTGAGGGTTCGGTTGAGGGAGAGGGTTAGGGTGTGGGTGAGGATTAGGGTTAGGGTGAGCATTAGTGTTAGGGTTAGGGTTATTGTGAGGGTGAGGGTGAGGGTCAGGGTTAGGGTTAGGGTTAGGTTTAGGGTTAGGTTGGGTCTTACAGTGAGGGGGAGGGGAGGGGGAGGGGGAGGGTTAGGGTTAGGGTGAGAATTAGTGTTAGGGTTAGGGTTAGGGTTATGGTGAAGGTAAGGGTTAGGATGAGGTATAGAGTGAGGATGAGGTTTAGGGTTAGTGTTAGGGTTAGGGTGAGGGTTAGGGTGAGGCTTAGGATTACATTTAGTATTAGGGTGAGGTTGAGGTATATTGTGAGGGTTAGCGCTATGGTGAGGGTTAGGGATAGGGTTAGTGGAGGGTGAGGGTGAGTGTTAGGTTTAGAGTTATGGTGAGGGTGAGGGTGAGGGTTAGGAAAAGGGTAAGTATTAGGGTTAGGATGAGGATGAGGGTGACAGTAAGGGTGTGAGTTAGGGTCAGGGTGAGTGTTAGGTTTAGGGTTAGGGTTAGGGGGAGGTTTAGGGTGTCGATAAATTTTAGGGTTAGGGTTAGGGTGAGGGTAAGTGTTAGGGTTAGGATGAGGGAAAGTGTTAGGGTGAGGTTTAGGGTGAAGTGGAGGGTTAGGGTTAGCATTAGGGTTAGGGTGAGGGTGAGGTTTGGGGTTAGGGTTAAGATTAGGGATAGGGTGAGGATTAGGGTTAGGGTTAAGTTTAGGGTGAGGGTTAGGATGAGTGTAGGGTTAGGATTAGGGTGAGTGTTAGGTTTAGTGTGAGGATAGCGTTAAGTTTAGGGTGAGGGATAGGTTTAGTCTGAAGGTTAGGGTTAGGGTTAGGGTGAGGGTAAGGTTTAGGGTGCGGGTTAGACTGAGGGTGAGATTTAGGGTTAGCATTATATTTAGGGTTATGGTTAGGATTAGGATTAGGGTTAGGGTGAGGGTCACATAGAGGGTGAGGTAGAGTGTTAGATTTAGGTATAGTGTGAGGGTTAGTGGGAGGGTGAGGTTTAGTTTTAGGGTGAGTGTTAGGGTTAGGGTAAGGGTTAGGTTGAGGTGTTACGGATAGGGTTGGCTTAGGGTGAGTTTCAGTGTGAAGGTTATTGTTAGGTTGAGGCTTAGGGTTAGGGTGAGTGTTAGGGTTAGTGTTAGGGTGAGAGTTAGAGTTAGGATGATGTTTATTGTGAGGGTAAGGGTTAGGGTAAGGGTGTGTGTTCGGGTGAGGGTGAGGGGTCATGTGAGGGTGAGGGTTAGGTTGTGGTTGAGGCATAGGGTTAGGGTGAAGGTTAGGGTGACGGTCAGTGTTAGAGTGAGGTTAAGGATTAGGGTGTGAGTTAGGGTGATGGTGAGGGTTAGGGTTAGTGTTATTGTTAGGGTTATGGTGACGGTGAGGTTTAGGGTTAGGGTGATGTTTAATGTGAGGTTTAGTGTTAGTGTGAGTGTGAGGTTGAGGGTGAGGGTTAGTGTGAGGGTGCGGGTGACGGTGTGGTTCGGATGAGGGTTTGGGTTAGGGTTATGGTGATGGTGAGGGTGAAAATGAAGGTGAGGGTTAGGGTTAGGTTTAGGGTTAGGATTACAATGAGGTTTAGGCTAAGTGTTAAGATTATGGTTAGTGTGAGGGTTAGGGTTAGGGTGCAGGTGAGGGTGAGGTTTAGGTTTAGTTTTAGGGTGAGTTTTAGGATTAGGGTTAGAGTTAGAGTTAGGGTTAGGGTTAGGGTGAGGTGAGGGTGAGGGATTCGTTTAGGTAAGGTTTAGGGTTAGGGTGAGGATAAGGGTGAGGGTGAGGGTTAAGCTGAGGTTAGATTAAGGGTGAGGGGTATTGTTAAGTTTAGGGTGAAGGTTAGGGTTAGGGTGATGTTTAGGGTGAGGGTGAGGGTAATTGTGAGGGTTAGTGTTTGGGTGAGGGTGAGTGTGAGGGTTAGGATTTCGGTTAGGGTTATTGTTAGGGTGAGGTATAGGTTGAAGATTAGGGTTAATGTGAGGGTTAATGTTAGTGTTAGGGTGAGGGTTAGTGTGAGGATAAGAGTTAGGGTGAGGGTGAGGTGTAGGTTTAGCGTTATCAATAGGGTGAGCGTTAGGTTGAGGATTAGGTTTAGGCTGAGGGTGAGGTTTAGGTTTAGGGTTAGGGTTAGGCTTAGGCTTAGGGTGAGGGTGAGGGTTAAGTGTATGGTAAGGGTTATGGCTAGCGTTCGTGTGAGTGTTAGGGTGAAGATGAGGGTTCGGGTGATGGTGAGGGTTAGGGTGTGGGCAAGGGTTAGGTTTACGGTGAGGATTAGGGTTGGGTTAGGGTTAGGTTTATGGTTAGGGTAAGGGTTACTGTGAGGATTAGGGTGAAGATGAGGTTTAGGGTTAGCGTTAGGGTTAGGGTTAGGTTTAGGGTTATGGTGTTGGTAATGATTAGGGTTAGGTTTAGGGTGAGGTTTAGGTTTAGGGTAAGGGTTAGGGTAAGGGTTAGGGATAGGGTTAGGGTGAAGGTCAGGGTGTGGGTTATGTTTAGGTAGAGGGTTATGGTTAGGCTCAGGGGTAGGGTTAGGGTGATGTTTATTGTGACGTTGAAGGTTTGGGTGAGAGTGAGTGTTAGGGAGAGTGTCAGGGTTCGGGTGAGGATTAGGGTTAGGGTGATGTTTAGGGTGAGGTTTAGGGTTAGGGTAAGTTTTAGGCTTCAGGTGAGTGTGAGGGTTAGGGTGTGGGTGAGGGTTTGGGGTGAGGGTGAGGGTTACGGTTAGGTTTAGGGTGAGGGTTAGGGTTAGGGTGAGGGTTAGGTTTAGGGTTAGGGTTAGGGTGAGGGTTAGGCTGAGGGTTAGGGTTAGGGTTAGTGTGAGGGTTAGGGTTAAGGTTAGGGTTTGGTTTAGGGTGTGGTTTAGGGTTAGTTTTAGGGTTAGGATAAGGGTTAGGCAGAGGGTTAGTTTTCGGGTTAGTGTGAGTGTTAGGTTTAGGGTTAGGGTTTGGTTTAGGTTGAGAGTAAAGGTTAGGGTGAGTGTTAGGGTGAGGGTGAGGGTTAGGGTTATGTTTAGGGTTAGAGTGAGGGTTAGGGTGAGGGTTAGTGTTAGGTTTAGGCTTAGGGTGAGGGTGAGGGTGTAGGTGTTAGGTTGAGGGTTAGGAGGTGGGTGAGGTTTAGGTTTAGGGTGAGGGTAAGGGTTAGGATGAGGGTTAGTGTGAGGGTGAGGGTTAGGGTTAGCATGAGTGTTAGGGTGAGGGTTTGGGTGAGGGTTATGGTAATGGTTAGGGATAGGGTCAGTATTAGGGTTACGGTTAGTTTTAGGTTGAGGGTTAGGCTGAGGGTTAGTGTTAGTGTTAGGGTGAGGGTTAGGTTTAGTGTGAGGGTTATGGTTAGGGTTATGGTGAGTTTTAGGTTTAGTGTGAGGGTTAGGGTGAGGTTGAGGGTAATGTTTAGGGTGAGGCTTAGGGTGAGGATGAGGTTTATGTTTAGCATTAGGTTTACAGTTAGGGTTAGGATGAGGGCTAGGTTTAGGCTGAGGGTGAGTGTTAGAGTTCGGTTCAGTTTGAGGGTTAGTGTTAGGGTGAGGGTTAGGTTTAGGGTGAGGTTTAGGTTTAGGGTTAGTGTTAGAGTGAGTGTTAGGGTTAGGGTTAGGGCAAAGGTGAGGGTCAGGGTGATGGTTAGTGTTAGGTTGAAGGTTAGGGTAGGGTAAGGGTTAGGATTAGGGTTAGGGTGAGAGTGAGGGTTAGAGTGATGTTTAGTATAAGGTTGAGGGTTAGGGTGAGGGTGAGTGTTCGTGTGAGGGTTAGGGTCCGGGTGAGGGTGAGGGTTTTGGTATGTTGAGGGTTAGTGTTAGGGTGAGGGTTAGCGTGACGGTGAGGGTTAGGGTGAGGGTTAAGTCTAGAGTTAGGTTTAGGTTGAGGTTTAGGGTAAGGGTTATGGGTATGGTGAGAGTTAGGGAGATGTGTCGGGATACGGTTAGGGTGAGGGTTAGGGTTAGTGTGAGGGTTAGGCTTAGGGTTAAGGTTAGTGTGAGGATAAGGTTTAGGGTGAGGTTTAGGGTGAGGCTGAGGGTTAGGGTTGGCGTTAGGGTTACAGTGAGGGTTAGGGTGAGGGTTAGTATTAGGGTGAGGGTTAGGGTTAGGTTTAGGGTGAGGGTTAGGGTTAGGGTGATGTTTAGTGTGAGGGTGATGGTTAATGTGAGGGTGACGGTAAGGTTTAGGGTGAGGGTCAGTGTGAGGCTGAGGGTTAGGGTTAGGATTAGGGTGAGGGTGAGGCTGAGAGTTAGAATTAGGATTAGTGTTAGGGTTAGGGTTAGGCTGAGGGTGAGGGTCAGCGTGAGGGTGAAGGTTAGGGTTAGGGTTAGGATTAGGGTTAGAGTGAGGGTTACAGTTAGTGTGAGTGTTATGGTTAGGGTTACAATTAGGGATAGGGTGAGGGTAAGGGTTAGGGTGAGGGTTAGGGTTAGGGTTAGGATTATGGTGAGGGTGAGGGTTTGGGTGATGTTTAGTGTGAGGTTGAGGGGTAGGGAAAGGATGATGGTGAGGGTGAAGGTGAGGGTGAGGGTGTGGGTGAGGATTAGGGTTAGGATGAGGGTTAAGGTTAGGTTTAGGTTTCTTGTGAGGGTGAGGGTTAAGGCTAGGGTTAGTGTTAGGTTGAGGGGTAGGGTTAGGGAGAGGGGTAGGGTAGGGTTAGGTTTAGGGTGAGTGTTAGGGTTAGGGTGATGGTGAGGGTTAGGTTTAGGATTAGTGTTAGGGTTAGGTTGAGTTTGAGGGTGAGGCTTAGGTTTTGGATTAGGGTTAGCATTAGGGTTAGAAAGAGTGTTAGGGTGAGGGTGAGGGTTCGGGTGAGTTTGCGAGTCAGGGTGTGGGAGATGGTTAGGTTTAGGGTAACCATTAGGGTTAGTGTTAGGGTGAGGGTTATGGTGAGAATAAAGGTTAAGGTGAGGTTTAGTGTGAGGATGAGGGTAAGGTTAGTGTTAGGGTTAGGGTGAGGGTTAGGGTGAGTGTTAGGGTTTGGTTTAGGGTTAGCGTGAGGGTGAGGTATATGGTGAGGGTGAGGGTAAAGGTAAGGGATAGGGATAGGGATAGGGTTAAGGTTAGGGTGAGAGTGAGAATGAAGTTTTGGATTAATGTTAGGATTAGGTTAGGCTGAGGGTGATGGGGAGGATGAGGGTGTGGGTTAGGTTTAGGGTGAGGGTTAGGGTTAGGGCAGGGTGAGGGTGAGGGTTAGGGTTAGGATTATGGTTAAGATGAGGGTTAGGTTGAGGGTTAGGGTTAGTGTTAGTGTAACGGTTAGTGTTAGGGTTAGGGTTAGGTTTAGGGTGAGGGTTAGGGTTAGGTTTAGGGTTAGGATAAGTCTTATGCTGATGGTTTGGTTAGGGTTAGTGTGAGGGTTAGTTTTAGGTTTAGGATAAGGATTAGGGTGAGGATAAATGTCAGGGTGACGGTTAGGGTGAGGATGAGGCTTAGGATTAGGGTTAAGGTTAGGGTGAGGGTTAGTTTTAGGGTTAGGTTGAGGTTTAGGGTATGGTTAAGTGTAAGGGTGAGGGTTAGGTTGAGGGTGAGTGTTTGGGTTAGGGTGAGGTTAAGGGTTAGGGTGAGATTTACGGTGAGGTTGAGGGTTAGGGTTAGCATTAGGTTTAGGGTGAGGGTTAGGGTGAGGGTTTGGTTTATGTTTAAGGATAGGGTGAGGGTTAAGGTTAGGTTTAGGTTTAGGGTGAGTGTTAAGCTGAGAGTTAGCGTTAGAGTTAGTTTGAGGTTAGGTTTAGTGTGAGGGTTAGGGTTAGGCTTAGGGTGACGGTATCGGTTAGGGTGAGGGTTAGGGGGAGTGTGAGTTTTAAGGTTAGCATTAGGTTTAAGGTTAATGTTAGGATTAGGGTGAGGGTGAGGGTGAGGGTTAGGGTTAGGGTTAGGGTGAGGGTTCGAGTTATGGTGAGGGCTAGTGTGAGGGTGAGGGTTAGGGTTAGGGTGAGGGTGAGGGTGAGGTTTTCTGGTAGGTAAGGTTTAGGTTTAGGGTTAGGGTGGGGTTTAGGGTGAGGATGAGGGTGAGGGTGAGGGTAAATGTTAGGATGAGGGTTAGGGTTTTGGTTAGGGTGTGGGTGAGGATGAAGCTGAGGGTTAGGTTTAGTGTGAAGGTTATGGTTAGGTTGAGGGTTAGGGTTAGGGTGAGGGTTAGCTTTAGGTTGATTTTTGGTGTTAGGGTGATGGTTAGGGTGAGGCTGAGTGTTCGTGTGAGAGTTAGGGTTAGGTTTAGGTTTAGGGATAAGTTTATGTTGAGGGTAAGGATTAGGGTGAAGGTGAGGGTGAGGGTTAGTGTTAGGGTGAGGATTAGGGCTAGTGTTAGGGTGAGGGTGAGGGTGAGGTTTAGGGTTAGTATTAGGGTTGGGATGAGGGTTAGGCTGAGGGTTAGGGTTAGGGTTAGTGTGAGGTTTAGGGTTAGGGTTAGGGTTACGTTTATGGTGAGGGTTAGAGTTAGGGTTAGGATAAGGGTTAGGCTGAGGGTTACGGTAAGGGTTAGTGTGAATATTAGGTTTACAGTTAGGGTTTGGGTTAGTTTGAGGGTAAAATTTAGGGTGAGGTTTAGGGTGAGGGTGAGGTTTAGGGTTAGGGTGAGGGTTAGGGTCAGGGTTAGGCTTAGGGTTGTGGTTAGGGTTAGGGTGGGGTTTAGGGTGAGAATTCGTTTTAGAATTAGGGTGAGGGTTAGGGTTTGGGTAAGTGTTGGGGTGAGGTTTATGGTGAGGTTGAGGGTTAGGGTTAGGGTGACAGAAAAGTTTAGCGTGAGGGTTAGGTTTAGTGTGAGGGTTAGGGTTAGGGTTAGGGTGAGGGTGAGGTTTAGGGTTAGCATTAGGTTTAGGATTAGGGTTAGGATGAGGGTTTGGGTTAGGGTGAGCATGAGGTTGAGGGTGAGGGTGAGTGTTAGGGTTAGCTTTATTGTTAAGGGTTAATGTTAGGGTGGGGGTTAGGTTAAGGGTGAGGGTTAGGTTTAGGTTGAGGGTTAGGATTAACTTGAGGTTTAGGGTTAGTGTTAGGGTGAGAGTTAGGGTTAGGGTGATGGTTATTGTAAGGGTGAGGTTTAGGGTGAGGGTGAGTGTTCGGGTGAGGGTCGAGTTCTGGTGAGGGTGAGGGTAAGGGTGTGGTTGAAATTTAGGGTTAGGGTGAGGGTTAGGGTGATGGTGAGGGTTACGGTGATGGTGAGGTTTAGACTTAGGTTAGGGTTAGGGTGGGGTTTAGGGTGAGAATTCGTTTTAGAATTAGGGTGAGGGTTAGGGTGTGGGTAAGTGTTGGGGTGAGGTTTATGGTGAGGTTGAGGTTTAGGGTTAGGGTGACAGAAAAGTTTAGCGTGAGGGTTAGGTTTAGTGTGAGGGTTAGGGTTAGGGTTAGGGTGAGGGTGAGGTTTAGGGTTAGCATTAGGTTTAGGGTTAGGGTTAGGATGAGGGTTTGGGTTAGGGTGAGGGTGAGTGTTAGGGTTAGCTTTATTGTAAGGGTTAATGTTAGGGTGGGGGTTAGGTTAAGGGTGAGGGTTAGGTTTAGGTTGAGGGTTAGGTTTAACTTGAGGTTTAGGGTTAGTGTTAGGGTGAGAGTTAGGGTTAGGTTGATGGTTATTGTAAGGGTGAGGTTTAGGGTGAGGGTGAGTGTTCGGGTGAGGGTCGAGTTCTGGTGAGGGTGAGGGTAAGGGTGTGGTTGAAATTTAGGGTTAGGGTGAGGGTTAGGGTGATGGTGAGGGTTACGGTGATGGTGAGGGTTAGGCTTAGGGTTAGGGTTAGGGTGAGGTTTAGGGTTAGCTTTAGGGTTAGGGTGAGAGTTAGGGTGAGTTTTTGGGAGAGGGTTAGGGTGTGGGTTAGGGTTAGTGTGAGGGTTAAGGGTAGGTTAGGTTTAGTGTGAGGATAAAGTTTAGGGTGAGGGTTAAGGTGAGGGTGAGTGTTAGGGTTAGCATTAGGGTTAGGGTGAGGGTTAGGGTTAGGGAGAGGCTTAGGATTAGCCTTAGGTTGAGGGTTAGTGTTAGGGTGATGTTTAGGGTGAGGTTGAGAGTTAGTGTGAGGGTGAGGGTGAGGGTGAGGTTGAGGTTGAGGGTGAGTTTTAGGGTTAGGGTTACGATGAGGGTGAGTGTTAGGTTTAGGATTAGGGTTAGGGTTAGGTTTAGGCTGAGGGTGAGGGTGAGGGTTAGGGTAAGGGTTAGGGTTAGTGTAATGGTGAGGGTCAGGGTGAGGGTGAGGGTTAGGATGAGGGTGATGGTGAGGGTGAGGGTGAGGGTTAGTGTTAGGTTTAGGGTTGGGGTGAGTTTATGGTTAGGATTAGGGCTAGGTTTATGGTAACTTTTATGGTTAGGGTTAGGGTTAGGGTGACGATGAGGGTGAGGGTTAGTGTTAGGATTAGGGTTAGGGTGAGGGTAGGGTTGAGGGTTATTGTTAGGATTAAGGTTAGATTTAGGGTAAGGCTGAGGGTGAAGGGGAGTTGGAGGGTGAGGATTAGGGTTAGGGTTACGTTTAGGGTTAGGGCTACGTTGAGGGTGAGGGTTAGGGTGAGGGTGAGGGTTTCGCTTAGGTAAGGGTTAGGGTTTGTGTGACGATTAGGGGGAGGTTGAGGGTTAAGTTTAGGGTTGGCATGAGGGTTAGGCTGAGGGTTAGAGTTAGGGTTAGTGTGAGGTTTTGGGTTAGGGTTAGGGTTACGGTTATAGTTATGGTTAGGGTTAGGGTTAGGATAAGGGTTAGTCTGAGGGTTACGGTAAGGTTAGTGTGAGTGTTAGTTTTAGGGTTAGGGTTTGGGTTAGGTTGAGGGTAAAGTTTAGTGTGAGGGTTAGGGTGAGGGTGAGGTTTAGGGTTAGGTTCAGGTTTAGGTTCAGGGTTAAGCTTAGGATTGTGGTTAGGGTTAGGGTAAGGTTTAGGGTGACAGTTAGTTATAGGGTTAGCGTGAGGGTTAGGGTGTCGGTAAGTGTTAGGGTGAGGGTAGGGTGAGGGTGCGGGTTAGGGTTAGGGTGACGGCAAGGTTTAGGATGATGGTTAGGTTTAGTCTGACGGTTCAGGTTAGGGTGCGGGTGACGTTTAGGTTAGCATTAGGTTTAGTGTTAAGTTTAGGCTGAGGGTGAGGTTGAGGGTTAGGGTGAGGGTTAGGGTTAGTGTGATGGTGAGGGTCAGGGTCAGAGTGAGGGTTAGGATGAGGGTGAGGGTGAGGGTTAGGGTTTGTTTTAGGGTTAGGGTGAGTTTTATTGTTAGGGTTAGGGTTAGGGCTAGAGTCATGCTAATTTTTAGGGTTAAGTTTAGGGTTAGGGTGACGATGAGGGTGAGGGTTAGTGTTAGGGTTAGGTTTAGGGTTAGGGTGAGGTTGGGGTTGAGGTTTAGGGGTAGGATTAAGGTTAGGTTTAGGGTAAGCCTGAGGGGAAGGGGAGGTGAAGGGTGAGGATTAGTGTTAAGTTTAGGTTTAGGGTGAGGGCTAGGGTGAGGGTGAGGGTTAAGGTGAGGGTGATGGTTTCAGTTAGTTAAGGGTTAGGGTTAGGGTGAGGATTAGGGTGAGGGTTAAGCTGAGGTTAGGTTTAGGGTGAGGGTTAGGGTTTGGGTTATGGTGAGAGGGTTACGGTGATGTTTAGGGTGACAATGAGGGTTAGGGTGAGGGTGAGGGTTAGGGTGAGAGTGAGGGTGAGGGTGAGTGTGAGGATTAGGGTTAGGTTTAGGTTTAGGCTGAGGGTGAGGGTGAGGGTTAGGAATAAGAATAGGGATAGGGTTAGGTTAAGGCTGAGAGTGACAGTCAGGGTAACGGTGAAGATTAGGCTTAGGGTTAGGGTTAGGGTGAGGGGCACAGTGAGTGTGAGGGTTATGGTTAGATTTATGGTTAGTTTAAGGTGAGGGTTACGGTTAGGGTGAGGGTTAGGTTGAGGGTGAGGGTTAGGTTGAGGGTGAGGGTGAGGGTTAGTGTTAGGGTTCGGATTAGGGTTTGGGTGATGTTTAGTGTGAGGGTTCGGGTTAGGGTGAGGATGAGGGTTCGGGTGAGGTTGAGTTTACGGATGAGGGTGAGGGTTAGGGTGTGGGTGAGGATTAGGATTAGGGTGAGGGATAACGTTAGGTTTATGGTTAGTGTGTGGGTGAGTGTTAGGGGTAGGATTAGGGTTAGGTTGAGTGTTAGGGTTAGGGTAAGGGTTATGGAATGGGGTAGGGGTAGGTTTAGGGTGAGGTTGTGGTGAGTGTGAGGGTTAGGGTGAGGGTGAGGGTTAGTGTTAAGATTAGGGTTAGGGTTAGGGTTAGGGTGAGGGTTAGGTTAGGTTTAGGGTATGGATAAAGGTTAGGCTGAGGGTAAGGGATAGGGTTAGTGTGAGTGTTAGGTTGAGGGTTAGGGTTTGGGCTAGGTTGAGCGTAAAGTTTAGCATGAGGGTTAGTGTGAGGCTGAGGGTTAGGGTGAGGGTAAGGGTTAGGGTTATGTTTATGGTTAGGGTGAGGGTGAGGGTGAGGGTTCGTGTGAGTGTTAGGGTTCGGGTGAGGGTGAGGTTTTGGGTGTGGTTATGGTTTAGGTTTACGGTGAGGATTAGGGTGACCTTGAGTGTTAGGGTGGGGGTGAGTGTTAGGTTTAGAGTGAGGGTTACTGTTAGGTTTAGGGTGAGTGTTAGGTTTAGAGTGAGGGTTAGGGTTAGGGTTAGGGTTAGTGTGAGAATAAGGGTTAAAGTGAGTGTTAGGGTGAGGGTGAGGGTTGAGGTTAGCGTTAGGGTTAGGGTGAGATTTAGGGTGAGGGTTAGCGTTAGGGTGAGGTTTAGGGTTATGTTTAGCGTGAGAGGGAGGCTTAGGGTCATATTTAGGGTGAGGTTGAGGGTTAGGGTGAGGGTGAGGGTAAGGTTTAGGCTTAGGGTTAGGCTGAGAGTGATGGGGAGCGTGAGGGTGAGGGTTAGGGTTATGGTGAGGATTAGGGATAGGGTTAGGCTTAGGGTAAGGATTAGGGTGAGGGTGAGGTTTAAGGTGAGGATTAGGGTTAGGGTGAGGATTTGGGTTAGGGTTCGGATGGGGGTTAGGGTTAGCATAATGTTTAGGGTGAGGATGAGTGTTAGGGTAAAGGTCAGGGTTAGGGTAATTGTTAGGGTGAGGGTTAGGGTGAGGGGTAGGTTTCGGTTTAGGGTGAGGGTTAGGGTTAATGTGAAGTTTAGGGTTAGGGTTAGGGTTAGTTTGAGAATAAGGGTTAGGGTGAGGTTTAGGGTGAGATTGATTGTTTGGGTTGGCGTTAGGGTTAGGGTGAGGGTTAGTGTGAGGGTTAAGGTGAGGGTTAGGTTTAGTATGAGGTTGAGTGTTAGATTTAGGTTTAGGGTGAGGGTTAGGTTTAGGGTGAGGTTTCAGGTAAGGTTAAGGTGAGGGTGAGGGTGAGGGTGAGGGTGAGTTTTATGGTGTGGATGACGGTTAGAGTTAGAGTGAGGGTTAATGTGATGGTGAGGGTTAGGGTGAGGGTGAGGGTTAGGGTTAGGGTTAGGATGAGGATGATGGTTAGGGTGAGGGTTAGAGTGACGGTGAGGTAAGATTTAGGGTGAGGGATAGGGTTAGGGTTAGGGTTAGGGTGAGGTTTAGGTTTAGGGTTAAGGTTAGGGTTAGGCTGAGGGTAAGGGTTAGAGTGAGGGTTAGGATGAGGGTGAAGGTTAGGGATAGCATTAGGGTTAGGGTTAATTTTCGGGTGAGGATCAGGTTTACCATTAGGATTAGGTTGAGGGTAAGGTTTATGTTGAGTTGTAGGGTTAGTGTTAGGGTGAGGGTTATGGTTAGGGTTAGGCTGAGAGTGAGGGTGAGGGTTAGGGTTAGGGTTAGGGTGAGTGTTAGTGTGAATGTGAGGGTTAGAGTGACGGTGAGAGTAAGGTTACGGTGAGGGCTAGGGTTAAAGTAAGGGTTAGGGTGAGGTTTAGGTTCAGGGTGAGGGTGAGGGTGTGCATTAGGTTTAGGATTACGCTTAGGTTTAGAGTTAGGCATAGAATGAGGCTGAGGATGAGGGTGAGGGTCAGTGTCAGGTTTAGGGTTAGGGTTAGGATTATGGTTAGGGTTAACGTGAGGTTGAGGGTGAGGGTTAGGTAGAGGGTGATGGTGAGGATGAGGGTAAGGGTGAGAGTAAGGTTTAGGGTTAGGGTTATGGTTAGTTTTAGGTTTAGGGTTAGTGTGTGGGTAGTGTGAGGCTGAGGCCTAGGGTTAAGGTTAGGATTAGGGTGAGGATTAATGTTAGGGTGAGTGTTTGGGTGAGGGTAGGTTTAGTGTGAGAGTTATGGTTATGGTTAGGGTTAGGGTGAGGTTAAGGATTAGGGTTAGTTATAGGGTGAGGACTAGGGTTAGGTTTAGGGTGAGGGTTAGGCTGAGGGTTAGGGTTAGGTTTAGGTTAGTGTGAGGGTTAGGATTAGGGTTAGGTTTAGTGTGAGGATAAGGGTTAGGGTTAGGGTGAGGGTAAGAGTTAGAGTGACGGTTAGGGTGAGGGTGAGGGTTAGAAATAGCATTAGGGTTAGGGTTAGGGTTAGGGTGAGGGTTAGGGTTGTGGTTAGGTTTAGGGTCAGGGTAAGGGTGAGGGTTATGTTGAGGGTTAGGTTTAGGGTTAGGAATACAGTTAAGGTGAGGGTTAGGGTGAGGGTGAGGGTTAGTGTGAGGGTTAGGGTTAGGGTGAGGGTTAGTGACGATGAGGCTATGGGTTAGGGTGAGAGCTAGGGTTAGGGTTAGGGTTAAAGTGAGGGTGAGGGTTAGGGTTAGGGTGAGGGTTAGGTTTGGGTTGAGGATTACGTTTAGTGTGACAGTGAGGGTAAAGTTTAGGTGATTGCTAGGGTTAGGCTTAGGGTTAAGCTGAGTTTTCGTTTTGGGTGAGGGTGAGGGTGAGGTTTAGGTTTAGGATTAGGCTTAGGTGTAGGGTTAGGCTTAGGGTTAGGTTGAGGGTGAGGGTCAGAGTTAGGTTTAGGGTGAGTGTTATGGTTATGGTTAGGGTTAGGGTGAGGTTGAGGGTGAGGGTTAGGGCGAGGGTCATGGTGATGATGAGGGTGATGTTTAGGATTAGGGTGTGGGTAAGGGTTATGTTTAGGGTTAGAGTGAGGGTGAGTGTCAGCATGAGTGTGAGGGTTAGGGTGAGGGTGAATGTGAGGCTGAGGGTGAGGGTGAGGTTAGGGTTTGCTTGAGGTTTAGGGTTAGGGTTAGTGTTAAGGTTAGTGTGAGGGTTAGGGTTAGGGTTAGGGTTAGTATGAGGGTTAGGCTGAGGGTTAGGCTGAGGGTTAGGGTGAGGGTAAGGGTTAGGGTGAGGTTGAGGGTTAGGTTTAGGATTACGGTTAGGGTGAGGGTTAGAGATAGAGTTAGGGTTAGCGTGAGGGTTTTGGTTAGGTTAGGTTTAGTGTTATGGTGATGTAGAGGGTTAGGGTTTGAATTAGGGTTAGGGTTAAGGTTAGGCTGAGGTTGAGCTTGAGGCTCAGGGTGAGGTATAGGATTAGGGTGAGGGTTAGGGTGGGGGTGAGGGATAGGTTTAAGGTGAGGGTAAATGTTAGGTCGAAATGTAGGGTGAGGTTGAGGGTTAATGTTTGCATTACATTTATGGTGAGGGTGAGGGTTAGGGTGAGGGTTAGCTTTAGGTTTAGGTATAGCGTAAGGATTAAGGTAAGGGTTATGGTTAGGGGGAGGGTTCAGCTGAGGGTTAAGGTTAGGGTTAGGGTTAGGGTGAGGCTTATGGGAGGGTTAGGGTTAGGGTTAGTGTTAGGGTTAGGTTGAGGTTGTGGTTGAGGGTAAGGGTTAGGGTGAGGGTTAGGGTGAAGTTGAGGTTTAGGGTTAGCATTAGGGTTAGGTTTAGGTTGAGGCTTAGTGTTGAGGTTGATGGTGAGGGTTAGGGTGATGGTGAGGTTTAGTTTAGGGTGAGGGTAGAGTGACGGTGAGGCTTAGGGTGAAAGTGAGGGTTAGGGTTAGGGTTAGGGTGAGGTTTAGGGTTATGGTTAAGGTGAGAGCTAGGGTGAGGATTAGGGTTAGGGTTAGGGTGAGGATTAGGTTTAATGTGAGGGTTAGGGTTAGGGTTAGGGTTAGTGTGAGGATAAGGTTTAGGGTGAGGGTTAGGGTGAGATTGAGGCTTAGAGTTAGCGTTAGGATTAGGGTGAGGGTTAAGGTGAGGGTTAAGGTTAGGGTGAAGGTTAGTATGAGGGTGAGTGCTAGAGTTAGCTTTAGGGTGAGGGTTATGTTTAGGGTGAGGTTAAGGGTAATGTTATGGTGAGGTTGAGGGTGAGTTTTAGGGTGTGGGAGACGGTTAGGGTTAGGGTGAGGGTTAAGGTGACAGTGAGGGTTAGGGTGAGGGTGAGGGTTCGGTTTGCGGTAGGATTAGTGCTAGTCTTATCGTTAGGGTTATGGTAAGGGTAAGGGTTTGAATGAGGTTTAGGGTGAGAGTGAGGTTTAGGGACTGTGTTAGGGTTAGGGTGAATATTAGGGTGAGGGTTAGGGTTCAGGTTAGGGTTAGGTTGAGGGTGAGGTTTAGAGTTAGGGTTAGGGTTAGTATTAGGGTAAGTGTAAGGTTTAGGGTGAGGGTCAGGGTGAGGCTGAGGGTTACGGTTAGGTTGAGGGTTAGGGTGGGCATTAAGGAGAGTGTTAGGTTTAGGGTTAGGGTTAGGGTGCGGGTTAGGGTGAGGTTTAGTGATAGTTTGAGGGTTAAGGTGAGGGTAAGGGTTAGAGTGAGGGTTAGGGCGAGTGTGAGGGTTAGGGTTAGCATTAGGGTTAGGGTTAGGGTTAAGGTGAGGTTTAGTGGTAGGGTTAGGATGAGAATTAGGGATAGGGTTGGTGTTAGGGTGAAAGTCAGCGTGAGGGTTAGGGTTAGATTTAGGTTTAGAGGGAGTGTGAGGGTTAGGGTTAGGATTAGTGTTAGGGTTAGGTGTAGGCTGAAGGTGAGGGTGTGAGTGAGGGTGAGGTTTAGGTTTAGGGTGAGGGTCAGGTTTAGGGTTAGGTTTAGGGTTAGGCTGAAGTTGAGGGTGAGCGTGTAGGTGAGGGTTAGGGTGACTGTGAGGGTTAGGGTTAGGGGTAGGGTGAGGGGTAGGGTGAAGGGTAGGATCAGGGTTAGGGTGAGGGTTAGCCTTAATGTGCGGCTTAGGGTTAGGGTTAGGGTTACTGTGAGGATAAGGGTTAGTGTGAGGATTAGGGTGAGAGTGAGGGTTAAGGTTAGCATTATGGTTAGGTTGAGGGATAGGGTGAGGGTTAGATTTAGGGTTAGGTATAGGGTGAGAGTTAGTGTGAGGGTAAGTGTTAGAGTGAGGGTAATGGTGAGCGTGAGGGTTAGGGATAGCATTAGGGTTAGGGTTAGGGTTAGGGTGAGGGTTAGGGATAGCATTAGGGTTAGGGTTAGGGTTAGGGTGAGGGTTAGGGTAAGGTTTAGGGTGAGGGTTAGAGTTAGGTTGAGGGTTAGGGATAGTGTTGGTGTTAGGGTGAGGGTCAGGGTTATGGTTAGGGTTAAAGTTAAGGTGAGAGTGAGTGTGAGGGTTCGGATTAGGATTTGGGTTAGGGTTAGGTTGAGGGTGAGGGTGACTGTGAATGTGAGGTTTAGGGTTATTTTTAGAATTAGGTTTATGGTTAGAGTTAGGTTGAGGGTTAGGGTTAGGGTTAGTAAGAGGGTTTGGCTGAGGGTAAGTTTTAGTGTTAGGGTGAGGGATAGGGTTAGTGTGAGGGTTAGGCTTAGGATTAGGGTTAGGAATAGGGTGAGGGAAAGTTTTATGTTGAGGGTTAGGTTGACAATGAGGTTAAGGGTTAGGGTGAGAGTTAGGTTGAGGTTTAGGGTTAGGTTTAGGGTTAAGGTGAGGGTTAGGTTGAGGTTTAGTTTTAGCATTAGGGTTAGGGTTAGGGTAAGGGTAAGGGCTAGAGTGAGATTTAGTGTGAGGGTGAGGGTTAAGGATAGCATTAGGGTTAGGGTTAGTTAGGTTGAGGGTTACAGTTACCGTTAGGGTTAGGGTGAAGGTGAGGTTTATGTTCAGGTGTCGGGTTGTGGTTAGGTTTAGGGTTTGAGTGAGGGTTAGGGTTAGGGTGAGGGTGAGGGTGAGGCTTAGAGTTAGGGTTAGGGTGAGGGTTAGTGTTAGGGTGAGGGTTAGAGTGACGGTGAGGGTAAGGGTTAGGTTTAGGGCTAGGTTTAGGCTTAGTGTTAGGGTGAGGTTTAGGTTTAGGTTGAGGGTGAGGGTGAGGGTTAGGTTTAGGACTAGGCTTAGGTTTAGGATTAGGCTTAGGGTGAGGGTGAGGGTGAGGGTCAGAGTTATGTTTAGGGTGAGGGTTAGGGTTATGGTTATGGTTAGGGTGAGGGTGAGGGTGAGGGTGAGGGTGAGGGTGATGGTGACCGTGAGGGTCAGGGTGAGAGTTAGGTTTAGGTTTAGGGTTATGGTTAGATTTAGGTTTAGGGTTAGGGTGAGGGCTAGGGTTAGGTTGAGGTCTAGGGTTAAGTTTAGGATTAGGGTGAAGGTTAGGTTTAGTGTGAGGGTTAGGGTTACGGTTAGTGTTAGGGTGAGTTTAAGAGTTACTGTGAGGGTTAGGGTGAGAGTGAGGGTTAGGGTTAGCCTGAGTGTTAGGGTGAGGGTTATAGTGAGGGTTTGGTTTAGGGTTAGGGTTAGTGTTAATGTTAGGTTGAGGGTTAGGATTATGGTTAATGTTATGGTGAGGCTTTTGGTTAAGGTGATGTTTAGGTTGAGGGTGACAGTTAGGTTGAGTGTTCGGGTTTGGGTTAGGGTGAGTGTTAGGCTGTGGGTGAGGGTTAGGGTTAGAGTGAGGGTTAGGTTGACGGTTACGTTTAGGGTGAGTTTGAGATTTAGGGTTAGTGTTAGGGTTAGGGTGACTTTTAGGTTTAAGCTTAGGTTAAAGTTAGGGTTAGCGTGACATGTACGGTTATGTATAGGGTGAGGGTTAGGGTTAGTTTGAGGATTAGGGTTAGGGTTAGGGTTAAGGTTAGGGTTCGGGTTAGCTTTAGGGTTAGGTTAGAATGAAGGTGAGGCTGAGGGTTACAGTTAGGGTTTGGGGGAGGGTAAGGGTAAGGGTGAAGGTAATGTGAGGGTTAAGTTTAGGCTTAGGTTCAGGGTGAGGATTAGGGTGAGGGTTAGTGTTAGGGTTAGGTTGTGTGTTAGGGTTAGGGTAAGGTGTAAGTTAGCGTTAGGGTGACATGTACGGTTAGGTTTAGGGTGAGGGTTAGGGTTAAGGTGAGGATTAGGATTAGGGTTAGGGTTAAGCTTAAGGGGAAGGTGAGGGATAGGGTTAAGGTGAGGGTAAGGGTTAGGGCAAGGTTTAGGTTGAGGTTGAGGGTTAATGTTAGCATTAGGTTTACGGTGAGGGGGAGGGTTAGGGTGAAGGTTAGGGTTAGGGTTAGCTATAGGGTGAGGATTAGGGTTAGGGTTAGCTATAGGGTGAGGATTAGGGTTAGGGTTAGGTTTAGGGTGAAGGTTAGGCTGAGGGGTAGTGTTAGGGTTAGGTTTAGGGTGAGGGTTATGGTTAGTGTTATGGTGAGGTTGAGAGTGAGGGTAAGGTTTAGGGTCAGCGTTAGGGTGAGGTTTAGGTTTAGGGTTAGCATTAGGTTTAGGGTGAGGGTTAGGTTTAGGATTAGGGTTAGAGTGGGGGTGAGGGGTAGTGTTAGCATTAGGGTTAGGGCTAGGTTTAGTATTAGGGTGAGGGTGAGGTTTAGGGTTAGGTTTAGTATTAGGTTTAGGGTTAAGTTTAGGCTGAAGGTGGGGGTGAGGTTGAGTGTGAGGGTTAGAGTTAGGGTTAGTTTTACGGTGAGGGCTAGGTTGAGGGTGAGGGTTAGGGTGAGGATTAGGGTAAGGTTGAAGGTTTCGTTTAGGAATGGCTTTGGGTTAGGTTTAGAGTGAGGATTAGGGTGAGGGTGAGGTTTAAGGTGAGGGTTAGGGTTACGTGCGGATTAAGGTTAGGGTTAGGGTGCGGGTTAGGGTTAGGGTGAGTGTTAGGGTGAGGGTGAGGGTGTAGGTGAGGGTTAGAGTTAGAGTGAGGGTTAGAGTTCAGGTTAGGCTTAGGGTGAGGAGGAGGGTTAGAGTTAGTTTTAGGGTTAGTGTTAGGGTGTGGGTATGTTTTAGGGTGAGGGTGAGGTTTAGGGTGAGGGTTAGGGTTAAGTTGAGGTGTAGCGTGAGCTTCAGGGTGAGTCTTAGGTTTAAGTTTAGATTTAGGGTGAGGGTTAGGGTGAGGTTTAGTGTTAGTGTTAGGGTTAGGGTGAAGGTGAGGGTTAGGGATAGCATTAGGGTTAGGGTTAGGGTGAGGGTGAGGGTTACAGTTAGGGTAAAGTTGAGTGTGAGGGTTAGGGTTAGGATTAGGGTTAGTGTTAGATTTAGGCTGAGGGTGAGGTTTTTGGTGAGGGTGAGGTTTAGGTTTAGAGTGTGGGTTAGGTTTAGGGTTAGGGTTAGGTTATAGGTTAGAGTTACGATTAGGTTGAGGGTTGGGGTTAGGGTTAGGAAAAGGGTTTGGCAGAGTTACTATTAGGGTTACTATTAGAGTTACTATTGAGGGTTAGGGTTAGAGTGAGGGTCAGGATTAGGGTTACGGTTAGGATTAGGGTGAGGGAAAGGTTTAGGGTCAGTGTTAGGGTCACTGTGAGGGTTAGGGTTAGGGTGAGGGTTAGGGTGAGCGTTAGGGTCATTGTTAGGGTTTGGTTTAGGGTTAGGGTGTGGGTTAGGATGAGGATTAGTTTTAGGGTTAGGGTTAGGGTTAAGGTGAGGGTAAGGGTTAGTGTGAGGGTTAGTGTGAGGGTTAGGTTTAGGGATAGCATTAGGGTTTAGGTTAGAGTTAGGGGGAGGTTTAAGTTTACGGTTAGGGTTAGGGTGAGGGTGAGGGTTATGTTGAGAGTTAGTGCTAGTATGAGTTTGAGCGTTAGACTTAGTTTTAGGGTGAGGGTTAGGGTTAGGCTGAGGTTTAGGGTAAGTTTAGGGTGAGGTGAGGGTTCTGGTGAGCATGAGTTTTATGGTGTGGGTGACGGTTTGGGTAAGGGTGAGGGTTAAGGTGACAGTGAGGGTTAAGGTGAAGGTGAGACTTAGGGTTGCGGTGAGGATTAGGGTTAGGGTTAGGGTTAGGGTTATGGTGAGGGTAACGGTTAGGATGAGGTTTAGGGTGAGGGTGAAGTTTAGGGATAGAGTTAGAGTTAGGGTGAGGGTGAGGGTGAGGGTTAGGGTTCAGGTTAGGCTTAGAGTGAGGGTGAGGGTTAGAGTTAGGTTTAGGTTTAGGGTTAGGAATAGGGTTTGGCTGCGGTTTAGGGTTAGGGTAAGGGTGAGGGATAGGGTTATTGTGAAGGTTAGGTTTAGGATTAGTGTGAGGGAAATGTTTAGGGTGAGGGTTGGGGTGACGGTGAGTGTTAGGATTAGGGTGAGGGTTAGGGTGAGCATTAGGGTGAGGGTTAGGGTTAGATTTAGGGTTAGGGTGAAGGTTTGGGTGAGGTTTAGTTATAAGATTAGGCTTAGGATTAGGGTGCGGGTAAGGGTTAGAGTGAGATTTAGGGTGAGTGAGTGTTAAGGATAGCATTAGGGTTAGGGTTAGGGTTAGGGTGAGTGTTAGGCTTACGGTTAGGGTGAGGGTGAGGGTGAGGGTTATGTTGAGAATTACAGTTAGGGTGAAGGTTAGGGTGAGGGTTAGCGTTAGGGTTAGGGTTAGGGTGAGGGTTAGGGTTAGGGTTAGGGTTAGGTTGAAGGTGAGGGTTAGGGTGAGGGTGAGGGTTAGGGTGAGGGTGAGTGTTAGGGTGAGTGTTAGGGTGAAGTTGAGGGTTAGGGTTATGAATAGGCTGAGGGCTAGGGTGACGGGTAGGGTTAGTGTTAGGGTGATGGTTAGGGTTAATGTGAGGGTTAGGGTTAAAGGATAGGGTTAGTGTGAGGATAAGGGTTAGGGTGAGGGTTAGGGTGAGACTGAATATTTGGGTTAGGGTCAGGGTTAGGGTTAGGGTTTGGGTAAAGGTTAGGCTGATGGTTAGGAAGAGGGTTTGGCTGAGGGTTAGGGTTAGGGTTAGAATGAGCGATAGGATTAGTGTTAGGTTTAGGCTTAGGGTTAGGGTTAGGATTAGGGTGAGAGAAATGTTTAGTGTGAGGGTTACGGTGACGGCGAGTGTTATAGTTAGGGTGAAGGTTAGAGTGTGTGTAAGGGTGAGGATTAGGTTTAGGTTTAGGGTTAAGGTGAGGGGTAGGGTGAGGTTTAGTTTTAGGGTTAGGGTTAGGGTGAGGGTGAGGGTAAGGGTTAGAGTGAGATTTAAGGTGAGGGTGAGGGTTAAGGATAGCATTAGGGTTAGGGTTAGGGTTAGGGTGAGGGTTAGGGTTACATTTAGGTTTAGGGTGAGGGTGAGGGTGAGAGTTATGTTGAGAATTACGGTTAGGGTTAGGGTTAGGGTGAGTGTTAGCTGTAGGGTTAGGGTTAGGGTTAGTGTGAGGGTGAGGGTTAGGGTTAGGTTTGGGGTGAGGGTTAGGTTTACCGTTAGGATTAGGTTGAGGGTGAGGGTTATGTTGAGGTGTAGGGTTAGGGTTAGGGTTATGGTTAAGGTGAGGGTTAGGGTTAGGGTTAGGTTGAGGGTGAGGGTGAGGCTTAGGTTTGGGGTTAGGGTGAGTGTAATGGTTAATGTGAGGGTTAGAGTGATGATGAGGGTAATTGTTAGGGTGAGGGCTAGTGTTAGGGTTAGTGTTAGGGTGAGGTTTAGGTTTAGGGTGAGGTTGAGGGTGAGGGTTTGGTTTAGGATTAGGCTTAGGTTTAGGGTTAGGCTTAGGATGAAGGGGGGTTGAGAGTCAGAGTCAGGTTTAGGGTGATGATTAGGTTTATGGTTAGGGTTAGGTTGAGAGTGAGGGTGAGGGTTAGGGTGAGGGTGATGTTGAGGATGAGGGTGAGGGTGAGAATTAGGTTTAGGGTTAGGGTTATGTTTAGTTTTAGGTTTAGGGTTAGTGTCAGAGCTAGGGTCAGGCTGAGGTCTAGGTTTAAGGTTAGGAATACGGTGAGGATTAAGGTTAGGGTGAGTGGTAGGCTGAGTGGTAGGGTTAGCGTCATTGTTAGGGTGAGTGTTAGGTTTAGTGTGAGGGTTAGGGTTAGGGTGAGGGTAAGTATTAGGGTTAGTTGTAGGGTGAGAATTAGGGTTAGGGTTAGGTTTAGGGTGAGGGTGAGGATGAGGTGTAGGGTTAGGTTTAGGGTTAGTGTGAGGTTTAATGTGAGGGTTACGTTTAGGGTGAGGGTAAGGGTTAGGTTTAGGGTGATGGTAAGGGTTAGAGTGAGGGTTAGGTTGATGGTGAAGGTTAGAAATAGCATTAGGTTTAGGGTTAGGGTTAGTGTTAGGGTGAGGGTTAGGGTTGAGGTTTGGGTTAGGGTGAGGATTAAGATTAGGGTGAGTGTTTGGGTGAGGGGTAGGTTTAGTGTGAGAGTTATGGTTATGGTTAGGGTTAGGGTGAGGGTAAGGATTAGGGTTAGGTATAGGGTGAGGGTTAGGGTTAGGTTTAGGATGAGGGTTAGGCTGAGGTATAGGGTTAGGGTTAGGGTTAGTGTGAGGTTGATGGTGAGGGTTAGGTTTAGGGTGAGGGTGAGGGTTAGGGTTAGGGTGAGGGTAAGGGTTAGAGTGAGGGTTAGGGTGAGGGTGAGGGTTAGAAATAGCATTAAGGTTAGGGTTAGGGTTAGGGTGAGTGTTAGGGTTGTGGTTAGGTTTAGGGTGAGGGTAAGGGTGAGGGTTATGTTGAGGGTTAGTTTTAGGGTTAGGAATATGGTTAAGGTGAGGGTGAGGGTGAGGTTTAGGGTTAGGGTGAGGGTTAGGGTTAGGGTGAGGGTTAGAGTGACGGTGAGGCTATGGGTTAGGGTGAGGGCTACGGTTAGGGTTAGGGTGAAAGTGAGGGTGAGGGTTAGGTTTAGGGTGAGGGTTAGGTTTGGGTTGAGGATTACGTTTAGTGTGACAGTGAGGGTAAGGGTTAGGTGAGTGCTAGGGTTAGGCTTAGGGTTAGGCTGAGTTTTAGGTTTGGGTGAGGGTGAGGGTGAGAGGGTTAGGTTGAGGATTAAGCTTAGGTGTAGGCTTAGGCTTAGGGTGAGGGTGAGGGTCAGAGTTAGTTTTATTGTGAGGGTTAGGGTTATGGTTAGGGTTAGGGTGAGGTTGAAGGTGAGGGTTAGGGTGAGGGTCATGGTGAGTGTGAGGGTGATGGTTAGGATTAGGGTGAGTGTTAGGGTTATGGTTGGGGTTAGGGTGAGGGTGAGTGTGAGGGTGAGTGTTAGGTTTAGGGTGAGGGTGAAGGTGAGGCTGAGGGTGAGAGTGAGGGTTAGGGATTGTTTGAGGGTTAGGGTTAGGGTTAGGGTTAAGGTTAGGGTGAGGGTTAGCATTAGGGTTAGGGTTAGTATGAGGGTTAGGCTTAGGGTTTGGTTGAGGGTAATGGTTAGAGTGAGGGTGATTGTTAGGTTTAGGATTAGGTTTAGGGTTAGGGTGAGGGTTATGGATAGAGTTAGGGTTAGCGTGAGGGTTTTGGTTAGGGTTAGGTTTAGAGTTAGGGTGAGGTTGAGGGTTAGGGTTTGAATTAGGGTTAGGGTTAGCGTTAGGCTGAGGTTGAGCTTGAGACTGAGGTTGAGGTTTAGGCTTAGGGTGAGGGTTAGGGTGGGGGTGAAATATTGGTTTAAGGTGAGAGTAAGGGTTAGGGCGAAATTTAGGGTGAGGTTAAGGGTTAATGTTAGCGTTAGATTTATGGTGAGGGTTAGGTTTAGTGTGAGGGGTAGCGTTCAGTTTAGGTATAGGGTAACGATTAGGGTAAGTATTAGGGTTGCGGTGAGGGTTAGGCTGAGGGGTAGGGTTAGGGTTACGGCTAGGGTGAATGTCAGGGGAGGGTTAGGTTCAGGGTTAGTGTTAGGGATAGGTTGAGGTTGAGGTTGAGGGTAAGGTTTTAGGGTGAGGGTTAGGATGAGGTTGAGGTTTACTGTTAGCATTGGGGTTAGGGTTAGGGTAAGGTTTAGGGTTAGGGTTAGGGTTAGGTTGAGGGTGGGGGTGAGGTTGATGGTGAGGGTTACGGTGAGGGTTAGGGTGAGGGTGAGGTTTAGGGTTAGGGTGAGGGTAGGGTGACGGTGAGGGTTAGGGTGGAGGTGAGGGTTAGGCTTAGCGTTAGGTTGAGGTTTAGGTTTATGGTTAAGGTGAGGGCTAGGGTGAGGAGTAGGGTTAGGGTTAGGGTGAGCATTAGGTTTAATGTGAGGGTTAGGGTTAGGGTTAGGGTTAGTGTGAGAATAAGGATTAGGTGAGGGTTAGGATGAGATTGATGGTTAGGGTTAGCGTTAGGGTTAGGTTGAGGGTTAGGGTGAGGGTTAAGTTGAGGGTTAAGGTTAGTATGAGGGTGACTGTTAGGGTTGCGGTAGGATTAGGGTTAGGGTTAGGGTTATGGTTATGGTTAGGGTAAGGGTTAGAATGAAGTTTAGGGTGAGAGTGAGGTTTAGGGACTGCCTTAGGGTTTGGGTGAGTGTTAAGGTGAGGGTTAGGGTTCAGGTTATGGTTAGGTTGAGGGTGAGGTTTAGAGTTAGGGTTAGGGTTAGGATTAGGGTTAGGGTAAGGTTTAGGGTGAGGTTTAGGGTGAGGGTTAGGGGTATGGTTAGGTTGAGGGTTAGGGTGGGCGTTAAGGAGTGTGTTAGGTTTAGGTTTAGATTTAGGGTGAGGTTTAGTGTTAGTGTTAGTGTGAGGGTTAGGGCGAGGGTTAGGGTGAGGGTCAGGGTTAGAGTGAGGGTTAGGGTGACTGTTAGGGTTCTCATTAGGGTTAGGGTTAGGGTTAGGGTGAGGTTTAGGTTTAGGGTTAGGGTGAGGGTTAGGTTTAGGATGAGGGTTAGGGATAGGGTTAGTGTTAGGGTGAAATTCAGCCTTAGGGTTAGGGTTAGAGTTAGGGTGAGGGGGAGTGTGAGGGTTAGGGTTAGGATTATGATTAGGGTTAGGATTAGGCTGAGGGTGAGGGTGTGGGTGATGGTGAGGTTTAGGGTTAGGGTGAGGGTCAGGTTTAGGGTTAGGGTTAGGGTTAGGCTGAAGGTGATTGTGAGGGTGTAGGTGAGGGTTAGGGTGACGGTGAGGTTAGGGTTAGGGTTAGGGTGAGGGGTAGGGTGAAGTTTAGTGTTAGGGTTAGGGTGAGTGTTAGCCTTAATGTGCGAGTTAGGGTTAGGGTTAGGGTTACTGTGAGGATAAGGGTTAGTGTGAGGTTTAGGGTGAGAGTGAGGGTTAGGGTTAGCGTTAGGGTTAGTTTGAGGGATATGGTGAGCTTTCCGGTGAGGGTTAGGTTTAGGTTTAGGGTTAGGTTGAGGGTTAGGGTGGGCATTAAGGAGAGTGTTAGGTTTAGGGTTAGGGTTAGGGTGAGGGTTAGGGTGAGGTTTAGTGTTAGTGTGAGGGTTAAGGTGAGGGTAAGGGTTAGAGTGAGGGTTAGGGCGAGTGTGAGGGTTAGGGTTAGCATTAGGGTTAGGGTTAGGGTTAAGGTGAGGTTTAGTTGTAGGGTTAGGATGAGGATTAGGGATAGGGTTGGTGTTAGGGTGAAAGTCAGCGTGAGGGTTAGGGTTAGAGTTATGGGGAGGGTGAGTGTGAGGGTGAATGTGAGGTTTAGGGTTATTGGGAGAATTAGGTTTAGGGTTAGGGTTAGGTTGAATGTTAAGTTTAGGTTTAGGAAGAGGGTTTGATGGAGGGTTAGGGTTAGGTTTATGGTGAGGGATAGGGTTAGTGTGAGGGTTATTCTTAGGGTAAGGGTTAGGATTAGAGTGAGGGGAAGTTTTAGGTTGAGGGTTAGGGTGACGGTGAGTGTTAGGGTTAGGGTGAGCTTTAGGTTGAGTGTTTGGGTAAGGTTTAGACTTAAGGTGAGGGTTAGGTTGAGGTTTAGTTTTAAGGTTAGGGTTAGGGTTAAGGTGAGGGTAAGGGTTAGAGTGAGATTTAGGGTGAGGTTGAGTGTTAAGGATATCATTAGGGTTAGGGTTAGGGTTAGGTTGAGGGTTACGGTTACCATTAGGGTTAGGTTTAGGGTGAGGGTTATGCTGAGGTGTGGGGGTATGGTTAGGTTTAGGGTTAGGGTGAGGTTTAGGGTTAGGTTGAGGGTGAGGGTGAGGCTTAGGGTTAGGTTTAGAGTGAGGGTTAGTGTTAGGTTGAGGGTTAGAGTGACTGTGAGGTTAAGGGTTAGGGTGAGGTCTAGGTTTAGGGTTAGTTTTAGGGTGAGGTTTAGGTTTAGGTTGATGGTGAGTGTGACGGTTAGGTTTAGGACTAGGCTTAGGTTTAGGGTTAAGCTTAGGGTGAGGGTGAGGGTGAGGGTTAGAGTTAGGTTTAGGGTGAGGTTTAGGGTTATGGTTAGGGTGACGGTGAGGGTGAGGGTGAGGGTTAGGGTGAGGATGATTGTGAGCGTGAGGGTGAGGGTGAGAGTTAGGTTTAGGTTTAGGGTTATGGTTAGTTTTAGAGTTAGGGTTAGGGTTAGTGCTAGGTTGAGGTTGAGGTCTCGGGATAGGTTTAGGATTAGGTTTAGGGTTAGTTAGGCTGAATTTGGGGGTGAGGTTGAGTGTGAGGGTTAGGGTTATGGTTAGTTTTAGGGTGAGGGCTAGGGTGAGGGTGAGGGTTAGGGTGAGGGTCAGAGTGAGGGTGAGGGTTTCGGTTAGGAAAGGCTTAGGGTCAGGTTTAGGGTGAGGATTAGGGTGATGCTGAGGTTTAAGTTGAGGGTTAGGGTGAGCATTAGTTTTAGGGTTATGTTTTGGGTGAGGGTGAGTGTTAGGTTGAGGGTGAGGCTGAGGGTGAGGGTGAAGGTGAGGGTGAGGGTTAGGGTGAGGATTAGGGTTAGGTGTAGGGTGAGGGATAGGGTGAGACTGAGGGTGAGGGTGAGCTTTAGGGTTAGGGTGAGGGTTAGGGTGAGGGATAGGGTGAGGGTTAATGTGAGGGCTAGGCATAATATGAGGGTCAGGATTAGAGTTAGTTTTAGGGTGAGGCTTAGGGTTAGGGTGAGGTTTAGGGTAGGGTTAGGGTGAGGGTGTGGGTTCGGGTTATGGTGAGTTTTAGGGTGTGGGTGGCGGTTAGGGTTAGAGAGAGTGTTAAGGTGATGGTGAGGGTTAGGGTGAGGGTGAGGGTTAGGGTTTTGGTGAGGATTAGGTTTAGGGTTAGGTTTAGGTTTATGGTGACAGTAAGGGTTATGATGAGGTTTAGGATGAGGGTGAGGTTTACGGATATGGTTAGAGTTGGGGTGAGGGTTAGAGTTCAGGTTAGGCTTACGGTTAGCATGAGGGTAAGGGATATTGTGAGGGTGAGGGTGAGGGTGAGGGTTAGGTTTATGATTAGTGTTAGTGTGTGGGTAAGGGTGAGGTTTAGGGTGAAGGTGATGGTGAGGTTGAGGGTGAGGGTGAGGGTTAGGGTTTGGGTGAGGTTTAGGGTTAGGGTTAAGGTTAGGGTGAGGGTTAGGTTTAAGGTTAGGGTTAAGATGAGGTTTAGGCTGAGGGTTAGGCTTAGGGTTAGTGTGAGGGTAAGGGTTAGGGTGAGGGTGAGGGTTAGGTTTAGGATTAGGGTTAGAGTTAGTGTGAAGATTAGGCATAGGGTTAGGTTTAGAGTTAGGGTGAGAGTTTTGATTAGGGTTAGGATTAGAATTAGGGTGAGGGTGAGGGTTAGGGTTTGAGTAAGTGTTAGTTTTAGGGTTAGGCTGAGGTTTAGGTTGAAGCTGAAGGTGAGGGTTAGGGTGAGGATGAGGGATATGGTTAGGGTTAGGGTTAAGGTTAGGATTAGGATTAGGGTTAGGGTTACGTGTAGGATGCGGTTAGGCTGATGGCTAGGGTTAGGGTTCAGGGGAAGGTAAGGGTTAGGGTGAGGGTTAAGGTGAGGGTGAGGATTAGGTTTAGCCTTAGGGTTAGGGTGAGTGTAAGGGTTAGTGTGAGGTTTAGGGTTAGAGTGAGGGGTGGGTAAGTTTTAGGGTGAGGGCTAGGGCTAGGTTTAGGGTTAGGGAGAGGTTTAGGTTTAGGGTTGGGGTGAGTGTGGTGGTTAGGTTTAGGATTAGGCTTAGGTGTAGGGTTAGGCTTAGGGTGAGGGTGAGGGTGAGGGTCAGAGTTAGATTTAGGGTGAGGGTTAGGCTTATGGTTAGGGTTAGTGTGAGGGTGAGGTTGAAGTTTAGGGTGAGTGTAATGGTGAGTGTGAGGGTGAGGGTTAGGTTTAGGGTGAGGGTTAGGGTTATGGTTAGGGTTATGGTGAGAGTGAGGTTGAGGGTTATGGTGAGGGTGATGGTGAGGTTGAAGTTGAGGGTGAGGGGTTAGGGTTAGGGTTAAGTTTAAGGTGAGGTTTAGGGTTAGGTTTAGGATGAGGGTTAGGCTGAGGGTTAGTGTTAGGTTTAGGGTGAGGGTTAGGGTTAGGGTGAGGGTTAGGGTAAGGTGAGGTTAAGGGTTAGGGTGAGGGTGAGGGTTAGGATTAGGATTAGGGTTAGTGTTAGGGTGAGGGTTAGGGGTAGGGTTAGAGTTAGGGTGAGGGTTTTGTTTAGAGTTAGGTTTAGAATTAGGATGAGGTTTAGGGTGCGGTTTAGGGTTTGGATTAGGGTTAGGGTTAGGGTTCGGCTGAGGCTGAGGTTGAGTGTGAGGTTGAGGGTTAGGGTAAGGTTTAGGGTTAGGGTGAGTTTGAGGGCTAGTGTTAGCATTAGGGTTTAGGTTAGGGTTAGGGTGAGGGTGAGGGTGAGGGTGAGGGTGAAGGTTAGGTTTAGAGCTAGGATTAGGATTAGGGTTAGGGTTCGGTTGAGTGTGGGGTTGAGGTTGAGTGTGAGGGTTAGGGTTAGGGTTAGTTTTAGGGTGAGGGCTAGGGTGAAGGTGAGGGTTAGCGTGAGGGTTAGGGTGAGGGTGAGATTTTTGGTTAGGAAAGGCTTAGGGTTAGGTGTAGGGTGAGGATTAGGGTGAGTGTTAGGTTTAAGGTGAGGGTTGTGGTTAGGGTGAGGATTAGTCTTAGGGTTAGGATGAGGGTTAGGGTTAGGGTGATGTTTAGGTTAAGGGTGAGGGTGAGGGTGCGGGTGAGGTTTAGTGTGAGGGTTAGGGTGTAGGGAAGGTTTAGGTTTAGGGTGAGGAATAGGGTGACGGTGAGGGTTAGGGTGAAGTTGAGTGTTAGGGTTATTTTTAGGGTGAGTGATAGGGTGAGGCTTAGTGTGAGGAATAGGGTTAGGTTTAGGGTTATGGAGAGGGTAAGGGTTAGGGTGAGGTTTAGGGTGAGAGTGAGGGTTAGGGTTAGCGTTAGAGTAAGTGTGAGATTTAAGGTGAGTGTTAGGTTTACGGTGAGGGTGAGGGTTGGGATTAGGGTGAGGGTTGAGTTTAGGGTGAGGGTCAGGGTTAGTGTGTGTTAGAGTTAGGGTGATGGTGAAGGTTAGAGTTAAGATTAGGGTTATGGTTAGGGTTAGGCTGAGAGTTGGAGTAAGGGTTAGAGTTATGGTGAGGGTAAGGTTTAGGGTGAGGGTTAGGGTGAGGGAGAGGGTGAGGACTAGGGTTAGGTTGAGGGTTAGGCTGAGCATTACGGTGAGGATTAGGTTTAGGTTTAGGGTTAGGGTGAGGGTTAGAGTCAGGTTTAGTGTTAGGGTTAGGGTTACTGTGTGGTTTAGGGTGAGGGTAAGGGTTAGAGTGATGGTTAGATTGAGGGTGAGGGTGAGGGTGAGGGTGATGGTGAGGGTTAGGTTCAAGGTGAGGTTTAGGGTTAGGGTTAGGCTGAGGGTTAGGGTTAGGTTTATGGTGAGGGGTAGGGTGAGGGTATGTTTAGGGTTAGCGTGAATGTTAGGGTTAATGTGAGTGTTTGTGATAGGGTTCGGGTTAGTGTGAGGATAAGGGTTAAGGTGAGGTTTAGGTTCAGAGCGAGGGTTAGGGTTTGCGTTAGGTTTAGGGTGAGGGTTAGGGTGAGGGTTTAGGTGAGTTTTAGTTTTAGTATGATGGTGAGGGTTAGAATTAGGTTTAGGGTGAGGGTTAGGGTGAGGGTGAGGGTTCGAGTGAAGATGAGTTTTAGGTTGGGCGTGATGGTTATGGTTAGGGTGAGGGTTAAGGTGACGGTGAGCGTTAAGGTGAGGGTGAGGGTTAGGATTACTCTAAGGATTAGGGTTAGGGTTAGGGTTATGGTGCGGTTATGGGTTAGAATGAGGTTTAGGGTGAGGGTGAGGTTTAGGGATAGCGTTAGAGTTAGGGTGAGGGTTAGTGTGAGTATTCGGATTCGGGTTATGCTTAGGGTGTCTGCGAGAGTTACAGTTAGGTTTAGGGTTAGGGTTAGTCTGAGGGTAAAGTTTAGGGTGAGAGTTAGGATTAGCGTGAGGGTTAGGGTTAGGTTGAGGGTTAGGGTGAGGATTAGGTTTAGGGTTAGGTTGAAGTTGAGGGTTAGGGTTAGGTTGAGGGTTAGGGTGAGTGTTAGAGTGAGGGTTAGTTTTAGGTTTAGGGTTAGAGTGAGGGTTAGGGTGAAGGTAAGGGTTAAGAGTGAGGGTTAGTGTGAGGGAGAGGTTAGGGATATCATTGGATTAGGATTGGATTAGGATAGTTAGGATTAGGCTTGGGGTAGGTTTAGGCTTAGGGTGAGTCTGAGGGTGAGGGTTAGTGTGACGGTTGGGGTGAGGGTGAGGGTTTCCTTTAGGAAAGGCTTAGGGTTAGGGTTAGGGTGAGGATTATGGTGAAGGTGAGGTTTAAGGTGAGGTTTAGGGTTAGGGTGAGGATTAGGGTAAGGTTTAGTGTGAGGGTTATGGTGAGGGTTAAGGTGAGGGTTAGGGTTAGTATGAGGATGAGGGTTAGAGTTAGGTTTAGGGTGAGTTTTAGAGTAAGGTTATGGTGAGGGTGAGCTTGAGGGTGAGGGTGAGTTTTAGGGTGTGGGTGATTGTTAGGGTTAGGTTGAGGCTTAAGGTGACAGTGAGGGTTAGGGTGAGGGTGAGTGTTAGGGTTGTGGTGAGGATTAGGGTTAGGGTTAGGGTTAGGGTTATGATGAGGGCAAGGGTTAGAATGAGGTTGAGGGTGAGGGTGAGATTTAGGGACAGCGTTAGAGTTAGGGTGAGGGTTAGGGTGAGGGTTAGGTTTCAGGTTTCGTTTAGGGTGAGGTTGACGGTTAGAGTTAGGGTTAGGATTAGCGTTAGGGTTAGGGTAAGATTTTGGTTGAGGTTTAGGGTGAGTGTGACTGTTAGGGTTAGGTTTAGTGTTAGTGTTAGGGTTCGGGTTTGGGTGAGGGTAAGGGTTAGAGTGAGGGTTAGGGTGAGGGTGAGGGTTAGGGATAGCATTAGGGTTAGGGTTTGGGTGAGGGTGAGGGTTAGGGTTAGGCTTAGGGTAAGGGTCAGGGTTAGGTTGAGGGTTAGGGATAGGGTTGGGGTTAGTGTGAATGTCAGCTTTAGGGTTAGGCATAGAGTTAGTGTGAGGGTGAGTGTGAGCTTTAGGTTTAGGATTAGAATTAGGGTTAGGTTTAGGCTGAGGGTGAGGGTGAGGGTGAGGGTGAGGTTTTGGGTTAGGTGTGGGTTAGGTTTAGGGTTAGGATTAGGTTGAGTGTTAGGGTTAGGGTTAAGGTGAGGGTTAGGGTTAGTATGTGCGTGAGGTTTAGAGTCAGAATTGCGGTGAGGGTTAAGGTTAGGATGAGGTTTAGGGTAAGGTTATGGTGGGTGTGAGGGTTCGGGTGAGGGTGAGTTTTAGGGTGTGGGTGATGGTTAGGGTATGGGTGAGGGTTAAGGTGACGGTGAGGGTTAGGGTTAGTGTGAGGGTTAGGGTTGCGGTGAGGATTAAGGTTAGGGTTAGGGTTAGTTTTACGGTGAGAATAAGGGTTACGAATAGC
The DNA here is from genome assembly GCF_024711535.1 of Dipodomys merriami. Lineage (NCBI taxonomy): Eukaryota > Metazoa > Chordata > Mammalia > Rodentia > Heteromyidae > Dipodomys > Dipodomys merriami. Next base: position 2,034,530 of record NW_027206490.1, on the reverse strand, counting down.
TTTAGGGTGAGGGTGAGGTTCAGGGATAGCATTAGAGTTAGGGTGAGGTTTAGGGTGAGGGTTAGCGTGAGGGTTAGGTTTCAGGTTAGGCTTAGGTTGAGGGTGAGGGTTGGAGTTAGGATTAGGGTAAAGGTTAAGGTAAGGGTAAGGTTTAGGGTGAGGGTTAGGGTTAGGTTGAGGGTTAGGGTGAGAGTTAGGGTGAGGGTTAGTTTTAGGTTTAGGTTTAGGGTGAGGGTTAGGGTGAGGGTAAGGTTTAGAGTGAGGGTTAGTGTGAGGGAGAGGGTTAGGGATAGCATTGGGGTTAGGTTTACGGTTAGGATGAGGGTTAGAATTAGGGTGAGGGTTAATGTTAGGTTGAGTGTTAGGAACAGGTTAAGGGTTAGGGTGAGGGTCAGAGTTAGTGTTAGGGTTAGAGTTAGGGTGAGGGTGAGTGTGAGGTTTAGGGATAGCATTAGAGTTGGGGTGAGGTTTAGGATGATTGTTAGCGTGAGGGTTAGGTTTCAGGTTAGGCTTAGGGTGAGGGTGAGGGATGGAATTAGGATTAGGGTAAAGGTTAAGGTAAGGGTAAGGTTTAGGGTGAGGGTTAGGGTGAGTGTGAGGGTTAGTGTTAGGTTGAGGGTTAGGGTGAGAGTTAGGGTGAGGGTTAGTTTTAGGTTTACGTTTAGGGTGAGGGTTAGGGTGAGGGTAAGGTTTAGAGTGAGGGTTAGTGTGAGGGAGAGGGTTAGGGATAGCATTGGGGTTAGGTTTACGGTTAGGATGAGGGTTAGGTTTAGGGTGAGGGTTAATGTTAGGTTGAGCGTTAGGAACAGGTTAGGGGTTAGGGTGAGGGTCAGAGTTAGTGTTAGGGTTAGAGTTAGGGTGAGGGTGAGTGTGAGGGTTAGGGTTAGGATTAGGGTTAGGGTTAGGGTTAGGCTGAGGGTGAGGGTGAGGTTGAGGGTGAGGTTTAGGGTTAGGGTGAGGGTTAGGTTTAGGGTTAGGGTTAGGGTTCGGCTGAGGGTGATGGTGAGGGTGTAGGTGTGGGTTAGGATGAAGGGGAGGGTTAGGATTAGGGTTAGAGTGAGATTTAGGGTTAGGTTTAGAGTGAGGGGTAGGGTGAGGGGTAGGCTTAAGGTTAGGGTGAGGGTTAGTGTTCATGTGAGGGTTAGGGATAGTGTTAGGGTTAGAGTTAGGATAAGGTTTAGGGTGAGGGTTAGGGTGAGAGTGAGCGTTAGTGTTAGTGTTAGTGTTAGTGTTAGCGGGAGGGTTACTGTGAGGGTTTAGGTGAGCGTTAGGGTTAGTATGAGGGTGAGGGTTAGAGTTAGGTTTAGGGTGAGGGTTAGGGTTAGGGTGAGGTTTAGGGTAAGGTTAGGGTGCCTGTGAGGCTTTAGGTGAAGGTGAGTTCTAGGGTGTAGGTGACGGTTAGGGTTAGGGTGAGGGTTAAGGTGATGGTGAGGGTTAGGGTGAGGGTAAGGGTTAGGGTTGCGGTGAGGAATAGGATTAGGGTTAGGGTTATGGTTATGGTGATGTTATGGGTTAGGATGAGGTTTAGGGGGAGGGTGAGGTTTAGAGATAGCGTTAGATTTACGGTAAGGGTGGGGGTTAGGTTTAAGGTTAGGTTGATGGTTTGGTTTAGGGTGAGTGTTAGAGTGACGGTGAGGGTAAGGGTTAGCGTGAGGCCTAGGGTTAGGGTTAGGGTGAGGTTTAGTTTTACTCTGAGGGTGAGGTTGAGGTTTAGGTTTAGGTTTAGGCTTAGGTTTAGGGTTAGACGTAGGGTTAACGTGAGGCTGAGTGTCAGAGTTAGTTTTAGGGTGAGGGTTAGGGTTATGTTTAGGTTTAGGGTGAGGTTGAGGGTGAGGGTTATGGTGAGGTTGATGGTGAGCATGAAGGTGAGGGTGAGAGTTATGGATAGGGTTGGGATTTATGGTTAGTGTTAGGTTTAGAGTTAGGGTGAGGGCTAGGGTTAGGCTGAGGGCTAGGGTTAAGTTTAGGATTACGGTGAGGTTTATAGTTATGGTGAGTGTAAGTGTGAGTGTTAGGCTTAGCGTTCTTGTTAGGGTGATGGTTAGGTTTAGTGTGAGGGTTAGGGTTAGGGTTAGGGTTAGGGTGAGGCTAACGGTTAGGGTAAGGGTTAGGGTTAGGGTTAGGGATAGAGTGAGAATTAGGGTAAGGGTTAGGTTTAGGGTGAGGGTTAGGCTGAGGGTTAGGGTTAGGGTTAGGGTTAGATTTATGGTTAGGGTGAGGTTGAGAGTGAGGTTAAGGGTTAGGGTGAGGGTTAGGTTGAGGTTGAGGTTTAGGGTTAGTATTAGAGTTAGGGTGAGGGTTAGGGTTAGGATTAGGGTTTGGGTGTGGGTGAGGGCTAGTTTTAGCATTAGAGTTAGGGTTAGGGTTATGGTTAAGTGAGGGTGAGGGTTATGGATAGGGTTAGGATTAGGTTTAGGGTTAGGGTTAGGCTGAAGTTGGGGGTGAGGGTGAGGGTGAGGGTTAGGGTTAGGGTTAGTTTTAGGATGAGGGCTAGGGTGAGGGTTAAGGTTAAGGTGAGGTTTCGGGTGAGGGTGAGGGTTTAGGTTAGGAAAGGCTTAGGGATAGGGTTAGGGTGTGGATGAGGGTGAGAGTGAGGTGTAAGTTGAGGGTTAGGGTTATTTGAGGATTAAGGTTAGGGTTAGAGTGAGGGTTAGGGTGAGGGTGAGTGTGAGGGTGTACTTGAGATTCAAGGTTGGGGTGAGGGTTAGGGTGACGGTGAGAGTTATGTTGAAGGAGAGGTTTAGGGTTAGGGTTAGAGTGAGGGTTGGGTTAGGGTTAGGTTGAGGGGTAACGTGAGGGGTAGGTTTAGCGTTAGGGTGAGGTTTAGGGTTTATTTGAGGGTTAGGGTTACGGTTATGGTTATTGTGAGGATCTGGTTAGGGTGAGACTGAGGGTTAGGGTTAGCCTTAGATTTAGGGTGAGGGTTAAGATGAGGGTTAAGGTGAGGGTTAGGGTTAGTATGAGGTTGATGGATAGAGTTAGGTTTAGGGTGAGGTTTAGCGTTAGGGTGAGGTTTAGGGTAGGGCTAGGGTGAGGGTGAGGGTTCGGGTGAGGGTGAGTTTTAGGGTATGGGTGGCGGTTTTGTTTAGAGTGATGGTTAATGTGATGGTAAGGGTTAGGGTGAGGGTGAGGGTTAGTGTTATGGTTAGGGTTAGGTTTATGATGTGGTTAAGGGTTAGGATGAGGATAAGGGTTAGGATGGGTGAGGGTGAGTTTTAGGGATAGCGTTAGAGTTAGGGTGAGGGTAAGGGTGAGGGTTAGGGTTCACGTTAGGCTTAGGGTGAGGGTGAGGGTTAGAGTTAGGTTTACTGTTATTGTTAGGGTGAGGGTAAGGTTTAGGGTGAGGGTTAGGCTGAGGGTGACGGTTAGGTTTAGGTCTAGGGTTAGAGTGATCGTTACGGTGAGGGCTAGTTTTAGGTTACGTTTAGGTCCAGGATTAGGGTGAGGTTTAGTGTTAGGGTTAGGGTGAGGGTTAGGATGAACTTAAGGGTTAGAATGAGGGTTAGGGTGAGGGTGAGGGTTAGGGATAGCATTAGGTTTAGGTTTAGGGTTAATGTGAGTGTTAGGGTTAGGTTTAGGGTTAGGTTGAGGGTAAGGCTGAGGGTTAGGTTTAGGGTTAGGGTTAGGTTGAGGGTTAGGGATAAGGTGACGGTGAGGGTAAGGGTTAGGGTGAGGGCTAGGGTTATGGTTAGGGTTAGGGTGAGGTTTAGGTTAAGAGTGAGGGTGAGGGTGAGGTTTAGGTTTAGGATTAGGCTTAGGTATGGGGTTAGGCTTGGGGTGATGGTGAGGGTGAGGGTCAGAGTTAGGTTTAGGGTGAGATTTAGGGTTATGGTTAGGGTGAGGGTGATGGTGAGGTTGAGGGTGTGGGTGAGGGTTAGGGTTTGGGTGAGGTTTAGGGTTAGGGTTAAGGTTAGGGTGAGGTTTATGTTTATGGTTAGGCTTAGGGATAGGGTGAGGGTAAGTTTAGGTTGAGGGTGAGGATTAGGTTTAGGATTAGGGTTAGGGTTAAGGTTACGGTGAGGGTGAGGTTTATGGTTAGTGTTAGGGTGAGGGTTAGGGTTAGGGTGTTGTTTAGGTTGAGGGTGACGTTTAGGGTGAGTTTTCATGTTCGGTTTAGGGTGTGGGTGAGGGTTAGGTTTAGAGTGAGGGTTAGGGTGACAGTGAGGGTTAGGGTGAGTTTGAGCTTTAGGGATAGTATTAGGGTTAGTGTGAGGATTTAGGGTTAGGTTTAGGGTTAGTGTTAGGGTGAGGGTTAGGGTTAGTGTGAGGGTTAGGGTTAGGGTTAGGGTAAGATTGAGGGTGAGGGTGAGGCTGAGGGTTAGGGTTAGGTTTAGGTTTAGGGTGAGAGAGAGGGTTAGGTTTAGGTTTACACTTAGGGTTAGGGTAAGGCTAAGGATTAGTGTGAGGGTGAGGGTGAGGGTTATGGTTAGGGTGAGGATTAGTGTTAGGGTTAGGATTAGGGTGAGGATGAGTACGAGTGTTAGGTTTAGGGTGAGGGTTAAGGTGAGGCTTATGGATAGGGTTAGGGTGAGGGTTACGGTTAGAGTTAGGGTGAGGGTTAGGATTAGGATGATGTTTAGGGTGAGGTTGAGGGTTAGGGTGAGGGTGAGGGTTAGTGTTAGATTTAGGGTTAGGGTTAGGGTGACGGTGATTGTGAGGGTTAGCTTTAGGATTAGGGTTAGGGTTTAGAGTTAGGGTGAGTGTTAGGGTGAGGGTGAGAGTGAGTGTTAGGTGATGGGTGAGGGTTAGGTTTAGGGTGAGGATTAGTTTAGTGTTAGGGTTTGGATTATGGTGAGGGTAAGAGTTAGGCTGAGGTTTAGGTTGAGGGTTATGGTTAGGGATAGCTTTAGAGTTAGGGTGAGGGTTAGGGTGAGGGTTAGGTTTCAGGTTAGGCTTACGGTAAGGTTGAGGGTTAGAGTCAGGGTTAGGGCGAGGGTTAGGTGTAGGGTTCGGGTTAGGGAGAGGGTGAAGGTGTGGGTTAGGGTAAGGGTTAGGGTTTGAGTTAGGTTGAGGCTGAGGGTAAGCGGTAGGGTTAGGATTAGGATTAGGTTTAGTGTTAAGCTTAGGCTGAGGCTGAGACTGAGGATGAGGGTGAGGTTAGGGTTAGGGTGAGGGTTAGGGTTAGTGTTAGGTTTAGGGTGAGGGTAAGGGTGACGTTTAGGGTTAGGGTGAGGGTTAGGCTGCGGGTTAGGCTGAGGGTAAGGGTTCGGGTGAGTTTTAGGTTGAGGGTGAGGCTTAGGGTTAGGATGAGGGGAAGGGTTAGGGCGAGGGTTAGGGTGAGGGTTAGGGTTAGGGTTAGCATTAGTGTTAGGGTGAGGGTGAGAGTTAGGGTGAGGGATAGGGTTAGGGTTAGGGATAAGTTGAGGGTTAGGGTTAGTGTGAGTGTTAGGGTTAGTGTGAGGTGTGAGGATAAGAGTTTGTGTGAGGGTTAGGTTTAGGGTTAGAGTGAGGGTTAGGGTTAGGGTGATGTTTAGGGTGTGGGTGAGTGTAAGGTTGAGGGTGATGGTGAGGGTGAGGTTTAGGGTGAGGATGAGAGTGAGGGCGAGGGTTACGGTTATTGTTAGGGTTAGGGGTAGGGTTAGAGTGACGGTTAGGGTTAGGGTGATGTTTAGGGTGAGGGTTAGGGTGAGGGTTAGGATGAGGGTGAGGTTTAGGGCGAGGGTGGGAGTTAGCTTGAGGGTTACGTTTAGGGTTAGGGTTAGGGTGAGGTTTAGGGTTAGAGTTAGGGTGAGTGTTAGGGTGAGGGTGATGTTTATGGTGAGGGTGAGGTTTAGGGTGAGGTTTAGTTTTCGGGTGATGGTGAGGTTTAGGGTTAGGTTTAGGGTGAGGTTTAGGGTGAGTGTTCGGGTGAGGGGTATTCTGAGGGGTAGGGTTAGGGATCGGGTGAGCTTTAGGTTTAGTGTGAAGGTTAGGGTAAGGGACAGGTGTAGGTTTTGTGTGATGATAAGTGTTAGCGTGAGGGTTAGTGTGATCGTGAGGGTTAGGGTTAGGGTTAGCGTTAGGGTTAGGGTGACGGTTAGGGTGAGGGTTAGGGTTACGGTTAGGGTGAGGGTGAGGGTTAGGGTTAGGGTTAAGTTTAGGGATAGGGTGATGGTGAGGGTTAGATTTAGGATTAGGGTTAGGGTTAGGGTTAGCATTAGTGTGAGGGTAAGGTTTAGGGTAAGGTTTAGGGTGAGGGAAAGTGTTAGGGTGAGGCTTAGGGTGAGGTTGAGGGTTAGGGTTAGGGTGAGAGTGAGTGTTAGGGTTAGGGTGAGGGTGAGGGTTAGGTTTAGGGTCAGGGCTAGGGTGAGGGTGAGAGTTAGGTTGAGGGTGATGGTGAGGTTGAGGGTGAGGGTTTCAACAAGGTAAGGGTTATGGTTAGGGTTAGGATGAGGATTAGGTTCAGGGTTAGGCTTAGGTTGAGGGTTAGGGTTCGAGTGAGGGTTAGGATTAGGGTAAGGTTTAGGGTTAAGGTGATGTTTAGGGTGTGGATAAGGGTTAGGGTGAAGGTGATGTTTCGTGTGAGGGTGAGGTTTCGGGAGAGGGTGAGGGTTCGGGTGTGGGTTCGGGTTTGGGTTCGGGTGAGTGTTAGGGTGACGGTGAGGTTTAGGTTGAGGGTGAGGGTTAAGGTTAGGGTTAGGGTTATAGTGAGGGTTAGGGTTAGTGTTAGGTTTAGGATGAGTATTAGTTTGAGGGGTAGGTTTAGGTTTAGGTTTAGGGTTAGGGTTAGTGTGAGGATAAGTGTTAGGGTGAGGTTTAGGGTGATGGTGAGGGTTAGGGTTAGCGTTAGGGTTAGGGTGAGTGTTAGGGTAAGGGTGAGGTTTAGGGTGAGTGTGAGAGTGAGGGTGAGGGTTACAGTTAGGGTTAGGGTTAGAGTGAGGTTTCGGGTTAGAATTAGGGTGAATGTTAGGGTTAGGCTGATGTTTATGGTGAGGTTGAGGTTTAGGGCGAGGTTTAGGTTTCGGGTGAGGGTGAGGTTTAGGGTTAGGTTTAGGTTGAGTGTTAGGGTGAGGGGTAGGCTGAGGGGTAGGCTGAGGGGTAGGGTTAGGGTTCAGGTGAGCATTAGGTTTAGTGTGAGGTTTAGGTTTAGGGCTAGGGGTAGGGTTAGTGTGATAATAAGTGTTAGGGTGAGGGTGAGTGTGATGGTGAGGGATAGGATTAGCGTTAGGGTTAGGGTGAGGTTTAGGGTGAGGTTTAGGTTTAGGCTTAGTGTGAGGGTTAGAGGTAGGGTTAGGGTTAGGGTGATGGTGAGGGTTAGATTTAGGATTAGGTTAGTGTTAGGCTTAGGGTGAGGGTGAAGGTGAGTGTGAAGTTTAGGAATATGTTGAGGGTTAGGGTTAGGGTTAGCATTATTGTGAGGGTAAGGATTAGGGTAAGGTTTAGGGTGAGGGAAAGGATTAGGGTGAGGCTTAGGTTGAGGTTGAGGGTTAGGGTGAGGGTGAGAGTGAGAGTTAGGATTAGGGTTAGGGTGAAGTTTAGGTTTAGGATCAAGGCTAGGGTGATGATGAGAGTTAGGCTGAGGGTGATGGCGATGTTGAGGCTGAGGGTTTCAGTAAGGTAAGGGTAAGGATTAGGGTTAGGATGTGGATTAGGTTGAGGGTGAGGCTTAGTTTGAGGGTTAGGGTTCCGGTGAGGGTTAGTATTAATGTAAGGGTTAGGGTTAGGGTGATGTTTAGGGTGAGGGTCAGGTTTAGGGTGAAGGTGAGGTTTCTGGTGAGGGTTCGTGAGAGGGTGAGTTTTAGGTATTAGGTTTAGGGTTACAGTGAGGGTTGGGGTTAGTGTTAGGTGTAGGGTGAGCCTTAGTTTGAGGTGTAGGGTTAGGGTTAGGGTTAGTTTGAGGATAAGTGTTAGGGTGAGCTTTATGGTGAGGGTGAAGTTTAGGGTTAGCGTTAGTGTTAGGGTGAGGGTTAGGGTTAGGTTGAGTGTTACTGTTAGGGTTACGGTGAGGGTTAGGTTTAGGGTGATGTTTAGGGTGAAGATAAGGGTTAGGTTGAGTGTTAGGGTGAGCGTTAGGCTGAGGGGTATGGTTAGGGTTAGGGTGAGCATTAGGTTTAGTGTGAGGGTTAGGGTTAGGGATAGGGGTAGGGTTAGTGTGATGATAAGTGTTAGGGTGAGGGTTAGTGTGATGGTGAGGGCTAGGGTTAGCGTTAGGGTTAGGGTGAGTGTTAGGGTGAGGGTTAGGGTTAGGGTTAGGGTGAGGGTGAGGGTTAGGTTTAGGGTTAGTTTTAGGGTGATGTTGAGGGTTAGATTTAGGATTAGGGTTATGGTTAGGGTTAGGGTGAGGGTGAGGGTGAGTGTGAGGATTAGGATTAGGGTGAGGGTTAGGGTTAGGGTTAGCATTAGTGTGAGGGTAAGGGTTAGTTTAAGTTTTAGAGTGAGGGTAAGGGTTAGGGTTAGACTTAGGGTGAGTGTGAGGGTTAGGGTGAGGGTGAGAGTGAGGGTTAGGGTTAGGGTTAGTGTGAGGGTTAGGGTTAGGGTCTGGGCTAGGTTGAGGGTGAGAGTTAGGCTGAGAGTGATGGTGAGGTTGAGGGTAAGGGTTTCATTTAGGTAAGGGTTAGGGTTAGGATTAGGATGAGGATTAGGTTGAGGGTGAGGCTTAATTTGAGTGTTAGTGTTCGGGTTCGGGTTAGGGTTAGGGAAAGGGTTTGCGTTAGGGTGATGTTTAGGGTGAGGGTCAGGGTTAGAGTGAAGTTTAGGTATCGGGTGAGGCTGAGTGTTCGGGAGAGAGTGTGTGTGAGGGTTCGGGTTCGGGTGAGTGTTAGGTTGACGGTGAGTGTAAGGGTGAGTGTTAGTGTTAAGGTTAGGGTAAGGGTTACAGTGAGGGTTAGGGCTAGTGTTGGGTTTAGGGTGAGTCTTAGTTTGAGGGTTAGGGTTAGGGTTAGGGTTAGTTTGAGGATAAGTGTTAGGGTGCGGTTTAGGGTTAGCGTTAGTGTTAGGGTGAGTGTTAGGGTTAGGTTGAGGGTTACGGTTAGGGTTACGGTGAGGGTTAGGTTTAGGGTGATGTTTAGGATGAGGATGAGGGTTAGGGTTAAGGTTAGGGTTAGGGTTAGGGTTAGTGTGAGGATAAGTGTTAGGGTGAGGTTTATAGTGAGGTTGAGGTTTAGGATTAGAGTTAGGGTTATGATGAGGGATAGGTTGAGGGTTAGGGTTAGGGTGAGGGTTACGGATAGGGTTAGGTTGAGGGTTACGGTTAGGGTTAGGGTGAGGGTTAGGATTAGGGTGATGTTTAGGGTGAGCATGAAGGTTTTTGTGAGTGTTAGTGTGAGGGTTAGTCTGAGGGGTAGGGTTAGGGATAGGGTGAGCATTAGGTTTATTGTGAAGGTTAGGGTTAGGGAGAGGGGTAGGGTTAATGTGATGATAAGTGTTAGGGTGAGGGTTAGTGTGATGGTGAGGGTTAGGGTTAGCCTTAGGCTTAGGGTGAGGGTTAGGGTGAGAGATAGGTTTAGGGTTAGGGTGAGGGTGAGGGTGAAGGTTAGGGTTAGGGTTAGGGTTAGGGTGATGGTGAGGGTTAGATTTAGGATTAGGGTTAGGGTAAGGGTGAGGGTGAGGTTGAGGGTTATGTTGAGGGTTAGGATTATGGTGAGGATTAGGGTTAGGGTTAGCATTAGTGTGAAGGTAAGGGTTAAGGTAAGGGTTAGGGTGAGGGTAAGGGTTACTGTGAGGCTTTTAGGGTGAGGGTGAGGGTTAGGGTGAGGTTGAGGGTGAGTGTTAGGGTTAGTGTTAGGGTGAGGGTTAGGTTTGGGTCAGGGATAGGGTGAGTGTGAGAGTAAGGCTGAGTGTGATGGTGAGGTTGAGAGTGACGGTTTCAATTAGATAAGGGTTAGGGTTAGGGTTATGATGAGGATTAGGTTGAGGGTGAGGCTTAGTTTTAGTGTTAGGGTTCGGGTGAGGGTTAGCGTTAGGGTAAGGGTTCGGGTTAGGGTGATGTTTAGCCTAATGGTCAAGGTAAGGGTGAAGGTGAGTTTTCGGGTGAGGTTGAGGGTTCGGGAGAATGTGAGGGTTAGGGTGTGTGTGAGGGTTCGGGTTCGGGTGAGTGTTAGGGTGATGGTGAGGGTTAGGTTGAGGGTGAGGTTTAAGGTTAGGTTTAGGGTTACAGTGAGGGTTAGGGTTGGTGTTAGGTTTAGGGTGAGGCTTAGTTTGAGGGGTAGGGTTATCGTTAGGGTTAGGGTTAGGGTTAGTGTGAGGATAAGTGTTAGGGTGAGGTTTAGGGTTAGGGTGAGGGTTAGGGTTAGGGTGAGGATTACGGTTAGTTTTAGGGTGAGGTTTAGGGTGAGGGTTAGGTTTAGGGTGAGGGTTAGGGTGAGGGTTAGGGTGAGGTTTAGGATTAGGGTGATGTTTAGGGTGAGGGTGAGGGTTAGGGTGAGGGTTAGGGTTAAGTTTAGGATTTGGGTTAGGTTGAGGGTGAGCGTGAGGGTTAGGTTTAGGATTAGGCTTAGGGTTAGAGTTAGGGTTAGTGTTAGGGTGAGGGTGAGGATGAGGGTGAGTGTTAGGGGATGGGTGAGGTTTAGGTATAGCGATAGAGTTATGTTGAGGGTTAGGGTGATGGTTAGGTTTCAGATTAGGCTTACGGTGAGGGTGAGGGTTAGAGTCAGGGTTAGGGTGGGAGTTACGTTTAGGGTTAGGGTGAGGGTTAAAGTTAGGGTTAGGGTGAGGGTTAGCATGTGGGTGAGGGTTAGGCTTAGGATGATGGTTAGGGAGAAGACGAGAGTAAGTGTGAGTGTGAAGTTTAGGGTTAGGGTTAGCGTTAGTGTGAGGGTCAGAGTTAAGATGAGGGTAAGGTGAGAGTGAGGGTTAGGATTAGTGTTAAGTTTTGGATTAGGGTGAGGGTGAGGGTTAGGGTTAGGGTCAGGTTTAGAGTTAGGGTGAGGGTTAGGGTTAGGGTTAGGGTTAGGGTGCAGTTGAGGGGGAGGATGAGGTTTAGTGTTTGGGTTAGGGTTACAGTTAGGGTGAGGGTGACGGTGAGGGTTGGGGTTAGGATTAGGGTGAGGTTTATGTTTAGACTGAGTGTGAGGGTGAGGGTGAGGGTGAGGTTGATTGTTAGGGTTAGGGTTAGTGTTAGGGTGAGAGCTAGGGTGGGGGTGAGAGTGAGGGTTTCTGTTAGGTAAATGTTAGGGATAGGGTGAGTATTAGCGTGAGGGTTAGGATTAGGGTGAGGGTGAGGGTTAGGTTTAGGGTTAGGGATGGGGTGAGGGTTAGGTTCAGGTTGAGTGTTAGGGTTAGGGTGAGTGTTAGGGTTAGGGTGAGGGTTATGGTGAGGTTTAGGTTTAGCGTGAGGGTTAGGGTGAAGCGTAGTGTTACGGTTAGGGTGAGGGTTATGGTTAGAGTGAGGGTTAGGGTTAGGTTTAGGGTGAGCGGTATGATTATGTTTAGGGTGATGGTTAGGGTTAGTGTGTGGGTTAGGGTTAGGGTTAGGGTTAGGGTGAGGGTGAGGGTTAAGGTGAGGGTGATGGTTATGGTTAGCATTTCGTTTATGGTGAGGGCTAGGGATAAGGTTAGGGTTAGAGTAAGGGTTTGGGTAAGGGTTAGCTTTAGGGTTAGGGTGAGGCTTAGGGTTGTGGTGAGGGTTAGTGTTAGGGTTAGTGTTAGGGTGAGGTTGAGGGTGAGGCTGAGTGTTAGGGTGAGTGTCAGGGTGAGGGTGAGGGTTATGGGTAGGGTTAGAGTTAGGGTTCGGATGAGGGTGAAGGTGAGCGTTTGGGTTAGGTTTAGGGTTATGGTTAAGGTTAGGCTGAGGGTTAGGATGAGGGTGAGGGATAGGGTTAGTGTTAGAGTAAGAGAAAGTGTTAGGGTGAGGGTTAGGGTGAGAGTGAGTGTTAGGTTTAGCCTGAGTGTTAGGGTTAGGGCAAGAGTGTGTGTTAGGCTGAAGGTTAGGGTTAGGGTTAGTGTGAGGGTTAGGTTTAGTCTGAGGTTTAGGGTTAGGGTTAATGTTAGGGTTAGGATGAGGGTAAGGGTTAGGGTTAGGGCTAGGGTTAGGGTGAGGTTTAGCGTTAGTGTGATATTTAGGGTTAGTGTTAGGTTAGGTTTCGGGAAAGGGTGAGGGGTAGGGTTTGGGTTAGGGTGAGGGTTAAGGTTAGTTTGAGGGTAAGGGTTAGGGTTGGGGTTAGGGTGAGGTGTGGGTTAGGGTGAGGTTTAGGGTTAGGGGTGAGGGTAAGGGTTAAGTTGAGGATAAGGTTTAGGTTGAGAGTTAGGTTGAGGGTTAGAGTTAGAGCTAGGTGAGAGCTAGGGTGAGGGTGAGGGTTACAGTTTGGGTTATGGTTATGGTTAGGGTTAGGGTGAGTATGAGGATTAGGGTTAGGGTTATGGTTAGGGTTAGGGTGAGGGTAAAGGTTTGGTTTATGGTGAGGGTTAGCGTTAGGGTGTGTGTAAGGGTTAGGGTGATTTTTATTGTGAGGGTGTGTTTTAGGGTTAGCCTTTGGTTAGGGTGAGGGTTAGGGTTAGGTTTAGGGTTAGGGTGAGGGTGAAGATTGTTGTTAGGCTTAGGGTGAGTGTGAGGGTTAGGGTTATGGTACAGGGAGGGTTAGAGTTTGGGTGAGGGTTAGGTTTGGGTAAGGGTTAGGGTTACGGTTAGGGTGAGGGTGAGGGTTAGGGTTAGGTTTACGGTTAAGATGAGTTTTAGGGTGAGGGGTAGGGTTATGTTTAGAGTGAGGGTTAGACTTAGTGTGAGTGTTAGTGTTAGGGTTAGCGATAGGGTGAGAATTAGGTTTAGGGTTAGGGTGAGGGTTAGTCTGAGGGCTAGGTTTAGGTTTAGGGTGATTTTTAGGTTTAGTCTGAGGGTTAGGGGTAGGGTTAAGGTTATGGTTAAGGTGAGAGTAAGTGTTAGGGTGATGGTTAGGGTGAGGTTGAGGGTTAGGATTAGCATTTCGGTTAGGGTGAGTGTTAGGTTTAGGTTAGGGTTAGGGTAAGGTTGAGGGTAAGGGTTAGGGTTAGGGTTAGTGTGAGGCTTAGGGTTAGGGTGAGGGTTAGGGTGTGGGTTAGGTTTAGGGTGAGGGTTAGTGTGAGGGTTAGCGTTAGTGTTAGGGTTAGGATGAGTGTTAGGGTGAGGGGTAGGGTTACGGTTAGGTTGAATGTTAGGGTTAGTTGGAGGGTTAGGGTGAAGTTTAGGATTAGGATTAGGGTTAGGGTTAGGATTAGTGTGAGTGTTAGTGTAAGCCTTAGGGTTAGGGTGAGGTTTAGGGTGTGTAAGTGTTAGAGTGAGGTTTAGGGTGAGGATGAGGTTTCAGGTTAGGGTGAGAGTTAGGGTTAGGGTTAGGGTTAGGGTGAGTGTGAGGGTGAGATTTAGGGTTCGGTGAGGTTTAGACTTAGCATGAGGGTTAGTGTTCGGTAAGGGTTAAAGTTAGGGTCAGGGTGAGGGTGAGGGTTAGGTTTAGGATTAGTGTTAGAGTTAGGGTTAGGATTACGGTTAGGATTATGGTTAGACTTAGGATGACAATGAGGGTGAGGGTGAGGGTTTAGGTTAAGGTGAGGGTTATGTTTAGGGTTAGGGTTAGCGTGAGGGTTAGGATTAGGGTTAGTTTTAGGATGAATATTAGGGTGAGGGGTTGGGATACGCTTAGGGTGACAGTTAGGGTGAGGGTGAGGGTTAGGGTTAGGGTTAGGGTTAGGGTGAGTGTAAGCGTTAGTGTGAGGGTTATGGTGAGAGTGAGTGTTAGCTTTAGGGTTAGGGTGAGGGTTTTGGTGAGGGTTAGGGTCAGGGTTAGGGTTAGGGTGAAGGTAAGGATGAGGCTTAGGGTGAAGGTAAGGGTAAGGGTGAGGGTTAGGTTGAGGGTGAGAGTTAGGTTTAGGTTTAGGCTTAGGGTGTGGTTTATGGTCAGGGTGAGGGATAGGGTTAGGGTGAGGTCTAGGGTGAGTTTGAGGGTTAAGTTTTGGGTTAGGGTCAGGTTTAGCATTAGGGTGAGGGTGCGATTAAGTTTTAGGATTAGTGTTAGCTTTAGGGTTAGGCTTAGGGTGAGGGTGAGAGTGAGGGAGATGTTTAGGGTGAGAGTTAGGGTGAGGGTTAGGGTTAGGGTGATGTTTAGGGTGAGGGTGAGTTTTAGGGTTAGGGTGAGTGTTCGGGTGAGGGTGAGGGTTAGGGTGTAGGTGACGGTTAGGTTTAGGCTGAGGGTTAGGTTGACGTTGAGGATTAGGGTGAGGGTGAGGTTTAGGGTTAGGGTTAGGGTGATGTTTAGGGTGAGGGTGAGTCAGGGTTAGGGTGAGTGTTCGGGTGAGGGTGAAGGTTAGGGTGTGGCTGACGGTTAGGTTTAGAGTGAGGGTTAGTTTGACGTTGAGGGTTAGGGTTAGGGTTAGGGTTAGGGTTAGTGTGAGGATTATGGTTAGGTTTGGGGTTAGTTATAGGGTGAGTGTAAGGGTTAGGGTGAGGATAAGGGTTAGGTTGAGGGTTAGAGTGAGCTTTAGAGTTAGGGTTGGGGTGAGGACTAAGGTGAGGGTGAGGGTTAAGGATTGGTTTAGGGATAGGGTTAGGGTTTGGGTGAGTGTGAGGTTTAGGTTTAGGGTTGAGGTTAGGGTTAGGGTGAAGGTAAGGTTTACAGGTAGGGTGAGTGTAAGGGTTAGGATGAGGTTTATGGTGAGGCTGAGGGTTAGAGTTAGCATTTCAGTTAGGGCGAGGTTTAGGGTTAAGTTTAGGGTTTGGGTAAGGGTGAGGGTAAGGGTTAGGGTTAGGGTTAGTGTGAGGCTTAAGGTTAGGTTGAGGGTTAGTGATAGGGTGTGGGTGAGGTTGAGGCTGAGGTTTAGGGTGAGGGTGAGGTTGATGTTGAGGTTTATCTTTTGGGTTAGTGTGAGGGTGAGAGTGAGCTTTATGGTTAGGATTAGGGTTACATAAGGGTTAGGCTGCGGGTGAGGGTGAGCGTGAGGGTGAGGTTTAGGGTGAGTGTTAGGGTGAGAGTAAGTGTTAGGCTGAAGGTTAGGGTGAGATTGAGGTTTAGGGTTAGCCTGAGTGTTAGGGTGAGGGTTAGGCTGAGGGGTAGTATTAGGTTTAGGGTGAGGATTAGGTTTAGTCTGAGGGTTAGGTTTAGGGTGAGGGTAAGGGTTAAGGTGAGAGTTAGGGTTAGAGATAGGATGAGGGTGAGGTTTAGAGTTAGTGTGAGGATTAGGGTTTGGTTTAGGGTTAGGTTTAGTTGTATGGTGAGTGGTAGGGTTAGGGTTTGGGTGAGGGTTTGGGTGAAGTTTAGGGTTAGGGTTAGGGTTAGGTTTAGAATTAGTGTGAGTGTTAGCATTAGCGTTAGGCTTAGGTTTACGGTGAGTGTAAGGGTTAGGGTGAGGTTTAAGGTGAAGGTGAGGTTTAGTATTAGCCTTAGGGTTAGGGTGATGGTTAGGGTGAGGGTTAGGGTTAGGTTTAAGGTTAGGGTGAGGGTGAGGGTTAGGGTTAGGGTTAGGGTTAGTGTGAGTGTGAGGTTGAAGTTTAGGGTTCGGCAAGGATTAGAGTTAGGGTGAGGGTTAAGGTTGGGTAAGGGTTAGAGTTACGGTCAGGGTGAGGTTGAGGTTGAGGGTTAGGTTTAGGATTAAGTTTAGGGTTAGGGTTAGGATTAGGGTTAGGGTTAGGGTTAGACAGAGGGTTAGGGTGAGGTTGTGGGTGAGGGTTTTTGTTAGGGTGAGGGTTAAGGTTAGTGTTATGGTTAGCATGAGGGTTAAGGTTAGGGTTAGAGATAGGATGAGTGTTAGGGTGAGGGGTAGGTTTACGGTTAGGGTGAGGGTTAGGGTTAGGTTGAGGTTTAGGGTGAAGTTGAGGATTAGGGTAAGGGTTAGGGTTATGATTAGTGTGTGTTAAGGTTAGGGTTAGTTTTAGGGTGAGTGTAAAATTTAGGGTAAGTTTTAGGGTGAGGGTGAGGGTGAGGGTGAGGGTGAGGGTTAGGGTTAGGGTGAGGGTTAGGGTGAGGATTAGCGTTAATTTTAAGGTGAGGGTGAGGGTTAGGGTTAGGGTTAGGATTACGGTGTGGGGGTTGGTGAGTTTAGGGCTTTGTGAGGGTTTGACTAAGCGTGAGGATTAGGGTTG
This sequence comes from Dipodomys merriami, assembly GCF_024711535.1. Taxonomy (NCBI): domain Eukaryota; kingdom Metazoa; phylum Chordata; class Mammalia; order Rodentia; family Heteromyidae; genus Dipodomys; species Dipodomys merriami. Next base: position 2,018,569 of record NW_027206490.1, on the reverse strand, counting down.
GGTAAGGGTTAGAGGTAGGGTGAGGGTGAAGGTGAGGGTGAGGGTTAGGTTTAGGATTAAGGTTAGGGTTAGGATTAGGGTTAGGGTTAGGTTTAGACTGAGGGTGAGGATGAGGATGAGGGTTTAAGTTAGGTGAGGCATAGGGTTAGGTTTAGGGTTAGCGTGAGGGTTAGGGTTAGGGTTAGTTTTAGTATGAGTGTTAGGATAGGGGTAGGGTTACACTTAGGGTGAGGGTTGGGGTGAGGGTGAGCGTTTGGGTTAGGGATAGGTTTTGGGTGAGTGTAAGGGCTAGTGTGAGGGTTACAGTTAGGGTGATGGTTAGGGTTAGGTTCAGGGTGAGGGTTAGGATGACTGTTAGGGTTAGCTGTAGGTTTAAGGTGAGGGTTAGGGTGAGGTATATGGTGAGGCTTAGGGTTAGGGTGAGGGTGAGGGTTAGGGTGAAGTTAAGGGAAAGGGTGAGGGTTAGGTTGTGGGTGAGTGTTAGTTTAAGGGTTAGGCTTAGGGTGTGGTTTAGGTTTAGGGTGAGAGTTAGGGTGAGGGTTGGGTTTCCGTTTATGGTTAGGTTGAGTGTTAGGGTGAGTGGTAGGTTTATGTTTAGGGTGAGGGTTAAATTTAGTGTGAGGGTTAGGGTTAGGTTTAGGGTGAGGCTTAAGATTAGGGTGAGGGTTAGGGTTAGGGTGAGGGTGAGCGTGAGGCTGAGAGTTAGTGTGAGATTGAGGGTGAGTGTGAAGGTTAGGTTGAGAGTAAGGGTGAGGGTGAGGGTTAGGGATAGGGATAGGAGTAAGGTTGGGGTGAGGGTGCAGTTCAGCTTTAGTGTTAGGATTAGGTTAGGGTTAAGGTTAGTCTTAGGGTGAGGGTGAGGCTGACGGTTAGGGTTAGGGTTGGGGCTAGGGTGAGAGTAAGTGTTAGGGTGAGGGTTAGGGTGAGGGTGAGGGTTAGGGTTAGCCTGATTGTTAGGGTGAGGGTTAGGCTGAGGGTTAGGTTTAGGGTTAGTCTGAGGGTTAGATTTAGTCTGAGGGTTAGTGTTAGGTTAAGGTTAGGGTTAGGATGAGGGTAAGGATTAGGTTGTGGGTTAGGTTTAGGGTTAGGGTTAGGGCGAGGTTTAGAGTTAGTGTGAGGATTAGGGTTATGGTTAGGTTTTGGTTTAGGTTTAGGGTGAGGGGTATGGTTAGGTTGAGGTTTAGGATTAGTGTGAGAGTTCGGGTTAGAGTTGGGATAGTGTTAGGGTGAGGGTAAGTGTTAGGGTGAGGGTAAGGGTTTGGGTGAGGGTTAGGGTTAGGTTGAGGATAAGGGTTAGGTTGAGGGTTAGTGTGAGGGTTAGGGTTAGGGTTAGGGTGAGTGTAAGGGTTCGGGTTCGGTTGGGGTTAGGGTTAGGGTGAAGGTAAGGTTTAGGGTTAGGTTTAGGGTTAGGTGAGTGTAAGGGTTAGGTTGAGGTTTAGGGTGAGGGTGAGGGTTAGAGTTAGCCTTAGGGTTAGGATGAGGTTTAGGGTTACGTTTAGGGTAAGGGTGAGGGTGAGGGTTAGGGTTAGGATTAGGGTGAATGTGAGGGTGAGGGTTAGGGTTCGGTGAGGTTTAGAGTTAAGGTGAGGGTTAGGGTTGGGCAAGGGTTAGAGTTAGGTTGAGGGTGAAGGTGAAGTTTAGGTTTAGGATTAGGGTTAGGGTTAGGATTTGTGTTAGGTTTAGGGTTAGCATAAGTGTTAGGGTGAGGGTTAGGATGAGGTTGAAGGATAGAGTTAGCATTTCAGTTAGGGTGAGGGTTAGGGTTAGGTTAAGGGTGAGGGTAAGGGTTAGGGTTAGGGTTAGTGTGAGGCTTAGCGTTAGGTTGACGGCAAGGGTTAGGGTTAGCATGTGGGTGAGGGTGAGGCTGAGGGTTAGGGTGAAGGTGAGGATGAGTTTGAGGATTATTGTTAGGGTTAGGTTTAGGGTTAGTGTCAGGGTGAGGGTGAGCTTTAGGTTTAGGATTAGGGTTACCTTAGGGTTAGGCTGAGGGTGAGGGTGAGGGTGAGGGTGAGGTTTAGGGTGAGGGTTAGGGTGAGAGTAATTGTTAGGCTGAGGGTTAGTGTGAGAGTGAGGGTTAGGGTTTGCCTGAGTGTTAGGGTGAGGGTTTTGATGAGGGGTAGGTTTAGGTTTAGGGTGAGGGTTAAGTTTAGTCTTAGAGTTAGGGTTAGGGTTAAGGTTAGGGTGAGGGTGAGGGTAAGGGTTAGGGTGAGAGTTAGTGTTAGGGTTAGGGTGAGGTTTAGGTTTAGTGTGAGGATTAGGGTTAGGTTTAGGTGGAGGGTGAGGGTTAGGGTTAGGGTGATGCTTAGGGTGAGGGTGAGGTTTAGATTTAGGGTGAGTGTTCGGGTGAGGGTGAGGGTTAGGGTGTGGGTTAGGATGAGTGTGAGGGTTAGGGTTAGGGTTAGTGTTAGTGTGAGGGTTAGGGTGAGGGTGAGGGTTAAGGTTTGTGTTAGGTTTAGGGTTAGGGTTAGGGTGATTGTGAAGGTTAGGGTTAGGGTTGGGGTTAGGTTTATTGTGAAGGTAAGGGTTAGGGTTAGGGTGAGTGTAAATGTTAGGGTGAAGTTTAGGGTGAGTGTGAGGTTTAGAGTTAGCCTTAGGGTTAGGGTGAGTGTTAGGGTTAGGTTTAGTGTTATGGTGAAGGTGAGGGTTAGGGTTCGGGTTCGGGTGAGTGTGAGGGTTAGGGTTCGGTGAGGTTTAGAGTTAGTGTGAGGGTTAGAGTTGGGCAAGGGTTAGAATTAGGGTGAGGGTGAGGGTGAACGTTAGGTTTAGGAGTATGGTTAGGGTTAGGATTTGGTTAGGGTTAGGTTTAGACATGGCGAGGATGAGGGTGAGGGTGGGGGTTTGTGTTAGGGTGAGGGTTAGAGTTAGGGTGAGGGTTAGATTGAGTGTTAGGGTTAGGGTTAGGGTTAAGGATAGGGTTAAGATGAGTGTTAGCGTGAGGGGTAGGGTTATGTTTAGGGTGAGGGTTAGGGTTAGTGTGAGGGATAGGTTTAGGGTTCGGGTGAGGGTTAGGATTAGGGTGATATTTAGGCTGAGGGTGAGGGTTAGGGTAAGGGTGAGGGTTAGGGTTAGGGTTAGCGTTAGGGTGAGGGCTAGGGTTCATGTTCGGGTTAGGTTTAGGGTTAGGGATAGGGTGAAAATTAGGGTTAGGTTTAGTGTTAGGGTGAGTGTTAGGCTGAGGGGTAGGCTAAGCGATACGGTGAGGGTTAGGTTTAGTCTGAGGGTGATGGTTAGGGTTAAGGTTATGGTTAAGGTGAGGGTAAGTCTTAGGGTGAGGATTACGGTAAGGATGAGTGTTAGTGTTAGCATTTCGGGTAGCTTGAGGGTTAGGTTCAGGGTTAGGTTTAAGGTTAGGGTTAGGGTAAGGGTGAGGGTAAGGGATAGGTTTAGGGTTAGGTTTAAGGTTAGGTTTAGGGTAAGGGTGAGAGTAAGGGTTAGGTTTAGGGTTAGGGTTAGAGTAAGTGTTAGGCTGAGGGTTAGGGTGAGAGTGAGGTTTAAGGTTAGCCTGGGTATTAGGGTGAGGGTTAGGCAGAGGGGTAGGGGTAGGTTTAGCCTGAGGGTTAGGTTTAGTCTGAGGGTTAGGGGTAAGGTTAAGGTTAGAGTTCGGGTGAGGGTAAGGGTTAGGGTGAGGGTTAGGGTGAGGGTTAGGGTTAGGGTTAGGGTGAGGGTGAGTTTTAGGGTTATTGTGAGGATTAGGGTTAGGTTTAGGGATAGGTTTAGGTGTAGGGTGAGTGTTAGGGTTAGAGTTAGGGTGTGGGTTATGGTGAAGTTTAGGGTTCGGGTTAGGTTTGCGGTTAGGATTAGTGTGAGTGTTAGGGGTAGGTTTAGGGTTAGGGTTATGGGGAGTGTAAGGGTTAGGGTGAGGCGTAGGGTGAAGGTGAATTTTAGTGTTTGCCGTAGGGTTAGGGTGAGGGTTAGGTTTAGGTTTATGGTTAGGGTGAGGGTGAGGGTTAGGTTTGGGGTTAGGTTTAGGTTCAGAGTGAGGATGAGATTTAGGGTTCGGTGAGGTTTAGAGTTAGGGTGAGGGTTAGGGTTAGGTTTGGGATTAGGGTGAGAATTAGGGTTAGGATTAGGGTTAGAGTTAGGGATAGACTGAGGGATAGAGTGAATCTGTTGTTGAGGGTTTTGTTTAAAGTGAGGGTGAGGGTTAGGGTTAGGGTTAGCATGAGTTTTAGGGTTAGGTTAAGGTTAGGAAGAGTGTTAGGGTGAGGGGTAGGGTTCCGGTTAGGGTGAGGGTTAGGATGAGCGTGAGAGTTAGGGTGAAGTTTAGGATTAGGGTTAGGTTTAGGCTTAGGATTAGTGTGAGTGTTAGGGTTTGGGTTAGGGTGAGTGTAAGGGTTAGGGTGAGGTTTAGGGTGAAGGTGAATTTTAGTGTTAGCCGTAGGGTTAGGGTGAGGGTTAGGTTTAGGTTTATGGTTAGGGTGAGGGTGAGGGTTAGGGTTGGGGTTAGGGTTAGGGTCAGAGTGAGGGTGAGGTTTAGGGTTCGGTGAGGTTTAGAGTTAGGGTGAGGGTTAAGGTTGGGTAAGTGTTAGAGTTAGGGTGAGGGTGAGGGTTATGTTTAGGATTAGGGTTAGAATTAGGGTTAGGATTAGGGTTAGAGTTAGGGTTTGACTGAGGGATAAAGTGAGGCTGTTGGTGAGAGTTTGGTTTAAAGTGAGGGTTAGGGTTAGGGTTCGGGTTAGCATGAGGTTTAGGGTTAGGTTAAGTTTAGGATGAGTGTTATGGTGAGGGGTAGGGTTCCGGTTAGGGTGAGGGTTAGGATGACCGTGAGGGTTAGGGTGAAGTTTAGGATTAGGGTTAGGTTTAGACTTAGGATTAGTTTGAGTGTTAGGGTTAGGGTTAGGGTGAGTGTGAGGGTTTGGGTGAGGTTTAGGGTGAGGGTTAGGGTTAGGGTTAGCCTTCGGGTTATGGTGATGTTTAGGATGAGGTTTAGTGTTAGGTTTAAGTTTAGGTTGAGGGTGAGGGTTAGGGTTAGGGTGAGTATGAGGGTGAGGGTTGGGGTTCGATGAGGGTTAGAGTTAGGGTGAGGTTTAGGGTTGGGTAAGGGTTAGAGTTAGTGTCAGAGTGAGGGTGAGTGTGAGGCTTCGGTTTAGGATTAGGGTTACGGTTAGTGTTAGGATTAGGGTTAGGTTTAGGGTTAGACTGAGGGTGAGGATGAGAGTTTGGGTTAGGGTGAGGGTTATGGTTAGGGTTATTGTTAGCGTGAGGTTTAGGGTTAGGGTTAGAGTTAGGATGAGTGTTAGGGTGAGGGGTATGGTTACAATACGGGTGAGGGTTAGGGTTAGTGTGAGGGTTAGGGTTAGGTTTAGGGTGAGGGTAAGGTTTAGTTTAAGTTTTAGGGTGAGGGTGAGGGTTAGGGTTAGGGTTAGAGTGAGGGTTAGGGTGAAGGTTAAGGTTAGGTTTTGGGTTAGGGTGAGGTTTTGGGTAAGGGTTAGGGTTAGGATAAGGGTTAGGGTGAAGGTATGGGTAAGGGCGAGGGTTTCTGTGAGGGTGAGTGTTAGGTTTATGGTTAGGGTTAGGGGGAGGGTTAGTGTCAGGGTAAGGTTTAGGGTTAGGATGAGGGTTAGGGTTAGTGTGAGGGTGAGGGTGAGGGTTAGGGTTAGCATTATGGTTAGGGTGCGGGTTAGGGTGAGGGTTAGGGTTAAGGTTAGGGTTAGGGTAAGTGTGAGGGTGAGGGTTAAGGTTAGGGTTATGGTGAGGGGGAGGGGGAGGCTGAGGGTTAGCGTGAGATTGAGGTTGAGGGTGAGGGTTAGGGATAGGGATAGGATTATTGTTAGGGTGAGGGTGAAGTTGAGCTTTAGGGTTAGGATTAGGTTTAGGGTAAGGGTTAGGCTTAGGGTTAGGGTGAGGGTGAGAGTTAGGGTGTGGTTAGGGGGAGAGTAAGTGTTAGGTTGATGGTTAGGGTGAGAGTGAGGGTTAGGGTTAGCCTGAATGTTAGGGTGAGGATTAGATTGAGGGTAAGAGTTAGGGTTAGTGTGAGGGTTAGGTTTAGTCTGAGGGTTAGGGTTACATTAAGGTTAGGGTTAGGGTGAGATTCAGGGTTAGGGTGACGGTTAGGTTTAGGGTTAGTGTTAGTGTGAGGTTTAGGGTTAGATTGAGAATTAGGGTTAGGGTTATGTTTAGGTTTAGGGTTCGGGTGAGGGTAGAGTTAGGGTGAGAGTTAAGGTTAGTGTGAGTGTTAGGGTTAGGGTTGGGGTTAGGGAGAGTGTAAGGGTTAGGGTGAGGGTTAGGATTAGTGTGAGGGTTAGGGTTTGGTTGAGTATAAGGTTTAGTTTTAATTTTAGGGTGAGAGTTAGGATTATTGTGAGGGTTAGGGTTAGGATTTGGGTTTGGGTGAGGGTGAGTGTAAGGGTTAAGTTGAGGGTTAGGGTTAGGGTTAGGGTTAGGGTTTGGGTGAGGATAAGGGTTAGGTTGAACGTTAGGGTGAGGGTTAGTGTTAGGTTTAGGGTTAGGCATAGGGTGAGGGTAAGGTTTAGGGTGAGGGTTAGGCTTAGGGTTAGGGGGAGGGTTAGGGTTAGGGTGATGTTTAGGGTGAGGGTGAGTTTTAGGGTTAGGGTGAGTGTTCAGGTGAGGGTGAGGGTTAGAGTGTGGGTGACGGATAGGGTTATGGTGAGGATTAGGGTGACGATGAGTGTTAGGGTGAGGGTGTGGATTAGGGTTAGGGTGAGAATTAGGGTTAGTGTGAGGGTTAGGGTTAGGGTTGGGGTTAGGGTTAGGGTGAAGGTAAGGGTTAGGGTGAGGGTTAGGTTTAGGGTGAAGTTTAGGGTTAGGGTGAAGATAAGGGTTAGGTTGAGTGTAAGGTTGATGGTTAGGCTTAGGTATAGGGTGAGGGTTGGTTTAGGGTGAGGGTTTAAGTTTGGGTTAGTTTTAGGGTTAACGTTAGGGTAATGGTGAGATTTAGGTTTAGGATTAGTGTTAGGTTTACGGTTAGGCTTAGGGTGAGGGTGAGGGTGAGGGTGAGGTTTAGGGTGAGGGCTAGGTTTAGGGTTAGGGTGAGGGTTAGGTTTAGGGTGATGTTTAGGGTGAGGGTGAGTTTTAGTTTTAGGGTGAGTGTTCGGTTGTTGGTGAGGGTTAGGTTGTGGGTGATGGTTAGGGTTTGGGTGAGGGTTAGGGTGACGGTGAGGCTTAGGGTGACGGTGAGGGTTAATGTTAGGGTTAGGGTGAGTGTTAGGCTTAGGGTTTGGGTGAGAGTTAGGGTGAAGTTTAGGATTAGGGTTAGGGTTAGGGTTACGATTAATGTGAGAGTTAGGGTTAAGGTTAGAGTTAGGGTTAGAGTGAGGGTGAGGTTTAGGGTTAGGGTTAGGGTTAGATTTCGGGTGAGGGTCAGGGTGAGTGTTAGGTTTAGGAGTAGGGTTAGGTTTAGGTTTAGGGTTAGGTTGAGGGCAAGGGTGAGGTTTAGGGTGAAATTTAGTGTTAGGTTTAGCGTGAGAGTTAGGGTTACGGTGATGTTTCGGGTGAGGTTTAGGTTTTGGGTTAGGGTTAGGGTTAAGATGAGTGTTAGGGTGGGGGTAGGGTTATGGTTAGGGTGAAGGTTAGGGTTAGGGTGAGGGTTAGGGTTCGGTTTGTGATTAGTGTGAGTGTTAGAGTGAGGGTTAGGTTTAGGGTTAGGGTTAGGGTAAGGGTGAGTGTTAATGTAAAGGTAAGGGTAAGGGTGAGCTTTAGGGTGAGTTTTAGGGTGAGTATTAGGGTTAGGTTTAGGGTTAGGCTTAGCCTGAGTGGTAGTGTTAGGGTTAGGGTGAGGTTTAAGGTCAGGGTGAGTCTTAGATTTAGAGTGCGGATTAGGGTTAGGGTGAGAGTTATGTGATGGTGATGATTAGGTTTAGGGTCAAGGTGAGGTTTAGGGTTAGGGTGAGGGTTAGGGTTAGGGTGAGAGTTATGTTGAGGTTTAGGGTGAGTATTAAGGTTAGGGTTAAATTTAGGGTTAGGGTTATGTTGAGTGGTAGGGTTAGGGTTAGGTTTAGGATTAAGGTCAGGGTGAGTGTTAAGGTTAGGTTTAAGTTTATTGTTAGGCTGAATGTGATGGTGAGGGTGATGTTTAGTGTTAGTGTTAGGGTGAGGGATAGGTTTATTTTGAGCGTTAGGGTGAGGATGAGAGTAAGTTTTAGGTTTAGGGTTAGGGTGAGGGTGAGGGTTAGGGTTAGGGTGAGGTTTAGGGTTAGGGTGAGGGTTAGGGTTAGGATTAGGTTACGGTGAGGGCTACCGTGAGGGTGAGGTTTACGGTTAGGTTAGGGTTAGTGTGAGGTGTAGGGTTACGGTTAGGTTTATGGTTAGTGTGAGGGGTAGGGTTAGGGTTATGGTGAGGGTTAGGTTTAGTATGTGTGTTATGGTTAGGGATAGGGTTAGGGTGAGGGTAAGGATTAGGATGAGGGTAGGGTGAGAGTGAGGTTTAGGGTTAGCATGAGTGTTATGGTGAGGGTTAAGGTGAGGGTTAGAGATAGGGTTAGGTTGAGGGTGAGTTTGAAGGTGACGGTTAGGGTTGGGGTTAGGTTTAGCGATAGGGTGAGGGTTTTGGTGAGGGTGAGGGTTGGATTGTGGGTGAGGGTTATGGTAAGGGTGAGGGTTAGATTGACAGGGAGGGTTAGAGTGAGGGCTAGTGTTAAGGTTAGGGTTAGTGTGATGGTTAGGGTTCGTATTAGTGTTAGGGTGAGGTTTATGGTTAGGGTTAGATTTAGGGTTAGGTTGAGGGTTAGGGTGAGTTTTACTATTAGGGTGAGGGTAAGGGTTAAAGTTAGGGTTAAGGTGAGTGTTAGGGTTAGGATTAGGTTTAGGGTGAGTGTTAGGGTTAGGATTAGGGTGAGGGTTAGGGTTAGGGTGAGGGTAAGGGTTAGGGTGAGGGTTAGGATGAGGGTGAGGGTTAGGCTGAGGGTTAAAGTTAGGGTTAGGGTTAGGATTAGGGTGAGGGCTAGGGTGAGTGGGAGGGTTAGGGTGAGGGTGAGGCTTAGGGTGTGGGTTAGGGTTAGTGTTAGGGTCAGGGTTACGGTAAGGGTGAGGTTTAATGTTAGGTTTAGGGTGAGGTTGAGGCTGAGGATGAGGTTTAAATGAGGATGAAGGTGAGTGTGAGGGTGTGGGTTAGAGTTCAGGTTAGGGTTAGGTTGAGGATGAGGGTGAGGGTTAGTGTTAGTGTTAGGTGAGGGTTAGGTTTATTGTGAGGGTTAGGATGAGGATGAGGGTAAGGTGTAGGTTGAGGGTTAGGGGGTGTAGGAAGGTTAGGGTTCGGGTTATCGTTAGGTTGAGGGTTAGGGTGAGGGATAGGGTTAAGTTTAGGTTTAGGTTTAGGGTAAGGTTTAGGGTTAATGTTATGGTTAGGTTTAGGGTAAGGCTTAGGGTTAGGTTTAGGGTTAGGTTTAGGGTGAGGGTTATGGTTAGGTTAGGGTGAGGTTTACGGTTAGGTTTAGGGTTAGGGTGAGGTTGAGGGTGAGGGTTAGGGTTAGCATGAGTGTGAGGGTGAGGTTTAGGCATAGGTTTAGGTTTAGGGTGAGGTTGAATGTTAGGTTTAGGATTAGTGTTAGGGTTAAGGTTAGGCTTAGGGTTTGGGTGAGGTTGAGGGTTAGGGTGTGGGTGAGTGTGAGGCTTATGGTTAGGATTAGGGTTTGGGTTAAGGTTATGCTGAGGGTGAGGGTGAGGTTTAGGGTTTGCGTGAGAGTTAGGGTTAGTTTAGGTTTAGAGTGTGGGTCAAGGTGAGAGTGAGGGTCAGGGTTATGGTGAAGGTTAGGGTTAGGGTTAGGGTAAGGGTTAGAATTAGGTTTAGGTTGAGGGTTAGGGTGAGGGGTAGGCTTAGAGTTAGTCTCAGCCTTATTGTTACTGTGAGTGTTAGGGTTAGGTTTAGGATTAGGGTTACAGTGAGGGCAAGGGTAATTGTGAGGGTTAGGATGAGGGTGTGGGTTAGGGTTAGTTTTAGAGTTAGGGTGACAGTGAGGGTTAGGGTTAGGTTAAGTGTTAGGGTGATGGGAAGGGTGGGGGTTTGTGTTAGGGTTTTGTTTAGGTTTAGGATGAGGTTGAGGGTTAGGGTTAGGGTTAGCATGAGTGTGAGGGTGAGGTTTAGGCATAGGTTTAGGTTTAGGGTGAGGGTGAATGTTAGGTTTAGGATTAGTGTTAGGGTTAAGGTTAGGCTTAGGGTTTGGGTGAGGTTGAGGGTTAGGGTTAGTGTGAGTGTTAAGGTTAGGTTTAGGGTGTGGGTTAGGGTTAGGGTGATGTTTAGTGTGAGGGTGAGGTTTAGGGTGAGGGTGAGTGTTCGGGTGAGGGTGAGTGTTCAGGTGAGTGTTCGGGTTAGGTTGTGGGTGAGGGTTACCGTTAAGGTGGGTGTTAGGGTGATGTTTAAGGTTAGGGTTAGTGTTAGTGTTAGGCTTAGGGTGAGGGTTAGGGTGAGACTAAGGGTTAGGGTGAATGTTAGGGTGAGTTTGAGGATTAGAGGGAGGATTAGGTTTAGGGAGAGGGTTAGGGTTAGGGTAAGGGTGAGAGTAAGGGTTAGGGTGATGTTTTGGCGGAGGGGGAGGGTTATCGTGAGGCAAGGGTTCTAGTGTGAGTGAGGATTCAGGTGAGGATGAGGGTTAGGGTTAGGGATTTGTTAGGATTAGGGTGAGGTTAAGGTTTGGGGTGAGGCTTAGGGTGAGGGTGAGGGTTAGGGTTAGTTTTAGGGTTAGGTTGAGGGTTAGGTTTAGGGTTTGGGTTTGGGTGAGTGTGAGGTTTAGGGTTAGGGTTAGGGTGAGAGTTAGGGTTAAGGTTAGGGTTAGGATGAGAGTTAGGGTTAGGTTGAGGGTGAGTGTGAGGTTTTCATTTAGGTAGGGTTTAGAGTTATGGTTAGAGTGCGGATTAGGGTTAGTTTGAGGGTTAGAGGGAGGGTTAGGGTTAGGGTGAGTGTTAGGGTTACGGTTAGGGTGACGGTTAGGGTTAGTGTGATGTTTTGGGTGAGGGTGAGGGTTACTGTGAGGTGAGGGTTCGGGTGAGCATGAGAGTTGGGTTGAGGGTTAGGGTTAGGGTGAAGGTGAGGGTTAGGGTTAGGATGAGGGTGACCTTGAGGGTGAGGGTGAGGGTTAGGTTTAGCGTGTGACTTAGGGTGAATGTAAGTGTTAGGGTGAGGCTGAGGATTAGCGTTAAGGTGAGGGTGAGGGTGAGGGTTTCGGTTAGGTAAGGTTTACGTTTAGGGTTACGGTGAGGGCTAGGTTAAGGGTGATGTTTATGGTGAGCGTGAGGGTGACGTTGAGGGTTAGGGTGTGGGTGAGGGTTAGGGTTAGGGTTAGGTTTAGTGTGAGGATTAGGGTCAGGGTGAGGGTTAGGGTGAGGGGTAGGGTTAGGGTTAGGGTGAGGGTTAGGGTTAGTGTGAGAGTTAGGTTTAGGGTTAGGGTTAGGGTGAGGGTAAGTTTTAGGGTGAGGGTTAGGATGAGGGTGAGGTTTAGGGTTAGGATGAGTGTGAGGGTGAGGGTTAGGGTGATGTTTAGGGTTAGGTTTAGGGTTAGTGTGAGGGTTAGGTTTAGGGTTAGAGTTAGTGTTAGTGTGAGCATTAAGGTGAGGGTAAGTGTTAGGGTGAATGTGAGGGAGAGGGTGAGGTTTAGGGTTAGGGTTAGGTTTAGGGTGAAAGTTAGAGTTAGAGTGAGGGTGAGGGTGCGGGTTAGGTTTCGAGTTAGATTTAGGGTGAGGGTAAGAGTTAGGTTGAGTTTTAGGATGAGGTGAGGTTTAGGGTTAGAGTGATGTTTAAGTCTAGGATTAGGGTTAAGCTGAATGTTAGGGTTAGTATTAAGTTTAGATTTAGAATGAGGGTTAGGGTTAGGTTGAAGGTTAGGGTGATGGTGATGGTTAGGGTTAGGGTTAGGGTGAGGTGTAGGGTGAGGGTTACGTTTAGGGTTAGGGTTAGTGTTAGGGTTAGGGTTTTGGTTAGGGTGAGGGTTAGGGTTAGGGTGAGGGTTAGGGTTAGGGTTAGGGTTAGCCTGAGGTTCAAGGTGAATATTAGGGTTAGGATTAGTTTCAGGGTTAGGGATAGTCTGAGGGTGAGGGTGAGTGTTAGGGTGAGAGTGAGGATGAGGGTGAGAGTTTGGGTTAGGTAAGGGTTAGGTTTATGTTTAGGGTGAGGATTAGGGTGAGTTTGAGGGTTAGAGGGAGAGTTAGCGTTAGGGAGAGTTAGCGTTAGGTTTAGGGTTAAGGTTAGGATGAGGGTTAGTGTTAGGGTGATGTTTTGGTGAGGGTGAGTGTTACCGTGAGGTGAGGTTTTCGAGTGAGGGTGAGGGTTAGGGTGAGGATGAGGGTTAGGGTTAGGGATTGTGTGAGAATTAGGGTGAGGTTAAGGTTTAGGGTGAGGGTTAGGTTCAGGGTGAGGGTTAAGGTTAGTGTTAGGGTTAGGGTGAGGGTTAGGGTGAGGGTAAGGGTTAGGTTTTGGGTTAAGGTGAGGTTTAGGGTTAGGGTTAGGGTGAGAGTTAGGGTTAAGGTTAGGGTTAGGATGAGAGTTAGGATTAGGTTGAGGGTGAGGGTGAGGGTGAGATTTTCGGTTAGGTAAGGGTTAGAGTTATGGTTAGGGTGAGGATTAGGGTGAGTTTGAGGGTTAGAGGGCGGGTTAGGGTTAAGGTGACGATTCGGGTTTGGGTGTTGTTTTGGGGTAGGTTTAGGGTTACCCTGAAGTGATGGTTCGGGTGAGGGTGAGGATTAGGGTGAGGGTAAGGGTTAGAGTGAGGGTGAGGGTTAGTTTTAGGGTGAGGGTGACCGCCATGGTGAGGGTGAGGGTGAGGGTTAGGGTTAGCCTGAGGATTAGGGTGAGGGTAAGTGTTAGGTTGAGGGTGAGGGTTAGGGTGAAGGGTAGGGCTAGGGTTAGTGTGAGGGTTAGGGTTAGTGTGAGGGTTAGGGTTAGTGTGAGGGTTAGGGTGCTGGTTAGGGTTAGGGTGAGAGTAAGGGTTAGGGTGAGGGTTAGGATGAGGGTGAGGTTTACGGTTAGGATGAGGGTGAGGGTGAGGGTTAGGGTGATGTTTAGGGTTAGGGTCAGGTTTAGGGTTAGTGTGAGGGTTAGGTTTAGGGTTAGTTAGGGTTAATGTGAGGGTTAAGGTGAGGGTAAGCGTTAGGGTGAAAGTTAGGGTGAGGGTGAGGTTTAGGGATAGGGTTAGGGTTAGGGTGATAGAGTTATGGTGAGGGTGAGGGTGGGGGTTAGGTTTCGTGTTAGATTTAGGGTAAGGGTAAGGGTTAGGTTGAGGGTTAGGATGAGGTGAGGTTTAGGGTTAGAGTGATGTTTAAGTTTAGGATTAGTTTTAGGGTGAAGGTTAGGGTTAGTGTTAAGGTTAGAATTAGGATGAGGTTTAGGGTGCGGTTAAGGGTTAGGTTGAAGGTTAGTGTGATGGTGATTGTTAGGATTAGTGTTAGGGTGAGGGTTAGATTTAGGTTAAGGGTTAGTGTTAGGGTTAGGGTGATGGTGAGAGTTTGGGTTAGGTAAGGTTTAGGGTTATGTTTAGGGTGAGGATTAGGGTGAGTTTGAGGGTTAGAGGGAGGGTTAGCGTTAGGGAGAGGGTTAGGGTTAAGGTTAGGTTGAGAGTTAGTGTTAGGGTGATGTTTTGGGTGAGGGTGAGTGTTACCGTGAGGTGAGGGTTCGAGTGAGGCTGAGGGTTTGGGTGAGGATGAGTTTTAGGGTTAGGGTTTGTGTGAGAATTAGGGTGAGGTTAAGGTTTAGGGTGAGGGTTAGGTTGAGGGTGAGGGTTAAGGTTAGTGTTAGGGTTAGGGTGAGGGTTATGGTGAGGGTTAGGGTTAGGGTTTGTGTGAGGGTGAGGTTTAGTGTTAGGGTTAGGGAGAGAGTTAGGGTTAAGGTTAGGGTTAGGATGAGAGTTAGGGTTAGGTTGAGGGTGAGGGTGAGGGTGAGATTTTCTGTTAGGTAAGGGATAGGGTTATGGTTAGGGTGAGGATTAGGGTGAGTTTGAGGGTTAGAGGGAGGGTTAGGTTTAGGGTGACGGTTAGGGTTAGGGTGATGTTTTGGGTGAGGGTGAGGGTTACCCTGAGGTGAGGGTTCGTGTGAGGGTGAGTTTTAGGGTGAGGGTCAGGGTTAGGGTGAGTGTGAGGGTTAGTTTTAGGATGAGGGTGATTGCGAGGGTTAGGGTGAGGGTGAGGGTTAGGCTTAGCCTGAGGGTTAGTGTGAGGGTAAGTTTTAGGTTGAGGGTGATGGTTAGGGTTAGATTGAGGGTTAGGTGGAGGGTGAGGGTTTCGGTTAGATAAGGTTTAGTGTTAGGGTTATGGTGAGGGCTAGGTTAAAGGTGATGTTTTGAGGGAGGGTGAGGGTTACCGTGAGGTGAGGGTTCGAGTGAGAGTGAGGGTTAGGGTGAGGATGAGGGTGAGGGGTTTTGTTAGGATTAGGGTGAGGTTAAGGTTTACGTTGAGGGTTAGGGTGAGGTTTATGTTTAGGTTTAGTGTTTGGGTGAGTGTGAGGTTTAGGATTAGGGTTAGGATGAGAGATAGGGTTAAGGTTAGGGTTAGGATGAGAGTTAGGGTTAGGTTGAGGGTGAGGGTGAGGGTGAGATTTTCGGTTAGGTAAAGGTTAGGGTTATGGTTAGGGTGAGGATTAGGGTGAGTTTGAGGGTTAGAGGGAGGGTTAGGGTTAAGGTGAAGATTAGTGTTAGTGTGATGTTTTGGGTGGGGGTGAGGGTTACCCTGAAATGAGGGTTCGGGTGAGGGTGTGGGTTAGGATGAGGGTAAGGTTTAGGGTGAGGGTGAGGGTTAGTTTTAGGGTGAGGGTGACCGTGAGGGTGAGAGTGAGGGTGAGGGTTAGGGTTAGCCTGAGGGTTAGGGTGTGGGTAAGTGTTAGGTTGAGGGTGAGGGTTAGGGTGAAGGGTAGGGCTAGGGTTAGGGTGAGGGTTAGGGTTAGTGTGAGGGTTAGGGTTAGGGTTAGGGTTAGGGTGAGAGTAAGGGTTAGGGTGAGGGTTAGGATGAGGGTGAGATTTAGGGTTAGGATGAGGGTGAGGGTGAGGGTTAGGGTGATGTTTAGGGTTAGGGTTAGGTTTAGGGTTAGTGTGAGGGTTAGGTTTAGGGTTAGAGTTAGGGTTAGTGTGAAGGTTAAGGTGAGGGTAAGCATTAGGGTGAAGGTTAGGGTGAGGGTGAGGTTTAGGGTTAGGGTTAGTCTTAGGGTGAGAGTTAGAGTTAGGGTGAGGGTGAGGGAGGGTTTTAGGTTTCGTGTTAGATTTAGGGTGAGGGTTAGGGTTAGGTTGAGGGTTAGGATGAGGTGATGTTTAGGGGTAGAGTGATGTTTAAGTTTCGGATTAGGGTTAGGGTGAAGGTTAGGGTTAGTGTTAAAGTTAGATTTAGGATGAGGGTTAGGGTGAGGGTAAGGGTTAGGGTGAAGTTTAGGGTGATGGTGATGGTTAGGGTTAGGGTTAGGGTGAGGCGTAGGTTGAGGGTTAGATTTAGGGTTAGGGTTAGTGTTAGGGTTGGGGTGAGGGTTAGGGTTAGGGTGAGGGTTAGGGTTACCATTAGGGTTAGCCTGAGGGTCAGGGTGAAGTTAAGGGTTAGGATTAGTTTTAGGGTTAAGGATAGTCTGAGGTTGAGGGTTAGTGTGAGGGTGAGGGTTAGGGTTAGGGTTTGGATAAGGCTGAGGGCTACAGTGAGGGTGAGTGTTAGGGTGAGAGTGAGGGTGAGGGTGAGAGTTTGGGTTAGGTAAGGTTTAGGGTTATGTTTAGGGTGAGGATTAGGGTGAGTTTGAGGGTTAGAGGGAGGGTTAGCGTTAGGGAGAGGGTTAGGGTTAAGGTTAGGTTGAGCGTTAGTGTTAGGGTGATGTTTTGGGTGAGGGTGAGCGTTACTGTGAGGTGAGGGTTTGAGTGAGGGTGAGGGTTAGGGTGAGGATGAGGGTTAGGGTTAGGGATTGTGTGAGAATTAGGGTAAGGTTAAATTTTAGGGTGAGGGTTAGGTTGAGGGTGAGGGTTAAGGTTAGTGTTAGGGTTAGGGTGAGGGTTAGGGTTAGGGTTTGTGTGAGGGTGAGGTTTAGTGTTAGGGTTAGGGTGAGAGTTAGGGTTAAGGTTAGGGTTAGGATGAGAGTTAGGTTTAGGTTGAGGGTGAGGGTGAGGGTGAGATTTTCAGTTAGGTAAGGGTTAGGGTTATGGTTAGGGTGAGGATTAGGGTGAGATTGAGGGTTAGAGGGAGGGTTAGAGTTAGGGTGATGGTTAGGGTTCGGGTGATGTTTTGGGTGAGGGTGAGTGTTACCCTGAGGTGAGGGTTCCGGTGAGGGTGAGGGTTAGGGTGAGGGTAAGGGTTAACGTGAAGGTGAGGCTTAGTTTTAGGGTGAGGGTTACCGCGAGGGTTAGGGTGAGGGTGAGGGTTAGGCTTAGCCTGAGGGTTAGTGTGAGGGTAAGTTTTAGGTTGAGGGTGAGGTTTAGGGTTAGATTGAGGGTTAGGGTGAGGCTGAGGGTTTCGGTTAGGTAAGGTTTAGTGTTAGGGTTTTGGTGAGGGCTAGGTTAAAGTTGATGTTTTGGGGATGGGGCAGGGTTACCGTGAGGTGAGGGTTCGAGTGAGAGTGAGGGTTATGGTGAGGATGAGGGTTAGGGTTAGGGTTTTTGTTAGGATTAGGGTGAGGTTAAGGTTTAGGGTGAGGGTTAAGGTGAGGTTTATGTTTAGGTTTAGTGTTTGGGTGAGTGTGAGGCTTAGGGTTAGTTTTAGTGTGAGAGTTAGGGTTACGGTTAGGGTGACGGTTAGGGTTAATGTGATGTTTTGGATGAGGGTGAGGGTTACTGTGAGGTGAGGTTTCGGGTGAGAGTGAGGGTTAGTTTGAGGGTTAGGGTTAGGGTGAAGTTGAGGGTTACGTTTAGGATGAGGGTGACCGTGAGGGTGAGGGTGAGGGTGAGGCTTAGGGTTAGCGTGTGAGTTAGGTTTAAGGTAATTGTTTGGTTGAGGTTGAGGTTTAGGGTTAGGGTGAGGGTGAGGGTGACTGTTTCGGTTAGGTAAGGTTTAGGGTTAGGGTTTCGGGGAGGGCTAGGATAAGGGAGAGGTTTGTGGTCAGAGTGAGGGTGAGGTTGAGTGTTAGGTTGTGGGTGAGGGTTAGGGTTAGCGTGAGGGTTAGGGTTAGGGTTAGGTTTAGTGTGAGGACTAGGTTTGATATGAGGATTTGGGTCACGGTGAGAGTTAGGGTTAGGGTGAGGGTTAGGTTGAGGATAAGGGTTAGGGTCAGGGTTAGGATGAGGGTGAGGTTTAGGGTTGGGTGAGGGTGAGGGTGAGGGTTAGGTGATGTTTAGGGTTAGGGTTAGGTTTAGGGTTAGTGTGAGGGTTAGGATTAGGGTTAGAGGTAGGGTTAGTGTGAGGGTTAAGGTGAGGGTAAAGGTTAGGGTGAAGGTTATGGTGAGGGTGAGGTTTAGGGTTAGGGTTAGGGTTAGGGTGAGGTTTACAGTTAGGGTGAGGGTGGGGGTTAGGTTTTGTGTTAGAGTTAGGGTGAGGGTAAGGGTTAGGTTGAGGGATAGGATGAGGTGAGGTTTAGGGTTAGAGTGATGTTTAAATTTAGGATTAGGTTTAGGATGAGGTTTAAGGTTAGTGTTATGGTTGAGTTTATGATGAGAGTTAGGGTGAGGGTAAGGGTTAGGTTGAAGGTTAGGGTGAGGGTGATGTTTACGGTTAGGGTTATGGTGAGGGTTATGTTTAGGGTTATTGTTAGTGTTAGGGTTAGTGTTAGGGTTAGGGTGACGGTGATGTTTATGAATAGGGTTAGGGTGAGGGTTAGGGTGACGGTTAAGTTTAGGGTTGGGGTTAGTGATAGGGTTAGTGTGAGCTTTAGGGTTAGGGTGAGGTTTAGGGTTCGGTTTAGGGTTAGCCTCAGTGTCAGGGTGAAGTTTAGGGTTAGGATTAGTTTTAGGGTTAGGGATAATCTGAGGGTGAGGGGGAGTGTGAGGGTGAGGGTTAGGGTTAGGGTTAGGCGGAGGGCTATGGTGAGGGTGAGGGTTAGGGTGAGAATGAGGGAGAAGGTGAGAGTTTGGGTTACGTAAGGGTTAGGGTTATGCTTAGGGTGAGGACCAGGGTGAGTTTGAGGGTTAGAGGGAGGGTTAGCATTAGGGAGAGGGTTAGGGTTAAGGTTAGGGTGAGGGTTAGTGTTAGGGTGAAGATTTGGGTGAGGGTGAGGGTTACCGTGAGATGAGGGTTCGAGTGAGTGTGAGGGTTAGGTTGAGGTTAAGGTTTGGGTGAGGGTTATTTTGATGGTGAGGGTTAAGGTTAGTGTTAGGGTTAGGGTGAGGGTTAGGGTTAGAGTTAGGGTTAGGGTTAGGATTAGTGTTAGGGTGAGGGTTAGGGTTATGGTTAGGTTGAGGGTTAGGGTTAGTGTGAGGTTTAGGATTATGGTTAGGGTTAGGGTGGGGGTAAGTCTTAGTGTGAGGGTTAGGGTGAGGGTGAGGGTTAGGGTTAGGTTTAGGGTGAGGGTTAGGGTTAGGGGTTGGGTTAGGTATAGGTTTAGGGTGAGTGTTATGGTAAGGGTTAGGGTTAGGGTTAGGGTTAGGTTGAGGGTTAGGGTGAAGGTAAGGGTAAGGGTGAGGGTTAGTGTGAGGCTGAGTATTAGGTTTAGTTTTACGGTTAGGGTGAGGGTTAGGGTCAGGATGAGGTATAGGGTTAGGGTGAGGGTTAGGGTGAAGCTGAGGGTTAGTGTGAGGTGTAGAGTGAAGGGAAGGTTTAAGGTTAGGTTGAGGGTTAGAGTTTGTGTGAGGGTTAGGGTTAGGGTTAGTGTTAGGGTGAGTGGTAGGGTTATGGTTAGGCTGAGGGTTAGGGTTAGTGTGAAGGTTAGGGTTGGGGTTATGGTAAGGGTGAGGATGATGGTCATGGTTAGGGTGAGGGTTAGGGTTAGCATTTTTTTTAGGGTGAGGTTTAGGGTGAGGTTTAGGGTTAAGGATAGGGTTAGGGTAAGAGTGAAGATGATTGTTAGGGTTAGGGTTAGCATCAAGCTGTGATTTAGGGTGAGGGGTAGGGTTAGGTTTAGGGTTAGGGTGAGGTTGAGGGTGAGGCTGAGGGTTAGGGTGAGGGTGAGGGTCCGGGTTAGGGATAGGAATAGGGTTAGGGTTCGGTTGAGGGTGAAGGTGAGAGTTAGGTTTAGGATTAGGGTTAGGGTTAGGTTTAGGCTGAGGGTGAGGGTGAGGGTGAGGGTGAGGGTTAGGGTTAGGTTTAGGGTGAGAGTAAGTGTAAGGGTGAGGTTTAGGGAGAGAGTGAGCGTTAGAGTTAGCCTCAGTCTTAGGGTGAAGGTTAGGGTGAGGGTTAGGGTCAGGGTGAGGGTTAGGGTGAGGGTGAGGGTTAGGGTGAGTCTGAGAGTTGTGGATAGTATTTCGGTTAGCGTGAGGGTTAGAGTGAGGGTTAGGGTTAAGGTTAGGGTTAGATTAAGTGTGAGGGTGAGGGTTAAGTTTACGGTTAGGGTGAGACTTGGGGTTAGGGTGAGGGTTAGGGTTAGTGTTAGGGTGAAGTTGAGGTTGAGGCTGATGTTTAGGGTGAAGGTGAGTGTGAGCGTGAGGTTTAGGGATAGGGCTAGGGTTAGGGTTCGGATGAGGGTGAAGGTGAGCGTTTGGTTTAGGATTAGGGTGAGGCTTAGTGTTAGGCTGAGGGTGAGAGTGAGGGTGAGGGTTAGGGTTAGTGTTAGAATAAGAGTAAGTGTTAGCATGAGGGTTAGCTTTAGGTTTAGTGTGAGGGTTAGGTTTAGTCAGAGAGTTAGGGTTCGGGTTAAGTTTAGGTTTAGGATAAGGGTAAGGTTAAGGGTTAGGTTTAGGGTTACGGTTAGGGATAGTGTTAGAGTGAGGTTCAGCGTTAGTGTGAAGATTAAGGTTAGGGTAAGTGTTAGGTTTGGGCTTAGGGTGAGGGGTAGGGTTAGGGTTAGGTTGAAGGTTAGGCTTAGTGTGAGGGTTATGGTTAGGTTTGGGGTTAGAGTGAGGATAAAGATTAAGGTGAGGGTTATGGTTAGGGTGAGGGTTAGTTTAAGGTTTAGGGTTAAGGTTAGGGTGAGGGTCAGGGTTAGATTTAGGGTTAGGTAAAGATGAGTGTTAGAGTGAGGGGTAGGTTTATGTTTAGGGTGAGGGTTAGGGTGTTTGTAGGGTGAGGGTGAGGTTTAGAGTGAGGGTGAGGGTGAGGGTGAGAGTTAGAGTTAGTGTTAGTATTAGGGTGTGGGCTAGGGTTAGGGTGAGGGTTAGGGTTAGGGTTAGCGATAGGGTGAGAATTAGGGTTAGGTTTAGGGTTAGGGTGAGGATTAAGCTCAGGGGTAGGGTTAGTGTTAGGGTGATTTTTAGGTTTAGTCTGAGGGTTAGGGGTAGGGTTAAGGTTATGTTTAATGTGAGGGTAAGTGTAAGGGTCAGGGTTAGGGTGAGGGTGACTTTTAGGGTTAGCATTTTGGTTAGGGTGAGGGTGAGGGTTAAGGTTAGGGTGAGGGTTAGGGTGAGGGTTAGGTTTAGGTTTAAGATTAGGGTGAGGGTGAGGGTAAGGGTTAGGTTTAGGTTTAGGGTGAGTGTGAGAGTTAGGTTTAGGATTCCGAGAGGTTAGACTTAGGGTTATGTTTAGGGTTAGGATTAGGGTTAGGGTTACTGTTAGACTGAGGGTGAGGATGAGGGTGAGGTTTAGGGTTTGGGTTAGAGTGCGGTTTAGGTTTAGGGTTAGGTTTAGCGTGAGGATTAGGGTTAGGGTTAGTTTTTGGATGTGTGTTAGGGTGAGGTGTAGGGATATGCTTAGGGTGAGCGTTATGGTGAGAATTAGGGTTAAGTTTAGGGTTAGGGTTAGGGTGAGGGTATGGGTTAGTGTGAGGGTTAGGGTGAGGGTGAGGGTAAGGGTTAGGGATAGGGTGAGGGTTCGTTTGAGGGTTAGGATTAGGGTTAGGATTAGTGTAAGCGTTAGGGTGAGGGTGAGGGTGAGATTTAGTTTTAGGACAAGTGTTAGGTTTAGGTTTAGGATTAGGGCGAGTGTGATAATGAGGTTGAGGGTGCGGATTAGGGTGAGGGTTAGGATTAGGGTTAGGGTGGGGTTTAGGGTTAGTGTGATGATTAAGGTGAGGGTGAGGTTTAGGGTTAGGGTGAGTTTTTGCTTGAGGGTGAGGACTAGGTTGTGGGTGACTGTTAGGGTTAGAGTGAGGGTTAGGTTGACAGTGAGTGTTAGGGTGAGGCTGAGGGTTACGGTTATGGTTAGGGTTAGGATGAGTGTTAGTTTGCACTTTAGGGTTAGGGTAAGGGTTAGGATTAGTGAATGTGAGGATTAGGGTTAGTGTTAGTGTTAGAGTGAGTGTAAGAGTTAGGAAGAGGTTCAGGGTGAGGGTGAGGGTTAGAGGTAGCCTTAGGTTGACGGTGAGGTTTAGGATGAGGGTTAGGGTTAGGTTTAGGTTTAGAGTTAGGGTGAGGGTGAGGGTTAGGGTTAGGGTTAGGCTGAGTGTGAGGGTGAGGGTTATGGTTCGGTTAGGGTTAGAGTTAGGGTGAGGGTTATGGTTGGGTAAGGGTTAGAGTTAGGGTGAGGATGAGGGTGAGGGTTAGGGTTAGGATTAGTGTGAGGGTTAGGGTTAAGATTAGGGTTATGGTTGGGTTAGACTGAGGGTGAGGGTGAGGGTGAGGGTGAGGTTTGGGATTAGGGTGAGGGTTAGTGTTAGGGTGATGGTTAGGGTTAGGGTTAGGATGAGTGTTAGGTTGAGTGGTAGGGTTAGAGTTAGGGTGAGGCTTAGTTTTAATGTGAGTGTTAGAGTTAGGTTTTGGTTTAGGGTTAGGATGAGTGTAAGGGTTAGTGTGAGGTTAAGGGTGAGTGTGAGGGTTAGGGTTCGGGTTAGGGTGAGGGTGAGGTTTAGGGTTAGGTTTAGGATTAGGTTGAGCCTTAGGATGAGTTTTAGGTTTAGGGTTAGGGTTTTGGTTAGGATTTGGGTTAGGGTTAGGGTTAGACTGTGGGTGCGGGTTTGTGTGAGGGTGAGAGTTTGGGTTAGCGTGAGGGTTAGGGTTAGCCTGAGGGTTAGGATGAGTGTTAAGGTGAGGGGCAGGGTTACGTTTAAGATGAGGGTTATAGTTAGTGTGAGGGATAGGGTTAGGGTTAGGGTTAAGTTTAGGGTTAGGGTCAGGGTGAGGGTTACGTTTAGGTTTATGGTTCGGGTTAGGGTGTGGATTAGGGTGAGGGTAAGGGTTAGGGTTAGGGTTAGGGATAGGCTGATGGTTAGGGTTAGTGTTAGGATTAGGGTGAGGGTTAGGCTGAGTGGTAGGGTTAGGGTTAGGGTGATGGTTAGGTTGACTGTTAGGCTTAGGGTTAGGGTTAGGGTGAGTGTTCGGGTGAGGTTTAGGGTGAGGGTGAGGGTTAGGGTTAGGTTTAGGTTGAGGGTTAGGGTTAGGGTTAGCGTGAGGGATAGTGGGAGGGATAAGGTTATGGTTAGAGTTAGGGTTAGGGTGAGTGTAAGGGTTAGGGTGAGGTTTAGGATGAGGTTGAGGTTTAGGGTTCGCCTTTGGTTATGGTGAGGGTTAGGGTTAGGTTTAGGTTTAGGGTTAAGATGAGTGTTAGGGTGAGGGTTAGGATTAAGGTTAGGGTGAGGGTTAGGTTTAGTGTGAGGGTTGGGGTTAGGGTTAGGGTGAGGGTAAGGTTTAGTGTGAGGATTAGGGTGAGGGTGATGGTTAGGGTGATGCTTAGGTTGAGGGTTAGGGTTAGGTTTAGGGTTAGGGTGAGATCTAGGGTGGTGGTTAGGGTGAGGGTTAGGGTTAAGTTTAGGGTTAAGATGAGTGTTAGGGTGAGGTTGAGGGTTATGGTGAGGGTTAGGGTGAAGGTTAGGGTGAGGCGTAGGTTGATGTTAGGTTTAGGGTTAGGGTTAGGGTGAGGTTTAAGGTGAGGGTTAGTGTTAGTGTTAGGGTTAGGTTGTGGGATAGGGTCAGGGTGAGGGTTAGGGTTAGGATTAGTGTGAGGGTTAGGGTTAGGGTGAGGGTTAGGGTTCGATTTATGATTAGAGTGAGGTTTAGGGTTAGGTATAGGTTGAGGGTGAGGGTGAGGGTGAGGTTTAGTGTTAAGGTAAGGGTAAGGTTATGGGTTAGGGTGAGGTTTAGGGTGAGTATTAGGGTTAGGTTTACGGTTAGGTTTAGGTTGAGTGGTAGGATTAGGTTTAGGGTGAGGGTTAGGGTCAGGGTGAGGCTTAGGTTTAGGGTGAGGGTTAGGGTTAGGGTCCGGGTTAAGGTGAAGGTTATGGTTCAGTTTAGGGTTAGGATATGGGTCAGGGTGAGGTTTAGGGTTTGGGTGAGTGTTAGGGTTAGGGTGAGTGTTATGGTGAGGTTTAGGGTTAGTATTAGGGTTAGGGTTAAGTGTAGGTTTAGGGTTAGGCCGAGTGGTAGGGTTAGGGTTAGGGTGAGGTTTAGGGTTAGTGTGAGGGTTAGGTTTAGGGTTAGGGTTAGTGTTTGGGTGAGGATTAGGGTAAGATTTACAGTTAGGGTTACGGTTATTGTTAGGGTTCTGGTGAGGGTGAAGTTTAGGATTAGGTTTAGGTTTAGGTTGAGATTGAGAGAAAGGGTTAGGGTTAGGATTAGGATTAGGGTTAGGGTTAGGCTTTGGTTGATGGTGAGGGTGAGGGGGTGGGTAAGGGTTAGGGATAGGTTTGGGTTAGGGTGAGGATGAGGGTAAGGTTTTGTGTGAGGTTTAGGTTTAGGGCGAGGTTTCGGTTGAGGGTTAGGTTTAGGGTTACATTTAGATTTCAGGTTAGGTTTAGGGTGAGGTTTAGGGTTAGGGTTCGTGTGAGGGTTAAGGTTAGGGTGATGTTTAGTGTGAGGGTGACGGTTAGGGTGAGGTTGAGGTTTAGGGTGAGAGTTAGGGTTAGGGTTAGGTGTACCAGGAGGGTTAGTGTGAGTGTGAGGTTTAGGGTTAAGGTTAGGGATAGGGTTAGAAATAGGGTAAGGTTTAGTGTTAGGGTGAGGGTTAGGGTTAAGGTTAGGTTTAGGGTAAGGGTGTGGGTGAGGATTAGGTTTAGATTTAGTGTGAGCCTTAGGGTTAGCTTGAGGGTTATGCTTAGTGTTAGAGTTAGGGTTAGGGTGAGCATGAGGCTGAGGGTTAGTGTGAGGCTGAGGGTTAATGTGAGCATTAGGGTGAGGATTAGGGTGAGGGGTATGGTGAGGTTTATGGTGAGGGATAGGTTTAGTCTGAGGTTTCGGGTTAGGGTTAAGTTTAGGGTTAGTTTGAGGGTTAGGGTTAGGGTGAGGTTTAAGTTTAGCATTACAGTGAGGTTTAGGGTTAGTGTGAGGATTAGGGTTAGGGTTAGGGTTTGGTGAGGTAGGGTAGGGGTAGGGTTAGGATTAGGGTGAGGCTTAGGATGAAGTTTAGGGTTAGGGTTAGGGTTAGGATTAGATTGAGGGTTAGGGTTAGGTTTAGGGTTAGTGTTAGGGTTAGGGTGAGTCTAAGGGTTAGGGTGAGGTTTATGGTTAGGGTGAAAGTTAGGGTGAAGTTTAGGGTGAGGGTTAGGTTTAGGTTTAAGATTAGGGTGATGGTGAGGGTTAGGGTTAAGGTGAGTGTGAGGGTGAGGTTTAGGATTCACACAGGGTTAGAGTTAGAATGAGGGTTCGGTTTTGATAAGGGTTAAAGTTAGGACTAGGGTGAGTGTTAGGTTTAGGATTAGGGTTAGTTTTAGGGTTAGGGTTAGACTGAGGGTAAGGGTGAGGGTGAGGGTGAGGGATTGGGTAAGGTTGAGGTTTAGGGGGAGGGTGAGTGTCAGATTTAGGGTTTGGCTTAGGGTGAGGGTTAGGGTTAGGTTTAGGGTTAGCCTGAGGGTTAGGTTGAGCGGTAGGGTTATGGTTAGGGTGAGGGTTAGTGTTTGTGTGAGAGTTAGGGTTAGGTTTAGGGTTAGCGTGAGGGTAAGGTTTAGTGTGAGGGATATTGTGAGGATGAGTGTTAGGGTTAGGGTGAGGTTTAGGGTTAGGTTTAAGGTCAGGGTGCGGACTAGTGTTAGGTTTAGGGTGAGGGTTAGGGTTATGTTTAGTATGTGGTTTAGGGTGCAGGTAAGGGTAAGGGTGAGAGTTAGGATGAGCATGAGGGTTGGGTTAATGATAGGGTTAGGGTGAGGCATACAGTGAGGGTTAGGGTTAGGGTTAGGGTGAGGGTTAAGGTGCGGTTTAGGGTTAGGGTTACGGTTAGGGTTAGGTTTAGGGTTAGGTTCACGGTGAGGGTTAGGGTGAGGTTTAGAGTTAGGGTGAGGTTTACGTTTAGGTTTAGTTTTAGGGTGTGGGCTTGGGTGAGGGTAATGGTTAGGGTTAGGCTTATGGATAGGGTGAGGATGAGGGTTAGGGTTAGGGTTAGAGTGAGGCTTAGTCTGAGTGGTAGGGTTAGGGTTAGGTTGAGAGTTAGGTTTAGTGTGAAGGTTAGGTTTAGGGTTAGTGTTAGTGTTAGGGTAAAATATAGGTTCAGGGTTAGGGTTATTGTTAGGGTTAGGGTGAGGTTGAGGATGAGTGTGAGGGTGAGGTTTAGGTTTAGGGATAGGTTTAGGGTGAATGTGACAGTGAGAGTTAGGGTTAGGATTAGGATTAAGCTTAGGGTTAGGCTGAGGGTGTAGCAGAGGTCTAGGGGGCGGGTTAGGGTTAGGTTTAGGGTTAAGGTTAGGATGAGGGTTAGGGTGAGGTGAGTGTGAGCATTAGGCTTAGGATTATGGTTAGGGTTAGGTTTTGGCTGTGGGTGAGGGTGAGGGTGATGGTTATGGTGAGGGTTAAAGTTGAGGTTAGGGTAAGTTTTAGGGTTAGTGTTATGATTAGGGTTAGGGTTAGGTTTAGGTTTAGGGTTAGGGTGAGGGGTATGGTTAGGGTTAGGGTGAGGGTTAGGGTTAGTGTGAGGGTTAGAATTAGATTTGGGATTAGGGTTAGGGTGAGGGTAATGGTTAGGGTGAGGTTGAGGTTTAGAGTTAGACTTAGTATTATGGTTATGGTTACGGTGAGGGATCGGGTTATTGTGAAGGTTAGGGTTAGGGTTGGGGTTAGGGTTAGGGTGAGGGTAAGGTTTAGGGTGAGGGTTAGGGTTAGGGTGAGAGTTAGGGTTAAGTTAAGTGTGAGGGTTAGGTTGAGGTTTAGGGTTAGGTTTGGGGTTAGGATTAGGGTGAGAGTAAGGGTCAGGGTGAGGGTTAAGTTTAGGGTTAGGTCTAAGGTTAGTTTTAGTTTGAGGGTGAGGTTGAGATTTAGTTTTAGAATTAGTGTTAGGTTTAGTGTTAGGCTTAGGGTGAGGGTGAGGGTGAGGTTTAAGGTTACGTTGAGTGTTCGGGTAAGGTTGAGGGTAAGGGTGTGGGTGAGGGTTAGGGTGACGGAGAGGGTTAGGGTGAGGGTGAGGGTTAGCCTTAGCTTTAGGGTTAGGGTGAGGTTTAGGTTTAGGTTTAGGGTGATGGTTAGGGTGAAGTTTAGGGTTAGGGTTAATGTTAGGGTTAGGATTAGTGTGAGGGTTAGGGTCAGGGTTAGGTTAGGGTTAGGGTTAGTGTAAAGGTTAGGGAGAAGTTTAGGGTTAGAGTTTGCCTTAGGGTTAGGGTGAGGGTTAGGGTGAGGTTTAGGTTTAGGTTTCGGGTAAGGGTTAGGGTGAGGGTTAAGGTTATCATTAGGGTTCGGGTGAGTGTGAGGGTGAGGGTTTGGGTTCGGTGAGGGTTAGAGTTATGGTGAGGGTTAGGGTTAGGTTTGGGTAAGGGTTAGAGTTATTGTTAGGGTTACGGTGAGGGTGACGGTGAGGGAGAGGATGAGGGTGATGTTTAGGTTTAGGGTTAGGGTTAGGGTGAGTTTGAGAGTTAGAGTTTGTGTGAGGATTAGGATTAGGGTTAGGGTTAGGCTGAGGGTGAAGGGGAGTGGGAGGGAGCAGGTGAGGGTTAGGTTTAGGGTAAATGTTAGGATTATTGTAAGGTTTAGGGTGAGGGTGAGGGTGAGGTTGAAGGTAAGGGTGAGGGTGAGGGTGAGTTTTAGTTTTAGGTTTAGGTTTAGTGTGAGGGTGAGAGTGAGGGTTAGGATTATGATTATGATTAGGGTTAGGGTTAGGCTGAGGGGGAGGGGGAGGGGGAGGGTGAACGTTAGGATTAGTGTTAGGGTGAGGGTTAGGTTTAGGGTGAGTGTTAGGTTTAGGATTACGGTTAGGGTGAGGGTGATGGTGAAGCTGAGGGTTAGGTTTAGGGTTAGGGTGAGGGTGAGGGTGAGTGTTATCGTTAGGATAAGGGTTAGGGTTAGGCTTAGGCTTAAGATGACGGTGAGGGTGAATGTGAGGGTTAGCGTGAGGTTTAGGGTTAGGGAAAGTGTTAGGGTGAGGTTTAGGTTTAGTGTGACGATTAGGGTTATGCTTATGGTTAGGTTTAGGCTTTGGGTGAGGGGTAGGCTTAGGGTTAGTGTGGGGGTTAATGTTAGTGTGTGGGTTATGATTTGGGTTGGGCTTAGGTTTAGGGTGAGGGTAAGGTTTAGTGTGAGGGTTAAAGTTAGGTTGAGGGTTAGGGTTAGGGTTGTGGTTAGGGTTGGAGTTAGGGCTAGGTTTAGGGTGAGGGTTAGGGTGAAATTTAGGGTTAGGTTTAGGGTTAGGGTTAGTGTGAGGTTTAGAGTTATGGTTAGGTTAGAGTTAGTGTTAGTGTAAGGGTTATGGAGAGGTTTAGGGTGAGGGTGAGGGTTAGAGTTAGACTTAGGGTTAGGCTTAGGGTTGGTGTGAGGCTTAGGGTTAGTTTGAGGTTTAGGCTTAGTGTTGGGGTCAGGGTTAGGGTGAGGGTAAGGGTTAGGGTTAGGGTTAGGGTGAGGTTTAGGGTTAAGATTAGGGTGAGTGTAAGGGTTAGGATGAGGGTTAGGGTTATGGTGATGGTTAGGGTTAGGGTGAAGTTGAGGTTGAGGGTGTGGTTTAGGGTTAGGCTGAGTGTTCCAGTGTGGGTGAGAGTTAGGGTGTGTGTGTGAGTTATTGTTAAGGTGAGGGTTAGGGTGATGGTGAGGGTTAGAGTGAGGGTGACATTTAGGGTTAGGGTTAGGGTTAGGGTTAGGATTACTGTGAGGGTTAGGGTTAGTGTAAGGGTTGAGGATTGGTTTAGGGTGAGGGTAAGGTTTAGAGTTAGACTTAGGGCTAGTGTTAGGGATTGGGTGAGGTTTAGAATTAGGTTTAGGTTTAGGATGAAGGTGAGGGTTAGGGTTAAGTTTAGGGTTAGGATGAGTGTGAGGGTGAGGGTTGGTGTTTGGTGAGGTTTAGATTTAGGGTGGGGTTTTGGGTGAATTTTGGGTAAGGATTAGAGTTAGGGTGAGGGTGAGGGTGAGGGTTAGGGTTAGGATTAGAGTTAGGGTTAGGCTTAGACTGAGGGTTAGTGTGAGGGTGAATGTTGGGTTTGTGTTAGGGTGAGGGTTAGACTTAGGTTTAGGGTGAGGGTGAAGTTTAGGTTTAGGTTCAGTGTTAGGGTTAGGATGAGTTTAGTGTGAGGGGTATTGTTACCGTTAGGGTGAGGGTTAGATTTAGTTTGAGGGTTAGGGTTAGGATTAGGGCTAGGGTGAGGGTAAGGGTTATTGTGAGGGTTAGGATGAGGGTGAGGGTTAGGGTGAGGGTTAAAATTTGGTTTAGGGTTAGGATGAGGGTTAGGGTGAGGGCTAGGTTTTGGATTAGGTTTAGAGTAAGGGTGTGGTTGAGGGTTAGCTTGAAGGTAAGGCTGAGGTGTAGTTTTAGGTTTAGGGTGAGGGATAGGTTTTGTCTGAGCGTTAGGGTTTGGGTTAAGGTTACATTTAACGTGAGGCTAAGTGTTACATTGAGGGTTAGGGTGAGTTTGAGGTTTAATGTTATCATTTCGGTTAGGGTGAGGGTTAGGGTGAGGATGACTGTTAGGGTTAGGGTAAGAGTGAGGGTGAGGGTTAGGTTTAGGGATAGGGTGAGAGTTAGGGTTATGGTGAGGGTTAGGGTTAGGGTTATTGTGAGGGTGAAGGTGAGACTGAGGGTTAGGGTGAGGTTGCGGGTGAGGGTGAGGGTAGGGTTAGGGTTAGGGTTATGGTGAGGGTGAAGGTGAGACTGAGGGTTAGGGTGAGGGTGCGAGTGAGGGTGAGGGTAGGGTTAGTGTTAGTGTTAGGGAGAGGGTGAGGGTGAGCGTTAAGGGTTAGGATTAGGTTTAGGGTTAGGGTTAGGCTGAGGGCGAGGTTGAGGGTTAGGATTAGGGTTAGGGTGAGGGTAAGTGTTAGAGTGAGTGTTAGGATGCGAGTGAGGCTTAGGGTTAGCCTGAGTGTTAGGGTGAGGGTTAGGGTTAGAGTTAGGATGAAGTGTATGGTTATGGTTATGGTGAGGTTTCGGTTTAATCTGAGGGTTAGGTTTAGTGTTAACGTTAAGGTTAGGGTGAGGGTAAGGGTTAGGGTAATGTTAGGGATAGGGTTAGGGTTAGGGTGAGGTTTAGGGTTAGTGTGAGGGTTAGAGTTAGGGTTAGGTTTAGGTTTAGGGTTAGGGTGAGGGGTAGGCTCAGTGTTAGGATTAGGGTTATGGTTAGTGTGAGGGTTAGGGTTAGAGTTGGGGTTAGGGTTAGTGTGAGTTTAAGGGTTAGGATGAGTGTTAGGCTTAGGGTGAGGGTTCGGCTTAAGGTGAAGGTAAGTGTTAGGTTGAGGGTTAGCGTGAGGGTTAGGGTTAGTTTTAGGGTGAGTGCTAGTTTGAGGGTGAGGTTTAAGGTTAGGGTTAGGGTTAGGGTTAACATTAGGGTGAGGGTGAGGGTGAGATTTAGATTTAGGTGTAGTGTTAGGTTTAGGTTTAGGTTTAGGGCGAGTGTGAGGATGAGTTTGAGTGTGAGGGTTATTGTGAGGTTTAGGTTTAGGGTTAGGGTGGGGGTTAGGGTTAGTATGATGATTAAGGTGAGGGTGAGGTTTAGGGTTAGGGTGAATGTTTGCCTGTGGGTGAGGATTAGGTTACAGGCGAGGGTTAGGGTTAGGTTGAGGGTTAGGTTGACAGTGAGGGTTAGAGTTAGGCTGAGGGTTACAGTTAGGGTTAGGGTTAGGATGAGGATTAGGTTGCAATTTAAGGTTAGGGTAAGGGTTAGGATTAGTGTGAGGGTTAGGGATAGGGTTAAGGTTAGAGTGAGTGTAAGAGTTAGGGAGAGGTTTAGGGTGAGGGTTAGGGTTAGGTTTAGGGTTATGGTTAGGGTTAGGGTGAGGGAGAGGGTTAGGGTTAGGGTTAGGGTGAGGGTTAGGTTTCAGTAATGGTTAGAGTTAGGGTGAGTGTTAGGGTTGGGTAAGGGTTAGAGATGGGTGAGGGTGAGGGTGAGGGTTAGGGTTAGGATTAGTGTTAGGGTTAGGGTTAGGATTAGGATTAGGGTTAGGGTTAGACTGAGGTTGAGGGTGAAGTTTGGAATTAGGGTGAGGGTTAGGGTTAGGGTGAGGGTTAGGGTTAGGGTTAGGGTCTGGATGAGTTTTAGGGTGAGGAGTAGGGTTAGAGTTAGGGTTAGGCTTAAGTTTAGTGTGAGGGTTACGGTTAGGTATTGGGTTAGGTTTAGGGTGAGGGTAAGAGTTAGTGTGAGGGTTAGGGTAAGGGTGAGGGTTAGGGTTAGGGTTAGGGTGAGGGTGGCTTTTAGGTTTAGGTTTAGGGTTAGGTTGAGGGTTAGGGTGAGTGTAAGTTTTAGGTTTAGGGTTAGAGTTACTGCTCGGGTGAGGGTTAGGGTAAGTTTTAGGTTTAGGTTTAGGGTTATTGTTAGGGTTAGGGTGACGGTGAGGTTGACGGTGAGGTTTAGGGTTAGGGTTAGGTTTAGGGTGAGGGTGAGAGTGAGAATTAGGGTTAGGATTAGGATTAGGGTTAGGGTTAAGCTGAGGTTGAGATGGAGGGTGAAGGGGCTGTTTAGGCATTGGGTTAGGTTTAGGGTTATGGTTAGGGTGAGGGTTAGGGTTAGGGTTAGGTTTAGTGTTATTGTAAGGGTTAGGGTGAGGGTGAGAGTGAGTGGAGAGTGAGGTTTAGAGTTAGGGTTAGGTTTAAGGTGGGGTTGAGAGTGTGGGTTAGGGTTTGGATTAAAGTTAGGGTTAGTCTGAGGGTAAGAGTGAGGCTGAGCGTGAGGGTTAGGGATAGCGTTAGTTTTAGCCTTAGGGAGAAGGTGAGGGTGAGATTTAGGTTTAGGATTAGTGTTAGGTTTAGGGTTAGGCTTAGGGTTACAGTGAGTGTGAGGGTGAAGGTGAAGTTTAGATTGAGGTTTAAGGTTAGGTTTAGGTTTAGGATGAGGGTTAGGGTTAGGGTGATGTTTAGGGTGAGGGTGAGCTATAGGGTGAGGGTGAGTGTTCAGGTGAGGGTGAGGTTTAGGGTGGGGGTGAGTTTTAGGGTTAGGTTTAGGGTTAGGTTGAGGTTTAGGGTCATGTTTAGGATTAGTGTGAGGGTTAGGGTTAGTTTTAAGGTGAGGGTAAGGTTAGGGTGAGTTTTAGTGTGAGGGTGAGGCTTAGGGTGAGAGTTAGGGTTACGATTAGGTTTAGGCTTGGGCTGAGGGTGAGGGTAAGGATTATGGTTATCGTGAAGGTTCAGTTTAGGGTGAGGCTAGGGGTTATGGTTATGATTAGGGCAAGTTTTAGGGTGAGGGTTAGGGTAGGGTGAGGGTTAGCGTTGTGTAAGGGTTAGAGTTAGGATGAGGTTGATGGTGAGGGTTAGGTTTAGGATTAGGGTTAGGTTTAGGGTTAGACTGAGGGTGATGGTGAGGGTGCGGGTGAAGTTTTGGGTAAGGGATAGAGTTAGGGTGAGGGTGATGGTTAGCGTTAGGATAAGGGTTAGGATGAGGGTTAGGGTGAGGGTTAGGTTGAGGGTTAGGGTTAATGTTAGGGTTATTGTTAGGGATAGGGTGAGGGTGAATTTGAGGTTGAGGGTTAGGGTTAGGTTTAGGGTGAGGGTGAGATTGAGGGTTAGGTTTAGAGTTAGGATTAGTGTGAGAGTTAGTGTTTGGGTAAGTGTTAGGTTGAGAGCTAGGGTGAGGATGAGGGTTAGGGTTAGGCATAGGGTGATGGTTAGGCTGAGGGGTAGGTTAGGGTTAGGTTTACAGTGAGCGTGAGAGTAAGGATTAAGCTTAGGTGTAGGGTTAGGGTTTGGGTTAGGGGGAGGGTTAGGTTTAGGTTTAGGTTGAAGGTGAAGGTGAGGGTTAGGTTAGGGGTTAGGGTGAGATTTTGGTATAGGGTGAGGGATACGGTTAGGATTAGGGTTAGGGGTAGGGTGAGAGTGAGGCTGAACTTTAGGGTGAGAGTGAGGGTGAGGGTGAGTGTGAATGGGTGAGTTTGTGTTAGGTTTAGGTTTAGGGTGAATGTGAGGGTGAGGGTTAAGGTTAGGAGTAGGGTTAAGCTTTGGGTTAGGGGGTGGGTTAGGTTTAGGTTTAGGTTGAGGGTGAAGGTGGGGGTTAGGTTAGGGGTTAGGGTGAGATTTTGGTATAGGGTGAGTAATACGGTTTGGATTAGGGTTAGGGTTAGGGTGAGGGTGAGGCTGAACTTTAGGGTGAGAGTGAGGTTGTGGGTGAGGGTGAATGTGTGGGTTAGGGTTAGGGTTATGTATAGGGTGAAGGTAAGGGTGAGGGTTAAGGTTAGGAGTAGAGTTAGGGTTTGGGTTAGGCTGAGTGTGAGCGTGAGTGTGAGGGTGAGGGTTAGGGTTAGGGTGAGTGTTAGAGTTAGTGTGAGGGTTAGGGTGAGGGCGAGATTAAGGGTTAGGTTGAGGGTTAGAGTGAGGGTGAGTGTTAGGGTTAGGGTTAGGGTTATGTAGAGGGTTAGGTTGAGGGTTAGGGTTAAGATTAGGGTTTTGGTTAAGGGTGAGGGTTAGGGTTAATGTTTGGGTTAGGATTAGGATGAGGGTTGGGGTTAGTGTGAGGTTTAGAGTGAGGGTGAGGGTAAGGGTTAGGTTGAGGTTTAGGGGGAGGGGGAAGGTTAGCCTCAGGGTTTGGGTTAGGGTGAGAGTTAGGGTGAGGGTTAAGATTAAGGTTAGGTTTAGGGTTAGGGTGAGGGTTATGGTTAATGTTAGGGTTAGTGTTAGGGTAAGGGATAGGTTAAGTGTGAGAGTTAGGTTTAAGGTGAGGTTTAGGGTTAGAGTGAGAGTTAGGGTTAGGATTAGGGTTAGGATGAGGGCTAGGGTGAGCTTGAGGGTTAGGGTTAGGTTTAGGGTTAGGCTGAGGGTTAGGGTTGCAGTTAGGTTTAGGGTGAGGGGTAAGTTTAGGATTAGGATGGGGGTTAGCTTTAGTGTGAGGGTTAGGGTTAGGGTGAGTGTTAGGTTTAGGGTTAGGGTTAGGGGGAGGGGGAGGTTGAGTGTGAAGGTTAGGGTTAGCGTTAGGATGAGGGTCAGGTTTAGGTGAGTGTTAGGGTTAGGATTACGGTTAGGGTTAGGGTGATGGTGAGGCTGAGAGTTAGGCTGAGGGTGAGTGTGAAGGTGAGGGTTAGGGTTAGGGGTAGAGGTAGGGTGAGGGCGAGCGTTAGGGTTAGGATTAGGGTTAGGGTTAGGCTGAGGGTGAGGGTGAGGGTGAGGGTGAGGTTTAGTTTGAATGTTAGGTTTAGGGTAAGGGTTACGGTGAGGTTTACCGTTAGTGTGAAGATTTGGGTTAAGATTAGGGTTAGGTTTAGGGTTAGGGGGAGGGTTAGTGTTAGTGTGACGGTTAAGGTTAAGGTTGGGCTTAGGTTTAGGGTGAGAGTAACCGTTAGGGTGAGGGTAAGAGTTAGGTCGAGGGTGAGGGTTAGGGTTTGAGTTAGGGTTAGGGTGAAGGTAAGGGTTAGGGTGAAGGTTAAGGTTAGGTTTAGGGTGAGCGATAGGGTGAGGTTTAGGGTGAGATTTAGGTTTAGGATTAGTGTTATTTTTTGGTTTAGGCTTAGGGTGAGGGTGAGAGTGAGGTTGAGGGTGAAGGTTAGGATGAGGGTTAGGGTTAGTGTGAGGGTGAGGGTTAGGGTTAGGGTTAGGGTGAGGGTTAGGGTTAGGGTTAGGATTAGTTTGAGGGTTAAGTTTAGAGTTAGGTTAGGGTTAGGGTTAGTGTAAGTGTTGGGAGAGGTTTATGGTGAGGGTGAGGGTTAGAGTTAGCCTTAGGGTTAGGGTAAGGGTTTTGGTGAGGGTTAGGGTTAGTGAGAGGGTTAGGCTTAGCGTTGGGGTTAGGGTTAGGGTGAGGAGGAGGGTTAGGGTTACGGTGAGGGTTAGGGTTAAGGTGAGGGTAAGGTTTAGTGTTAGGTTTAGTGTGAGGTTTAGAGTTAGCATTAGGGTGAGGGTAAGGGTTAGGGTGAGGGTTAGGGTTAGGATGAGTGTTAGGGTTAGGATGAGTGTTCTGGTGAGGGTGAGGGTTAGGGTTATGGTTAAGGTGAGGGTGAGGTTTAGGGTTAGGGTTAGGATTAGGGTTAGGTTGACTGTTAGGGTGAGTATGAGAGTTAGAGTTATGCTTAGGGTTAGGGTGAGGGTTAAGGTTACTGTGAGGGTTAGGGTTAGGTGTAGGTTTAGGATTAGGGTGGGGCTTAGCTTTAGTTTGAATGTTAGGGTCAGGGTTAGGGTTAGGGTGAGGGTGAAGTTAAGGGTGAGCTCTAGGGTTAGGGTTAGGGAGAGGGTTAGGTTTAGGGTGAGTGTTAGGGTTAGTATTATGTTTAGGGTGAGGGTGATGGTGAGGCTGAGAATTAGGCTGAGTGTGAGCGTGAAGGTGAGGGTTATGGTTAGAGTTAGGGTTAGGGTGACAGTGATTGTTAGAGTGAGGGTGAGATTTAGGGTTAGGGTTAGGTTTAAGGTGAGGGTTAGGCTTTGGATTAGGGTTAGTGTGAGGGCTAGGGTGAGGGTGAGTTTTAGGTTTAGGCTTAGGGTTAGCATGAGTGTTAGGGTTACTCTTAGGGTTAGGGTGAGGGTTATGGTTACTCTTAGGGTTAGGGTGAGGGGTAGGTTTAGGATTAGGTTGGGGGTTAGCTTTAGTGTGAGGGTTAATGTTAGGTTTAGGGTTAGGTTTAGTGTTAGGGTTAGGATTTCGGTTAGGGTGAGGGTGATGGTGAGGCTGAGTGTTAGGCTGAGTGTGAGTATGAATGTGAGGGTTAGGGTTAGGGGTAGGGTTAGGGTGAGGGTGAGTGTTAAGGTTAGGATTAGGGTTATTGTTAGGCTGAGGCTGAGGGTGAGGGTGAGGGTGAGGTTGAGGGTTAGGTTGAGGGTTAGGGTAAGGATTAGTGTGAGGTGTAGTGTTAGTGTGAGGATTTTGGTTAGGGTTAGGGTTAGGTTTAGGTTTAGGGTGATCGTTAGGGTTTGTGTGAGGTTTAGTGTTCGGGTTGGACATAGGGTTAGGGTGAGGGTAACGGATAGTGTGAGCATAAGAGTTAGGTTGAGAGTGAGGGTTAGGGTTGGGGTTAGGATTAGAGTGAGGGTAAGGGTTAGGATGAGGTTTACGGTGAGGGTGAGGTTGAGGGTGAGGGTTAGGGTGAGGGTTAGGGTTAGGGTAAGGGTTAGGGTTAATGTGAAGTTTAGGGTGAGGGTGAGGTTTAGGGTTAGGGTGAGTGTTCAGGTGAGGGTGAAGTTAAGGATGTGGATGAGGGTTAGGTTTAGGTTGAGGGTTAGGGTGATGGTGAGGGTTACTGTGAGAGTGAGGGTTAGGGTTAGGTTTAGGATTATTGTGAGGGTTAGGTTTAGGTTAGGGTTAGGGTTAATGTAAGGGTTAGGGAGAGGTTTAGAGTGAGGGTGAGGGTTAGAGTTAGCCTTTAGGTTAGGGTTAGGGTGAGGGTTAGGGTTAGTGTGAGGGTTAGGCTTAGGGTTGAGTTTAGGGTTAGTGTGAGGGTAAGTGTTAGGGGGAGGGTTATGGTTACGGGGAGGGTTAGGGTTAAGGTGAGGGTAAGGGTTAGGGTTAGGGTTAAGGTGAGGTTTAGGGTTAGGATTAGGGTGAGGGTAAGGGTTAGGGTGAGGGTTAGGGTTAGGGTGAGGGTTAGGGTTAGGGTGATGTTTAGGGTGAGGGTGTGATTTAGGGTTAGGTTGAGTGTTCCGTTGAGGGTGAGGGTTAGGGTGTGGGTAAGGGTTAGGTTTAGGGTTAGGGTGAGTGTTAGGTTTAGTGTTAGGGTAAGGGTTTGGGTGAAGTTGAGATTTAGGGTTAGGGTTAGGATTAGTGTGACTGTTAAGTTTAGGGTTAGGATAAGTTTAGGGTTAGTGTAAGGGTTAGGGAGAGGTTTATTGTCATGACCGCCTCGATCAGCAAGGAAGATGCAACACCGAGCTCTTCTCTCTGCAGTTTATTCAGGACCTTTGAGCAATCTTCTGACCCCAACCCCGGGGAGAATTCCCCACAGCCATAAGTACCCACTGGGTAGCCAACCCTGATACGCCACGTGGGAACCACCAATAGGTTCAGGGGCACGGAAGCAAGCCAGATTCTTTGCCTTAGCCATATAAGGAGTTGTTTACCGCAGAGAGCACTCGCCATTGGGAAGGCGGAGGGCGAAAGCCAGCACCATCTTTCAGGTGCTGCTGCACGCAGCTCTCTACAGTTTATGGTGAGGGTGAGGGTTATAGTTAGCCTCAGGTTTACCGTGATGTTTAGGGTGAGGGTTAGGGTTAGGTTTAGAGTTCGGATGAAGGTGACAGTTAAGGTTAGGTTTAGGGTTAGGTTGAGTGTGAGGGTAGGGCTTGGGGTTCAGTGAGGTTTCGAGTTAGGGTGAGGTTTAGGGTTAGGTTTGTGTAAAGGTTAGAGTTAGGGTGAAGGTGAGGGTGAGGGTTAGGGTTATGATTAGGGTTAGGGTTAGGATTAGCATTAGGATTGGGGTTAGGGTTAGGCTTTGACTGAGGTTGAGGGTGAGGGTGAGGGTGAGGGATTGTGTTACAGTGAGGGTTAGGGTTAGGTTTAGGGTGAGGGTGAGGGTTAGGTTTAGGTTTAGGGTTAGGGTTAGGATGAGTGTTAGTTTAAGGGGTAGGATTACGGTTAGGGTGAGGGTTATATTTAGTGTGAGGGATAGGGTTAGGGTTAGGTTTCGGGTTAGGGTGAGGGTTAGGGTGAGGGTCAGGGTTATGGTTAGGGTTTGGGTGAGGGTTAGGGTGAGGGTTAGGTTGAGCATTAGGGTGATGGTTAGGGTTAGGTTGAGGGTGAGGGTGAAGGTAAGGGTAAGGGTGAGGGTTAGGGTGAAGTTGAGTGTTAGGTTTAGGCTTAGGATTAGGGTGAGTGTAAGGGTCAGGGTGAGGTTTAGGGTTAGGGTTAGGATGAGGGTGAGGGTCAGGGTGAGGGTGAGGTTTAGTGTTAGCATTTCAGTTAGGGTGAGGGTTAGGGTGAGCGTGAGGGTGAGTGTTAGGGTTAGGGTAAGGGAGAGGGTAGGGTTAGGGTTAGGGTTAGGGTGATAATTAGGGTTAGGGTGAGGGTTAGTGTTATGACTAAGGTGAGGGTGAGGGTGAGGATGAGGGTTAGGTTGAGGGTGAGGGTGAGGGTGAAGTTTAGTGTTAGGGTTAGTGTTAGGGTGAGGGTGAGAGTGAGCGTTAGGGTTAGGATTAGAGTTAGGGTTAGGGTTAGGCTGAGGGTGAGGGTAAGTGTTAGAGTGAGGTTTAGGATGAGAGTGAGGGTTAGGGTTAGCCTGAGTGTTAGGGTGGGCGTTAGGGTGAGGGTTAGGCTGAGGGGTAGGTTTATGTTTATGGTGAAGTGGAGGTTTAGTCTGAGGGTTAGGGTTAGGGTTAACATTAGGGTTAGGGTGAGGTTGAGGGTGAGATTTAGGGTTAGTGTGAGGATTAGGGTTAGTGTTAAGGTTAGGTTTAGGGTTAGGGTGAGGGATAGGGTTAGGGTTAGGGTTAGGGTTAGTTTGAGGTTTAGGATTAGGGTTGGGGTTAGGGTTAGGGTGAGTTTAAGGGTTAGGCTGAGTGTTAGGGTTAGGGTGAGGGTTATGTTTAAGTTGAGGGTAAGGGTTAGGTTGAGGGTGAGGTTGAGGGTTAAGGTTAGGGTTAGGGTGAGATCTAGGGTGCGGGTGAGCGTTAAGGTTAGTGTTAGGGTTAAGGTTAGAATTAGGATGAGGGTGAGGGTGAGATTTAGATTTAGGACTAATGTTAAGTTTAATGTTAGGCTTAGGGTGAGTGTGAGGATGAGGTTGAGGGTGAGGGTTAGGGTGAGGGTTAGGGTTAGGTTTAGGGTGGTTGTTAGGGTTAGTGTGATGATTAAGGTGAGGGTGAGTTTTAGTGTTAGGTTGAGTGTTCCCCTGAGGGTGAGGATTAGGGTGTGGGTGAGGAATAGGTTTAGGGTGATGGTTAGGGTGATAGTGAGGGTTAGGGTGTGGCTGAGGTTTACGGTTATGGTTAGGGTTAGGAAGAGGTTTAGGTTGCAATTTAGGGTTAGAGTCAGTGTTAGGTTTAGGATTAGGGTTAGGGTGAAGTTCAGGGTCAGGGTGAGGGTTAGGTTTAGGGTGAGGGTTAGGGTTAGGGTGAGTGTTAGGTTTAGGTTTAGGGTTGATGTTAGGTTTAGAGTTAGTGTTCGGGTGAGGGTTAGGGTAAGGTTTAGGGTTAGGTTTAGGTTTATTGTTCGGGTTAGGGTGAGGGTTAGGGTGAGGGTAAAGTTTAGGGTGAGGGTTAGTTTTGGGGTGAGGTTGAGAGTCAGAATTAGGGTTAGGATTAGGATTAGGTTTAGGGTTAAGCTGAGGTAGAGAGGGAGGGGGAGGGGCGGTTTTGGCATAGGGTTAGGTTTAGTATTAGCGTTAGGGAGAGCGTCAGTGTTAGTGTTACTGTAAAGGTTAGAGTGAGGGTGAGAGTGTGGGGAGGGGTAGGGGGAGGGCGAGGTTTAGGGTTAGGGTTAGGTTTAAGGTGACGGTGAGAGTGTGGGTTAGGGTTAGTATTTGGATTAAGGTTAGGGTTAGGCTGAGGGTGAGGGGAGGGGGGGTGAGTGTTAGGTTTAGGGTTAGGGTTAGGGTTAGGGTTAGGGTTAGATGGAGGGGGAGGGGGAGTGTTAGGTTTAGGGTTAGGGTTAGGGTTTGGGTGAGGGTGAGGGTTAGGGTTAGGGTGAGGGTTCAGGTTAATGTTAGGGTTGTTGTTAGGGTTATGGTGAGGGTGAGGTTGAGGTTGAGGGTGAGGGTGATGGTGAGGTTGAGGGTTAGGGTTAGGTTTAGTGTGAGGGTGAGAGTGAGGGTTAGGGTTAGGGTTAGGATTAGTGTGAGGTTTAGGGTTAGGGTTAGGGTTAGGGTGAGGGATAGGGTCAGGGTGAGTGTTAGGTTGAGAACTAGGGTGAGGATGAGGGTTAGGGTTAGGGATATGTTGATAGTTAGGCTGAGAACTAGGTTAGGGTTAGGTTTAGGCTGAAGTTGAGAGTGAGGGTTAGGTATTGGATTAGGCATAGTTTTAGGGTTGGGCTGAGGTTGAGGTTGAGGAGGAGGGTTAGGTTTAGGGCTGAGGTTAGAGCTAGGGTTAGGGTTATGGTTATAGTAAGGGTTAGGGTTAGGGTTAGGGTAATTTTCAGAGTTAGGATGACAGAGAGTTTGAGGGTGAGGGGGAGATTTAGGGTTAGGTTTAGGTTTAGGTTGAGGATGCGAGTGAGGGTTAGGATTAGGATTAAGATTAGGGTTAGGTTTAGGCTCAGGGTGAGGGTGAGGGTGAAGGTTCGGGTTAGGCTAAGGGTTAAAATAATGTTTAGAGTTAGGATGAGAGTTAGAGTGAAGGATAGGTTTAGGGTTAGGGTTAGCGTTCGAATCAGTGTGAAGATTAGGGTTAGGGTTAAGGTTAGGTTGAGGGAAAGGTTTAGGGTGAAGTTTCCAGTGAGTTTGAGGGTTAGGGTGAGGGTTAGGTTTGGGTTAGGTTTAGGGTTAGGGTGAGGGTGAGGGTGAGGGTAGGGTTATGATTAGGCTTAGGGTTAGGGTTAGACTGAGGGTGAGGGTGAGGGTGAGGGTTTGGGTTAGGATGAGGGTTAGGGTTAGGGTTAGGTTTAGTGTGAGTTTGAGGCTGAGTGTTAGGGTTAGGGTTAAAGTTAGGATGAGGGTTAGTGTGAGGTGTAGGGTTATGGTTAGGGTGAGGTTTAGGATTATGGTTTTGGTGAGGGTTAGGTTTAGAGTTAGGATGATGGTTTGGGTGAGGGTAAGGGTTGGCTTGAGGGTTAGGGTGAGGATTATGGTTATGGTTATGGTTAGGGTTAGGGTGAGGAGTACAGTGAAGGTTA
The DNA here is from genome assembly GCF_024711535.1 of Dipodomys merriami. Classification (NCBI taxonomy): domain Eukaryota; kingdom Metazoa; phylum Chordata; class Mammalia; order Rodentia; family Heteromyidae; genus Dipodomys; species Dipodomys merriami. Next base: position 1,978,722 of record NW_027206490.1, on the reverse strand, counting down.
GGGTTAGGGTGAGAGTGAGGGTTAAGGTGAGGTATAGGGTTAAGCTTAGGGTTATGCTGAGGGTAAGGGTCAGGTTGAGGGTTAGGTTTAGGGTGAAGGTTAGGGTTAGGGGAAGGGTTAGGTTTAGGGTTCGGGTTAGGGTGAGGGCTAGGGTGAGGGTGAGGGTTAGGGTTAATGTTAGGGTTAGGGTGAGGTTTAGGTTTAGTGTTAGGGTGAGTGTGAGGGGTAGGCTGAGGGGTAGGGTTAGGCTGAGAGGTAGGGTTAGGGTAAGGGTGAGGGTTAGGGTTAGGGTTATTTTTAAGGTTAGGGTGAGGTTCAAGGTGAGGGTAAGTGTGAAGTTGAGGGTGAGTTTTAGTGTTAAGGTTAGGGTTAAGCTTAGGGTGAGAGTGAGGGGGAGAGGGAGGGTTAGGATTAGTGATGGGGTAAGGGTTAGGGTGAGGGTTAGTGTTAGGGTTAGGGATAGGGTGAGAATTAGGGTTAGGGTTAGTGATAGGGTGAGTGTTTGGGTTAGGGTGAGGGTTAGGCTGCAGGGTAGGGTTAGGGTTATGGTGAGGGTTAGGTATAGTTTGAGGGTTAGTGTTAAGTTTAGGGTTAGGTTTAGGGTGAGGTTTAGGTTTAGGGTGAGGGATACGGTTAGGGTTAGGATTAGGGTGAGGGTGAGGGTGAGGATGAAGTTCAGGGTGAGAGTGAGGGTGAGGGTGAGTGTGTGGATTAGGGTTAGGGTTAGGTTTAGGATGAAGGTGAGGTTGAGGGTTAAAGTTAGGATTAGGGTTAGGTTTTGGGTTAGGCTGAGGGTGAGTGTGAGGGTGAGGGTGAGGGTTAGGGTTAGGGTGATTTTTAGAGTAAGTGTGAGGGTTAGGGTTAGGGTGAGATTAAGGGTTAGGTTGAGACTTAGGGTGAGGGTGAGTGAGGGTTAGGGTTAGGGTTAGGGAGAGGGTTAGAGTTATGGTTAGGGTTTTGGGTAAGGGTCAGTGTTAAGGTTAATGTTAAGTTCAGGATTAGGGTGAGGGTTAGGGTTAGTGTGAGGGTTAGAGTGATGGTGAGGGTAAAGTTTAGTTTTAGGGTTCTGGGGAGGGGAGGGTTAGCGTCAGGGTTTGGTTTGGGGTGAGGGTTAGGTTGAGAGTTAGGGTTAAGGTTAGGTTTAGGGTTAGGGTGATGGTTATGGTTAATGTTAGGGTTAGGGTTAGCTTAAGGCTTAGGATGAGGGTGAGGTTTAGTTTTAGGGTGAGTGTTAGGGTTAGGTTTAGGTTTAGGGTTAGGATTAGGGTTAGGGTGAGTGCTAGGGTGAGGGTGAGGGTTAGTGTTAGGCTTAGGGTTAGTGTGAGGTTTAGGGTTACTGTTAGGGTTAGCGTGAGTGGTAGGTTTAGGATTAGGGTGAGGGTTAGCTTTAGTGTGAGTGTTAGGTTTAGGGTTAGGGTAAGTGTTAGGGTGAGGGTAAGGGTTAGGTTGATGGTTAGTGTGAGAATGAGGGGTAGAGTTGGCGTGAGTTTTAGGGTGAGGGTTAGAGTCAGGATTAGGGTTAGGGTTACAGTTAGGTTGAGGGTGACTATTAGGGTTAGGGTTAGTGTGAGGGTTAGGGTTAGTCTTAGCTTTAGTGTGAGGATTAGGGTTAGGGTAAGTTTAATTATTAGGGTTAGGGTTAGGCTTATTGTGAAGGTGATGGTGAGGGTGAGGGTTAGGGTTAGGGTTCGGTTTAGGGTGAGGTTGAGGGTGAGGGTTAAGGTTAGGATTAGGATTAGGTTTAGGATTAGACTGAGTGTGAGGGTGAGGGTGAGGGTTAGGGTTAGTGTTAGGGTGAGGTTTAGGGTTAAGTTGAGGATTAGGGTTAGAGTTAGTGTTAGGGTGAGGATGTGGGTGAGCGTTCGGGTTCGGGTTAGGTTTAGGTTTAGGGTGAGGGTGAGGGTGACGGTTAGGGTTATCATTACAGTTAGGATGAAGTTTAGGGTTAGGGTGAGGGTTAGGGTTAGGGTTAGAATTAAGGTGAGGGTGTGGGTGAGGGTGAGGGTTAGAGTTAGGTTTAGGGGTAGGGTGAGGGTGAAGGTGAGGTTTAGGGTTAGGATTAGGTTTAGGGTTAGGATTAGGCTGAGTGTGAGGGTTTGGTTTAGGGTTAAAGTTAGGGTGAGGGTAAGGGTGAGGTTGAGGGTTAAGGATAGGGTGAGGGTTACGAATAAGTTAGGGTGAGGGTTGGGTTAGGGTGATGTTTAGTGTGAGGGTGAGGGTTTGTGTGAGGGTGAGGGTAAGGTTGAGTGTTAGGGTTAGGGTTAGAATTAAGTGAGGGCTAGGGTGAGGGTAAGGGTTAGCGGTAGGTTTAGGGATAGGGTGAGAATTAGGGTTAGGGTTACGGTGTTTGTTAGGGTTAGTGTTAGGGTTAGGGTGAGGGTGAGGGTTAGGGTTAGTGTGAGGGTTAGAGTGAGGGTGAGGGTAAGGGATAGGTTGAGGCTTAGGGTGAGGAAGACAATTAGGGTTAGGGTTTGGATTAAGGTGAGGGTTAGGTTAAGGGTTAGGTTTAAGGTTTGGGATAGGTTTCGGGTGAGGCTTAGGGTTAATAATAAGGTTAGGGTTTGCGTAAGGGTTAGGGTGAGGGTTAGGGTTAGGGTTAGGCTTAGAGTTAGGGTGAGAGTTAGCATTAGTTTTAGGGTTGGGTGAGGTGTAGGTTTGGTTTAGGGTGAGGTTTAGCTTTAGTGTGAAGGTTAGGGTTCGGTTTAGGGTTAGGGTTAGGGTGATGATAAGCTTTAGGTTGAGGGTTAGTGTGAGAGATTGGGTTAGGTTTAGCGTGAGTGTTAGGGTGAGTGTTAGGGTGAGGGTTAGTGTGAGGGTTAGGATTAGGGTTGTTGTGAGGTTGAGTGTTAGGGTATGGGTTAGGCTTAGGGTTAGATTTAGGTTTAGGGTTAGGCTTAGTGTTAGGGTTAGGGTTATTTTTAGGGTTAGGTTTAGGCTGAGGGAGAGGGTGAGGGTGAGGGTGAGGTTTCGAGTTAGGGTTAGGTTTAGTCTGAGGGTGAGGGTGAAGGTTAGGGTTAGGGTTAGTGTTATGCTTAGGTTTAGGTTGAGAGTTAGGGTGTGTGAGGGTTAGGGTTAGGGTGAGGTTTAGTTTGAGGGTAAGGGTTAAGGTGAGTTTAGGGTGAGGGTGAGGTTTAGGCTTAGGGTTACGGTTAGGAGTAGTGTGGAGATGTGGGTGAGGGTTAGGGTTAGGGTGAGGTTTAGGGTTAGTTTGAGGGTTAGGGTTAGGTTTAGAGTTAGGGTGTGTGTGAGGGTGAGGGTGAGGGTTAGTTTGAGGGTTAGGGTTAGTATGAGGATTAGGGTGAGGGTGAGGGATAGGGTTAGGGTGAGGGTTAGGGTTAGGTTTAGGGTGAGGGTTAGGGTTAAGATAATGTTTAGGGTGAGGGTGAGGGTTAGTGTTAGGGTGAGTGTTCGGGTGAGGGTTAGGGTTAGGGTTAGAGTTAGGGTGAGCGTTGTAGTGAGGGTTAGGGTTAGGGTTAGGATTAGGGAAATGGTGAGAATTAGGGTTAGGGTTAGGGTTAGGGTAAGAGTAAGGGTTAGGGTGAGGGTTAGGGTTAGGGTGAGTGTTAGGTTGAGGGTTAGTGTTAGGATTAGGATGAGGGTTTGTGTGAGGGTAAGGGTTAGAGTGAGGGTTAGGGTGAGGGTGAGGGTTAGGGTTAGGGTGAGGAGTACAGTGAAATTAAGGTTAGGGTGAGAGTGAGAGTTAAGTTGGGGGTTTGGGTTAGGGTTAGGGTTAGGTGAATGTAAGTGTCAGGGTGAGGGTTAGGGTTAGAGTGATGGTAAAGGTCAGGGTGAGTGTTAGGGTTAGGATGAGTGTTAGGTTTAGGGGAAGGGTTAGGTTTAGGTTGAGGCCTAGGGTGAGTGTGAGCATTAGGATTAGGTTTTGGGATACTGTGAGGATTAGGTTTAGAGTTAGGGATAGTGTGAGGGTTAGGCTGAGGGGTAGGGTTAGGGTTAGGGTGAGGGTTAGGTTTAGTGTGAGAGTTAGGGTTAGGGTGAGAGTTAGGGTTAGGGTTAGGTTTAGGGTTATTTTTAGGGTTAATGTGAGGTTAAAGGTGAGGGTGAGGGTGAGGGTGAGTTTAAGTGTTAGGGTTAGGTTTAGGGTGAGGGTGACAGCGAGGGTTAGGGTTAGGATTAGGATTAGGTTTAGGGTTAGGCTGAGGGTGAGAGTGACTGTGAGGGGGAGGGTTAGGTTTAGTGATGGGTTTAGGGTTAGGGTGAGGGTTAGTGTTATTTTGTGCTAGGATTGTTGTTAGGGTTAGGGGAGGGGGAGGGGGAGTGGAGGGGGAGATTTATGGTTAGGATTAGGTTTAGGGTGAGGTATAGGGTGAGGGTTAGGTTTAGAATTAGGATTAGTGTTAGGGTTAGGCTGAGGGGGAGGGGGAGGGTTAGGGTTACTGTTATGGTTAGGGTGAATGTGATGGTTAAGGTTAGTGTGAGAGTTAGGGTTAGGATTAGTGTGAAGGAAAATTTTTGGGTGAGGTTTAGGGTCCGGGTGCAGGTTAGGCTTAGGGTTAGGGTTAGGATTAGTGTGTGGGTGAGGGTGAGGTTTAGGAATATGGTGAGGTATAGGGTTAGGGTGAGGGTTAGGTTTAGGGTTAGATTTAGTGTGAGGTTGTGGGTGAGGGTTAGGGTTAAAGTTACGGTTTTGGGTAAGGGTGAGGATTAGTGTTAGTGTTAGGGTGAGGATTAGGGTGAGGATTAGGGTTAGTGTGAGGGTTAGAGTGAGGGTGAGGGTAAGGGTTATGTTGAGGGTTATGGTTAAGTTTAGGTTTAGCGTAAGAGTGAGAGTTATGGTTAATGTTAGGGTTAGGATGAGGTTAAGTGTTAGAGTGAGGTTGAGTGTTAGGGTGAGAGTTAGGGTGAGGATTAAGGTTAGGGTGAGGACTAGGGTGAGGGTGAGGGTAAGGGTTAGGCTTAGGTTTAGCGTGAGGTTTAGGGTTACTGTTAGGGTTAGGGTGAGGGGTAGGATTAGGATTAAAATGAGTGTTAGTTTTTGTGTGAGGGTTAGTGTTAGGGTTAGGGTTAGGGTGAGGGTAAGTGTTAGGGTGAGGTTTAGTTGAGATTGAGTTTTAGAGTTAGCGTGAGTGTTAGGGTGAGGGTTAGGGTTAGGCTTCGGGTGAGGGTGACAGTGAGGGTGAGGTTTAGGGTGAGGTTGAGGGTTAGGGTTACGGTTAGGATAAGGGTTAGGGTTAGGGTTAGGGTGAGGGCTAGGGCGAGGGTTAGGGTTAGGTTTAGGGTTAGCTTGAGGGTTAGGGTGAGCTTTAATGTTAGCGTTAGGGTGAGGGTTAGGGTGAGGGTAAGGGTTAGCGTGAGGGTTAGGGTGAGTGTGAGAGTTAGGGTTAGGTTTAGGGTTAGGTTGAGGAGTCGGGTGAGGGTTAGGTTTATGGTGAGAGTGAGCATTAAAGTGAGGTTAGGGTTAGGGTTAGGGTTAGGGTGACGGTAAGTGTCAGTGTGACGGTTAGGGTAAGGGGGAGTGTTATGTTTAGGGTTAGGGTTAGGGTGAGGGCTAGGGTGAGGGTGTGGTTTAGGGTTAGGATTAAGCATAGGGTGAGGATTAGGTTTAGGGTTACGTTTAGGGTGAGGGTTAGGGTTAGGGTGAAGGATAGGTTTAGTGTGAGGGATAGGGTTAGGGTGAGGGTTAAGTTGAGGGCGAGGGTGAGAGTGAGGTTAGGGTTAGGTTTAGGGTGAGGGTGAGAGTGAGAGTGAGGGTTAGTGTTAGGGTTAGGGTTATTGTTAGGGTTAGGGTGAGGTGGAGGCGTAGGGGAGTGGGAGTTTTAGGGTTAGTTTTAAGGTAAGGGTTTGGGTGAGGGTTAGGGTTAGGATTAGTATTGGGGTTAGGGTTAGGCTGCGGGTGATGTGGAGGGTGAGGGTTAGGGTTAGGGTTAGGGTTTGGGTGAGGGTTAGGGGAAGGGTTTGTGTGAGGCTTAAGGTGATGATTGGTTGAGGGAAAAGTTTTGGGTGAAAGTTAGGGTGAGGGTGATGATTAGGCTTAGGGTTAAAGTTAGGATTAGTGTGTGGGTGAGGGTGAGGGTTAGGGTTATGTTGAGGTTTAGGTTTAGGGTGAGGGTAAGGGTTAGGGTTAGAGTTAGTGTGAGGGTGTGGGTGAAGGTGAGGGTTAGGGTAAGCTTTAGGGTGAGGATGAGGGTGATGGTTAGGGTTAGGGTAGGGTTAGGGTGAGGTTTAGGGTTAGGGTTAGAGTTCGGGTGAGGGTGTGGGTGAGGGTGAGGGTTAGGGTTAGGTTTAGGGGTAGGGTGATCGTGAGGGTGAGGGTGAGGGGTAGGTTTAGGATTAGTGTTAGGTTTAGGGATAGCGTTAGGCTGAGGGTGATGATGAGGTTCAGGGTTAAGTTTATGGTTAAGGTTAGGGTGAGGGCTATGGTGCTGGTGGGGTTTAGGGAGAGTGTGAGGGTGTGGGTGAGGTTTTCGGTTATATAAGTGTTAGGGTTAGGGTTAGTGTGAGGATTAGGGTGAGGGTGAGGCTTAGGGTGAGAGTTAGGGTGAGGGTGAGGGTTTGGGTTAAGGGAGGGTGAGGGTTGTGTTACGGGGATGTTTAGGGTGAGGCTCAGGTTTAGGGAGAGGATAAGGGTAAGGGTGAGGGTTAGACTTAGGGTTAGAAATAAAAGAGGGCTAGGGTGAGGGTGAGGGTTAGGGGTAGGTTTAGAGATATGGTGAGCATTAGGGTTAGGGTAAGTGGGAGCATTAGGGTTAGAGTGAGGTTTAGGTTGAGGATTAGGGTTAGGGTTAGGGTGAGGTTTAGGTTTAATCTGAGGGTTAGGTTTAGGTTGAGGATAAGGGTTAGGGTGAGAGTTAGGGTGAGGGTTAGGTTTAGGGTTAGGGTTTGGATTATGGTGAGGGTGACGGTGAGGGTTAGGGTGTGGGTGAGGGTTATGGATAGGGTGAGGGTGATGGTTAGGGTTAGGGTTAGGGTTAGTATTATGGTGAGGGTGAGGGTGAGGGTTAGGGTGTCGTTGAGGGTTAGGTTTATGGTGAGGGTTAGGGTTAGGATTAGGGTGAGTGTGAGTGTGATGGTTAGGATTAGTGTTAGGGTTAGGGTGAGGGTGAGGTTTAGGCTTAGGATGAGGGTTAGGGTTCTGCTGAGGTTGAGGGTGAATGTGAGGGTGATGGTTAGGGTTAGAGTTAGGGTTAAGTTGAGATCTACGTTGAGGGTTAGTGTTAGGGTGAGGTTGAGTTTGAGGGTGAGGCTTTGGGTTAGGTAAGGGTTATGATTAGTGTCAGAATTAAAATGAGGGTGAGGTTTAGGGTTAGGGTTAGGGTTAGGGTTAGTGTGAGGGTTGTGTTTAGGTGATGTTTAGGGTTTGGGTGAGGGTTAGGGTGAGTGTGATGGTTCAGGTGCGAGTGAGTGTTAGGGTTAGGGTGAGGGTTAAGTTTTGGGTGAAGGTTAGGGTTAGGCTTAGAGTTAGGGTGAGGGTGACGGTGACGGTTAAGTTTTGGGTGAGGGTTAGGGATAGTATGAGGGTTAGGGTTAGGGTTAAGTCTACGGTGAGGGTTTAGGTGAGTGTTAGGGTTATTGTGAGGGTTAGGGTTAGGGTTAGGGTTCCAGTTAGGTTGAGGTTAAGCGTTAGAGTTAGGGTTAGGTTGAGTGTTAGGGTTATTTTGAGGGTTAGGGTTAGGGTTAGGTTTCCAGTTAGGTTGAGGTTTAGGGTTGGGGTGAGGGTTAGTGTGAGGGTTAGGGTTAGTTTTAGCTTTAGGTTTAGGATTAGGGTGAGGGTTAGGGTGAGGGTTAGGGTGAGGGTTAGGGTTAGGGTGAGGGTTAGGGTTAGGATGAGGGTGAGGGTTAGTGTTAGGGTTAGGGTTATGCTGGGGGTGATGTTTAGAGTGAGGTTTAGGGTTAGGGTTAGGTTTAGGATTAGGGTGAGGGCTAGTGTGAGCGTGAGGTTTAGTGTGAGTGTGAAGGTGAGGTTGAGGTTGAGCTTAGGGTTAGGGTAAGGGTTAGGGTTAGATTGAGGATTAGGATGAGGTTTAGGGTGAGGGTGACGGTTTGGGTGAGGGTGAGGATTAGGGTGTGGGAGAGGGTTAGGGTTAGGATGAGCTTTAGGGTGATGGTGAGGGTTAGGCTGAGTGTGAGGGTTAGGTTTAGAATTAGGTTAGGGTGATATTTAGAGTGAGGGGTAGGGTTAGGGTTATGATGAGGTTTAAGTTTAGTGTGAGGGTTAGGGTGAGGGTAAGGCTTTTGGTGAGGGTTAGCGTTAGGGTGAGGGTGAGAGTTACGGTTAGGGTTAGGGTGAGGGTTAGCGATAGGGTTAGGGTTAAGTTTAGGATTTAAAAGGAAATGTTCACGGGGAACACCCGGAGGCATGCTGGCAGCAAGATTCTGGTATTCGTCCTAAGAAGCATTGAAAGGATTAAAACGCTCCTATGTTGCAATACCTCAGAACTTCATTCTGAGTGTTACCCGCACAGGTCATTCTGATGCTCACAACCATGGACTAATTAGAACCTGACATAGCTAGTGCCAACCATAGTCCTGGATGGACAGTGGTCGTGTCCCAAACAACTGAGGTCTAGTTCTCCAAACTTTCACAGTGTGCAATAAGTACAGGTTCAAATTACTCCTCAGGTTGAGTAAAGTGTAGCTGTCAAAGCTGTAATCCGTAGAGGGTTAGGGTTAGGGATAGTGATAAGGTGAAGGTTAGGTTCAGGGTTAGGTTTTAGGGTTAGCTTTAGGGTCATGGTTAGGGTTTAGGGTTAGGTTTAGGGTTAGGGTTTAGGGTTAGGGTTAGGGTTAGGTTTATGGTTAGGACGAGGGTCAGGGTTAGGATTAGGGATAGGATTAGGGTTAGGATTTTCAAGAGATGTTCACCAGGAACACCCGGAGGCCTGCCGGCAGCCAGATTCTGAAATTCTTCCTAGAAAGCCTTGAAAAGGAGTGAAACGCACCTATCTTGCAATAACTCAGAACCTCATTCTGAGTGTTTCTGGCAGAAGTCATTCAGCTGAACACAACGGTGGACTAATTAGAGCCTGATATAGCCAGTGCCGTCCATAGTCCTCATTGGACTGTGGTCGAGTCCCAAAAACTGAGGTCCAGTTCTCCAAAATTTTATAGAGTGCCATAAGTAGAGGTAAAACTTGCTCCTCAGGTTGAGTAGAGTGTAGCAGTCAAAGCTGTAATCAGTAACACTCAGGTGATAAGAATGGGAAGCCGATATTCTCAGTCAGCTGGCAGTGTTCTACTGGGCCAAGCAGATCTGGCTGCCATGTCTGAAAGTTTGCAACTTCGGCAGAGATCTGCAGGCGCAATTGTGCAGCAATGCAAAATGTGTGCCCTTGCCAAACAACACGGGTGAAAAATAAATCACGGGGGATTTACAAGGAGATGTTAAACCGGAACATCCGGAGGCCTGATGGCAGCAAGATTTGGGTTAGGTTTAGGGTAAGGTTGAGGGTGAGGGTTAGGGTTAGGTTTAGGATAGGGTTAGGGTTAGGTTGAGGGTGAGGGTGAGCGTGAGGATGAGGGTTAGTTTGAGGGTTACTGTGAGGGTAAGGGTGAGGGTGAGGCTGAGGGTGAGGGTGAGGCTGAGGGTTAGGTTTTGGGTTAGGGTTGGGAGAAGGTGAGGGATAGGGTAAGAGTTAGGGTTGGGGTTAGGGTGAGAGTAAGTGTTAGGGTGAGGGTTTGGGTGAGGGTGAGGATTTGGGTTAGCCTGAGTGTTAAGGTGAGGGTTAGGCTGAGTGTTAGGTTTAGGGTTAGTGTGAGGGTTAGGTTTTGTCTGAGGTTTATGTTAAAGTTAAGGTTAGGGTGAGGATGAGGGTTAGGGTTAGGGTGAGGATTAGGGTTAGGTTTGGGGATAGGATTAGGATGAGGGTAAGGGTTAGGGTGAGGGTTAAGGTTAGGGTGAGGGTTAGGGTTAGGGTGAGGATAAGGGTTAGGTTGTGGGTTAGGGTGAGGTTTAGGGTTAGGGTTAGGGTGACGTCTAGGGTGCAGGTGAGGGTTAAAGTTTGGGTTAGGGTTAGGGTTAGATTTAGGGTGAGGGTGAGATTTAGGTTTAGGTTTAGTTTTAGCTTTAGGGTTAGACTTAGGGTGAGGGTGAGGTTGAGGTTTAGGGTGAGGTATATGGTAAGGATTAGGGTGAGGGTTAGGGTTAGGGTGATGTTTAGGGTGAGGGTGAGGTTTAGGGTTAGGGTGAGTGTTCAGGTGAGGGTGAGGGTTAGGGTGTGGGTGATTGTTAGGGTTAGGATGAGGGTTAGGGTGATGGTGAGGGTTAGGGTTAGGGTGAGGGTTAGGGTTAGAGTTAGGGTTAGTGTGAGTGTTAGGGTTATAGGTGGGGTTAGGGGTAAGGTGAGGGTAAGGGTTAGAGTGAAGGTAAGGTTTAGGTTGAGGGTTAGGGTGAGGGTTAGAGTTAGGGTTAGTGTTAGGGTTAGAGTGAGTGTGAGGTTTAGGTTTAGGGTTGTGGATAGGTTTAGGGTGAAGGTACGGGTTAGGGTTAGGGTTAGGGTGAGTCTAAGGTTTAGGGTTACGGTTAGTGTGAGGGTTAGGGTTAGGTTTGGGAATAGGTTTAGGGTGAGGGTAAGTGTTAGGTTGAGGGTTAGTGTTAGGGTGAGGGTTAGGGTTAGGGTGTGGATAAGGGTTAGGTTGAAGGTAAGGTTGAGGATTAGGTTTAGTTTTAGGGTGAGGTCTACGGTGCAGTTGAAGGTTAAAGTTTGGGTTAGGGTTAGGTTTAGAGTTAGGGTTAGGGTGAGATTTAAGTTTAGGATTAGTGTTAGCTTTAGGGTTAGGCTTAGGGTGAGGGTGAGGGTGAAGGTGAGGGTGAGGTTTAGGCTGAGGGCTAGGGTAAGTGTTAGGGTGAGGTTTAGGTTTAGGGTGATATTTAGAGTGAGGGTGAGGTTTAGGGTGTGGGTGATGGTTAGGGTTAGGATGAATGTTAGGGTGACAGTGAGGGTTAGGGTTAGGATTAAAGTTAGGGTTAATGTGAGGTTTAGGGTTTTATTTGGGGTTAGGGTTAGGGTGAGGGTAAGGGTTAGCGAACGGATAAGGGATAGGTTGAGAGTTAGGGTGAGGGTTTCAGTTAGGGTTAGGGTGAGGGCTAGGGTGTGGGTGAGGGTTATGTTTTGGTTAGGGTTAGGTTTAGGGTTAGGGTGAGTGTGACGTTTAGGGTTATATGTTTGGGGTTAGGGTTAGGGTGAAGGTAAGCGTTAGAGTTAAGTGTCGGATGAGTCTAAGGGTTAGGGTGAGGTTTAGGGTGAGGGTGAGGGTTAGGGTTAGCCTTAGGGTTAGGGTGAGGCTTAGGGTTAGTTTTAGTGTTAGGGTGAGAGTGAGGGTTAGGTCTAGGGTTTGGGTGAGTGTGAGGTTGAGGGTTAGGATTCGGTGATGGTTAGAGTTAGGTTTAGGGTTGGGTAAGGGTTAGAGTTATGGTGAGGGTGAGGGTGAAGGTTAGGTTTAGGAGTAGTGTTAGGGTTAGGGTTAGGGTTAGGAATAGGGTTAGGGTTAGGTTTAGACTGAGGGTTAGGGTGAGGTTGAGGTTAACTGTTTGGGTTAGGGTGAGGGTAGAGTTAGGGTTAGCGTTAGGGTGAGGGTAAGGTTTAGGGTTAGGGTTAGTGCTAAGATGAATGTTATGGTGAGGTGTAGGGTTATATTTAGGGTGAGGGTTATGGTTAGGGTGAGGGTTAGTGTTAGGGTTCGGGTGAGGGTTAGGTTTAGGGTGATGTTTAGGTTGAGCGTGAGGGTTAGGGTGAGGGTGAGGGTTCGGATGAGGGTTATGGTTATGGTTAGAGTTAGGGTGAGGGCTAGGGTTCAGGTGAGGGTTAGGGTTAGGATTAGCGATAGGGTGAGAATTAGGGTTAGGTTTAGGGTTTTATGGTTGTTGTTAGGCTGAGGGGTAGGGTTAGGGTTAGAGTGAGGGTTAGGTTTAGTCTGAGGGTTAGGGTAAAGGTTAAGGTTAGCGTTAAGGTGACGGTAAGTGTTAGGGTGAGGTTTAGGTTGAGGGTTAGTGTTAGGGTTAGGGTGCAGGTGAAGGTGAGGCTGAGGGTTAGGGTGAGGGTGAGGATGAGGGTGAGGGTTAGCGTTAGGGTTAGGGTTAGTGTTAGTGCAAGGGTGACTGTGAGCATTAGGGTTAGGATTAAGGTTAGGGTTAGGGTTAGGCTGAGGGTGAGGGTGAGGGTTAGTGTTAGGGTTAGGGTCAGAGTAAGTGTTAAGCTGAGGGTTAGGGTGAGAGTGAGGGTTCGGATTAGCTTGAGTGTTAGGGTGATGGTTAAAGTGAGGGTTAGGCTGAGGGGTAGGGTTACGTTTAGGGTGAGGGTTAGGTTTAGTCTGAGGGTTAGGGTTAGTGTTAAAGTTAGGGTTAGTGTGAGGGTAAGGGTTAGGGTGAGGGTTAGGGTTAGTTTGAGATTTACGGTTAGGGTTAGGATTAGGTTTCAGTGTAGGGTGAGAGGTAGGGTTAGGGTTAGGGTCAAGTTTAGGGTTAGGGTTAGGGTTAGAGTTAAGATTAGTGTGAGTGTTAGGGTTAGGGTTAGGGTGAGCGTAAGGGTTAGGGTGATGTTTAGGTGAAGGTGAGGTTTAGTGTAAGCCTTAGCGTTAGGGTGAGGGTTAGGGTGAGGTTTAGGGCTAGGTTTAAGGTTAGGGTGAGGGTGAGGGTTAGGGTTAGGGTTAAGTTAAGTATGATGGTGAGGTTTAGGGTTCGTTGTGGGTTAGAGATAGTGTGAGGTTTCGGGTTGGTTCAGGGTTAGAGTTAGGGTGAGGGTTAGGTTGAGGGTTATGTTTAGGATTAGGGTTAGTGTTAGGCTTAGACTGAGGGTTAGTGTGAGGGTGTGGGTGAGGGCTTGGTTTATTGTGAGGGTTAGGGTTTGTTTAAGTTTAGGATTAACTTGAGGGTTAGTGTTAGGGTTAGGATGAGGGTTAGGGTGAAGGATAGTGTTACGGTTAGGGTCAGGTTTAGGGTGAGGGTTAGGGTGATGTTTAGGGTTAGGTTTAGGATTAGGATTAGTGTGAGTGTTAGGGTTAGGGTTAGGGTTAGGGTGAGTGTAAGGTTTAATGTGAGGTTTAGGGTGAGGGTGAGGATTAGGGTTAGATTAAGGTTTATGGTGAGGGTTGGGGTGAGGGTTAGGGTTAGGTTTAAGGTTAGGTTGAGGGTGAGAATTAGGGTTAGGGTTAGGGTTTGTGTGAGGGTGAGTGTTAGGGTTTGGTGAGGGTTATGGTTGGGTAAGGGTTAGAGGTAGGGTAAGGGTTAGGCTTATGTTGAGGGTCAGGTTTAGAATTAGGGTTAGGGTTAGTGTTAGGATTATGGTTAGGTTTACGGTTAGACTGAGGGTGAGGGTGAGGGTGAGGGTTTGTGTGAGGGTGAGGGTTAGGGTTAGGGTTAATGTTAGCGTGAGGGTTAGTGTTATGGTTAGAGTTATTATGAGTGTTAGGGTGAGGGGTAGGTTTATGGTTAGGGTGAAGGTTAGGTTTAGTGTGAGGGTTAGGGTTAGGGTTAGGTTTAGGGTGAGATTAAGGTTTAGGGTGAGGGTGAGGGTGAGGCTGAAGGTTAGGGTGAGATTGAGGTTGAGGGTGTGGGGTAGGGTTAGGTTTAAGATTATTGTTATGGTTATTGTGAGGGTTAGGTTTAGGGTTGGTTTTAGGTTTAGGGAGAGTATATGGGTTCGGGTGAGTGTTAGGATTAGGGTGAGGGTTATGATTAAGGGGAGGGTAAGGGTTAGCTTGAGGGTTAGGGTTAGGTTTAGGGTGAGGGCTAGGGTGAGGGTGAGGGTTAAGGTTAGTGTTAGGGTTAGGGTTAGCATTAGGTTGAGGGTGAGGGTGAGATTTAGGTTTAGGACTAGTGTTAGGTTTAGGGTTAGGCTTAGGGTGAGTGTGATGGTGAGGTTGAGGGTGAGGGTTAGGGTGAGGGTTAGGGTTAGGGTTAGGTTGGGGGTTAGAATTATTTTGATGTTTATGCTGAGGGTAAGGTTTAGGGTTAGGGTGAGTGTGTGAAGGTGAGGATTAGGGTGTCAGTGAGGGTTAGTGTTAGGGTGAGGGTTGGGATGACGGTAAGGGTTAGGGTGAGGGTGAGGGTTAGGGTTAGGGTGAGGGATAGGGTTAGGGTTAGGTTTAGAATGAGTTTTAGGGTGAGGGGTAGGGTTACAGTTACAGAGAGGTTTAGGTTTAGTGTGAGGGTTAGGTTTAGGTTTTGGGTTAGGATTAGGGTGAGGGTAAGGTTTAGTGTGAAGGTTAGGTTGAGGGTGGGGTTACGGTAGGGTTAGCATGAGGGAGAGGTTTCGGTTTAGCTTGAGGGTTAGGGTGAAGATAAGGGTACGGGTGAGGGTTAGAGTGAGGGTGAGTGTTAGGTTTAGGGTTAGGTTTAGAGTTAGGTTTAGGGTGAGGGTGAAAGTGAGAATTAGGGTTAGGATTACAGTTAGGGTTAGGCTGATGGGGAAGGGGCGGTTTAGGGATAGTGTTAGGTTTAGGGTTAGGGTTAGGGATAGGGTTAGGGTTAGTGTTATTGTTAGGGTTAGGGTGACGGTGAGAGTGAGGGGAGGGTTAGTTTTAGGGTTAGGGTTAGGGTTAAGGTGAGGGTGAGGTTTAGGGTTAGTGTGAGGTTTAAGATTAGGGTGAGGGTTCAGGTGAGCGTTAGGATTAGGGTTAGAGTTAGGGTGAGGTTTAGGGTTAGGGTAAGTGTTAGGATTAGGGTTAGGTTGAGGGTTATGGTTAGGGTGATGTTTAGGGTGAGGGTGATGGTTAGGGTTCGGGTGAGAGTTGGGGTGAGGGTTCGGGTTAGGGTTAGATTTAGGGTGAGGGCTAGGTTTAGGGTGAGGTTTAGGGTTAGGGATAGGGTGAGACTTAGGGTTAGGGTTAGGGTAAGGTGAGGGTTAGGTTGAGGGGTAGGGTTAGTGTGAGGTTGAGATTTATTGTTAAGGTTATGTTTATGGTGATAGTAAGGGTTAGGGTTAGCATTAGGTTTTGGGTGAGGGTTACGTTGAGGGTTAGGGTTAGGGTGAGAGTGAGTGTTAGGGGTAGCCTGAGTGTTAGGGTGAGGGTTAGGTTTAGGGTTAAGGTTAGGGTTTTGTTAAGGGTAGGGTGAGGGTGATGGTTAGGGTTAGGGTTATGCTGAGAGTTAGGGTTAGGTTTAGGGTCAGGCTTAGGGTTATTGTTAGGGTTAGGATTAGGCTGAGTTTGAGGCTGACAGTGAGGATGAGGGAGATTTTTAGCGTTCGGCTTAGGTTTAGGGTGAGGGTGAATATGGGGTTAGGGTTAGGTTTAGGATTAGGGTTAGGGTTAGGGTGAGGGTGAGGGTGAGGGTTAGGATTAGGCTTGGGGAGAGGTTTAGGGTTAGTGTGAGGATTAGAATGAGCATTAGAATTAGGGTGAGGATTAGAGTTATGATGAGGGTTAGGGTGAGGGTGAGGGCAAGTGTTAGGTTGAGGGTGAGGGTGACGGTCAGGGTTAGGGTTAGCGTTAGGAAGAGGGTGAGGATGAGATTTACGTTTAGGATTAGTGTTAGTTTTAGGGTTCGGCTTAGGGTCAGTGTGAGGGTGAGGTTGAGGGTGAGGTAAGGGTGAGGGGTAGGGTTAGGTTTAGGGTGGTGGTTAGAGTTAGTGTAAGGTTTAGGGTTAGGTTTTGGGTTAGGGTTAGGGTGAGGGTAAGGGTTAGTGTGAGGGGTAGGTTGAAGGTAAGGGGAAGGGTGAGGTTTAGAGTGAGGGTGTGTGTTAGGTTTAGTGTTACTGTTAGGGTAAGGGTCAGGGTCAGGGTAAGGGTTAGGGTTAGGGTGAGGGTTAGGGTTAGGGTGAGTGTTAGGTTTAGGTTTAGGGTTGAGGTTAGGGTTAAAGTGAGTGTTAGTGTGAGGGTTAGGGTAAGGTTTAGGGTTAGGTTAATGGTTATTGTAAGGGTTAGGGTGAGGGTGAGTGTGAGGGTGAGGTTGAGGGTTAGGTTGAGGTTTAGGGTGAGGGTGAGAGTGAGAATTAGGGTTAGGATTAGGATTAGGGTTAGGGTTAGCCGGAGGGGGACGGGGAAGGGGAGGGGGTGGTTTAGGGATAGGGTTAGTTTTAGGGTTAGGTTTAGAGTGAGGGTTAGGGATAGGGTTAGGGTTAGTGTTATTTTTAGGGTTAGGGTGAGGGTGAGAATGAGGGGAGGAGGAGGGGAAGGGCTAGGTTTAGGGTTAGGGTTAGGTTTAAGGTGAGGGTGAGAGTGTGGGTTAGGGTCTGATTTGGATTATGGTTAGGGTTACTGTTAGGGTTAGGGTTAGGGTAAAGATTAGGGTTAGGGTTAGTGTGAGGGTTAGGGTTAGGGTGATGTTTAGTGTGAGGGTGAAGTTTAGGGTTCTGTTGAGTTTTCGGGTGAGGGTTAGGGTTAGGGTTAGATTTAGTGTGAGGGCTAGGTTGAGGTAGAGGGTTAGGGTTAGGGATAGGGTGAGACTTAGGGTTAGGGATAGGGTTAGGGTGAGGGTTAGGCTGAGGGGTAGGGTTAGTGTGAGGGTTAGGGTTACTGTTCAGGTTAGTGTTAGGGTAAGAATAAGGGTTAGTGTTAGCATTATGGTTTGGGTGAGGGTTAAGGTGAGGGTTAGGGATACGGTTAGGTTTAGGGTGAGAGTGAGGGTTAGAGTTAGCCTGAGTGTTAGGGTGAAGGTTAGTGTTAGGGTTAGGTTTAGGGTTAAGGTTAGGTTTTTGTTAGGATTAGGGTGAGGGTGAGGTTTATGGTTAGGTTAGGATGAGAGTTAGGGTTAGGGTTAGGGTCAGGGTTAGGGTTATTTTTAGGGTTAGGGTTAGGCTGAGGGTGAGGCTGTCAGTGAGGGTGACGGTGAGTTTTAGTGTTTGGGTTAGGTTTAGGGCGAGGGTGAGTGTGGGGGTTAGGGTTAGGATTAGGATTAGGGTTAGGGTTAGGTTGAGAGTGAGGGTGAGGGATAGGGTTAGGGTTAAGGTTAGGTTTAGTGTTAGGGTTAGGTTTAGTGTTAGGGTGAGGTTTAGGATTAGGGGTAGGGTTAGGGTGAGGTTGAGTGTTAGGTTTATGATTAGGGTTAGGGTTATTGTAGGCTGAGGGTGAGGTTGAGGGTGAGGGTTAGGGTTAGGGTTTGGGTTTGGTTTAGGCTGAGGGCTAGGGTGAGGGTGAGAATTAGTGTGAGGGTGAAGGTGGGGTTGAGGTTGAGTTTAGGGTTAGGGTAAGGGTTAGGGTTAGGTTTAGGGCGAGGATTAGGATGAGGGTGAAGGATAGGGTGATTGTTAGGGTTAGGGTTAGGTTTTGGTTGAGGGTTAGGGTGAGGTTTAGGGTTAGTGTTAGGGTTAGGGTTAGGGGTAGGGTTTGAGTTAGGATGAGTGTAAGGATTAGGGTGAGAGTTAGATGAGGGTTAGGGTTAGGATTAGGATTATGGTGATGATGAGGGTGAGGGATAGAGTTAGGTTGAGGGTGATGGTGAGGGTTAGGGTTAGTGTTAGGTTTAGGGTGAGGGTGTGGGTTAGGCTTTCGATGAGGGTTAAGTTTAGGGTTAGTTTGAAGGTAAGGGTTAGGGTTAGAGTGAGGGCTAGGGTGAGGATGAGTGTTAGGGTGAGGATTGGTTTAGGGTGAGGTTTTGGGTTAGGTAAGGGTTAGGGTTAGGGTGGCAATTTGGATGAGGGTGAGGATTAGGTTGAGGGTTTGGGTTAGGGTGAAGGTTAGGGTTAGGGTTCGGGTGACGGTTAGGGTTAGGGTGATGTTTAGGGTGAGGGTGAGGGATAGGGTGAGGGTGAGGGTTCGGGTGAGGCTGAGGATTAGGGTTAGGTTTAGGATTAGGATTAGTGTGAGAGTGAGTGTGACGGTGAGTGTTAGGCTTTGGGTGAGGGTTAGGGTTAGTGTGAGGCTTAGGGTGACGGTGAGGGTTATGGTGAGTCTGAGGGTTAGGGTTAGGGTTAGGGTGAGGGTTAGGTTTAGGGTCAGGGTTATGGTGAGGTATAGGGTGAGGGGTAGGGTTAAGATTAGGGTAAGTGTTAGTGTTATTGTGAGGGTTAGGTTTAGGGTTAGGAGTAGGGTTAGCTTGAGTGTAAGGGTTGGTGTGAGGGTTAGCGTGAGGGTTAGGGTTACTGTTTGGTTTAGGGTTAGGGTTAGTTTGAGGGTTAGGGTAAGGATTAGGGTTAGGGGTAGGGTTAAGATGAGGTTGAGTGTTAGGGTTAGGATTAGGGTTACGGTTATTTTAGGCTGAGGGTGAGGGTTAGGGTTAGTGTTAGGTTTGTGGTAGGGGCTAGGGTAAGGGTGAGAGTTAGTGTGAGGGTGAAGGTGATGTTGAGTTTAAGTTTAGGGTTAGGGTAAGCGTTAGGGTTAGGATTAGGGTGAGGATTAGGATGAGGGTGAATGTTAGGGTGAGGGTTAGGGTTAGGGTTAGGTTTCGGTTGAGGGTTAGGGTAAGGATTAGTGTGAGTTTTCGGTTAGAGTGTGGTTTAGGTTTAGGGTTTGGTTAGGGATAGTGAAAGGGTTAGGTGTAGGGTTAGCTTGAGGGTGAGGGTTGAGGTTAAGATTTGGGTTAGGCTTAGGGTTAAGCTGAAGGTTAGGTTTAGAATTAGTGTTAGGCTTACGGTTAGGCTTAGGGTGAGGGTGAGGTTGAGGGTGAGGCTTAGGGTTAGTGTGAGGGTTAGGATAAGGGTGAGGGATAGTGTTAGCGTTAGGGTTAGGGTTAAGGTAAGTGTTAGGGTTAGACGTAGGGTGAGGGTGAGGGTTAGGGTTAGTTTTAGGGTGAGGGTTAGGTTTAGGGTTAGGGTGAGTGTTAGGATGAGGGTTAGGGTTAGGGTTAGGGTTAGGGTTAGTGTTAGGTTGAGGTTAGGGTTATTGTTAGGGTTAGGGTTAGGGTGAGGGTTAGGGGGAGGGTGAAGTTTAGAGTGAGGGTTAGGCTTTGGGTCAGGCTTAGGGTAATGGTTAGGTTGAGGGTTAGGGTGAGAGTGAGGTTTAGGATTAGCGTGAGTGTTAGGGTGAGGGTTAGGGTGAGGGTTAGGATTACTTTTTGGGTTAGGGTAGTGTTACAGTTAGGGTGAAGTTGAGGGTTAGGTTTAGGGTGAGGGTTAGGGTTAGGTTTAGGTTTAGGGTTAGGGTGAGTGTGAGGGTTAGGATTAGGGTTAGTGTTATTGTTAGGGTTAGGTTTAGGTTGAGGGTGAGTGTGAGGGTGAGGGTGAGGGTTAGGTTAGGTTGTGATTTAGGGTTAGGGTGAGGCTCAGGGTTAGTGTGAGGGTTAGGGTTAGGGTTAGTTTTAGACTTAAGGTTAGGTTTAGGGTTAGGGTGAGTTTTAGGGTAAGTTTAGGGTTAATGTTAAGGTTAGGGTTAGGGTGAGGGTGAGGGTAATGGTTAGGGTGAGGGTGAGGGTGATTGTTAGAGTTAGCCTTAGGGTTAGGGTGAGGTTTGGACTGAGGGTTAGGGTTAAGTTTAGGGTTAGGATGATGGTGATGGTTAGTGTTAGGATTAGGGTTAATGTGAGTTTTAGGGTGAGGGTTGGGGTTCGTTGAGGGTTAGAGTTAGGGTGAGGTTAAGGGTTAAGTTTTGGTAAGGGTTAGATTTAGGGTGAAGGTGAGGGTGAGGGTTAGAGTTAGGATTAGGGTTAGGGTTAGGGTTACGATTAAGATCAGGGTTAGGTTTAGACTGAGGCTGAGTGTGAGGGTGAGGCGTTGTTGTAGGGTGAGGGTTAGGTTTAGGTTTAGGGTGATTGTTAGGGTGAGGGTTAGGTTTAGGGTTTGGGTTAGGATGAGTGTTAGGGTGAGGAGTAGGGTTACTGTAAGGGTGAGGGTTAGATTTAGTGTGAGGGTTAGGGTTAGGGTTCGGTTTAGGGTTAGGGTGAGGGTAAGGGTTAGTTTGAGAGTTAGGGTGAGTTTGAGGATTAGGTTTATAGTTAGGGTGAGGGTTAGGTTTAGGGTTAGGTTTAGGGTAAGTTTGTGGGTTAGGATGAGGGTTAGGATTAGGGTTAGGGTGAGGGTGAGGGCTAGTGTGAGGGTGAATATTAGGTTTAGGGTTAGGGGTAGGTGAAGGTTCGGGTCAGGGTGAGGTTTAGTGTTAGGGTTAGGATGAGGGTGAAGGTTCGGTTGAGTGTTAGAGTTAGGGTTAGTGTTAGGGTGAGGGCTAGGATGAGGATGAGGGTTAGGGTTAGGTTTAGGGATAGGGTGAGAATTAGGTTTAGGTTTAGTGTTAGGGCGAGGCTTAGGCTGAGGGGTAGTGTTGGGTTTAGTGTGAGGGTTAGGTTTAGTCGGAGCG
The DNA here is from genome assembly GCF_024711535.1 of Dipodomys merriami. Classification (NCBI taxonomy): domain Eukaryota; kingdom Metazoa; phylum Chordata; class Mammalia; order Rodentia; family Heteromyidae; genus Dipodomys; species Dipodomys merriami. The sequence goes on along the minus strand of NW_027206490.1, from coordinate 1,958,604 downwards.
TTAGGGTTAGGGATAAGTTTACGGTTAAGGTTAGTGGAAAGGTTACGGTGAGGGTTAGGGTGAGGGTGAGGTTTAGTGTTAGCATTTCGGGTAGGGTGAGGGTTAGATCGAGGGTGAGGGTTATGGTTATGGTAAGGTGAGGGTGAGGGTTAGGTTTAGGGTTAGGGTGAAGTTTAGGGTTAGGTTGAGGGTTAGGGTTAGGGTTAGGTTTAAGGTGAGGGTGAGAGTGTGGGTTAGGGTTAGTATTTGGATTAAAGTTAGGGTTAGGCTGAGTGTGATGGGGAGGAGGAGCGTGAGGGTTAGGGTTAGGGTTAGTATTAGCCTTTGGGAGAAGGTGAGGGTGAGATTTAGGTTTAGTATTAGTGTTAGGTTTAGGGTTAGGCTTAGGGTTACAGTGAAGGTGAGCGTGGGGTGAAGTTTAGATTGAGGGTTACGGTTAGGTTCAGGGTGAGGGTTAGGTTTAGGCTGATGTTTAGGTTGAGGGTGAGCTTTAGGGTGAGGTTGAGTTCAGGTGAGGGTGAGGGTTGAGGTGTGGGTGAGGCTTAGGGTTAGGCTTAGGGTTAGGTTGACGTTTAGGCTTATGGTTAGGATTAGTGTGAGGTTTAGGGTTAGTGTTAGGGTGAGGGTAAGGGTTAGGGTGAGTTTTAGAGTGAGGGTGAGGCTTAGGGTTAGAGTTAGGGTTAGGGTTAGGTTTGGCTTGGGGTGAGGGTGAGGGTGAGGTTTATGTTTAGGGTGAAGGTTCGGTTTAGAGTGAGGCTTAGGGTTAGGGTTAGGGTTAGGGTGACTTTTAGGGTGAGGGTTAGGGTACGGTGAGGTTTAGAGATAGGGTGAGGGTTAGGGTTGTGTAAGGGTTAGAGTTAAGATGAGGTTGATGGTGAGGTTTAGGGTTAGAATTAGGGTTAGGTTTAGGGTTAGACTGAGGGTGATGGTGAGGGTACAGTTCAAGTTTTGGGTAAGGGATAGAATTAGGTTTAGGGTGATGGTTAGGGTTAGGGTAAGGGTTAGGATGAGGGTTAGGGTTAATGTAAGGTTATAGTTAGGGTTAGGGTGACGGTGAGGTTGAGGTTGAGGGTGAGGGTTAGGGTGAAGTTGAGGTTGTGGGTTAGGGTTAGGTTTAGGGTGCGGGTGAGAGTGAAGGTTAGGGTTAAGGTTAGGATTAGTTTGAAGGTTAGGGTTTGAGTGAGTGTTAGGGTGAGAACTTGGGTGAAGCTGAGGGTTATGATTAGGGATAGAGTGATGGTTAGGCTGAGGGGTAGGTTAGGGTTAGTTTTAGAGTGAGGGTGAGAGTGAGGGTTAGGGTTAGCGTTAGAGTTAGGGTGAGGAGTACGGTAAAGGTTAGGGTTAGGGTGAGAGTGAGCATTAAGGTGAGGGTTAGGATTAGGGTTAGGGTTGGGGTGAGGGTAAGGGTCAGCGTGAGTGTTAGGGTTAGGGTGAGGGTTAGGTTTAGGGGAAGGGTTAGGTTTAGGGTTAGGGTTAGGGTGAGTGCTAGAGTGAGGGTGAGGGTTAGGGTTAGGGTTAGGGTGAGGTTAAAGGTTTTGGTTTAGGGTTAGGCTGAATTTGAGGGTGAGGTTGAGGGTTAGGGTTAAGGTTAAGGTGAGGACTAGAGTAAGAGTGAGGGTTAGGGTGAGCGTGAGGGTGAGGGTGAGTTTTTTGGTAATTTAAGGGTTAAGGTTAGGATTAGTGTATGGATTAGGGTGAGGGTAAGGTTTAGGGTGAGAATTAGGGTTAGGGTGAGGGTTAGGGTAAGGGGAGGGTGAGGGTTTGTTTAGGGTGGTGTTTAACGGTGAGGGTGAAAATGAGGGTAAGGATGAGGGTTAGGGTTAGAGTTAGAGTTAAGTGAGGGCTAACGTGAGGGTGAGGGTTAGGGTTAGAGTAAGGGTTAGGGTTAGTGTTAGGGTGAGGGTTACGCTGAAAGATAGGTTTAATGTTAGGGTGAGGATTAGTTTTAGTGTGAGGGTTAGGGTTAGGATGAGGGTTAGGGTTAGGTTTAGGGTGAGGGTGAGAGTGAGGGTTAGGGTTAGGATTAGGATTAGGTTTAAGGTAGACTGAGGGAGAGAGTGAGGGTGAGGGTGAGTGTTAGGTTTAGTGATGGGGTTAGGGTTAGGGTGAGGGTTAGTGTTAGGGTTTGGCTTAGGATTATTGTTAGGGTTTGGGTGAGGGGGAGGGACAAGAGAGCGGGAGGTTTACAGTGAGGGTTAGGTATAGGGTGAGGGTAGGCTGAGGGTTAGGGTTAGGATTAGGATTAGGGTTAGGGTTAGGCTGAGGATGAGGGTGAGGGTTAGGGTTAGGGTTAGGGTGAGTGTGAGGGTTAGGGTTAGTGTGAGCATTAGGGTTAGGATTAGGGTGAGGGAAAATGTTTGGGTGAGGTTTAGGGTGAGGGTGAAGGTTAGGTTTAGGGTTATGGTTAGGATTAGTGTATGACTGAGTATGAGAGTTAGGGTTATGGTGAGGTTTAGGTTTAGGGTGAGGGTTACGTTTAGGTTTAGAATTAGTGTGAGGGTTTGGGTGAGGGTGAGGGTTAGGGTTAAATTTAGGGTTAGGGTGAGGGTGAGGGTGAGGGTGAGGGTGATGGGTAGGGTAAGGGTTAGGGTTAGGGTTTGGGTTAATGTTAGGCTGAAGGTGAGGGTGAGGATGAGGTTTAGGGTTAGGGTTAAGGGTAGGGTGAGGTCTAGTGTAAGACTGAGGGTTAGGGTGAGCATGAGGTTGAGTGTGAGTTTTTAGGTAAGGTAAGGGTTAGTGTTAGGATTAATGTGAGGATTAGGGTGAGGGTGAGGATTAGGGTGAGGGTTAGGGTTAAGGTGAGGTTTAGGGTTAGGGTAGGGTGAGGGTTTGTTTAGGGTGATGTTTAGGTTGAGGGTGAAGTTTAGGATGAGGGTGAGGGTAAGGGTGAGGTTTAGGTTTAGTGTTAGAGTTAGGTGAGGGCTAGGGTGAGTATGAGGGTTAGGGGTAGGGTTAGGGATAGGGTGAGAATTATGGTTAGGGTTAGTGTTAGGGTGAGGATTAGGGTTAGGGTGAAGGTTTGGCTGAGGGGTAGGGTTAGGGTTAGTGTGAGGGTTAGGTTTAGTCGGAGGGTTAGTGTTAAGTTTAGGGTTAAGTTTAGGTTGAGGTTAAGTGTGAGGGTAAGGGTGAGAGTGAGGGTGAGGGTTAGGGTTAGCATTAGGGTTAGAGTGAGGGTTAGGGTGAGGGTTAGGTTTAGGTTAGGTTGAGGGTGAAGGTGAGGGTTAGGTTTAGGGTTAGGATGAGGTTTAGGTTTAGGGTGAGTGATACGGTTAGGGTTAGGGTTAGGTTTAGTCTGAGGTTTAGTATTAAGTTTAGGGTTAGGTTTAGGTTGAGGTTAAGGGTTAGGGTAAGGGTGAGTGTGAGTGTGAGGGTTAGGCTTAGCATTAGGGTTGGGGTGAGGGGTAGGGTGAGGGTTAGGTTTAGGTTTAGGTTGAGGGTGAAGGTGAGGGTTATGTTAAGGGTTAGGGTGAGATTTAGGTAAAGGGTGAGGGATATGGTTAGGGTTAGGTTTAGAGTGAGGGTGAGGCTAAAATTTAGGATGAGGGTGAGTGTGAGGGTGAGGGTGTGGGTCAGGGTTAGGATTTGGTTTAGGGTGAGGGTGAGGGTGAGTGTTAAGGTTAGGATTAGGGTTCGGGTTTGGGTTAGGATGAGGGTGAGCGTGAGGGTGAGGTTTAAGTTTAGGGTGAGTGTTAGAGTTAATGTGAGAGTTAGGGTGAGGGCGATATTAAGGGTTAGGTTGAGGGTGAGGGTTAGGTTTAGGTTTAGGGTTAGGGGGAGGTTTAGGGGGAGGGTTAGGGTTAAGGTTAGGGTTAAGGATAAAGGTGAGGGTTAGGGTTAATGTTTGCTTTAGGATTAGGGTGAGGGTTAGGGTTAGTGTGAGAGTTAGAGTGAGGGTGAGGGTAAGGGTTAGGTTGAGGGTTAGGGAGAGGGGGAGGATTAGCGTCAGGGTTTGGGTTAGGGTGAGGGTTAGGTTGAGGGTTAGGGTTAAGGTTATGTTTAGGGTTAGGGTGAGGGTTATGGTTAATGTTAGGGGTAGTGTTAGGGTAAGGGTTTGTTTGAGGGTGAGGGTTAGTGTGAGGGTGAGGGTTATGTTTAGGGTTAGGGTTAGGGTGAGGGTGAGGGTTAGGATAAGGGTTACGGTTAGGGTGAGGGTGAGGGTGAGGGTTAGTGTTAGTATTAGGGTGAGGGTGAGGGTTTGGCTGAGGGTGAGGTTGAGGATTAGGGTGAGTGTTAGGGTTAGGGTGTGGGTTAGGGTGAGCTTTAGGTTTAGTGTGAGGATTAGGGTTAGGGTTAGGGTTTTGGTTAGGGCTAGGGTGACGGTAATGGTTAGGGTGAGGTTTAAGGTTAGGGTTAGGGTGAGGGTTAGGGTGAGGGTGAGGGTGAGATTTAGGTTTAGGATTAGTGTTAGCTTTATTGTTAGGCTTAGGGTGAGGTTGAGAGTGAGGTTGAGGGTGCGGGTTAGGGTGAGGGTTAGGGTTAGTGGGAAGTTTAGGGTGAGGGTGAGGTTTAGGTTTAGGATGAGTGTCTGTGTGAGGGTGAGGGTAAGGGTGTGGGTGAGGGTTAGGTTTAGGTTGAGGGTTAGTTTGATGGTGAGGGTTATTGTGAGGGTGAGGGTTAGGGTTAGGTTTAGGGTTAGGGTGAGGGTTAGGGTTAGGGTTAGGATTAATGTGAGGTTTAGGGTCAAGGTTAGGTTAGGGCTAGGTTTAGTGTAAGGGTTAGGGATACATTTAGGGTGAGAGTGAGGGTTAGGGTTAGCCTTAGGGTTAGGATTAGGGTTAGGGTGAGGGTTAGGGTTAGTGTGAGGGTTAGGCTTAGTGTTGGGGTTAGGTTAGGATGAGGGTAAGGGTTAGGAGATGCGTTAGTGTTACGGAGAGGGTTAGGGTTAAGGTGAGGGTAAGGGTTAAGGTCAGGGTTAGGGTAAAGGCTAGGGTGAGGATGAGCGTTAATGGGTAGAGTTAGGGATAGGGTGAGGGTTAGGTTTAGGGTTAGGGTTAGGGGGAGGATTAGGCTGTGGTGTAGGGTTAGTTGAGGGTTAGGTTTAGTGTGAGGTTTAGGGTTAGAGTTACGATTAGGGTTAGGGTTATTGTTAGGGTTAGGGTGAGGATAAAGGTGAGGGTGAGGTTGAGGTTTAGGGTTAGGGTTAGGTTTAGGGTGAGGTGTAGGGTTAGGATTAAGATTAGGGTTAGGGTTAAAATGAAGGAGAGGGGGGCGGGGAGGGTTAGCTTTAAGGTTAGGGTTAGGGTGAGTGTGAGGGTTAGGGTTTGTTTCAGCATTAGGGTTAGGATTAGGGTGAGTGAAAATATTTGGGTGAGTGTTAGGGTCAGGGTCAAGGTTAAGCTTAGGTTTGGCGTTAGGATTAGTGTGTGGGTGAGGGTGAGGTTTAGGAATCTTGTGAGGTTTAGGGTTAGGGTGAGGGTTAGGGTTAGGGTTAGAGTTAGTGTGAATGTGTGGGTGAGAGTGAGGGTTAGGGTTAGGTTTAGAGTTAGGGTCAGAGTGAGGGTGAGGGTGAGGGTGATGATTAGGGTAAGGGTTAGGGTTAGGGTTTGGGTTAGGGTTAGGCTGAAGGTGAGGGTGAGGTTGATGGTTAGGTTTAGGATTAAGGCTAGGGTGAGGGCTAGAGTAAGAGTGAGGTTTAGGGTGACCGTGAGGGTGAGGGTGAGTTTTTCGGTAAGGTAAGTGTTAGGGTTAGGATTAGTGTGAGGATTAGGGTGAGGGTGAGGGTTAGGATTAGGATTAGGGTTAGGTTTAGGCTGAGGGTGAGGGTGAGGTTGAGGTTTAGGGTTAGGGTTAGGGTTAGGGTTAGGGTGCGTGTTAGGTTGACAGTGAGGTTTAGGGTGAGGGTGAGGGTTAGGGTTAGGGTGAGGGTGAGGTTTAGGTTTAGGGTTAGGGTAAGGGTTATGGTGAGTGTGAGGGTTAGTTTTAGGGTTAGGGTTAGGGTGAGGTTTAGGGTTAGGTTAGGGTTAGGATTATGGTGAGGGTGAGGGTGATGGTTATGGTGTGTGTGAGGGTTAGGGATAGGGTGAGATTGAGGGTTAGGGTTACGTTTAGGGTGAGGATTATGATGAGGGTAAGGGTGAGGGTTAGTGTTAGGTTTAGAATGACAGTGATGGTGAGGGTAAGGGGGAGGTTTAGAGTTTGGTTTAGGTTGACGATGAGTGTGAGGGTTAGGGTTAGGATTAGGATTAGGGTTAGATTTAGGCTAAGTGTGAGGTTGAAGGTGAGGGGGAGATTTAGGGTGACTGTGAGGGTTAGGGTGAGGGTGAAGGTTAGGGTCAGGCTTAACGTTAGGTTACTAGTTATAGTTACGATGAGGTTTAGTGTGAGGGAAAGGGTTAGGGTTAGGGTTAGCATTAGGATTTGTGTGAGGGTTAGGGTTAGGGTTACGGTTAGTGTGAGAGTAAGGTTTAGGGTGAGGTTTAGGGTGAGTTTGAGGTTTAGGGTGAGGGTTAGGTTTGGGTTAGGTTTAGAGTTACGGTGAGGTTGAGCGTTAGGATTAGGGTTAGGTTTAGGGTTAGACTGAGCATGAGGGTGAGGGTGAGGGTTTGCGTTATTGTGAGGGTTAGGGTTAGGGTTAGGTTTAGGGTGATGGTGAGGTTTAGTGTTAGGGTTAGCGTTAGGATGAAGGTTAGGTTGTGGGGTAGGGTTATGGTTAGGGTGAGGGTTACGTTTAGTGTGAGGTTTAGGTTTAGGGTTAGGTTCAGGGTTATGGTGAGGGTTAGGGTTAGGTTTAGGGTTATTGTGAGGGTTAGGGTGAGGTTTAGTTTTAGGGTTAGTGTGAGGGATACGGTGAGGGTAAGGGTTAGCAGGAGTGTTAGGGTGAGTGTGAGAGTTAGGGTTAGGTTTAGGGTTAGGGAGAGGAGTAGGGTGAGTCTTAAGGTTAGGGTGAGAGTGAGCGTTAAGGTGAGGTTTACGGCTAGGGTTAGGGTTACGGTGAAGTTAAGGGTCAGGGTGAAGGTTAGAGTGAGGGGGAGGGTTAGGGTAAGGGGGAGGGTTAGGTTTAGGGTTAGGGTTACGTTGAGGGCTAGGGTGATGGTGTGTGTTAGGGATAGGGTTAAGGATAGTGTGAGGATTAGGTTTAGGGTGAGGGGTAGGCTGAGGGGTAGGGTTAGGGTTAGGGTGAAGGATAGCTTTAGTGTGAGGGTTAGGGTTAGGGTGAGGGTGAGGGTGAGGTTAGGATTAGGTTTATGGTGAGGTTGAAACTGACAGTGAGGGTTAGTGTTAGTGTTAGGTTTATTGTTAGGGTTAGGGTGAGGTGGAAGGGGAGGGAAAGGGGAGTTTTATCGTTAGGGTTAGTTTTAGGGTAATGCTTAGTGTGAGGGTTAGGGTTAGGATTAGGATTGGGGTTAAGGTTAGGCTGAGGGTGATGGGGAGGGGGCGGGTTAGGGTTAGGGTTAGTGTTTGGGTGAGGGTGAGCGGTAGGGTTTGTGTGAGGGTTAAGGTTAGGATTAGGGTGAGGGAAAAGCTTTGGGTGAAGTTTAGGGTGAGGGTGAAGGTTAGGCTTAGGGTTAAGGTTAGGATTAGTGTGTGGGTGAGGGCGGGGGATAGGGTTATGGTGAGGTTTAGGTTTAGGGTGAGGGTTGGGCTTAGGGTTAGAGTTAGTGGGAGGGTCTGGGTGAGGTTGATGGTTAGGGTTAAGTTTAGGGTTAGGGTGAGCATGAGAGTGAGGCTGAAGGTGAGTGTGACAGGTAGGTTTAGGATTAGGGTTAGGGTTAGGGTTAGGGTTAGGCTGAAGGTGAGGGTGAGGTTGAGGTTTAGAGTTAGTGTGAAGGTTAGGGTGAGGTCTAGAGTAAGAGCAAGGGTTAGTGTGAGCTTGAGGGTGAGGTTGAGTTTTTAGGTTAGGTAAAGTTTATGGTTAGGTTTAGAGTGAGGATTAGGGTGAGGGTGAGGTTTAGGGTGAGGGTTACGGTTATGTTAAGTCTTAGGGTTAGGATAGGGTGAGGGTTGGGTTAGGGTGATGTTTATGGTGAAGTTGAGGGTTAGGATGAGAATGAGGGTAAGGGTGAGGGTTAGGGTTATGGTTAGAGTTAGTTGAGGGCTAGGGTGAGGGTGAGAACTAGGGGTAGGGTTAGGGATAGGGTGAGAATTTGGGTTAGGTTTAGGGTTAGGGTGAGGGTTAGGGTTAGGGTGAGGGTTAGGTTGAGTCTGAGGGTTAGTGTTAAGTATAGGGTTAGGTTTAGGGTGCGGTTAATGGTTAGGGTGAGGTTTCGGGTTAGCATTAGTGTTACGGTGAGGGTGCGGGTGAGGGTTAGAATTAGGGTTAGGTTTAGGTTAAGGGTGAGGGTGAGGGTTAGGTTTAGTTTGAGGGTGAGGGTTAGGTTTAGAGTGAGGGAAACGGTTAGGGTTAGGGTTAGCGTGAGGGTGAGGCTTAAGTTTAGGGTTAGTGTGAAGGTGAGGGTGATGGTGTGTGTTAGGGTTAGGGTTAGGGTTAGGGTGAGGGTGAGGGTGAGGTTTAGGATTAGGATTAGTGTTATGGTTTTGGTTAGGCTGAGGTTGAGCATGAGGATGAGGGTGAGGGTTAGGGTTAGGTTGAGGGTTAGAGTTAGTGTGAGGGTTAGGGTGTGGGTGAGAGTAAGTGTTAGGTTGAGGGTTAGGGGGAGTGTTAGGGTGAGGGGGAGGGTTAGGGGGAGGGGGAGGGTTAAGTATAGGGTTACGGTAAGGGTGAGGGTTAGGTTTAATGTTAGGGTGAGAATTAGCGTGAGGGTTAGTGTTAGTGTGAAGGTTAGAGTGAGTGTGAGGGTAAGGGTTAGGTTGAGGTTTAGGGTGAGGGGGAGGTTTAGGGTTAGTGTTTGGGTTAGGGTGATGGTTAGGTTGAGGGTTAGGGCTAAGGTTAGGGTTATTGTTAGGGTGAGGCTTATGGTTATCTTTAGAGTTAGGGTTAGGGTAAGGGTTAGGGTAAAGGTAAAGGTTAGGGATAGGGTAAATTTTAGAGTAAAGGTGAGGGTTAGGTTTAGGATTATGTTTAGTGTGAGGGCTAGTGTGTGGGTGAGGGTTAGGGTTAGGGTGAGGGTTAGGGTTAATATTAGGGTTAGGGTGAGGGGTAGATTTAGGGTGAGGGTGAGGGTTAGTTTTAGTGTGAGGGTTAGCGTTATGGTTAGGTTTAGGTTTAGGGTGAGGGTAAGGGTTAGGGTGAGGGTTAGTGTGAGAATTAGAGTTAAATTCAGAGTGAGTGTTAGGGTGAGTGTTAGGGTGAGGATTAGGGGGAGGGTTTGGTTTAGTGTTAGGGTTGTGGTGACGGTGACTGTTAGGGTTAGGGTTAGGCTGAGGGCGAGGGTGACAGTGAGGGTGAGGTTTAGGGTTAGGGTTATGTTTAGGGTTAGGGTGAGGGCGAAGTTTAGGGTTAGGATTAGGATTAGGTTTAGGGTTAGGCTGAGGGTGAGTGTTAGGGTTAGTGTTAAGGTGAGGTGTAGGGTTAGGGTGAGGGTTTGGGTTAGAGTTAGTGTGAGGGTGTGGGTGAGGGTGAGGGTTAGGGTTAGCTTTAGGGTTAGGGTGAGAGTGAGGGTGAGGGGTAGGGTTAGGATTACTGTTAGGGTTAGGGTTAGCATTTTGTTTAGGGTGAAGGTTAGGTTGAGGGCTAGGGTGCGGTTGGGGTTTAGGGAGAGGGTCAGGGTGTGGGTGAGGTTTTTGCTTACATAAGTGTTAGGGTTAGGGTTAGTGTGAGGATTCGGGTGAGGGTGAGGGATAGGGTTAGGTTGAGGTTTAGCGTTAAGCTAGGTTGAGGGTTGTGTTTCGGTGATATGTAGGATGAGTCGCAGGCTTAGGGAGAGGGTGAGGGTAAGGGTGAGGGATAGGGTTAGGGTTAGAGATAAGTGAGGGCTAGGGTGAGGGTGAGGGTTAGGGGTAGGTTTAGGGATATGGTGAGAATTAGGGTTAGGTTAAATGTGAGCATTAGGGTTAGAGTGAGGGTTAGGCTGAGGGGTAGGGTTAGGATTAGGGTGAGGGTTAGGTTTAATCTGAGGGTTAGGTTTAGGTTGAGGATAAGGGTTAGGGTGAGGGTTAGGGTGAGGGTGAGGGTTAGGGTTAGCGTTAGGGTTAGGGTGAGTATTTGGGTGATGGTTAGGGTTAGGGTTAGCTTGAGGGTTAGGTTTAGGGTGAGTGATACGGTTAGGTTTAGGGTTAGTGTGAGGGTGAGGGTGAGGCTGAAGTTTAGGTTGAGTGTGACGGTGAGGTTTGGGGTTAGGGTTAGGTTTAGGTTGAGTTTGAGGGTGAGGGTGAGCATTAGGGTTAGAGTTAGGGTTATGCTGAGGGTGAGCGTGAGTGAGAGGGTGAGGGTTAGGGTGAGGGTTAGGATGAGGTTTAGAGTTAGTGTGAGGGCTACATTGAGGTGAGAGTAAGGGTTAATTTGAGGGTTAGGGTGAGGGTGAGGGTTAGGGTTAGGTTTAGGGTTAGTGGGAGGGTTAGGTTGAGGATTAGGGTTAAGGTTAGTATTAGGGTTAGGGTTAATGTTAGGGTTAGGGTTAGGGTAATGGTTATGGTGAGGGTTATGGTGAGGGTTAGGGTTAGTGTGAGGGTTAGAGAGAATGTGAGGGTAAAGGATAGGTTGATGCTTTGGGGGAGAGGTAGGATTAGGGTTAGGGTTTGTGTTAGGGTGAGGGTTAGGTTGAGGTTTAGGGTTAAGGTTAGGATAAGGGTTTGGCTGAGGGTTAGGGTTAATGTTAGGGTTAGCGTTAGGGTAAGGTTTAGTGTGAGGGTTAGGTTTAGGATTAGAGTTAGGGTGAGAACTAGGGTTAGGGTTAGGTTTAGTTGAGTTGTAGGTTTAGGGTTAGGGTGAGGGTTAGGTTTAGTGTGAGGGTTATGGTTAGGGTTAGGGTGAGGTTAAACGTTAGGGTGAGGTTTAGTGTGAGAGTGAGAGTTAGTGTTAGCATGAGTATTAGGGTGAGGGTTAGTGTGAGGGTTAGGGTTAGTATAGGGTTAGAGTGACGGTGAGGGTGAGGGTGATGGTCAGTGTTAGGGTGAGAGTGAGGATGAGGATGAGGGTGAGGGTGAGGGTGAGGTTTAGAGTTAGGGTTAGCGTTAGGTTTTACAAGGAGATGTCCACCGGGAACACCCGGAGGCCTGCCCGCAGCAAGATGCTGGAATTCTTCCTAAGAAGCCTTGAAAGTATTGAAACGCTCCTTCGTTGCAATAAATCAGAAATTCTTTCTGAGTGTTCTCGGCAGAGGTCATTCTGATTAACACAACCGTGGAATAATTAGAGCCTGACATAAGTAGTGCCGTCCATAGTCCTGGATGGATAGTGGTCGCGTCCCAAACAACTGACGTCTGTCTAGTTCTCCAAATTTTCACAGAGTGCCATAAGTACAGGTTCAATTTGCTCCTCAGGTTGAGTAGAGTGTAGCCGTCAAAGGTGTAATCAGTAGAGGGTTAGAGTTAGGTTAGGGATAGGGTGAGGTTTAGGTTCAGGGTTAGGGTTTTGGGTTAGGGTTAGGGTCAGGGTTAGGGTTTAGAGTTAGGGTTAGGCTTTAGGGTTAGGGTCAAGGTTAGGGCTAGGGTTAGGGTTAGGGTTAGGATTTACAAGGAGATGTTCACCAGGAACCCCCAGAGGCCTGCCGGCAGCCAGATTCTGAAATTCTTCCTACGAAGCCTTGAAACGGAGTGAAACCCACCTATCTTGCAATAACTCAGAACCTCATTCTGAGTGTTTCCGGCAGAAGTCATTCGGCTGAACACAATGGTGGACTAACTAGAGCCTGATATAGCCAGTGCTGTCCATAGTCCTGCATGGACAGTGGTCGCATCACAAACAACTGAGGTCTAGTTCTCCAAACTTTTACAGAGTGCCATAAGTAGAGGTAAAACTTACTCCACAGGTTGAGTAGAGTGTAGCTGTCAAAGCTGTAATCAGTAGCACTCAGGTGAGAAGAACAGGAAGCAGATATTCCCAGTCAGGTAGCAGGGTCCTATGAGGACAAGCATATATGGCTGCAACGTCTGAATGTTTGCAAGCTTGGCAGAGCTCTGCAGGAGCAATTGTGCAGCAATGCAAACTGCATAGCCTTTCCAAACTTCACGGATGTAGAAGAAACCATGGAATATTTACAAGGAGAATGTTCACCCTGAACACCCGGAGGCCTGCCAGCAGTAAGATTTGGGTTAAGTTTAGGGTGAGGGTAAGGGTGAGGGTTAGGGTTAGGTTTAGGTTTCGGGATTGGGTTAGGGTTAGCGTCAGGGTGTGGGTGAGGGTGAGGGTGAGGGTAGGTTTAGGGTTAGGGTTAGGGTTGTGTGAGGGTTAGGATTTACATGGAGATATTCACCTGGAACACCTGTAGGGCCGCAGACACAAAAATTCTGGAATTCTTCCTAAGAAGCCTTGAAAAGGAATGAAACGCTCCTATGTTGCAAAAACTCAGAACCTCATTCTGAGTGTTCCCAGCAGAGGTCATTTGGCCGAATACAACCGTGGACAATTCAGATCCTGATATAGCCAGTGCCGTCCATAGTCCTGGATGGACAGTGGTCGCTTCCCAATCAACTGAGGTCTAGTTCTCCAAACTTTCACAGAGAGCCATAAGTAGAGGTTCAACTTACTCCTCAGGTTGAGTAGAGTGTAGCTGTCAAAGCTGTAATCATTAGCACTCAGGTGAGAAGAACGGGAAGCAGATATTCCCAGTCAGCTGGCAGTGTCCAACGGGGACGAGCAAATGTGACTACCAAGTCTGAATGTTTGCAAGCACGGCAGAGGATTGCAAGCGAAATTGTGCAGGAATGCAAACTGCATACCCTTGCCAACCTTCACGGGTGTAAAATAAACCACCGAGGATTTACAAGGAGATGTTCACACGGAAAACCCAGAGGCCTGCCGGCAGCAAGATTCGTGTTAGTGTGAGGGTGAGGGTGAGGGTGAGGGTTAGGATTAGGGTTAGGGTTAGGTTTAGGGTTAGGGTGAGGGCTTCGGTGAGGGTGAGGGTGAGGGCTAAGGTGAGGGTGAGGGTGAGGGTGAGGGTTAGGTTTAGGGGAAGGTTTAGGGTTAGAGTTAGGGTGAGAATTATGCTGAGGGTGAGGGTTAGGGTGAGAGTTAGGGTTAGGGTGAGGGTTATGGTTCGGTTAGGGTTAGGGTGATGTTTAAAATGAGGGAGAGGTTTAGGGTGAGAGTGAGGGTTCGGGTGAGGATTCGTGTTAGGGTGTGGGTGAGTGTTAGGGTTAGGTTGAGGGTTAGGGTGACAGTGAGGGTTAGGGTGAGGGTAAGGATAAGGGGTATGGTTAGGGATAGGGAGAGTTTTATTGTTAGTGTGAGGGTTAGGGTTAGGGTTAGGTTGAGAGTTAGAGTTAGGGAGATGTTTATGCTGAGGGTGAGGGTTAAGGTGAGTGTGAGGTTTTGGGTGAGGGTGAGGGTTAGTGTGTGGGTGAGGGTTAGGGTTACAGTGAGGGTTAGTGTGAGCATGAGGGTTAGGCTTAGGATGAGCAATAGGGTTACAGTTTGGGTGAGGGTGAGGGTGAGGGACAGGTTGAGGTTTAGTTTGAGGGTGAGGGTGAGGGTTAGGGTGTGGGTGAGGTTTAGGGTTAGGCTGAGAGTTTGGTTGACAGTGAGGGTTAGGGTGAGGGTGAGGTTTAGGTTTAGGGTTAGGGTAAAGGTTATGTTGAGGGTGAGGGTTAGTTTTAGGGTTAGGGTGAGGGTAAGGGTTAGGGTGAGATTTACGGTGAGGGTGAGGGTTAGGTTTAGGTTTAGGGTTTGGATTATGGTGAGGGTGAGGGTGAGGGTTAGGGTGTGGGTGAGGGTTAACAATAAGGTGAGGGTGAGGGTTAGGGTTAGGGTTAGGATTAGGATTATAGTGAGGGTAAGGGTGAGGGTTAGGGTGTGCTTAAGGTTTAGGTTGAGGGTGAGGGTTAGGGTTAGGGTTAGGATTAGGATGAGGGTGAGTGTGATGGTTAAGATTAGTGTTAGCGTTAGGGTGAGGGTGAGGTTTAGGCTTAGGATGAGGGTTAGGGTTAGGGTTTAGCTGCAGTTGAGGGTGAAGGTTAGGGTTAGGATTAGGGTTAGGGTGAGGTCTAGGGTGAGGATTAGTGTTAGTGTGAGGTTTAGGTTGAGGGTGAGGCTTTGGGTTAGGTAAGGTTTAGGGTTAGTGCCAGAATGAAAATGAGGGTAAGGTTTAGGGTTAGGGTTAGGTTTAGGGTGAGGGTTAGGGGTAATGTGAGTTTTATGGTTAGGGTGATGTTTAGGTTGAGGCTGAGGGTTAGGGTGAGTGTGAAGGTTCAGGTGCGAGTAAGGGTTAGTGTTAGGGTGAGGGTTAAGTTTAGGGTGAAGGTTAGGGTTAGGCTTAGGGTTAGGGTGAGGGTGCCAGTGACGGTTAGGTTGTGGGTGAGGGGTAGGTTTAGTGTGAGGGTTCGGGTTAGGGTTAAGGTAACGGTGAGGGTTAGGGTGAGGGGTAGAGTTAGGTTTAGGGTGAGTGTCAGGGTTATTGTGAGGGTTAGGTTTAGGGTTCCAGTTAGGTTGAGCTTAAGGGTTGGGGTGAGGGTTAGGGTGAGTGTTAAGGTTAGTTTTCGGTTTAGGGTTAGGGTTAGGGTTAGGGTTAAGCTGAGGGTGAGGTTGAAGGTGAGGGTTTGGGTTAGGGTTAGGGTTAGGTTTAGGGTGAGGGCTGGTGTGAGCGTGAGGGTTAGTGTGATTGTGAAGGTGAGGTTGTGGTTAGGGTAAGGATTAGTGTCAGGGAGAGGATTAGGATGAGGGTGAGGGTTAGGTTGAGGGTGAGGGTTAGGATGAGGGTTAGGGTTAGGGTTAGGGTGAGCATTAAGGTTAGGGTGATGTTTAGGGTGAGGGTTAGGGTGAGGGTGATGGTTTGGGTGAGGGTGAAGGTTAGTGTGTGGGAGAGGGTTAGGTTTAGGATGAGCATTAGGGTGTTGGTGAGGGTTAGGCTGAGTGTGAGTGTTAGGTATAGGATTAGGTTAGGGTGATGTTTAGAGTGAGGGGTAGAGTTAGGGTTACGATGAGGTTTAAGTTTAGTGTGAGGGTTAGGGTTAGGGTTATGGTTTGGGTGAGGGTAAGCTTTAGGGTGAGGGTTAGGTTGAGGTTTATGGTTAGGGTTAGGGTTAGGGTGAGGGTTAGAGTTACGGTTAGGGTTAGGGTGAGTGTGAGGGTTAGGGTGAGTTTGAGGGTGAGGGTGAGGGTGAGGTTAGGGTTAGGGTTAGCGATAGGGTTAGGGTTAAGTTTATGATTTAAAAGGAAATGTTCACGGGGAACACCCAGAGGCATGCCGGCAGCAAGATTCTGGAATTCATCCTAAGAAGCCTTGAATGGATTGAAATGTTCCTATGTTGCAATATTTCAGAACCTCATTCTGAGTGTTTGCAGCTGAGATCATTCTGATGAACACAACCGTGGACTAATTAGAGCGCGATATAGCCAGTGCCGTCCATAGTCCTGGATGGACAGTGGTCGCGTCCCAAACAACTGAGGTCTAGTTCTCCAAACTTTCACAGAATGCCATAAGTAGAGGTTCAACTTACACCTCAGGTTGTGTAGCGTGTAGCCGTCAAAGCTGTAATCAGTAGCACTCAGGTGAGAAGAAAGGGAAGCAGATATTCCCAGTCAGCTAACAGTGTCCTACGGTGACCAGCATATCTGGCTGCCACTTCTGAATGTTTGCAAGTGCGGCAAAGCTCTGCAGGCGCAATTGTGCAGCAATGCAAACTGCGTACCCTTGCCAAACTTCACGAGTGTAAACCACGGAGGATTAACAAGGAGATGTTCACCTGGAACATCCGGAGGCCTGCTGGCAGCAACATTCTGGAATTCATCCTAAGAAGCGTTAAATGGAGTGAAACACTGCTATGTAGCAATAATTCAGAACCTCATTCTGAATGTTTGCGGCCGAGGTCATTCTGATGAACACAACCGTGGCCTATTTGATCCTGATATAAACAGTGCCGTCCATACTCCTGGATGGGGAGTGGTCGCGTCCCAAACATCTGAGGTCCAGTTCTCCCAACGTTCAGAGAGTGCCATGAGTACAGGTTCAACTTACTCCTCAGGTTGAGTAGAGTGTAGCCGTCAAAGCTGTAATCAGTGGCACTCAGGTGAGAAGAAAGGGAAGCAGATATTCCCAGTCAGCTGACAGTGTTCTACGGAGGCAAGCATATCTGGCTGCCACGTCTGAATGTTTGCAAGGGCGGCATAGCTCTGCAGGCGCAATTGTGCAGCAATTCAATCTGCATACCCTTGCCAAACTTCACGGGTGTAGAAGAAACCACGGAGGATTTACAAGGAAATGTTCACCCGGAACACACGGAGGCCTGCCGGCAGCAAGATTCGGGTTAGGTTTAGGGTTAGGGTTAGTGTTAGGACTTAGGGTTAGCATTAGGTTTAGGGTTAGGGTAAGGGTTACAGTGAAGATGAGGGTGAGGGTGATGGTGAGTGTTAGGGTGAGGGTGAGGGTGACGATGACGGTGAGTGTGAGAGTGAGGTTGAGGTTGAGGGTTAGAGTTAGGCTTAGGGTTAGGATTTACAAGGAGATGTCCAACCAGAACACCCGGAGACCCGCTGGCAGCAAGATTCTGGAATTCTTCCTAAGAAGCCTTGAAAGTATTAAAACTTTCCCATGTTGCAATAGCTCAGAACTTCATTCTGAGTGTTACTGGCACAGGTCATTCTGATGCACACAAACGTGGACTAATTAGAGCCTGACATAGCTAGTGCCAACCATAGTCCTGGAAGGACAGTAGTCATGTCCCAAACAACTGAGGTCTAGTTCTCCAAACTTTCACAGAGTGCCATAAGTACAGGTGCAAATTACTCCTCAGGTTGAGTAGAGTGTAGCTATCAAAGCTGTAATCCGTAAAGGGTTAGGGTTAGGGATAGTGATACGGTGAGGTTTAGGTTCAGGGTTAGGGTTTAGGGTTAGCATTAGGGTCATGGTTAGGGTTTAGGGTTAGAGTTAGGGTTAGGACGAGGGTCAGGGTGAGGGTTAGGGTTAGGATTTTCAAGGAGATGTTCACCAGGAACACCCGGAGGCCTGCCGGCAGCCAGATTCTAAAATTCTTTCTAGAAAGCCTTGAAAAGGAGTGAAACGCACCTATCTTGCAATAACTCAGAACCTCATTCTGAGTGTTTCTGGCAGAAGTCATTCAGCTGACCACAACGGTGGACTAATTAGAGCCTGATATAGCCAGTGCGGTCCATAGTCCTCGATGGACTGTGGTCGAGTCCCAAAAACTGAGGTCTAGTTCTCCAAACTTTTATAGAGTGCCATAAGTAGAGGTAAAACTTGCTCCTCAGGTTGAGTAAAGTGTAGCAGTCAAAGCTGTAATAAGTAGCACTCAGGTGATAAGAATGGGAGGCCGATATTCTCAGTCAGCTGGCAGTGTTCTACTGGGCCAAGCAAATCAGGCTGCCACGTCTGCATGTTTGCAATTTCGGCAGAGATCTGCAGGCGCAATTGTGCAGCAATGCAAACTGTTTGCCCTTGCCAAACATCATGGGTGAAAAATAAACCACGGAGGATTTACAAGGAGATGTTAACCCGGAACACCCGGAGGCCTGACGGCAGCAAGATTCGGGTTATGTTTATGATTAGGGTTAGGGTTACGGTTAGGGCTTAGGGTTAGCATTAGGGTTAGGGTTAGTTTTGGGTTACAGTGACGGAGAGGGTGAGGGTGATGATGAGTGTTAGGGTGAGAGTGAGGTTGAGGATGAGGGTGAGGGTGAGGGTGAGGTTTAGAGTTAGGATTAGAGTTAGGGTTAGGGTTAGGATTTACAAGGAGATGTCCACCCGTAACAACCGGAGGCCTGCGGGGAGCCAGATTCTGAAATTCTTCCTAAGAAGCCTTGAAAAGTAGTGAAACGCACCTATCTTGCAATAACTCAGAACCTCATTCTGAGTGTTTCCGGCAGAAGTCATTCAGCTGAACACAACGGTGGACTAACTAGAGCCTGATATACCCAGGGCTGTCCATAGACCTGGATGGACAGTGGTCATGTCACAAACAACTGAGGTCTAGTTCTCCAAATTTTTACAGAGTGCCATAAGTAGAGGTAAAACTTACTCCTCAGGTTCAGTAGAGTGCAGCTGTCAAAGCTGTAATCAGTAGCACTCAGGTGAGAAGAACGGGAAGCAGATATTCCCAGTCAGCTGGCAGGGTCCAATGGGGACAAGCATATCTGACTGCCACGTCTGAATTTTTGCAAGAGCGTTAGACCACTGCAGGCACAGTTGTGCAGCAATGCAAACTGCGTACCCTTGCCAAACTTCACGGGTTTAGAAGAAACCACGAAGGATTTACAAGGAGAATGTTCACCCTGAACACCCGGAGGCCTGCCAGCAGTAAGATTCTGTTGAAGTTTAGGGTGAGGTTGAGGGTGAGGGTTAGGGTTAGGTTTAGGATAGGGTTAGGGTTAGGTTGAGGGTGAGGGTGAGCATTAGGGTGAGGGTTAGTGTGAGGGTTAGTGTGAGGGTTAGGGTGAGGGTGAGGGTGAGGGTGAGGGTGAGGGTGAGGGTGAGGGTTAGGGTTATGGTTGGGAGAGGGTTAGGGATAGGGTAAGGGTTAGGGTTAGGGTTAGGGTGAGAGTAAGTGTTAGAGTGAGGGTTAGGGTGAGGGTGAGGGTTAGGGTTAGCTTGAGTGTTAGGGTGAGGGTTAGGCTGAGGGATAGGGTTAGGGTCAGTGTGAGCGTTAGGTTTAGTCTGAGGTTTAGGTTAAGTTTAAGGTTAGGGTTAGGATGAGGGTTAGGGTTAGGGTGATGGTTAGGCTTAGGGTTAGGATTAGGGTGAGGTTTAGAGTTAGTGTGAGGATTAGGGTAAGGGTCAGGTTTTGGTTTAGGGTTAGGATGAGGGTTAGGGTTAGTGTGAGGTTTAGGGTTTGGTTGGGGATAGGGTTAGTGTGAGGGTAAGGGTTAGGGTGAGGGTTAGGGTTAGATTGAGGGTTAGGTTTAGGGTGAGGATAAGGGTTAGGTTGAGGGTTAGGGTGAGAATTAGGGTTAGGGTTAGGGTGAGGTCTAGGGTGCAGGTGAGGGTAAGGTTTGGATTAGGGTTAGAGTTAGGGTGAGGGTGAGATTTAGGTTTAGGATTAGTGTTAGCTTTAAGGTTAGGCTTTTGGTGAGGGTGAGGGTGAGGGTGAGGTTTAGGGTAAGGGTTTGGGTAAGGGTTAGGGTGAGGGTTAGGTTTAGGGTGATGTTTAGGGTGAGGGTGAGGTTTAGGGTTAGGGTGAGTGTTCAGGTGAGGGCAAGGGTTAGGGTGTGGGTGACAGTTAGGGTTAGGAAGAGGTTTAGGGTGAAGGTGAGGGTTAGGGTTAGGGTGAGGGTCAGGATTAGGGTTAGGATTAGGGTTAGGGTTAGTGTGAGGTTTAGGGTTATAGTTGGGGTTAGTGTTAGGGTGAGGGTAAGGGTTAGCGTGAGGATAAGGGTTAGGTTGAGGGGTAGGGTGAGGGTTAGAGTTAGGGTTAGGGTGAGGGCTGGATTGAGGGTTAGGGTTAAGTTTTGTGTTAGGGTTAGGGTTAGGGTGAGTGTGAGGTTTAGGGTTAGGGTTGGGGTTAGGGTTTGGGTGAAGATAAGGGTTAGGGTTAGGGTTAGGGTGAGTCTAAGGGTTAGGGTGAGGTTTAGGGTGAGAGTGAGGGTTAGGGTTAGCCTTAGGGTTAGGGTGAGTGTTAGGGTAAGTTTTAGTGTAAGGGTGAGAGTGAGGGTTAGTGTTAGGTTTAGGGTGAGTGTGAGGTTGAGTGTTAGGGTTCGGTGAGGGTTAGAATTAAGTTTAGGTTTGGGTAAGGGTTAGAGTTAGGGTGAGGGTTATGGTGTAGGTTAGGTTTAGGAGTAGGGTTAGGGTTAGGGTTAGGATTTGGGTTAGGGTTAGGGTTAGACTGAGGGTGAGGGTGAGGGTGAGGGTGAGGGTGAGAGTGTGGGTTAGGGTGAGGCTAGAGTTAGGGTTAAGTTTAGGGTGAGGGTAAAGTTTAGGGTTAGGGTTACGGCTAAGATGAATGTTATGGTGAGGGGTAGCGTTATGTTTACGATGAGGGTTAGGGTTATTGTGAGGGTTAGTGTTAGGGTTCGGGTGAGGGTTAGGTTTAGGATGATGTTTAGGGTGAGGGTGAGGGTTAGGGTGAGGGTGGGTGTTCAGGTGAGGGTTATGGTTAGTGTTAGAGTTAGGGGGAGTGCTAGAGTCCGGGTTAGGGTTAGGGTTAGGTTTAGCGATAGGGTGTGAATTAGGGTTAGGTTTAGGGTTAGGGTGATTGTTAGGCTGAGGGGTAGGTTTAGGCTTAGAGTGAGGGTTAGGTTTACTCTGAGTGTTAGGATTAGCGTTAAGGTTATGGTTAAGGTGAGGGTAAGTGTTAGGGTGAGGGTTGGGATGAGGGTGAGGGTTAGGGTTAGAATTTCGGTTAGGGTGACGGT
Source organism: Dipodomys merriami (assembly GCF_024711535.1). Lineage (NCBI taxonomy): Eukaryota > Metazoa > Chordata > Mammalia > Rodentia > Heteromyidae > Dipodomys > Dipodomys merriami. Next base: position 1,938,305 of record NW_027206490.1, on the reverse strand, counting down.
TAGGGTGAGGGTTGGGGTTAAGGTTAGGGTTAGGGTAAGTGTGACGGTAAGGGTTAGGTTTAGGGTTAGTGTGAGGCTTAGGGTTAGGTTGAGGGTTAGGGTTAGGGTTAGGGTTAGGGTGCGGGTGAGAGTGAGGCTATGGGTTAGGGTGAGAGTGAGGATGAGGGTTAGGGTTAGGTTTAGGGTGCGGGTGAGGGTGAGGCTATGGGTTAGTGTGAGAATGAGGATGAGGGTGAGGTTCAGCGTTAGGGTTAGGTTTAGTGTTAGTACAAGGGTGAATGTGAGCATTAGGGTTAGGATTAGGGTTAGGCTGAGGGTGAGGGTGAGGGTTAGCCTTAGGGTTAGGGTGAGAGTAAGTGTTAGGCAGAAGTTTAGGGTTAGAGTAAGTGTTAGGATTAGCTTGGGTGTTAGGGTTAGTGTTAAAGTTAGGGTTAGGGTGAGGGTAAGGGTTAGGATGAGGGTTAGGATTAGGTTTTGGTGTAGGGTGAGAGGTAGGGTTAGGGTTAGGGTGAAGTTTAGGGTTAGGGTTAGGGTTAGGTTTAAGATTAGTGTGAGTGTTAGGGTTAGGGTTAGTGTTAGGGTTAGGATTAGGGTGATCATAAGGGTTAGGGTGGTGTTTAGGGTGAAGATGAGGTTTAGTGTAAGCCTTAGGGTTATGGTGAGGGTTAGGGTGATGGTTATGGTTAGGTTTAAGGTTGGGGTGAGGGTGACGTTTAGGGTTAGGGTTAGGGTAAGTGTGAGGGTGAGGTTTAGGGTTCAGTGAGGGTGAGAGTTAGTGTGAGGGTTACGGTTGGTTAAGGGTTAGAGTTAGGGTGAGGGTGAGGTTGAGGGTTAGGTTTAGGATTATGGTTAGGGTTAGGGTCAGGATTAGTGTTAGGGTTAGGCTTAAACTTGAGGGTTAGGGTGAGGGTGTGGATGAGTGATTGGGTTAGTGTGAGGGTTAGGGTTAGGGTTAAGTTTAGGGTTAGCGTGGGTGTTAGGGTTAGGGTTAGGATGAGTGTTAGGATGAGGGGTTAGTGTGAGATTTAGGGTGAGGGTTAGAGTGATGTTTAGGGTTAGGTTTAGGCTTCGGATTAGTGTGAGTGCTAGGGTTAGGGTTAGCGTGAGTGTAAGGTTTAGGGTGAGGTTTAAGGTGAGGGTGAGGTTTAGGTTTAGACTTAGGGTTAGATTAATGTTAGGGTGAGGTTTAGGGTTAGGTTTAAGGTTAGGTTGAGGGTGAGAGTTAGTGTTAGGTTTAGGGTTAGGGTGAGTGTGAGGGTGAGGGTTAGGGTTCAGTTAGGGTTATGGTTGTGTAAGAGTTAGAGTTAGGGTCAGGGTGAGGCTGAGGTTGAGGGTCAGGTTTAGGATTATGGTTAGGGTTAGGGTTAGGATTATGGTTAGGTTTAGGGTTAGAGTGACGGTGAGTGTGAAGGTTTGTGTGAGGGTGAGGCTTAGGGCTAGGCTTAATGTTGGCGTGAGGGTTAGTGTTAGGGTTAGAGTTAGGATGAGTGTTAGGGTGAGGGTGAGGGTTACGGTTAGGTTGAGGGTTAGGGTTAGTGTGAGGGTTATTGTTAGGGTTAGGTTTAGGGTCAGGGTAAGGTTTAGGGTGAGGGTGAGGGTGAGGATGAGGGTTAGGGTGAGATTGAGTTTGAGGGTGAGGGTTAGGGATAGAGACAGGATTAGGTTTCAGGTGAGGGTGAAGCTGACCGTTAGGGTTTGGATTAGGGTTAGGGTTAGGGTGAGGCTTAGGTTGAGGGTGAGGGTTAAGGTATGGGTTAGGCTGAGAGTAAGTGTTAGGTTGAGGGTTAGGGTGAGAGTGAGGTTTTGTGGTAGCCTGTGTGTTATGGTGAGGGTTAGGCTGAGGGTTAGGGTTAGGGTTAGTGTGAGGGTTAGGTTTAGTCTGAGGGATAGGGTTACGGTAAGGTTAGGGTTAGCGTGAGTTTAAAAGTTAGGGTGAAGGTTAGGTTTAGGGTTATGGTTAGGGTGAGTTTTAGGGTTATTGTGAGGATTAGGGTTAGGGCTAGGTTTAGGTTTAGTGTTAGGGAGAGGGGTAGGGTTAGGGTGAGGATTAGGGTTAGTGTGAGTGTAAGGGTTAGGGTTGGGGTTAGGGTTAGGGTGAGGGTAAAGGTTAGGGTGAGGGATAGGGTGAGTGTTAGGTTTAGGGTGAGGATAAGGGTTAGGTCGAGGATTAGGGTGAGGGTTATATTTAGGATTAGTGTGAGGGCTAGGGTGAGGGTGAGGGTTAAGATTTGAGTTAGGGTTAGGGTTAGGGTTAAAGTCAGGGTTAGGATTAGGGTTAGGGTGAGGGTTTGGGTGAAGTTAAGGGTAAGGGTTAGGGTTATAGTTAGGATTAGTGTGAGTGTTAGGGTTAGGGTTAGAGTTAGGGTTAGGGTTAGTGTGAGGGTTAGGATGAGGTTTAGGGTGAGTATGAACGTTAGGTTTAGCCTTAGGTTTAGGGTGAGGGTTAGGGTTAGGGTGAGGTTTAGGGTGAGTATGAAGGTTATGTTTAGCCTTAGGTTTAGGGTGAGGGTGAGGCTTAGGGTTAGTGTTAGGGTTAGAGTTAGGGTGAGGGTGATGTTTAGGGTGAGAGTGAGGGTTAGGGTGAGGGTGAGGGTGAGGTTGAGGGTTTTGGTTAATGTTAGAGTTAGGGTGAGGGCTAGGGGTCGGGTGAGGGTTAGGGTTAGGGTTAGCGATAGGGTGAGAATTAGGGTTAGGTTTAGGTTTAGGGTGATTTTTAGGCTGAGGACTAGGCTTAGGGTGAGTGTGAGGGTGAGGTTGAGGGTGAGGTTAGGGTGAGGGGTAGGGTTAGCGTTAGGATTTTGGTTAGGTTTAGTGTGAGGGTTAGGGTTAGGTTTTGGGTTAGGGTTAGGGTGAGGGTAAGGGTTAGTGTGAGGGTTAGTGTGAAGTTACGGGTAAGGGTGAGGTTTAGAGTGACGGTGAGTGTTAGGTTTAGTGTTACTGTTAGGGTAAGGGTCAGGTCAGGGTGAGGTTTAGGGTTAGGGTGAGGGTTAGGTTTAGGGTGAGTGTTAGGATTAGGTTTAGGGTTGAGGTTAGGGTTAGAGTTAGTATTAGGGTGAGGGTTAGGGTAAGATTTAGGGTTAGGTTAATGGTTATTGTAAGGGTTTGTGTGAGGGTGAGGTTTAGGGTTATGGTTAGGTTTAGGGTGAGGGCGAGAGTGAGAATTAGACTTAGGATTAGTATTAGGGTTAGGGTTAGCCTGAGGGGGACGGGGAGGGAAAGGGGTTGGTTTAGGGATAGGGTTAGGTTTAGGGTTAGGTTTAGGGTGAGGGTTAGGGTTAGGGTTAGGGTTAGGGTTAGGGTTAGGGTTAGGGTGAGAGTGAGGTTTAGAGTTAGCCTGAGTTTTAGGGTGAAGGTTAGTGTTAGGGTTAGGTTTAGGGTTAAGGTTAGGGTTAGGGTTAGGGTTATTTTTAGGGTTAGGTTTAGGCTGAGGGTGAGGCTGTCAGTGAGGTTGAGGGTCAGTTTTAGGTTTGGTTAGGTTTATGGTGAGGGTGAGTGTGGGGGTTAGGGTTAGGATTGGGATTAGGGTTAGGGTTAGGTTGAGAGTTAGGGTGAGGGTGAGTGTAGGGTTAAGTTTAGGGTTAGGGTGACGTTTAGGGTTAATGTGAATATTAGGGTTAAGATAGGGTAAGGGTTAGGGTTAGGGTGAATTTTAGGGTTAGGGTTAGGGTGAGGGTTAGGGTTAGTGTGAGGGTGAGGGTTAGGTTTAGCGTTAGGGTGAGGGTAAGGGTTAGGGTGAGTGTTAGGGTTAGGGTGAGGGTTAGGGTTAGGGTGAGGGTAAGGGTTAGGTTGAGGGTTAGGTTTAGAGTTAGAGTTAGTGTGAGGGCTAGGGTGAGGGTCAGGGTTATTGTTCGGATTAGGGTTAGCATAAGGGAGAGGGTGAGGGTGAGATTTCGGTTTAGGATTAGTGTTAGGTTTAGGGTTGGGCTTAGGGTTAGGGTGAGGGTGAGCGTGAAGATGAGGGTGAGGTTTAGGGTTAGGGTTAGGGTTAGGGTTTGGGTTAGGGTTAGGCTGAGGATGAGGGTGAAGTTAAGGGTGAGTGTTAGGTTTAGGTTTAGGGTTAGGGTGAGGGCTAGGGTGAGGGTGAGTGTTAGGTTGAGGGTGATAGTTTGAGTTAGGTAAGCATTGGGGTTAGCGGGAGAATTAGGATGATGGTGAGGATTAGTTTGAGGGTTAGGGTTAGGGTGAGGGTTAGGGTTAAGGTTAGGGTGAGGGTTAGGGTTAGGGTGATGTTAAGGGTGAGGGTGAATGTTAGGGTGAGGGTTTGGGTTCTGGTGAGGGTGCGGGTAAGTGTTAGGTTGAAGGTTAGGATTAGGTTTAGGGTGAGGGTTAGGGTTAGGGTTATGGTGAAGGTGAGGGTTAGCATTAAGATTAGGATGAAGGTTAGGGTGAGGTTTAGTGTAAGGTTTAGGATGAAGTATAGGGTGAGTGTTAGGGTGAGTGTGAGGGTGAGGGTTAGTTTTAGGATTAGGGTTAGGGTTGGGTTAGGCTGAGTGTGAGGTTTACGATTAGTGTTAGGGTTAGGCTAGGCTTAGGGTGAGGTTTAGGGTGAGGGTTAGGGTTAGTATGAGGGTTAGGGTTAGGGTGTGGGATAGGGTTAGGTTTAGGGTTAGGGTTAGGGTGATGGTTATGTTTATTTTTAGGGTTAGTGTTAGAGTTAGGGTGAGGTTGAAAGTTAGGTTTAGGATTAGTGTTAGGGTTAGGGTTAGGCTTAGGGTGAGGATGAGCTTGTGAGTTAGGTTTAGGAATAAGTTCGTGGTTAAGGTGAGGGTGAGGGTTAGTTTTAATTTGAAGTTTAGGGTGAGGGTGAGGGTTAGGGTGAGTGTGAGGGTTCGGGTGATGGTGAGGTTTAGTGTGTGAGTGAGGGTTATGGTTAGAGTGTAGTTTAGGGTGACTGTGAGTGTTAGGGTGAGGGTGAAGTTTAGGGTTATGGTGAGGGTAAGTGTTAGGGTTAGGGTTAGTGTTAGGGTTGTGATGGTTAGGGTTAGGGTTAGGTGAGGGTTTGGGTTAGGTTGAGGGTTAGGGTTAAGGTTAGGGTTAGGGTGAGAGAGAGTGGTAGGTTTAGGGTTAGGGTTAGGGTGAGGGTCAGGGTGAGGTTTAGGGATAGGGTTATGCTGAGGTTTCGGGTTAGGGTTAGGATGAGGGTTAAGGTGAAGTTTAGGGTTAGGGTTATGGTGAGGGTTAGTGTTAGTGTTTGGGATAAGGTTAGGTTTGTGATGGTTAGGGTTAAGGTTAGGTGAGGCATAGTGTTAGTGTTAGGGTTAGGGTGAGGGTGAGGGTTGAGATTAGGGTTAGGGTTAGTGTAAGTGTTAGGGTTATTGTTAGGTTTAGGATTAGGCAGAGGGTGAGTGTGAGGTTGAGGTTTAGGGTTAGGTTTAGGTTTAGGGTAAAAGTGAGTTTTAGGGTTAGTGTGAGGGTTAGAGATACGGTTAGGGTTTAACTTAGGGTGAGGGTAAGGATTAGGGTGAGAATTAGGGTGAGGATGAGGGTTAGGGTTAGGGTTAGTATCATGGTGAGGGTGAGGGTGAGGTTTAGAGTTAGGGTGAGGGTGCGTGTGAGGGTTAGGGTTTGTGTTAGGTTTAGGGTGAGAGTGAGGGTTAGGCATTCGATGAGGGGTAAGGTTAGGGTTAGATTGAGGGTTAGGTTTAGGTTGAGGGTGAATGTTTGGGTTAGTTAAGGTTTAGGGTTAGGTTGAGAATTAGGATGAGGGTGAGGATTAGGGTGAGAGTTTGGGTTAGGGTGAGGGTTAGGGTTAGGGTTATGGTGAGGGTCAGGTTTAGAATGATATTTAGGGTGAGGGTGAGGGTTAGGGTGAGGGTGAGAGTTCGGGTGAGGCTGAGGGTTAGGGTTATGGTTAGGATTAGTGTTAGGTTTAGGGTTAGGTTTATGGTGAGGTTTAGGGTGAGGGGTAGGGTTAAGATTAGGGTTAGTGTTAGGGTTATTGTGAGGGTTAGGTTTAGGGTTAGGGGTAGGGTTAGTTTGAGGGTAAGTGTTGGGGTGAGGGTTAGGAGAGGGTTACGTTTAGTGTTAAGCTTAGGGTTAGGGTTAGGTTGAGGGTTAGGGTTAGGGATAGGCTTAGGATGAGGTTGAGGATTACAGGTAGGATTAGGGTTAGGGTTATTGTAGGCTGAGGTTGAGGTTGAGGGTGAGGATTAAGGTTAGGGCTAGGGTTAGGTTTAGGGTGAGGGCTAGGTTGAGGGTTAGAGTTAGTGTAAGGTTGAAGGTGAGGTTGAGGTTGAGCTTAGGGTTAGGGTAAGGGTTAGGGTTAGGTTAAGTCGAGGATTAGAAGAAGGGTGAAGGTTAGCGTGAGGGTTAGGGTTATGGTGAGGGTTAGGATGAGCGTTAGGGTTAGGTTTAGGGTGAGTTTTCGTTTAGGGTGAGGGTTAGGGTTAGGGTTTGGTTACGGTTAGGATTACGGTGAGGGTTAATATTAGGGTTAGGGTGAGGGTTAGGTTTAGCGGTATGGTTAGGGTTAGGGTGAGGGTGAGGTAAGGATTAGGATTAAGGATATTGTTAGGTTAGCTTTAAGCTGAGGGCGAGTGTGAGGATGAGGGTGAGGGTTAGGGTTATGGTTAGGTTTAGGGTCAAGGTGAGGTTTAGGGTTAGTGTAAGTGTTAGGATTAGGGTTAGGGTTAGACTTAGAGTGAGGGTAAGGGTTAGAGTGAGTGTGAGGGTTAGGGTTAGCGTTAGGTTTAGGGTGAGGTTGAGGGTGAGGTTTAGGTTGAGGGTGAGGGTTTGTGTTAGGTAATGTTTAGGGTTTGGGTGAGAATTAAGATGAGGTTGAGGATTAGGGTGGGAGTTTGGGTTAGGGTGAGGGTTAGGGTTAGGGTTAGTGCGAGGATTAGGATGAGGGTGAAGGTTCGGGTGAGTCTTAGAGTTACGGTGAGGGTTAGGTTGAGGGATAGGTTGAGGTTTAGGGTTAGGATTAGGGTTAGGCTTAGGGTGAGGGTGAGCTTGAGGGGCAGGTTTAGGGTTAGTGTGAGGGTTATCATAAGTGTGAGGGATAGTGTTAGGGTTAGGGTTAGGGTGAAGGTTAGGTTGAAGGTTAGGGTTAGGGTTAGGGTGAGGGTGAGGGTTAGGATTAGGGTTAAGGTTATTGTTAGGTTTAGGGTTAGGCTGAGGGTGAGTGTGAGGATGAAGGTGAGGGTTAGGGTTATGTTTAGGTTTAGGGTTAAGGTGAGGTATAGGGTTAGTGTGATGGTTAGGCTTAGGGTTAGGGTTAGACCTAGGGTGAGGGTAACATTTAGGATGAGAGGGAGGGTTAGGGTTCGTGTTAGGGTTAGGGTGAGGGTGAGTATTAGGGTTAGGGTTATGGAGAGGGTTAGGTTTAGGGTTAGGATGAGGGTTAGGGTGATGCTTAGGGTTAGGGTTAGAGTGAGGGTGAGGGTTAGTGTTAGTGTTAGGGTTAGGGTGAGGGTTGTGATGGTTAGGGTTAGAGTTAGGTGAGGGTTAGTGTTAGGGTTAGGGTTAGGTTGAGGGTGAGGGTTAGGATTAAGGTTAGTGTTATTGTTAGGGTTAGGTTTAGGCTAAGGGTGAGTGTGAGGGTGAGGTTGAGGGTTAGGGTTATTGTTAGGGGTAGGGTTAGTGTGAGGAGGAGGGTTAGGGTTAGGTTTATGCTGAGGGTTAGGGTGAGGTTTAGGGTTAATGTGAGGGTTAGAGTTAGGGTTAGGTTTTGACTTAGGGTGAGGTTAAGGATTAGGGTGAGATTTAGGTTGAGCATGAGGGTTAGGGATATGGTTAGGATTATGGTGAGGGTGAGGGTGAGGGTTAGGGTTAGGGTGAGGTTTAGGATTAGGGTGAGGTTTAGTGTTAGGTTTAGGATTAGGGTGATGGTGAGTGTGAAGGTTAGGGTTAGTGTTAGGGGTAGGGCGAGGATTAGGATGAGGGTGAGGTTTAGGTTGAGGGTGAGGGTGAGGGTTATGGTGAGGTTTAGGGTTATTGTGAGGGTTAGGGTTAGGGTTAGGGTTAGACTTAGGATGAGGGTAAGGGTTAGGGTGAGAGTTAGGGTGAGGGTGAGGGTTAGGGTTAGGGTTAGGGTGAGAAATTATGGTGAGGGTGATGGTGAAGTTTAGGGTTAGTGTGAGGGTTAGGTTTAGGATGAGGGTTAGGGTTAGGAGTAGGTTTAGGGTTTCGGTTAGTGTTAGGTTTAGGGTTAGGATAAGGGCTAGGGTGAGGGTGAGGGTGAGGGTTAGGATTAGTATAGGCTGAGGATTAGGGTTAGGGTTAGGGTGAGGTAGAGGGTTAAGCTGAAGGGTAGGTTTAGGGTTATGGTGAGGTATCGGATTAGTGTGAGTTTTAGGGTTAGGTTAAGGGTTAATATTAGGGTGAGGGCAAGGGTTAAGGCGAGGGTTAGGTTTATAATGAGGGTGAGGGTTAACGTTAGGGTTAGGATGAGGTTTAGGGTGAGGGTTATGGTTAGGGTTAGGGTTAGGCTTAGGGTTAGGTTTAGGGTGAGTGTGAGGGTTAGGGTTACTTTAGGGTGAGTGTTAAGGTTAGGGTGAGTTTAAGGGTAGGGATTAGGGTTAGTGTGAGAGAGAGGGTTAGGGTTAGGGTTAGGGTTAGGGTGAGGGTGAGGGTTAGGTTTAGAATTAGTGTTAGGATTAGGGTTAGGCTTAGGGTGAGGTTGAGTGTGTGGGTTAGGGTTAGGATTAGTGTTAGGTTTAGGGTGAGCATGAGGGTCAGTGTTAGGGTTAGGATTAGTGTTAGTGTTAGAGTGAGTGTTAGTGTTATTGTGAGCGTTAGGGTTAGGTTTAGAAGTAGGTTGTGGGTTAGGTTTAGGGTGAGAGTAAGGGCTAGGGTGAGGGTTAGGGTGAGAGTGAGGGTTAGGGTTAGCATGAGTGTTAGTGTGAGGATTACGGTTAGGGTTAGGGTTAGGTTTAGGGTTAGGGTTAGGGTTAGGGTTAGGGATAGGGGTAGGGTGAGGGTAAGGGTGAGGTTGAGGGTTAGGGTGAGAGTGACTGTTAGAATTAGCGTGAGTGTTAGGGTGCGGGTTAGGGTGAGGGATAGGGTCAGGTTTTGGGTTTGGGTTAGGGTTAGGGTTTGGGTTAGGGTGAAGGTGAGGGTTAGGTTTAGGGTGAGGGTTAGGGTACAGTTAGGGTTAGGGTTAGGGTTAGGCTTAGTGTGAGGTTTAGGGTGAGGGTTAGGGTTAGTGTGAGCTTTAGGGTTAGGGTGAGGGATAGGGTTAGGGTTAGGGGTAGGGTGAGCTTTAGGGTTAGTGTCAGGGTTAGGGTTAGGGTTAGAGTTAGGGTGAGGTTGAAAGCTGGGTTTAGGATTAGTGTTAGTTTTAGGGTTAGGCTTAGGGTGAGAGTGAGGGTGTGGTTTAGGTTTAGGGTGAAGTTTGGGGTTAGGGTTACGGTGATGGTTAGTGTTAGGGTGAAGTTTAGGGTGAGGGTGAGGGTAGGTTTGAGGGTGAGGTTTTGGTTGAGGGTGAGGACTAGGGTGTGGGTGAGGTTAAGGGTGACCGTGAGGGTTAGGGTGACAGTGAGTGTTAGGGTTAAGGTGAGGGTTAGTGTTAGGGTTAGGATTAGGGTTGAGATTGTTAGGGTTAGCTTTAGGTGAGTGTTAGGTTTAGGAGAGGTTTAGGGTTAAGGTTATGGTTAGGGTGAGAGTGAGGGTTAGAGTTATGGTTAGTTTAGGGTGAGGGTGAGGGTGAGGGTCAGGATTAGGTTTAGGGTGAGGATTAGGGTTAGGGTTAGGATGAGGGTTATGGTGAGGTTTAGGGTTAGTATTAGGGTGAGTGTTAGTGTTACTGTTAGTGTTAGGGTTAGGGTTGTGATGGTTATGGTTAGGATTAGGTGGGGGTTATGGTTATGGTTAGGTACAATGTGAAGGTTAGGGTTATGGTGAGACTTAGTGTTAGGTATAGGCTGAGGGTTAGGATTAGGGTTAGGGTTATTGTTAGTGTTAGGGTTAGGCTGAGGGTGAGTGTGAGGGTGAGGATTAGGATATGGTTTAAGTTTAGGGTTAGTGTGAGGGTTAGGGTTAGGGTTAGACTTAGGTTGATTTTAAGGATTAGGGTGAGGATGAGTATTAGGGTTAGGGTGAGTATTATGGTGAGGGTGAGGATGAGTGTTAGGGTTAGAATGAGGATTATGGTGAGGGTGAAGGTAAGGGTGAGGGATAGTTTTAGGGTTAGGATTAGGGTGAGGGCTAGGGTGAGGGTGAGTTTTAGGGTGAGGTTTAGGTTGAGGGTGAGGGTTTGGGTTAGGTAAGGGTTAGGGTTATGTTGAGAGTTAGGATGAGGTTGAGGATTAGGGTGAGTGTTTTTGTTATAATGAGGGTTAGGGTTAGGGTGAGGGTTAGGGTTTGGGTTATTGTAATGGTTTGAGTTATTGTTAGGGTTAGGATTAGCCTGAGGTTGAGTGTGAGAGTGAGTGTTAGGTTTAGGTTTAGGTTTAGGGTTAGTGTGAGGTTTAGGTTTAGTGTGAGGTTTAGGGTTAGGTTTAGGGTTTGACTTAGGGAGAGTGTAAGGATTAGGGTGAGAGTTAGGGTGAGGATGAGGGTTAGGGTTAGGGTTAGGATTATGTGAGGATGAGAGTGAAGGTTAGAGTTAGGGTGAGGGTGAGTGTGAGGGTTCGGGTTAGTTTTAGGTTTAGGGTGAGGGTGAGGGTTAGGCTTTCGATGAATGTTAAGGTTAGGGTTAGGTTGTAGGTAAGGGTGAGGGTTAGAGTTATGGTTAGGGTTGGGGTGAGGGCTAGGGTGAGAATGAGTGTAAGGGTGAGGTTTAGGTTGAGGGTGAGGGTTTGAGTTAGGTAAGGGTTAGGGTAGGGTGAGAATTTGGATGAGGTTGAGGATTAGGTTGAGGGTTTGGGTTAGCGTGAGGGTTAGGGTTAGGGTTAGGTTGAGGGTTAGGGTTAGGGTGATGTTTAGGGTGAGGGTGAGGGATAGGGTGAGGGTGAGGTTTCCGGTGAGGCTGAGGGTTAGCGTTAGGTTTAGGATTAGGATTAGTGTTAGGGTGAGGGTGACGGTGAGGTTTAGGCTGTGGGTGAGGGTTAGGGTTAGTGTGAGGTTTAGGGTGAGGGTGAGAGTTATGGTGAGGCTGAGGGTTAGGATGAGGGTTAGGGTTAGGGTATGGTGAGGTTTAGGGTGAGGGGTAGGGTTAAGATTAGGTGAGTGTTAGTGTTATTGTGAGGTTTAGGTTTAGGTTTAGGAGTAGGGTTAGTTTCAGGGTAAGGGTTGGGGTAAGGGTTAGTTTGAGGGTTAGGGTTACTGTTAGGTTTAGGGTTAGGGTTAGTTTGAGGGTTAGGGTAAGGATTAGGGGTAGGGGTAGGGTTAAGATGAGGTTGAGGTTTAGGTTTAAGATTATGGTTAGGGTTATTGTAGGCTGAGGATGAGGGTTAGGGTTAGGGTTAGGTTTAGGGTTAGCATGAGGGTGAGGGTTCAGGTTATGATTAGGGTTAGGGTTAGGTTTAGGCTGAAGGTTTGGTTTAGAATTAGTGTTAGGGTTAGGGTTAGGCTTAGGGTGAGGGTGAGCTTGAGGGTGAGGGTTAGGGTTAGTGTGAGGGTTAGGATAAAGGTGAGGGATAGTGTTAGGGTTAGGGTTAGGGTGAGAGTTAGGGTTAGGGTTAGGCTTAGGGTCAGGGTGAGGGTGAGGGTTAGGGTTAGATTTAGGGTGAGGGTTATTTTTAGGGTTAGTTGGGTGGGGGTTAGGATGAGGGTTAGGGTTAGGGTTAGGGTTATGGTGAGTTTTAGGGTGAGGTTAGGGTTAATGTTAGGTTTAGGGTTAGGGTGAGGGTGAGGGTTAGGTTTAGGGTGAGGTTTATAGTGAGGGTTAGGGTTAGGGTTAGGCTTAGGGTAAGCGTTAGGTTGAGGGTTATGGTTAGGGGTAGGGTCAGGATGAGGGTGAGGGTTAGGGTTAGGATTAGGTTTAGGGTTATTGTAGGCTGAGGGTGAGGTTGAGGGTGAGGGTTACGGTTAGTGTTAGGGTTAGGTTTAGGGTGAGGCCTAGGGTGAGGGTGAGAGTTAGTATGAGGTTGAAGGTGAGGTTGAGGTTGAGCTTAGAGTTAGGGTAAGGGTTAGGTTTCGGTTTAGCGTGAGGATTAGGATGAGGGTGAAGGCTATGGTGAGGGTTAAGGTTAGGGTGAGGGTTAGGTTGAGGCTTAGGGTGAGGGTTAGGGTGAGTTTTCGGTTAGGGTTAGGATTTGGTTAGGGTTAGGGTTAGGGTGAGGGTGAGGCTTAGGTTTAGGGTGAGGGTTAGGCTGAGTGTTAGTTTTAGGATTAGTGTTAGTGTTAGGGTTACGGTTAGGGTGAGGTTTAGAGTGAGGGTTAGGGTTAGTGTGAGGGTTAGGGTTAGTGTGAGTGTTAGGGTTAGGGTGAGGGTGAGGGTTAGGGTTAGGGTTAGGGTGAGGGTTAGGGTTACGGTTAGGGTTAGAGTTAGGGTGAGGTTGAGAGTTAGGTTTAGGATTAGTGTTAGTGTTAGGGTTAGGCTTAGGGTGAGAGTGACGGTGTGCTTTTCGTTTAGGGTGAAGTTTAGGGTTAAGGTTACGGTGAGGGTTACTGTTAGGGTGATATTTAGGGTGAGGGTGAGGGTTAGTTTGAGGATGAGGGTTTGGTTGACGGTGAGGATTAGGGTCTGGGTGAGGGTTAGAGTGACAGTGAGGGTTAGGGTCACAGTGAGGGTTAGGGTTAGGGTGAGGGTTAGTGTTAGGTTTCGGACTAGTGTTGGATGGTTAGGGTTAGGGTTAGGTGAGGGTTAGGTTTAGGAGAGGGGTTAGGGTTAAGGTTAGGGTTAGGGTGAGTGTGAATGTTAGGTTATGGTTAGTTTAGTGTGAGGGTTAGGGTGAGGGTCAGGGTTACGTTTAGGGTGAGGGTTAGGGTTAGGGTTAGGATGAGGGTTAGGGTGAGGGTTAGGGTTAGTATTAGGGTAAGTGTTAGTGTTAGTTTTAGGGTTAGTGTTAGGGTTTTGATGGTTAGGGTTAGGATTCGGTGACAGGATTAGGGTTAGGGTTAGGTACAATGTGAAGGTTAGGGTTAGGGTGAGCCTTATTGTTAGGTTTAGGGTGAGGGTTAGGATTAGGGTTAGGCTTATTGTTAGTGTTAGGGTTAGGCTGAGGGTGAGTTTGAGGGTGAGGATTAGGGTACGGTTTAAGTTTATTGTTAGTGTGAGGGTTAGGGATAGGTTCAGACATAGGGTGAGAGTTATGGTGAGAATGACTGTTAGGGTTAGGGTGAGGATTATGGTGAGGGTGAGGTTGAGTGTTAGGGTTAGGATGAGGATTATGGAGAGGGTGAAGGTAAGGGTGAGGGTAAGTTTTAGGGTTAGGATTAGGGTGAGGGCTAAGGTGAGGGTGAGTTCTAGGGTAAGGTTTAGGTTGAGGGTGAGGGTTTGGGTTAGGTTGAGAGTTAGGATGAAGTTCAGATTTAGGGTGAGGGTTTTTGTTATAATGAGGGTTAGGGTTACGGTGAGGGTTAAGGTTAGGGTTACTGTAAGGGTTTGGGTTATTGTTAGGGTTAGGATTAGACTGAGGGTGAGGGTGAGGGTGAGGGCTAGGTTTAGGTTTAGGTTTAGGGTTAGTGTGAGGTTTAGAGTTAGTGCGAGGGTTAGGGTTAGGGTTAGGGTTTGACTTAGGGAGAGCGTAAGGATTAGGGTGAGTGTTAGGGTGAGCATGAGGGTTAGGGTTAGGGTTAAGGTTATGATGAGGATAAGGGTGAAGGTTAGAGTTAGGGTGAGGGTGAGTGTGAGGGTTAGGGTTAATATTAGGTTTAGGGTTAGGGTGTGGGTTAGGCTTTCGATGAGGGTTAAGGTTAGGTTAGGTTGTAGGTAAGGGTCAGGGTTAGAGTTATGGTTAGGGTTGGGGTGAGGCCTAGGGTGAGGATGAATGTTAGGGTGAGATTTAGGTTAAGGGTGAGGGTTGGGGTTAGGTATGGGTTAGGGTTAAGGTGAAAATTTGCATGAGGGTGAGGATTAGGTTGAGGGTTTGGGTTAGCGTGAGGGTTAGGGTGAGGGTTAGGGTTAGGGTGATGTTTAGAGTGAGGGTGAGGGATAGGGTTAGGTGAGGGTTCGGGTGAGGCTGAGGGTTAGGGTTAGGTTAAGATTAGGATTAATGTTAGGGTGAGGGTGAAGGTGAGGGTTAGGCTGTGGGTGAGGGTTAGGGTTAGTGTGAGGGTTAGGGTGACGGTGAGGGTTATGGTGATGCTGAGGGTTAGGATTAGGGTTAGGGTGAGGGATAGGGTTAGGGTTAGTGATAGCGGGAGGTTTAGAATGAGGGGTAGGGTTAAGATTAGGAGAGTGTTCGTGTTATTGTGAGGGTTAGATTAAGGTTTAGGAGTAGAGTTAGGTTGAGGGTAACTGTTGGGGTGAGGGTTAGTTTGAGGGTAGGGTTACAGTTAGGTTTAGGGTTAGGGTTAATTTGAGGGTAAGGGTAAGTGCTAGGGTTAGGGGTAGGGTTAAGTTGAGGTTAAGGGTTAGAGTTAGGATTAGGGTTAGGGTTATTGTAGGCTGAGGGTGAGGGTTAGGGTTAGGGTTAGTGTTATGTTTAGGGTGAGGGTTAGGGTGAGGGTGAGAGTAAGTGTGAGGGTGAAGGTGATGTTGAGTTTGAGCTTAGGGTTAAGGTAATGGTTAGGGTTAGGTTTAGGGCGAGGATTAGGATGAGGGTGAAGGTTAGGGTGAGGGTTAGGGTTAGGGTGAGGGTTAGGTTGAGGGTTAGGTTGAGAGTTAGGGTGAGTTTTCGTTTAGAGTGATTGTAAGGGTTAGGCTTTGGTTAGGTTTAGGGTTAGGGTTATGTTTAGGGTTAGCATGAGGTTGAGGGTTCAGGATAGGATTAGGGTTAGGGTTAGGGTTAGGCTGAGGGTTAGGTTTAGAATTATTGTTAGGGTTAGGGTTAGGCTTAGGGTGAGGGTGAGCTGGAGGGTGAGGGTTAGGGTTAGTGTGAGGGTTAGGATAAGTGTGAGGGATAGTATTAGGGTTAGGGTTAGGGTGAGAGTTAGGGTTAGGGTTAGACTTAGGATGAGGGTGAGGGTGAGGGTTAGGTTTAGTTTTAGGGTTAGGATTATTGTAGGCTGAGGGTGTGGTTGAGGGTAAGGGTTAGGGTTATTGTTAGGGTTAGGTTTAGTGTGAGGGCTAGGGTGAGGGTGAGAGTTAGTGTGAGGGTGAAGGTGAGTTTGAGGTTGAGCTTAGGGTTAGGGTAAGGGTTAGGAGTAGGTTTAGGGTGAGGATTAGGATGAGGGTGAAGGCTAGGGTGAGGGTTAAGGTTAGTGTGAGGGTTAGGTTGAGGCTTAGGGTGAGGGTTAGGGTGAGTTTTCGGTTAGGGAGAGGGTTAAGGTTTGGGTTTGGTTAGGATTAGGTTTAGGCTGAGGGTGAGGGTTAGGGTTAGGGTGAGGGTTAGGTTTAGCGTTAGGGTTAGGGTTAGGATGAGGGTGAGGGTGAGGGTTAGGATTAGGGTTAAGGTTATTGTTAGGTTTAGGGTTAGGCTGAGGGTGAGTGTGAGGATGAGGGTGAGGGTTAGGATTATGGTTAGGTTTAGGGTTAAGGTGAGGTTTAGGGTTAGTGTGAGGATTAGGCTTAGGGTTAGGGTTAGACCTAGGGTGAGGGTAAGGGTTAGAGTGAGAATGAGGGTTAGGGTTCGTGTTAGGGTTAGGGTGAGGGTGAGGATTAGGGTTAGGGTTAGGGTGAGGGTTAGGTTTAGGGTTAGGATGAGGGTCAGGGTGATGGTTAGGGTTAAGTTTAGAGTGAGGGTGACAGTTAGTGTTAGTGTTAGGGTTATGGTGAGGATTGTGATGGTTAGTGTTAGGGTTAGGTGAGGGTTAGTGTTAGGGTTATGGTTAGGTTGAGGGTGAGGGGTAGGATTAGGGTTAGTGTTATTGTTAGGGCAGGTTTTAGGCTGAGGGTGAGTGTTAGGGTTATTGTTAGGGTTAGGGTTAGGCTGTGGTTTAGTGTGAGGGGGAGGCTTAGGGTTAAGTTTAGGCTGAGGGTCAGGGTGAGTTTTAGGGTTAATGTGAGGGTTAGGGTTAGGGTTAGGTTTTGACTGAGGGTGAGGTTATGGATTAGGATAAGCTTTAGGGTGAGGATGAGGGTTAGGGATATTGTTAGGATTATGGTGATGGTGAGGGTTAGGGTGAGGGTTAGGATGAGGTTTAGGATTAGGGTGAGTTTTAGGGTTAGGTTTAGGATTAGGGTAAGGGTGAGTGTGAATGTTAGGGTTAGTGTTAGGGTTAGGGCGAGGATTAGGATGAGGGTGAGGTTAGGTTCAGGGTTAGGGTGAGGGTTATGGTGAGGTTTAGGGTTATTGTGAGGGTTAGGGTTAGGTTTAGACTTAGGATGAGGGTAAGGGTTAGGGTGAGAGTTAGGTGAGGGTGAGGGTTAGGGTTAGGGTTAGGGTGAGAAATTATGGTGAGGGTGATAGTGAAGGTTAGGGTTAGTGTGAGGGTTAGGTTTAGGTGAGGGTTAGGGTTAGGAGTAGGTTTAGGATTTAAGTTAGTGTTAGGTTTAGGGTTAGGATAAGGGCTAGGGTGAGGGTGAGGGTGAGGGTTAGGATTAGTATAGGCTGAGGATTAGGGTTAGGGTTAGGGTGAGGTTGAGGGTTAAGCTGAAGTGTAGGTTTAGGGTTTGGGTGAGGGATCGGTTTAGTGTGAGGTTTAGGGTTAGGTATAGGGTTAATATTAGGGTGAGGGCAACGGTTAAGGTGAGGGTTATGTTTATGATGAGGGTGAGGGTTAGCATTAGGGTTAGGATGAGGTTTGGGTGAGGGTTAGGGTTAGGGTAAGGCTTAAGCTTAGGGTTAGGTTTAGGGTGAATGTGAAGGTGAGGGTTAGGTTAGGTTGAGGGTTAGGGTTAGGGTGAGGTTAAGGGTAGGGAATAGGGTTAGGGTGAGAGAGGGGTTTTGGGTTAGGGTTAGGGTTAAGGTGAGGGTGAGGGTTAGGTTTAGAATTAGTGTTAGGATTAGGGTTAGCCTTAGGGTGAGGGTGAGGGTGTGGGTTAGGGTTAGGATTAGTGTTAGGATTAGGGTGAGCATGAGGGTGAGTGATAGGGTTAGGATTAGTGTTAGTGTTAGGGTGAGTGTTAGTGTTATTGTGAGGGTTAGGGTTAGGGATAGAGGTAGGTTGTGGGTTAGGTTTAGGGTGAGAGTAAGGGCTACCGTGAGGGTTAGGGTGAGAGTGAGGGTTAGGGTTAGCATGAGTGTTAGTGTGAGGATTACGGTGAGGGTGAAAGTTAGGGTTAGGGTTTGGGTGAGTGTTAGGGTTAGGGGTAGGGTGAGGGTAAGGGTGAGGTTGAGTGTTAGGGTGAGAGTGACTTTTAGGAATTGCGTGAGTGTTAAGGTGCAAGTTATGGTGAGGGATAGGGTTTGGGTTTGGGTTAGGGTTAGGGTTAGGGTTAGGGTGAAGATGAGGGTTAAGGTTAGGGCGAGAGTTAGGTTTAGGGTTAGGATTAGGTTAGGGTACAGTTAGGGTTAGGGTTATGGTTAGAATTAGGGTTAGGCTAAGGGTGACTGTGAGGGTGTGGTTGAGGGTTAGGGTTAGGTTTGGGTTTAGGTTTAGGGTGAGGTTTAGGGTTAGTTTGAGGGTTAGGGTTGGTGTTATGTTTAGACTTAATCTGAGGGTAAGGGTTAGGGTGAGTGTTAGGGTGAGGATGGGTTTTAGGTTTAGGGTTAGTGTTAGGATTATGGTGAGTGTGAGAGTTAGGGTGAAGGTGAGGTTTTGGATTAGGGTGAAGGTTAGGGTCAGTGTTAGGATTAGGGTATTGTTGAGTGTGAGGGTTAGGGTTAGTTTTATGGTTAGGGTTAGGGTGATGTTTAGGGTGATGGTGAGGGTGTGTGTTCTGGTGAGGGTGAGGTTAAGGGTTAGGGTGAGGGTTAGGGTTAGGGTTAGGGGTAGGGTTATGGTGAGGGTGAGGGTTAGAATTAGGGTTAGGATGAGGGTTAGGGTGGGGGTTAGGGTTAGGGTTTGGGTTTGAGTGAGGGTGAGGGTGGGGGTGAAGATTATAATTAAGGTTAGGGTGAGGGTTAGGGTAAGGTTGAGGCTAATCATTAGGGTTAGGTTTAGGGTGAGGGTGAGGGTGAGGATGAGGGATAGGGTGAGGGTGTGGTTTATGTTTAGGATTAGGGGTAGGGTTAGGGTTAGGCTGAGTGTTAGTTTTAGGTTTAGTGTTGGGGTAGGGTTAGGCTTAGGGTGAGGGTGAGGGTGAGGGTTAGGTTTAGTTTCAGGGTGAGGGTTAGGTTTAGGGTTAGGGTGAGGGTTAGGATGAGGGTTAGGGTTAGGGTTAGGTTTATGGTGAAGTTAGGGTTAATGTTAGGGTGAGGGTTAGGGTTAAGGTGAGGGTTTGAATGAGGGTTATGTTTAGAGTGAGGATTAGAGTCACGTAATGGTTAGGGTTAGGCTTAGGGTAAGGGCTAGGTTGAGGGTTAGGGTGAGAATGAGTTTAAGGATTAACGTGAGTGTTACGGTGAGGGTTAGGATTAGTTTTTGGGTTAGGGTGGGGTTAGAGTAAGGGTGAAGTTGAGGGTTAGGCTTAGGTTTTCGTTTAGGGTTAAGATTAGGGTGAGGGTGAGGGTTAGGATTAGGGTTAGTGTTACTGTTAGGGTTAGGTTTAGGCTGAGGGTGAGTGTGAGTGTGAGGGTGACGGTTAGGGTTAGGTTGAGATTTAGGGTTAGGTTGAGGTTCAGGGTTAGTGTGAGGGTTAGGGTTAGGGTTAGGTTTAGACTTAGGATTAGGTTGAGGTTTAGAGTTAGGGTTATGTGAGTGTTAAGGTGAGTTTAGGGTTAATGTTAGGGTTAGGGTGAGGGTGAGGGTGAGGGTGAGGGTTAGGGTTAGGGTGAAGGTGAGTTTGAGCGTTATGGAGAGGTTTAGGGTGAGGGTGAGGGTTAGAGTTAGCCTTAGGGTTAGGGTGAGGTTTGGGTTGAGGGTTAGGGTTAATTTTAGGTTTAGGATGAGGGTGAGGGTTAGAGTTAGGTTTAGGGTTAATGTGAGTTTTAGGGTGAGGGTTGGGGTTCGATGAGGATTAGAGTTAGGGTGAGGTTTAGGGTTAAGTTTTGGTAAGGGTTAGAGTTAAGGTGAAGGTGAGGGTGAGGGTTAGGTATAGGATTAGGGTTAGGGTTAGGGTTACGATTACGATTAGGGTTAGGCTTAGACTGAGGGTGAGGGTGAGGGTGAGGGGTTGTTTTAGGGTGAGGGTTAGGGTTATGTTTAGTGTGAGCGTGAGGGTGAGGGTTAGGTTTAGTGTTAGGGTTAGGATGAGTGTTCGGGTGAGGGGTAGTGTTACGGTAAGGGTGAGGTTTAGATTTAGTGTGAGGGTTATGGTTAGGTTTAGGTTTAGTGTTAGGTTGAGGGTAAGCGTTAGTGTGAGGGTTATGTTGAGGTTTAGGGTTAGGATTAGGATTAGGGTGAGGGTGAGGGTTAGGTTGAGGGTGAGTGTTAGGTTTAGGGTTAAGGTTAGGGTGAGGTTTAGGGTCAGAATGAGGTTTAGTGTTAGGGTTAGGATGAGGGTGAAGGTTCAGGTGCGGGTTATGCTTAAGGTTAGAATTATGGTGATTGTGAGGGTTAGGGTTAGGGTTTGGGATTGGGTGAGGCTGAGGGTGAGTGTTATGGTTAGGATTAAAGTTATGGTTAGGGTTAGGGTCAGGGTAAGGGTGAGGGTGAGGGTTAGGAGTAGGGTTAGGGTGAGGGTAAATATTAGAGTGAGGGTTAGGATCAGAGTGAGGGTTAGGGTTAGCCTGAGTGTTAGGGTGAGGGTTAGCATGAGGGTTTGGATGAGGTGTAGGTTTATTGTTATGGTGAGGTGTAGGTTTAGTCTGAGTGTTAGGGTTAGGATTAACTTTAGTGTTAGCGTGAGGTAAGGGTTAGGCTAGGGTTGGGGTTAGGGTTAGGATTAGGGTGTGGTTTAGGGTTAGTGTGAGGATTAGTGTTAGGGTTAGGTTTAGGGTTAGGGTGTGGGGTAGGGTTAGGGTTAAGGTTACTGTTATGGTTAGTGTGAGGGTTAGGGTTAGGTTTGGTGTTAGGTTTAGGGTGACTGTAAAGGTTAGGGTGAGTGTTAGGGTTAGGGTGAGGGTTAGGGTTAAGGGGAGGGTAAGGGGTATCTTGAGGGTTAGGGTGAGGGTTAGGGTTCGGTTTAGGGTGAGGGCTAGGGTGAGGGTGAGGGTTAAGGTTAGGGTTAGCGTTAGGGTTAACATTAGGGTGAGCGTGAGGGTTAGATTAAGTTTTAGGACTAGTGTTAAGTTTAAGGTTAGGCTTAGGGTGAGTGTGAGAGTGAGGTTGAGGGAGAGGGTTAGGGTTACAGTTAGGATTAGGGTTAGGTTGGGGGTTAGAGTTAGTGTGATGTTTAAGCTAGGGTGAGATTTAGGGTTAGGGTGAGTGTTTGCGTGAGGGTGAGGATTAGGGTGTGGGTGAGGGTTAGTGTTAGGGTGAGGGTTAGGATGACGGTGAGGGGAGGGTGAGGGGGAGCCTTACGGTTAGGGTTATGGTTAGGGTGAGTGATAAGTTGAAATTTAGGGTTAGGATTAGGGTTACGATTAGTGTGAGGGTTAGGGTTAGGGTTAGGGTTAGAGTAAATGTAAGGGTTAGTGAGAGGTTTAGGGTGAGGGTGAGAGTTAGAGTTAGCCTTAGGGTTAGGGTGAGGGTGAGGGTGAGGGTTAAGGTTAGGTTTAGGGTTAGGGTGATGGTGAGGGTGAGGGTTAGGTTAAGGTTTGTGTGATTGTGAGTGTGAGGGTTAGGGGTCGGTGAGGTTTAGATTTAGGGTGAGGGTTAGAGTTGGGTAAGGTTTAGAGTTAGGGTGAGGGTGAGGGTGATGTTTAGGGTGAGGATTAGTGTTAGTGTTAGGGTTATGATTAGGGTTAGATTTAGGGTTATACGGGGGGTGATGGTGAGGGTGAGGGTGAGGTTTTGGATTAGGGTGAAGGTTAGGGTTAGGGTGAGGCTTAGAGTTAGGGTTAGGTTTAGAATGAGTGTTAGGTTGAGGGGTAGGGTTACAGTTAGGGTGAGGTTTAGTGTTAGTGTGAGGGTTAGGGTTAGGTTTTGGGTTAGGGTTAGGGTGAGGGTAAGGTTTAGGTTGAGGTTAATGTGAGGGTGCGGGTTAGGGTTAGGGTTATTGTGAGGGTGAGTTTTAGGGTAAGGTTGAGGGTTAGGTTTAGGGTTAAGGTTTGGGTGAGGGTTAGGGTGAATGTAAGGGTAGGGGTGAGGGTTAGAGTGAGGGTGAGTGTTAGGTTTAGGGTTAGGGTCAGGGTGAGTCTCAGGGTCAGTCTGAGAGTTAATGTTAGGGTGAGGGTTAGGGTTAGGGTAAGGGTTAGGTTTAGGTTTAGGGTTCAGGTTAGGGTTAGAGTTAGTGTTTGGGTGAGGGTTAGGGTAAGGTTTAGTGTTAGGTTAAGGGTTATTGTTAGGGATAGGCTGAAGGTGAGGGTGAGGGTGAGGTTAAGGGTTAGGGGTAGGTTTAGGGTGAGAGTGAAAGTGAGAATTAGTGTTAGGATTAGGATTAGGGTTAGGGTTAGACTGAGGGGGAGAGGGTGGTTTAGGGATAGGGTTAGGGTTAGGGATAGGGTTAGGGTTAGTGTTATTGTTAGGGTTAGGGTGACGGTGAGAGTGAGGGGAGGGTTAGGTTTAGGGTTAGGGTTAGGGTTAAGGTGAGGGTGAGGTTTAGGGTTAGTGTGAGGTTTAAGATTAGGGTTCTGGTTCGGGTTCGGGATAGGTTTAGGGTTAGAGTTAGTGTGAGGGTTAGGGTTAGGGAAAGTGTTAGGTTTAGGGTTAGTGTGAGGGTTATGGTTAGGGTGATGTGAGGGTGAGGGTGATGGTTAGGGTTCGGGTGAGTGTTCGGGTGAGGTTTAGGTTTAGGATTAGATTTATGGTGAGGGCTAGGTTGAGAGTGAGGGTTAGGGTTAGGGATAGGGTGAGACTTAGGGTTAGGGTTAGGGTTAGAGTGAGGGTTAGGTTTATTGTTAATGTTAGGTTTACGGTGACAGTAAGGGTTAGGATTAGCATTACCTTTTGGGTGTGAGTTACTATGAGGGTTAGGGTTAGGGTGAGAGTGAGTGTTAGGGTTAGCCTGAGAGTTAGGGTGAGGGTTAGGTTTAGGTTTAAGGTTATTTTTATGTTAGGGGTAGGGTGAGGGTGATGGTTAGGGTTAGGGTTAAGATGAGAGTTAGGGTTAGGTTTAGGGTCAGGCTTAGGGTTATTGTTAGGGTTCGGGTTAGGCTGAGGGTGAGGCTGACAGTGAGGGTGAGGGAGAGTTTTAGGGTTCGGCTTAGGTTTAGTGTGAGGGTGAGTGTGGGAGTTAGGGTTAGGTTTAGGATTAGGGTTAGGGTTAGGCTAAGGGTGAGGGTGAGGGTTAGGGTTAGGGTTAGGGTTAGGGAGAGGTTTAGGGTTAGTGTGAGGATTAGGGTGAGGGTTAGGGTTATAATAAGGGTTATGTTTAGGGTAAAGTTTAGGGTTAGGTTTAGGGTTAGGGTGAGACTTAGGTTTAGGGATAGGGTTAGGGTGAGTGTTAGGCTGAGGAGTAGGGTTAGTGTAAGGGTTAGGGTTATTTTTAAGGTTAGGGTTAGAGTGAGAATGACGGTTAGGGCTAGCATTACATTTTGGGTGAGGGTTATGGTGAGGGTTAGTGTTAGGGTTAGGTTTAGGGTAAGGTTAGGGTTATGTTAGGGTTAGGGTGAGGGTGAGGTTTATGGTTAGGTTAGGGTGAGAGTTAGGGTTGGGGTCAGGGTTGGGGTTATTGTTAGGGTTAGGTTTAGGCTGAGGGTGAGGCTGTCAGTGAGGGTGAGGGTGAGTTTTAGGGTAAGGGTTAGGTTTACGGTGAGGGTGAGTGTGGGGGTTATGGTTAGGATTAGGATTAGGGTTAGGGTTAGGTTGAGAGTGAGGGTGAGGGTGAGGGTGAGGGTTAGGGTTAGGGTTAGGGTTAGGGTGAGGTTTAGGGTTAGTTTGAGGATTAGCGATAGGGTGGGGTTAGGATTAGGTTTAGGATGAGTTTTAGGGGAAGAGTTAGGATGAGGCTTATGATTAGTGTGAGGGTGAGGGTTAGGGTTAGGGTTAGGGTGAGGGGTAGGGTTAGGGTGAGGATAAGGGTTAGGTTGAGGTTTAGGGTTAGGGTTAGGGTTAGTGTGAGGGCTTGGGTGAGGACCAGGGTTAGTTTTATGGATAGGGATAGCGTTAGGGAGAGTGTGAGGGTCAGATTTAGGTTTCGGATTAGTGTTTGGTTTATGGTTAGGCTTAGCCTTAGGGTGAGGGTGAGGGTGAGTGTGAGGGTTATTGTCAGATTTAGGGTTAGGGTAAGGTTTATGGTAAGGGGTAGGTTGAGTGTTAGGGTTAGGGTGAGGGTTAGGGTTAGGGTGAGGATAAGGATTAGGTTTAGGTTTAGGGTTTGAGTCAGGTTTAGTGTGAAGGCTAGGCTGAGTGTCAGGGTTAGTGTTAGGGTTAGGGTTAGCGTTAGGGAGAGCGTGAGGTTGAGATTTAGGTTTGGGATTAGTGTTAGGTTTAGGGTTAAGCTTAGGGTTAGGGTGAGGGTGAGGGTGAGGGTTAGTGTCAGATTTAGGGTTAGGGTTAGGGTGAGGGTTAGGATTGGGGTGATGTTTAAGGTGAGGGTGAACTTTAAGGTGAGGATGAGTGTTCAGGTGAGGGTGAGGGTTAGGGTGTGGGTGAGGGTTATGGTTAGGGTGAGGGTTAGGTTGAGCTTTAGTGTTAGGCTTAGCTTTATGGTTAGGATTAGTGTGAGGGTTAGGGTTAGTGTTAGGGTGAAGGAAAAGATTAGGGTGAGTTTTAGATTGAGGGTGAGGGTTAGGGTTAGTATTAGGGTTATACTGAGGGTTAGGGTTAGTTTTAGGGTTAGGGTGATAGTGAGGGTTAGGGTTAGGGTGAAAGTTAGGGTTAGCGTGAGGCTTAGGGTTAGAGTTAGGGTTAGGGTGAGTTTTAGGGTGAGTGTTAGGATTCGGTTAGGGTTAGAGTTTGGGTGAGTGTTATGGTTTGGTTAGGGTTAGAGTTAAGGTGAGGGTGAGGGTGAGGGCTAGGTTTAGGATTAGGGTTATGTTTAGGGTTAGATTGAGGGTGAGGGTGAGGGTGCCGGTGAAGGTTTGTGTTAGGGATAGAGTTAGTGTGAGGGTGATGGTTAGGGTTAGGTTTAGGATTAGGATGAGTGTTAGGGTGAGGGTTAGGGTTAGGTTTAGTGTTAGGGTTAGGTTTAGGGTGAGGATTAGGGTTAGAGTTAGAGTGAGGATTCGTGTATGGATTGGTGTTAGGGTGAGTTTTAGGGTTAGGTTTTGGGATAGGGTGAGGGTTAGGGTGAGGTTTAGTGTTAGGATGAGGGTGAGGTTGCAGGTGAGGTTTAGTGTTAGGGTAAGTGTTAGGCTGAGCGTGAGGGTGAGAGAGAGGGTTAGGTTTAGGATTAGGGTGAGGGTGAGGGTTAGGTTTAGGGTTAGGGTTAGTCATAGTTTGAGGGTTAGGTTTAAGTTTAGGGTTAGGGTTAGGGTGAGGGTGATGGATAGGCTGAGGGTTAGAGTTAGGGTTAGGGTGATGAAGAGGGTGAGGGTTAGGTTTAGGATTAGGGTTAACCTTTGGGTGAGGGTGAGGGTGAGAGTTAACTTTAGGGTTAGTATGTTTATGTTTAGGTTAAGTGTGAGGGTGTGGGTGAGGTTTAGTGTTAGGGTGAGGGTGAGGGTTAGGATTAGATTAGGGTGAGGGTGAGGGTGAGGGATAGGGTTAGGGTGAGGTTTAGTGTTAGGGTGAGGGTTAGGGTTAGGGTTAGGTTTAGGGTGATTGTGAGGGTGAGGGTTAGGGTTAGGGTTAGGGTTAGTATAACGGTGAGGGTGAGTGTGAGATTTAGCTTAGGGTTAGTATTAGGTTTAGGGTTAGGCTTAGGGTGAGTGTGAGTGTGAGGGTGAGGGTTAGGGTTAGGGTGAGTGTGAGTGTGAGCGTGAGGGTTAGGGTTAGGGTGAGGGTGAGGGTTACGGTTAGGGTTAGGGTGAGGGTTAGGCTTAGGATGACAGTGAGGGTGAGGGTTAGATTTAGCGTGAGTGTTAGTGTTAGGGTTAGGTTGAGCGTTCTCTTTAGGGTGATGTTTAGGGTTCGGGTGAGGGTTCGAGTGAGGGTGAGGTTTAGGGTGTGGTTGAGTGTTAGGGATAGGGTGATGGTGAGAGTTAGGGTTAGATTTAGGGTTAGCATTAGGGTTAAGGTTAGGGTGAGGGTTTGGGTTAGCGTTAGGGTTAGGGTGAGTGTGAGGGTGAAATTTAGGGTTAGTGTTATGGTTAGGTTTAGGATTAGTTTGAGGGTTAAGGTAAGGGTTAGGGTCAGGATTAGAGTGAGTATAAAGGTTAGGGTGAGGTTTAGGGTGAGCATGAGGGTTAGGGTTAGTGTTAGGGTTAGGGTGAGGTTTAGGGTGAGGGTGAGGGTCAGGGTTAGGGTTAGGGTTTGTTTTCTGGTGAGGGTGAGGGTTAGGGTAAGTTTTAGGGTTAGGGTTAGGCTTAGTGGAGTGTTAGGTTTGGGTTACGGTTAGAGTTAGGGTGATGGTTTGGGTTAGGATTAGGGTTAGGGTGAGGGTGAGGGCGAGGTTCAGGGTGAGGATTAGAGTTACAGTTAGTGTTAGGCTGAGGGTGAGGGTGAGGGTTTGGAATATGGTGAGGGTGAAAATTAGGATTAGGTTTAGTGTTAAGCTTAGGTTGATGGTTAGGGTTAGTGTTAGTCTTAGGGTTATTGTTAGGGTGAGGGTGAGGGATAGGGTTAGGGTAAGGGTGAGGATTAAGGTGAAAGTTAGAGTTAGGGTTAGCGTGAGGGTTAGGGTGAGGGTGAGGGTTAGGGTAAGGGTTAGAGTGAGGTTTAGGGTGAGGGTTAATATTAGAATTAGGGTTAGGGTTAGGGTGAGGGTGAGGTTGAGGGATAGGTTTACAGTGAGTGTGAGGCTTAGGGTGAGTGTTAGGGATAGGGGTAGGGTGACGGTTAGGTTTAGGTTGATGTTTAGGGTTAGGGTGAGGGTGGGGGTTGGTGTGAGGGTGAGGTTTAGGTTGTGGTTGAGGATAAGGGTTAGGGTGAGGTTTAGGGTGACACTGAGGGTTAGGTTAAGGGTGAGGGTAAGGGTTGGGGTTAGGGTTAGGGTTAGGGTTTGGGTTAGGGTGAGGGTGAGGTTTAGGTTGTAATTTAGGGTTAGGGTTTAGGATTATTGTGAGGGTTAGGGTTAGAGTTAGGGTCAGGCTTAAGTGAGGATAAGGTTTAGGTGAGAGATAGGGTGAAGTTAAGGGTTAGGGTTAGGGTTAGGGTAAGGGTGAGGTGTAGGGTCAGGGTTAGGGTTAGGCTTACTGTTAGGGTGAGGTTTAGGTTGAGGGTTTGGTTTAGGTTTGGGTTAGGGTTTGGGTTAGGGTCAGCGTGAGGGTAAGGGATAGGGTGAGGGTTAGGGTTAGGGAGAGTGTTAGGTTTAGGGTTAGGGTTAAGCTTAGGGTGAGGTTTAGGTTTAGGTTTAGGGTTATGGTTAGGTTTAGGGTGAGAGTGAGGGTGAGGGTTAGGGTTAGGGTTAACGTTAGGTTCAGCTTGAGGGTGAGAGTTAGGTTTAGGGTTAGTGATAGGTTTAGGGTTAGGCTTAGAGAGAAGGTGACGGTGAGAGAGGATTAAGGTTAGGGTGAGGGTTAGGGTTAGTGTGAGGGTGAGGGTTAGAGTTAGGGTGGTGTTTAGGGTGAGGGTGTTGGTTAGTGTAAGGGTCAGTGTTCGGGTGAGGGTGAGGGATAGGTTTAGGGTGAGGGTTAGGGTGATGGTGAGTGTTACGGTGAAGTTGAGGGTCAGGGTTAAGTTTAGGGTGAGCATTAGGGTTATGGTGAGTGTGAGGGTGAGGGTGAGGGTTAGGTTTAGGTTTAGTGTTAGGCTGAGTGTGAGGGTTAAAGAGAGTGTTAGGGTAAGGCTTAGGGTGAGGGTGAGGGTTAGCGTTATGGTAACGGTTAGGGTTAGGGTGAGGGTGAGGGTGAGGGATAGGTTTAGGGTAAGGGTGAGTGTTAGGGTGAGAATTAGTGTTAGGATTAGGTTTATGGTAATCGTGAGAATGAGGGTTAGGGTTAAGGTTAGCGTTAGGGTGAGGTTAAGGTTGAGAGTTAGGTTTAGGGTTACTGTTAAGTTTAAGGTTAGGTTTAGGGTGAGGGTGAGAGTGAGGGTTAGGGTTAGGCTGAGGATTAGGTTGAGGTTGAGTGTTAGGGTTACAGTTAGGGTTAGGGTGAGGGTTAGGTTTAGGGTTAGGTCTAATGTGACTGTTAGGCTTAGGGTGAGGGTGTGTGTGAGGTGAGGGTTAGATTTACGGTGAGGGTTAGTGTTAGGGTTAGGGAGAGGGTTCGGTTTAGGGTGATGTTTCGGGTGAGGGTGAGGATTCGGGAGAGGGTGAGTTTTAGGGTGTGGTTGAGGGTTAGGGTTAGGGTGAGGTTTAGGGTGACGATTGTGAGTGTGTGGGTTAGGGTTAGTGTTAGAGTGAGGGTGAGGGTTTGGGTTAGGGTTAGGGTTAGGGTGAGGGTTAGGGTGAAATTTCGGGTTAGGCTTAGGGTTAGGGTTAGGATTAGTGTGAAGATTAGTGTTAGGGTTAGGGTCAGGATTAGGGTGAGGTTTAGGGTGAGGGTGTGTGTTATGGTGAGCGTTAGTGTTCGGGTGAGGTTTAGGGTGAGGGTTAGAGTTAGGGTTAGGTTTCCAGTGAGAATGAGGTTTAGGTAAAGTTTAGGGCTAGGGATATGATTAGGGTGAGGGTTAGGGTTGGGTTAGGGTTAGAGTTATGGTGAAGGTTAGGGTGATTGTTAGGTTTAGGATTAGGGTTAGGTTTATGGTTAGGGTTAGAATGAGTGTGAGGGTGAGGGTTAGGGTAACTGTTAGTGTTAGGGTTAGAGTGAGAGTTAGGGTGATGCTGAAGTTTAGGGTGCGTGTTAGGGTTAGGTTGAGGTTTAGGTTTAGGGTTAGGGTTAGAATTAGGGTGAGGGTGAGGGTTAGTGTTAGTTTTAGGGTTAGGCTGAGGGTTAGGCTGAGGGTGAGGTTGAGGGTGAGTTTTAGGGTTAGGGTTAGTGTTAGGGTGAGTGTTAGGGTTAGGGTTAGGGTTAGGATGAGTGTTAGGGTGAGGGGTAGGCTTAGGTTTAGGGTTAGGATGAGGGTGAGATTGACATTTAGTGGTAGGGTTACGGTGAAGGTTAGGGTTTAGATTAGGTTTAGGTTGAGTGTTAGGGTGAGGTTTAGGATTAGGGTTAGGGTGAGGGTTAGGATTAGTGGGAGGGTTAAGGTTAGGTTTAAGGTTAGGGTTACGGTGAGGGTAAGGTTAGGGTGAGGGTTATGATGAGGGTGATGTTTAGGGATAGTTTTAGGGTGAGAATGAGGGTTAGGGTAAATTTAGCGTTAGGGATAGGATTAGGGTGAGGGTTAGGGTTGGGTAGGGCTACTGTTAGGGTGAAGGTGAGGGTAAGGGTTATGGTTATGATTAGGTTTAGAATGAGGGTGAAGGTGAGGGTTAGGGTAAGGGTTAATGGTAGGGTTAGGGTGAGGATTAGGGTGAGGGTGAAGTTTAGGGTGAGTTTTAGGTTTAGGATGAGGTTTAGGTTTTAGGGTTAGGGTTAGAATTAGGGTGAGGGTGAGGTTTAGGGCTAGGATTATGTTTAGGGTTAGGGTTCAGCTGAGGTTGAGGTTGAGGTTGAGTGTGAGTTTTAGGGTTAGGGTTAGTGTTAGGGTGAGTGTTAGGGTTAGGGTTAGGGTTAGGATTAGGTTTAGGGTGAGCGGTAGGTTTAGGGTTTGGGTTTGGCTGAGGTTGAGGTTGAGGGTGAGGTTTAGGGTTAGGGTTAGTGTTATGGTGAAGTTTAGTGTTAGGATTAGATTTAGGTTGAGGGTTAGGGTGAGGGTTAGGGTTAGGATTAGGGTGAGGGTTAGGGTTAGTGTGAAGGTTAGGGTTAGGGTTAAGGTTAGGGTTAAGGTGAGGGTGAAGTTCAGGGTGAGTGTGAGTTTTAGGGTGAGGTTTATGGTGAGGGTTAGTGTTAGGGTTAGGGTGAGGTTGAGGTTTAGGATTAGGCTAAGGGTTAGGGTGAGTGTTAAGGTGAGGGTGAAGTTTAGAGTTATGGAAAGGGTTAGGGTGAGGGTAGGGTGAGGTGTAGGTTTAGGGTTAGGGTTAGGATTAGGGTGAGGGTTAAAGTTAGGGTTAGGGTTAATGTATGGGTTAGGGTTAAGTTGAGTGTTAGGATTAGTGTGAAGGTTAGGTTTAGGTTTAGCATAGTGAGAGGTTAAGGGTTAGGGTGAGAGTTAGGTGTAGGCTGAAGGGTGAGGGTGAGGGTGAGGTTAAGGTTTAGAGTTAGTGTTACAGTTAGTGTTAGGTTCAGTGTTAGGGTTAGGGTGAGTGGTAGGGTGAGGGTTAGGGTTAGGGTTAGGTTTTGGGTTAGGGTGAGGGTAAGGGTTACAGTGATGGTGAGGGTTAGGATCAGGGTTAGGGTAAGGATTAGGGTCAGGTTGAAGGTGAGGGTTAGAATGAGGGTTTGGCTGAGGGGTAGGGTTAGAGTTAGGGTTAGGGTGAGGGTGAGGATGAGGGTGAGGGTTAATGTTAGGCTTAGGGTGAGGATGAGGTTTAGGGTTAGACTTAGGGTTAGGCTTAGGGTGAGGGTTAGGTTTAGGATTAAGGTTAGGTTTAGGGTTAGGGTTAGGTTTATGGTGAGTGTTAGGGTTAGGGTGAAGGTAAGGGTGAGGTGAGGGTTAGATTTATGGTGAGGGTTAGGGTAAGGGTTAGGGAGAGGGTTCGGTTTAGGGTGATGTTTCAGATTCGGGTTCGGGTTCACCTGAGGGTGAGTTTCAGGTGGTTGAGGGTTAGGGTTAGGGTGAGGGTTAGTGTGACGGTGAGTGTTAGTGTGAGCATGAGTGTTAGGGTTAAGGTTAGAGTTAGTGTGAGGGTTTAGGTTAGGTTTGGGTTTAGGGTGAGGGTTAGGGTGAAATTTAGGTTTAGGTTTAGGGTTAGGGTTAGGATTAGTGTGAAGGTTAGAGTTAGGGTTAGTGTGAGGATAAGGGTTAGGGTGTGGTTTAGGGTGAGGGTGAGGTTTAGGGTTAGCGTTAGTGTTCGGGTGAGGGTTAGGGTGAAGGTTAGTGTTAGGGTTAGGTTTCGGGTAAGAATGAGGTTTAGGGTAAAGTTTAGAGTTAGGGATAGGATTAGGGTGAGGGTTAGGGTTGTGTTAGGGTTAGAGTTAGGGTGAAGGTGAGGGTGAGGTTTAGTGTTAGTATTAGGGTTAGGGTTAGGGTTAGAATGAGGGTGAGGGTGAGGGTTAGGGTAAGGGTTAGTGGTATGGTTAGGATGAGGATTAGGGTGAGGGTGAAGTTTAGGGTGAGTGTTAGGGTTAGGATGTGGTTTAGGTTTTAGTTTTAGGGTTAGAATTAGAGTGAGGTTGAGGTTTAGGGTTAGGATTAGGGTTAGAGTTAGTGTTAGTGTGAGTGTTATTGTTAGGGTGACGGTTAGGATTAGTGTGAGGGTTCCGGTTAGGGTTAAGGTTAGGGTTACGTTGAGGGTAAGGGTTATGGTGAGGCTGATGGTTAGGGTGAGTGTGAGGTTTAGGGTGAGGGTTAGGGGTCGGGTTAGGGTGAGTTTGAGGGTTAGGGTTAAGCTAAGTGTTAGGGTGAGTGTTATGGTGAGGGTGATGTTTAGAGTTATGGTTAGGGATCGGGTGAGGGTAGGGTGAGGTGTAGGGTTAGGGTTAGGGTTAGGGTGAGGGTTAAGGTTAGGTTTAGGGTTAGTGCAATGGTTCGGGTTAGGGTGAGGGTTAGGGTTAGTGTGAGGGTTAGGGTTAGGGTTAGGTTAGGGTGAGAGTAAGGGTTCCGGTGAGATTTTGGGTTAGGATGAGCGGTGAAGGTGAGTGTGAGGGTAAATGTTATGGTTAGTGTTCCGGTTAGTGTTAGTCTTATGTTAGGGTTAGGATGAGGGTTAGGGTGAGTGGTATAGTTAGGATTAAGGTGAGGGTGAAGGTGAGGGTGAGAGTTAGGGTTAGGGTGAGCGTGAGGGTTAGGGTTAGGGTTAGGGTGAGGGTTAGTGTGAGGGTGAGGGTTATGGTTCGGGTTAAGGTTATGGTGAGG
Organism: Dipodomys merriami; assembly: GCF_024711535.1. Lineage (NCBI taxonomy): Eukaryota > Metazoa > Chordata > Mammalia > Rodentia > Heteromyidae > Dipodomys > Dipodomys merriami. The sequence continues at coordinate 1,907,369 of NW_027206490.1, read as the reverse complement.
GTTAGGGTGAGGGTTAGGGTTGGGGTTAGAGTGAGGGTGAGTGTTAGCGTGAGGTTAAGGGTTAGGGTGAGTGTTAGGGTGAGGGTGAGGGTTAGGTTTAGTGTTAGGGTTAGGGTGAGGGTTAGGGCGAGGTTTAGGTTTAGGTTTAGGGTTAGGGTGAGGGTTAGGGTGAGGGTTACGGTTAGTGATAGGCATGGGGTTTGGGTGAAGGTTAGGGTATGGGTTAGGGTTAGCATTAGGCTTAATGTTTGGATGAGTGTTAGGGTTAGGTTTAGGAATAGGCTTAGGGTAGGTTGAGGATAAGCTTTAGGGTAAGGTTTAGGGTGATGGCGGGGGTTAGGTTTAGGTTTAGGGTTAGGCTGAGTTGTAGGGTGAGGGTTAGGATTAGCGGTAGGATTAGGGTTATGGTTAGGGTGAGAGTACTGTGAGGTTTAGGTTTAGAATTAGGGTTAGGCTTATGGTGAGCGTTATGGTTAGTATGAAGGTTAGGGTTAGGGTTAGTTTTTGGGTGAGGGTAAAGGTAAGGGTTAGGGTGATGGTTAGGGTGATGGTCAGTTTTAGGATCATCGATATGTTAAGTATTAGGGTCAGGTTGAAGGTGAGGGTTAGGTTTAGGGTGAGGGTTAGGCTGAAGGGTAGGGTTAGAGTTAGCATTAGGGTGAGGGTGAGGATGAGGTGAGGGTTAGATTTACGGTGAGGGTTAGGGTTAGGGTTAGGGAGAGGGTTCGGTTTAGGGTCATGTTTCGGGTGAGGGTGAGGGTGAGGGTGAGAGTGAGTTTCAGGTTGTGGTTGAGGGTTAGGTTTAGGTGAGGTTTAGGGTGACGGTGAGGTATAGTGTGAGCATGAGGATTAGGGTTAGCTTTAGAGTTAGCATGAGGGTTTGGGTTAGGTTTAGGGTTAGGGTGAAATTTAGGGTTAGGTTTAGGATTAGGGTTAGTATTAGTGTGTAGGTTAGGGTTAGGGTTAGGGTCAGGGTTCGGGGGAGGTTTAGGGTGAGGGTGAGGTTTAGGGTTAGCGTTAGTGTTCGTGTGAGGGTTAGGATTAGGGTTAGGATTCGGGTGAGAATGAGATTTAATGTAAAGTTTACGGTTAGGGATAGGATTAGGGTGAGGGTTAGCGTTGGGTTAGGGTTAGAGTTGGGGTGAAGGTGAGGGTGAGGGTTAGGGTTAAGATTAGGGTTAGGGTTAGGGTCAGAATTAGGGTGAGGGTGAAGTTTAGGGGGAGTGTTAGCGTTAGGGTGAGCTTTAGGTTTAGGGTTAGGGTTAGAATTAGGGTAATGGTGAGGTTTAGAGTTAGGATTAGGGTTAGGGTTAGGGTTAGGCTGAGGGTGAGTTTGAGGGTGAGGTTTAGGGTTAGGGTTAGTGTTAGGGTTAGGGTTAGGATTCGGATGAGGGTTCTGGTGAGGGGTAGGATTAGGGTTAGGGTGAGGATGAGGCTGAGATTGACAGTTAGTATTAGGGTTATGGTGAGGGTAAGGATTTGTGTTAGGTTTAGGTTGAGTGTTAGGGTGAGGGTTAGGGTTAGGGTTAGGCTGAGTGTTAGGATTAGTGTGAGGGTTCGGGTTAGGGTTAAGGTTAGGGTTACAGTGAGGGTAAGGGTTGGGGTGAGGGTTAGGATGAGGGTGAGGTTTAGTGTTAGGGTAACGGTGAGAATGAGGGTTAGGGTAAAGTTCAGGGTTAGGGATAGGAATAGGGTGAGGGTTAGGGTTGGATAGAGTTAGAGTTATGGTGAAGGTGAGGGTCAGGGTTAGGGTTAGGATTAGGGTTAGGGTTATGGTTAGAATGAAGGTGAGGGTGAGGGTTAGGGTAAGGGTTAGTGGGAGGGTTAGGGTGAGGATTAGGGTGAGGGTGAAGTTTAGCGTGAGTGTTAGGGTTAGGGTGAAATTTAGTTTTTAGGGTTAGGGTTAGAATTAGGGTGAGGGTGAGGATTAGGGTTAGTTTTAGGGTTAGGGTTAGGGTTAGGGTTAGGGTTCGGCTGAGGGTGAGGTTAAGGGTTAGGGTTAGAGTTAGGGTGAATGTTAGGGTTAGGTTTAGGGTTAGGGTGAGGGGTAGAGTTAGGGTTAGGGTGAGGATGAGGGTGAGTTTGAGGGTTAGGGTTAGGTTTAGGGTGAGGGTTAGTTTTAGGGTTAGGTTCAGGTTGAGGTTTTGGGTGAGGGTTAGTGTAAGGGTTAGGGTGAGGGTTAGGGTCAGGGTTAAGTTTAGGATTATGGTGAGGGTACAGTTTAGGGTGAGGGTTAGAATGAGGGTGAGGTTTAGGGTTAGGGTTAAGGTGAGAATGAAGATTAGTGTAAAGTTTAGGGTTAGAGATAGGATTAGGGTGAGGTTTATGGTTGGGTTAGTGTTAGAGTTAGGGTGAAGGTGAGGGTGAGGGTTAGAGTTAGGATTAGGGATAGGGTTAGGGTTAGAATGAGGTTGAGGGTGAGGGTTAGGGTATGGATTAGTGGTAGGGTTAGGGTGAGGATTACGTTGAGGGTGATATTTAGGGTGTGTGTTAGGGTTAGGCTGAGGTTTAGGTTTTAGGGTTAGGGTTAGAATTAGGGTGAGGGTGAGGTTTAGGGTTAGGATTATGGTTAGGTTTAGGGTTAGGCTGATGGTGAGGTTGAGGGTGAGGTTTATGGATAGGGTTAGTGTTAGCGTGAGTGTTAGGGTTAAGGTTAGGGTTTGGATGAGGGTTAGGGTGAGGGTGAGGGGTAGGGTGAGTGTGAGGTTTAGTGTGAGGTTTAGGGTGAGGGTTAGTGTTTGGGTTAGGGTGAGGTTGAGGGTTAGGTTTAGGCTAAAGGTTAGGGTGAGTGTTAGGTGAGGGTGAGGTTTAGAGTTATGGTTAGGGTTCTGGTGAGGGTAGGGTGAGGGGTAGGTTTAGGTTGAGGGTAAGGGTGAGGGTTAGGGTTAGGGTTAGGGTGAGGGTTAGGATTAGTGTGAGTGTTAGGGTTAGGGTGAAGTTTAAGGTAAGGGTTAAGGTGAGGGTTAGGATGAGGCTGAGGTTTAGGATTAGGGTTAGGGTGAGAATGAGGGTTAGGTTAAAGTTTAGGGTTAGGGATAGATTCAGGGCAAGAGTTAGGGTTGGGTAGGGTTACAGTTAGGGTGAAGGTGAGGGTGAGGTTTAGGGTTAGGTTTAGGGTTAGGGTTAAGGTTAGAATGAGGGTGAGGGTGAGGGTTAGGGTAAGGATTAGTGGTAGGGTTAGGGTGAGGATTAGGGTGAGGGTGAAGTTTAGGGCGAGTGTCAGGGTTAGGGTGAGGTTTAGGTTTTAGTGTTAGGGTTAGAATTAGGGTGAGGGTGACGTTTAGGGTTGGGATTACAGGTATGGTTAGGGTTAGGCTGAGGGTGAGATTGAGGGTGAGGTTTAGGGTTAGGGTGAGGGTTAGGGATAGGTTTAGGTTAAGGTTCAGGGTTTGGGTGAGGATTAGTGTTAGGATTAGGGTGAGGATTAGGGTTAGGGTCAAGGTTAGGGTTATGGTGAGGGTGAGGGTTAGGGTGAGGGTGAAGGTAAGGGTTAGTGTGAGGGTTAGGGTTAGGGTTAAGTTTAGGGGTATGGTGAGGGTCAGGTTTAGGGTAAGGTTTAGAATGTGGCTGAGGCTTAGGGTTATGGTTAGGGTGAGAATGAGGGTTAGGTAAAGTTTAGGGTTAGGGATAGGATTAGGGTTAGGGTTAGCGTTGGTTAGAGTTAGAGTTAGGGTGAAGGTGAGGGTGAGGGTTAGGGTTAAGATTAGGGTTAGGGTTAGGGTTAGGGTTAGAATGAGGGTGAGGGTGAGGGTTAGGGTAAGTGTTAGTGGTAGGGTTAGGGTGAGAATAAGGCTGAGGGTGAAGTTTAGGGTGAGTTAGGGTTAGGGTTTGGTTTATGTTTTGGGGTTAGTGTTTGAATTAGGGTGAGCTTGAGTTTTAGCGGTAGGATTAGTGTTAGGGTTAGGGTTTGGTTGAGGGTGAGGTTGAGGGTGAGGTTTAGGGTTAGGGTTAGGGTTAGTGTTAGGGTTAGGGTTAGTGTTAGGATGAGGGTTAGGGTGAGAGGTACCGTTAGGGTTAGGGTGAGGATGAGGGTGAGATTGAGGGTTAGGGTTAGGATTATGGTGAGGGTTCGGGTTAGGGTTAGGTTTAGGTTGAGGGTTATCGTGAGGGTTAGGATGATGTTGAGGTTTAGGGTTAGGGTTAGGGTGAGAATGAGGGTTAGGGTGAAATTTAGGGTGAGTGTTAGGGTTAGGGTGAGGTTTAGGCTTTAGGGTTAGTGTTAGAATTAGGGTGATGGTGAGGGTGAGGTAAAGTTTAGTTTTAGGGATAGGATTAGGTTGAGGGTTAGGGTTAGGATTAGTGTTAGGGTTAGGGTTAGAACGAGTTTGAGGGTGAGGGTTAGGGTAAGGATTAGTGGTAGGGTTAGGGTTAGGATTAGGGTGAGGCTTAGGTTTAGGATGAAGGTTAGGGTGATGGGAAGGTTTATGGTTAGGGTGAGGATGAGGGTGAGATTGAGGGTTAGGTTTAGGGTTATGGTGATGGTTAGGGTTAGGATTAGGTTTATGTTGAGGGTTAGGGTGAGGGTTAAGGTTATTGTGAGTGTTACGTTTAGGGTTAAGGTTAGGGTTACGGTGAGGGTGAGGGTTAGGGTGAGTGTGAGGTTTAGGGTGAGGGTTAGGGTTTGGGTTAGGGTGAGGTTGAGTGTTAGGGTTAGGCTAAGGTTTAGGGTGAGTGATAGGTGAGGGTGAGGTTTAGAGTTATGGTTAAGGTTAGGGTGAGGGTAGGTTGAGGGGTAGGTTTAGGGTGAGGGCTAAGGTTAGGTTTAGGATTAGTGTAAGGGTTAGGGTTAGGGTGAGTGTTAGGGTTAGGTTGAGGGTTAGGTTTAGGGTTAGGGTAGTGTGAGGGTAAGGGTTAGGGTGAGGGTTAGGGTTAGGCTTAGAGGTGAGGGTGAGGGTGAGGGTAAGTGTTAGGATTAGTGTTATGGTTAGTGTTAGACATAGGGTTAGGGTTAGGATGAGTGTTAGGGTGAGTGGTAGTTTTAGGATTAGGGTGAGGGTGAAGATGAGGGTGAGGGTTAGGTTTAGGGTGTGGGTGAGTATTAGGGTTAGGGTAATTGATAGGGTTAGGGTTAGGGTGAGGGTTAGGTTTAGGGTTAGGCTTATGGTGAGGGGTAGGGTGAAGGTTAGGGTTAGGGTTAGGGTTAGGGTGAGGGTTAAGTTTAGAGTTAGTCTCAGGGTTTGGGTGAGGGTTAGAGTAAGTGTTAGGGTTAGCGTATGGCTTAAGGTTTTGGTGAGTGTTAGGGATAGGTTTAGGGTTAGGCTTAGGGTAGGGTGAGGATAAGTTTTAGGGTAAGGTTTAGGGTTTGAGTGTCGGTGAGATTTAGTGTTAGGGTTAGGGTGAATGTTAGGATTAAAGTTAGGGTTAGGATGAGGGTTAGGGTTAGGGTGAGGGTGAGGGTTTCGCTTAGGTAAGGGTTAGGGTTATGGTTAGAATGAGGATTAGGGTGAGATTCAGGGTTATAGGGAGGGTGAGGGTGAGGATTAGGGTTAGCATGAGGTTTAGGGTGAGATTAAGAGTTAGGGTGAGGGTGAGGGTTAGGGATAGGGTGAGGGTGAGGGTTTAGGTTAGGTAAGTGTTAGGGTTAGTGTTACGGTTATGTTGAGGGCTAGGTTAAGGGAGAGGTTTAGGGTGAGGATGAGGGTGAGGTTTAGGGTTAGGGTGTGGGTGAGCGTTAGGGTTAGGGTGAGGGTTAGGGTAACCGTGAGGGTTAGTGTGAGGGTGAGGGTTAGGGTTAGGGTTAGGGTTAGGGTGAGGATTAAGGTCAGGATGATGGGTAGTGTGAGGGTTAGGCTTAGTGTTAGTGTTAGGGTTAGGGTTAGGGTGAGGGTAAGGGTTAGGGTGAGGGTTAAAGTGAAAGTGAGGGTGAGGGTGAGGTTGAGGGTTAGGTTTAGTGTTAGGGTTAGGCTTAGTCTGAGGGCTATGTTGACTGTGAGGGTTAGGTTGAGGGTGAGGGTTTGGGTTAGGTAAGGGTTAGTGTTATGTTTAGGATGAGGATTAGGTTGAGTTTGAGATTTAGGATTAGGGTGAGAGTTAGGGTTAGGGTTAGGGTGAGAGTTATGGTTAGCGTGATGTGTTGGGTGAGGGTGTGGGTTAGCGTGAGGTTGACGGTTTAGGTGAGGGTTAGGGTTAGGTTAAGGGTGAGGATAAAGGTGAAAGTTAGTGTTAGGTTTAGGGTGAGGGTTAGGGTGAGGGATAGGGTTAGGCTCAGGGTGAGGGTTAGGGTTACGGTTAGGTTTAGGTTGAGGGTTAGTGTGAGGGATAGGGTTAGCGTTAGGGTGAGGTTTAGGGTTAGGGTTATGGTGAGGGTTAAGGTTAGAGTGATGTTTAGTTTGAGGGTGTGGGTTAGTTTGAGAGTGAGTGTTTGCTTGAGTGTGACGGTTAGGGTGGGGGTGAGGGTTAGGGTTAAGTTGAGGGTTATGGTGAGGTTTAGGTTTAAGGTTAGGAATAGGGTGAGGGTTAGAGATAGGATGAGTGTTAGGGTTAAAGTTAGGGTGAGGGTTGGGGTTATGGTTAGCGTTAGGGTGAGGGTTAGGCTTAGTGGAATGGGAGGTTGAGGGTGAGGGTTATGTTTAGGGTGAGGGTTGGGGATCGAGTTAGGGTGAATGTTCAGGTTAGTGTGATGTTTATGAATAGGGTGATGGTAAGGATTCTGGTGAGGGTGAGGTTTAGGGTGTGGGTGAGGGTTAGGGTTAGAGTGAGGGTTAGGGTGACGGTGAGGGTGAGGGTTTGGGTTGGGGTTAGGTTTAGGGTGAGGGTGAAGGTGAGGGTTAGGGTTTTTAGGGTGAGCGTTAGGGATAGGGTGAGGGTTAGGTTTAGGGTTAGTGTTATGTTGAGGGTGAGGGTGAGGTTGAGCGTTAGGGTGAGGGTGAGGGTGAGGGTTAGGGTTAGGATTAGAGTGAGGTTTAGGGTTAGGCCTAGGGTGAGGTTGATGGTGAGGGTTAGGTTTAGGGTTAGGTTGAGGTTTAGAGTTAGTGTGAGGGTAAGGGTGAGGGTGAGGGTAAGATTTTGGGTGAGGATTAGGGTGAGGGTGAGGGATAGGTTTAGTGTGAGTTTTAGGGTTAGAGTTAGGGTTAGGGTGAGGGTGAGGATTAGGGTTAGGATTAGGGAGAGGTTTAGGATTAGGGTTAAGTTTAGGGTGAGGGTTAGGGTTAGGGTTAGGGTGAAGTTTAGCATTAATTTTAGGGTTAGGGTTATTGTTAGCTTTAGAGTTATTTGAGGATTAGAGTTGGGGTTATGTTTAGGGTGAGGTTTAGGTTGCAGGTTTGGGTTAAGGTCAGGCTTAGGGTTAGGGTTAGGATGATGGTTAGGTTTAGTGTGTGGGTTAGCGTTAGGTTTAGAGTTATGGTTAGGGTGTGGGTAAGGGTTAGGGTGAGGGTGAGGGTGAGGGTGAAGGTTTGGGTTAGGTTGAGGGTTAGGGTTAGTGTGAGGTTTAGGGTTAGGGTTAGCGTTAGGGTTAGGCTGAAGATAAGGATTAGGGTTAGCGATGGTGTGAGTTTTAGGATTAGGGTTAGGGTGAAGGTGAAGATGAGGGTGAAGTTTAGGGTGAGGTTTAGGGTTAGGGTGATGGTGAGGGTGCAGGTGAGGTTTAGTGTTAGGTTAAGTGTTAGGCGGAGTGTGAGTTTTAGGGAGATGATTAGGTTTAGGATTAGGGTGAGGGTAAGGGTTAGGTTTAGGGTTAGGATTAGGCATAGGTCGAGGGTTAGTTTTAGGTTTAGGGTTAGGGTTACGGTTAGGGTGTGGGTGAGGGTGAGGAATAGGGTTAGGGTGAGGGTGATGGATAGGCTGAGGGTTAGGCTTAGGGTTAGGGTGAGGATGAGGGTGATGGTTAGGGTAATGATTAGGGTTAACCTTCAGGTGATGGTGAGGGTCAGATTTAGGTTTAGGGTTAGTAGTAGGTTTAGGTTTAGGCTTAGGGTAAATTTTAGTGTGAGGGTGAGGGTTAGAGTTAGGGTTATGTTTCAGGTGAGGGTGTGGGTTAGTTTGAGGGTGAGTGTTCGGGTGAGGTTAACGGTTAGGGTGTGGGAGAGGGTTAGGTTTAGGGTGAGGGTGAGGGTTAGGTTTAGGTTAGCTTGAGGGTGAGGGTGAGGGATACGGTTCGGGTGAGGGTGAAGGTTAGGGTTAGGGTTATGTTTAGTGTGATTGTGAGGGTGAGGGTTCGGGTTAGGGTGAAGGTAAGGGCTAGGGTGAGGGTGAGGGTCAGGGTTAGGGTGAGGGTGACCGTGACAGTGAGGGTGAGGGTGAGGGTTAGGGTTAGCGTGAGGGTTAGGTTGAGGGTAAGTGTTAGGGTGAGGGTGAGGGTTATGGTTAGTGTGACGATGAGGTTGAGGGTGAGGGTTTCGGATAGGTGTGGGTTAGGGTTAGTGTTACAGTTTTGGTGAGTGCTAGTTTGAGGGTGAGGTTTAGGGTGAGGATGAGGGTGAGGTTGAGGGTTAGGTTGTTGGAGAGCGTTAGGGTTAGGGTGAGGGTTAGGGTGAGGGTGAGGGTTAGGGTGAGGGTGAGGGTTAGGGTTAGGGTTAGGGTGAGTATTAGGGTCAGGATGAGGGGTAGTGTGAGGGTTAGGCTTAGGGTTAGGGTTAGGGTTGGGTTTAGGGTGAGGGTAAGGTTTAGGGTGAGGGTTAGGATGAGGGAGAGTGTTAGGGTGAGGTTTAGGGTGAGGGTGAGGGTTAGGGTTAGTGTTAGCCTTAGGGTGAGGGTTAGGGTGAGGTTTTGGTTTAGGGTGTGGGTGTGGGTGAGGGCTAGGGTTAAGGTGCGGGTTAGCGTCACGGTGAGGGTTAGGGTGATTGTTAGGGTTATGGTGAGGTTTAGGATTAGTGTTAAGGTGAGGGTGAAGGTGAGGGTTAGGGTTTGGTTTAGGGTTAGGATTAAGGTTATGGTTAGAATTAGCCTGAGGGCTAGGACTACAGTGAGGGTGAGGATTTGGGTGAGGTTTAGGTTGTGGGTGAGTCTTAGGGTTAGGGTGACGGTGAGGGTTTGGGTGAGGGTGTGGTTTAGGGTTCGTGTTAGTGTGAATGTTAGGATGAAGTGTGTTTGTAGGGTTATGTTTAGCGTGAGGGTGGGCTTTAGGGTGAGTGTTAGGGTGAAGGTTTGGGTTAGGTAAATGTTAGGGTTAGGTTTAGGGTGAAGATTTGTGTGACAGTGAGGGTTAGGGTGAGGGTTAGGATTAGGATAAGGGTTAGGGTTAGGGTTAGGGTGAGGGTGAGGGTGAGGGTAGGGTTTCGGTTAGGTAAGGGTTAGGGTTAGTGTTAGGGTTATGGTGAGGGGTAGGTTTAGGGTGAGGTTTAGGGTGAGGGTGAGGGTGAGGTTGATGGTTAGGGGGTGGGTGAGCATTAGGGTTAGGGTGAGGGTTAGGGTGACCGTGAGGGTTAGGATGAGGGTGAGTGTTAGGGTTAGGTTTAGGATTATGGTGAGTATTAGGTGTAGGATGAGAGGTATGGTGAGGATTAGGGTTAGGTTTAGGGTGAGCTTTAGGTTTAGTCTGAGAGTTAGGTTTAGGGTTAGGGTTAAGGATAGGGTTAGGGTGAGGGTGAGGTTTAGGGTGAGGGTTAGGATGAAGGTGAGGGTTAGTGTTAGGATGAGAGTTAGTGTTAAGGTGATGTTTAGTGTTAGGGTTAGGGTTAGGGTTAGGGTTACGGTGAGGTTTAGGTTGAGGGTTAGGGTTAGGGTTACAGTTAGGGTTAGTGTGAGTGTTAGGGTGAGGGTAAGTTTTAGGGTGAGGGTGAGGGGTAGTGGTAGGGGTAGGTTTAGGGTGAGGGTTATGGTTAGGGATAAGGTTAGGGTGAGGGTAAGGGTTAGGGTGAAGGTTAGGGTGAGGATGAGGTTTAGGGTTAGGGTTAGAGTTAGGGTGAGTGTTAGGGTTAGGGTGAGGGTTAGTGTTAGGGTGAGGGTTAGGGTTAGGTTTAGTTTGAGGTTGAAGTGGAGGGCGACGTATAGGGTTAGTGTGAGGGTTAGGGTGAGGGTAAGGTTTAGGGTGAGGGTTAGGATGAGGGTTACGGTGAGGTTTTGTGTTGGGGTGAGTGTTAGAGGTAGTGTTAGGCTAAGAGTTAGGGTTAGGGTGATATTTAGGTTGAGGGTGAGGGTTAGGGTGAGGGTTAGAGTTCGGATCAAAGTGAGGGTTAGGGTGTGGGTGAGGGTTAGGGTGAGGGTGAGGGTTAGGGTGACCGTGAGGGTTAGTGTGAGGGTGAGGATTATTGTGAGTGTTAGACTTAGGGTTATGGTTAGGGTTAGGGAGAGGGGTAGTGTTAGGGTTATTATGAGGGTTATGGTTAGGGTGAGGGTTAGGGTAAGTGTGAGGGTTAGGGTTAGGGTGAGGGTGGGGGTAATTGTTAGGCTGAGGGTTAGGTTGAGGGTAAGGGTTAGGATTAGGTTTAAGATTAGAGTGAAGTCTAGGGTGAGGGTTAGAGTTAGGGTTCAGCTTAGGGTTAGGATGAGGGTTAGGCTGAGGGTGAGGGTGAGGATGAGAGTTAGGGTTAGGGTAAGGGTTATTTTGAGGGTTAGGGTGAGGATTCGGGTGAGGGTGATCTTTAGAGTGAGGGTTTGCTTTAGGGTGAGGTTTAGCTTTAGGATTAGGGAGAGGGTTAGAGTTAGGGTGATGTTTAGGGTGCGGATGAGGGTTATTGAGAAGGTGAGGGTTAGGGTTAGGGTTAGCGTTATGGTGAGGGTTAGGGTCAGGGTTAGGGTTAGGGTTAGGTTTAGGATGAGGTTGAGGGTTAGGTTTAGGGTTAGGGTTAGTTTGAGGGTTAGGGTGAGGTTTAGTGTGAGTTTTAGGGTTAGAGTGAGATTTAGAGTTAGGGTTAGGTTGAGGGTGAGGGTTAGGGTTAGGTTTGGGGTTTCATTTAGGGTAAGGGTGAGGTTGAGGAATAGGGTTAGGATTAGGGTTAAGATTAGGGTGAGGGGTAGAGTGATGATTAGGGTTAGGGTTAGGGTGAGGGTGAGGGTGAGGGTTAGGGGGAGTGTTAGTGTTAGGGTTAGGGTTAGGGTGAGGGTTAGACTGAGGGTAAGGGTGAGGGTGAAAGTTAGGGAGAGGGTTAGGATTAGGGTTATTGTGAGGGTTAGGGTTAGATTGAGGATAAGTTTTAGGTTGAAGGTTAGGTTGAGGTTTTTTTAAGGTTTAGGGTAAGGTTTAGCGTGAGTTTGAGGGTGAGGAATAGGGTTAGGGTTATGCTTAGGCTGAGCAGTAGGGTTAGGGTGAGGGTTAGGGTGAGGGTGAGGATAATGGTTAGGATTAGGGTTTAGGGTGAGTATTAGTGTTAAGTTTAGGGTGAGGGTTAGGGTGAATGGTTGGGTTAGGGTCAGGGTGAGGATTAGGGTTAATATGATAGTTAGGTTTAGTGTTAAGGTTAGGGTGAGGGTAAGGGTTAGGGTGAGTGTTAGGATGAAGGTGAGGGTTACAGTTAGGGTGAGGTTTAGGGTGATGTTTAAGGTGAGGGTTAGGGTTAGGGTGAGGGTTAGGATTAGTGTTAGGTTTAGGTTTAGGATGAGAGTTAGGGTGAGGGTAAAGTTTAGGTTGAAGATTTGGGTTAGCGTTAGGGTTAGGGGTAGGTTGAGGGTTAGGTTTAGGGTTAGGGTTAGGGTTAGGGTTAAGGTGAGGGTCAGGATGAAGTTTAGGGTTAGGATTACCTTTAGGGTTAGGGGTAGGCTGAGGGTGAGGGTGAATATGAGGGTGAGGGTTAGGGTTAGGTTTAGGGTTAGGGATCGGGTGAGGTGTAGCATTAGGGTTAGGGTTAGTGTAAGGGTTAGGCTCAGGGGTAGGGTTAGTTTTGCGTGAGGTTTAGGTTTAGTGTGACGGATAGGGTTAGGGTAAGGGTTAGTGTTTTGTTGAGGGTTATGTTTACTGTAAGTGTTAGGGTTAGGGTTAGGGTTAGGGTGAGGGTGAGGGTAAGGGTTCGGGTGAGTGTTAATGTGAGGGTGAGTGTTAGCGTTAGTATGAGGTTTAGGGAAAGTGTTAGGGTGAGGGTTAGGGTTAGGGTTTGGTTTAGGGTGAGGGTGAGTGTGAGGGTTAGGTTTAAGTTTAGGGTGAGTGTTAGGGTTAGGGTGAGTGTTAGGGTTAGGTTTAGTGTAAAGGTGAGGCTGAGGCTGAGGTTGAGGTTGAGGGTGAGGGTTAGGGTTAGGATTAGTGTTACGGTTAGGGTTAGGCTGAGGGTGAGTGTGATGGTGAAGGTTAGCTTTACGGTTAAGTTGAGGGTTAGCCTTAGTGTGGGGGTAAGGGTGATGGGGAGGGTAAGGTTTGGGTTGAGGATTAGGGTAAGGGTGAGGGTTAGAGTTAGGCTTAGGGTTAGGGTGAGGGTGAGTGATAGGTTTAGTGTGATGGTTAGGGTTAGTGTTAGAGTTAGCATGCGGGTGAGTTTTAGGGTTAGGGTTAGAGTAAGGGATAGGATTAGGTTTAGGGTTAGGGTGAGGGATTGGTTTAGGGTTAGGGTGAGGTTTAGGGTTAGAGTTAGGGTTAGGGTTATTGTTACTTTTAGAGTAATGTGAGGGTTAGGTTTCAGGTTAGGTTTAGGGTGAGCATTAGGGTGAGGGTTAGGGTTAGGATTAGGGTTAGGGTTAGGCTGAGGGTAAGGGTGAGGGTGGGGGTGAGTGATAAGGTTAGGGTTAGCGTTTGGGTTAGGGTGATTGTTACCTTTAGTGTGACTGTTAGGGTTAGGGTTAGAGTTACTGTTAGGGTAAGGATTAGGGTTAGGGTGTGGGTTAGGGTAAGGGTGAAGTTTAGGGTTAGGTTGAGGATGAGGGTTAGGGTGAGGGTGAGGGTTAGGGTGAGGATTAGGGTGAGGGTGAGGTTTAGGGTTAGGGTTAGTGTTAGGCTGAGGGTGAGGGTGAGGGTAAGGGTGAGAATTAGGTTTAGAGTTAATCTTTGGTTAGGTTTAGGCTTATGGTGAGGGTGAGGGTGAGAGTTAAGGTTAGGGTTGGGGTGGGGGTTAGGGTTAGGGTTAGGGTGAGGGTTAGTGTTAGGGTGATGTTTAGGGTGAGAGTGGGGGTTAGTGTGAGGGTGAGTGTTCGGGTGACGGTAAGGGTTAGGGTGAGGATGAGGGTTAGGGTGAGGTTGAGGGTTAGGGTGAGGGTGAGGGTGAGGGTGATGTTTAGGGTTAGGGTTAGTGTTAGGCTGAGCGTGAGGGTGACGGTGAGAATTAGCTTTAGAGTTAATCTTAGGTTAGGTTTAGGCTTAGGGTGAGGGTGAGGGTGAGAGTTAAGGTTAGGGTTAGGGTGGGGGTTAGCATTAGGTTTAGGGTGAGGGTTAGAGTTAGGGTGATGTTTAGGGTGAGAGTGGGGGTTAGTGTGAGGGTGAGTGTTAGGGTGAGGGTAAGGGTTAGGGTGTGGATGAGGGTTTGCTTTAGGGTGAGGGTTACGGTGACGGTGAGGGTTAGGGTGAGGTTGAGGGTTAGGGTTAGGGTTAGGCTGATGGTTAGGGTTAGGGTGAGGGTGAGGGTGAGGGTGAGGATTAGGGTTAGAGTTAGGCTGAGGGTTTGCATTAGGCTGACTGTGAGGTGAGAGATAGCGGTAGGTAAGTTTTAGGGTGCGAGTAATGGTTATGGAGAGGGTTAGTCTGAGGGTGAGGATTAGGGTTAGTATTAGGTTAGGGTGAGGGTTAGGGTTAGGTTGAGGGTTAGGGTTAGGGTAAGGGTGAGGGTGAGGGTGAGGGTGAGGGTGAGGGCTAGCGTTAGGGTGTGGGTGAGGGTAAGGTTGAGGGTTAAGGGTAGGATTAGGTTTTGGGTTAGGGTTAGGCTGAAATTTGGATGAGGGTGTGGGTGAGGGGTAGGGTTACTGTGAGAGTGTGGGTGAGGGTTAGGGTGAGGGTTAGAGTTAGGGGTAGGGTTAGGAAGAGGGTTAGGGTGAGAGTGAGGGTTAGGTTTAGTGTAAGGGTTAAGGTTAGGATTAGGGTTAGGGTGCTGGCTAGAGTTTGGGTGAAGTTTAGGGTGAGGGTGTGGGTTTGGGTTAGTTTAGGTTTAGGATGAGGATTAGGGTGACGTTAAGGGTTAGGGTGAGGGTTTGGGTCAGGGTGAGCGTTACGGTTAGGTGATGTTTAAGGTTAGGGTTATGGTTAGGGTTAGGGTTAGGGTGAGGGTTAGGGTGAGGGTTAGTATTAGTGTTAGGGTTAGGTTTAGGATGAGAGTTAGGTGAGGGTAAGGTTTATGTTGAAGATTAGGGTTAGGGTTAGTGTTACGGTGAGAGGTAGGGTGAGGGGTAGGTTAAGCGTTAGGGTTAGGGTTAGGATTAGTGTGAGGGTTAGGTTTAGGGTAAGGGTGAGGGTTAGGGTTAGGGTGAGGGTGAGGGTGAGGGTTAAAGTTAGGGTGAGGGTTAGGGTTTGGGTTAGGGTTAAGTGAGGGTGAGGGTGAGGGTGAGGGTGAAGTTGGGTTAGGATTAGGTTTAGGGTTAGGGGTAGGGTGAGGATTAGGTTGAGTTTGAGGGTTATTGGGAGGGTTTGGGGTAGGGTGAGGGTTAGTGTTTGGGTTAGGGTGAGGGTTAGGGTTAGCGTGATATTTTGGGTGAGGGTGAGGGTTAGCGTGAGTGTGAGGGTTTGGGTGAGGGTAAGGTTTAGGGTGAGGATGAGGGTGAGTGTTACAGTTAGGGTTTGTGTTTGTGTTAGGGGTAGGGTGAGGGTTAGGGTTAGTGTTAGGGTAAGGTTTAGGGTTAGTGTGAGGTTTAGGGTGAAGTTAAGGGTTTGGGTGAGGATTAGGGTGAGGGTGAGCTTTAGGGTTACGGTTAGGGTTAGATTTAGGATGAGGGTTAAGGTTAAGGTTAGAGTGAGGGTTGGGGTGATGGTTAGGGTTAGAATTAGGGTGAAGGTTAGTGTGAGGGTTCGGGTGAGGTTTAGGGTTAGGGTTAGGTTTAGAGTGAGGGTAAGGGTTAGGGGACGGTTAGTCTGTGGGTGACGATTAGGTTTAGCATTAGGGTTAGGGTGAGGTTTAAGGTTAGGGTGAGGGTTAAGGTTAGGGTAAAAGTGAGGGTTAGGGAGAGGGTTAGGTTTAAGGTTAGGATTAGGGTTTGGGTTAGGATTAGGCTGAAGGTTGGGTGAGGTTGAGGGCGAAGGTGAGGGTGAGGGTAAGGGTTAGGGTGAGGGTTAGGGTGAGGGTTAGGGTTTGGGTTAGAGTGACTGTGAGAATTAGGTTGAGGGTATGAGTAAAGGTGAATTTTAGGGTGAGGGTTAGGGTTAGGTTTAGGGTTAGGGTGAGGGTGAGGGTGAGGGTTAGTGTTAGGGTGAATATTAGGGTGAGGGTGAGGGTTAGGGTTAGTATTATGGTTAGGGTGAGGGGTAGGATGAGGGTTAGGTTTAGGGTAAGGTTTAGGGTTAGAGTTAGTGTGAGGGTTAGTGTGAACGTTAGGGTTAGTGTTAGGGTTAGGTTTTGGGTGAGTGTTAGGGTTGGGGTAAGGGTTCGGGTTAGTGTTAGGATTAGGGTAGGGTGAGGGTAAGATTTAGGGTTAGGGTTAGGTTTAGGGTTAGGGTTAGGGATAGGATTAGCGTGAGGGTGAGGTTTAGGGTTAGGGTTAGTGTTAAGGTGAGGGTTAGGGTGAGTGTTATGGTTAATGTTAGGGTTATGGTTAGGGTGAAGGTAAGGGTTTGGCTGAGGTTTAGTGTGAGGGTGAGGTTTACGTTTAGGGTGAGGGCTGGGGTTAGGGTCAGTGTTATTGGGAGGGCTAGGGTGAAGGTGAGGGTAAGGGTTAGGGATAGGGTATGGCTTAAGGTTACGGTTAGGGTAAGGGTGAGGGTTAGGTTTAGTGTGAGGGTTACGGTTAGGGTTAGGTTAATGTTGAGGGTGAGGATTAGGGTTAGGATTAGCGTGAGGGTTAGGGTTAGCATTGGGGTTAGGGTGAGGTTAATGTTTAGGGTGAGTTTTAGGGTGAGGGTGAGGGTTAAGGTTAGGGTTAGAGTTAGGGTTAGGTTGAGGCTGAGGGTTAGGTTTAGGATTAGGGTTAGGCTGAGGGTGAGGGTGAGGGTGAGGTTTAGGGTGAGGGTTAGGGTTAGGGTTAGGTTTATGGTAAGGGTTATGGTTATGGTTAGGGTTAATATGAGGGTTATGGTGAGGGGTATGGTTAGGGTTAGGGTGAGGGTTATGTTTAGTGTGAGGGTTAGGGTTAGGTGAGGGTAAGTGTTAGGGTGAGGGTTAGCATGAGGGTGAAATTTAGGGTTAGGGTGTGTGTTAAGGTGAGGGTTAGGGTGAGTGTTATGTTTAATATTAGGGTTAGGGTGAGGGTGAGGGTTATGGTTAGGGATGGGGTAGGATTAGGGTTAGGGTTAGGCTGAGGGTGTGGGTGAGGTTGAGGGTGACGGTTAGGGTTAGGGTTAGGGTTAGGGTTAGGTTGAGGGTTATGGTTAGTGTGAGCGTTGGTTTAGGTTTATGGCGAGGTGTCGGATTAGGGTTAGGGTGAGGGTTAGGTTTAGTGTTAGGCTTAGGCTTAGGTTTAGGTTCGGGTTAGGGTGAGGATAAGGGTTTGGGTGACGTTTAGGGTGAAGGTGAGGGTTAGGGTTAGCAGTAGGATTAGGGTGAGGTTTAGGTTTAGGGTTAAGGTTAGAGTTAGCTTGAGGGTGAGGATGTGGGTTAGGGTTAGGATTAGTGTTAGGTTTAGGTTTAGGCTGAGGCTGAGTTTGAAGATGAGGGTGAGGGTTAC
The DNA here is from genome assembly GCF_024711535.1 of Dipodomys merriami. Classification (NCBI taxonomy): domain Eukaryota; kingdom Metazoa; phylum Chordata; class Mammalia; order Rodentia; family Heteromyidae; genus Dipodomys; species Dipodomys merriami. The sequence continues at coordinate 1,890,770 of NW_027206490.1, read as the reverse complement.
TTTTAGGGTGAGGTGAGGGTGAGGGTGAGGGTTAGGGTTAGGGTGAGGTTTAGGCTGAGGTGTAAGATTAGGGTTACTGTGAGGGTTACATTTAGTGTGAGGGTTATGGTTAGGTTTAGGTTTAGGGTGAGGGTTAGGTTTACTGTGAGATTTTCGATTAGTGTTAGGGTTAGGGTTAGGTTTAGGCTGACGGTTAAGGGGAGCGTGAGGGTGAGGGTTAGGGTTAGGTTAATGGTGAGGGTTAAGATGAGGGTGAAGGTTAGGGTTAGTGTGAGGGTTAGTGTGAGGGTATGGGTTACAGTGAGGGTTAGGGTTAGGGTGACAGTTAGGGTTAGGTTGAGGGATAGGGTTAGGGTTAGGGTTAGGCTTAGGGTGAGGGTGATGGTGAGGGTTAGGGTTAGGGTTAGGTTGAGGTTTAGGGTTAGTCTGAGGGTAAAGGTGAGGATGAGGGTAAGGTTTAGGGTGAGGATTAGGGTGAGGGTGAGGGTGAGGGTTAGGGTTAGGGTTACGGTTAGGGTGAGGTTTAGGTTTAGGGTTAAGGTTAGGGTTAGGGTTAGGGTTAGGTTTATGTTGAGGGTGAGGTTTAGGGTTAGGGTTAGAGTGAGGGTTAGTGTTAGCGTTGGGGTTAGGTTGAGAGTTAGGTTTAGGTTTAGGGTTAGGGTGGGCTTTAGGATTCAGATTAGGGATAGGGTTATTGTTAGCTTTAGAGTTAGGATGAGGGTTAGGGTTAGGGTTAGAGTTAGGGTGAGATTGAGGGTGAGGGTTAGGGTTAGGATTAGTGTTAGGGTTAGGGTTAGGCTGAAGGTAAGTTTGAGTGTGGGGGTGAGGGTTACGGATAGGGTTAGGGTTAGGGTTAGGTTTAGGCTGAGGCTGAGGGTGAGGGTTAGTGTTAAGTTTAGGGTGAGGGTTAGGGTGAGGGTGAGGGTTAGGGTTAGGGTTTGTGTTAGGGTGAGGGTGAGGGTGTGGTTGAGGGTTAGGGTGAGGGTGAGGGTGAGGGTTAGGGTTAGGATTAGGGTTAGGGTTAGGATTAGGCTGGGGGTGAGGTTGATGGTGAGGTTTAGGTTACGGGTTAGGTTGAGGGTTAGGCTTAGTGTGAGGGTAAGGGTGAGGGTGAGGGTGGGGGTTAGTGTAAGGGTTAGGGTGATGGTGAGGGTTAGGGTAAGGGTGAGGGATAGGTTTAGTGTGAGGGATAGGGTTAGGATTAGAGTTAGCTTGATGGTGAGTATTAGGGTTAGGGTGAGGGTGAGGGTTAGGTTTAGGTTTAAGGTTAGGGTGAGGTTTAGGTTTAGGGTTAAGGTGAGGGTTAGGATGTGGGTGAGGGTTAGGGTTAGGGTGAGGTTTAGGGTGACTGTGAGGCTTAGGGTGAGTGCTTGAGTTAGGGCTTTGTTTAGGTTGAGGGTTAGGGTTAATGTTCGTGTTAGGGTGGGGGTTAGTATGAGGGGAATGGTTAGGGTTAGGGTGAGGGTTAGGATTAGAATGAAGGTTAGGTTTAGGTTTAGAGTGAAGGTAAATTTTAGGGTGAGGTTTAGGGTGAGGGTGATGTTTTGGGTTAGCGTTAGGGTTAGGTTGAGGGTTAGGATGAGGGTTAGGGTTAGGGTTACAGTAAGGGTTAGTGTAAGGGTGAGGGTTAGTTTTAGGGTTAGGTTTATTTTGAGGGTGAGGATTAGGGTTAGGGTTAGCCTGAGGGTTAGGGTTAGGTTGAGTGTTAGGTTTAGGTTTAGGTTTAGGGTGAGGTTTAGGATTAAGATTAGGGATAGGGTTATTGTTAGCTTTAAATTTAGGATGAGGGTTAGGGTTAGGGTTAGGGTTTGGGTGAGCTTGAGGGTGAGGGTTAGGGTTAGGATTAGTTTTAGGGTTAGGGTTAGGCTGAAGGTAAGTTTGAGTGTGGGGGTGAGGGTTACGGATAGGGTTAGGGTTAGGTTTAGGTTTAGGGTGAGGGTGAGGGTGAGGGTTAGTGTTAAGTTTAGGGTGGGGGTTAGGGTGAGGGGTATGGTTAGGTTTAGGGTGAGGGTTAGGATAAGAATGAGGGTTCGGTTTAGGGTTAGAGTGAGGGTAAAGTTTAGGGTGAGGTTTAGGGTGAGGGTGAGGTTTTGGGTTAGCGTTAGGTTTAGGTGGAGGGTTAGGGTTAGAGTTAGGGTTAGAGTGAGGGTTAGAGTTAGGGTTTTGGTTAGGTTTAGGGTGAGGGTTAGGGTGAGGGTGACGGTTAGGGCGAGAGTAACGGTTTGGGTGATTTTTAGGGTGAGGGTGAGATTTAGGATTAGGGTTAGGGTTAGGGTGAGGGATAGGGTGATGGTTACAGTTAGTGTTAGTGTTAGTTTTAGGGTGAGAGTTAGGGTGAGGGTTAGGGTTAGTGTTAGCTTTACAGTTAGGGTGAGTGTTAGGGTTAGGGTGAGGATTAGGGTTAGGGTTACGTTTAGGGTAGGGTGAGGGTTAGGATGAGGGTTAGAGTTACGGTTATGTTTAGGGTGAGGTTGAGGATGAGGTTTTGGGTTAGCGTTAGGGTTAAGTTGAGGGTTAGGATGAGGGTTAGGTTTAGGTTTATGGCTAGGGTGAGGGTGAGATTTAGGGTTTGGGTTAGGTTTATGGTGAGGGTTAAGGTGAGGGTGAGAGTTAGGGTTTTGGTTAGATTTGTGGTGAGTGTTAGGGTGAGGTGAAATTTAGGGTTCGTGTTAGGGTAAGGGTGAGGTGTATGGTGATGGTTACAGTTCGAGTTCGGGTTAGTTTTATGGTGAGGGTTAGGGTTAGTGTTAGGTTTACAGTTAGGGTGAGTGTCAGGGTTAGGGTTAGGGTTAGGGTTAGGGTTAGGGTTAGGGTTAGGGTTAGGATAGGGTGAGGGTAAGGGGTATGGTGAGGGTTAGGTTTAGGCTGAGGGTGAGGGTGAGGTTTAGGGTTAGGGTTAGGGTTACAATGAGTGTTAGGGTTAGCTTGGGGTTAGGATGAGGGGTAGGGTGAGGGGTAGGGTTAGGGTTAGTTTAAGGGTGAGTGTGAGGGTGAGGATTAGGGTTAGGGTTAGGGTTAGGGAGAGGGTTAGGGTGAGGGCGACTGTTTTGGATAGTGTTAGGGTGAGAGTAAGGGTGAGGGTTAGGTTTAGGGTTTGGATTAGGATGAGGGTGAGGGGTAGGGTGAGGGTAAGTGTTAGGGTGAATATTAGGGTGAGGGTGAGGGTTAGGGTTAGTATTATGGTTAGGGTGAGGGGTAGGGTGAGGGTTAGGTTTAGGGTAAGGTTTAGGGTTAGAGTAAGTGTGAGGTTTAGTGTGAGGGTTAGGGTTAGTGTTAGGGTTAGGTTTTGGGTGACTGTTAGGGTTGGGGTAAGGGTTCCTGTTAGTGTTAGGGTTAGGGTAGGGTGAGGGTAAGATTTAGGGTTAGGGTTAGGTTTAGGGTTAGGGTTAGGGATAGGATTAGCGTGAGGGTGAGGGTTAGGGTTAGAATTAGTGTTAAGGTGAGGGTTAGGGTGAGTGTTATGGTTAATGTTAGGGTTATGGTTAGGGTGAAGGTAAGAGTTTGGCTGAGGTTTAGTGTGAGGGTGAGGTTTACGTTTAGGGTGAGGTGAGGGTTAGGGTGAGGGTTAGGGTTAGGGTCAGTGTTATTGGGAGGGCTAGGGTGAAGGTGAGGGTTAGGGTTAAGGTGAGGGATAGGGTGTGGCTTAAGATTATGGTTAGGGTTAGGGTGAGGGGTAGGCTGAGGGGTAGGATTAGGTTTATTGTGAGGGTTACATTTAGTGTGAGGTTTAGGGTTAGGTGTAGGTTTATGGTGAGGGTTAGGTTTAGTGTGAGGCTTTCGGTTAGAGTTAGGGTTAGGGTTAGCTTTAGGCTGACAGTTAAGGTGAGCGTGAAGGTGAGGGTTAAGGCTAGGTTTAGGTTAAGGGTGAGGGTTCAGGTGAAGGTTAAGGTTAGGTTAGGGTGAGAGTTAGCATGAGGGTAAGGTTAGGGTGAGGATGAGTGTGATGGTGAGGGTTAGGGTTAGGGTGAGAGTTAGGGTTAGGTTTCAGGTTAGGGTTAGGCTTGGGGTGAGGGTGAGGGTGATGGTGAGGGTTAGAGTTAGGGTTAGGTTGAGGTGTAGGGTTAGTTTGAGGATAAAGGTGAGGGTGAGAGTAAGTTTTAGGGTGAGGATTAGGGTGAGGGTGAGGGATAGGTTTAGGGTTATGGTTACGGTAAGGGTTAGAGTAAGGGTGAGGGTTAGGTTTAGTGTGAGGGTTGGGGTTAGGGTTAGGTTAAAGTTGAGGGAGAGGATTAGGGTTAGGATTAGCATGAGGGTTAGGGTTAGCATTGGGGTTAGGGTGAGGGTAATGTTTAGGGTGAGTTTTAGGGTGAGGGTGAGGGTTTGGGTTAGGGTTAGGGTTAGGGTTAGAGTTAGCGTTAGGTTGAGGCTGAGGGTTAGGGTTAGGATTAGGGTTAGGCTGAGGGTGAGGGTGAGGGTGAGGTTTAGGGTGAGGGTTAGGTTTATGGTGAAAGTTATGGTTATGGTTAGGGTTAATATGAGGGTTAGGGTGAGGGGTATGGTTAGGGTTAGGGTGAGAGTTATGTTTAGTGTGAGGGTTAGGGTTAGGTGAGGGTAAGTGTTAGGGTGACGGTTAGCTTGAGGGTGATATTTAGGGTTAGGGGGTGTGTTAAGGTGAGGGTTAGGGTGAGTTTTATGCTTAAAGTTAGGTTTAGGGTTAGGGTGAGGGTTAGGGTTAGGGATAGGGTAGGATTAGGGTTAGGGTTAGGCTGAGGGTGTGGGTGACGTTTAGGGTGACGGTTAGGATTAGGGTTAGGGTTAGGGTAAGGGTTAAGGTGAGGGTTAGGGTTAGGGTGATGGATAGGTTTAGGGTTAGGGAGAGGGTTATGGTTAGGATGATGTTTAGGGTGAGGGTGAGGATTAGTGTGAGGGTGAGCGTTTGGGTGAGGATGAGAGTTAGTGTATGGGTGAGGGTTAAGATTAGGGTGAGGGTTAGGGTGAAAATGAGGATTGTGGTGAGGGTTAGGATTAGGGTTAGTGTTAGGTTGGTTAGGATTATGGTTAGTGTTAGGGTGAGGGTTAGGTGAGGTGTCAGATTAGGGTTAGTGTGAGGGTTAGGTTTAGTTTTAGGGTTAGGCTTAGGTTTAGGTTCGGGTTAGGGTGAGGATAAGGGTTTGGGTGACGTTTAGGATGAAGGTGAGGGTTAGGGTTAACATTAGGATTAGGGTGAGGTTTAGGCTTAGGGTTAAGGTTAGAGTTAGCTTGAGGGTGAGGGTGAGGGTTAGCGTTAGGATTAGTGTTAGGGTTAGGTTTAGGCTGAGGCTGAGGTTGAAGTTGAGGGTGAGGATTACTTTTAGGGTGAGGTGAGGGTGAGTTTGAGGGTTAGGGTTAGGGTGAGGTTTAGGCTGAGGTGTAAGATTAAGGTTATTGTGAGGGTTACATTTAGTGTGAGGGTTAGGGTTAGGTTTAGGTTTAGGGTGAGGGTTAGGTTTACTGTGAGTGTTTCGGTTAGTGTTAGGGTTAGGGTTAGGTTTAGGCTGACGGTAAAGGTGAGCGTGAGGATGAATGTTAGGGTTAGGTTAATGGTGAGGGTTAAGATGAGGGTTAAGGTTAGGGTTAGGTTGAGGGTTAGTGTGAGGGTAAGGGTTACAGTGAGGGTTAGGGTTAGGGTAACGGTTAGTGTGAGGGTTAGGTTTATGTTGAGGGTGAGGATTAGGGTTAGGTTTAGCGTGAGGGTTAGGGTTAGAGTTGGGTTTAGGTTGAGGGTTAGGTTTAGGTTTAGGGTTAGGGTGAGGTTTAGGATTAAGATTAGTGATAGGGTTATTGTTAGCTTTAGAGTTAGGATGAGGGTTCCAGTTAGGGTTAGGGTGAGCTTGAGGGTGAGGGTTAGGGTTAGGATTAGTGTTAGGGTTAGGGTTAGGCTGAAGGTAAGTTTGAGTGTGGGGGTGAGGGTTACGGATAGGGTTAGGGTTAGGGTTAGGTTTAGGGTGAGGGTGAGGGTGAGGGTTAGTGTTAAGTTTAGGGTGAGGGTTAGGGTGAGGGTGAGGGTTAGGGTTAGGGTTTGTGTCAGGGTGAGGGTGAAGGTGTGGTTGAGGGTTAGGGTGAGGGTGAGGGTGAGGGTTAGGTTTAGGATTAGGGTTAGGGTTAGGGTTAGGCTGAGGGTGAGGTTGATGGTGAGGTTTAGGTTAAGGGTTAGGTTGAGGGTTAGGCTTAGTGTGAGGGTAAGGCTGAGGGTGAGGTTGGGGGTTATTGTAAGGGTTAGGGTAATGGTGAGGATTAGGGTAAGGGTGAGGGATAGGTTTAGTGTGAGGGTTAGTGTTAGGGTTAGAGTTAGCTTGATGGTGATTATTAGGGTTATGGTGAGGGCGAGGGTTAGGTTTAGGTTTACGGTTAGGGTGGGGTTTAGGTTTAGGGTTAAGGTGAGGGTTAGGATGTGTGAGAGGGTTAGGGTTAGGGTAAGGTTTACTGTGACTGTGAGGCTTAGGGTGAGTGGTTGTGTTAGGGCTTTGTTTAGGGTGAGGATTAGGGTTAGTGTTCGTGTTAGGGTGGGGGTTAGTGTGAGGGGAATGGTTAGGGTTAGGGTGAGTGTTAGGATTAGAATGAAGGTTAGGGTTAGGGTTAGAGTGAGGGTAAAGTTTAGGGTGATGTTTAGGGTGGGGGTGAGGATTTGGGTTACCGTTAGGGTTAGGTTGAAGGTTAGGGTTAGGGTTAGGGTGAGGGTTAGTGTAAGGGTGAGGGTTAGGTTTAGTGTGAGGGTTAGGTTTAGGGATAGGTTCATTTTGGGGGTGAGGATTAGGGTTAGGGTTAGCGTGAGGGTTAGGCTTAGCGTTGGGGTTAGGTTGAGGGTTAGGTTTAGGTTTAGGGTTAGGATGAGGTTTAGGATTAAGATTAGGGATAGGGTTATAGTTAGCTTTAGATTTAGGATGAGGGTTAGGGTTAGGGTTATAGTTAGAGTGAGGATTAGGTTTAGGGTTAAGGTAAGGGTTAGGGTTAGGGTAAGGTTTATGTTGATGGTGAGGTTTCGGGTTAGTGTTAGAGTGAGTGTTAGGGTTAGCGTTGGGGTTAGGTTGAGGTTTAGGTTTAGGTTTAGGGTTAGGGTGGGCTTTAGGATTCAGATTAGGGATAGGGTTATTGTTAGCTTTAGAGTTAGGATGAGGGTTAGGGTTAGGGTTAGAGTTAGGGTGAGCTTGAGGGTGAGGTTTAGGGTTAGGATTAGTGTTAGGGTTAGGGTTAGGCTGAATGTAAGTTTGAGTGTGGTGGTGAGGGTTACGGATAGGGTTATGGTTAGGATTAGGTTTAGGGTGAGGGTGAGGGTTAGTGTTAAGTTTAGGGTGAGGGTTAGGGTGAGGGTGAGGGTTAGGGTTAGGGTTTGTGTTAGGGTGAGGGTGAGGGTGTGGTTGAGGGTTAGGGTGAGGGTGAGGGTTAGGTTTAGGATTAGGGTTAGGGTTAGGGTTAGGCTGAGGGTGAGGTTGATGCTGAGGTTTAGGTTACGGGTTAGGTTGAGGGTTAGGCTTAGTGTGAGGGTAAAGGTGAGGGTGAGGGTAGGGGTTAGTGTAAGGGTTAGGGTGATGGTGAGGGTTATGGTAAGAGTGAGGGATAGGTTTAGTATGAGGGATAGGGTTAGGGATAGAGTTAGCTTGATGATGAGTATTAGGGTTAGGGTGAGGGTGAGGGTTAGGTTTAGGTTTAAGGTTAGGGTGAGGTTTAGGTTTAGGGTTAAGGTGAGGGTTAGGATGTGGGTGAGGGTTAGGGTTAGGGTGAGGTTTACGGTTACATTGAGGCTTAGGGTCAGTGGTTGTGTTAGGGTTATGGTTAGGGTGAGGGTTAGGGTTAGTGTTCGTGTTAGGGTGGGGGTTAGGGTGAGGGGTATGGTTAGGGTTAGGGTGAGGGTTAGGATTAGAATGAGGGTTAGGGTTAGGGTTAGAGTGAGGGTAAAGTTTAGGGTGAGGTTTAGGGTGAGAGTGAGGTTTTGGGTTAGCGGTAAGGTTAGGTTGAGGGATTGGATGAGGGTTAGGGTTATGTTTAGGGTGAGTGTGAGGGTTACGGTTTTGTTTAGGTTTAGCGTGAGGGTTAGGGTGAGGGTGATGGTTAGGGGGAGGGTAACGGTTTGGGTGATTTTTAGGTTGAGGGTGAGATTTAGGGTTAGGGTTAGGGCTAGGGTGAGGGGTAGGGCGATTGTTACGGTTAGGGTTAGGTTTAGTTTTAGGGTGAGAGTTATGGTGAGGGTTAAATTTACTTTTACATTTACAGTTAGGGTGAGTGTTAGGTTTAGGGTGAGGGTTACGGTTAGGTTTAGGGTAGGGTGAGGGTTAGGATGAGGGTTAGGGTTAGGGTTATGATTAGGGTGACGGTGAGGATGAGGTTTTGGTTAGCTTTAGGGTTAGGTTGAGGGTTAGAATGAGGATTGGGTTTAGGGTAAGATTTAGGGTTTGGGTTAGGTTTATGGTGAGGGTTAAGGTGACCGTGAGGGTTAGGGTTTTGGTTAGGTTTAGGTTGAGTATTAGGGTGAGGGTGAAATTTAGGATGAGGTTTAGGGTTAGGGTTAGGGTGAGGGTTAGGGTGATGGTTACAGTTCGGGTTTGGGTTAGTTTTAGGGTGAGGGTTAAGGTGAGGGTTAGGGTCAGTGTTAGGTTTACAGTTAGGGTGAGTTTTAGGGTTATGGTTAGGGTTAGGGTTAGGGTAGGGTGAGGGTAAGGGGTAGGTTGAGGGTTAGGGTTAGGCTGAGGGTGAGGGTGAGGGTTAGGGTTAGGGTTAGGGTTACAATGAGTGTTAGCGTTAGGGTTAGGGTAAGGATGAGGGGTAAGTTGAGGGGTAGGGTTAGGGTTAGTGTGAAGGTGAGGGTGAAGGTTAGGTTTAGGGTGAGGGTGAGGGTTAAGGTTAGGGTGAGGGTTAGGGAGAGGGTTAGGGTGAGCGTTAGGGATAGCGTTAGGGTAAGGGTAAGGCTGAGGGTTAGGTTTAGTGTTAGGATTAGGATGAGGGTGAGGGTTAGGGTAAGGGTAAGTGTTAGGGTGAATATTAGGGTGAAGGTGAGGGTTAGGGTTAGGATTAGGGTTAGGGTGAGGGGTAGGGTGAGGGTTATGTTTAGGGTAAGGTTTAGGGTTAGAGTTAGTGTGAGGTTTAGTGTGAGGGTTAGGGTTAGTGTTAGGGTTAGGATTTGGGTGAGTGTTTGGTTTAGCGTGAGTGTTCGGGTTAGTGTTAGGGTAATGTTAGGGTGAGGGTAAGATTTAGGATGAGGGTTAGGGTGTGGGAAAGGTTTAGGGTGAGGCTTAGCGTGAGGGTGAGGGTTAGGGTTACGGTCAGTGTTAAGGTGAGGGTTAGGGTGAGTGTTATGTTTAATGTTAGGTTTAGGGTTAGGGTGAGGGTTAGGGTGACGTAAGGGTTTGGGTGAGGTTTAGGGTGAGGGTGAGGGTTACGTTTAGGGTGAGGTGAGGGTTAGGGTGAGAGTTAGGTTTAGGGTCAGTGTTATTGTGAGGGCTAGGGTGAGGGTGAGGGTTAGGGTCAGGGTTAGGGATAGGGTATGGCTTAAGTTTACGGTTAGGGTTAGGGTGAGGGGTAGGCCTAGGTGTATGATTAGGGTTATTGTGAGGGTTACATTTAGTGTGAGGGTTAGTGTTATGTGTAGGTTTAGGGAGAGTGTTAGGTTTTGGGTGAGGTTTTCCGTTAGTGTTAGGGTTAGGGTTAGGTTTAGGCTGACGGTTAAGGTGAGCGTGAGGGCGAGGTTTAGGGTTTGGGTTAGGTTAAGGGTGAGGTTCAGGTGAAGGTTAAGGTTAGGTTAGGGTGAGAGTTAGTATGAGGGTAAGGGTTATGGTCAGGGTTAGGTTTAGGTGAAGGTTAGGGTTAGGGTGAGGGTTAGGGTTAGATATCAGGGTTGGGTTAGGCTGAGGGTGAGGGTTAGATTGAGGCTGAGGGTCAGGGCTAGGATTAGGGTTAGGCTGAAAGTGAGGGTGAGGTTTAGGGTGAGGGTTAAGGTTAGGGTAAGGTTTAGGGTGAGGGTTGGTGTAAGGTTTAGGTTTATGATGAGGGTTTGGGTGAGGGGTATGATTAGCGTTAGTGTGAGAGTTATGTTTAGTGTGAGGTTTAGGGTTAGGTGAGGGTAAGGCTTAGGATGAGGGTTAGCGTGAGGGTGAGGTTTAGGGTTAGGGTGAGCGTTAAGGTGAGGGTTAGGGTGAGTGTTATAGTTAATGTTAGGGTTAGGGTTAGGGTCAGGGTTAGGTTAGGGTTAGGTTTAGGGTAGGTTTAGGGTTAGGGTTATGGTTAGGCTGAGGTTGTGGGTAAGGTTGAGGGTGAGGGTTAGGGTTAGGTTTAGGGTTAGAGTGAGGGTTTGGTGAGGGTTAGGTTTAGGGTGAGCGATAGCGTGAGGGTGAGGTTTAGGATTAGGGATAGGGTTATTATTAGCTTTAGAGTTAGGCTGAATGTTAGGGTTAGGGTTAGGTTTAGGATGAGCCTGAGGGTGAGGGTTAGGGTTAAGATTAGTGTTAGGTTTAGTGTTAGGCTGAAGGAAAGGGTGAGTGTGGGTTTGAGGGTTACAGATAGGGTTAGGGTTTGGTTTAGGGTTTGGGTTAGGTTTAGTGTGAGTGTTAGGATTAGAGTTACGGTTAGACTGGGGTAAGGGTTAGGTTGAGGGTTAGGGTGAGGGTGAGGGTTAGGCTTAGGGTTGGGTGGGGGTTAGGATTAGTGTGAGGGTTAGGGTTAGGCTTAGTATTAGGGTTAGGGTGAGGGTAAGGATTAGGGTTAGGGATAGTGTGTAGGTTAGGGTTAAGTATAGGGTGAGAGTGATGTTGAGGGTGAGGGTGAGGTTTAGGTTTAGAGTTAGAGTTAGGGTTAGGTTGAGGCAGAGATTAATGATTAGGATTAGGGTTAGGCTGATGGTGAGGGTGACAGTGAGGGTTAGGGTTAGGGTTAGTGTGAGGGTGAGGGTGAGAGTGAGGGTGAGGGTGAGGGTTATTGTTAGGATCAGGGTTAGGGCGAGGATTAGGGTGAGCATGAGGGTTAGGGTGAGGGTTTGGTTTAGGTTTAGGTTTAGGTTTAGGGTGAGGGTTATGGTTAGGATGATGTTTAGGGTAAGGGTGAGGATTAGTGTGAGGTTGAGTTTTCGGGTGAGGTTGAGATTTAGTGTCTGGGTGAGGGTTAGGATTGGATGAAGGTTAGGGTGACAATGAGGGTTGGGGTGAGGGTGAGGATTAGGGTTAGTGTTAGGGTTAGGGTGAGGGGTAAGGTGATGGTTACAGTTAGGGTTAGGATTAGTTTTAGGATGAGGGTTAGGATGAGGGTTAGGGTTAGTGTTTGGATTACAGTTAGGGTGAGTGTTAGGGTTAGGGTGAGGGTTACTATGAGGGTAAGGGTTAGGGTGAGGGTTAGGGTTAGGGTTAGGGTGAGGTTTAGGGTTAGGGTTAGGGTTAGGCTTAGGGTGAGGGTGATGGTGAGGGTTAGACTTAGGGTTAAGTTGAGGTTTAGGGTTAGTTTGAGTGGAAAGGTGAGGGTGAGGGTGAGGGTAAGGTTAAGGGTGATGTTTAAGGTGAGGGTTACAGTGAGAGTTAGGTTAAGGGTTACTGTAAGGGTGAGAGTTAGGTTTAGTGTGAGGGTTAGGTTTATGTTGAGGGTGAGGATTAGTGTTAGGTTTAGCATGAAGGTTAGGGTTAGCCTTTGGGTTATTGTGAGGGGAATGTTTAGGGTGAGGTTTAGGGTGAGGGTGAGGTTTATGGTTAGTGTTAGGGTTACACTTATGGATAGGTTGAGGCTGAGGGTTAGGTTTAAGATTAAGGTTAATCTGAGGGTGAGAGTGAGGGTGAGGGTGAGGTTTAGGGTGAGGCTTAAGGTTAGGGTTAGTTTTAGGGTGAGGGTTGGGGTTAGGGTTAGGGTTAGGATGAGTGTTAGGGTGAGGGTTATTGTTAGGGTTAGGGTGAGGGTTATGTTTAGTGTGAGGGTTAGGTTTAGGATGAGGGTAAGGATTAGGTGAGGGTTAGCGTGAGGGTGAGGGTTAGGGTTAGTGTTAGTGTTAAGGTGAGGGTTAGGGTGAGTGTTATGGTTAATATTTGGGTTAAGGTTAGGTTTAGGGTAGGATTAAGGTTAGGGTTATGGTTAGGCTAGCGGTGAGGGTGAGGTTGAGGGTGAGGGTTAGGGTTAGGTTTAGGGTTAGGGTGAGGTTGAGTGTTATGTTTAGTGTAAGGTTTAGGGTTTGGGTTAAGGAGAAGATTAGGGTGAGCGGGAAGTTTAGGGTGAGGGTTAGGGTTAGAGTGAGGGATAGGTTCACGGTTAGGGTGAGGATTATAGTTAGGATGATGTTTAGGGTGAGGGTGAGCTTTAGTTTGAGGGTGAGGGTGAGGGTGAGGATGAGACTTAGTGTGTGGGTGATGTTTAGGATTAGGGAGAATGTTAGGGTGAAAATGAGAGTTGGGGTGAGGGTGAGGATTAGGGTTAGTGTTAGGGTGATGGTTATGATTATGGTTAGTGTTAGGGTGAGGATTAGGGTGAGGTGTAGGATTAGGGTTAGGGTGAGGGTTAGGATTAGTGTGAGGGTGAAGGTTAGGTTTAGGGTTCGGGTTAGGTTGAAGTTAAGGGTTTGGGTGAGGGTGAGGGTTAGGATTAGCGTTAGAATTAGGGTGAGGTTTTGGTTTAGGGTTAAGGTTAGAGTTAACTTGAGGGTGAGGGTGAGAGTTAGGGTTAGAATTAGTGTTAGGGATAGGTTTAGGATGAGGGTGAGGGGGAGGGTGGGGTTTACGGTTAGGGTGAGTGTGAGGGTTACGTTTACGGTGAGGTGATGGTTAGGGTGAGGGATAGGATTAGGGTCAGTGTTAAGGTGAGGGCTAGGGTGAGGGTGAGGGTTAGGGTTAGTGTTAGGGTTAGGGTGAGGCTTAAGGTTAGGGTTAGGGTTAGAATGAGGGTTAGGCTGAGGGGTAGGATTAGGGGTATTGTGAGGGTTACAGTTAGTGTGAGGGTTAGGGTTAGGTTTAGGTTTAGTGTGAGGGTTAGGTTTAGTGTGAGGGTTTCAATTAGTGTTAGTGTTAGGGTTAGGTTTAGATTGAGGTTTAAGGGGAGCGTGAGGGTGAGGGTTAGGGTTAGGGTTAGGTTAAGGGTGAGGGTTGAGCTGAGTTTTAAGTTTAGGGTTAAGGTGAGTGTTACTGTAAGGTTAAGGGTTACGGTGAGGGTTAGGGTTAGGGTGAGGGTTAGGTTTAGGGTGAGGGTTAGGGTTAGGGTAGGTTTAGGGTTCGGGTGAGGGTGATGGTGAGGGTTAGGGTTAGGGTTAGGTTGAGGTTTAGGGTTAGGTTGAGGGTAAAGGTGAGGGTGATGTTAAGGTTTAGTGTGAGGATTAGGGTGAGGGTGAGGGTTAGCATTAGGGTTAGGGTTACGGTAAGGTTTAGGGTAAGGGTGAGGTTTAGGTTTAGTGTGAGGGTTTGGTTTATGTTGAGGGTGAGGATTATGGTTAGGGTTAGCTTTAGGGTTAGGGTTAGCATTGGTGTTAGTGTGAGGGTAATGTTTAGGGTGAGGTTTAGGGTGAGGGTGAGGGTTAGGGTTAGGATTAGTGTTAGGTTTAGGTATAGGCTGAGGGTGAGGATGAGGATGAGGGTGAGGGTTACGGTTAGGGTGAGGGTGAGCTTTATGTTTAGGGTTAATTGAGGGTTATGGTGAGGGTTAGGGTTAGGGTCAGTGTTAATGTGAGGGCTAGGGTAAGGGTGAGTGTTAGGGTTAGGGTTAGGGATAGGGTGAGGCTTAAGGTTACGGTTAGGGTTAGCATTAGGTTTAGCCTGAGGTGTAGGATTAGTGTTATTTTGAGGGGTATATTTAGTGTGAGGTTTAGGGTTAGGTTTAGGTTTAGGGTGAGGGTTAGGTTTAGTGTGAGGGTTTCGATTAGTGTTAGTGTTAGGGTTAGGTTTAGGCTGATGGTTAAGGTGAGAATGAGGGTGAGGCTTAGGGTTAGGGTTAGGTTAAGGTTTAGGGTTAAGGTGAGGGTTAAAGTTAGGGTTAGGGTGAGAGTTAGTGTGAGGGTAAGGGTTTTGGTGAAGGTTAGGGTTAGTGTGAGTGTTAGTGTTAGGTTGAGGGTTAGGGTTAGGTTTAGGGTGAGGGTTAGTCTTAGGGTGAGGGTGATGGTGATGGTGAGGTTTAGGGTTAGGTTGAGGTTTACGGTTAGGGTTAGGGTGAGGGTGAGGGTTAGGCTAAGCGGTAGGGTTAGGGTTAGTGTGACGGTGAGGGTTAGGTTGAGTTTTAGGATTAGGGTTAACATGAGGGTTAGGGTTAGCATAGGGGTTAGGGTGAGGGTAATGTTTAGGGTGACGTTTAGGGTGGGGGTGAGGGTGAGGGTTAGGATTAGGGTTAGAGTTAGGGTCAGGTTGAGGCTGAGGGTTATGGTTAGGATTAGGTTTAGGCTAGGGGTGAGGGTGAGGGTGAGGGTTAGGGTTAGGGTTAGGGTTAGGTTTAGGGTGAGGTTTGGGGGTAGGGTTAGGGTTAGGATGACGGTTAGGGTGAGGAGTATGGTTAGAGTTAGGGTGAGGGTTATGTTTAGTTTGACGGTTAGGGTTAGGGTGTGGGTAAGTGTTAGGGTGATGGTTAGCGTGAGGGTTAGTGGTAGGTTAGGGTTAGTGTTAAAGTGAGGGTTAGGGTGAGTGTTATGGTTAAAGTTAGTGTTAGGGTTAGGGTGAGGGTTAAGGTTAGGGTTAGGGTTAGGTTAGGATTAGGGTTAGGGTTATTGTTAGGCTGAGGTTGAGGGTGAGATTGAGGGTTAGGGTTAGGGTTAGGGTTAGGGTGACGGTGAGGTTGAGGGTTATGGTTAGGGTAAGGGTTAGGGAGAGGATTAGGGTGAGCGTGAGGGTTAGCGTGAGTGTTAGTTTAGTGTGAGGGATAGGTTTAGGGTTAGGGTGAGGGTTATGGTTAGGTTGATGTTTAGAGGGAGGGTGAGGATTAGTGTGAGAGTGAGGGTGAGGGTGGGTAAGAGAGTTAGTGTGTGAGTGAGGGTTAGTTTTGTATGAGGGTTAAGGTGACAATGAGGGTTGGGTGAGGGTGATGATTAGGGTTAGTGTTAGAGTGATGGTTAGGGTTAGGGTAAGGGTTAGGGTGAGGGTTAGATTAAGGTGTAGGATTAGGGTTAGGGTGAGGGTTAGGATTAGTGTGAGGGTTAGGGTTAGGTTTAGTGTTCGGGTTAAAGTGAGGGTGAGGGTTAGGGTTAGCCTTAGGATTAGGGTGAGGTTTTGGTTTAGGGTTAAGTTTAGAGTTAGCTTGAAGTTGAGGGTGAGGGTTAGGCTTAAGATTAGTGTTAGGGTAGGTTTAGGCTGAAGGTGAGGGTGAGGGTGAGTGAGAGGGTTACGGTTAGGGTGAGGGTTATGTTTAGGGTGAGGTGAGGGTTAGGGTGAGGGTTGGGGTTAGGGTCAGTGTTAGAGTGAAGGCTAGGGTGAGGGTGAGGGTTAGGGTTAGGGTTAGGGATAGGGTGAGGCTTAAGGTTATGGTTATGGTTAGGGTGAGGGTTAGGCTGAGGGGTAGGATTAGGGTTATTGTGACGGTTATTTTTAGTGTGAGGGTTAGTGTTAGGTTTAAGTTTAGGGTGAGGGCTAGGGTGAGCGTGAGGGTTAGGTTTAGGGTGAGGGTGATGGTTAGGTTTAGGATTAGGGTTAGGTTGAGGTTTAGGTTTAGGGTTAGGGTTAGTGTGAGGGTTAGGCTAAGGGATAGGGTTAGGGTTAGCGTGAGGGTTAGTTTTAGTGTGAGGGTTAGGGTTAGGGTTAGTGTGAGGTTAGGTTTAGTGTGAGGGATAGGGTTAGGGTTAGGTTTTTTTTTGAGGGTGCGGATTAGGTTTAGGGTTATCGTGAGGGTTAGGCTAAGCATTGGGGTTAGGTTGAGAGTAATGTTTAGGGTGAGGTTTAGGGTGAGGGTTAGGTTTGGGGTCAGCGTTAGGTTTAGGTTGAGGGTTAGGATGAGTGTTAGAGTTAGGGTTATGATTAGGGTGGATGTGAAGCTTAGGGTTTGTGTTAGGATTAGTGTGAGGGTTAGGGTGAAGGTGATTTTTATGGTGAGGGTAAGGTTTAGGGTGAGTATGAGGGTTATGGTTTGGGATAGAATTAGGGTGAGGGTTAGTGTGAAGGTAAAGCTTATGGAGAGGGTAAGGGATAGGGTGAGTGTTAGGGTGAGGGTGAGATTTAGGGTTAGGGTTAGGTTTAGGGTGAGGGGTAGTGTGATGGTTACGGTTAGGGTTAGGGTTAGTTTTAGGGTGAGGGTTAGAGTGAGGATTAGGGTTAGTGTTAGGTTTAGATTTAGGGTTAGGGTGAGGGTAAGGGTTAGGGTTAGGGTTGGGTGAGGGTAAGGGGTAGGGTGAGGGTTAGGGTTAGGCTGAGGGTGAAGGTGAGGGTGAGGGTTAGGGTTAGGGCGAGGCTGAGGTTGAGGGATAGGGTTAGGTTGCGGGTGAGGGTTAGGTTGGGGTTAGGGTTAGGGAAAGGGTTAGGGGGAGGGGGAGTGTTAGGGTGATGATAAATGTTAGGGTAAGTGTTAGGGTGAGGGTGAGGGTTAGGGTTAGGATTAGTGGTAGGGTGAGCGGTAGGGTGAGGGTTACGTTTAAGGTTAGGTTTACTGTTAGGGTTAGGGTGAGGTTTAGGGTAAAGTTTAGGGTTAATGTTAGGGTTAGGGTTTGGGTGAGTGTTAGGTTTAGGGTGAGGGTTCAGGTTAGTGTTAGGGTTAGGGCAGTGTGAGGGTAAGGTTTAGGGTGAGGGTTAGGTTGAGGTTGAGAGTGAGGGTGAGGGTTAGGGTTAGGATGAGGGTTAGGATTAGGGTTAGGTTTATGTTGAGGGTTAGGGTCAGGGGTAGTTTAAGGATTAGTATGAGAGTTAGACTTAGTGTGAGGGTTAGGGTTAGGGTTAGAATTAAGGTGAGGGTGAGAGTTAGGGTGAGGATGAGGTTTAGGTTTGGGGTTAGTGTGAGGTTTAATGTTAGGTTTCCGGTTATAGTGAGGGTGAGTGTTAGGGTTAGGATGAGGGTTAGGGTTAGGGTTAGGGTGAGGTTGAGGGTTAGGGATAGGGTTATGGTTAGGGTTAGGTTGAGGGTTAGGGTGAGGTTTAGGCTTAGTGTTAGGTTTAGGGTGAGGGTGAGTGTTAGGGTTAGTGTGAGGGTGAGCATTAGGGTTAGGTTTATGGTTAGTGTGAGGGTAAGGTTTAGTATGAGTGTTAGGGTGAGGTTGAGGGTTTGGGTGAGGTTGAGGGTTAGGTTTAGGGTTAGGGTGAAAGTGAGGGTTAAGTTTAGGGTTAGGGTTACAGTGAGTGTGAGGTTGAGGTTTAGGGTTAGGTTTAGGGTGAGGGTGAGGGTGAGGGTTAGGCTTAGGGTTAGGGTGAGGGTGAGGGTGAGGGTGAGGGTTAGGGTGAAACTTTGGGTTAGGTTTAGGGTGAGGGTGAGGTTTAGGTTTCGGGTTAGGGTTAAGGTGAGGGTTAGAATTAGGTTGAGGATTAGGGTTAAGTTGAGGGTCAGGTTTTCAGTGAGGGTCAAGGTGTGGGTGAGTATTAGGGTTAGGGTGAGCTTTAGGGTAATGGTGAGGATTAGGGTGAGGGTGTGGGTTACGTTTCGTTTTAGTGTGAGGGTTAGGGTGAGGGGTATGGTTAGGGTTATGGATAGGGTGAGCGTGGGGTTTAGGGTGAGGGTGAGGATGAGGGTTTAGGTTAGATAAATGTTATGGTTAGATATACGGTGAGGATTAGGGTGACGGTGAGGGTTAGGGTGAGGGTTTGGGTGAGGGTGAGGGTTAGGGTTAGGGTAAGGGTTAGGGTTAGGTTTAGAGTGAGCATTAGAGTGAGGGTGAAGGTTAGGATGAGGGTAGGTTTAGTGTTAGGGTTAGGTTTTGGGTGAGTGTTAGGGTTAGGGTTACGGTTATGCTTAGGGTTAGGGTGAAGGTTAGGGTGAACGTTAGGTTTAGTGTTAGGGTTAGGTTTTGGGTGAGCGTTAGGTTTAGGTGTGAGGGTTAGGGTTAGGGTTATGCTTAGGGTACGGTGAGGTTAAGGTTTAGGGTGTGGGTAAGGGTTAGGCTGAGGGTGAGGGTGAGGATGAGTGTTAGGGTTAGGTTTAGTTTTAGGGTGAGCGTCAGGGTTAGGGTTAAGGTTAGGATGAGGGTTAGGGTGAGGGGTAGGGTTAGGTTTAGGATTAGGGTGAGGTGAAGGTGAGAGGTAGTGTTAGGGTGAGGGTTAGGGTTAGGGTGATGGTTAGCGTGAGGGGTAGGTTTAGGGTTAGCGTGTGGGTTAAGTTTAGTGTGAGGGTTAGGTTTAGGGATAGGATTAGAGTTATGGTTAGTATGAGGGTTAGTGTTAGGGTGAGGGTTAGGGTTAGGGTAATGTTTAGGGTGAGGTTTAGGGTAAGGGTGAGGGTTAGGGTTAGGGTTAGCTAGAGGCTCAGAGTTAGGTTTAGGATTAGGGTTAGGATGAGGGTGAGGTTTAGTGTTAGGTTTAGGGTGAGAGTGAGAGTGAGCGTTAGGCTTAGGATTAGTGTTAGTGTTAGGGTTAGGGTTAGGTTTAGGGTGAAGGTTAGGGTGAGGGTTAAGTTTAGGGGGTGGGTAAGGGTTAGGGTGAGGGTGAGAGTGAGGGTGAGTGTTAGGGTTAGGTTTAGGGTTAGGGTGAGTGTCAGAGTTAGAGTTAGGTTTAGGATGCGGGTTAGGATGAGGGGTAGGGTTAGGTTTAGGATGACGGTGAGGGTGAGGGTGAGAGTTCATGTTAGGGTGAGGGTTAGGGTTAGCATGATGGTTAGTGTGAGAGTTAGGGTTAGGGTTAGGGTGAGGGTTAGGGTTAGTGTGATTGTTAGGTTTAGGGATAAGATTAGGTTTAGGGTTAGTGTGAGGGTTAGTGTAAGGGTTAGGGTTAGGGTGAGGGTAATGTTTAGGGTGAGGTTTAGGGTGAGGGTGATGGTTAAGTTTAGGGTTAGGATTAGGTTGAGGCTGAGGGTTAGGGTTAGGAAAAGGGTTAGGATGAGGGTGAGGTTTAGGGTTAGGGTAAGGTTTAGGGTGAGATTTGGAGTTAGGGTTAGGTTTAGGATGATGTTGAGGGTGATGGGTATGGTTAGGGTTAAGGTGAGGGTTATGTTTAGTGTTTGTGTTATTGTTAGGGTGAGGGTTAGTGTGAGGGTGAGTGTTAGGGTTAGGGATAGTGTTAAGGTGAGGGATAGGGTGAGTGTTATGGTTAATGTTAGGGTTAGGGTGAGGGTAAGGTTTAGGGTTAGGGTAGGATTAGGGTTAGAGTTATGGTTAGGCTGAGGGTGAGGGTGAGGTTGAGGGTGAGGGTTAGGGTTAGGGAGAGGATTAGGGTGAGCTTGAGGGTTAGGGTGAGGGTTAGGTTTAGGTTGAGGGCTAGGTTTAGGGTTAGGGTGAGGGTTATGGTTAGGATGATGTTTAGGGTGAGGGTGAGGCTTAGTGTGAGGGTGAGGGTTCAGGTGAGGATAAGAGTTAGTGTGTGGGTGAGGGTTAGGATTAGGGTGACGGTTGGGTGACAATGAGTTCTGGGGTGAGGGTGAGGATTATAGTTAGTGTTAAGGTGATGGTTAAGGTTAGGGTTCGTGTTAGGGTGAGGGTTAGGGTGAGGTGTAGGATTAGGGTGAGGGTGAGGGTTAGGATTAGTTTGAGGTTTAGGGTTAGGTTTAGGGTTCAGGTTACTGTGAGGTTAAGGGTTTGGGTGAGTTTTAGGGTGAGGGTGAGTGTTAGGGTTAGCGTTAGTATTAGGGTGAGGTTTAGGTTTAGGGTTAAGTTTAGAGTTAGCTTGAGGGTGAGGGTGAGGGTTAGGGTTAGGATTAGTGTTAGTGTTAGGTTTAGGCTGAGGGTGAGTGTGAGAGTGAGGTTGAGGGTTACGGTTAAGGTGAGGGTGAGGGTTACGTTTAGGGTGAGGTGAGGGTTAGGGTAATTGTTCGGGTTAGGGTCAGTGTTAGGGTGAGGGCTAGGGTGAGGATGAGGGTTAGGGTTAGGGTTAGGGATAGGGTGAGGCTTAAGGTTATGTTTAGGGTTAGGGTGAGGGTTAGGCTGAGGGGTACGATTAGGGTTATTGTGAGGATTACATTTAGTGTGAGGCTTAGGGTTAGGTTTAGGGTTAGGGTGATGGTTAGGTTTAGTGTGAGGTTTTCGATTAGTGTTAGGGTTAGGCTTAGGGTTAGGCTGACTGTTAAGGTTAAGCGTGAGAGGAAGGTTAGGGTTAGGTTAAGGGTGAGGTTTAAGGTGAGGGTTAACGATAAGTTAGGGTGAGGTAAAGGGTTATGATGAGGGTTCGGGTAGGGTGAGGGTTAGGGTTAGGGTGAGGGTTAGGGTTAGGCTTAGGGTTAGGGTTATGCTTAGTGTGGGGGTGATGGTGAGGGTTATGGTTAGGGTTATGTTGAGGTTTATGTTTTGTTTGAGGGTAAGGGTTAGGGTGAGGTTTAGGTTTAGGCTTACAGTTAGGGTGATGTTTAGGTTTAGGGTTAAGGTGATGGTTAGGATGTGGGTGAGGGTTAGGTTTAGGTTGAGGTTTAGGGTGACTGTGAGGGTTACAGTGAGTGATTCTGTTACGGTTATGGTTAGGGTGAGGATTAGGTTAGTGTTCGTGTTAGGGTGGGGGTTAGGGTGAGGGGTATGGTTAGGGTGAGGGTTAGGATTAGTGTGAGGGTTAGGGTTAGGGTTAGGGTGAGGGTGAGGTTTTGGGTTAGCGTTAGGGTTAGGTTGAGGTTTAGGGTTAGGGTTAGGGTGAGGGTGAGGGTAAGGATTACTGTTTGTTTTAGGTTTATGGTGAGGGTTAGGTTAGGTTGAGGGTGATGGTTAGGGCGAGGTTAACGGTTATGGTGAGTGTTAGGGTGAGGGTGAGATTTATTGTTAGTGTTAGGGTTAGAATGAGGTGTAGGGTGATGGTTACAATTAGGGTTAGGGTTAGTTTTAATGTGAGGGTTAGGGTGAGGTTTAGGGTTAGTGTTAGGTTTACAGTTAGGGTGTTCATTAGGGTTAGGGTGACTGTTACGGTTAGGGTTAGGTTTAGGGTAGGGTGAGGCTTAAAGTTAGGCTGAGGGTGAGGGTTAGGGTTAGGATTAGGGTTAGGGTTATGTTGAGTTTTAGGGTTAGGTTTAGGGGTAGGATGAGAGTAAGGGTGACGAGTAGGGTTAGGGTTAGGGTGAGGGTGAGGGTGAGGGTTACGATTAGGGTGAGGGTGAGGGTTAGGTTGAGGGTAAGTGTTAGGGTGAGTATTAGGGTGAGGGTGAGGGTTAGGGTTAGGAATAGTGTTAGGGTGAGGGTTAGGGTGAGGGTTATGTTTAAGGTTAGGTTTAGGGTTAGGGTTAGGGTGAGCTTTAAGGTGAGGGTGAGGGTTAGTGTTAGTGTTAGCCTTTGGGTGAGTGTTAGGATTAGGGTGAGGGTGAGGGTTAGTGTTAGGTTTAGGGTAGGGTTAGGGTAAGATTTAGGGTGAGGGTTAGGGTTAGGTTGAGGTTGACGGTGAGGATTAGGATTAGGTTTAGGGTGAGGGTGAGGAGTAGGGTGAGGGGTAGGTTTATGGTTACGGTGAGGGTTTGGGTGAAGGTGAGGTTTCGGCTGAGGGTTAGGGTTAGGATGAGCCTTAGGATTAGGGTAAGGTTTAGGATGTGGGTTAGGATGAGGGGTAGGGTAAGGCTTGGTGTGAGGGTTAGGGTTAGTGTGAGGGTTAGGATTAGGGTTAGGGTTAATGTGAGGTTGAGTGTTAGGGTGAGGATTAGGGTTAGGTTTAGGGTTAGGGTTAGGGTGAGGGTTAGGGTGAAGGTTAGGGTTAGGATGATATTTAGGGTGAGGGTGATGATTAGTGTGAGGGTGAGGGTTGGCATGAGGATGAGAGTTAGTGTGTGAGTGAGAGTTAGGATTAGCGTGAGGGTTAGGGTGACAATGAGGGTTGGGGTGAGGGTGAGGATTAGGGTTATTGTTAGGGTTATGTTTAGGGTTAGGGTCAGTGTTAAGGTGAGGGTTAAGGTGAGGCGTAGGATTAGGGTTAGGGTTAGTGTTAGGATTAGTGTGAGGGTTAGGCTTAGGTTTAGGGTTCGGTTTAGGTTGAAGGTTAGGTTTCTGGTGAGGTTGAGGTTGAGGATGAGGGTTAGGGTTAGCGTTAGGGTTAGGGTGAGTTTTAGGTTTAGGGTTAAGGTTAGAGTTAGCTTGAGGATGTGGGTGGGGGTTAGGTTTAGGATTAGTGCTAGGGTTAGGTTTAGGCTGAGCGTGAGTGTGAGGGTGAGTTTGAGGGTTATGGTTAGCGTGAAGTTGAGAGTTACGTTTATGGTGAGGTGATGGTTAGGGTGAGGGTTAGGGTTAGGGTCAGTGTTAAGGTGAGGGCTAGGGTGAGGGTGAGCGTTAGGTTTAGGGTTAGGGATAGGGTGAGGATTAGGGTTAGGGTGAGTGTGAGGTTGAGGTTCAGGTTTAGGTTTAGTGTGAGGGTTATGCTTACGATTAGTGTTAGGGTTAGGGTTAGGCTTAGGGTTTGGTTGAGGGAACGGTTAGCGTGAGGTTTTGGGTGAGGGTGAGGGCTAGCGTGAGTGTGATAGTTTGGGTGAGGGTTAGGGTGAGCGTAAGTGTTAGGGTGAGGGTTAGGGAGAGGGTGAGAGTTAGAGTTAGTTTTAGGGTGAGGGTGAGGGTTAGGATGAGGATTAGGTTTAGTGTTTGGGTGCGGGTGAGGGCTAGGGTTAAGGTGCGGGTTAGCTATATGGTGAGGGTTATTTGAGGGTTAGGGTTAAGTTTAGGGTTAAGGTTAGGGTTCGAGTTAGGGTGAGGGCTAGGGTTAGGGTGAGGGTGAGGTTTTGGGTGAGGTTTAGGGTGTGGGTGAGTCTTAGTGTTAGGGTGAGTGTTAGGGTGACGGTGAGGGTTACGGTGAGGGTATGGGTTAGGGTTAGGGTGAGGATGAGGGTTAGGGTGAGGGGTATTGTTAGGGTTATGGATAGGGTGTGGGTGGGTTTTCAGTTGAGGGTGAAGGTGAGGATTTGGATTAGGTAAATGTTATGGTTATTTTTAGGGTGTGGATTAGGGTGAAGGTGAGTGTTAGGGTGAGGGTGTGTGTCAGGGTGAGTGTTAGGGTGAGGGTTTGGGTTCGGGTGAGGATGAAGGTTTGCGTGAGGTTAGGGTGTGGGTGATGGTTAGGGTTAGGGTGTGGTGATGGTTAGGGTTAGAGTGAGGGTTAGGTTGACCTTGAAGGTTAGGGTGACGGTGAGGGTTAGGGTTACAGTTTGGGTGAGGGTTAGGATTAGTGGGACGGTTAGGGTTAGGCTTAGGGTTAGGATGAGGGTAAGGTTTAGGGTGAGGTTTAAGGTGAGGGTGAGGGTTTATGTTAGCATTAGGGTTAGGTTTAGGGTTAGGGTGAATTTTAGGGTTAGGATTATGGTTAGGGTGAGGGTGAAGGTTAGGTTTTGGGGTAGGGTGAGGGTTAGGTTTAGGGTGAGGATTAGGGTTAGGGTTAGGGTTAGATTTAGGATGAGCATTAGGGTTAAGTTTAGGGTGAGGGTTAGGGTGAGCGTTGGGGTTAGAGTTAGTGTGAGGGTTAGGCTGAGGGTGAGTGTGAGGGTTAGGTTTAGGGTTAGGTTTAGGGTGAGGATTAGTTTTAGCATTAGTGTTAGGGTGAGGGTTACGGTTAGGGTGAGAGTTAGGGTTTGGTTAAGGGTGAGGGTGAGGTTGGGGGTTGGGTTAGTGTGAGGGTGAGTTTGAGTGTAAGGGTGAGGGTTAGGATTAGGGTGAGGATTAGGGAGAGGGTTAGGGTGAGGGTTAGTGTTTGGGTTAGGGTGAGGGTGAGTGTGAGGATGAGGGTAAGGGTAAGGGTGAGTGTTAAGGTGAGGGTTAGTGTTATGTTTAGGGTTAGGGTGAGGGTTTGGGTGAGGGTGAGGGTGAGGATTAGGTTTAGTTTAAGTGTTAAGGTTAGGGTTAGGGTGAGGGTGAGCGCTAGGATGAGGGTGAAGTTTAGGGTGAGGGTGAGGATTTGGGTTAGGTTAGGTTTAGGGTGAGAAATTGGGTGACAGTAATGGTTAGGTTGAGGCTTTGTGTCAGGGTGAGGGTTAGGGTTAGGATTAGTCTGAGGGTTAGAGTGAGGGTGAGGTTTAGGGTAATGGTGAGTGTTACGGTGAGGGTGAGAGTTCGGGTGAAGGTGATGGTTAGGATGTTTATGAGGCTGAGGGTAAGAGTTAGGTTTAGGGTAAGGTCTAGGGTTTGGGTTAGGGTTAGGGTTAGGAGTACGGTTAGGGTGAGGGTTTTGGTGAGGGTTAGGGTGAGGGTGAGGTTTAATATTAGGGTGAGGTTTAGGGTCCGGTTTAGGGTGAGGGTAAGTGAGGGTAAGTGTTAGGGTGAGGGTTAGGTTTAGGGTGAGGGTTAGGGTTAGGGTGATAGGGTTTGGGTTAATGTTAAGGTTAGGTTTAGGATGAAGGTGATGGTGAGGGTTAGGGTTAGGGTTAGGTTGAGGTTTATGTTTAGTTTGAGGGTCAGTTTGAGGGAGAAGGTAAGGTTTATGGTGAGCATTAGGGTTAGGGTTAGGGTGAGGGTTAGGGTTAGGGTTAGGGTTAGGGTGAGGGCTAGGCTGAAGGTGAAGTTTAGAGTGTGGGTTTGGGTTAGGTTAGGTTTAGGGTGAGATTTTGGGTTACAGTAAGGGTTAGGGTGAGGGTTTGGGTCAGGGTGAGGATTAGGGTTAGGATTAGGCTGAGGGTTATGGTTCAGGTAAGGTTTAGGGTGTGGGTGCGTGTTCTGATGAAGGTGAGGGTTCGGATGTTTGTGAGGCTGAGGGTAAGTGTTAGCGGTAGGGTGAGGTCTAGGGTTTGTGTTATGGTTATGGTTAGAGATAGGATTAGTGGTAGGGTTAGGTTAAGGGTTAGGATAAGGCTTAGTTTTAGGGTTAGGGTGAGGTTTAGGGTTAGGGTTAGGATGAGGGTTAGGGTTAGGGTGAGGGTTAGGGTTAGTTTGAGGGTTAAGGTTAGTGTGAGTGTTAGGGTTAGGTTTAGGGTGAGGGTAAGTGAGGGTAAGTGTTAGGGTGAGGGCAAGGGTTAGGGTTAGGGTGAGGGTTAGGGTTAGGGTTAAGTTTAGGGTTAGGTTTAGGGTGAGGGTGATGGTAAGTGTTAGGTTGAGGTTTAGGGTTAGTTTGTGGGTAAGAGTGAGGGTGAGGGTAAGGTTTAGGGTTAGGATAAGGGTGAGGGTGAGAGTGAGGGTTAGGGTTACGGTGAGGGTTAGGTTAAGGGTGAGGGATAGGTTTAGTGTGAGGGTTAGGGTTAGGGTTAGGTTTATGGTGAGGGTGAGAATTATGGTTAGGGTTAGGGAGTGGATTAGGGTTAGGTTTGGGGTTAGGGTGAAGGTTAGGGTTAGAGTTAGTATTAAGGTGAGTTTTAGGTTTAGGATTAGGGATTAGGTTATTGTTAGATTTACACTTAGGCTGAGGGTTAGGTTTAGCTTAGGTTTAGTGTGAGGGTGAGGGTGAGGGTTATGTTTAGGGTTAGTGTTAGGCTGAAGTTGAGGTTGAGGGTGAGGTTTATGGTTAGGATTAGGGTGATGGTGAGGGTTTGGGTTAGGGTTAGGGTTAAGCATAGGGTGAGGGTTAGGTTTGGGGTAAGGGTTAGCGTTAGGGTGAGGTTGAGGGATAAGGTTAGGGTAAGTTTGAGGATTAAGGTGAAATTTTGGTTTAGGTTAGGGTGAGGGCAAAGGTTAGGGTGAGGGTTAGAGTGAGGGTGAGGGTTAGGAGAAGGGTTATTGTTATGATGAGGCATAGGGTTAGGGTGAGAGTTAGGGTTTGGTTAGAGTGAGGGTTAGTGGGAGGGTGGGGTTTATGGTTAGGGTTAGGTTGAGTGTTTGGGTGAGGGTGAGGGTGAGGGTTAGGATTAGGGTTAGTGTTAGCTGAGGGCTAGGGTGAGGTTTAGGATTAGGGTTATGGTTAGGGATAGGGTGAGGTGTAGCATTAGGGTTAGGCTTAGTGTGAGGGTTAGGCTCAGTTTTAGGGTTAGGGTTAGCATGAGGGTTAGGTTTAGTGTGAGGGTTTGGGTTAAGGTTAGTGTTAAGGTGAAGGTTAGGTTTAGTGTGAGGGTTAGGGTGAGGGTAAGGGTTCAGATGAGGGTTATGGTGAGGGTGAGTGATAGGGTTATTATTAGGGGTATTTTGAGGGTTTTGGTGAGGGTTAGGGTTAGGGTTAGGTTTAGGGTGAGGGTGAGGTTTAGGGATAGTGTTAGGGTGAGATTGAGGTTGAGGGTGAGGGTTAGGTTGAGGGTGAGGTGAGGGTTAGGATTAGGATTAGGGTTAGTGTTAGGCTGAGATGAAGGTGATGGTGAGGGTTAGGTTTAGGGTTAGTTTGAGGGTTAGGCTTAGTGAGACGGTAAGTGTGAGGGTGAGGGTAAGGTTTAGGGTGAGGATTAGGGTGAGGTTGAGGGTTAGTGTTAGGGTTAGGGATAGGGTGAGGGTTAGTTTAAAGGTGAGGGATAGGGTGAGGGTTAGGGTTAGGGTTAGGGTGAGGTTTAGGGTTAGGTTTAGGGTTAGGGTTATTGTTAGCTTTAGAGTTATGTGAGGGTTAGGGTTAGGGTTAGGATTAGGGTGAGCATAAGTTTGAGGGTTAGGGTTAGGGTTATGGTTAGGGTGAGGGTTAGAATGAGGTTTAGCTTTAGTTTTAAGTTTAGGGTTAATGTGAGTGTTAGGGTTAGGGTTTGGTTTTGGGTTAGGGTGAGGGTCAGGGTTAGGGTGAGGGTTAGGGTGAGGGTGAGAGTTAGGCTAAGATTTAGGGTAAGGATTAGGATCACGTTGAGTGTGCGGGTTAGGGTTAGGGTGATGATTAGGCTGGGGTGTAGGGTTAGGTTTAGGGTTAGTGTGAGTATTAGTGTAAGGGTTAGGGTTATGGTTAGGGTGAGGGTTAGGGAGAGGTTTAGGTTTAGTGTTAGGTTTACGGTTACGGTGAGTGTTAGGCTTAAAATGAGGATTATGATGAGGAGCAGATTTAGGGTTAGGTTGAGGGTTAGGGTGAGTGTGAGTAATAGGGTTAGGGTTAGTGTTAGGGTGAGGTTAAGCTTTAGGGGGAGGGTTAGTATTAGGATGAGGATTAGGTTTAGGGTTAGGGTTAGGGTTAGGGTGAGGCATAGGGTCAGGGTAAGGTTTAGTGTGAGGGTGAGTCTGAGGGTGAGGGTTAAGGTTAGGGTTAGGGTTAGAGTGAGGTTTAGGGTGAGGGTTAGAGTTACGGTTAGGATGAGGGTTAGGGTGAAGGTGAGGGTTAGGGTTAGGGTGAGTGTTACGGTGAGCGTGAGGGTTAGGGTTAGGGTGAGGGTTAGGGTTTGGGTGATGGTTTGGGTTAGGGTTAGAGTGAGGTCTAGGGTGAGGATGAAGATTAGGGTTAGGGTTAGCGATAGGGTGAGGATTAGGATTAGGGTTAGAGTGTGGGTTAGAATGAGTGGTAGAGTTAGTTTTAGGGTGCGGGTTCGGTTAAGTGTGAGGGTTAGGGTGAGGGTGAGGGTAAGGCTTCAGGTGAGAGAGTTAGGTTGAGGGTGAGTGTTTGGGTTAGCATTAGGGTTAGGGTGAGGGTTAGGGTGATGGTTAGGGTTAGTGTTGGGTTAGCGGGAGTGTGAGGGTGACGGTTAGGGTGAGGGTGAGGGTTAAGTTTAGGGTTAGGGTGAGATTTAGGGTCAGGATTAGGGTTAGAATTAGGCTTAGGGTTACTTTAAGGGTGAGAGTTAGGGTGAGGGTGAAGGTTAATATTAGGTTTAGGTTTAGGGTGTGGGTTAGGGTGGGGGTCAGGGTGAGGTTTAGGGTGAAGTTTAAGGTTAGGGTGAGGGTTAGGGTTAGGATTAGGTTTGGGGTGAGGGCTAGTTTGAGGGTGTGGGTTAGAGTTAGTGTTTGGGTTAGGGAGAGGCTTAGTGTTAGGGTTAGGGTGAGGGTTAGGTTGAGGGGTACGGTTAGGTTTCGGGTGAAGGTTAGGTTTAGTATGAGGGTTAGAGTTAGAGTTAGGGTTAAGGTTAGGGTGAGGTAAGGGTTTTGGTTAGGGTTAGGCTGAGAGTGAGGTTAGGGTTAGAGTGAGTGTTAGGGTGAGGGTTAGTGTGAGGGTTAGGTTTAGGGTTAGGGGGAGGTTTAGCATGAAGTTTAGAATTAGGGTTAGGGTGAGGGTTAGCATGAAGTTTAGAGTTAGGGTTAGGGTGAGGATTAAGTTGAGGGTTAGGGTTAGGGTTGGGGTGAAGGTTAGGTTTAGTTTGAGGGTAGAGTTAGGGTTATGGTTACGGTTAGGGTGAGGTTAAGGTTTAGGGTGAGGGTTAGTGTTAGAATGAGGGTTAGGGTTAGGGTGCGGGTAATGGTGAGGTTTAGGATTAGGGCGTGCGTTAGCATGAGTGTTAGAGTTAGGGTTACGGTTAGGGTGAGGGATATGGTCAGGATAAGGGTTAGTGTGAGGGTGAGGGTTAGGGTTAAGGTTAGTGTTAGTGTTAGGGTGAGGGTTAGGGTGAAGTTTAGGATTAGGGTTATGTTGAGGTTTAGGATTAGTGTGAGGGTTGGGGTTAGATTTAGGGTTCGGGTTAGGGTTCGGGTAAGGGTTTTGATGAGGTTTAGGGTGAGGGTGAGGGTTAGGGTTAGCATTAGCGTTAGGTTGAGGGTTATGGTTATGGTTAGGTTTAGTGTTAGTGTTAGGGTTAGGCTGATGTTTAGGGTTAGGATTAATGTTAGAGTTAGGTTAGGGTTACTGTTTGGTGAGGGTCAAGGTTAGGGTGAGGGTTAGGGTTAGTGTTAGTGTTAGGGTGAGGGCTAGTGTGGGGGTGAGGGTAAGGGTTAAGTTTAGGGATAGGGTGTGGTTTAGGGTTAGGTTTAGAGTGAGGGTGAGTGTTAGGCTGAGGGGTAGGGTTAGGGTTAGCCTGAGGGCTAGGTTTAGTGTTAGGTTTAGGGTTAGGTTTAGGGTTAGGGTGAGGATTAGTTTTAGGTTTAGGTTTAGGGTTGGGTTATGGTGAGGTTTGAGGTGAGGGTTAGGGTTAGAGTTAGGGTTAGGTTGAAGGTTAGTGTGAGGGTAAGGGTTAGGGTGAGGGTTCTGATTAGGATGAGGGTTAGGTTTAGGGTTAGGCTGAAAGTTAAGGTTAGGGTTATATTTATGGTGAGGGTGAGGGTTAGGGTTTGGGTTAGGTTTACGGTTAGGTTTAGCGTTAGGGTGAGGTTTAGGGAAAGGGTTAGGATGAGGCTTAAGTTTACGGGTAGATTTAGGTTTAGGGTGAGGGTTAGGGTTAGTGTGAGGGTTAGGGTTAGTGTTAGTGTTAGGGTGAGGTTAAGGTTTAGGGAGAGGGTTAGTGTTAGGATGAGGGATAGGATTAGCGTGAGGGTTATGGTGAGTTGTAGGGTTAGTTTGAGGGTTAGCGGGAGGATTAGGGTTAGGGTTAGGGTTAGGGTGAGGGATAGGGTCAGGGTAAGGTTTAGGGTGAGGGTTAGGGTGAGGGTGAGGGTTAAGGTTAGGGTTAGGTTAATGGTGAGGCGTAGTGTGAGGTTTAGGGTTAGGATTACGGTTAGGGTGAGGGTTAGGTTGAGGGTTAGTGTTAGGGTGAGGGTTAGGGTCAGGATGAGGGTTATGGTTAGGGTGAGGGTTATGGTTAGGGTGAGGGTGAGGTTTAGGGTTGGGTTAGGATGAGGGCTAGATTGAGGTTGAGGGTTAGGTTTAGGGTTAGGGATAGGGAGAGTATTAGGTTTAGGGTTAGGGTGAGGGTGAGGATTAGGCTGAGGTTTAGGTTTCGGTTCAGTTTGAAGGTTAGGGTTAGGGTTAGTGTTAGGGTGAGGGTTAGGGTTAGAGTTAGGTTTAGGTTTAGGGTTATTGTTAGGGTTAGGGTGAAGGTGAGGGTGAGGGTGATTTTTAGGTTTAGGGTTAGGTTTAGGGTGAGGGTGAGAGTGAGGGTTAGGGTTAGGATTTGTATTAGGGTTAGGGTTAGGGTTAGGGTCAGGGTTAGGGTTAAGGTGAGGGTTGGGGTTAGAGTGAGGGGGAGGGTGAGGTTAGGTTTCGGTTTAGAGGTAAGGTTAGGGTGAGGGTTAGGGTGAGGGCTAGGTTGAGGGGGAGGTTTAGGGTGTGGGTAAGGGAGAGGGTGAGGTTTTGTGTTCAGGAAGGCTTAGTGTTATGTTTAGTGTGAGTATTAGGGTGACAGTGATTGTTAGGGTGAGGGTTTGGTTTAGGGTGAGGGTTTGGTTTAGAGTGAGGGGTAGGATTAGGGTTAGGTTCAGAGATAGGGTTAGGGTGATGTTTAGGGTGAGGGTGAGGGATAGGTTAGGGTGAGAGTTCGGGTGAAGTTGAGGGTTAGGGTGTGGGTGAAGGTTAGGGTTAGGGTGATGGGGAGGGTTAGCGACAGGGTGAGGGTTAGGGTTAGGGATAGGATGAGGCTTAGGGTGAGGGGTAGGGTTTGGGTGAGGCTTAGGGTTAGTTTGAAGGTTGGGTTTGGGTTAGGGTTAGGGTGAGTCTAAGGGTTTGGGTGAGGGTGAGGTTGAGGATGAAGTTTAGGGTGAGGGTTCGTGTTAGGGTTAGGGTTATTGATGGGGTTAGTGTGAGGGTGAGTTGGAGGGGGAGAGGGAGGGGGAAGGTTAGGGTTAGGGTTAGGTATAGGGTGAGGGTGAGTGTGAGCTTTAATGTTAGAGTTAGGGTGAGGGTTAGGTTGAGGTTCATGGTTAGGGATAGGTTGAGGTTTAGGATTAAGGTTTGGGTTAGGATTAGGGTGACGGTGAGGGTGAGGGTTAGTCTTAGGATTAAGGTTAGGATTAGGTTTAGGGTGAGCTTGAGTGTGAGGGTGATTGTGAGGGTTAGGTTTAGTGTTAGGTGTAAGTTTAGGGTTAGGGTTCTGGTGAAGGCTAGGTTGAGGGTGAGGGTTAGGGTGAGGTTGAGGGAGAAGGTGAGGATTTGGGTTAGGAAAGGGTTAGTGTTATGTTTAGGGTGAGGATTAGGGTGACGGTGACAGTTAGGATGAGCTTTTGGGTTAGGGTTAGAGTTAGGGTTAGGATTAGTCTCAGAGTTATGGATAGGATGATGTTTAAGGTGAGGGTTAGTGTTGGGTTGGGTTAGAGTTAGGGTGAAGGTGACGGTGAGGGTTAGGGTTAGGATTAGGTTGAGGGTTAGGGTTAGGATTTGGATTAGGGTTAGGGTTAGAAAGAGGGTGAGGGTGAGGGTTAGGGTAAGGGTTAGTGGTAGGGTTAGGGTGAGGATTAGGGTGAGGGTGAAGTTTAGGGAGAGTGTTAGGATTAGGGTGTGGTTTAGGTATTAGGGTTAGGGTTAGAATTAGGGTGAGGTTGAGGTTTTAGGTGTAGGTTTAGGTTTAGGGTTAGGGTTAGGCTGAGGGTGAGGTTGAGGTGAGTTTTAGGGTTAGTGTTAGTGTTAGTGTGAGTGTTAGGGTTAGGGTTAGGGTTAGGATGTGTGTTAGGGTGAGGGGTAGGGTTAGGGTTAGGGTAAGGCTGAGGGTGAGTTTGAGGGTTAGGTTTAGGGTTTTGGTGAGGGTTAGGGTTAGAGTTAGGTTTCGGTTGAGGCTTTGGGTGAGGGTTAGTGTTAGGGTTAATGTGAAGGTTAGGGTTAGGGTTATGGTTAGGGTTACGGTGAGGGTAAGGTTTAGGGTGAGGGTTAGGGTTAGGTTTAGGGTGAGGGTTAGGGTTAAGATTAGTGGTATGGTGAGGATAAGGGTTAGGGTGAAGTTTAGGATGCGGGTGAGGCTTAGGGTTAGGGTTAGGGTGAAAATGAGGGTTAGGGTAAAGTTTAGGGTTAGGGATAGGATTAGGGTGAGGGTTAGTGTTGGGAAGGGTTAGAGTTAGAGGGAAAGTTTGGTAAGGGTTAGGTTTAGGGTTAGGGTGAGGATTAGTGTGAGGGTGAGAGTTAGGGTTAGGGTTAGGGTGAGGTTTAGAGTTTGGTTTAGCGATAGGGTTAGGCTGAGGATAAGGTTTAGGGTTAGGAATGTTGTAAGGTTTAGGATTAGGTTTAGGGTGAGGGTTAGGGTGAGGGTGAGGGTTTGGGTGAGGTTTAGGGTTAGGGTGAGGGTGAGGGTGCAGGTGAGGTTTGGTGTTACGGTAAGTGTTAGGCTGAGGGTGGGGGTGAGGGAGAGGTTTAGGTTTAGGATTAGGGTGAGGGTGAGGGTTAGTTTTAGGGTCAGGGTTAGGCATAGGTTGAGGGTTAGGTTTAGGTTTAGTGTTAGGGTTAGGGGTAGGGTGAGGGTGAGGGTGAGGAATAGGGTTAGGGTGAGGGTGACGGATAGGTTTAGGATTAGGGTGAGGATGAGGGTGAGAGTTAGTGTTCGGATTAGGGTTAATCTTCGGGTGATGGTGAGGGTGAGAGTTAGGTTTAGGGTTGGTAGTACGTTTAGGTTTAGGCTTAGGGTAAGGGTGAGGGTGAGGGTGAGTGTTAGAATTAGGGTTATGTTTAGGGTGAGGGTGTGGGTTAATGTGAGGGTGAGTGATCTGGTGAGGTTAAGGGTTAGGGTTTGTGTTAGGGTTAGCGTTAGGGTGAGGGTGACGGTTAGGTTTAGGTTAGCCTGAGGGTGAGGGTGAGGAATAGGGTTAGGGTGAGGGTGATGTTTAGGGTGAGGGTTATGGTTAGGGTTAGTTTTAGGGTGATTGTGAGGGTGAGGGTTAGGGTTAGGTTTAGGGTTAGTGTAAGGGTGAGGTTGAGTGTGAGATTTAGGTTTAGGGTTAGTGTTAGGTTCAGGGTTAGGCTTAGGGTGAGGGTGAGGGTGAGGGTGAGTGTGAGGGTTAGGTTGAGGTTGAGCATTAGGGTTACGGTGAGGGTGAGGGTTAGGGCCAGGTTGAGTGTTAGTGTTAGGGTTAGCATTAGGGTGAGGGTTACGGTTAGGGTTAGGGTGAGGTTTAGGCTTAGGATGACGGTGCGGGTGAGGGTGAGGGTTAGTTTTAGCATGAGGGTGAGTGTTAAGTTTAGATTGAGGGTTCGGTTTAGGGTGATGTTTAGTGTTAAGTTTTGGGTGAGGGTGCGGGTGAGCGTGAGGTTTACAGTGTGGTTGAGTGTTAGAGTTAAGGTGACGGTGAGGGTTAGGGTGAGGGTGAGGGTTAACTGTAGGGTTAAGGTTAGGGTGAGGGTTGGGGTTAGGGTTAGGGTTAGGGTGAGGATTAGGATGAAATTTAGGGTTAGGGTTATGGTTAGGGTTAGGATTAGTGTGAGGGTTAAGGTTAGGGTTAGGGTCAGGGATAGAGTGAGTATAAGGGTTAGGGTGAGGTTTAGGGTGAGCATGAGGTTTAGGGTTATTATTAGGGTTAGAGTGAGTGTTAGGGTGAGGGTGAGGGTGAGGGTTAGGGTTAGGGTTAGGATTCTGGTGAGGGTGAGGGTTAGGATAAGGTTTAGGGTTAGGGTTAGGGTTAGTGGAGGGTTAGTTTTGGGTTAGGATTAGAGTTGGGGTTAGGATCTGCGTTAAGGTGAGGGTGAGGTTGAGGGTGAGGGTTAGAGTTTCAGTTAGTGTTAGGCTGAGGGTGAGGGTGAGGGTGAGGGTTAGGGTTAGGAATAGGGTGAGGGTGAAAATTAGTGTTAGGGTTAGGTTTAGGCTTAGATTGAGGGTTAGGGTTAGTGTTATTGTTAGGGTTAGGGTTAGGTTGAGGGTGAAGCATAGGTTTAGGATAAGGGTCAGGATTAAGTTGAAAGTTAGGGTTAGGGTTAGGGTGAGGCTTAGTGTGAGGGTTAGGTTTAGAATTAGGGTTAGGGTTAGGGTGAGGATGAGGGTGAGGGATAGGGTTAGGTTGATGGTGAGGGTTAGGGTGAGGATTAGGGTTAGGGTTAGTGTGAGGGTTAGGTTTAGGATGAGGGTGTGGGTTAGTGTTCGGGTGAGTGTTCGGGTGAGGGTGAGGGTTAGAGTGTGGTTGCGGGTTAGGTTGCGGGTTAGGTTGCGGGTTAGGCTTAGGGTGACAGTGAGGGTTAGGGTGAGGGTGAGGGTAATTGATAGGGTTAGGGTTAGGTTTTGGGTTAGGGTGAGGGTGAGGTTTAGTTTGTAATTTAGGGTTAGGTTTAGGATTAGTGTGAAGATTAGTGTTAGAGTTAGGGTGAGGATAAGGGTTAGGATGAGGGATAGGGTGAGGATGAGGGTTACGGTCAGAGTTAGGGTGAGGGTAAGGGTTAGCCTTAGGGTTAGGGGAAGGGTGAGGCTTAGGGTGCGGGTTAGGGTTAGGGTTATGGTTAGGGTGAGGTTTAGCTTGAGGGTTAGGTTTATGTTTGGGTTAGGGTTTGGTTTAGGGTCAGGGTGAGGGTTAGGTATAGAGTGAGGGTGAGTGTTAGGGTGAGTGTTAGGTTTATTGTTAGGTTTAGGGTTAGGGTGAGGGTGAAGGTGAGGGATAGGGTTACGGTGAGGGTGAGTTTTCGGGTTAGGGTTAGGGTTAGCGTTAGTTTAAGGGTGAGGGTGAGAGTTAGGATTAGGGTTAGTGTTAGGTTTAAGGTTAGGCTTAGGGTGAGGGTGAGGGTGAGGGTTAGGGTGAGGTTTAGGGTTAGGGTTAGGATGAGGGTTAGGTTTAGGCTGATGTTTAGGGTTAGGGTTTGGTTTAGTGTGAGGGTGAATGTTCAGGTGAAGGTGAGGGTTAGGGTTTGGGTGACGGTCAGGTTAAGTGTGAGGGTTAGGGTGATGGTAAGGGTAAGGGTTAGCCTGAGTGTTAGGGTTAGGGTGAGAGTTAGGGTGAGGTTGAGTCTTAGGGTTACGGTTAGGGTTAGGTTGAGGGTTAGGTTTAGGGTGACGGTTACGGTGATTGTTAGGCTTAGGGTGAGGGTGAGGGTGAGGTGAGGGTTAGATTTACGGTGAGGGTTAGGGTTAGGGTTAGGGAGAGGGTTCGGTTTAGGGTTAGTGTGAGGGTTTGGGTTAGGGTTAAGATTAAGGTTACGGTGAGGGTAAGGTTTAGGGTGAGGGTTAGGATGAAGGTGATGTTTAGTGTTAGGGTTAGTGTGAAAATGAGGGTTAGGCTGAAGTTTAGCGTGAGTTTTAGGGTTAGGGTGAGGTTTAGGTTTTAGGGTTAGTGTTAGAATTAGGGTGAGGGTGAGGTAAAGTTTAAGTTTAGGCATAGGATTAGGGTGAGGGTTAGGGTTGGGTTAGGTTTAGAGTTAGGGTGAATTTGAGGCTGAGGGTTAGGTTTAGGATTAGGGTTAGGGTTAGGGTTAGAATGATGGTGAGGGTGAGGTTTAGGGTAAGGGTTAGTGGTAGGGTTAGGGTGAGAATTAGGGTGAGAGTGACGTTTAGGGTGAGGATTATGGTTAGTGTGAGGGTTAGGGTTAGTGTTAAGGTTAGGGTTAGAGTGAGGGTGTGGGTTAGGGTGAATGTGATGTTTAGGGTGAGATTTAGGGTGAGGGTGAGTGTTAGGGTTATGCTTATGGTGAGGGTAGGTTGAGGGTTAGGGTTAGGGTGAGGGTTAAGGTTAGGTTTAGGGTTAGTGTAAGGGTTAGGGTTAGGGTGAGTGTTAGGGTTATTGTGAGGGTTAGGGTTAGGGTTAGGGTAGGGTGAGGGTAAGGGTTACAGTTTGGGTTAGGGGTAGGATGTGGGTGAGGGTGAGAGTGAGGGTTTCGCTTAAGTAAGGGATAGGGTTATGGTTATGGTGAGGATTCGAGTGATTTTGAGGGTTAGAGGGAGGGTTAGGTTTAGGGTGAGTGTTAGGGTTAGGGTGAGGGTCAGGGTTAGGGTTAGGGTGATGTTTTGGGTCAGGGTGAGTGTTACCGTGAGGTGAGGGTTCAGATGGGGGTTCGGGCTACGGTGAAGGTAAGGGTTATGGTGACGGTGAGGGTTAGGGTTAGGGTTAGGATGCGGGTGACCGTGAGAGTGAGGGTGAGGGTGAGGTTTAGGGTTAGCGTGAGGGTTAGGGTAAGGGTAAGTGTCAGGGTGAGGGTGAGGGTTAGGGTTAGGGTGTGAGTGAGGGTGAGGGTGAGGGTTTCGGTTAGGTAAGGGTTAGGGTTAGTGTTACGGTTATGGTGAGGTCTAGTTTGAGGGTGAGGTTTAGTGAGAGGATGAAGGTGAGGTTGAGGGTTAGGGTGTGGGTGAGCTTTAGGGTTAGGGTGAGGTTTAGGGTAACCATGAGGGTTAGGATGACGGTGAGGGTTAGCGTTAGTGTTAGGTAAAGTGTGAGTTTTAGGGTCAGGATGAGGGGTAGTGTGAGGGTTAGGGATAGGGTTAGGGTGAGGTATAGGGTTAGTGTGAGGGTTAGGCTTAGGGTTAGGGTTAGGGTTAGGGTTAGAGTGAGGGTAAGGGTTAGGGTGAGGGTTCGGATGAGGGTGAGGTTTAGGGTTAGGGTGAGGGTGTGTGTTAGGATAATGTTTAGGGTTATGGTTAGGGTTAGGGTTAGGTTTAGAATGAGGTTTATGTTGAGGTTTAGGCTTAGGGTTAGAGTTAGTGTTAGTGTGAGGGTTCGGGTGAGGATAAGGGTTAAAGTGAAGATTAGGGTGAGGGTGAGGGTGAGGGTTAGGGTTAGGTTTTGGGTTAGGGTTAGGGTAAGGGCTATGTTGAGTGTTATGGTTAGGTTGAGGGTGAGGATTTGGGTTAGGTAAGGGTTAGTGTTATGTTTAGGGTGAGGATTAGGTTGTGTTTGAGAGTTGGAGGGTTAGAGTTAGGGTGAGGGTTAGGGTTAGGTTTAGGGTCAGGGTTAGGTTTAGCGTGATGTTTTGGGTGAGGGTGAGGGTTAGCGTGAGGGTGACGGATTGGGTGAGGGTAAGGGTTCACGTGAGGATGAGCGTTAGGTTAGGGTTAGGGTGAGGGTTAAGGTTAAGGTTAGGGTTTCGGTGAGGGGTAGGGTTAGTGTTTGTTTAAGGGTAAGGGTTAGTGTGAGGGTTAGGGTGAGGGTTAGGGTTAGGGTGAGGTTTAGGGTGAGGATGAGGGTTAGGGTTAGTGTTAGGGTTAGGGTGAGCGTTAGGGTTAGGGTTAGGGTTAGGGTTAGGTTTAGGGTGATGTTTTGGGTGAGCGTGAGGGTTACCGTGAGGTGAGGGTGGGGATGACGGTTCGGGTTAGGGTGAATGTAAGGGTTAGGGTGAGGGTGTGGGTTAGGGTTAGGGTGCGGGTGACCCTGAGAGTGAGGGAGAGGGTGAGTGTTAGGGTTAGCGTGAGGGTTAGGGTGAGGGTAAGTGTTAGGGTGAGGGTGAGTTTTAGGGTTAGGTTGAGGGTGAGGGTGAGGGTGAGGGTGAGGGTTTCTGTTAGGTAAGGATTAGGGTTATTGTTAAGGTTATGGTGAGGGCTAGAGTGAGGCTGACGTTTAGGGTGAGGATGAGGGTGAGGTTGAGGGTTAGGGTGTGGGTGAGTGTTAGGGTTAGGGTGAGGGTTAGGGTAACCATGAGGGTTAGGGTGAGGGTGAGGGTTAGGGTTAGGGTTAGGGTTAGGGTGAGTATTAGGGTCAGGATGAGGGGTAGAGTGAGGGTTAGGGTCAGGTTTAGGTTGAGGTTTAGGATTAGGGTTAGGTTTAGGAGGGGGGTGAGAGTTACGGTTAGGGTGAGGGTGAGGGTTACGTTTTGGGTGAGGTGAGGGTTAGGGTGAGGGTTAGTGTTAGGGTCAGTGTTAGGGTGAGTGCTAGGGTGAGGGTGAGGGTTAGGGATAGGGTTAGGGATAGGGTGAGGCTTAAGTTTATGGTTACGGTTAGTGTGGGGGTTAGGCTGAAGGATAGTATTAGGGTTATTGTGAGGGTTGCATTTAGTGTGAGGGTTCGGGTTAAGTTTAGGGTTAGGATGAGGTTTAGGTTTAGTGTGAGGGTTTCAGTTAGTGTTAGGGTTACGGTGAGGTTTAGGCTGACGGTTAAGGTGAGCGTGAGGGTGAGGGTTAGGGTTAGGTTTAGGTTAAGGGTGAGGGTTAAGGTGAGGGTTAAGGTTAGGGTTAGGGTGACGGTTAGTGTGAGGGTAAGGGTTAGGGTGAGGGTTAGAGTTAGGGTGAGGGTTAGGGTTAGGGTGAGGGTAATGGTTAGGGTTAGGGTTAAGGTTAGGCTTATTGTGAGGGTGAGGGTGAGGGTTAGTTTTAGGGTTAGGTTGAGATATAGGGTTAGGGTTAGGGTGAAGGTGAGTGTTAGGCTGAGGGGTAGGGTTTGGGTTAACATGAGGGTTATTTTTAATGTGAGGGTTAGGGTTAGAGTTAGGGTTAGGGTAAGTGTTAGGTTCAGTGTGAGGGTTAGGGTTAGGATTAGGTTTTTGTTGAGGGTGAGGATTAGGGTTAGGGTTAGCGTGAGGGTTAGGGTTAGCATTGGGGTTAGGGTGAGTGTAATGTTTAGGGTGAGGTTTAGGGTGAGGGTGAGGTTTGGGGTTAGCGTTAGGGTTAGGTTGAGGGTTAGGGTGAGGGTTAGTGTTAGGGTTATGGTTAGGGTGAGTGTGAGTGTTAGGGTTTGGGTTAGGATTAGGGTGAGGTTTAGGGTGAGGGTTATGGTTAGGGCAAGTGTAAGGGTTAGGGTGAGTGTTAGGTTGAGGGTGAGATTTAGGGTTAGAGTTAGGTTTAGAGTTAGGATTAGGTTTAGAGTTAAGGTGAGGGATAGGGTTAGGGTTAGGGTTATGGTAGGGTGAGGGTAAGGGGTAGAGTGAGGGTTAGGGTTAGGCTGAGGGTGACGGTGAGGGTGAGAGTTAGGGTTAGGCTTAGTGTTACGATGAGTGTTAGGGTTTGGTTTAGGGTTAGGATGAGGGTTAGGGTGAGGGGTAGGGTTAGGGTTAGGGTGAGGGTGAGGGTTATTATTAGGGTTAGGGTGAGGGGTAGGTTGAGGGTTAGGTTTAGGTTTAGGTTTAGGGTTAGGGTTAGGGTGAGGTTTAGGGTGAGGGTTAGGGTTAGTGTTAGGGTTAGGTTTTGGGTGAGTATTAGATTTAGGGTGAGGGTTTTTGTTAGTGTTAGGGTTAGGGTAGGTTGAGGGTAAGGTTTAGGGGTGAGGGATAGGTTTAGGGTTAGGGTGAGTGTTCGGGTGAGTGTTCGGGTGAGGGTTAGAATTAGGATGAGGGTGAAGTTTAGGGTTAGGTTTATGTTGAGGTTTATGGTCAGGGGTAGGGTAAGTGTTAGTGTGAAGGTTAGGGTTAGTGTGAGGTTTTGGGTTAGGGTTAGGGTGAGGGTGAGTGTTAGGGTGAGGATGAGGGTTAGGTATATGGTTAGGGTGAGGTTTAGGGTTAGGTTTCGGGTTATAGTGAGGGTGAGTATTAGGGTTAGGATGAGGTTTTGGGTTAGGGTTAGGGTTAGGGTTAGGGTCACATTTAGGGTTAGGTTTAGGGTTAGGGTGAGGGTCAGGGTTAGCGTTAGTGTTATGTTTAGGGTTAGGGTGAGGTTTAGGGTTAGTGTTAGGTTTAGGGTTAGGGTGAGTGTTGGGTTGAGGGTTAGGGTTAGGGATACGGTTAGGCTTAGCGTGAGGATGATGGTGAGATTTAGGTTTAGGTTTAGGGTGAGGGTGAAGTTTAGGGTTAGGGTTATGGTTAGGGTTAGGGTGAGATTTAGGGTTAGTGTTAGGTTTAGGGTTAGGGAGAGTGTTAGGGTTAGTGTGAGGGTTAGCATTAGGGGTAGGTTTAGGGTTAGTGCGAGCGTAAGATTTATTGTGAGTGTTAGGGTGAGGGTGAGGGTGAGCGTTTCGGTGAATTAAGGTTTAGGTTTAGGGTTAGCGAGAGGATTAGCGTTTGGGTGAGGGTTAGGGTGAGTGTTGGTGTTAGGGTTAAGGTGAGGGTTAGGGTTAGGTTGAGGGTGAGCATGAGGGGTTCGGTTAGGTAAGGGATAGGGATAGGTTTAGGGATAGGTTGAGGGCTAGTGTGAGGCGTAGGGTTATGGTTAGAGTGAGGGTTAGGGTTAGTGTGAGGGTTAGGTTTAGGGATAGCATTAGGATTAGGGTGAGGGTAAGGGTTAGGTTAAGTGTTAGGATGAGGGTGAGGTTTAGGGTTAGCCTTAGGGTTAGGGTTTGGGTTAGGGTGAGTGTTAGGGTTAGGTTTAAGGTGAGGGTGAGGGTTAGGGTTAGGGTTAGGGTGATGGTTAGGGTTAGGGTTAGGGCTAGCGTGAGAGTGAGGGTGAGGTTTAGGATGAGGGTTAGGGTTAGGTTTAGTGTTAGGGTTAGGGTTAGGCTTAGTGTTAGGGTAAGGGTGAGGGTTATTGTTAGGGTGAAGGTTAGGGTTATCGTTTGCGTGAGGGTTAGGGTTAGCGTTAGTGTGAGGGTGAGTTTTAGGGTTAGGTTTAGGTTGAGTGTTAGGGTTAGGTTTAGTTTTAGGGTTAGGGTTAGGCTTAGTGTTAGGGTGATGGTGAGGGTGATTGTTAGGGTGAAGTTTAGGGTTAGGT
This sequence comes from Dipodomys merriami, assembly GCF_024711535.1. Taxonomy (NCBI): domain Eukaryota; kingdom Metazoa; phylum Chordata; class Mammalia; order Rodentia; family Heteromyidae; genus Dipodomys; species Dipodomys merriami. The sequence continues at coordinate 1,850,786 of NW_027206490.1, read as the reverse complement.
TTAGGGTGAGGTTTAGGGTTAAATTAATGTTTAGGGTGAGGTTGAGAGTTAGGATGAGGTTGAGTGTTAGGGTGAGGGTTAGGGTTAGGTTTATGGTGAGGGCTAGGCTGAGGGTTATGTTAGTGTCATGGTTATGGTTATGGTTAGGGATAGGATGAGGGTGAGGGTGAGGGTGAAGTTTAGGGTTAGGTTTAGGTTTAGGGTTAGGGGTAGGCTGAGGGTTAGGGTGAGAATGAGGCTGAGGGGTAGGGTTAGGGTTAGGGTGAGGGCTAGGTTGAGGGTTTGGGTTAGGGTGAGGGTGACGGTTTGGGTTAGGTAAGGGTTAGGGTTATGGTTAGGGTGAGGATTTGGTTGAGTTTGAGGGCTAGATGGAGGGTTAGGGTTAGGGTGAGGGTTAGGGTTAGGTTGAGGGTGAGGATTAAGGTTAGGGTGATGTTTTGGGTGAGGGTGAGGGTTAGCGTGAGTGTGAGTGTTTGTGGGAGTGTAAGGGTTAGGGTGAGGATGAGGGTTAGGCTTAGGGTTAGGGTGAGGGTTAGGGTTAGCGTTAGGGTTTGGGTGAGGGGGAGGGGGAGAAGAGGGTTAGTGTTAGGGTAAGGTTTAGGGTTACTGTGAGGTTTAGGGTGAGGGTAAGTGTTAGGATGAGGGTTAGGGAGAGGTTGAGGTTTCGGGATAGTGTGTTAGGGTTAGGGTGAGGGTTAGGGTGAGGGTTAGGGTTAATGTGAGGGTGAGGGTTAGTTTTAGGATTAGGGTTAGGTTTAGGGTTAAGGTTAGGGTTATAGTTAGGGTGAGGGCTAGGTTTAGAGTGAGGGTGAGATTTTGGGTGAGGCTTAGGGTGTGGGTGAGTTTTAGTGTTAGGGTGAGGTTTAGGGTGACGGTGAGTGTTAGGGTGAGGTTGTGGGTTAGGTTTCGTGTTAGAGTGAGGGTTAAGTCAGGGGTATGGTTAGATTATGGATAGGGTGAGGGTGGGGTTTAGAGTGAGGTTCAGGGTGAGTGTTTGGGTTAGGTAAATGTTATGGTTATGTTTAGGGGGAGAATTAGGTTGACGGTGAGTGTTATGGTGAGGGTTTTTGTCAGGGTGAGGTTTTGGGTGAGGGTGAAGGTTCGGGTGAGTGTGAAGGTTTGGGTGAGGGTGAGGGTTAGGTTGACGGTGAGGGATAGGGTGACGGTGAGGGTTAGGGTTACAGTTAGGGTTAGGGTTAGGATTAGTGGTAGAGTTAGGGTTAGGTTTAGGGTTAGGGTGACGGTAAGGTTTAGTGTGAGGTTTAAGGTGAGGGGGAGGGTTTGGGTTAGCGTTAGGGTTAGGTTGACGGTTTGGTTGAAGTTTAGGTTTAGGGTTATGGTTATGTTGAGGGTGAGGTGTACGGTTTGGGTTAGGGTAAGGGTTAGGGTTAGGGTGAGGGTTAGAGTTAGGGTAAGATTTAGGATGAGGCTTAGGGTTAAGTTTAGGGTGAGGCTTAGGGTGAGGGTTAGGGTTAGAGTTAGTGTGAGTGTTAGGCTGAGGGTGAGGGTGAGGGTGAGGGTTAGGTTTAGGGTGAGGATTAGGGTTAGCATTAGTTTTAGGGTGAGAGTTAGGGTTAGGGTGAGGGTTAGGATTAGGGTAAGGGTGAGGGTAAGGGTAAGGGTTAGGGTTAGATTTAGGATGAGGGTTAGGGTTAATTTTAGGGTGAGGGTTAGTGTGAGCATTAGGGTTAGAGTTAGGGTGAGGGTTAGGCTGAGGGTGAGGATGAGGATTAGGTTTAGGGTTAAGTTTAGGGTGAGGATTAGGGTTAGCATTAGTGTTAGGGTGAAGTTTAGGGTTAGGGTAAGTGTGAGGGTGAGGGTGAGGGGTAGAGTTAGTGTGAGGGTGAGGGTGAGGGTGAGGGTGAGGGTGAGTGTTAGGATTAGGGTGAGGGTTAGGGAGAGGGTTATGGATAGGGTATGGGTGAGTGTTAGGGTGAGGGTAAGGTTAAGGGTTAGTGTTAGGGTGAGGGTTAGTGTTAGGTTTAGGGTTAGGGAGAGGGTTTGGATGAGGGTGAGTTTGAGGATTAGGTTTCCTTTAAGGGTTAAGGTTAGGGTTAGTGTTAGGGTGAGGCCTAGGTTGAGGGTGAAGTTTAGGGTGAGGGTGAGGGTTTGGGTAAGTTTAGGTTTAGGGTGAGGATTAGGGTGACGGTGAGGGTTAGGGTCAGTGTGAGGGTGAGGGTTAGGGATAGGCTGAGGGTTAGTGTTAGGGTGAGGTTTAGGGTGAGGGTGAGTGTTAGGGTGAGGGTGAGAGTTGGGGTGAAGTTGAGGGTTAGGATCTTTGTGAGGCTGAGGGTTAGAGTTAGGGTTAGGGTGAGTTCTAGGTTTTGGGTTAGGGTTACTGTTAGTGATAGGGTTAAGTTGAGGGTTAGGGTGAGGTTTTGGGTGATGCTTAGGGTGAGGGTTAGGATTAGGGTTAGTGTGAGGTTTAGGGTTAGGGTTAGGATGAGGATTAGTTTCAGGGTGAGGGTTAGGGTTAGGGTGAGAGTTAGGGTTAGTGTGAGGGTTAGGGTTAGGTTTAGGGTGATGGTAAGTGAGGGTAAGTGTTAGTGTGAGGGTTAGGGTTAGGGTGAGGGTTATGGTTAGGTGAGGGTTAGGGTTAGGGTTAAGGTTAAGGTTAGGTTTAGGGTGAGGGTGATAATGAGGGTTAGGTTTAGGGTTAGGTTGAGGTTTAGGTTTAGTTTGAGGGTAAGTGTTAGGGTGAGGCTAAGGTTTATGGTGAGGATTAGGGTTAGAGTTAGGGTTAGGGTTATGGTTAGGTTGAGGGTTAGGGTTAGTGTGAGGCTTAGGGTTAGGTTTATGATGAGTGTAAGTGAGGGTAAGTTTTAGGGTGAGGGGTTGGTTTAGGGTGAGGGTTAGGGTTAGGGTGAGGGTTAGGGTTAGGGTTAAGTTCAGGGTTAGGTTTAGTGTGAGGGTGATGGTGAGTGTTAGAGTTAGGGTTAGGTTGAGGTTTAGGGTTAGTTTGAGGGTAAGGGCGAGGGTGAAGATAAGGTTTAGGGTTAGGATTAGGGTGAGGGTGAGGATTAGAGTTAGGGTTAAGGTGAGGGTTAGGGTAAGGGTGAAGGGTGAGGGATAGGTTTAGAGTGAGAGTTAGGGTTAGGGTTAGGTTTATGGTGAGGGTGAGGATTAGGGTTAACGTTAGTGTGAGCGTTAGGGTTAGGGTTGGGATTAGGGTGAGGGTTAGGTTTAGGGTTAGGGTTATGGTGAGGTTTAGGGTTAGGATTAGGGATAGGGTTATGTTAGCTTTAGAGTTAGGCTGAGGGTTAGGGTTAGGGTTAGGTTTAGGATGAGCCTGAGGGTGAGGGTTAGGTTTAGGATTAGTGTTAGAGTTAGGGTTAGGCTGAAGGTAAGGGTGAGTGTGGGTTTGAGCGTTACAGAAAGGGTTAGAGTTAGGGTTAGAGCGAGGTTTAGTTTTATTTTGAGTGTTAGGGTTAGGGTTAGAGTTAGGGTTTGGCTGAGGGTAAGGGTTAGGATGAGGGTTATGTTGAGGGTGAGGTTTAGGGTTAGGGTTAGGGTGTGGGTTAGGGTTAGTGTGAGGTTTATGGTAAGGGTTAGTATTAGATTTAGGGTGAGGATAAGGATTAGGGTTAGGGATAGAGTGCAGGTTAGTTTTAGGTTTAGGGTGAGAGTGAGGTTGAGGTTGAGGGTGAGGGTAAGGTTAGAGTTTGGGTGCGGATGAGGGTTATGGTTAGTGTTAGTGTTAGGCTGAGGGTGAGGTTGAGGGTGAGGTTTAGGGTTAGGATTAGGGTGATGGTGAGGGTTAGGTTTAGGGTTAGGGTTAATCTTAAGGTGAGGTTTAGGGTTAGGGTAATGGTTAGGGTTAGGATGAGGGTGAGGGATAGGTTTAATTTAAGGGTGAGGATTAAGATGAAAGTTAGGTTTAGGTTAGGGTGAGGGTAATTGTTATCGTGAGGGTTAGGGTGAGGGTGAGGTTTAGGCTTAGGGTCATTGTTATGTTGAGGCGTAGGGTTAGGGTGAGAGTTAGGGTTTTGGTTAGAGTGAGGGTTAGTGGGAGGTTGGGGTTTACGGTTAGGGTTAGCCTGAGGGTTAGCTTCAAGGTGAGGGTTAGGTTTAGGTTGAGTGTTAGGGTGAGGGTGAGGGTGAGGGTTAGGATTAAGGTTAGTGTTAGCTGAGGGCTAGGGTGAGGTTGAGGGTTAGAGTTAGGGTTAGGGATAAGGTGTGGTATAGCATTAGGGTTAGGGTTAGCAGAGGGTTAGGTTTAGGGTGAGGGTTAGGGTTAGGGTTAGGATTAGGGTGAGGTTAAGTGTTCAGATGAGGGTTATGTTGAGGGTGAGTGATAGGGTTAGTATTAGGGTTAGGGTGAGGGTTAGGGTGAGGGTTAGGTTTAGGGTGAGGGTGAGTGTGACGTTTAGGGTTAAGTTTAGGGTGAGCTTTAGGGGTAGGGTGAGGTTTACGGTTAGGGGTAGTGTTAGGGTGAGGGTGAGTGTGAGATTGAGGGTTAGGTTGAGGGTGAGGGTGAGGGTTAGGGTTAGGATTAGGGTTAGGGTTAGGGTTAGGCTGAGAGTAAGGGAGATGCGGAGGGTTAGGTTTAGGGTTAGGTTGTGCGTTAGGCTTAGTGTGAGGGTAAGTATGAGTGTGAGGGTAAGGTTTAGGTTGAAGATTAGGGTGAGCGTGAGGGTTAGTGTTAGGATTAGGGTTATGGTGAGTGTTAGGGTAAGGGTGAGGGATAGGGTGAGGGTTAGGGTTAGGGTTATTGTGAGGTTTAGGGTTAGGGTTAGGGTTAAGGTTATTGTTAGCTATAGAGTTATGTGAGGGTTAGGATTAGGGTGAGCATGAGTTTGAGGGTTAGGGTTAGGTTTAGGGTTAGGGTGAGTGTTTGAGTTAGGGTGATGTTTATGGTGAGGGTGTGGGTTAGTGTGAGGGTGAGTGTTCGCGTGAGGGTAAGGATTAGGGTGTGGATGAGGGTTAGCGTTAGGGTGAGGGCTAGGTTAGGGGTAGGGGTAGGGTTAGTGTGAGTTTTAGGGTTAGGGTTAGGGTTAGGGTGAGGGTTAGCATTAAGGTTATGGTAGGGTGAGTGTAAGGGTTAGGGTGATTGTTAGTGTTTGGCTGAGGATGAGTGTGAGTATGAGTGTAAGGGTTAGGGTTAGTGTTACGGTTAATGTTAGGCTTAGGTTAGGGTTAGGATGAGGGTTAGGGAGAGGGGTAAGTTTAGGATTAGGGTGAGGGTGAAGGTGAGGGTGAAGGTTAGGGTAAGGGTGAGGGTGAGGGTTAGGGTTAGGGTTAGGGTTAGGGAGAGGGTTTGGGTAAGGTTGAGGGTTAGGGTTAGGGTTGGGTTATGGTGAGGGTTAGGTTGAAGGTTGGGGTTAGTGTTAGGGTTAGGGTGAGGTTGAGGTTTAGGGTGAGGTTAAGGGTTAGGGTGAGTCTTAGGGTGAGTGTGAGGGTTAGGTTTAGTGATAGGGTTAGATTGAGTTTTAGGGTGAGGGTTAGGTTTAGGGTTAGTTTTAGGAGAGGTTTAGGGTGAGGGTTAGGGTTAGTGTTAGGCTTTGGGTTTGGGTGAGTGTTAGGATTAGAGTGACAGTTAGGGTTAGGTTTAGGTTTAGAGTAGGGTGAGGATAAGGGTTAGGGTGAGGTTTAGGGTGAGGGTGAGGGTTAGGTTTAGGGTTAGGTTTAGGATGAATGGTAGGGTGAGGATTAGGTTTAGGGTTAGGTTTACGGTAATTGTTAGGGTGAGGGTTAGGGTGAAGTTTAGGTTTAGTGTTACGGTTAGGGTTAGGGTGAGTGTTAGCGTTAGTGTGAGAGTTAGGGTTAGTGTTAGGTTTTGGGTTAGGGTGAGGGTAAGGGTTAGGGTGAGGGTTAGGGTGAGGGTGAGGTTTAGGCTAAGGGTTAGTTTAAGGATTTGGGTCAGGTTGACGGTGAGGGTTAGGGTTAGGCTGGGGATTAAGCTGAGGGGTAGGGTTAGGGTTAGAGTTAGGGTGAGGCTGAGGGTGAAGGTTTCGTTAAGTAAGGGTTAGGTTTAGGGTTAGCCAGAGGATTAGGGTAAGGGTGAGGATTAGGATGAGGGTTAGGTTTAGGTTGAGAGTTAGGTTTAGGTTGAGGGTTAGGGTTAGGGTGAGGGTGAGGTTTAGGATTAGGGTTAGGGATAAGTTGAGGTTTAGCGTGAGGGGTAGCGTTAGGGTTAGGGTGAGGGTTAGTTTTAGGGTTAGGGTTAGGGTTAGGGTGAGATATAGGGTCACAGTAAGTGTTAGGGTGAGGAGAGAGGTAGGGGAGGGTTAAGGTTAGGGTTAGGGTTAGAGAGAGGGTTAGTGTGAGGTTTACGGTTAGGGTGAGGGTTAAGGTGAATGTTAGGGTTATGATTAATGATATGTTGAAATTTAGCATGAGGGTTAGCGTTAGGGTTAGGGTGTGGGTTATGGTAAGGAATAGGGTTATTGTGAGGGATAGGGTCAGGGTAAGGGTGAGGGTGAGGTTTAGGGTTATGGTTGGGGTTAGAGTGAGGTTTAGGGTGAGGCTTAGGTTTTAGGTTAGGGTGATAGTTAGTGTGAGGGTTAGGGTCAGGGTTAGGGTGAGTTTTAGGGTGAACGTGAGGGTTATATCTAGGGTGAGAGTTAGGGTTAGAGTGATGGTTTGTGTTAGGGTTAGGGTGAGGTCTTGGGTGGGGGTGAGGTTTAGGGTTAGGGTTAGGGATAGGGTGAGGATTAGGGTTAGGGTTAGGGTGAGGGTTAGCCTGAGTGGTAGAGTTAGTTTTAGTGTGAGGGTTAGGTTTAGTGTGAGGGTTATGGTTAGGGTTAGGGTGAGGTTATGGGGTCGGATGAGGGTTAGGGTGAGGGTGAGTGTTTGGTTTAGCAATAGGGTTAGGCTGAGGGTTAGGGTGATGGTTAGAGTTAGCGTTAAAGTTAGCATGTGTGTGAGGTTGAGGGTTAGGGTGAGGGTATGTGTGAGGGTTAAGGTTAGGGTTAGGGTGAGATTTAGAGTCAGGGTTAAGGTTAGGTTTAGGTTAAGGGTTAGGTTAAGGGTGAGAGAAAGGGTGCGGGTGAGGGTTAATGTTAGAGTTAGGTTTAGGGTGAGAGTTAGGGTGGGGTTGAGGGTGAGGGTTAGAGTGAATTTTAGGTTTAGGGTTAGGATTAGGTTTAGGGTGAGGGCTCAGTTGTGGATGAAGGTTACGGTTAGTGTTTGGGTTAGGGAGAGGCTTAGGGTTAGGGTGAGGGTGAGGGTTAGGTTGAGGGGTAGGGTTAGGGTTAGGGTGAAAGTTAGGTTTAGTGTGAGGGTTAGAGTTAGAGTTAGAGTTAGGGTTAGGGTGAGGGTAAAGTTTAGGGTGAGGTTTAGGGTGAGAGTGAGGGTTAGGGTTAGTGAGTGTTAGGGTGAGGGTTAGTGTGAGTGTTAGATTTAAGGTTAGGGTGAGGGTTAGCGTCAAGTTTAGGGTTAGGATTAGGGTGAGGGTGAGGTCGAGGGTTAGGGTTAGGGTTTGGGTTAAATTTAGGTTTAGTGTGAGAGTAGAGTTAGGGTTAGGGTTAGGGTTAGGGTGACTGTAAGTGTTAGGGTGAGGGTTAGGGTGAGAGTGAGGGTTAGAGTTAGAGTGAGTGTTAGGGTGAGGGTTAGTGTGAGGGTTAGGTTTAGGGTTAGGGTGAGGTTTAGCGTAAAGTTGAGGGTTAGGATTAGGGTTAGTGTTAGAGTGAAGATTAGGGTGAGGGATTTGCTTAGGGTGAGGGTTAAATTTAGGGTTAGGGTTAGAGTGAGGGTGAGTGTTAAGGGTTAGGATTACCGTTAGAGTTATGGTTAGGCTTAGTGTGAGGGTGAAGGTTAGGTTTAGGGTTAGAGTTAGGTTTAGGGTTAAGGCTAGGGTGAGCGTGAGGCTTAGGGTGAGGGTGAGGGTGAGGTTTATTGGTAAGATGATGTTTAGGGTGAGGGTGAGTGTTCGGTTGAGGGTGAGGGTTGGGGTGACGGTGAGAGTTAGGGTGTGGATGAGAGTTAAGATTAGGATGAGGGTTAGGGTGACAGTGAGGGTTAGGCTGAGGGAGAGGTTTAGGGTTAGGGTTAGGGTGAGGGATAGGTTTAGGTTTAGTGTTATCGTGAGGGTTAGTGTGAGGGTTAGGATTAGGGGTATGGTGAGGGTTAGGATTATTGTGAGCCTTGGTGTTAAGTTTGGGGTTCGGGTTAGGGTTCGGGTAAGGGTTTTGGTGAGGTTTAGTTTGAGGTTGAGGTTTAGGGTTAGCATTAGCATTAGGTTGAGTATTAGGGTTACAGTTAACTTTAGAGTTAGGGTTGGGGTGAGGGTGAGGTTTAGGGTTAGGATTAAATTTAGGGTTAGGTTTAGGCTGAGGGTTAGCATGAGCGTGAGGGTTACGGTTAGGGTGAGGGTGACGGTTAGGGTGAGGGTTAGGTTTAAGGTTAGTGTTAGTGTTCGGTTGAGGGCTAGGGTGAAGGTGAGGTTTTGGGTTAAGGTTAGGGATAGGGTGAGGTTTAGGGTTAGGGTTAGGGTTAGGGTTAGGCTGAGGGTAGGGTTAGGGTTAGCATGAGGTTTAGGTTTAGTGTGAGGGTTAGGGTTAGGGTGAGGGTTAGGTTTAGTGTGAGGGTTAGATTAGGGTTAGGCTTAGGGTGAGTGTTATTGTGTGGGTAAGTGTTAGGGTGAGGGTTTGGGTCTGGGTGTGGGTTAGGGTTAGGTTTAGGGTTATGGTAAGGTGTAGGGTGAGTGTTGGGGTTAGGGTTAAGTTAGGGTCAGGGTAAGGTTTAGGGTTACGAATAGGTTTAGGGTTAGGCTGAGGGTTAGGTTCATGGTGAGGGTTAGGGTTACGGTGAGTGTTAGGGTTAGCATTAAGGTTAGGTTTAGGGTTAGTGTTAGTGTGAGGGCTAGGGTGAGGGTGAGGGTGAGGTTTCGTGTGGGGGTTAGGGTTAGGGTGAGTGTTAGGTTTAGTGTGAGGGTTAGGGTTAGTGTTAGGTTTAGGGTGAAGTTTAGGTTTAGTGTGAGGGTTAGGATTAGTGTGAGGGTTTGGCTGAGGGTAGGGTTAGAGTTAGGGTGAGGATTAGGGTGAGGGTGAGGGTTAGGTTAGCATTATGGTTAGGGTGAGTGTTAGCGTTAGGGTTAAGGTTAGGGTGAGGGTGAGTTTGAGGATTAGGGTTAAGATTCAGGTGAGCGTTAGGTTTAAGGTGAGGGTTAGGGCCTCCATTAGGGTTAGTGTGAGGGTGAGGGTGATGGTGAGTGTAGGGAGAGGGTGAGGGTCAGTGTTAGGGTTAGGGTTAGAGTTAGGCTGTGGGTGAGGGCGATCGTGAGGGTTACGTTTTGGTTTAGGTTTAGGTTGATGGTTAGGGTTAGTGTGAGTGTAACGGTGAGGGTGAAGGTAAGGTTTAGGGTGAGGATTAGTGTGAGGGTGAGGCTTAGGTTAGTGTTAGTGTTATGGTGATGTAGGGTGAGGGTTAGCGTTAGGGTGAGGGTTAGGCTTAGGGTGAGGATGAGGGTTATGGTGAGGATGAGGGTTAGGCTTAGGTGAGGGTTAGGGTTAAGGTTAGTGTTAGGGTTAGGGTTAAGGTGAGGGTTACGGTTAGCGTTAGGGATAGTGTGCGGATTAGTTTTTGGGTTTGGGTCAGTGTGAGCGTTAGGCTGAGGGGTAGGTTTAGGGTAAGGGTGAGGGTTAGGTTTACTGGGATTGTTCGGGTTAGGGTGAGAGTTAGTGTCAGGGCAAGGGTATGGGTAAGTGTTCGGGTGAGGGTGAAGTTTAGGGTTAGCGTTAGAGTGAGGGGTAGTGTGAGGGTTAGCGTTAGAGTTAGAGTGATGGTTAGGGTAAGGGTTAGGGTTAGGGTTAGGGTGCGGGTGAGGGTTAGGGTGAGGGTGAGGGTAATGTTTAGGGTGAGGGTTAGGGTTATGGTTAGGGTGTGGTCTAGGGTGACGGGGAGGCTTAGGTTGAGGTGTAGGGTTAGGGTTAGGGATAGGGTGAGGTTTAGGGTTAGGGTTAGGGTTAGGGTGAGGGTTAGACTGAGGGGTAAGTTTATGGTTAGTGTGAGGGTTAGGTTTAGTTTGAGGGTTAGGGTTCAGGTGAGGGTTAGGCTTAGGGTGAGGGTTAGGGTGAGGGTGAGGGTTAGGGTGAGGGTTAGGGTGAGTGTGAGGGTTAGGGTTAGGGTTAGCATTAGGGTTAGGGTGAGGATAAGGATTAGGGTTAGGGATACTGTGAAGGTCAGGGTTAGGTTTAGGGTGAGAGTGAGGGTGAGGGTTAGGTTTAGGGTTAGTGTTAGGTTGAGGGTTAGGTTTAGTTTGAGGGTAAGGGTGAGGGTGAGGGTAAGGTTTACGGTGAGGATTATGGTGAGGGTGAGGGATAGGGTTAGGGTTAGGGTGAGGGTTATGTTAATGTTGGGGTTAGATTTAGTGTGAGGGTCACACTAAATTATGGTGAGGGTGAGGATTAGGGTTAGGTTTAGGGTGAGGGTTAGGGTTAGAGTTGGGGTGAGGGTTAGGTTTCGGGTTAGGGTTAGGGTGAGGTTTGGGATTAGGATTAGGATAGGGTTATTTTTGGCTTTAGAGTTAGGGTGAGGGTTAGGGTTAGCGTTAGGTTTAGGGAAAGGCTGCGGGTGAGGGTTAGGTTAGGATTAGTGTTAGGGCTAGGTTTAGGCTGAAGCTAAGGGTGAGTGTGGGGGTGAGGTTACGGATAGGGTTAGGGTTAGCTTTAGTGATACGGTTAGGTTTAGTATGAGGTTTAGGGTTAGGGTTAGAGTTAGGGTTAAGTTGAGGGTAAGGGTTAGGGTGAGAGTTAGGGTGAGGCTGAGGGTTAGGGTTAGGGTTATGGTAAGGATTAGGGTTAGTGTGAGGGTTAGGGTTAGGATTAAGGTGAGGGTCAGCGTTTTGGTTAGGGGTAGGGTTAGGGTTAGGGTGAGGGTGAGGGTGAGGGAATGGCTTAGTGTAAGGGTTAGGATTAAGGTGAAAGTTAGGTTTAGTTTGGGTTGGAGGTTAGTGTGAGGGTCAGGGTTAGGGTGAGGGTTAGGGTGAGGGTTAGGGTTTTGGTTTTAGTGAGGGTTAGTGGGAGAGTGAGGGTTAGGGTTAGGCTGAGGGATAGGTTCAGGCTGAGGTTTAGGTTTAGGGTGAGTGTTAGGGTTAGGGTGAGAGTGAGGGTTAGGATTAGGGTTAGTGTTAGCTGAGGGCTACGGTGAGGTTGAGGGTTAGGATTAGGGTTAGGGATAGGGTGAGGTCTAGCATTAGGGTTAGGGTTAGTGTGAGGGTTAGGCTCAAGGGTAGGGTTAATGTTAGCATGAGCGTTAGGTTTAGTGTGAGGGTTAGGGTTAGGGATAGTGTTAGTGTGCGGGTTAGGTTTAGAGCGAGGGTTAGGGTGAGGGTTATGGTTAGGGTGAGGGCAAGGGTTCAGATGAGTGTTATGGTGAGGGTGAGTGTTAGGGTTAGTATTAGGGTTAGGGTGAGGGTTAGGGTGAGGTTTAGGGTTAGGGTTAGTGTTAAGATGAGGGTGAGGGTGAGGTTGAGTTTTAGGGTGAGGGTAAGGGTTTGGATTAGTGTTAGGGTTAGGGTTAGGCTGAGGTTAAGGGTGATGATGAGGGTTAGGTTTAGATTTAGGGTTAGCGTTAGGCTATTGGTAAGGTTGAGGTTTAGTCTTAGTGTGAGGGTAAGGGTGAGGGTGAGGGTAAGGTTTAGTGTGAAGATTAGGGTGAGGATGAGGTTTAGTGTTAGGTTTAGCGTACGGGTGAGGTTTAGGGCAAGGGTGAGGGATAGTGTGAGTGTTAGGTTTAGCGTGAGGCTGAGGTTTAGGGATAAGGTTAGGGTTATTTTTAGCTGTAGATTTATGTGAGTGTTAAGGTTAGGGTTAGGATTAGGGTTAGCATGATTTTGAGGGTTATTGTTAGGATTAATTTTAGGGGGAGTGTTAGAGTTAGTGTGATGTTTATGGTGAGGGTGTGGGTTAGTGTGAGTGTGAGTGTTCAGGTGAGGTTAAGGATTATGGTGTGGATCAAGGTTAGCTTTAGGGATACTGTTAGTTTTAGGGTTAGGGTTAGGGTGAGTGTTAGGGTTAGGATGAGGGTTAGGGTTAGGATTAGGGTAGGGTAAGGGTAAGGGTTAGGGTGATTGTTAGGGTTAGGCTGAGGGTGAGTGTGAGTGTGAGGGTAAGGGTTAGGGTTAGTGTTACGGTTAAAGTTAGGCTTAGGTTTAGGGTTAGGATGAGGGTTAGAGAGTGGGGTAGGTTTAGGATTAGGGTGAGGGTGAAGGTTAGGGTGCAGGTTAGGTTTAGGGTGAGGCTGAGGGTTAGGGTTAGGGTTAGGGTTAGGGAGAGTGTTTGGTTGAGGGTGAGGGTTAGGGTTAAGTTTAGGGTCATGGTGATTGTTAGGGTGAGGGTTGGGGTTAGAGTTAGGGTTAGGGTGAGGTTGAGGTTTAGGGTGAAGTTAAGGGTTTAGATGAGTTTTCGGTGAGGGTGAGGGTTAGGTTTAGTGTTAGGGTTAGGTTGAAGTGTAGGGTGAGGGATAGGGTTAGGGCTAGGTGGAGGGTGAGGTTTAGGGTGAGGTTAGGGTTGGTGTTACGCTTAGGGTTTTCGTGAGTGTTAGGGTTAGGTTGATGGTTAGTATTAGGTTTAGGGTTAGAGTAGGGTGAGAATAAGTGTTAGGGTGAGGTTTAGGGTGAGGGTGAGGGTTAGGTTTACAGTTAGTGTTAGGGTTGGTGGTAGGGTGAGGGTTAGGGTGAGGTTTAGGATTAACGTTAGAGTTAGCGTTTGGCTGAATATAAGGGTGAAGTTTACGGTTAGGGTTAGAGTTTTGGTTAGGGTGAGCGTGAGGCTTAGGGTGAGGGTGAGGGTTAGCGTTAGGGTAAGGGTTATGGTTAGGTTTATGGAGAGGATTAGGGTGGCGTGAGGGTTAGGCTGAGGGTTAGGGTTAGTGTGAGGGTTAGGTTTATGTTTAGTGTGAGGCTTATTGTTAGGATGATGTTTAGGGTGAGATTGAGTGTTAGGGTGAGGGTGAGGGTTGGGGTGAGAGTGGGAGTAAGAGTGTGAGTGAGAGTTAAGATTAGGGTGAGGGTTGGGGTGACAGTGAGGGTTAGGCTGATGGTGAGGATTAGGCTAAGGTTTTGAGTGAGTGTTAGGGTAAGGGTGAGGGTTAGGGTTAGGTTGAGGGTTAGAGTAGGTTGAGGATAAGGTTCAGGGTGAGGTTTAGGATGAGGGTGAAGGTTAGGTTTAGGGTTAGGGTTAGGTTGAGGTGTAGGGTGAGGTTTAGGGTTAGGGCTAGGTTGAAGGTGAAGTTTAGGGTGAGGTTAGGGTTGGTGTTAGGCTTAGGGTTTTGGTGAGTGTTAGGGTTAGGTTGATGGTTAGGATTAGGTTTAGGGTTAGAGTAGGGTGAGAATAAGGGTTAGGGTGACGTTTGGGATGAGGGTGAGTGTTAGGTTTAGGGTTAGTGTTAGGGTGGGTGGTAGGGTGAGGTTTAGGGTGAGGTTTAGGATTAACGTTAGGGTTAGCGTTTGGCTGAATATAAGGGTGAAGTTTACGGTTAGGGTTAGAGTTAGGGTTAGGGTGAGGGCAAGGGTGAGCGTGAGGCTTAGGGTGAGGGTGAGGGTGAGGGTGAGGGTGAGGGTTAGGGTTAGGGTAAGGGTTATGGTTAGGTTTATGGAGAGGATTAGGGTGGGGTGAGGGTTAGGTTTAGGGTTAGGGTTAGGGTGAGGGTTAGGTTTAGGTTTAGAGTGAGGCTTATTATTAGGATGATGTTTAGGGTGAGGTTGAGGGTTAGGGTGAGGGTGAGGGTTGGGGTGAGAGTGGGAGTTAGGGTGTGGGTGAGAGTTAAGATTAGGGTGAGGGTTAGGGTGACAGTGAGGGTTAGCCTGAGGGTGAGGATTAGGATTAGGGTTTGAGTGAGTGTTAGGGTTAGGGTTAGGGTTAGGGTTAGGGTTATGGTTAGAGTAGGGTGAGGATAAGTTTTAGGGTGAGGTTTAGGATGAGGGTGAGTGTTAGGTTTTGGGTTAGGGTTAGGCTGAGTAGTAGGGTGAGGGTTACTGTTAGGGTTAGGTTTACGGTTATTGTTAAGGTGAGGGTTAAGGTGAGGTTTAGATTTAGTATTAGGGTGAGTGTTATGGTTTAGTGTGAGAGTTAGGGTTAGGGTTAGGTTTTGGGTTAGGGTGAGGGTAACTGTTAGGGTGAGGGTTAGGGTGAGGGTGAGGGTTAGGCTAAGAATTAGGGTAAGGATTTGGTTCAGGTTGAGGGTGCGGGTTAGGGTTAGGGTGAGGGTTAAGCTGAGGGGAAGGTTTAGTATTAGATTTAGGGTGAGGCTGAGGTGAGGGTTTAGGTTAAGTAAGGGTTAGGTTTAGGGTTAGACAGAGGATTAGGTTGAGGTTTAGGATTAGGGTGAGGGCTAGGTTTAGTTTGAGGCTTAGGGTTAGGGTTAGGGTGAGGGTTAGGGTGAGGTTTAGGGTTAGGGTCAGGGATAGGTTGAGTGTTAGTGTGAGGAGTATCGTTAGGGTTAGGGTGTGGTTTAGCGTTAGGGTTAGGATTAGGGTGAGGGATAGGGTGAGGCTAAGTGTTAGGGTGAGGGTGAGGTTGACGGTGAGGGTTAAGGTTAGGGTTAGAGTGAGGTTTAGGGTGAGGTTTAGGGTAGGGTTAGGGTGAGCGTTAGGGTGAGGGTTAGAGTTATGGTTAGGGTGATGTTTAGGGTGAGGGTGAGGTTTTGGGTTCGGGTGAGGTTTAGGGATAGGTTTAGGTTTAGTCTTAAGTTTAGGGTGAGGTCTAGGGAGAGGGTGAGGTTTAGAGTTAGGTTTAGGGATACGGTGAGGATTAGGTTTAAATTTAGGGTTAGGCTGAATAGTAGATTTAGGGTCCGGGTGAGGGTTAGGTTTAGTGTGAGGGTTAAATTTAGGGTTAGGGCGAGGGTAAGGTTTCGGGTGAGGGTTAGGGTGAGGGTGAGTTTTGGGGTTAGCATTAGTTTTAGGGTGAGGGTTAGGATGATTGTTAGGGTTCGCATTAAGGTTAGCTTGTGGGTGAGGGTGAGGGTAAGGATTAGGATGAGGGTGAGGATTAAAGTTAGGGGTAAAGTGAGAATTAGGGTCAGGGTTAGGGTTAGGTTTAGGTTTAGGGTTAGGGTAAGAGTGAGGGTTAGTTTGAAGGTTAGGTTTAATTTTAGGGTTAGGTTTAGGGTGCTGATTAGGGTGGGGGTGAGGGTGAGGGTTAGGGTGAATGTTAGGGTTAGGGTGAGGGTTAGGTTTAGGGTTTGGTTTAGGGTGAGGGCTAGGTTGAGGGTGAGGGTTATGGTTAGTGTTAGTGTTAGGGTGAGGTGTAGGGTGAGGGTTAGGGTTAGGGTTAGGGTTAGGTGAAATTTAGGGTGAGGGTGAAGGTTAGTGATAGGCTTAGGTTTTGTGTGAGTGCTAGTTTTAGGATGACAGTTAGGGATAGGGTTAGGGTCAGAGTAGGGTGAGGATAAGGGTTAGGGTGAGGTTTAGGGCGAGGGTGAGGGTTAGGTTTAGGTTTAGGATTAGGGTGAGTGTTAAGGTTAGTGTGAGAGTTAGGGTTAAGGTAGGTTTTGGGTTAGGGTGAGGGTAAGGGTTAGCGTGAGGTTTAGTGTTAGGGTGAGGTTTAGGCTAAGGGTTAGGGTAAGGATTTGGGTCAGTTTGAGGGTGAGGGTTAGGGAAAGGGTTAGGGTTAAGCTGAGCGGTAGGGTAAGGGTTAGAGTTAGGGTGAGGCTGAGGGTGAGGGTGAGGTTGAGGGTGAAGTTTAGGATTAGGGTTAGGGTGAGGATGAGGGTGAGGGTTATGGTTAGGGTAAGGGTGAGTGTTAGGGTGAGGGAGGGGATTAGGATGAGCGTGAGGGTTAGGGTGAGGGTTCGGTTTAGTGTTAGGATTAGGGTTTGAGCGAGTGTTAGGGTTAGAGTGAGTGTTCGGGTTAGTGTTAGGGTTAGGGTAGTGTGAGGGTAAGATTTAGGGTGAGGTTAGGCTTAGGTTTAGGGTGAGGATGAGGATTAGGTTGAGGGTGACGTTTAGGGTTAGGGTTCGGGCAATGGTTAGTGTGAGGGTTCGTGTGAGGGTTAGGATTAGGATGAGTGTTAGGATTAGGGTTAGGCTTAGGTTGTGGGTTAGGGTGAGGGGTAGGGTATGGGTTAGTTTGAGGGTTAAGTTTAGTGTGATGGTTAGGATTAAGGTTAGGGTGAGGGTGAGCGTGAGTGTTAGGGTGAGGATGAGGGTTAGGTTTAGGTTTAGGGTTAGGGTGACGGTTAGGGTGTCGGTTAGATTTAGGTTTAGGGTTAAGGTGAGGGTGAGGGTTAGGGTTAGGGTAAGGGTTAGGGTGAGGGTTATATTTAGTGTGTGGGTTAGGTTTAGGGTGAGGGTAAGGGTTAGAGTTAGGTTTAGCGTGAGGGTGAGTGTTAGGGTTAGGGTTAGTGTTAAGGTGAGGGTTAGGGAGAGTATTATGGTAAATGTTAGGGATAGGTTTAGGGTGAGGGTTAGGGTTAGGGTTAGGGTTAGGCTTAGGCTTAGGGTGAGGGTGATGGTGAGGTTTAGGGTTAGGGATAGGCTGACGTTTAGGGTTTGTTTGAGGGTAAGTTTGAGAGTGAGGGTAAGTTTAGTGTGAGGATTGGGGTAAGGGTGAGGGTTAGGTGTAGGGTTAGGGTTACGGTAAAGGTTAGGGTAAGGTTGAGGGTTAGGTTTAGTGTGAGGGTTAGGTTTAGGGTTAGATTTATGTTGAGGGTGAGGATTAGGTTTACTGTTAGCGTGAAGGTTAGGGTTAGCATTGGGTTAGGGTGAGGGTAATGTTTAGGGTGAGTTTTAGGGTGAGGGTTAGGGTTAGGGTTAGGGATAGGGTGAGGCTTAAGGTTACGGTTAGGGTTAGGGTGAGGGTTAGGCTGAGGGGTAGGATTAGGGTTAATGTGAGGTTTACATTTAGTGTAAGGGTTAGGGTTAGGTTTAGGGTTATGGTGAGGGTTAGGTTTAGTGTGAGGGTTTCGGTTAGTGTTAGGGTAAGGGTTAGGTTTAGGCTGACTCAAGTTGAGCATGAGGGTTAGGGTTAGGGTTAGGTTAAGGCTGAGGGTTAAGTTTAGGGTTAAGGTTAGGGTGAGGGTGAGGGTTAATGTGAGGGTTAGGGTTATGGAGAGGGTTAGGGTTAGGGTGAGGTTTAGGGTTAGGGTGAGTGTTAGGATTAGGGTTAGGGTTAGGCTTAGGGTGAGGGTGATGGGGAGGGTTAAGATTAGGGTTAAGTTGAGGTTTAGGGTTAGCTTGAGAGTGAATGTGAGGGTGAGGCTAAGGTTTAGTGTGAGGATTAGGGTTAGGGTGAGGGTTACGGTTACGGTAAAGGTTAGGGTAATGGTGAGGTTTAGGTTTAGTGTGAGGGTTAGGTTTAGGGTTAGGTTTATGTTTAGGGTGAGGATTTGGGTTACTCTTAGCGTGAAGGTTAGGGTTAGCATTGGGGTTAGGGTGAGGGTAAGGTTTAGGGTGAGGTTTAGGGTGAGGGTGAGGGTTAGGGTTAGGGTTAGGGTTAGAGTTAGGGTTAGGTTGAGGCTGATGGTTAGGGTTATGATTAGGGTTAGGCTGAGGGTGAGGGTGAGGTTGAGGGTTAGGGTGAGGGTTAGGGTTAGGGTTAGGTTTAGGGTGAGGGTTGGGTTTAGGGTTAGTGTTAGGATGAGGGTTAGGTTGAGGGGTATGGTTAGGGTTAGGGTGAGGGTTATCTTTAGTGTGAGGGTCAGGGTTAGGGTGCAGGTAAGTGTTAGGGTGAAGGGGAGCGTGAGGGTGAGGTTTAGGGTTAGGGTTAGTGTTAAGTTGAGGTTTAGGGTAAGTGTCATTGTTAATGTTAGTGTTAAGATTAGGGTGAGGGTTAGGATTAGGGTTAGGGTTAGGGTAGGATTAAGGTTAGGGTTATGGTTAGGCTTAGGTTGAGGGTGAGGTTCAGGGTGAGGGTTAGGGTTAGGGTTAGGGTGAGGGTGAGGTTGAGTACTATGGTTAGGTTAAGGGTTAAGTTTAGGGTTAGGGAGAGGACTAGGGTGAGCCTGAAGGTTAGGGTAAGGGTTAGGGTTAGGGTGAGGGATAGGTTTAGGGTTAGGGTGAGGGTTATGGTTAGGATGATGTTTAGCGTGAGCGTGAGGATTAGTGTGAGTGTGACGTTTCGGGTGAGTATGAGAGTTAGTGTGTGGTTGAGGTTTAGGATTACGGTGACGGTTAGGGTTACAATGAGGGTTGGGGCCAGGGTGAGGATTAGAGTTAGTGTTAGGGTGATGGTTAGGGTTAGGGTTAGTGTTAGGGTGAGGTGTAGGATTAGGGTTAGGTTGAGGGTTAGGATTAGTGTGAGGGTTAGGGTTAGGTGTAGGGTTCGGGTTCGGGTTCGGGTAATGGTATGGGTGAGCTTTAGGGTGAGGGTGATGGGTTAGGGTTTGTGTTAGGATTAGGTTGAGGTTTAGGTTTAGTGTGAGG
Source organism: Dipodomys merriami (assembly GCF_024711535.1). Taxonomy (NCBI): domain Eukaryota; kingdom Metazoa; phylum Chordata; class Mammalia; order Rodentia; family Heteromyidae; genus Dipodomys; species Dipodomys merriami. The sequence goes on along the minus strand of NW_027206490.1, from coordinate 1,832,482 downwards.
TTTTCGTTTAGTGTTAGGGTAATGGTTAGGTTTAGGCTGATGGTTAAGTTGAGGGTTTAGTATAGGTTTGGGTGAGGTTTTATTGTGAGGGTAAGGGTTACGGTGAGGGTTAGCATTAGGGTGAGGGTTAGGGTTAGGTTGAGGGTTAGGGTTAGGGTTAGCGTTAGGGTTAGGCTTAGGGTGATGATGAGGGTTAGGGTTAGGGTTAGGTTGAGGTTTAGAGTTATTTTGAGGGTAAGGGTGAGGGTGAGTGTGAGGTTTAGGGTGAGGATTAGGGTGAGGGTGAGGGTTAGGGTTAGGGTTACGGTGAGGGTTCAGGTAAGGGTTAGGTTTAGGGTTAGCCAGAGGATTAGGGTGAGGATTAGGGTGAGGTTTAGTGTTAGGGTTAGGCATAGGTTGAGGGTTAGCGTGCAGGGTAGCATTAGGGTTAGTGTGTGATTTAGGGTTAGGGTTAGGGTTAAGGATAGTGTGAAGTTTAGGGTTAAGTTTAGGGTGAGAGTGGGGGGGTGAGTGTGAGGGTTAGGATTAGGGTTAGGGTGAGGGTTATGTTTTGGTTTAGGGTGAGGCGTATTGTTAGGATGATGTTTAGGGTGAGGGTGCGTGTTAGGGTGAGGGTGAGGGTTGGGGTGAGGGTGAGAGTTAGGGTGTGGGTGCGAGTTAAGATTAGGGTGAGGTTTAGGGTGACAGTGAGGGTTAGACTGAGGGTGAGTTTAAGGGTTAGGGTTAGGGTGAGCCTTAGTGTTAGGGTTAGGATTAGGGTTATGGTGAGGGTTAGGATTAGTGTGAAGGTTGGGGTTAGGTTTAGGGTTCGGGTTAGGGTGAGGGTAAGGGTTTTGGTGAGGTTTAGGGTCAGGGTGAGGGTTAGGGTGAACATAAGAATTAGGTTGAAATAAAAGATCCCGAATACCAAAAACGCTCCTCAACGGAAAGAACACTGCTGGAGGAATATCAATACCAAATTTCAAACTCTACTATAAAGCCATAGTAATCAAAACAGCTTGGTACTGGCATAAGAACAGACCTCAGGACCAATGGAATAGAATTGAAAACCCAGAAATTAACCTACAGACCTATAGCCATCTAATCTTCGATAAGGGAGCTAAAACAATAGAATGGAAGAAAGACAGCCTCTTCAGTAAATGGTGCTGGCAAAATTGGTTAACTACATGTAGAAAACTAAAGCTAGATCCTTATGTATCACCCTGCACCAAAATCAACTCCAAAGACCTTGAAGGCAAAGCAGACACTCTGAAAACATTACAGGATGGAATAGGAGAAACCCTAGGTCTCCTTGGCTCAGGCCAAAATTTTTTGAATAGAGACCCAGAAACACAACAAATCAAAGAAAGGTTGGACAAATGGGATTGCATAAAGTTGCAGAGCTTTTGCAGGGTAAATGACATAGCTAGCAAGATCAATAGAAGGCCCACGGATTGGGAGATCTTTACTAGCCATACCACGGACAAGGGTCTCATATCTAAAATATACTTGGAACTCAAAAAATTAAACCCCCCAACAACAAATCTTCAAAGAAACAACTGCCCAATAAATAAGTGGGCAAAAGACTTAAAGAGAAACTTCTCTGAAGAAGAAAGAAGAATGGCCAATTGACACATGAAGAAATGTTCAACATCCCTAGCCATAAAAGAAATGCAAATCAAAACAACATTGAGATATCACCTCACCCCATTTAGAATGGCAAAAATCAAGAACTCTAACATCAACAGATGCTGGAGGGAATGTGGACAGAAAGGAACCGTACTTCATTGTTGGTGGGAATGTAAACTTGTTCAACCACTTTGGAAAGCAGTATGGAGGTTCCTCAAAAGACTTCACATAGATCTCCCCTATGACCCAACAATCCCACTTTTGGGCAATTACACAAATGTTTACAAACAAGACCACACTAAAGCTACCAGCACAACAATGTTTATTGCAGCATTATTTACCATAGCTAAGATATGGAACCAACCCAGATGTCCATCAGCAGATGAATGGATCAAGAAAATGTGGTATATATACACAATGGAATTCTATGCCTCCATCAGAAAGAATGACATTGCCCCATTTGTTAGGAAATGGAAAAACTTGGAAAAAATTATATTAAGTGAAGTAAGCCAGGCCCAAAGAAACATAGGTCCCATGGTTTCCCTTATTTGCAATATCTAGTATATGTATGAGTCAAGCGGAAAAGGTCAGATAATGTGAGGTCAGGAAAATGAACCCTTAGATATGTATTTTAATTTTTTTCTTTCATGCATGTGTTTCTAACGCATTTATAAGATTATCTCTTTGTTGCTTTGTATGTCCCTCCCCCACAGTATAACCCCCGCTTTCCCTATATTTGATGTCAGTATAACTTGTGGAGGAGATGGGGAAAAACCAGTTGTTTAAGGATACAGGTGGACTTGTTGCAACAATGAGAAGTACAAGTTGTCATGTCCAAAATGAGTTTTACAATGTCGGTGCGGGGGGGGAAGGGGGAGGGAAGGAGAAGGATTGGGATTGGGGGGAGGGGGGAGGCTGGGAAGGGATGTGAAGGGTAAACCAAAGGAGGAGGGTGCAATGCTTGGTAAGAAATGTACGCATTATCCTACCCATGTAATTGTAACCCTTCTGTACAGTATGTTCACAAATAAAATAAAATACAATTAAAAAAAAAGAGTTAGGTTGAGGGTTAGTGTTATGGTTAGGTTTAGAGTTAGGGTTAGGGTGAGGGTGCGATTTAGTGTTAGGATTAATGTTAGGGTTAGATTTATGCTGAGGGTTAGGGTGAGAGGGAGGGTTTTTGTTAGGGTGAGGGTGATGGTTAGGGTGAGGGTTAATGTTAATGTTAGTGTTAGGGTGAGGGCTACTGTGAGGGGGAAGGTAAGGGTTAGGGTTTAGGGGTAGGGTGAGGTTTAGGGTTAGGGTTAGTGTTAGGGTGAGGGTTAGGCTGAGGTGTAGGGTTAGGGTTAGGGTGAGGGTTAGGTTTAGTGTGAGGGTTAGGGTTAGGTTTAGGGTTAGGGTGAGGGTGAGTTTTAGTGTGAGGGTTAGAGTTAGGGTTAGGGTTAGGGTGAGGGTTGAGGTGAGTGTTAGGTTTAGAGTTAGGGTTAGGTGAGGGTTAGTGTGAGAGTAAGGGTTAAGGTGAGGGTTATGGTGAGGCGTAGGGTGAGTGTTGGGGTTAGGGTTACGGTTAGGGTGAGGGTAAGGGTTAGGGTTAGGTTGAGGGTTAGGGTTAGGGTTCGGGTGAAGGTTAGGTTTAGTGTGAGATTAGAGTAAGGGTTAGGGTTAGGGTTAGGGTGTGTGTAAGTGTTAGGGTGAGGGTTAGGGTGAGAGTGAGGGTTAGAGTTAGAGTAAGAGTTAGCATGAGGGTTAGTGTGAAGATTAGGGTTAGGGTTAGGGTTAGGGTGTGGTTTAGCGTGAAGTTGAGGGTTAGGATTAGGGTTAATGTTAGGGTGAAGTTTAGGGTGAGCGTTAGGGTTAGGGTGAGGGTTAAGGTTAGGGTTAGGTTTAGAGTGAGGGTGAGTGTTAAGGGTTAGGATTAGCGTTAGGGTTATGGTTAGGCTGAGTGTGAGGGTGAAGGTTAGGGTTAGGGTTAGAGTTACGTTTATGGATAGGGCTAAGGTGAGCGTGAGGCTTAGGGTGAGGGTGAGGGTGAGGCTTATTGTTAGGATGATATTTAGGGTGAGGGTGTGTGTTCGGGTGAGGGTGAGGGTTGGGGTGAGGGTGAGAGTTAGGGTGTGGGTGAGAGTTAAGATTAGGGTGAGGTTTAGGGTGACAGTGAGGGTTAGGCTGAGGGTGAGGTTTAGGGTTAGGGTTAGGGTTAGGTGTAGGTTTAGGTTTGGTGTTAGGGTGAGTGTTAATGTGAGGGTTAGGATTAGGGTTATGGTGAGAGTTAGGATTAGTGTGATCATTGGGGTTAAGTTTAGGGTTCGGGTTAGGGTTCGGGTAAGGGTTTTGGTGAGGTTTAGTTTGAGGGTAAGAGTTAGGGTTAGCATTAGCATTAGGTTCAGTGTTAGGGTTGTGGTTAACTTTAGAGTTAGGGTTGGGGTGAGGGTGAGGTTTAGGGTTAGGATTAAATTTAGGGTTAGGTTTAGGCTGAGGGTTAGCATGAGGATGAGGGTTATGGTTAGGGTGAGGGTGACGGTTAGGGTGAGGGTTAGGTTTAGGGTTAGTGTTAGTGTTCGGTTGAGGGTTAGTGTGAGGGTGAGGTTATGGGTTAAGGTTAGGGATAGGGTGAGGTTTAGGGTTAGGGTTAGGGTTAGGGTGAGGGTTAGGCTGAGGGTAAGGTTAGGGTTAGCGTGAGGGTTAGGTTTAGTGTGAGGGTTAGGGTTAAGGTTAGGGTTAGGGTGAGGGTTAGGTTTAGTGTGAGGGTTAGATTAGGATTAGGGTTAGGGTGAGGGTTATTGTGAGGGTAAATGTTAGGGTGAGCGTTTGGGTCTGGGTGAGGATCAGGGTTAGGTGTAGGGTTATGGTAAGGTATAGGGTGAGTGTTGGGGTTAGGGTTATGGTTAGGGTGAGGGTAAGGTTTAGGGTTAATAATAAGTTTAGGGTTAGGCTGAGGGTTAGGTTCAGGGTGAGGGTTAGGATTAGGGTGAGTGTTACGGTTAGCATTAAGGTTAGGGTTACGTTAGTGTTAGTGTGAGGGCTAGGGTGAGGGTGAAGTTTCGAGTGGGGGTTAGGGTTAGGGTGAGTGTTAGGTTTAGTGTGAGGGTTAGGGTTAGTGTTAGGGTTAGGGTGAGGTTTAGGTTTAGTGTGAGGGTTAGTATTAGTGTGAGGGTTAGGCTGAGGGGTAGGGTTAGAGTTAGGGTGAGGACTAGGGTGAGGGTTAGCGTTAGGGTGAGGGTTAGCGTTAGGGTTAGGGTTAGGGTGAGGGTGAGTTTGAGGATTAGGGTAAAGTTTCGAGTGAGCGTTAGGGTTAGGGTGAGGGTTAGGGTCTCCGTTAGGGTTAGTGTGAGGGTGAGGGTGATGGTGAGTGTAGGGTGAGGGTGAGAGTGAGCGTTAGGGTTAGGGTGAGAGTTAGGCTGTGCTTGAGGTTGATCGTGAGGGTTAGGGTTAGGCTGAGGTTTAGGTTGATGTTTAGGGTTATTGTGAGGATAAGGGTGAGTGTGAAGGTAAGTTTTAGTGTGAGGATTAGGGTGAAGGTGAGGCTTAGGGTTAGTGTTAGGGTTATGGTGAGGTAGGGTGAGGGTTAGGGTTAGGGTTAGGGTTAGGGTTAGGGTTAGGCTTAGGGTGAGGATGAGGGTTATGGAGAGGATGAGGGTTAGGGTTAGTTGAGGGTTAGGGTTAGGGTTAGTTTCAGAGTTAGGGTTAGGTTTAGGTTTTGGATTAGGGTGAGGGTGTGGGTTAAGGTGAGGGTTAGGGTGAGGGTGAGGGTTAGGCTAAGGGTAAGGGTAAGGATTTGGGTCAGGTTGAGGGTGAGGGTTAGGGTGAGGGTGAGGGTTAAGCTGAGGTTTATGGTTAGGGTTAGAGTTAGTTTGAGGGAGAGGGTGAGGGTTTTGGTTAAGTAAGGTTTAGGTTTAGGGTTAGCCAGAGGATTAGGGTGAGAGTGAGGATTAGGGTGATTGTTAGGTTTAGGTTGAGGCTTAGGGTTAGGGTTAGGGTGAGGGTTTCGGTTAGGTTAGGGATAGGTTGATGTTTAGCGTGAGGGGTAGCATTAGAGTTAATGTTAGCATTAGGGTTAGGGTTAGGGTTAGGATGAGGGATAGGGTCAGGGTAAGGGTTAGGGTGAGGGTGAGGGTGAGGGTAAGGGTTAAGTTTAGGGATGGGGTTAGAGTGATGGTTAGGGTGAGGGTTAGGGTTAGGTTGAGGGTTAAAGTGAGGTTTAGGGTTAGGGTTAGGGATAGGTTTAGGTTTAGCGTTAGGTTTAGTTTGTGGGTTAGTGTTAGGGTTAGGGTGAGGGATAGGTTCAGGCTAAGGGTTAAGGTTAGGGTTCGAGTGAGGTTTAGGTTGAGGGTTTGGGTTGAGGTTAGTGTGAGTTTTAGGTTGAGGGTTAGGTTTAGGGTTAGGCTGAGGTTTAGGGTGAAGGTGAGGGTTAGGTTTAGTGTGAGGGTTAGTGTTAGGTTTAGGGTGAAGTCTAGGGTGAGGGTGAGGGTTAGGGTTAGGGTTAGGGATAGGGTGAGGATTTGGGTTTGGTTTAGGTTTAGGCTGAGTGGTAGAGTTAGGGTTAGTGTGAGGGTTAGGTTTTGTGTGAGTGTTAAGGTTAGGGTTAGGGTGAGGGTAAGGTTTTGGATGAGGGTTAGGGTGAGGATGAGTGTTTGGCTTAGCATTAGTTTTAGTGTGTGGGTTAGGGTGATGGTTAGGGTTAGCATTAGGTTTAGCGTGAAGGTGAGGGTGACTGTTAGGTTGAGGGTGAGGGTGAGGGTTAAGGTTATGGTTAGGGTGAGAATTAGGATCAGGGTTTGGGTTAGGTTTAAATTTAGGGTTAGGGTATGTGTGTGTGAGGGTTAGGTTGAATGTTAGAGTGAATTTTATGGTTAGGTTTAGGGTGAGGATTAAGATGGGGGTGAGGGTGAATGTTAGGTTGAAGTTTAGGGTTAGAGTGAGGGTTAGGGTTAGGATTAGGTTTAGGGTGAATGTTAGGTTGAGTGTGAGGGTTAGGGTTCGTGTTATGGTTAGTGTGAGGGTTAGGGATGGGGCTAGGTTGAGGGTTATTGTGAGGGGTAGGGTTAGGGTTGGTTTGAAGTTTAGGTTTAGTGTGAGGGTTTGAGTTACGGTTAGGGTTATTTTGACTGAAAGGGTTAAGGTGAGGGTTAGGGTGAGAGTGAGGATTAGGTTTAGAGTGAGTGTTCGGGTCAGGGTTAGTGTGAGTGTTAGGTTTAGGGTTATGGTGAGGGTTAGTGTGAGGGTGAGGGTTAGGGTTAGGGTTAGAGTTAGGGTGAGGGTTAGGGTGAGGGTTAAGTTTAGGGTTAGGGTTAGGGTGAGGGTTAGGGTTAGGGTTACGATTTGCGTTAGGTTTATGATTAGGATGAGTGTGAGGGTGAGGTTTAGGGTTAGGGTTAGAGTTAGGTTAGGTGAGGGCTATGGTGAGCATGAGGCTTAGAGTGAGGATGAGGGTGAGGGTGAGGGTTAGGGTTATGGTAAGGATTAGGGTTAGGGTTATGGAGAGGATTAGGGAGTTGGTGAGGGTTAGAATGAGGGTTAGAATTAGGGTGAGGTTTAGGTTTACGGTTAGGGTGAGGTTTATGGTTAGGTTGATGTTTAGGGTGAAGTTGAGGGTTAGGCTGAGGGTGAGGATTAGAGTTAGGGTTAGGGTGAAGGTTGGGGTTAGCGTTAGTGTTAGGGTGAGTGTGAGGTTGAGGGTTAGGATTAGGGTTAGGGTTGGGGTTAGGATTATTGTGAGGTTTGGGGTTAGGGTTAGGTTTCGGATTAGGGTGAGGGTAAGGGTTTTGGTGACGTTTAGCGTGAGGTGATGGTTAGGGTTTGGCTTAGGCTTAGAGTTAGGGTGAGGCTGAGGTTGAGGTTTAGGGTTAGGATTAGTGTTAGGGTAAGGTTTAGGCTGAGGGTGAAGGTAAGGGTGAAGGTTACTGTTACAGTGAGGTTGACGGTTAGGGTGAGTGTTAGGTTAGTGTTAGGGTGAGGGCTAGTGTGAGGGTGAGGGTAAGGGTCAGGGTTATGGATAGGGTGAGGTTTAGGGTTAGGGTTAGTGTTAGGGTGAGGCTTAGGCTGAGGGATAGTGTTAGGGTTAGTGTGAGGTTAAGGTTTAGTCTGAGGGTTAGGGTTAGGGTTAGGATTAAGGTTAGGGTTATGGTGAGGGTAAGGTTTAGGTTGAGGGTTAGGATGATGGTGAGTTTTAGAGTTAGGGTTAGGGTGAGGGTTAGGTTGAGGGTGAAGTTTAGGTTGAGGCTGACATTTAGGGTGAGGCTTATGGTGAGGGTTAGGGTTAGGGTTAAGGTGAGGGTGAGGGTTAGATTTAGGGTAAGGTTTAGGGTGAGTGTTAGGGTGAGGGTGAGGTTTAGTGTTAGTGTTAAGGTTAGTGTTAAGCTTAGGGTTAGGGTTAGGATGAGTGTTAGGGTGAGGGGTAGGGTTAGGATTAGGGTTAGGGTGAAGGTGAGGCTGAAGGTTAGGGTTAGGGTGAGGGTAAGGGTTAGGGTTAGGGTTAGTGATAAGGAGGGTTAGGTTGAGGGTGAGGGTGAGGTTTACGGTTAGGTTTAGGGTTATGGTGAGTGTAAGGGTGAGGGTGAGGGTTAGGGTTAAGGTTAGGGTGAGGTGAAGGTTAGGGTGAGGTTAAGGGTTAGGGTGAGTGTTAAGGTGAGGGTGAGGGTTAGGTTTAGTGTTAGGGTTAGTTTGAGGTGAAGGGTGAGGGTGAGGGTTAAGTTTAGTGTTAGGGTTAGGTTGAGGTGAAGGGTAACGTTTAGGGTTAGGTTTAGGGTGAGGGTGAGGGTTATGGTTAGTGTGAGGGTTAGGGTTAGTGTTAGGCTTAGGGTTTAGGTGAGTGTTAGGGTTAGGGTGAGGGTTAGACTTATGTTTAGTTTTAGGGTAGGGTGAGGATAAGGGTTAGGGTGAGCGTTAGGGTGAGGGTGAGTGTTAGGTTTCGGGTTAGGGTTAGGGTGTGTGGTAGTGTAAGGATTAGGCTTAGGGTTAGATTTACAGTTATGGTTAGGGTGAGAGTTAGGATGAGGTTTAGATTTAGTTTTAGGTTTAAGGTTAGGGTGAGTGTTAGGGTTAGGTTTTGCTTTTGGGTTAGGGTGAGGGTAAGGGTTAGGTTGAGGTTTAGGGTGAGGTTGAAGGTTAGGCTAAGGTTTAGGTTAAGGATTATGATCAGGTTGAGTGTGAGGGTTAGGGTTAGGGTGAGGGTTAAGCTGAGGGGTAGGGTTAGGGTTAGAGTTAGGGTGAGGCTGACGGTGAGGGTGAGGTTGAGGGTGAGGGTTAAAGTTAGGTTTAGGCTTAGGTTGAGGTTTAGGGTGAGGGTTATAGTTAGGGTAAGGGTCAGGTTTAGGGCTAGGGAGAGGATTAAGGTGGGCCTGAGGGTTTGGGTGAGGGTTCGGTTTAGTGTTAGTGTTAGGGTTTGGGTGAGTGTTTGGGTTATAATGAGGTTTCAGTTAGTGTTAGGGTTAGGGTAGGGTGAGGGTAAGATTTAGGGTGATGGTTAGGGTTAGGTTGAGGTTGAGGGTGAGGGTTAGGGTCAGGTTTACAGTGAGGATGAGGGTTAGGGTGAGGGGTAGGGTTAGGTTGTGGGTTAGGGTGCGGGGTAGGGTAAGGGTTAGTGTGAGTGTTAGGGTTAGTGTGAGGGTTAGGATTACGGTTAGGGTTAGGGTGAGGGTGAGTGTTAGGGTGAGGATGAGGGTTAGGTTTAGTGTTAGGGTTAAGGTGAGGGATCGGGTGACGATTAGGGTTAGGTTTATGGTTAGGGTTAGGGTGAGGGTTAGGGTAAGTGTTAGGGTGAGGGTTATGTTTAGTGTGAGGGTTTGGGTTAGGATGAGTGTAAGGGTTAGTGTGAGGGTTAGCGTGAGGGTGAGGGTTAGCGTTAGGCTTAGTGTTAAGGTGAGAGTTAGGGTGAGTGTTATGGTTAATGTTAGGGTTAAGGTTAGGGTGAGGGTTAGGGTTAGGGTTAGTGTTAGGGTTAGGCTTAGGGTGGGGGTGAGGGTTAGGGTTAGGGTTAGGTTGTTTTTAGGGTTAGTTTGAAGGTAAGGGTGAGGTTAAGGTTTAGGGTGAGGATTAGGGCGAGGGTGAGGGTGAGGGTTACGGTTAGGGTTAGGGTTATGGTAAGGGTTAGGGTGAGGGTGAGGGTTAGATTTAGTGTGAGGTTTAGGGTAAGGGTTAAGTTTATGTTGAGGTTGAGGATTAGAGTTAAGGTTAGGGGGAGGGTTAGGGTTAGCATTGGGTTTAGTGTGAGGGTAATGTTTCAGTTGAGGTTTAGGGTGAGGGTGAGGGTTAGGGTTAGGTTTAGGTTTAGATTTCAGGTTAGGTTGAGGATGAGTGTTAGGCTTAGGATTAGGGTTAGGCTGAGGGTGAGGATGAGGGTGAGGTTTAGTGTTAGGATTAGGATTAGGTTTAGGGTGAGGGTTGGGGTTAGGGTTAGGGTTAGTATGAGGGTTAGGGTGAGGAGTATGTTTAGGGTTAGGTTTAGGGTTAAGATTCGGATTAGGGTTAGCGTTAGGGTTAGGGTGAGGGTTAGGGTTAGGGTTAGGATTAGGATGAGGTTAAATATTAGGGTGAGGTTAAGGGTTAGGGTAAGTGTTAGGGTGAGGGTGAGGGTTAAGTTTAGTTTTAGGGTTAGGTTGAGGTGTAGGGTGAGGGTTAGGGTTAGGGCTAGGGTAAGGGTGAGGTTTAGGGTGAGGTTTAGTGTGAGGGTTAGGCTTAGGGTTTTGGTGAGTGTTAGGGTTAGTGTGATGGTTAGGGTTAGGGTTATGCTTAGATTAGGATGAGGATAAAGGTTAGGGTTACGTTAATGGTGAGGGTGAGGGTTAGGTTTAGGGTTAGTGTTAGGGTGAGGGTTAGGGTGAGGGTTAGGATTAGGGTTATGGTGAGGGTTACGATTAGTGCGAGGGTTGGGGTTAGGTTTAGTGTTCCGGATAGGGTGAGGGTAAGGGTTTTGGTGAGGTTTAGGGTGAGGTTGATGGTTAGGGTTAGCGTTAGCTTTAGGTTGAGTGTTAGGTTTATGGTTAGGTTTAGTGTTAGGGTTAGGGTGAGGGTGAGGTTTAGGGTTAGTATTAATGTTAGAGTTAGGTTTAGGCTGAGGTTTAGGGTGAGGGTGGGGTTTAGTGTTAGGGTGAGGGTTAGCGTGAAGTTGATGGGTAGGATTAGAGTTAGTGTTAGGGTGAGGTTTAGGGTTAATGTTAGGTTTAGGGTTAGGGTGAGGGTTAAGGTTAGTGTTAGGGTTAGGGTGAGGGTGAGGTTTAGGTTTAAGATTAGCGTTAGGGTTAGGGTTAGGCAGAGTGTGAGGGTGAAGTTTAGGGTTAGGGTTAATGTTAGGTTTAGCGTGAGGGCTAAGGTGAGCGTGAGGCTTAGGGTGAGTGTGAGGGTGAGGGTGAGGTTTAGGTTGAGGGTAAGGGTTTTGGTTAGGGTTATGGAGAGGTTTAGGGTGGGGTGAGGGTTAGGGTGAGGTTTAGGGTTAGGGTGAGGTTTAGGTTTATGGTTAGGGTGAGGCTTATTGTTAGGATGATATTTAGGGTGAGATTGAGGGTTAGGGTGTGGGTGAGGGTTGGGGTGAGGGTGAGAGTTAGGGTGTGGGTGAGAGTTAAGATTAGGGTGAGGGTTAGGGTTACAGTGAGTGTTAGGCTGAGGGTGAGGATTAGGCTTAGGTTTGGATGAGTGTTAGGGATGAGTGTTAGGGTTAGGCTGAGGGTTTGGGTTAGGTTTAGGGTTAGAGTAGGGTGAGAATAAGGGTTAGGGTGAGGTTTAGGATGAGGGTGAGTGTTAGGGTGAGTGGTATGGTGAGGTTTAGGGTTAGGTTTAGGGTTACAGATATTGTTAGGGTGAGGATTAGGGTGAGGTTTAGATTTAGTGTTAGGGTAAGGTTTAGGCTGAGAGTTAGGGTTAGTGTGAGAGTTAGGATTAGGTTTTGTGTTAGGGTGAGGGTAAGGGTTAGGGTGAGATTTAGGGTGAGGGTGAGGGTTAGGCTAAGGGTTAGGGTAAGGATTTGGGTCAGGTTGAGGGTGACGGATAGGGATAGGGTGAGGGTTAAGCTGAGGGGTAGCGGTAAGGTTAGAGTTAGGGTGAGGTTGAGGATGAGGGTTTCATTTAAGTAAAGATTAGGTTTAGGGTTAGCCAGAGGATTCGGGTAAGGGTGAGGATTTGTGTGAGGGTTATGTTTAGGTTGAGGGTTAGGGTTAGGGTTAGGGATAGGTTGAGGTTTAGCGTGAGGGGTAGCGTTAGGGTTTGGGTGATTGTTAGGGTTAGGGTTAGGGTTAGGTTTATGGTTAGGGATATGGTCAGGGTAAGGGTTAGCTTGAGGGGGAGTGGGAGGGTGAGGGTTAAGTTTAGGGTTAGGGTTAGAGTGATGGTTAGGGTGAGGGTTAGGTTTAGGGTGAGGGTTAGGCTGAAGGTTAGAGTTAGGGATAGTTTGAGGAGTAGCATGAGGGGTACAGTTAGGGTTAAGTTGTGGGTTACAGTTAGGTTTAGGTTTAGGGTGAGGGTTAGGGTCAGGGTAAGGATTAGCGTGAGGGTGAGGTTAGGGTGAGGTTTAAGTTTAGGGTTAGAGTGAGGTTTAGGGTGAGGGTTAGGCTTAGGGTTAGGATGAGGGTTAGTTTGAGGGTTAGGATAAGGGTTAGGTTATGGTTTAGGGTGAGGGTGAGGGTTAGGTTTAGGGTGAGGGTTAGGGATAGGGTGAGGGTTAGGGTTAGGTTTAGGGTGAGGTCTAGGATGAGGGTGAGGGTTAGGGTTACGGTTAGGGATAGGGTTAGGATTAGGTTTAGGTTTAGGCTTAGGCTGAGTGTTAGGCTGAGTGGTAGAGTTAGGGTTAGGGTGAGCTTAAGTTTAGTGTGAGGGTTAGGGTTAGGGTTATGGTAAGGGTAAGTTTTCAGGTGATGTTTAGAGTGAGGGTGAGTGTTTGGGTTAGCATTATGGTTAGGGTGAGGGTTAGGCTTAGTGTTAGGTTTAGCATGAGGGTGAGGGTGAGGGTTAGGGTGAGGTTGAGGGTGAGGGTTAAGGTTAGGGTTAGGGTGAGAATTAGGGTCAGGGTTAGGGTTAGGTTTAGGGTTACGGTAACGGTGAGCGTAAGGGTGAGGGTTAGGGTGAAGTTTAGGTTTAGGGTGAGGGTTAGGGTTAGGGCTAGGTTGAGGGTTAGGGTGAGGGGTAGGATTTGAGTTCGTGTGAAGGTTAGGTTTAGTGTAATGGTTAGAGTCAGGGTTAGGGTTAGGGTTATTGTGACGTTAAAAGTTAGGGTGAGGGTTAGGGTTTAGAGTGAGGGTTAGGGTTAGGGTGAGGGTTAGGGTGAGGGATAGTGTGAGGTTTAGGTTTATTGTTAGGGTGTGGGTTACAGTGAGGCTGAAGGTTAGGGTTAGGGTTAGTGTTGGGGGTGAGGGTTAGGGTGAGGTTTGGGGTTAATGTTAGGGTTAAGGTTACGGTGAGGGTTAAGGTTAGGGTTAGGGTTAGGGTGAGAGTGAGTGTTAGGGTTAGGATTTGCGTTAGGGTTATGATTAGGCTGAGTGTGAGGGTGAGGCTTAGGGTTAGGTTTAGAGTTACGGTTAAGTGAGGACTAGGGTGAGCGTGAAGCTTAGAGTGAGGATGAGGATGAGGGTGAGGGTTAGGGTTAGGGTAAGTGTTAGGGTTAGGTTTCTGGAGAGGATTAGGGTTGGGATGAGGGTTATGTTGAGGGTGAGGGTTAGGGTGAGTGTTAGGTTTAGGGTTAGGGTGAGGCTTATGGTTAGGATGATGTTTAGGGTGAGGGTGAGGTTTAGGGTGAGGGTGAAGTTTGGGGTGAGTGTGAGAGTTAGGGTGTGGGTGAAGGTTAAGATTAGGGTGAAGATTAGGGTGACTATGAGGGTTAGACTGAGGGTGAGGATTAGGGTTAGGTTTAGGGTGAGGATTAGGGTTAGTGTTAGTTTTAGGGTGAGGGTTAGGTTTCCGGTTAAGGTGAGGGTCAGTGTTTTGGTGAGGTTTAGGGTGAGGGTGAGGGTTAGGGTTAGCGTTCGCATTAGGGTGAGGGTTAGGGTTAGGGTTAGGGTTAGAGTTAGGGTGAGGGTGAGGGTGAGGTTTAGGGTTAGGATTAGTGTTAGGGTTAGGTTTATGTTGAGGGTGAGGGTTACTGTTAGGGTGACGGTGACGGTTAGGGTGAGGGTTAGGGTTAGTGTTAGTGTTAGGGTGAGGGCTAGTGTGAGTGTGAAGGTAAGATTTAGTATTATGGATAGGGTTAGGTGTAGAGTTAGTGTTAGGGTGAGGCTGAGGGTTAGGTTTAGTGTGAGGGTTATGTTTAGGGTTAATGTGAGGGTTAGTGTGAAGGTTTGGGTTAGGGTTAGGTTGAGGGTTAGGTTGAGGGATAGGGTTAGGGTTCGGGTGAATGTTAGTTTTAGTGTGAGGCTTAGAGTTAGAGTTAGGATTAAGGTTAGGGTGAGGGTAATGGTTAGGGTGAGGGTTAGGGTGAGATTGAGGGTTAGGGTTAGAGTGAGTGTTAGGGTGAGGGTTAGTGTGAGGGTTAGGTTTAGGGTTAGGGTGAGGGTTAGCATGAAGTTTAGAGTTACGTTTAGGGTGAGGGTTAGGTTTAGGGTTAGGTTTAGGGTTCGGGTTAAGGTTAGGTTTAATGTGAGGGTAGAGGTAGGGTTTTGTTTAGGGCTAGGGTGAGGTTAAGGTTTAGGGTTAGGATGAGGGTTAGGATTAGGGTGAGGTTTATGGTGAGGTTTAGGGTGAGGGTGAGGGTTAGGTTTAGGGTGAGGGTTAGGGATAGGGTGAGGGTTAGGGTTAGGTTTAGGGTGAGGTCTAGGATGAGGGTGAGGGTTAGGGTTACGGTTAGGGATAGGGTTAGGATTAGGTTTAGGTTTAGGCTTAGGCTGAGTGTTAGGCTGAGTGGTAGAGTTAGGGTTAGGGTGAGCTTAAGTTTAGTGTGAGGGTTAGGGTTAGGGTTATGGTAAGGGTAAGTTTTCAGGTGATGTTTAGAGTGAGGGTGAGTGTTTGGGTTAGCATTATGGTTAGGGTGAGGGTTAGGCTTAGTGTTAGGTTTAGCATGAGGGTGAGGGTGAGGGTTAGGGTGAGGTTGAGGGTGAGGGTTAAGGTTAGGGTTAGGGTGAGAATTAGGGTCAGGGTTAGGGTTAGGTTTAGGGTTACGGTAACGGTGAGCGTAAGGGTGAGGGTTAGGGTGAAGTTTAGGTTTAGGGTGAGGGTTAGGGTTAGGGCTAGGTTGAGGGTTAGGGTGAGGGGTAGGATTTGAGTTCGTGTGAAGGTTAGGTTTAGTGTAATGGTTAGAGTCAGGGTTAGGGTTAGGGTTATTGTGACGTTAAAAGTTAGGGTGAGGGTTAGGGTTTAGAGTGAGGGTTAGGGTTAGGGTGAGGGTTAGGGTGAGGGATAGTGTGAGGTTTAGGTTTATTGTTAGGGTGTGGGTTACAGTGAGGCTGAAGGTTAGGGTTAGGGTTAGTGTTGGGGGTGAGGGTTAGGGTGAGGTTTGGGGTTAATGTTAGGGTTAAGGTTACGGTGAGGGTTAAGGTTAGGGTTAGGGTTAGGGTGAGAGTGAGTGTTAGGGTTAGGATTTGCGTTAGGGTTATGATTAGGCTGAGTGTGAGGGTGAGGCTTAGGGTTAGGTTTAGAGTTACGGTTAAGTGAGGACTAGGGTGAGCGTGAAGCTTAGAGTGAGGATGAGGATGAGGGTGAGGGTTAGGGTTAGGGTAAGTGTTAGGGTTAGGTTTCTGGAGAGGATTAGGGTTGGGATGAGGGTTATGTTGAGGGTGAGGGTTAGGGTGAGTGTTAGGTTTAGGGTTAGGGTGAGGCTTATGGTTAGGATGATGTTTAGGGTGAGGGTGAGGTTTAGGGTGAGGGTGAAGTTTGGGGTGAGTGTGAGAGTTAGGGTGTGGGTGAAGGTTAAGATTAGGGTGAAGATTAGGGTGACTATGAGGGTTAGACTGAGGGTGAGGATTAGGGTTAGGTTTAGGGTGAGGATTAGGGTTAGTGTTAGTTTTAGGGTGAGGGTTAGGTTTCCGGTTAAGGTGAGGGTCAGTGTTTTGGTGAGGTTTAGGGTGAGGGTGAGGGTTAGGGTTAGCGTTCGCATTAGGGTGAGGGTTAGGGTTAGGGTTAGGGTTAGAGTTAGGGTGAGGGTGAGGGTGAGGTTTAGGGTTAGGATTAGTGTTAGGGTTAGGTTTATGTTGAGGGTGAGGGTTACTGTTAGGGTGACGGTGACGGTTAGGGTGAGGGTTAGGGTTAGTGTTAGTGTTAGGGTGAGGGCTAGTGTGAGTGTGAAGGTAAGATTTAGTATTATGGATAGGGTTAGGTGTAGAGTTAGTGTTAGGGTGAGGCTGAGGGTTAGGTTTAGTGTGAGGGTTATGTTTAGGGTTAATGTGAGGGTTAGTGTGAAGGTTTGGGTTAGGGTTAGGTTGAGGGTTAGGTTGAGGGATAGGGTTAGGGTTCGGGTGAATGTTAGTTTTAGTGTGAGGCTTAGAGTTAGAGTTAGGATTAAGGTTAGGGTGAGGGTAATGGTTAGGGTGAGGGTTAGGGTGAGATTGAGGGTTAGGGTTAGAGTGAGTGTTAGGGTGAGGGTTAGTGTGAGGGTTAGGTTTAGGGTTAGGGTGAGGGTTAGCATGAAGTTTAGAGTTACGTTTAGGGTGAGGGTTAGGTTTAGGGTTAGGTTTAGGGTTCGGGTTAAGGTTAGGTTTAATGTGAGGGTAGAGGTAGGGTTTTGTTTAGGGCTAGGGTGAGGTTAAGGTTTAGGGTTAGGATGAGGGTTAGGATTAGGGTGAGGTTTATGGTGAGGTTTAGGGTGAGGGTGAGGGTTAGGTTTAGGGTGAGGGTTAGGGATAGGGTGAGGGTTAGGGTTAGGTTTAGGGTGAGGTCTAGGATGAGGGTGAGGGTTAGGGTTACGGTTAGGGATAGGGTTAGGATTAGGTTTAGGTTTAGGCTTAGGCTGAGTGTTAGGCTGAGTGGTAGAGTTAGGGTTAGGGTGAGCTTAAGTTTAGTGTGAGGGTTAGGGTTAGGGTTATGGTAAGGGTAAGTTTTCAGGTGATGTTTAGAGTGAGGGTGAGTGTTTGGGTTAGCATTATGGTTAGGGTGAGGGTTAGGCTTAGTGTTAGGTTTAGCATGAGGGTGAGGGTGAGGGTTAGGGTGAGGTTGAGGGTGAGGGTTAAGGTTAGGGTTAGGGTGAGAATTAGGGTCAGGGTTAGGGTTAGGTTTAGGGTTACGGTAACGGTGAGCGTAAGGGTGAGGGTTAGGGTGAAGTTTAGGTTTAGGGTGAGGGTTAGGGTTAGGGCTAGGTTGAGGGTTAGGGTGAGGGGTAGGATTTGAGTTCGTGTGAAGGTTAGGTTTAGTGTAATGGTTAGAGTCAGGGTTAGGGTTAGGGTTATTGTGACGTTAAAAGTTAGGGTGAGGGTTAGGGTTTAGAGTGAGGGTTAGGGTTAGGGTGAGGGTTAGGGTGAGGGATAGTGTGAGGTTTAGGTTTATTGTTAGGGTGTGGGTTACAGTGAGGCTGAAGGTTAGGGTTAGGGTTAGTGTTGGGGGTGAGGGTTAGGGTGAGGTTTGGGGTTAATGTTAGGGTTAAGGTTACGGTGAGGGTTAAGGTTAGGGTTAGGGTTAGGGTGAGAGTGAGTGTTAGGGTTAGGATTTGCGTTAGGGTTATGATTAGGCTGAGTGTGAGGGTGAGGCTTAGGGTTAGGTTTAGAGTTACGGTTAAGTGAGGACTAGGGTGAGCGTGAAGCTTAGAGTGAGGATGAGGATGAGGGTGAGGGTTAGGGTTAGGGTAAGTGTTAGGGTTAGGTTTCTGGAGAGGATTAGGGTTGGGATGAGGGTTATGTTGAGGGTGAGGGTTAGGGTGAGTGTTAGGTTTAGGGTTAGGGTGAGGCTTATGGTTAGGATGATGTTTAGGGTGAGGGTGAGGTTTAGGGTGAGGGTGAAGTTTGGGGTGAGTGTGAGAGTTAGGGTGTGGGTGAAGGTTAAGATTAGGGTGAAGATTAGGGTGACTATGAGGGTTAGACTGAGGGTGAGGATTAGGGTTAGGTTTAGAGTTACGGTTAAGTGAGGACTAGGGTGAGCGTGAAGCTTAGAGTGAGGATGAGGATGAGGGTGAGGGTTAGGGTTAGGGTAAGTGTTAGGGTTAGGTTTCTGGAGAGGATTAGGGTTGGGATGAGGGTTATGTTGAGGGTGAGGGTTAGGGTGAGTGTTAGGTTTAGGGTTAGGGTGAGGCTTATGGTTAGGATGATGTTTAGGGTGAGGGTGAGGTTTAGGGTGAGGGTGAAGTTTGGGGTGAGTGTGAGAGTTAGGGTGTGGGTGAAGGTTAAGATTAGGGTGAAGATTAGGGTGACTATGAGGGTTAGACTGAGGGTGAGGATTAGGGTTAGGTTTAGGGTGAGGATTAGGGTTAGTGTTAGTTTTAGGGTGAGGGTTAGGTTTCCGGTTAAGGTGAGGGTCAGTGTTTTGGTGAGGTTTAGGGTGAGGGTGAGGGTTAGGGTTAGCGTTCGCATTAGGGTGAGGGTTAGGGTTAGGGTTAGGGTTAGAGTTAGGGTGAGGGTGAGGGTGAGGTTTAGGGTTAGGATTAGTGTTAGGGTTAGGTTTATGTTGAGGGTGAGGGTTACTGTTAGGGTGACGGTGACGGTTAGGGTGAGGGTTAGGGTTAGTGTTAGTGTTAGGGTGAGGGCTAGTGTGAGTGTGAAGGTAAGATTTAGTATTATGGATAGGGTTAGGTGTAGAGTTAGTGTTAGGGTGAGGCTGAGGGTTAGGTTTAGTGTGAGGGTTATGTTTAGGGTTAATGTGAGGGTTAGTGTGAAGGTTTGGGTTAGGGTTAGGTTGAGGGTTAGGTTGAGGGATAGGGTTAGGGTTCGGGTGAATGTTAGTTTTAGTGTGAGGCTTAGAGTTAGAGTTAGGATTAAGGTTAGGGTGAGGGTAATGGTTAGGGTGAGGGTTAGGGTGAGATTGAGGGTTAGGGTTAGAGTGAGTGTTAGGGTGAGGGTTAGTGTGAGGGTTAGGTTTAGGGTTAGGGTGAGGGTTAGCATGAAGTTTAGAGTTACGTTTAGGGTGAGGGTTAGGTTTAGGGTTAGGTTTAGGGTTCGGGTTAAGGTTAGGTTTAATGTGAGGGTAGAGGTAGGGTTTTGTTTAGGGCTAGGGTGAGGTTAAGGTTTAGGGTTAGGATGAGGGTTAGGATTAGGGTGAGGTTTATGGTGAGGTTTAGGGTGAGGGTGAGGGTTAGGTTTAGGGTGAGGGTTAGGGATAGGGTGAGGGTTAGGGTTAGGTTTAGGGTGAGGTCTAGGATGAGGGTGAGGGTTAGGGTTACGGTTAGGGATAGGGTTAGGATTAGGTTTAGGTTTAGGCTTAGGCTGAGTGTTAGGCTGAGTGGTAGAGTTAGGGTTAGGGTGAGCTTAAGTTTAGTGTGAGGGTTAGGGTTAGGGTTATGGTAAGGGTAAGTTTTCAGGTGATGTTTAGAGTGAGGGTGAGTGTTTGGGTTAGCATTATGGTTAGGGTGAGGGTTAGGCTTAGTGTTAGGTTTAGCATGAGGGTGAGGGTGAGGGTTAGGGTGAGGTTGAGGGTGAGGGTTAAGGTTAGGGTTAGGGTGAGAATTAGGGTCAGGGTTAGGGTTAGGTTTAGGGTTACGGTAACGGTGAGCGTAAGGGTGAGGGTTAGGGTGAAGTTTAGGTTTAGGGTGAGGGTTAGGGTTAGGGCTAGGTTGAGGGTTAGGGTGAGGGGTAGGATTTGAGTTCGTGTGAAGGTTAGGTTTAGTGTAATGGTTAGAGTCAGGGTTAGGGTTAGGGTTATTGTGACGTTAAAAGTTAGGGTGAGGGTTAGGGTTTAGAGTGAGGGTTAGGGTTAGGGTGAGGGTTAGGGTGAGGGATAGTGTGAGGTTTAGGTTTATTGTTAGGGTGTGGGTTACAGTGAGGCTGAAGGTTAGGGTTAGGGTTAGTGTTGGGGGTGAGGGTTAGGGTGAGGTTTGGGGTTAATGTTAGGGTTAAGGTTACGGTGAGGGTTAAGGTTAGGGTTAGGGTTAGGGTGAGAGTGAGTGTTAGGGTTAGGATTTGCGTTAGGGTTATGATTAGGCTGAGTGTGAGGGTGAGGCTTAGGGTTAGGTTTAGAGTTACGGTTAAGTGAGGACTAGGGTGAGCGTGAAGCTTAGAGTGAGGATGAGGATGAGGGTGAGGGTTAGGGTTAGGGTAAGTGTTAGGGTTAGGTTTCTGGAGAGGATTAGGGTTGGGATGAGGGTTATGTTGAGGGTGAGGGTTAGGGTGAGTGTTAGGTTTAGGGTTAGGGTGAGGCTTATGGTTAGGATGATGTTTAGGGTGAGGGTGAGGTTTAGGGTGAGGGTGAAGTTTGGGGTGAGTGTGAGAGTTAGGGTGTGGGTGAAGGTTAAGATTAGGGTGAAGATTAGGGTGACTATGAGGGTTAGACTGAGGGTGAGGATTAGGGTTAGGTTTAGGGTGAGGATTAGGGTTAGTGTTAGTTTTAGGGTGAGGGTTAGGTTTCCGGTTAAGGTGAGGGTCAGTGTTTTGGTGAGGTTTAGGGTGAGGGTGAGGGTTAGGGTTAGCGTTCGCATTAGGGTGAGGGTTAGGGTTAGGGTTAGGGTTAGAGTTAGGGTGAGGGTGAGGGTGAGGTTTAGGGTTAGGATTAGTGTTAGGGTTAGGTTTATGTTGAGGGTGAGGGTTACTGTTAGGGTGACGGTGACGGTTAGGGTGAGGGTTAGGGTTAGTGTTAGTGTTAGGGTGAGGGCTAGTGTGAGTGTGAAGGTAAGATTTAGTATTATGGATAGGGTTAGGTGTAGAGTTAGTGTTAGGGTGAGGCTGAGGGTTAGGTTTAGTGTGAGGGTTATGTTTAGGGTTAATGTGAGGGTTAGTGTGAAGGTTTGGGTTAGGGTTAGGTTGAGGGTTAGGTTGAGGGATAGGGTTAGGGTTCGGGTGAATGTTAGTTTTAGTGTGAGGCTTAGAGTTAGAGTTAGGATTAAGGTTAGGGTGAGGGTAATGGTTAGGGTGAGGGTTAGGGTGAGATTGAGGGTTAGGGTTAGAGTGAGTGTTAGGGTGAGGGTTAGTGTGAGGGTTAGGTTTAGGGTTAGGGTGAGGGTTAGCATGAAGTTTAGAGTTACGTTTAGGGTGAGGGTTAGGTTTAGGGTTAGGTTTAGGGTTCGGGTTAAGGTTAGGTTTAATGTGAGGGTAGAGGTAGGGTTTTGTTTAGGGCTAGGGTGAGGTTAAGGTTTAGGGTTAGGATGAGGGTTAGGATTAGGGTGAGGTTTATGGTGAGGTTTAGGGTGAGGGTGAGGGTTAGGTTTAGGGTGAGGGTTAGGGATAGGGTGAGGGTTAGGGTTAGGTTTAGGGTGAGGTCTAGGATGAGGGTGAGGGTTAGGGTTACGGTTAGGGATAGGGTTAGGATTAGGTTTAGGTTTAGGCTTAGGCTGAGTGTTAGGCTGAGTGGTAGAGTTAGGGTTAGGGTGAGCTTAAGTTTAGTGTGAGGGTTAGGGTTAGGGTTATGGTAAGGGTAAGTTTTCAGGTGATGTTTAGAGTGAGGGTGAGTGTTTGGGTTAGCATTATGGTTAGGGTGAGGGTTAGGCTTAGTGTTAGGTTTAGCATGAGGGTGAGGGTGAGGGTTAGGGTGAGGTTGAGGGTGAGGGTTAAGGTTAGGGTTAGGGTGAGAATTAGGGTCAGGGTTAGGGTTAGGTTTAGGGTTACGGTAACGGTGAGCGTAAGGGTGAGGGTTAGGGTGAAGTTTAGGTTTAGGGTGAGGGTTAGGGTTAGGGCTAGGTTGAGGGTTAGGGTGAGGGGTAGGATTTGAGTTCGTGTGAAGGTTAGGTTTAGTGTAATGGTTAGAGTCAGGGTTAGGGTTAGGGTTATTGTGACGTTAAAAGTTAGGGTGAGGGTTAGGGTTTAGAGTGAGGGTTAGGGTTAGGGTGAGGGTTAGGGTGAGGGATAGTGTGAGGTTTAGGTTTATTGTTAGGGTGTGGGTTACAGTGAGGCTGAAGGTTAGGGTTAGGGTTAGTGTTGGGGGTGAGGGTTAGGGTGAGGTTTGGGGTTAATGTTAGGGTTAAGGTTACGGTGAGGGTTAAGGTTAGGGTTAGGGTTAGGGTGAGAGTGAGTGTTAGGGTTAGGATTTGCGTTAGGGTTATGATTAGGCTGAGTGTGAGGGTGAGGCTTAGGGTTAGGTTTAGAGTTACGGTTAAGTGAGGACTAGGGTGAGCGTGAAGCTTAGAGTGAGGATGAGGATGAGGGTGAGGGTTAGGGTTAGGGTAAGTGTTAGGGTTAGGTTTCTGGAGAGGATTAGGGTTGGGATGAGGGTTATGTTGAGGGTGAGGGTTAGGGTGAGTGTTAGGTTTAGGGTTAGGGTGAGGCTTATGGTTAGGATGATGTTTAGGGTGAGGGTGAGGTTTAGGGTGAGGGTGAAGTTTGGGGTGAGTGTGAGAGTTAGGGTGTGGGTGAAGGTTAAGATTAGGGTGAAGATTAGGGTGACTATGAGGGTTAGACTGAGGGTGAGGATTAGGGTTAGGTTTAGAGTTACGGTTAAGTGAGGACTAGGGTGAGCGTGA
Organism: Dipodomys merriami; assembly: GCF_024711535.1. NCBI lineage: Eukaryota > Metazoa > Chordata > Mammalia > Rodentia > Heteromyidae > Dipodomys > Dipodomys merriami. Next base: position 1,810,437 of record NW_027206490.1, on the reverse strand, counting down.
AGCTTAGAGTGAGGATGAGGATGAGGGTGAGGGTTAGGGTTAGGGTAAGTGTTAGGGTTAGGTTTCTGGAGAGGATTAGGGTTGGGATGAGGGTTATGTTGAGGGTGAGGGTTAGGGTGAGTGTTAGGTTTAGGGTTAGGGTGAGGCTTATGGTTAGGATGATGTTTAGGGTGAGGGTGAGGTTTAGGGTGAGGGTGAAGTTTGGGGTGAGTGTGAGAGTTAGGGTGTGGGTGAAGGTTAAGATTAGGGTGAAGATTAGGGTGACTATGAGGGTTAGACTGAGGGTGAGGATTAGGGTTAGGTTTAGGGTGAGGATTAGGGTTAGTGTTAGTTTTAGGGTGAGGGTTAGGTTTCCGGTTAAGGTGAGGGTCAGTGTTTTGGTGAGGTTTAGGGTGAGGGTGAGGGTTAGGGTTAGCGTTCGCATTAGGGTGAGGGTTAGGGTTAGGGTTAGGGTTAGAGTTAGGGTGAGGGTGAGGGTGAGGTTTAGGGTTAGGATTAGTGTTAGGGTTAGGTTTATGTTGAGGGTGAGGGTTACTGTTAGGGTGACGGTGACGGTTAGGGTGAGGGTTAGGGTTAGTGTTAGTGTTAGGGTGAGGGCTAGTGTGAGTGTGAAGGTAAGATTTAGTATTATGGATAGGGTTAGGTGTAGAGTTAGTGTTAGGGTGAGGCTGAGGGTTAGGTTTAGTGTGAGGGTTATGTTTAGGGTTAATGTGAGGGTTAGTGTGAAGGTTTGGGTTAGGGTTAGGTTGAGGGTTAGGTTGAGGGATAGGGTTAGGGTTCGGGTGAATGTTAGTTTTAGTGTGAGGCTTAGAGTTAGAGTTAGGATTAAGGTTAGGGTGAGGGTAATGGTTAGGGTGAGGGTTAGGGTGAGATTGAGGGTTAGGGTTAGAGTGAGTGTTAGGGTGAGGGTTAGTGTGAGGGTTAGGTTTAGGGTTAGGGTGAGGGTTAGCATGAAGTTTAGAGTTACGTTTAGGGTGAGGGTTAGGTTTAGGGTTAGGTTTAGGGTTCGGGTTAAGGTTAGGTTTAATGTGAGGGTAGAGGTAGGGTTTTGTTTAGGGCTAGGGTGAGGTTAAGGTTTAGGGTTAGGATGAGGGTTAGGATTAGGGTGAGGTTTATGGTGAGGTTTAGGGTGAGGGTGAGGGTTAGGTTTAGGGTGAGGGTTAGGGTGAGGGATATAGTCATGGTAAGGGTTAGGATGAGGGTGAGGTTTAGTGTTAGGTTTAGGGTTAGGGTGATGATTAGGGTTAGGGTTAGGGTGTGAGTTAGGCTGAGTGGTAGAGTTAGTTTTAGGGTGAGGGTTAGGTTTAGTTTGAGGGTTAGGGTTAGGGTTAGGGTGAGGGTAAGGCTTCGGGTGAGGGTTAGGTTGAGGGTGAGTGTTTGGGTTAGCATTAGGTTTAGGGTGAGGTTTAGGGTGATGGTTTGGGTTAGCGTGAGGGGGAGGGGGAGGGTTAGGGTGTGTTTGAGGATAAGGGTTAAGGTGAGAATTAGGTTCAGGGGTAGGGTTACGTTTAGGTTTAGGGTTAGTTTAAGGGTCAGAGGGTGAGGGTGAGGGTTAATGTTAGGGTTAGGTTTAGGGTGAGGGTTAGGGTGGGGGTGAGGGTGAGGGTTAGTGTGAAGTTTAGGTTTAGGTTGAGGGTTATGGTTAGGATTAGTTTTAGGGTGAGGGCTAGGTTGAGGTTGAGAGTTAGGGTTAGTGTTTGCGTTAGTTAGAGGGTTAGGGTTAGGGTGAAGGTGAGGGTAAGGTTAAGGGGTAGGGGTAGGGTTCGGGTGAAGGTTAGGTTTAGTGTGAGGTTTAGAGTTAGAGTTAGGGTTAGGGTTAGGGTGATGGTAAGGGATAGGTTGAGGATTAGGTTGAGCGTGAGGGTTAGGGTTAGAGTGAGTGTTAGGATGAGGGTTAATGTGAGGGTTAGGATTAGGGTTAGGGTGAGGGTTAGCGTGAAGTTTAGGGTTAGGTTGAGTGTGAGGTTTAGGGTTAGGGGTCGGGTGAAGGTTAGGTTTAGTGTGAAGGTAGAGTTAGGGTTAGGGTTAGGTTTAGGTTGAGGGTAAGTTTTAGGTTGAGGGTTAGGTTGAGAGTGAGGGTTAGAGTTAAAGTGAGTGTTAGGGTGAGGGTTAGTGTGAGGGTTAGTTTTAGGGTTAGGGTGAGGGTTAGCGTGAATTTGAGTGTTAGGATTAAGGTTAGTGTTAGGGTGAGGTTTAGGGTGAGGTTTCGGGTTAATGTTAGGGTTAGGGTAAGTGTGAGGGTTATGGTTATGCTTAGGGTTAGGGTTAGGGTGAGGGTGAAGGTTAGGTTTAGTGTTAGGGTGAGGCTTATTGTTAGGATTATTTTTAGGGTGAGGGTGAGAGTTAGGGTGAGGGTGAGGGTTGGAGTGAGGGTGAGAGTGAGGGTGTGGGTGAAAGTTAAGATTAGGTTAAGGGTTAGGGTGACAGTGAGGGTTAGGCTGAGGGTGAGGTTTAGGGTTAGGTTTAGTGTGAGGGTTAGGGTTAGGGTTAGTGTTAGGGTGAGGGTTAGGTTGAAGGTTAGGATTAGGGTTATGGTGATGGTTAGGATTAGTGTGAGGGTTGAGGTTAGGTTTAGGGTTCTGGTTAGGTTTAGGGTAAGGGTTTTGGTGAGATTTAGGGTGAGGTTGAGGGTTAGGGTTAGGGTTAGCGTTAGGTTGAGGGTTAGGTTTATGGTTAGGTTCAGTGTTAGGGTTAGGGTGAGGGTGAAGTTTAGGGTTAGGATTATTGTTAGAGTTAGGTTTAGGCTGAGGGTTAGGGTGAGGGTGAGGTTTAATGTTAGGGTGAGGGTTAGCGTGAAGTTGAGGGTTAGGATTAGGCTGAGTGTTAGGGTGAGGTTTAGGGTGAGGGTTAAGCTTAATGTTAGGTTTAGGGTTAGGGTGTGGGTTAAGGTTAGTGTTAGGGTTAGGTTGAGGTTGAAGTATAGGTTTAAGATTAGCTATAGGGATAGGTTTAGGCAGGGTGTGAGGGTGAAGTTTAGGGTTAGGGTTAGAGTTAGGGTTAGGGTGAGGGCTAGGGTGAGCATGAGGCTTAGGGTGAGGGTGAGGGTGAGGGTTAGGGTTAGGGTTAGGGTTAGGGTTAGGGTTATGGAGAGTATTAGGGTGAGGTGAGGGTTAGGGTGAGGGTTAGCGTTAGGGTGAAGGTTAGGTTTATGGTTAGAATGAGGCTTATTGTTAGGATGATGTTTAGGGTGAGACTGAGGGTTAGGGTGAGGGTGAAGGTTGGGGTGAGTGTGAGAGTTAGGGTTTGGGTGAGAGTTAAGATTACGTTCAGGGTAAGGGTGACAGTGATGGTTAGGCTGAGGGTGAGGATTAGGCTTAGGGTTTTGGTGAGTGTTAGGGTTAGGGTGAGGGTTAGGGTTAGGGTTAGGGTTAGAGTAGGGGGAGGATAAGGGTTAGAGTGTGGTTTAGGATGAGGGTGAGGGTTAGGGTGAGTTGTAGGGTGAGGGTTAAGGTTAGGTTTAGGCTTACAGTTATTGTTAGGTTGAGCGTTAGGGTGAGGTTTAAATTTTGTGGTAGGGTTAGGTTTAGGGTGAGTGTTAGGGTTAGTGTGAGAGATAAGGTTAGGGTTAGGTTTTGTGTTAGGCTTAGGGTGAGGGTTAGGGTTAGGGTTGTGGTTAGGGTGAGGGTTAGGTTAGGATTAGGGTAGGGTGAGGTTTAGGGTCTGAATGAGGGTTAGTGTTAGGGTGAGGGTTAGGGTTAGGGTAAGAGTTAGGTTTAGGGTTAGGGTTAGGGTGAGGGCTAGATTGAGGTTGAGGGTTAGGGTTAGGGTTAGGGATAGGGAGAGGATTAGGGTGAGGGTGAGGGTTTGGCTGAGTTGTTGGTTTAGGTTCAGTTTGAGGGTTAGGGTTAGGGTTAGTGTTAGGGTGAGTGTTAATGTTAGAGTTAGGTTTAGGGTTAGGGTTATTGTTAGGGTTACGGTTAGGGTGAGGGTAAAGGGTGACGGTGACTTTTAGGGTTAGGGTTAGGTTTAGGGTGAGGGTGAGAGTGAGGGTTACGGTTAAGATTTGTATTAGGGTTAGGGTTAGGTTTAGGGTGAGGTTTAGGGTTAAGGTGAGGGTTAGGTTTAGAGTGAGGGTGAGGCTGAAGGTTAGCATTAGGGTTAGGTTGAACGTGAGTGTGGGTGTGAGGGTTAGTTTTCGGTTTAGGGGTAATTTAGGGTTAGGATTAGTGTGAGGGCTAGGTTGAAGGTGAAGTTTAGGGTGAGGGTGGGGGAGAGGGTGAGGGTTTGGGTTAAGGAAGGATTAGTGTTATGTTTAGGATGAGTATTAGGGTGACAGTGACGGTTAGGGTGAGGGTTCAGTTTAGGGTTAGGCTCAGATATAGGGTTAGGCTGATGTTTAGGGTGAGGGTGAGGGTTAGGTTAGGGTGAGAGTTCGGCTGAAGGTGAGGGTTAGGTTGTGGGTTAGGGTTAGGGATAGGGTGATGGGAAGAGTTAGCGACAGGGTGAGGGTTAGGTTTAGGGTTAGGGTGAGGGTTAGGGTTACTTTGATGGTTGGGTTTGGGTTAGGGTTAGGGTGAGTCTAAGGGTTTGGGTTAGAGTGAGGGTGAGGGTTAGGTTTAGGTTTAGGGTGAGGATTAGGGTGACGGGGAGGGTTAGCAAGAGGATGAGGTTTAGGGTTAGGGTGAGGGCTAGAATGAGGTTGATTGTTAGGTTTAGGGTTAGGGATAGGGAGAGGATTAGGTTAGGGTGAGGGTGAGGGTGAGGGTTAGGCTGAGGTGTAGGTTTAGTTTCAGTTTGAGTTTTAGGGTTAGGGTTAGTGTTAGGGTGAGGGTTAGAGTTAGATTTAGGTTTATGGTTAGGTTTATTGTTAGGGTGAGGGTGAGTGTGAGGGTGAGGGTGAGGGTGAGGGTGAGTTTTAGGGTTAGGGTTAGGTTTAGGGTGAGGGTGAAAATGAGGGTTAGGGTTAGGATTTGTATTAGGGTTAGGGTCAGGTTTAGGGTTAAAGTGAGGATTAGGGTTAGAGTGAGGGTGAGGGTGAGGGTTAGTGTTAGGATTAGGGTTCGGATAAGGGTTAGGGTGAACTTGAGTGTGAGGGTGAGTGTGAGGGTTAGGTTTCCTTTTAAGGGTAAGGTTAGGGTTAGTGTTAGGGTGAGGGTGAGGGAGAGGGTGAGGGTGAGGGAGAGGGTGAGGGTTTGGTTTAAGGAAGGGTTAGTGTTATGTTTAGGGTGAGGATTAGGGTGACAGGGACGGTTAGGGTGAGGGTTTGGTTTAGGGTGAGTGTTTCTTTAGGTTGAGGTTTAGGATTAGGGTTAGGCTCAGAGATAGGCTTAGGGTGATGTTTAGGGTGAGGGTGAGGGTTAGGTTAGTGTGAGAGTTCGGGTGAAGATGAGGGTTAGGGTGTGGGTGTGGGTTAGTTTTAGGGTGATGGGGAGGGTTAGCGAAAGTGTGAGGGTGAGGGTTAGGGTTAGGGTGAGGGTTAGGGTTACTGTTAGGATTAGGATTAGGTTGAGGGGTAGTGAAAGGGTGAGGTTTTAGGTTTAGTTTGAGGGTTGGGTTTGGTTTAGGGTTAGGGTGAATCTAAGGGTTTGGATGAGGGTGAGGGTGAGGGTTAGCGTTAGGGTGAGGTTTAGGGTTAGGGTTAGGGTTATTGGTAGGGTTAGGGTGAGGATGAATTTGAGAGGGAGGGTTAGGTTTAGGCTGAGGGTTAGGGTGAGGGTTAGGGTTAGGTTTGGTGTGAGGGTTAGGGTTAGGGTGAGTTTTAGGGTTATGGTTAGGGTTAGGGTTAGGATGGGACTGAGGGTTAGGTTTAGGGTTAGGGTCAGGTTTAGAGTGAGGATAAGGGTTAGGGTGAGGTTTAGAGTGAGGTTGAGGCTTAGGCTTGGGTTAGGGTTAGAGTTAGGTTGAAGGTTAGGGTTGGGTTAGGGTAAGAGTTAGAGTGCGGGTGAGTGTGAGGTTGAGGGTTTGGGTTAGGGTGAGGGTTAGGGGAAGTGTTAGTGTTAGGTTGAGGGTGAGTGTCAGGGTTAGGGTTAAGGTTAGGGTTAGGATGAGGGTTATTGTGAGGGGTAGGGTTATGGTTAGGGTGAGGTTTATGGTTAGTGTGTGGGTTAGTTGTAGTGTTAGGGTTAGTCTTAGGTTGAGGTTAATGGTTAGGGTGAGGATTAGGGTGAGGTTTGGTGTGAGGGTTAGGGATAGGGTTAGGGTGAGGCTTAGGGTGAGTTTTAGTGTTAGGGTTAGGGTTAGGGTTAGGATGAGAGTGAGTGTTAGGTGTAGTGTTAGGGTCAGGTTTATTGTGAGGATAAGGGTTACGGTGAGGTTTAGGGTGAGGTTGAGGGTTAGGCTTGGGTTAGGTTTAGAGTTAGGTTGAGGGTTAGGGTTGGGTTAGCGTTAGAGTTAGGATGCGGGTGAGTGTGAGGGTGAGGGTTTGGGTGAGGTTGAGGGTTAGGGGAAGGGTTAGGTTAGGGTAAGGGTGAGTGTTAGGGTTAGGGTTAGGGTTAGGATGAGGGTTATTGTGAGAGGTAGAATTATGGTTAGGGTGAGTGTTATGGTTAGTGTGAGGTTTAGGGGTAGGTTTAGGGTTAGGCTTAGCGTTAGGTTAAGGGTTAGGGTGAGGGTGAAGTTTAGGTTTAGGGTTAGGGTGAGGGTTATGGTGAGGGTTAGGATTAGTGTGAGGGTTAGTGTGAGGGTTAGGGTTAGGGTGAGGGTTAGGGTTAGGATTACGGTTAGGGTGAGGGTTAGGTTTAGGTTTAGGGTGAGGGTTATGGTCAGGGTGATGGTTAGGGTTCTTTTGAGAGTTAGAGTTAGGGTGAGGGTTAGGTTTAGGGTTAGCCTTAGGGTGAGTACTAGATTGATGTTGAGGGTTAGGTTTAGAGTTATGGATAGGGAGAAGATTAAGGTTAGCTTTAGGGTGAGGGTGCGGGTAAGGTTGAGGGTAAGGATTAGGGTGAGGGTTAGGGTTAGTGTTAGGGTGAGGGTTAGGGTTATTGTTATGTTTAGGGTGAGGTTGAGGGTGTGAGTGAGGTTTAGTGTTAGTGTTAGATTTAGGGTTAGGGTGAGAAAGAGGGTTAGCGTTAGAATTAGGGTTAGGGTTATGGTAAGGGTTAAGGTGAGGGTAAGGGTTATGGTTATGTTTAGGGTGAGAGTGAGGGTTAGGTTTAGCTTGAGGGTTAGTTTGAGGGTTAGGTTGAGGGTTAATTTTAGTGTTAGTGTTAGTGTTAGGGTGAGGGCTAGTGTGAGGGTGAGAGTAAGGGTTAGGGTTAGGGATAGGGTGATGTTTAGGATTAGGGTTAGGGTTAGGGTGAGGGTTAGGCTGGGGGTAGGGTTAGGGTTAGCGTGAGGGTTAGGTTTAGTGTGAGGGTTAAGGTTAGGGTTAGGGTTAGGGTGAGGATTGAGGTGAGGGTTAGGGTTAGGGTTAGGTTTAGGGTGAGGTTTAGTGTGAGGTTAAGGGTTAGGGTGAGGGTTAGGGTCAGGGTGAGAGTTAGGGTAAGGGTTAGGCATATGGTGAGGTGTAGGGTGAGGGTTAGGGTTAGGGTTACGGTTAGGGTGAGGGTGACGGTTAGGGTTAGGGATAGGGTTAGGGTTAGGCTGAGGGTAAGGTTCAAGGTGAGGGTTAGGGTTAGGGTGAGGGTTAGGATTAGTGTGAGGGTTAGGGTTAGGGTTAGTTATAGGATGAGGTGTAGGGTGTGGGTTAGGTTTAGGATGGGGGTTAGGGTTAGGGTGAGGTTTAGGGTTAGGATTGTGAGGGTTAGGCTGAGGGGTAGGGTTCTGTTATTGGTGAGATTTAGGTTTAGTTTGAGTGTTAGGGTTAGAGTTCGGGTGAGGTTTAGAGTTATGGTGAGTGCTAGGGTTAGCAATAGGGTTAGGGTGAGGGTTAAGCATTAGGGTTAGGATTAGGTTGAGGGTGAGTTTGAGGGTTATGTTTAAGATTCCGGTGAGCGTTAGGGTTAGGGTGAGGGTTAGGGTGTCCGTTAGGTTTAGTGTAAGGATGAGGGTGAGGGTGAGTGTTAGGGAGATTGTGAGATTGAAGGTTAGGGTTAGGTTGAGGGTTAGGATTAGTGTGAGGGTAAGGGTGAGGGTGAAGGTAAGGTTGATGGTGAGGATTAGGGTGAGGGTGTGGGTTAAGGTTATGGTTAGGGTTAGGATGACGTCTAGGGTGAGGGTGAGTGTTAGGGTTAGGGATAAGGTGAGGATTAGGGTTAGGGTTAGGGTTAGGGTGAGGGTTAGGCTGAGGGGTAGGGTGAGGGTGAGTTTGATCATTAGGGTTAGGGTTAGGGTGAGGGTTAGGCTCAAGGTTAGGGTTAGGTTTAGGTTTATGGTAAGGGTAAGTGTCAGGGTTAGTTTGAGGGATGGGATTCATGTTAGGCTTAGGGTTACTTTGAGGTTTAGGGTTAGGATTCGATTTAGAGTGAGGGCTAGGGTGAGGGTGAGGGTTCGGTTTAGGGTGAGGGTTAGGGTGAGGGTTAGGGTGAGGGTTAGGTTTGCTGTGAGGATTAGGGTTAGGGTTATGGTTAGGGTTAAGGTGAGGGTAATGTTTAGGGTGAGAGTGTGGTTTAGGTTTAGCTTGAGTGTTACTGTGAGTGTTAGGGTGAGTGTTAGGTTTAGGATTAGGGTGAGGGTTAGCGTGAGGGTTCGTGTTCAGATTAGGGTGAGTGTTATGGTGAGGGTTAGGGTGAGGGTTAGGGCTAGCATTAGCGTTAGGGTTAGGAATAGGCTGAGGGTGAGTTTGAGGGTGAGGGTTAGGGTTAGGGTAAGGGTTAGTGTTAAGTTTAGGGAGAGGATTAGGTTTAGGGTGAGGGTAATTTTGTGGGTGAGGGTTAGGATTAGGTTTAGTGTTATGGTGACAGTGTGACAGTGATGGTTAGTGTGAGGGTGAGGATTAGGGTTAGGGTTAGGGTGAGGGTTTGGGTTAGTGTTAGGGTGAGGGTGAGGGTTAGGGTTAGGAGTAGTGTTAGGTTTAGGTTTAGTCTGAGGGTGAGGGTTAGTTTTAGGATGAGGGTGAGGGTTAGGGTGAGGGTTTGGGTTAGGGTTAGGGTGAGGGTGAAGGTTAGGCTGAGGTGTAGGCTTAGGGTTAGCGTGAGGGTTAGGTTTAGCGCGAGGGTTACGGTTACGGTTAGAGTGAGGGTTATGTTTAGTTTGAGAGTTAGGGTTAGGGTTAGGGAAAGCGTGAGGTTTAGGTTTGGTGTGAGTTTTAGTGTTAGGGTGAGGTTTAGGGTGAGGTTGATTTTTAGGTTGAGTGTTAGGGTTAGGGTGAGGGTGAGGGTTAGGGCGATGATTAGGGTTAGGGCTAGGTTGAGGGTGAGGTTTAGGGTAAGGGTGAGGGTTAGGTTTAATATGAGGGTTAGGGTTAGGTTTAGGGTGAGGGTGAAGCTTAGGGTTAAGGTTAGGATTAAGGTCAGGCGTAGAGAGAGGGTTAGTGTTAGGTATATGGTTAGGGTGAGGGTTAGGGTGAGGGTTAGATTTATGGTTAGGGTTAGAGTGAGTGTGAGGGTTAGTGTAAGGGTGAGGGTTAGGTTTAGGGTGAGGGTTAAGTTTAGGGTTAGGGTTAGAGTGAGGGATAGGATGAGGGTTAGTGTTAGGGTGAGGGTTAGGTTTAGGGTTGGGGTGAGGTTTAGGGTTAGGGTTAGGGTGAGGGGTTAGGGTTAGGGTGATGGTTAGTGTTAGGGTGGGGGTTAGGTTTAGGGTTAGGGTGAGGTTTAGGGTTAGAGTTAGGGTGAGGTTTAGTGTTGGGTGACGGTCAGGTTTAGGTTTAGTGTTAGGGTGAGGTCTAGGGTGACATTGAGGGTTGGGGTTAAGGTTAGGGATAGGGTGAGGATTAGGGTTAGGGTTAGGGTTAGGGTGAGGTTTAGGCTGCGGGGTAGGTAAGGGTGAGGGTTATTGTTAGGGTGAGTGTTAGGGTGAGGGTTAGGCTCAGGTTTAGTTTTAGATTTAGGTTTATTTAAAGGGTAAGGGTCAGGGTTACGGTAAGAGTTAGGATTAATTTTAGGGTTAGGGTGAGGGTGAGGGTGAGGGTGAGGGTGAGGGTTAGGGTGAAGTATAGGGTTAGCATGAGGGTTAGGGTTAGGATTAGGTTTATTGTGAGGTCTAGGGTGAGGGTCAGGGTTAGGGTTAGGGTTAGGGTTAGGGTGAGGGTGAGGATTAGGTTGAGGGGTAGGGTTAGGGTTAGCCTGAATTTAGGTTTAGTGCGAGGGTTAGGCTTAGCGTTAGTGTTAGGGTGAGGTTAAGGGTTAAGGTGAGGGTTAGGGTGAGGGTGAGGGTTAGGGTTAGCTTGAGTGCTGGGGTGAGGGTTAGGTTTAGTGTGAGGGTAAGGGTTAGGATTAGGATGTGTGTTAGATTGAGGGTTAGGGTTAATGTTAGGGTTAGGGTTAGGTTTCGGGTTAGGTTAGGTTGAGGGTGAGGGTTTGGGTAAGGATTAGCGTTAGGGTTAGGATAAGGCTGAGGGTGTGGGTGAAGTTGAGGGTGAGGCTTAGTGTTAGGGTGATATTTAGAGTTCGAGTTATGGTTAGGGTGAGGGCTTGGGTGATTTTGAGGGTTAGGGAGAGGATTAGGGTGAGGTGATGGTTTTGGTTTGGGTGAGGGTTATGATTATGGTGATGGTTAGGGTCAAAGTGAGGGTTAGTGTGAGGGTGAGGGTTAAGGTTAGGGTTAGGGTGAGGGTTAGGGTTAATGTTACTGTTAGGGTGAGGGTTAGGGTTAGGATTAGTGTTAGGGTTAGGTTTAGTCTGAGGGTGAGTGGAGGGTGAGGGTTAGTGTTAGGATAAGGGTGAAGGTTAGGGTGAGGTTTAGGGTTAGGGTTGGTGTGAAGGTGAGGGCTCGGGAGAGGGTCCTGGTTAGGTTTAGGGTTATGGTGAGGCATAGGGTGAGGCTTAGTGTTAGGATTACCCTTAGGGTGAGGGTTTGGGTGAGGGTTAGGGTTAGGGTTAGTATTAGGCTGAGGGTAAGTTTCAGGTTGAAGGTTAAGGTTAGGCTGAGTTTTAGGGTTAGGGTGATGGCTAGGGTTAGGTTTGGTATGAGGGTGAGGGTTAGGGTTAGGGTGAGGGTTAGGGTGAGTTTTAGGTTTAGGGTTAGGGTTAGTGTTAGGATTAGAATGAGGGTTAGGTTTAGGGTTAGGGTCAGGTTTAGAGTGAGGATAAGGGTTAGGGTGAGGTTTAGGGTGAGGGTGAGTTTTTGGGTTGTGTTACGGTTAAATTTAGGTTGAGGGTTAGGGTTGGGTTAGGGTTAAAGTTAGGGTGAGGGTGAGTGTGAGGGTGAGGGTTTGTGTTAAGGTGAGGGTTAGTGGTACGGTTAGGGTTAGGGTCAGGGTGAGTGTTAGGGTTAGGGTTAGGGTTAGGATGACGGTTATTGTGAGGGGTAGGGTTATGGTTAGAGTAAGGGTTAGGGTTAGTATGAGGGTTAGGGTTAGGTTTAGGCTTAGGCTTAGGGTGTGGTAAAGGGTTAGGTTGAGGTTTAGTGTGAGGGTGAGGGTTAGGTTTAGGGTTAGAGTGAGGGTTATGGTGAGGGTTAGGATTAGGGTGAGGGTTAGAGTGAAGGTTAGGGTTAGGGTTAGGGTTAGGGTGAGGGATGGGTTCAGGGTACGGGTTAGGGTGAGGGTTAGGGTTAGGATGACGTCTAGGGTGAGGGTGAGTGTTAGGTTTAGGGATAAGGTGAGGATTAGGGATAGGGTGAGGGTTAGGGTGAGGTTTAGGCTGAGGGTTAGGGTGAGAGTGAGGGTGATCATCATGGTTAATGTTAGGGTGAGGGTTAGGCTCAAGGTGAGGGTTAGGTTTAGGTTTAGGTTTAGGATAAGTGTCAGGGTTAGTGTGAGGGATGAGATACATGTTAGGCTTAGGGTTACTGTGAGGTTTAGGGTTAGGATTAGATTTAGGGTGAGGGCTAGTGTGAGGGTGAGTGTTCGATTTAGGGTTAGGGTTATGGTGATGGTTAGGGTTAGGGTTAGGGTGAGGGTTAGGTTTGCTGTGAGGATTAGGGTTAGGGTTATGGTTAGGGTTAAGCTGAGTGTAAGGTTTAGGGTGATGGTTAGGGTGAGAGTGTGGTTTAGCGTTAGCTTGAGTGTTACTGTGAGTGTTAGGGTGAGTGTTAGGTTTAGGGTTAGGGTGAGGGTTAGCGTGAGGCTTCGTGTTTGGATTAAGGTGAGTGTTAGGTTGAGGGTTAGGGTTAGCATTAGCATTAGGGTTAGGATTAGGCTGAGGGTGAGGATTAGTTTGCGGGTGAGGTTTAGGGTTAAGGTTAGGGTTAGATTTCGAGTTACCGTTAGGGTGAGGGCTTGGGTGAGCTTGAGGTTTTGGGTGAGGGTGAGGGTGAGGGTGAGTGTTAGGGTTAGGGTAAGGGTTAGTGTTAAGGTTAGGGAGAGGATTAGGGTAAGGGTGAGGGTAATTTTGTGGGTGAGGGTTAGGATTAGGGTTAGTGTTATGGTGACAGTGAGGGTTAGTGTGAGGGTGAGGATTAGGGTTAGGGTTAGGGTGAGGGTTAGGGTTAGTGTTAGGGTGAGGGTGAGGGTGAGGGTTAGGAGTAGTGTTAGTGTTAGGTTTAGTCTGAGAGTGAGGGTTAGTGTTAGGATTAGGGTGAGGGTTATGTGAGGGTTTGGGTTAGGGTTAGGGTGAGGGTGAAGTTTAGGCTGATTTATAGGCTTAGGGTTAGCGTGAGGGTTAGGTTTAGTGCGAGGGTTACGGTTAGGTTTAGAGTGAGGTTTATGTTTATTGTGAGGGTTAGGGTTAGGGTTAGGGTGAGGTTTAGTGTTGAGGTTAAGGGTTAGGGTGAGTGTTAGGGTGAGGTTGAGGGTTAGGGTTGGGATATGGTGAGGCGTAAGGTGAGTCTTAGTGTTAGGATTACGGTTAGTGTAAGGGTTAGGGTTAGGGTTAGTTTTAGGCTGAGGGTTAGGTTCATGGGGAGGTTTATGGTTAGGGTGAGGGTTAGCGTTAATGTGAGGGTTAGAGTTAGGGTTAGTGTTAGGGTGAGAGCTAGGGTGAGGGTGAGTGTTAAGGTTAGGGTTAGTGTTAGTATGTGGGTTAGGCTGAGGTGTAGCGTTAGGGTTAGCATGAGGTTTAGGTTTGGTGTGTTTTTTAGTGTTAGGGTGAGGGTTAGGGTGAGGGTGATTGTTAGGTTGAGTGTTAGGGTTAGGGTGAGGGTGAGGGTTTAGGGTGAGGATTAGGGTGAAGATTAGGGTTATGGCTAGGGTGAGGGTGAGTGTTAGGGTAAGGGTGAGGGTTAGGTTTAGTATGAGGGTTAGGGTTAGTGTTAGGGTGAGTGTGAGGCTTAGGTTTTGGGTTAGGGTTAAGGTGAGGAGTAGGGAGAGGGTTAGTTTTAGGTATATGTTTAGGTTGAGGGTTAGGGTGAGGGTGAGTCTGAGGGTTAGTGCTAGGGTGAGGTTTAGGGTTAGGTTTAGGTTTAAGGTGAGTCTAAGAGTTACGGTAAGAGTTAGGGTGGGGGTGATGGTGAGGGTGAGGGTTAGGGTGAGGGTTAGGGTTAGGGTCAGGGTTAGGATAAGGGTTAGGGTTAGGGTCAGGGTTAGTGTTAGGCTGAGGGTTAGGGTGAGGGTTAGGGTTACGGTTAGGGTTAAGCTTAGGGTTATGGTGAGGGTTATGGTGAGGGTTAGGATTAATGTTTGTGTTATGGTTAGGGTGAGGGTTAGGGGGAGTTTAAGGATGAGCGTTAGGGTTAGGTTGAAGGTTAAGGTTAGGGTGAGGGTTAGGGTTAGGAATAGGTTTAAGGTGAGGGCTAGGATCGGGGTGAGCGTTAGGTTTAGGCTTAGGTTTAGGGTGAGGGTTAGGGTTAGGGTTAGGGTTAGAGTTAGGTTTAGGGTTAGGGTGAGGTTAGGTTAGGGTTAGGATTAGGGTGAGACTGAGGGTGGGGGTTAGGTTTATGATAAGGGTTAGGGTTAAGTTAGGCTGAGGGTGAGGTTGAGGTTGGGGTGAGGGTTAGGGTTACGGTTAGAATTAGCGTTAGGGTGAGGGTTAGGTTTAGTGTGAAGGTTAGGATTAGGATAAGAATTAGTGTTAGCGTGATGGTAACAGTTAGGTAGAGGGTTAGAATGAGGTTGAAGTTAAGGGTTAGGGTTAGGGTGAGGATTAGGTTTAGTGTGAGGGTTAGAGTTTGGGTTAGGTTTATGTTTAGGGTTAGGTTTAGGGTGACGGTGAGGGTGAGGGTTTGTGTTAGGATTAGGTTTAGGGTGAGGTTTAGGGTGAGGCTTAGGGTGAGGGTGAGGGTTCGCCTTAGGGTGAGGGAGAGGGTGAGCGTGAGGGTTCAGGTGAGGGTCAGGTTTAGTGTGTGGTTTAGGTTAAGGTTAGGGTGAGTGATAGGATGATGGTGAGGTTTTCATTTGGTTTAGGTTTAGAGTTAGAGTGAGGGTTAAGGTTGGGTTTGGGTTAGAGTTAGGATGAGGTTGAAGGTTAGGGTTAGGATTAGGGTTAGGTATAGGGTTAGACTGAGGGTGACGGTTTGGGTTAGGGTGAGGTTTAGGCTTAGGGTTAGGGTGAGGGTGAGGTTTAGGCTTAGGGTTAGGGTTAGGATGAGGGTTAGGGTTAGGGGTAGGTTGAGGGCTAGGGTGAGGGTTAGGATTAGTGTGACTGTTAGGTTTAGAGTTAGGGTTAGGGTTTAGTTTAGGGTTAGGGTGAGGGTGAGGGTTAGGTTGAGGATTAGCGTGAGGTTAAGAATTAGGGTTAGGGTTCGGGTAAAATTTATGATGAGGGTTGGTTTAAGGTTTAGGTTTAGGGTGAGGGTTATTTTGAGGGTTAGGTTTAGGGTTAGGGTGAGGGTTCGGGTGAGGGTAAGAGTAAGGATTAGGGTGAGCGTTAGGATGAGGGTGAGTGTCAGGGTGAGTGTCAGGGTTAGTGTGAGGGTTAGGGTTAGGATGAGGGTTAGGTTTAGGGTTAGGCTAAGGGTGAGGGCTAGTGTGAGGGTGAGGGTTACGATTATGGTTAGGGAAAGGGAGAGGATTAGTTTTAGGGTTAGTGTGAGGGTTAGGGTTAGGATGAGGATTAGTTTTAGGGTTATGGTTAGGGTGAGGGTGAGGGTGAGGGTTAGGTTTAGGATTAGGTTTTAGGGTGAGCTTGTGTGTGAGGGTGGGGGTGAGGGTTAGGTTTAGCTTTAGGGTTAGGGTTAAGTTTAGGGTTAGGGTTAGCGTAAGGGCTAGGTTAGGGGTGAGGTTTAGGGTGAAGGTGAGGAAGAAAGTGAGGTTTTGGGTTAGGGAAGGGTTAGTGTTATGTTTAGGGTGAGAATTAGGGTTACGGTGAAGGTTAGGGTGACTGTTTGGGTTCGGGTTAGGGTTAGGGTAAGGCATAAGATCAGAGTTAGGGTTAGGGTGAGGGTTAGGTTTATGATTAGGTTGATTAGGTTTAGGTTTAGGGTTAGGCTCAGGGTGAGGGTGAGGGTTAGTGTAGGGCTAGGGTGAGGGTTAGGGTGAGGGTTAGGGTTAGTGTTAGGGTTAGGGTGATGGTCAGGGTTAGGGACAGGTTGAGGATTACGGTTAAGTTGAGGGTTAGGGTTGAGTTTAGGGTTAGGGTTAGGGTTAGGGTGAGTGTTAGGGTGAGGTTTACGGTTAGGGTAAGGGTTAGGGTGAGGGTTAGGGTGAGGGTAAGTTTTAGGGTGAGGGTTAGGGTGAAGGTAAGTGTAAGGGTTAGTGTTAGGGTGAGGCGTTGGGTGAGGGTTAGATTTAGGGTTAAGTTTAGGGTGAAGGTTAGAGTGAGGTTTAGGGTGTGGGTGATGGTTAGGGTTAGGGTGAGGGTTAAGGTGAGGGTTAGGGTAGGGGTTCTAGTGAGGGTAAAGTTTAAGGTGTGGGTGATTGTTAGGGTTAGGGTGAGGTTTAGGGTGAGGGTTGGAATTAGCTTTAGGGTGAGAGTGAGGGCTGGGCTGAGTTGTAGCATTAGAGTTAAGTTCAGGGTGAGGTATACTGTGAGGTTTAGGGTTAGGGTTTAGGTTAGGGTGACGGTAAGGGTTCAGGTGAGTTTTAGGTTGAGGGTGAGGGTTAGGTTTAGGGTTAAGGTGAGTTAGAGGGTCAGGGTGAGGGTTACGGTTAGGGTGAGGGTTAGGTTTAGGGTTAGCATTAGGGTGAGGACTAGATTTATGTTGAGGGTTAGGGTTGGTTTTAGGTATAAGGAGAGGATTAGGGTTAGGGTTAGAGTTATGGTGAGGTTTAGGCTGATGGGTATGGATATGTTCAGTGTGAGTGTTAGTGTTAGGGTGAGGGTCAGGATTAGGGTTAGGGTGGGGGTTAGGCTTAAGGTGAGTGTTAGGGTTAGGGTGAGGGAGAGGGGTGGTTTAGGGTTAGGATTAGGGTTAGGTTTATGGTTAGGGTGAGCTTGAGGGTGAGGGTGAGGGTAAGGGTTGGATTTAGGTTTAGGGTTAAGGTTAGGGTTAGGGTTAGGTTGAGAGCTAGAATGAGGGTTAGGGTTAGGGTGTGGGTGAGTAGAGGGTGAGGGTTTGGGTTAGGGAAGGGTTAGTGTTATGATTAGGGTGAGGATTAGGGTGACGGTGATGGTTAGGTTGAGGGTTTGGGTTAGGGTAAGGGTTAGGATTAGGATTAGGCTTAGAGTTAGGGTTAGGGTGATGTTTAAGTTGAGGGTGAGGGTTAGGTTAGGGCGAGAGTGCAGGTGAAGGTGAGGGTTAGGTTGTAGGTTAGGGTTACTGTTCGGGTTAGGGTTAGAGTGAGGATTAGGGTTAGGGTTGGGGTTAGGGTGAGGTTAAGGGTTAGGTTGAGGGTTAGTGTGAGGGTGAGAGTTAGGGTTAGTGGGAGATTTATGGTGAGGTTTAGGGTTAGTGTGAGGGTTAGAGTTAGGGTGTGGAATAGGGTCAGGGTAAGGGTTAGGGTTAGGGTTATGGTGAGGGTGAGGGTTAAGGTTAGGTTTAGGGTAAGGTTGAGACGTAGGGTGAGGGTTAGTTTTAGGGTTATGGTTGTGGTGAGTGATAGGACGAGGGTTTGGGTTAGAGTTAGGGTGAGGTTTAGGGTCAGGGTGAAAGTTAAGGTTAGGGTGAGGGTTAGGGTTAGTTTGAGGTTTAGGGTCATGGTGAGGGTTAGGGTGAGGGCTAGATTGGGGTTGAGGTTTAGGGTTAGGGTTAGGGATAGTGAGGGGATTAGGGTTAGGATTAGGCTTAGGGTCAGATTTAGGCTGAGGTGTTGGGTTAGGTTCAGTGTGAGGGTTAGGGTTAGGGTTAAGGTGATGTTTAGGGCCAGGGTGAGGGTTAGTGTGAGGCTGAGCAATTGGGTGATTGTGAGGGTTAGGGTGCGGTTGAGGGTTAGGTTTAGGGTGAGGGATAGGGTGATGGTGAGGGTTAGGGTGAGGGTGAGTGTTTGGGTTAGGATTAGGGTGAGGGTGAGGGTTAAGATTAAGGTTAGGGTGACAGTGAGGGTTAGGTTTAGCGTTAGGGTGAGGGATAGGGTTTGGGTGATGGTTAGGGTTAGTGTTAGGGTTAGGGTGAGGGTTTGGTTTCGGGTTAGCTTTAGGTTGAGTGTTCAGCTTAGGGTGAGGGTGAGGGTGAGGTTGGGGTTTAGGGTTAGGGTGAGTGTTCAGTTTAGGGTGATGTTTAGGGTGAGGGTGAGTGTGAGGGTTTGGTTGAGTGTTCGGGATTGGGTGTGGTTGAGTGTTAGGGATAGGGTGAGGATTAGTGTGAAGGTGAGATTTGGGGTTGGGTTAGGGTTAGAGTTAGGGTGAGAGTTAGGGTTGGGTTAGGGTTAGATTTAGGGTGAGGGTGAGGGTGAGGGTTAGGATTAGGGTTGGGGTTAGGGTTAGAATAAGGGTGAGGGTGAGGGTGAAGTTTTGGGTGAGGTTGAGGGTTAGGGTTAGCGTTAGGGTTAGTGTTAGAATGGTGGTTAGGGTTAGGGATAGGTTGAGGGATGGGGTAATGTTTAGGTTTAGTGTGAGGGTTAGGTTTAGGGTTAAGGAAACAATTAGGTTTAGGTTTAGGGTGAAGGTAAGGCTTAGGGTGAAGCTTAGGGTTAGGGTTAGGGTAACGGTGAGGGTTTTGGTGAGGGTCAGGTTTAGGGTGAGGGTTAGTGTGAGGGTTACCGTGAGGGTTAGGTTTAGGGTGAAGTTTAGTGTGAGGGTAAGGCTTAGGGTGAGGGTTAGGGTGAGGGTCAGGGTCAGGGTGAGTGTTAGGGAAGGGGTTAGGATTAGGTTTTGGTTTATTGTTAGACAGAGGGTGATAGGTTTAGGTTTAGGTTTAGTGTTAGGATCTTTGTTAGGGTGAGGGGTAGGGTGAGGGCTAGTGTGAGGTTTAGGGTTAATGTGAGGGTTAGAGTGAGGGAAAATGTTAGGGTGAGGGTTAGGGTGAGTGTGAGTGTTAGTGTTAGAGTTAGGGTGAGGCGTAGGCTGAGTGTTAGTGTTAGGATTACGGTTAGGGTGAGGGTTATGGTGAGGGTTATGATTAGGTTAAGCTTAGGATGAGGGTTAGGGTCAGAGTGAGTGTTAGGGTTAGGCTGAGGGTTAGTGTGAGGGTGAGGTTTAGGTTTAGGGTTAGGGTTAGGCTGAGGGCTAGGGTGAGGGTGAGGTTTAGGGTTAGATTTAGCGATATGGAGAAGATTAGGGTTAGGGTTAGGGTGAGGGTTAGAGGGGTAGGTTTATGGTTAGGTTGAGGGTTAGGTTTAGTGTGAGGGTTAGGGTTAGGGTTAGTGTTAGGGTGAGGGTTAGGCTTAGGTAGGTTGAAGGTGAGGGTGAGGGTAAGGGTGTGGGTGAGGTTTAGGGTTAGGGTTAGGTTTAGGGTGAGGGTGAGACTGAGGGTTAGTGTTAGGATTAGGATTAGGTTCAGGGTTGGTCTGAGGGTGAGGGGGAGGGGGAGGGAGAAGTTTAGGGTCAGGATTAGGGTTAAGCTTAGGGTTATGGTGAGGCTTATGGAGAGGGTTAAGGTTAATGTTAGGGTTAGGGTGAGGTTAGGGGGAGTTTGAGGATGAGGGTTAGGGTTTGATTGAAGGTTAGGTTTAGGGTGAGGGTTAGGTTTAAGAATACTGTTAGGGTGAGGGCTAGGGTGAGGGTGCTGGCTAGGTTTAGGTTTAGGTTTAGGGTGAGGGTTAGGGTTAGGGTTAAGGTGAGGGTTACGGTTTTGGATAGGGTTAGTGTTAGTGTGAGGGCTAGGGTGAGGGTCAGGTTTAGTTTTAGCGTTAGAATTAGGGTGAGAGTTAGGGTTAGGGTTAGGGTTAGGTTTAGGCTGAGGGTGAGGGTGAGGTTGAGGGTTAGGGATAGGGTGAGGGTTAGTTTTAGGGTTCGGGTGAGGGTTAGTTTTAGGGTTCGGGTGAGGTTTAGGGTTAGGGTTAGGTTTAGGGTGTGTCTAAGGGTTAGGGTAAGGGTTAGGGTGAGGTTGACGGTGAGGGTTAGGTTTAGGGTCAGGGTTAGTGTTAGGGTTAGGTTTAGGGTGAGACTGAGTGTGGGGGTTATGTTTAGGATTAGCGTTAGTGTTAGGGTTATGCTGAAGGTGAATGTGAGGTTTGGGTTTGGGTTAGGGTTAGAGTTAGGGTGAGGGTGAGGGTTTGGGTTAATGTGAGATTTAGGCTTAGGGTTAGGGTTAGGGTGAGTGTTAGGGTTAGGGTGAGGGTGAGAGTTAGGGTTATGATAGGATTAATGTTAGGTTTAGGGTTAGGCTTAGGGTGAGTGTGAGGGTGAGGTTTATGATTAGGTGAGGGTTAGGGTTAACATTAGGGTGAGGGTTAGGATTAAGGTGATCTTTAGGGCCAGGGTGTGGGTTAGTGTGAGGCTAAGTAATTGGATGATTGTGAGGGTTAGGGTGTGGTTGAGGGTTAGGTTTAGGGTGAGGTTTAGGGTGATGGTGAGGGTTAGTGTGAGGGTGAGGTTTGGGTTAGGATTAGGGTGAGGGTTAGTGTTAGGATTAAGGTTAGGGTGACGGTGAGAGTTAGGTTTAGGGTTAGGGTGAGGGTTAGAGTTTGGCTGATGGTTAGGGTTAGTGTTAGGGTTAGGGTGAGGGTTAGCGTTAGGGTGAGTGTTCGGCTTAGGTTGAGGGTGAGGTTGGGGTTTAGGGTGAGGGTTAGTGTTAGGGTTATGGTGAGTGTTCGGTTTAGGGTGATGTTTAGGGTTAGGGTGAGTGTGAGGGTTCGAGTGAGGGTTCGGGATAGGGTGTGGTTGAGGGTTAGGGATAGGGTGAGGATTAGTTTGAAGGTGAGGGTTGGGATTGGTTTAGGTTTAGAGTTATGGTGAGGTGTAGTGTTGGGTTAGGGTAACAGTTAGGGTGAGGGTGAGGGTTACGGTTAGGATTAGGGTTGGGGTTAGGTTTAGATTGAGGGTGAGTGTGAAGATGAGTGTGAGGGTTTGGGTTAGGGTGAGGGTTAGCTTTAGGGTTAGGGTGAGGGTTAGGCTTATGATTAGGGTTAGGGTTAGGGTTTTTATAGGGTTAGGCTGAGGTTGAGGATGAGGGTTAAGTTGAGGTTTAGGGTTAAGTTTAGGGTTAGATTGAGGGTTAGGGTTAGGTTTAGGGTGAGTGTTCGGCTTGGGGTGAGGGTGAGGCGGAGGTTGGAGTTTAGGGTTAGGGTGAGGGTTAGAGTTAGGGTTAGTGTGAGGGTTCGGTTTAGGGTGAGGTTTAATATGAGGGTGAGTGTGAGGGTTCTTTTAAGGGTGATGTTGGGGTGTTGTTGAGGGTTAGGCTTAGGGTGACTCTGAGGTTTGGGTTTGGGTTAGTGTTAGGGTTAGGGTGAGGGTAAGGGTTGGGTTAGGGTGAGAGTTAGGGTGAGGGTGAGGGTTAAGGTTAGGAGTAGGGTAGGGGTTAGGGTTAGGATAAGGGTGAGGGTGAGGGTTTGGGTTAGGGTGAGGGTTAGGGTAAGGGTTAGGGTGAGGGTGATTGTTAGGTTTAGCTTTAGGGTTAGGTTTAGTGTGAGGGTTAGGTTTAGGTTTAGGGAAAAGGTTAGGTTTAGGGTTAGGGTGAGGGTAAGTGTTTGGGTGAAGGTTAGGGTTAGGGTGAGTGTGTGGGTTAGGGTTAGGGTGAGGGTTATGGTGAGGGTTAGATTGAGGGTTAGGGTTAGTGTGAGGCTTAGCGTGAGGGTTAGTGTTAGGGTTAGGGTTAGGGTGAGGTTTAGCGTGAGGGTAAGTGTTAGGGTGAGGTTTAGGGTGAGGGTGAGTGTCAGGTTGAGTGTTAGGGAAGGGGTGAGAATTAAGTTTAGGTTTAGGGTTAGACTGAGGGTGATAGTTAGGTTAAGGTTTAGGTTTAAAGTTTGTATCATTGATAGGGTGAGGGGTAGGGTGAGGGTTAGGGTGAGGGTTAGGGCTAGTGTGAGGGTTAGGTTGAGGGTAAAGGTTAGGTGAGGGTTAGGGTGAGGGTGAGGGTTAGGGTTACACTTAGGGTGAGGCGTAGGCTGAGTGTTAGGGTTAGGTTTATGGTTAGGGTGAGGGTTATGGTGAGGGTTACAATTAGGTTTAAACTTTGCATGAGGGTTAATGTCAGAGTGAGTGTTAGGGTTACCGTGAGGGTTAGGGTGAGGGTGAGGTTTAGGTTTAGGATTAGGGTTAGAGTGAGTGCTAGGGTGAGGGTGAGGGTTTGGGTTAGATTTAGGGATATGGAGAAGAATAGGGTTAAGGTTAGGGTGAGAGTTAGACTGAGGGGTAGGTTTAGGGTCAGGTTGAGGGTTAGGTTTAGTGTGAGGATTAGGGTTAGGGTTAGTGTTAGTGTGAGGTTTAGGCTTAGGATTAAGGTTAGGATTAAGGTTATTGTTAGAGTTAGGTTGAATGTGAGGTTGAGGGTGAGGGTGTGGGTGAGGTTTATTGTAAGGTTTAGGTTTAGGGTGAGGATGAGTTAGAAGTTAGTGTTAGGATTAGGATTAGGGTTAGGGTTAGTCTGAGGCTGAGGGGGAGGGGGAAGAGGAGGGGGAGAGTTAGGATTAGGGATAGGGTTAAGCTTAGTGTTATGGTGAGGGATATGGAGAGGGTTAGGGTTTAAGTTAGGGTTAGGGGGAGGTTAGGGGGAGTTTGAGGGTTAGGTTTAAGCTGAAGGTTAGAGTTAGGGTTAGGGTTAGGGTTAGGAATACTGTTAGGGTGAGAGCTAGGGTGAGGGTGAGGGTTAGGTTTAGGCTTAGGTTTAGGGTGAGGGTTAGGGTTAGGTTTAAGTTGAGGGTTAGGCTTATGGTTAGGGTTAAGGTTAGGGTGAGGGCTAGGGTAAGGGTCAGGTTTAGTTTTAGCGTTAGAGTTAGGGTGAGGGTTAGGGTTAGGATTAGAGTTAGGGTGAGGGTGAGGGTGAGGGATAGTGAGTTTAGGGTTAGGGTTAGGTTTACACTGAGGGTGAGGGTGAGGTTGAGGGTTAGGTTTAGGCTGACCGTTAGGGTTAGGGTTAGAGTGAGGTTTATGGTTAGGGTTAGGTTTAGGGTGAGTCTAAGTGTTAGGGTAAGGGTTAGAGTGAGGGTGACCGTGAGGGTTAGGGTGAGGGTGAGGGTTAGTGTTAGGGTTATTTTTACGGTGTGGGTTAGGGTTAGGGTTAGGATTAAGCTTTGGGTTATGGTGAGGGCTAGGGTGAGGGATAGGGTTAATGTTAGGGTTAGGCTTAGGGTGAGGGAAAGGGGGAGTTGAAGGGTGAGGGTTAGGGTTAGGTTGAAAGTTAAGGTTAGGGTGAGGGTTAGGGTTAGGAATAGTGTTAGGGTGAGGGCTATAGTAAGAGTGAGGGTTAGGTATAGCCTTAGGTTTAGCGTAAGGTTTAGGGTTAGGTTTAGGGTTAGTGTTAGGGTGAGGCTTAGGGTTAGGGTTAGGATTAGGGCGAGGGTTAGGGTGAGGTTTAGGGTTAGGGTTAGGGTTAGGGTGAGGTTGAGTGTGAGGTTTTGGTTTAGGGTTAGGATGAGGGTGAGGGTGAGGGTGAAGGTTAGGTTGAGTGTGCTGTTTAGGGTTAGGGTGAAGGTTAGGTTTAGTCTGAGGGTTAGGGTTAGGGTTATTGTTAGGGTTAGGGTTAGGGTTAGGGTGAGGGTAAGTGTGAGGGTAATGGTTAGGTTTAGGGTGAGACTGAGGGTGGGGTTAGGTTTAGGATTAGCGTAAGGGTTAGGGTTATGCTGAGGGTGAGGTTGACGGTGGAGTGAGGGTTATGGTTAGGGTTAGGATTACGGTTAGGGTGAGGGTTAGGTTTATTGTGATGATTAGGGTGAGAGTGATGGTTAGGGTTAGGGTGAGGGTTAGGTTGACGGTGAGGGATAGGTTCAGGGTAAGGGTTAGTGTGAGGGTTAGGTTCAGGCTGAGGGTTAGGGTTAGGGTGAGAGTTTGGTTTAGGGTGAGTGTTAGGTTTAGGTTTAGCGTTAGGATGAGGGTGAAGGTGAGTTTTAGGATTAGGGTTACGTTTAGGGTTAGGCTGAGCTTGAGGGTGACGGTGAGGGTGAGGGTTAGGTTTAGGGATAGTGTTAATGTTAGGGTTAGGGTTAGGGTTAGGTTGAGGGCTAGGTTGAGGGTGAGGGTTAGGGTGAGGGTGAGGGAGAGAGTGAGTGTTTGGGTTAGGGAAGGGTTAGTGTTATGTTTAGGGTGAGGAGTAAGGTTACGGTGACTGTTAGGGTGAGGGTTTGGGTTAGGGTGATGTTTAGGGTGGTCGTGAGGATTACGTTAGCATTAGGGTGAGGTACATGCTTGGGTGAGTTTAGGGTGAGAGTTCGGGTGTAGGTCAGGGTTAGGGTGTGGGTTAGGTTTACGGTTAGGGTTAGGGATAGGGAGAGGTTTAGGGTTAGGGTTAGGGTGAGGGATAGTTTGAGGTGTAGGGTTAGGTTCAGTGTGAGGGTTAGGGTTAGGGTTAGGGTTAGGGTTAGGTCAAGGTTTAGGTTGAGGGTTAGTGTTAGGATGAGGGTTAGGATTAGGGTGAGGGTTATGGTGAAGTTTAGAGTTAGCCTGAGGGTTAGGTTGAGGATTAGGGTTAGGGTGAGGGATGGGGTCAGGGTAAGCATTAGGGTGAGGGTTAGGGTGAGGGTGGGCTTTAGTGTTAGGGTTAGGTTTAGGGTGAGGGTGAGAGTGAGGGTTAGGGATAGGATTTGTATTAGGGTTAAGGTTAGGCTGAGGGTGATGTTGAGGGTTAGTGTTAGGTTAGGGTGAGGGTTAGGATGAGGTTTAGGTTTAGGGTTAAGGTCAGGGTCATGGTTAAGGTTAGGGTGAGGGTTACAGTTAAGGTGAGGGTTAGGGTTAGGGTGAGGGTGAGGGTGAAGGTTAGGGTTAGGATTAGGGTTACAGTGAACTTGAGTGTGAGCGTGAGGGTAAGGGTTAGGTTTAGGGTTAGGGTAAGGTTAGGGTTAAGGTTAGGGTGAGGGCTAGGTTGAGTGTGAGGTTTAGGGTGAGGGTGAGGGAGAGTGTGAGGGTTTGGGTTAAGGAAGTTTTAGTGTTATGTTTAGGGTGAGGATTAGGGTGACAGTGACGCTTAGGGTGAGGGTTTGGGTTAGGGTGAGGGTTAGGGTTAGGGTTAGGCTCAGAGTTAGGGTTAGTGTGATGTTTAGCGTGAGGGTGAGGGTTAGGTTAGGGTGAAAGTTCGCGTGAAGTTGAGGGTTAGGTTGTGGGTGAGGGTTAGGATTAGGGTGAGTGTTAGAGTGATAGGGAGGGTTAGCAAGAGGGTGATGGTTAGGGTTAGGGTTAGGGTGAGGCTTAGGGTTAGTTTGAGGGTTGGGTTTGGGTTAAGGTAAGGGTGAATCTAAGGGTTTGTGTGAGGATGAGGTTGAGGGTTAGGGTTAGGGTGTTAGGTTGAGGATTAGGATTAGGACTAGCGTTATTTTTAGGGTTAGGGTGAGAGTGACTTTGAGGGGGAGGGGGAGGGTTAGGGTAAGGGTTATGTATAAGGTCAGGGTGAGTGTGAGAGTTAGGTTTAGGATTAGGATTAGGGTTAGGGTTAGGCTGAGGGTGAGGCTGAAGGTTAGTGTTAGGGTTAGGGTGAGGGTCTGGGGTCGGGTAAGGTTGAAGTTTAGGGTTAAGGTGAGGGTTAGGCTTAAGGTGACTATGAGGGTGATTGTTAGGCTTAGGATTAGGGTTAGGATTAGGTTTAGGGTGAGCTTGAGTGTGAGGGTTAGGTTTAGGGTTAGGTTTAAGGTGAGGGTTAGGGTTAGGGTGAGGGTGAGGGTGAGTGTGAGGGTTAGGGTTAGGATTATGGTTAGGGCGAGCTTGAGTTTTAGGGTGAGTGTGAGGGTTAGGTTTAGGGTTAGGGTTAGGGCGAGGGTTAGGGTGAGGGTTAGAATTTAGGTTTAGGATTAGGGTGAGGGTTAGGGTGAGGTTTACAGTTAGGGTTAGGGTTAGGTTGAGTGTAAGTGTTAGGGTGAGGGTTAGGGTGAGGGTTTGGGTAAGGGTTACTGTTAGGGTTAGGCGTTGTGTGAGGTTTAGGTTTAGGGTTGGGGTTCGGGTGAAGGTTAGGGTAAGGTTTAGGGTGGGGTTTCTGGTGAAGGTGAAGGTTAGGGTGTGGGTGATGTTTATGGTCAGGGGGAGGGTTAGGGTGAGGGTTAGGGTGAGGGTGAGGGTTAGGCTGAGTTGTAGGGTTAGTGTTAAGGTGAGGGTGAGGTTTAGTGTGAGGTTTAGTGTTAGAGTTAGGGTTAGGGTTAGCATGAGGGTAAGAGATAGTGTGAGGGTTAGGGTTAGCTTTAGCGTTAGGATGAGGGTTAGGATGATGTTTAGGGCTATGGTTAGGGTTAGGGTTAGGTTGAGGTTGAGGGTTAGGGTTAGGGTTTGGATGAGGTTTAGAGTTAAGATTAGGGTTAGGTTGAGTGTTATTGTTAGGGTTAGAGGGAGGGTTTGGCTTACAGTGATGGTGATGGTGAGGGTGAGGGTTAGAGTTAGGATGAGGGTTAGATTTAGGTTTAGGGTGAGGGTTCGGATTAGGGTGATGTTTAGGATGAGGGTGAGGGTGAGGGTTAGGTTGAGGGTTAGGGTGTGGTTGAGGGTTGGGGTTAGGGTGAGTGTTACAGTGACGGTGAGGGTTGGAATTGGGTTGCGGTTAGAGTTAGGGTGAGTGTTAAGGTTGGTTTAGGGTTAGAGTTAGGGTGAGCATGAGGGTTAGGGTTAGGGTGAGGGTGAGGGTTAGGTTTAGCATTAGGATTAGGGTTAGGATGAGAGTTAGTGTGAGGGATAGGGTGAGGGTGAGAGTTAGGGTAAGGGTGAGGGTTCGGTTTAGCATTAGGGTTAGGGTTAGGGTTAGGATGAGTGTTAGGGTGAGGGATAGGGTGAGTGTTAGGGTTAGTATGAGGGTTAGGGTGAGGGCAAAGTTAGGGTAAGGGTGAGGGTTCGGTTTAGCATTAGGGTTAGGGTTAGGATGAGCGTGAGGTTGAGGGTTAGAGTTAGAGTTAGGGTGAGGCGTAGGCTGAGTGTTAGGGTTAGGGTTACGGTTAAGGTAAGGGTTATGGTGAGGGTTAACATTAGGGTTAAGCTTAGGATGAGGGTTAGGGTCAGAGTGAGTGTTAGGGTTAGGTAGAGGGTTAGGGTTAGTGTGAGGTCTAGGTTTAGGGTTAGGGTTAGGGTTAGAGTTAGCGATATGGAGAAGATTAGGGTTAGGGTTAGGGTGAGGGTTAGACTGAGGAGTAGTTTTAGGGTTTGGTTAAGTGTTAAGTTTACTGTGAGTGTTAGGTTTAGGGTTAGTGTTACGATGAGGGTTAGGCTGAGGGTTACGGTTAGGATTAAGGTCATTGTTAGGGTTAGGTAAAGGTGAGGGTGAGGGTGAGCGTATGGTTGAGGTTTTGGGTTAGGGTTAGGTTTAGGGTGAGGGTGAGTGTGAGGGTTAGGATTAGGATTAGGATTAGGGTAAGGGATAGTCTGAGGGGGAGGGGGAGGGGGAGGGAGAGGGGGAGGGTTAGAGTTAGGTTTAGGGTTAGGTTTAGAGTGAGGGTTAAAGTTAGTGTGAGGGTTAGTTTTAGGATTAGGGTTAGGGTTAGGATGAGTGTGAGGGTGAGGGTTAGGGTTAAGGTTAGTGTCAGGGTTAGGGTTAGGGTGAGGATTATGGTTAGGGTTAGTGATACGGTGGGGGTGAAGTGATGATGAGGGTGAGGGTTAGGGTGAGGGTGAGGGTAAGGTTTAGGTTTAGGATTAGTGTTAGGGTTAGGGTTAGGCTGAAGGTGAGGGTGAGTGTTATGTTGAGGTTTAGATTGAGCGTTAGGGTTCGTGTGAGGTTTAGGGTGAGGGTGAGGGGTAAGGTTAACCTGAGGTTTAGTTTTAGTGTGAGGGTTACGGTTAGGTTTAGGTTTAGGGTGAGTGTAAACGTTCGAATGAGGGTTAGGGTTAGGCTGAGGGTTAGGTTTAGCATTAGGGTTAGCGTAAGGGTTAGGGTGATGTCAAGGTTTAGGGCTAGGGTTAGGGTTAGTGTCAGGGTGAGGATTATGGTTGGCGTTAGGATGAGTGTTAGGGTTGGGAGAGTGTTAGGTTTAGCTTTCAGATGAGGGTGAGGTTGAGGGTGAGGGTGAGGGAGAGGTTTAGCGTTAGGGTGAGGGTTAGGGTTAGGGTGAGAGTTAGGCTGAGGGTTAGATTTAGGTTTAGGTTTAGGCGTAGGGTTATGGTGAGGGTTAGGGTGAGGGTTAGGGGGAGTTTGAGGCTGAAGGTTAGGGTTAGGTTGAAGTTTAGGGTGAGGGAGAGGGTTAGGGTTAGGCTTAGGCTTAGGGTTTGGGTTAGGGTTAGGGTTAGGATGAGGGTTACGGTTAGGGGTACGGTTAGGGTTAGGGTGAGGGCTGGGGTGAGGTTTAGGTTTAGTGTTACTGTTAGGGTTAATGTGAGGGTAAGGTTTAGGGTTAGAGTTATACTTAGGGTGAGGTTGAGGGTGAGGGATAGGGTTAGGATTAGGTTTAGGGTTAGGATTAGGCTGAGGGTGAGGGTGAGATTGAGTGTTATGGTTAGGGTGAGGGTTAGGGTTAGGGTTAGGGTTAGGGTTAGGGTTAGTGTTAGGGTGAGGTTTAGGGTTAGGTTTAGGAGTAGGGTTAGGGTTAGCGTAAGGATTAGGGTATGGGTTAGGATTGGGTTTAGGGTGGGGTGATGTTTAGGGTGAGGGTTAGGGTTAGGTTTAGGGTTACTGTGAGGGTGAGGGTGATGGTTAAGGTTAGGGTTAGGGTCCTGTTGAGGGCTAGGGTGAGGGTGAGGTTTACAGTGAAGGTGAGGATGAGGGTGAGGGTTTCGGAAAGGGAAGGTTTAGGGTTAGGGTGAGGATTAGGGTGAGGTTGAGTGTTAGGGTGAGGTTTAGGGTTAGGGTTAGAGCTAGGGTTAGGGTGAGGGTGAGGGTTAGGTTTAGGGTGAGGGTGAGGGTTAGGGTTAGGTTTAGGGGGATGGTTAGCGTTAGGTTTAGGGTGGGGGTTAGGGTTAGGGTGCGGGTTAAAGTTAGGGTTAGGGTGAGGTTTAGGGTTAGGGTTAGGGTGACTGTGAGGGTTAGGGTGAGGGTGAGGGTTTGGGTTAGCATTAGGGTGAGGGTAAGGGTTAGGATTAGTGTTAGGGTGAGGTTGAGGGTTAGGTTTAGGTTTAATATGAGGTTAGAGTTAGGGTGAGGTTTAGGGTTAAGTTTAGTGTTACAGTGAGGGTTAAGGTTAAGGTTAGGGTGAGTGTTCGCCTTAGGTGAGGGTGAGGGTGAGGGTTCAGGTGAAGGTGAGGGTTAGAGTTAGGGTGAGGGTGAGCGTTAGGGTTAGGATTATGGTTAGGTTTAGTGTTAGACTGAGGGTTAGGTTGAAGGTGAGGGTTTGGGTTAGGGTGAGCGTTATTGTGAGGGTTGGGGTGAGGGTGAGGTTAGGGTTAGGATTAGGGTTAGGATGAGGTTTAGGGTTAGGAGTAGGTTGAGGGGTAGGGTGAGGGTTAGGGTTAGTGTGAGGGTTAGGTTTATGGTTAAGTGTAGGGTTAGGTTTAGGGATAGAGTGAGGGTAAGGGTTAAGGTGAGGGTGAGGATGATGTTCAGGGTTTGGCTTAGGGTAAGGATTATTGTGAGGGTTAATGTTGGGGTTAGGATGAGGGTTAAGTTGAGGGTAAGGGTTAGGTTGTGGGTTAGGGTAAGGGTGAGTGTCAGGTTGAGTGTTAGGGTTAGGGTTAGGGTTAGGGTTAATGTGAGGGTTAGGTTTAGGGTGAGGCTTACGGTGAGGGCTAAGTTGAGGGTGAGGGTTAGGGTTATGGTTAGGGATAGGGAGAGGAACAGTGTTAGGTTTAGGGTTAGGGTGAAGGTTAGGCTAAGGGGTAGGTTTAGGGTTAGATTGAGGGTTAGCCTTAGTGTGAAGGTTAAGGTTAGGGTTAGTGTTAGGGTGAGTGTTAGACTTAGGTTTAAGTTTAGGATTAAGTTTTTTGTTAGGGTTAGCGTGAAGTTGAGGGTGAGGGTGAGGGTGTGGGTTAGGTTTAGTGTTAGTGTTAGGTTTAGGGTGAGTGTGAGAGTGCCGGTTAGTGTTAGGATTAGGATTAGGGTTAGGGTTAGTCTGAGGGTGAGGTTGAGGGTGAGTGAGATTTTTAGGATTAGGGTTAGGATTAATGTTAGGATGAAGGTTATGGTTAGGTTTAGGGTTAGGGTTAGGGTGAGGGTGAGGGTTAGGGTTAGGATTAGGATTAATGTTAGGTTTAGGGTTAGGCTTAGGGTGAGGGTGAGGCTCAGGGTGAGGTTTAGGGTTAGGTGAGGGTTAGGGTTAAGGTGATGTTTAGGGTGAGGGTGAGGTTTAGTGTGAGGCTGAGTGTTCGGGTGAGGATGAGGGTTAGGGTGTAGGTGAACATTAAGTTTAGGAGGAGGGGTAGGGTGACGGTGAGTGTTATGGTTAGAGTTAGGGTGAGGGTTAGGGTTAGGGTGAGGGTTAGGGTTAGGGTGAGGTTTAGGGTTAAGGTTAGTTTTAGGGTGAGGGTTAGGGATAGGTTTAGGGTGACGGGGAGGGTTAGGGTGAGTGTGAGGTTTTGGATTAGGTTTAGGGTGAGGTTAAGGGTTAGGATTAGGGTTAGGTTGAGGTTGAGGGTTAGGTTTAGGTTTAGGGTGAGGGTTAGGGTTAGGGTGTGGTTTAGGGTTAAGTTTAGTGTTAAGGGTTAGGGTTAGGGTGAGTATTTGCCTTAGAGTGAGGGTGAGGGTGTGGGTGAGGGTTTGGGTTCGGGTTCGGGTGAGGGTTAGGGTGTTTTTGAGGGTTAGGGTTAGGGTAATGGTTAGTGTGACGGTGAGGTTTGGGGTTGGGTTATGGTTAGAGTTAGGGTGAGGGTTAAGTTTGGGTTACGTTTAGAGTTAGGGTGAGGATGAGCTTTAGGTTTAGGGTTAGGGTTAGGTTTAGTGTTAGACTGAGGATGAGGGTTTGGGTTAGGGTGAGGGTTAGGGTTAGGGTTAGGGTGATGGTTAGACTGACGGTGAGGGTTAGGGTGAGTGTTTCGGTTAGGGTGAGTGTGAGGGGTAGGGTGAGGTGTAGGTGATGTTTAGGGCTAGTGTTAGGGTTAGGTTTAGGGTTAGGTTTAGGGTTAGGTTTAGGGTTAGGTTTAGGGTTACAGTGAGGTTAAGGGTTAGGTTGAGGTTGAGGGTGAGGTTGAGGTTTAGGGTTAGGTTGCGGGTGAGGGTTATGGTTAGGGTTGGGTTTAGGCTTAGGGTGAGGGTTAGTGTTTCTGTGAGGGTTAGGGTTAGGATTAGGGTGCGGGTTAGGGTGAGAGTAAGGGTTAGGGTGAGGGATAGGGTGAGGGTGAGGGTCAAGGTGAGTGTTAGGTTTAGGGTGAGGGTGAGAGTTAGGGTGAGATTTAGTTTTAGGATTTTGGCTTAGGCTGAGGGCTAGGTTGAGGGTGAGGTTTAGGGTTATGGTTAGGGATAGGGAGAGAATTAGGTTTAAGTTTAGGTTTAGATTGAGGTTTAGGCTGAGGTGTAGTTTTAGGGTTAGGTTGAAGGTTAGGTTTAGTGTGAAGGTTAATGTTAGGGTAGTGTTAGTGTGAGGGTTAGGCTTATGGTTAAGTTTAGGATTAAGATTATTGTTAGGGTTATGGTGAATGTGAGGGTGAGGGTGAGGGTGTGGGTGAAGTTTACTGTTAGGGTTAGGTTTATGGTGAGGGTGTGAGTGAGGGTTCGGGTTAGGATTAGGAATAGGGTTAGGGTTAGTCTGAGGGTGAGGGTGAGGGTGAGGGTGATGGTTAGGATTAGGGTTAGGATGAGGGTTATG
This sequence comes from Dipodomys merriami, assembly GCF_024711535.1. Taxonomy (NCBI): domain Eukaryota; kingdom Metazoa; phylum Chordata; class Mammalia; order Rodentia; family Heteromyidae; genus Dipodomys; species Dipodomys merriami. The sequence goes on along the minus strand of NW_027206490.1, from coordinate 1,779,542 downwards.
GTTATGGTTATGGTTAGGGTTAGGGTTAGGGTGAGGGTGAGGCTTTGGGTTAGGATTAGGGTGAGGGTTAGGGTTAGGATTAAGGTTAGGGTGAGGTTGATGTTTAGGGTTAGGTTTAGGGTGAGGGTTAGGGTTAGGGTTAGGGTTAGGTTTAGGGTTAAGGTAAGTTTAGGGTGAGCATTAGGGTTAGGGTTAGGGTAGGGTGAGGGTTAGGGTTGGGTTATTGTTAAAGTAAAGGTGAGGGTGAGGGTTAAGTTTAGGATTAGGGTTAGGGTTATGGTTAGACTGAGGGTGAGGGTGAGGATGAGTGTGAGGGTTTGGGTTAGGGCGAGGGTTAGGTTTAGGGTTAGGGTGAGGTTTAGGCTTACGGTTAGGGTTAGGATGAGGGTTAGGGTGATGGGTAGGGTGAGGAGTAGGGTGAGGGTTAGGGTTAGTGTGTGGGTTAGGTTTAGGGTTAGGGTTAGGTTTTCTGTTAGGGTGAGGGTAATGGTTATGGTGAGGGTTAGGTTGAGGGTCAGGGTTAGGGTTAGGATTATGGTGAGGGTTAGGCTTAGGGTTAGGATGAGGGTTATGGTTATGGTTAGGGATAGGGTGAAGGTGAGGGTAATGTTGAGGATGAGGTTTAGGGTGAGGTTGAGGGTGAGGGTTAGGTTTAGGATTAGTGTTAGGGTTTGGGTTAGGCTGAGTGTGAGAGTAAGGATTATGTTGAGAGTTACGGTTAGGGTTAGATTGAGGGTTAGGGTTAGTGTGAGGTTTAGCGTGAGGGTGAGAATTACGGTTAGCCTGAGGTTTAGGTTTAGTGTGAGGGTTAGGTTTAGGGTTAGGGTGAGGGTAAGTGTTCGTGAGAGGGTTAGGGTCAGGGTGAACTTTGGGTTTAACATTAGGTTTAGGGTGAGAGTTAAGGTGATGTTAAGGTTTAGGCCTAGGTTTAGGGTTAGGGTGAGGGTGAGTGTTACGTTTGGGGTTAGGGTGAGTGTTAGAGATGGGAGAGGGTTAGGTTTAGGGTTAAGGTGAGGGTGAGGGGGAGGGTTCGGGTGAGGGTGAGGGTGAGGGATAGGGTTAGGCTTAGGGTTAAGCTTAGGGTTATGTTGAGGGTTACAGTGAGGGTGAGGGTTAATGTTAGGGTTAGGGTTAGGGTGAGGGTTAGGGGGATTTTGAGGGTGAGGGTTAGGTTTAGTTTGAAGGTTAGGGTTAGTGTGAGGGTTAGGGTTAGGAATATGTGTAGGGTGAGGGCTAGGTTGAGGGTGGGGGTTAGGTTTAGGCTTAGGTTTAGAGTGAGGGTTAGGGTTAGGCTTAGGTTGAGGGTTAGTGTTAGGGATATGGTTAGGGTTAGGGTGAGGGCTAGGGTGAGGGTGAGGTTTAGTTTTAGTGTTAGATTTAGGGTGAGCATTAGGGTTAGGGTTAGGGTTAGATTTTGGGTGAGGGTGAGTGTGAGAGATATGTTTAGGATAAGGTTGAGGGTTAGGTTTATTCTGAGGTTGAAGGTGAGGTTGAGGGTTAGGGTTAGGGTGAGGGTTAGGGTTAGGATTAGGGTGAGGGTTAAGTTTAGGGTTAGATTTAGGGTGAGTCTAAGGTTTAGGGTGAGGTTGACAGTGAGGGTTGGGGTGAGGGTTAGGGTGAGGGTTAGGCTTAGTCTTAGGGTTAAGCTTAGGGTTATGTTAAGTGTTAGGGTGAGGGTTAGGGTTAATGTTAGGGTTATGGTTAGGGTTAGTGTTAGGGGGAGTTTGAGGGTGAGGGTTAGGTTTGGTTGAAGTTTTAGGTTAGGCTCAGGGCCAGGGTGAGGGTGAGGGTGGGGGGTTAGGATTAGGGTTAGCGTTAGGGTTTGGGTTAGGGATAGGTTGAGGTTTAGCTTTAGGGGTAGCTTTAGGGTTAGGGTGAGGGTTAGGGTTAGCGTTAGGGTTAGGGTTAGTGTGAGGGGGAGGGTTAGGGTGAGGGCTAGGGTAAGGGTTAGGGTGAGGGTGAGGGGGAGGGTGAGTGTTTAGTTTAGGGTTAGGGTTAGACTGATGGTTAGGGTGAGTGTTAGGATTAGGGTGAGGGTTAGGGTGAGGGTTAGGGTAAGGTTTAGGTGGAGAGTGAGGAGGAGGGGGAGGGTAAAGTTTAGGGTTAGCATTAGACCAATGGTTAGGGTGAGGGTTAGGATTAGGGTGAGGGTTAGGGTGAGGGTTAGGGTTCGGTTTAGGGATAGGTTGAGGGTTAGCATGAAGGGTAGCGTTAGGGTTAGGATGTGGATTAGTGTTAGGGTTAGGGTTAGGGTTATGGATAGGGTCAGGGTAAGGGTTAGGTTGAGGGGGAGGTTGAGGGGGAGGGTTAAGTTTAGGCTTAGAGTGAGGTTTAGTGTGAGGGCTAGGGTTAGGGTTAGGGTGAGGGTTAGGGATAGGGTGAGGGATAGGATTAGGTTTAGGGTGAGGTCTAGGATGAGGGTGAGGATTAGGGTTAGGGTTAGTGATAGGGTGAGTATTAGGGTTAGCGTGAGGGTTAGGCTGAGTTGTAGAGTTAGGGTTAGCGTGAGGGTCAGGTTTAGTGTGAGGGTTAGGGTTAGGTTGAGGGTAAGATTTCGGGTGAGGGTGAGATTGAGGGTAAGTGTTAGGTTTCGGGTGAGGGTTATTTTTAGGGTTGGTTTTAGGGTTAGGGTTAGGGTGAGGGTTTTTGTGAGGGTTAAATTTAGGGTTAGGGTGAGGGTTAGGGGAAGGGTAAGGGTCAGGGTGAGGGTTTGGGTTAGGGTGAGGGTCAGGGTGAGTGTTAGGGTTAGCGTGAGTGTTAGGGTTATGGTTAGGGATAGGGAGAGTATTAGGGTTACGTTTGGGTTTAGGGTGAGGCTTAGACTGAGGTGTAGTTTTAGAGTTAGGATGAGGGTTATGTTTAGTGTGAGGGTTAAGGTTAGGGTTAGTGTTAAGGTGAGGGCTAGGCTTAGGGTTAAGTTTAGGGTTAAGTTTATTGTTAGGTTTAGGGGGAAGGTGAGGGTGAGCGTGAGGGTGTGGGTGAGGTTTAGGGTTAGGGTTAGGTTTAGGGTGATGGTGAGAGTGAGTGTTAGGGATCGGATTAGGAATAGATTTAGGGTTAGTTTTGGGTGAGGGTGAGGTTGAGGGTGATGGTTAGTATTAGGATTAGGATTAGGGTTAGGATGAGTGTTATGGTTAGGGTTAGGGTTAGGGATAGGTTGAGGGTGAGGCTTAGGTTTAGGATTAGAATTATTTTTTCGTTTAGGGTTAGGCTTAGGGTGAGGGTGAAGGTGAGGTTTAAGGTTAGGTGAGCGTTAGGCTTAATGTTAGGCAGAGTTTAGTGTTAATGTTAGGGTGAGGCTTAGGGTTAAGTTGATCTTTAGGACTACGGTGAGGGTTAGTGTGAGGCTGAAGATTCTGGTGAATGTTTGTATGTCAGGGTTTGTATCTCAGTTTGTATGTCAGGGTGAGGGTTAGGGTGACAGTGAGGGTTAGAGTGAAGGTGGGGGTTTGGGTTAGGATTAGGGTGAGGGTTAGGGTTAGGATTAAGGTTAGGGTGAGGTTGAGTGTTAGGGTTTGGGTTAGGATGAGGGTTAGGTTTAAGGTAAGTTTAGGGTGAGCATTAGGGTTATGGTTAGAGTTAGGGTGATTTTTCGGATTAGGGCGAGGGTGAGGGTTAAGGTTAGGGTGAGGATTAGGGTGACAGTGAGGTTTGGGGTTGGGTTAGGGTTAGAGTTAGGGTCAGGTTTAGGGTTGTGTTAGGGTTAAAGTTAAGGTGAGGGTGAGGGTTAAGGTTAGGATTAGTGTTAGGGTTAGGGTTAGACTGAGGGTGAGGGTGATGATGATTGTGAGCGTTTGGGTTAGGGTGAGGGTTAGGTTTAGGGTTGGGGTGAGGGTGAAGGTTAGGTTTAGGGTTAGGGTTAGGATGAGTGTTAGGGTGAGGGGTAGGGTGTGGAGTAGGGTGAGGGTTAGGGTTAGTGTGAGGGTTAGGTTTAGGTTTAGGGTTAGGGTTAGTTTTAGGTTTAGCGTGAGGGTAATGGTTATGGTGAGGTTTAAGTTGAGGGTGAGGGTTAGGTTTAGGATTAACTGTGAGGGTTAGGCTTAGGGTTAGGGTGACGGTTATGGTTATGGTTAGGGATAGGGTGAAGGTGAGGGTGATGGTGAGTGTGAGTGTTAGGGTGAGGGTGAGGTTCAGGGTTAGGTTTAGGATTAATGTTAGGGTTGGGGTTAGGCTGAGGGTGAGAGTAAGGGTTATGTTGAGGGTTAAGTTTAGGGTTAGATTGAAGGTTAGGGTTAGTGTGAGGTTTAGCTTGATGGTGAGTGTTACGGTTAAAGTGAGGTTCAGGTTTAGTGTGAGCGTTAGGGTTAGGGTTAGTGTTAGGGTGAGGTTAAGGGTTAATGTGAGGGTTAGGGTGGGGTGAGGGTTAGGGCTAGCATTAGGGTTAGGGTGAGGGTTAGGGTGATGTTAAGGTTTAGGGCAAGGGTTAGGGTTAGGGTGAGGGTGAGGGTTAAGGCTGGGGATAGGGTGAGTGTTAGGGTAGGGTGAGGGTTAGGTTTAGGGTTAAGGTGAGGGGGAGGGAGATGGGGAGGTTGAGGGTGAGGGGGAGGGGGAGGGGGAGGGGGAGGGGGAGGGGGAGGGGGAGGGTTAGGTTGAGGGTTAGGGTGAGGGTTAGGTTTAGGCTTAGGTTTAAGCTTAGGGTTACATGGGGTTTAGGGTGAAGGTTAGGGTTACTGTTAGGGTTAGGGTTAGGGGGAGTGTTAGGGGGAGTTTGAGGGTGAGGGTTAGGTTTAGGTTGAAGGTTAGGTTTAGAGTGAGGGTTAGGGTTAGGAATTGGTTTAAGGTGAGGGCTAGGGTGAGGGTGAAGGTTAGGTTTAGGCTTAAGTTTAGGGTGAGGGTTAGGGTTAGGTTTAGGGGGAGGGTTAAGGTTAGGGATAGGGTTAGCGTTAGGGTGAGGGCTTGGGTAAGTGTGAGATTTAGTTTTATCGTTAGAGTAAGGGTGAGGGTTAGGTTTAGGGTTAGAAGTAGTGTAAGGGTTAGGGTGAGTGTGAGGGATAGGGTTAGGATTAGGGTTAGAGTGATGTTTAGGCTGAAGTTGAAGTTGAGTTTGAGGGTTAGGGTTAGGGTGAGGGCTAGGGTTAGGGTTAGGGTGAGGGTTAGGTTTAGGGTTAGATTTAGGGTGAGTAAGGCTTAGGGACAGGGTGAAGGTGAGGTTGGCGGTGAGGGTTAGGGAGAGGGTTAGGGTGAGGTTTAGGCTTAGGCTTAGGGTTAAGATTAGGGTTATGTTGAGGGTTAGGGTTAATGTTAGGGTTAGGGTTACGGTGAGGGATATTGGGAGTTTGAGGGTAAGTGTTAGGTTTAGGTTGAAGGTTAGGATTAGGGTGAGGGCTAGGGTGAGAATGAGGGTGAGGTGTAGGATTAGGGTGAGGGTTAGGGTGGGGTTAAGGGTTAGGGTTAAGGTTAGGGTGAGGGTGAGGGTTAGGGTGACGGTGATGGTTAGGGTTAGGGTGAAGTTTAGGTTTAGTGTGAGTGTTAGGGTTAGGGTTATTGTTAGTGTTAGGGTTAGGTTTTGGGTTCGGGTGAGGGTGAGGGTTAGGGTTAGGTTTAGTGTGAGCCTGAGGGTGGGGGTTATGTTTAGTATTAGGGTTAGGGTTAGGCTGAGGGTGAGTTTGAGTGTGGGGTGAGGGTTACTTTTAGGGTTAGGATTAGGGTTAATTTGAGGGTTAGGTTTAGTGTGAGGGTTAGGTTTAGGGTTAGGGCTAGGGTTAGCGTGAGGTTAAGGGTTAGGTTGAGGGTGAAGGTGAGGTTGAGTGTTAGGTTTAGTGTGAGAGTCATTGTGAGGTTTTTGGTTAAGGTGAAGGTGAGGGTAAGGGTTTGGGTTAGGGTGAGGGTTAGGGTGAGGGTGAAGGTAAGGGTTAGGGTTAGCGTTAGGATTAGGGTGTGGGTTAGGGTGAGAGTGAAGGTTAGATTGAGGGTTAGTGTTAGGGTGAGGGTGAGGGTGAGGGTGAGGTGAGGGTGAGGTTGAGGGTTAGGTTTAGGATTAGGGTTATGTTTAGGGTAGAGTTTATTTGAGGGCTAGGTTTAGGGTGAGGGTGAGGTTTTCAGTGAGGGTTAGGGTGTTGGTGAGTCAGTGTGAGGGTAAGGGTGAGGGTGAGGGTGATGGTTAGGGTGAGGGTGATGCTTGGGGTTAGGGTGAAGTTTAGATTTAGTTTGAGGGTTAGGTTTAGGGTTAGGATTAGGGTGAGTGTGAGGGTGAGATTTAGGGTTAGTTTTAGGGTGAGGGTGAGGGTGAGGTTTAGGCTTAGGATTAGTGTTAGGGTTAGGGTTAGGCTTAGGTTAAGTGTGAGGGTGACGGTTAGGGTTAGGCTGAAGCTTAGGGTTAGGGTGAGTGTTAGCGTGACGGTGAGGATGACGGTTAAGGTGAGTGTTAGGATGAGGGTGAGGGTTAGGTTTAGGGTTAGGGTGAGGGTAGGATGAGGGTTAGGGTTAGGGTTATGTTAAGAGTTAGGGTTAGGGTTAGGGTGAGGGTGAAGTTTAGGGTTAGGATTAGGTTTAGGGTTAGGGGTAGGCTGATGGTAAGGGTGAGTATGAGGGTGAGGGATAGGATTAGGGTTAGGGTTAGGATGCGGGCTATGTTGAGGGTGAGGGTTAGGGTGAGGGTGAGGGTTTTGGTTAGGTAAGGGTTATGGTTATGGTTAGGGTGAGGATTAGGTTGAGTTTGAGGTTTTGAGGGAGGGTTAGGTTTAGGGTGAGTGTTAGGGTTAAGGTTAGGGTGAGATTTATGGTAAGCATGATGTTTTCCTTGAGGGTGAATGTTGGCGTGAGTGTGAGTGTTAAGGTGAGGGTAAGGGTGAGGGTGAGGATGAGGGTTAGGGTGAGGGTTAGGGTAAGGGTTTGGGTTAGTGTGAGGGTTAGGGTGAGGATAAGGGTTAGGGTGAGGTTTAGGGTGAGGGTGTGGGTTTTAGTTAGTGTTAGGTTTAATGTGAGGGTTAGGGTGAGGGCTAGGTTTAGGGTTTGTGTGCAGGTGAGGGCTAGGGTTAAGGTGCGGGTTAGAGTTAGGGTGAGGGTTAGGGTGAGGTTAAGGGTTAGGGTGAGTGTTAGCGTGAGGGTTAGAGTGAGGGTGAGGGAGAGTGTTACGGTTAGGGTTACGTGTAGGATTAGGGTTAAAGTGAGGGTGAGGGTGAGGTTTCGTTTAGGTTTAGGATTAGTGTTAAGGTTTGCGTTAGAGTTAGTGTGAGGGCTAGGGTTAGGGTGAGTGTGAGGTTTTTGGTTAGGGTTAGGGTGTGTGTGAGTCTTAGGGTTATGGTGAGGGTTAGGGTTATGGTTAGGGTGAGGCTTATTGTGAGGTTTAGGTTTAGTGTTAGGGTTAGGGTGAGGGCTAGTGTGAGGATGAGTGTAAGAGTTAGCATTATGGATAGTGTGAGGTTTAGGGTTAGGGTTAGGTTGAGTGTGTGGGTTTGGTTTAGTGTGAGGGTTAGGGTGAGGGTGTTGGTTAGGGTTCCTTTTAGTGTTTGGATTAGGGTGAGGGGTATGGTTAGGGTTGTGGATAGGGTGAGGGTGGGGTTTATTGTAAGGGTGAGGGTTAAGGTTAGGGTAACAATTCGGGTTAGGGTTAGGGTGAACATTAGGGTGAGGGTGAAGGTTAGGATGAGGATTAGGGTAAGGGTGAGGTTTAGGTTTAGGGGAAGGTTGAGGGTTAGGGTTAGGGTTAGGTTGATGTTTAGGTTTAGGTTGAGGGTGAGGGTGAGGATGAGGATTTGGGTGAGGGATAGGTTGTGGGTGATGGTATGGGTTAAGTAGAGGGTTAGGGTGAGGCTGAGGGTTAGGATGAGGGTGTGGGTTAGTGTTACGGTTTTTTGAGGGTTAGGGTTAGTGTTCCTATTAGTGTGAGATTTAGGGTAAGGGGTATGTTTACAGTTAGGGTGAGGGTTAGGATTAGTGGGAGGGTTAGTGTTAGGGTTAGGGTTAGGGTGAGGTTTAAGGTGAGGGTGTGGGTTTGGGTTAACTTTAGGGTTAGGTTGAGAGTTAGGGTGAAGCTTAGGGTTATGGTTAGGGTGAGGGTGAGGGATAGGGTTTGGGTTAGCGTGAGGGTTAGGGTTAGGGTTAGAATTAGGGTGAGGGTGAGGGTGAGGGTTAGGGTTTGAATTTGGGTTAGGGTGAGGGTTACGCTGAGGTTGAGTGTGAGGGTGAGGTTTAGGGTTAGGTTTATGGTTAGGGTAAGTGTTAAGGTTAGGGTTAGTGTTAGGATGACGGTTATGGTGATGGGTAGGGTTAGGGTTAGGGTGTGGGTGAGGGAGTGTGGGAGGGTTAGGGTTTGGGTTAGGGTGAGGGTTAGAGTTAGGGTCAGGGTGAGGGTTAGGGTTAGGGTTAGATTTAGGTTGAGGATTAGGGTTAAGGTTAGGGTGAGGGTTAGGCTGAGGGTTAGGGTTAGAGTTAAGTTGAGAATTAGGCTGAGGGTGATGGTGAGGGTTATGGTTAGGGTTAGGTTTCGGGTGAGGTTAAGGGTTAGGGTGAGGTTTAGTCTGAGCGTGAGGATTAGTGTTAGCATTAGGGTTAGGGTTAGATTTAGGGTGAGGTTAAGAGGTAAGGTTGAGTTTTAAGGTTAGGATTAGGGTTTGGGTTAGGGTTAGGGTGAAGGTTGGGTGAGGTTGAGGGTGACTGGTAGGGTTAGTGTGAGGGTGAGGGTGTGGGTGAGGGGTAGGGTGAGGTTACGGTGAGGTTTAGGGTTAGTGTTAGTTTTAGGGTTAGGGTGAGTGTTAGGGTTAGTGTGAGGTTTAGCATTAGGGTGAGGTTTAGGGTTAGTGTGAGGGTTAGGGTTAGTGTGAGTGTTAGGGTGAGGGTGAGGGTTAGGGTTAGTGTTAGGGTGAGGGTTTCCTTTACTTAAGTGTTAGGTTCAGGGTTAGCGAGAGGATTAGGGTTTGGGTGAAGGTTAGGATGTGCGTAAGTGTTAGGGTTCGGGTGAGGGTTAGGTTTAGGGTGAGGGTGAACATGATGGTTTCGGTTAGGTAAGGGTTAGGGTTAGGGTTAGGGTTAGGGTTATTGTTAGGGTTATATTTAGGGTGAGGGTGAGGTTGAGGTTTAGGGGGAGGGGGAGGGTTAGGTTGAGTGTTAGGTTTAGGTTTAGGGTTAGCTTTAAGCTGAGGGTGAGGGTGAGGGTGAGTTTGACGGTTAGGGTTAATGTGAAGTTTAGGGTGAGGTTGAGGGTCAGGGTGAGTGTGCGGGTTAGGGTGATTGTGAGGGTTAGGTTGTGGGTGAGGATTAGGGTTAGGGGGAGAGTTAGGGTGAGAGTAAGGTTAGGGTGAGGGTTAGGATGAGGATGAGGGATACGGTTAGCATTGGCGTGAGGGTTATGGTTAGGGTGAGGTTTAGGGTTAGGGTTAGTGTTAGGATTAGGGTGGGGGTTAGTGTTAGAGTTAGGGTGAGGTTGAGGGTGAGGGATAGGGTTAGGATTAGGGTTAGGGTTAGGTTTATGCTGATTGTGAGAGTGAGCATGAGGGTTAGGATTATGTTTTGGTTTAGGATTAGGGTTAGGATGAGGGTGACGGTGAGGTTGAGGGTGAGGTGTAGGGTGAGGATTAGAGTAAGAGTTAGCTTTAAGGTTAGGGAGAGGCTTAGGGTGAGGGTTACGGTTAGTGTTAGGGTTAGGATGACTTTGAGGGTTAGGGTTACGTTTGGGGTAAGGGTTAGGGTTAGGTTTAGGGTTAGATTTAGGGTGAGGGTGAGGTTGAGGTTTAGGGTAAGGTTGAGGGTTACCGTTAGCGTTAACATGAGGGTTAGTGTTAGCGTTAGGGTTAGGGTTAGGGTGAGGGTGAGGGTTAGAGATAGGGTTAAGGTTAGGGTGAGATTTAGGCTGAGGGTGACGGTGAGGGTGAGGGTTAGGTTCAGGATTAGGGTTAGGGTTAGGTTTAAGCATAGGGTGAGGGTGAAGGTGAGGGTTAGGGCGTGGGTGATGGTTAGTTTTCGGGTAAGGGTTAGGGTGACGGTGAAGGTTAGGGTTAGGGTTAGGGTGAGTGTTAGGGTGAGGGTTAGGTTAAGGGTTAGGTTGAGGTTGAGGATAAGGTTTAGGGTGAGGTTTATGGTGAGGTTTAGTGTTAGCGTTAGGATTAAGTTGAGGGTTAGGGTGAGTGTTAGAATTAGTGTTAGGGTTAGGGTGAGGGTGATGATTAGGGTTAGGGTTAGTGTTAGCGTTTTGGTTAGGGTGAGGTTTAGGGATAGGGTTCATTTAGGGTGAGGATGAGTTTGATGGTTAGGATTAGTATTAGAGTTAGAGTTAAGGTGAGGGTGAGGGTGGGGGTTAGGGTTAGATTACTGTTAGGTTTAGGATTAGGCTGAGGGTTAAGGTAAGGGTGAGGTTGAGGGGGAGAGTTAGGGTTAGGCTGAGGGTAAGTGTTAGGGTTAATGTTAGGGTGAGGGTTAGGGTTAGGGTTAGGAATAGGATGAGAGTTGGGCTGAGGGGTAGGGTGGGGTTGAGGGTTAGGGTTAGGGTTAGGTTGAGGCTAAGGGTTAGGTTGAGGGTTAGGGTGAGGGTGAGGGTTAGGGTTAGGTTTATGGTGAGGATTAGGGTGAGATGTATGTTTAGGGTTATGATGAGAGTTAGGGTTAGGGGTAGGGTTAGGGTTAGGGTGAGGGTTAGGGTGAGCGTTGGGGTGAGGGTAAGTTTTAGTGTGAGCGTAAGTGTTAGGGTTAGGGTGACTGGGTGAGGATTAGGGTTAGGGTTTGCGTTAAGGTTATGGTGAGGGTTGGGGTTAGGGTGAGGGTTACGATTAGTGTTAGGGTTAGGGTTAGTGTGAGGGTGAGGATTAGGGTTAGGATTAGGGTTTGGATGAGGCTAAGGGTTAGGGTGAGGTTTAGGTTGAGGGTGAAGGTTAGGGTTAGCGTTAGTGTTAGGTGAGGGTTAGGGTGAGGTATAGGTTTAGAGTTAGGTTTAAGGGTTAGGGTTAGGGTTAGGGTTAGAATTAGCGTGAGTGTGAGGGAGAGGGTTAACGTGAGAATGAGGGTTAAGTTTAGGTGTAGGGTTAGGGTTAGGTTGAGGGTTAGGGTTAGTGTGAGTGTTAGACTTAGGATTAGGCTTAGGGTTAGGTTGAGGGTAAGGGTTAAGTTGAGGGTTAGGGGGAAGGTGAGGGTTAGGGTTAGGGTTAGGTGTAGGGTGAGTGTTAGGGTGAAGTGTAGGTTTAGAGTTAGGGTGAGTGTTAGGGATAGGGTTAGGGTGCGGGTTAGGGTTAGGGTTAGTGTGAGGGTTAAAGTTAGGGTTAGGTCTGGCTGAGGGTAAGTGTAAGGTTGAGGTTGAGCGAGAGGGTGAGGGTTAAGGTTAGAGTTAGGGTTAGGGTCTGGGAGAGGCTGAGAGTGATGGTGAGGGTCAGCGTTAGGGTTAGGGTGAGGTTAAGGTTTAGGTTTAGGGTTAGGGTTAGGTTGAGGGTTAGGTTTAGGGTTAGGGTTAGCATGAGGTTTAGGTTTAGGATGATAATGAGGGTCAGGGTTAGGGTTAGGGTTAGGGTAAGGGTTAGTGTTAAGGTGAGGGTGAGGGTTAGGTTTAGCATTAGGGTTAGGGTTAGGATTAGGCTTAGGGTGAAAGTTAGGTTTAGAGTGACAGGTTTAGGTTTAGGGTGAGGGTTAGGGTGTGGGTGATGTTCGGGGTGAGGGTGAGGTTTCGGGAGAGGGTTAGGTTAGGGTGTGGGTGAGGCTTAGGTTTCGGGTGATGGTTAGGGTTCGGGTGAGGGTTAGGGAGAGGGTTAAGTTAAGGGTTAGGGTTAGGGTGAGCGTTAGTGTGAGGGATAGGGTTAGGGTTAGCGTTAGCGTGAGGGTTAGGTTTAGGGTGAAGTATAGTGTTAGGGTTGAGGTTAGTGTGAAGGTAAGGGTTAGGGTTAGATTTAGGGTTATAGTTAGTGTGAGGGTGAGGGCAGGTTTAGGATTAGCGTTAGGTTTAGGGTGAGGCTGAGAATGAAGATGAGGGTGAGGTTTAATGTTAGGGTTAGGGTGAGGTTTAGGGTTAGGGTTAGGATTAGTGTGAGGAATAGGGTGATGTGTAGGGTCAGGGTTAGGGTGAGGATTAGGGTTAGTGTGAGGGTTAGAGTTACGGTTAGAGTTAGGTTGAGGGTAAGGATTAGGGTGAGGATTAGGGTGAGGTTTAGGTATAGGTTTAGTGTGAAAGTTAGGTTGAGGGGTAGGGTTGGGTTAGGGTGAGGGTTAGGGTTAGGAGAGGGTTACGGTTATGGTTAGGATTAGGCTGAGGCTAACTGTTAGATTGATATTTAGGGTGAGGGTGAGGGTGAGGGTTAGGGTTAGGATTAGGGTGAGAGTTAGCGTGAGTGTTAGGGTGAGGGTGAGGGTTAGTGTTAGGGTTAGGGTTAGGGTGAGGGTTAGGGTGAGGGTAAGGGTTAGCATGAGCATTAGGGATAGGGTTAGGGTGAAGGATATGGTGAGAGTTAGGGTTAGTGTTAGGGTTAGGTTTAGGGTGAGGTCTAGGTTGAGGATTAAAGTTAGTGTTAGGATTAGGGTAAGGGTTAGGGTTAGGGTGAGGTTTAGAGTAAGGGTGAGGGTTATAGTTAGTGTGAGGGTTATGGTTATTGTTAGGGTTAGGTTTAGTTTGAGGGTGAGTGTTAGGTTTAGGGTTAGGTTGAGGGTTAGTTTTAGGGTTAGGGTGAGGGTGAGGGTTAGGATTAGGGTTATGGTTACGGTTAGGGTGAGGGTGAGGGAGATCGTTAGGTTTAGGATTAGGTTTAGGGTTAGTGTTAGGCTTAGAGTGAGGGCGAGGGTGAGTGTTAGGTTTAGGTGCTGGTTAGGGTTTGTGTTAGGGTTAGGGTTAGGGTGATGTTTAGGGTGAGGGTGCGTGTGAGGGTGAGGTTTAGGGTGAGGGGTAGGGTTAGGGTGAAGGGTTGGGTGAGAGTGAGGGTTAGGATGAATTTGAGGGTTAGGGTTAGGGTTACGTTAGGGTGATGGTTAGGGTTAGGGTTCGGTTTAGGGTGAGTGTTAGATTTAAGGTTTACAGTTAGGGTTAGTGTGAGGATTAGGATTAAGTTTAGGTTTAGGTTTAGGTTGAGTGTAAGGTTTAGGGTGAAGTTTAGGGTGAGGGTGAAGTTTAGGATTAGCGTTAGGTTTAGGGTGAGGGTTAGGTGTAGAATTAGGTTTAAGTTAAGGTTTAGGGTTAGTGTTAGGGTTAGAGTTAGGGTGAGGGTGAGGGTGAAGCTTAGCGTGAGTGTGAGGTTTAGGTTTAAATTTAGGGTTAGGGTTAGGGTGAGGGTGATGTTTAGGGTGAGGGTTAAGGTGAGGTTTTGTTTTAGGGTTAGGGTTAGTGTGAGGATTAGGGTTAGGGTTAGAGTTAGGTTGAGCGTAAGGATTAGAGTGAGGGTTAGGGTGAGCGTGAGGGTTGGGATTAGCATTAACGTGAGGTTTAGTGTTAGGGTGAGGTTTGGGGTTAGGTTTCGGGTTAGGATTAGTTTGAGGGTTAGGGTTAGTTTTAGGGTGAGAGTTAGGATTAGTGTGAGGGTTAGGTTGAGTGTGAGGGTTAAGTTTAGGGTTAGTATTATGGTTGGGTTGAGGGTAAGGGTCAGGTTGAGGGTTAGAGTTAGTGTTAGGGTTAGGGTTAGCATGAGGGTTAGGGTGAGGGTTAGGTTTAGGGTTAGGTTTAGAATGAGAGGTAGGGTGAGGGTAAGGTTTAGGATCAGTGTTAGGGTGAGAGTGAGGGTTAGGGTTAGGCTTAGGGTGAGGTGTAGGTTAAGGGTTTGGGTTAGTGTTAGGTTTAGGGTAAGGGTGAGGGTTAGGGTGAGGATTATGGTTAAGGTTAGCATTAGTGTTAGGGTGAGGTTTAGGGTGAGGGTGAGGGTTAAGGTTCAGGTTAGGGTGAGGGTTTGGGTTAGTGGGAGGGTTAGGGTTAGGTTTAGGTTTAGGGTGAGGGTGAGGGTAAGGATGAGGGTAAGGATGAGGCTGAGGGTTACGGTGAGGGTGAGGGTTAGGGTTGGCCTTAGGTTCGTCTGAGGTTTAGGGTGAGAGATTTAGGATTAGGGTTACAGTTATGGTAAGGTTTAGGGTGAGGGTGAGATTGAGGTTTAGGGTGTGGGTAAGGGGTAGGTTTAGGGTGACGGTTATGGTTAGTGTGATGTTTAGGGTGAGGGTGAAAGTTAGGGTGAGTGTGAGTGTTTGGGTGAGTGTGAGCGTTAGGGTGTGTGTGTGAGGGTTAGTGTTAGGGTGAGGGTAAGGGTTAGAGTGAGGGTGAGGGTGAGGGCTAGCGTTATGATTAAGGTTAGGGTTAGGCTTAGGCTGAGGGTGAGGGTGAGGGTGAGGTTAGGTTTAGTTTTAGATTTAGGATTAGGGTTAGGTTTAGTGTTAGGCTTAGTGTGAGGGTGAGGGTGAAGGTGAGGGTTAGGGTTAGGGTGAGTGTTAGTGTTAGGTTGGTTTTTAGAGTCAGGGTGAAATTGTGGATGAGAGTTAGGTTGAGAGAGAGGGGTCAGGTGAGGGTGAGGGTTAGGGTGTGTGTGAGGGTTTGGGTTAAGGTGATGGTTAGGTTAATGGTGAGTGTTAGGGTTAGAGTTAGGGTTATCGTTAGGGTGATGGTTAGGGTTAGGGTTAGGGTTAGGTTGATGGTTAGGGTTAGGGTTAGGGTTAGGTGAGTGTAAGCGTTAGGGTGAGGTTTAGGGTTAACGTTAGGGATAGGGTGTGTGTTAGGGTGAGTGTTAAGGTTAGTGTTAGTGTTAGGGTGAGGGTGACGGTTAGGGTGAGGGTTTCTGCTAGGGTTAGGATTAGGGTGAGGATGAGAGTTAGGGTTAGGGTTACCGTGAGGGTTAGAGTTAGGGTTTAGGTTAGGATTAGAGTTTGGTTTAGGTTGTGGGTTAGATTTAGGGTTAGGTGAGGGTTAGTGTTAAGTTGAGGGTTAGGGTTTGAAAGAGCCTTAGGGTTAGGGTGATGAAAAGGTTTAGGGGGAGGGTGAGGGTTTGGTTAAGGTTTAGGGTCAGGGTTAGCTTTAGGATTAGTGTGATGGTTAGGGTTAGGGTACAGGTGAGGGTTAGGGTTAGGGTGAATGTTAGGGTTAGTGTTAGGGTGAGCTTGACGGTTAGGGTTAGGGATGGGGTTAGGGTTAGTGTTAGGTGAGGGGTAGTGTTAGGGTTAGGGTTAGTGTTAGCGTTAGGGTCAGGGTGAGGTTTAGTGTTAGGTTGAACTGTAGTGTTATGTTTAGGTTTAGTATGAGGGTGAGGACAAGGTTTAGGGTTATGGTTAGAGTTAGGGTGAGGGTGAGGGATAGGATTAGGATTAGGGTTAGGGTTAGGGTGAGGCTGAGAATGAAGGTGAGGGTGAGGGTGAAGGTTAGGGTTTGGGTGAGGTTTAGGGTTAGTGTAAGGTTTATAGTTAGATTTAGTGTTAGGGTTAGGTTGAGGGTAAGGGTTAGGTTGAGGGTTCGGGGGAGGATGAGGGTTAAGGTTAGGGTTAGGGTTAGGTTTAGTGTTAGGATGAGGATTAGTTGAGGGGTAGGTTTAGAGTTGGGTTGAGGACTAGGGTGAGGGTGAGGGTGAGGCTAGGGTTAGGGTTACGGTGAGGGGTAGGGTGAGAGTAAGGGTTAGAGTGAGTGTTAGGCTTAAGATTAGGGTGCGGGATAGGGTGAGAGTTAGGGTTAGTTTTAGGGTTAGTGTTAGGGTGAGGGTTAGGGTGAGGGTTAGGGTTAGGGTGAGTATTAGGGTTAGGGTTTGCGTTAGGGTTGGGGTGAGGTTTAGGGTAAGGGTGAGTGTTAGGGTGAGGGTTAGGGTTAGGGTGAGGGTTAGGGTTAGGGTTAGGGTTATGGTGAGAGTGAGGGTTAGGGTTAGGGTTAGGTTTAGGGTTACGGTTAGGGTGAGGGTGAGAGAGAGCGTTAGGTTCAGGATTAAGTTTAGGGTTAATGTTAGTATTCGGGTCAGGGTGAGGGTGAGGATTAGGGTTACCATTAGGGTTAGTGTTAGGGTTAGGGTGATGTTTAGGGTAAGGGTATGGGTTAGGGTGAGGGTTATGGTGAGGGTTAGGGTTAGGTTGAGGGTGAGGTTTAGGGTGCGGGTGAGGGTTAGGGTTAGGGTGAGGATTTTGGGTGAAGTTTAGGGTTACGGTTAGGTTTAGTGTGAGGTTTAAGTTGGGGTTTAATGTTAGGGTTATTGTTAAGATTAGGGTTAGTGTTAGTTTGAGAGTTAGGGTGAGGGTAAGGTTTAAGTTGTGTTTTAGGTTGAGGGTGAAGGTTAGGGTTAGCGTTAGGGTTATTGTGAGGGTTAGATTTATATTGAGGTTTAAGGTAAGGGTGATGGTTAGAGTTAGGGTTAGAGTAAGGGTGAGGGTGAGGGTGAGGGTTATGGTTAGCGTTAGCATGCAATTTAGTGTTAGGGTGAGTTTTAGGGTTAGGGTTTGGTTTAGCGTTAATGTTATGTTGAGGTTTAGGTTTAGGGTTAGGGTTAGGATAAGGGGTAGGGTGAGGGGTAGGGTTATGGTTAGGGTGAGGTTTAGGTTTAGTGTGAGTGTTAGGGTTAGGGGGAGGAGGAGGGTTAGTGTTGGGATGAACTTTAGGGTTAGGGTAAAACAGTGTTAGTGTTAGGGTTAGGGTTAGGGTGAAGATATGGGTTAGGGTGAGGTATAAGGTGAGCATTAGGTTAGCGTTAGGGTTAGGATGAGGTTTAGTGTGAGGGTTAGGTTTAGTGTTAGGATTAGGGTCAGAGTGAGGGTGAGGATTAGGGTTAGGGTAAGGGTTAGGGTTAAGGTGAGGTTTAGGGATAGTATTAGGGTTAGGGTGAGAGTGAGGGTTAGGATTAGGGTTAGGGTTAGATTTCGGGTGAGAGTGAGGGTTAGGGTTAGGATTAGGGTTAGGGTTAGGGTTAGGCTGGGGGTGAGGGTAAGTGTGATGGTGAGGGTTATGGTTAGGATGAGGGTTAAGGTTAGGGTTACGGTAAGGGCTAGGGTGAGGGTAAAATTAGGGTTAGGTTTACCGTGAAGGTTAGGGTGAGGGTGAGGGTTAGGGTTAGTGTTAGGGTGAAGGTCAGTGTAACGGTGTGGTTGTTGAGAGTGCGGGTTAGGCTTAGGTTTAAGTATAGGGTGAGGATTAGGGTTAGGTTTAGGGTTAGTGTGAGGGTTAGCGTGTGTTTAGGATTAGCGTTAGGGTGAGGGTTAAAGTTAGTGAGAGTGTTAGTGTTAGGGTTAGGGTTAGGGTGACTGTAAGGTTTAGGGTGAGGGTTATGATTTGTGTGAGCGATAGGGTTAGGGTTTGGGTGAGGGTGAGGAAAAGGGTTAGGGTGAGGGTTAGGGGGAGTGTGAGGGTTAGAGTCAGGGTGAGGGTTAGGGTGAGGTTTAGGGTAAGGGTGAGTATTAGGGATAGTGTGAGGGTTAGGGTGAGGGTTAGCTTGAGGGTTAGGGTGAGGGTAAGGGTTACGGTGAGGTTTACTGTGAGGGTTATGGTTAGGGTTAGTATGATGGTTACGGTGAGGGGAAGGGTCAGGATTATGGTGAGCGTTAGGTTTAGGGTGAGGCTTAGGGTGAGGGTTAGGGTTAGGTTTAGGGTTAAGATGAACGTGAGGGTTAGGTTTATTGTGATACTTAGGGTTAGGGTGTGGGTGAGGGTTAGGGTGTGGGTGACGGTTAGGGTTAGGGTGAGGGTTACGTTGAGGGTTAGGGTGAGGGTTAGGGTTAGGATGAGGGTGACGGTAAGGGTTAGTGTGAGGTTTAAGGTGAGGATTAGTGTTAGGGTTAGGATGAGGGTTACGTTCAGGGGAAGGGAGGTTTATGGTGAGCGTTAGGGTTAGGGTGAGGCTTAGGATAAGGGTTAGGGTTATGGTTAGGGTTTGGATGACGGTGAGGTTTAGGGTTAATGTGATATTTAGGGTGAGGGTGAGGGTTAGGGTGAGTGTGATTCTTCAGGTGTGGGTGAGGGTTAGGTTGTGGGTGAGGGTTAGGGTGAAGGTGAGGGTTAGGGTGAGTGTGAGGGTTAGGGTTAGGGCTAGCGTTATGGTGAGTGATATGTTTAGGGTTAGGGTTAGGGTGAGGGTTAGGGTGAGGATTAGGGTTAGGGTTAGGGTTAGGGTTAGTGTGAGGTTTAAGGTTAGGGTTAGGGTTAGAGTTAGGTTGAGGTTTAGGTTTATGGTGAGTTTTAGGGTGAGCGTGAGGGTAAGGGTTAGTGTTGGGGTTAGGGTGAGGTTTAAGGTGAGGGTGAGAATAAGGGTTAGGTTTACACTGAGGGTTAGGGTTAGTGTTAGGGTTAGGGTGAGGGTTAGGGTTAGGGTTATTGTTAGGGTTAGATTTAGTTTACGGGTGAGGGTTAGGGTTAGGGTTAGGGATAAGGAGAGGATTATGTTTAAGGTTATGGTTAGGGTGACTTTTAGGCTGAGGGGTATGGTTAGGGTTAGGGTGAAGGATAGATTTAGTTTGAGGGTTAGTGTTAGGGTTAGGGTTAATATTAGGGTGAGGGTAAGAGTTAGGTTGAGTGTTACGGTTAGGATGAGGATAGGGTTACCATTAGTGTTAGGATGATGGTTAGGGTGAGGGTTAGGTTTAGGGTTAGGGTTAGGGTGAGGGTAAGTTTGAGGGTTAGAGTGAAGGTTAGGGTAAGGGTTAGGGCTAGGGTGAGGCTAAGGGTTAGTGTTAGGTTTTGGGTGAGGGTGAGGGTCAGGGGGAGGGTAATTCTGAGTTTGAGTGTTAGGGTTAGCGTTAGTGTTAGGGTTAGGGTTAGGCTGAGCTTGACGTTGAGGTTTAGTGTTAGCGTTAGTTTTAGGGTTAGCTGAGTGTGAGTGTTATGGTTAGGATTAGGGTTAAGTTTAGGGTTAGGCTGAGGGTGAGGATTAGGGTTAGGATTAGGCTTAGGGTGAGGTTTAGGGTGATGGTTAGCATAATAGTTAGGGATAGGGTGAGGGTTAGGGTTAGGATTAGGGATAGGGTTTGAATTAGTGTTAGGGTTAGGGTTAGGCTGAGGGTTAGGGTGCGGAATAGGTTTAGGGTTAGGATGAGAGTTAGGGTTCGTAATGAGGGTTAGGGTTAGGTTTAGTTTTAGGTTGAGGGTAAGGCTTAGGGTCAGGGTTAGTATTTGTGTGAGCATTAGGGTTAGGGTTAGTGTTAGGGTGAGGGTCAGTGTTATTGTTATGGTTAGTGTTAGGGTGAGTGTGAGGGTGAGGGTAAGGGTGAGGATTTATTTTAGTGTTAGGTTTAGGTTGAGGGTGAGGGTGACGGTTAGGGTTAGGTTTAGTTTTAAGCTAAGGGTGAGGGTGAGGGTTAGCGTTGGTGTGATGTTTAGGGTGAGGGTGAGGTTTAGGGTGAGAGTGAGGGTTCGAGTAACGGTGAGGGTTAGCTTGATGGTGAGGGTTAGGGTTAGGGTGAGTGTTAGGGTTATGTTTAGGGTTAGGGTTATGGTGAGAGTAAGGATTAGGGTGAGGGTTAAGGTGAGGGTAAGTGTTAGGGTTGGCATTAGCGTGAGTGTTAGGGTTTGGGTGAGTGTTAGGTTTAGGTTTAGGTTGAGGGTTAGGGTTAGGGTTAGGGTTAATGTTAGAGTTAGGGTGAGGGTGAGGGTGAGTGCTAGGGTTCGGATTAAGATTAGGTTTAGGTTTAGGCTGAGGGTGAGAGTGAGAGTGAGGGTTACAGTTAGATTTAGTGTGAGGTTTAGGGTTAGGGTTAGGGTTAGGGTGAGGGTTATTGTGAGGTTGACGGGTAGGGTTAGTGTTAGGGTTAGGGTTATTGTGAGGATTAGGGTTAGAGTTAGGGTGAGGGTAAGGGTTAGGGTGAGGTTTAGGGTGAGGGTTAATTAGCGTTAGAGTTAGGGTGAGGGTTAGGTTTAGTGTTAGGTTTAGGGTGAGGGTGAGGGTTAGGGTTAGGGTTAGGGTGAGGGTTAGGTTTAGGATGAGCTTTTGGGATAATGTTAGGTTGAGTGTGAGGTTGAGGGTGAGCGTTAGGATTAGGGTTAGTGTTAGAGTTAGGGTGAGGGTGAAGGTAAGGGTTAGGGTTAGGGTTAAGATTAGGGTAGGGTTAGGCTGAGGGTGAGGGTAAGTGTGAGGATGAGGGTTAGTGTTAGGATGAGGGTTAGGGTTAGGGTTAGGTTGAGGGTTAGGATTAGAGTTATGATTAGGATGAGAGATAGGCTGAGGGCTCGGGTTAGGGTTAGGGTGAGGTTTAGGGTTAGTGTGAGGGTTAGGTTTAGGGCTTGGTTTAGGTTTAGGTTAAGGTTTAGGGTGAGGTTAGACTGAGGGTTAGTGTGACGGTTAGGTTTAGGGTGAAGGTGAGGCTTAGGGTTAGTGTTAGGGTGAGGGATAGGTTGAGGGTGAGAATTAGGATTAGGGTTATGGTGAGAGTTAGGATGAGGGTGATGGGTAGGTTTAGGATGAGGGTTAGTGTGAGGGGTAGGGTAGGGTAAGGCTTAGGATGAGGGTTAGGTTGAAGTTTACAGTTAGGGTTAGTTTGAAGATTAGGGTTAGTGTTAGGTTTATGGTTAGGGTGAGGGTACAGATTAGAGAGAGGTGTAGGGTGAGGGTCTAGGTTAGGCTTAGCCTTAGGGTTAGGGTGAGTTTTAGGTTTAGAGCTAGGTTTAAGGTAAGGGTTACGGTTAGAGTTAGGATTAGAGTTAGGGTGAAGGTGATGGTGAGGATTAGCGTGAGGGTGAGGGTTAGGTCTAGGATGAGGGTTAGGGTTAGGGTTTCGGTTAGGTTGAAGTTTAGGGTTAGGGTTATGATTAGGATGAGAGATAGGCTGAGGGGTCGGTTTAGTGTTATGGTGAGGGTTAGGGTTAGTCTGAGGGTTAGGGTTAGGTTTAGGGTTAGGTTGAGGTTAAGGGTTAGGGTGAGGTTAGAATGAGGGTTAGTGTGACGGTGAGTGTTAGGGTTAGGGTGAGGCTTAGGGTTAGTGCTAGGGTGAGATCTAAGGTGAGGGTGAGAATTAGGGTTAGGGTTATGCTGAGGGTTAGGGTGAGGGTGAGGGTTAAATTTAGGTTTAGGGTGAGGGTTAGGTTGAGGTTTACAATTAGGGTTAGTGTGAAGTTTAGGGTTAGGGTTAGGTTTAGTGTTAGGGTGAGGGTACGGATTACGGTGAGGTGTAGGGTGAGGGTGAAGTTTAGGGTTAGCCTTAGGGTTAGGGTGAGGTTTAGGTTTAGAGTTAGGTTTAAGTTATGGGTTATGGTTAGAGTTAGGGTTAGAGTTTGGGTGAGGGTGAGGGTGAGGGTTAGCGTGAGTGTGAGGGTTAGGTTTAGGGTTAGGGTGAAAGTTAGCCTGATGGTGATGTTTAGGGTGAGCGTGTGCGTTCGTGTGAGGGTTTGGGTTAGGGTGTCGGTGAGGCTTACGGTTAGGTTGAGGGTTAGAGTGATGGTGAGGGTTAGGGTGAGGGTTAAACTAAGGGTTACGGTTAGGGTTAGGTTTAGGGTTAGTGTGAGGGTTATGGTTAGGGTTAGGGTTAGGTTGACAGTAAGGGTTAAGGTGAAGTTTAGGTTGAGGGGGAGGTTTAGGGTTAGCATTAGCATGAGGGTTAGTTTTAGGGTGAGGTTTAGGTTTAGGGTTAGGGTTAGTGTTAGGTTGAGGGTTAGGCTTAGGGTTAGGATGAGGTTTAGGGTGAGGGTTAGGGTTATTCTTTGGGTGAGGGTTAGGGGTAGTATGAGGGTTAGCGTTAGGGTTAGATTTGTGTTGAGGGTAAGGTTTAGGTTGAGGCTTAGTGTGAGGGTGATGGTTAGGGTTAGGTTTAGGGTAAGGGTGAGTGTTAGTGTGAGGCTTAGGATTTGGTTTTGGTTTAGGGTTTGTGTTAGGTTAGGTTAGGGTTAGGGTTAGAATTAGGGTGAGGGTGAGGGTGAGGACTACGGTTAGGATTACTGTTAGGTTTAGGGTTAGGCAGGGGGTGAAGGTGAGGGTGAGTTTTAGGTTTAGGATTAGGGTTAGGGTTAGTGTTAGGCTCAGGGTGAGGGAGGGGGTGATTGTTAGGGTGAGGGTTAGGATTAGGGTTAGGGTGAGGGTTAGGGTTAGTGTGATGTTTAGCATGAGAGTGAGGGTTAAGTTTAGGGTGATGTTTAGGGTTAGGGTTAGGGTGAGAATAAGGGTTAGTGTGAGGGTTAGCGTGACGGTGAGGGTAGGGTTAGCTTTTGCGTGAGGTTTAGGGTTAGGGTGCAGATTAGGTTTAGTGTTAGGTTTATGGTGAGGGTTAGGGTTAGGGTGAGGGTGAGGGCTAGGGTTAGGATTAAGTGTAGGGTTAGGGTTAGACTGAGATTGAGGGTGAGTTTGAGTGTTAGATTTAGGATTAGGTTTAGGTTTAGTGTTAGGCTTAGGGTGAGGGTGAGGGTGAGGTTGAAGGTGAGGGTTAGGGTGCACGTTAGGTTTAGGGTTAGGGTGAGGTTTAGGGTTAGTGTGATGTTTAGAGTGAGGGTGAGGGTGTGGATGTCGGTTAGGGTGAGAGTGAGGGTTCAGGTTATGGTGAAGTTTAGGGTGTGTGTGAGGTTTATGGTTAGGGTGATGGTTAGTTTGATGGTGAGGTTTAGGTTTAGGGCTAGGCTTAGCATTAGGGTTAGGGTTAGGGTAAGTGTGATGGTTAGGGTACAAGTCAGGGTTTTGTGTTAGGGTTAGTGTGAGGATTAGGGTTAGGTTTACGGTTACAGTTAGGGTGAGGGTACGTTTAGGGTGAGGTTTAGGGTGAGGTTAGGGTTAGCATTAGGTTTAGTGTGTGGGTTAGGGTGAGGGTTAAAGTTAGTGTTAGGGTTAGAGTGAGGGTGACTATTAGGGTGAGGTATACAGTTAGGGTTAGGGTTAGGGTTAGGTTAAGGGTGAGGGTGAGGGTGAGGGTTAGGGTTAGGGTTAGTGTGAGGGTTAGGGTTAGGGTGTGGGTTAGGGTTAGGGTTAGGGTTTGGGTGAGGGTGAGGGTTAGGTTGAGGTTTAGTGTGAGCATTATGTTTAGGGTTAGGGTAAGGGGTAGGGTGAGTTTTAGGGTTAGTGTTAGTGATAGGGTGAGGATTACGGTTAGGTTTAGGGTTAGGGTGAGTGTTAGGCTGAGGGTTAAGTTTAGGGTTAGAGTGAGGGTTAGCTTTGTTCGAGGGTTAGGGTTAGGGTGAGGGTGAGGGTGAGGGTTAGGGTTTGGGTTAGGATTAGAGTAAGGGTTAGAATGAGGGTTACAGTGAGTGTGAGGTTTAGGGTTAGCGTTTGCTTGAGGTTTAGGTTTAGGGTGAGGGTTAGATTTAGTGTTAGAGTTTGCTTAAGTGTGAGGGGTAGGGTTAGGGTTAAGGTTAGAATTAGGGTGAGGGTGAGGGTGAGGGCTAGGGTTAGGATTAAGTTTAGTGTTAGGCTGAGGGTGAGGGTGAGGGTGAGGGCTAGAGTTAGGATTAAGTTTACCATTAGGTGAGGGTGAGGGTGAGTTTTAGTTTTAGATTTAGGATTAGGGTTAGGGTTAGTGTTAGGCTTAGGGTGATGGTGAGGGTTTAGGTGAGGATTAGGGTGAGGATTAGGGTGAGGCTGAGGGTTAGTGTGATGTTTAGAGTGAGGGTGAGGGTGTGGATGAGGGTTAGGTTGAGAGTGAGGGGTCAGGTGATGGTGAGCGTTAGGGTGTGTGTGAGCGTTTTGGTTAGGGTGACGGCGGGTGTTAGGTTTAGAGTTAGGGTTATCGTTAGGGTGATGGGTATGGTTATGGTTATGGTTAGGGTTAGGGTTAGGGTGAGTTTAAGTGTTAGGGTGAGGTTTAAGGTGAGGGTTAGGTTTGGCGTTAGGGTTAGGGTGTGTGTTAGGGTGAGGGTTAAGGTTAGTGTTAGGGTTAGGGTGAGGGTGACGTTTAGGGTGCGGGTTTCGGCTAGGGTTAGGATTATGGTGAGGGTGAGGTTAGGGTTAGGGTTACTGTGAGGGTTAGGGTTAGGGTGAAGTTTAGGAATTAGAGTTAGGCTTAGGGTGAGGATGAGGGTGTGAGTTAGATTTAGGGTTAGGTGAGGGTTAGTGTTAAGGTGAGGGTTAGGGTTTGAGTGAGCCTTAGGTTATTGTTGAGAGCCATCAAATTGTATGGAAAGATAAGATTCCTCCAGCCCTAAGCAAACTACATTTGGCTAACCATAAATATTCCTCCAGCCCTAAGCAGACAACATTTGACTAACCATAAACCTTTCTCTTATCTCCAGCCCTCTGCAAATGGCGCCTGGCTAACCATAAATATTTCTTAGAACGCCTACCACAATGGCCAAAGGAAAAGCATGACCCATCGCTGACCCCGGGACTTCTCACCCTTGCTTCTGCAAAGTTTTTTCATTCTTTCCCTTCCCCTGTCCCTTCAGGTATATAAAACCTGCCTTACTTTAATAAAGCAGACCTTGACCCGACTCAGACTGACTTTGTCTTTCTTTATGCGCTTGGTCTCGTTTCTCTTTCACCCCCATGGTTCTTAGGAGGTGCCTCCTCGAGTCAAACAAATAACTGAACCTGCTGGACGGGTCAAGTGGCGCCCAACGTGGGGCTCGAGGCGCGGTGACCTACCCGACGGCGCTGGAGATGGGAATCCCCAATCATTTAAGGGTAGAGACGCCCACATCGCATCACTCGTGCACCATGGGAAGTCTTGAGGTAAGTTTGCCTTTCAATCATCCATGGGAAAAGCAGGCTTTATTTATAAAGGAAATGAAGGAAGCTCTTAGGGAGAGAGGAATAAGAGTAAAAAGAAAGGATCTTGTAATTTTTTTTTTGTTTTGTTGGGAAAAATGTCCTTGGCTAATTTTGAGTGGCCCCGACATTCATCCCCTTAGCTGGAGTAAAGTATGGAAAAATATTAATGATTTAGCGGCTAAAGGAGAAGAAATTCCCGAGGCCTTTTTTAGTTTTTATGGGATTATCAGGGACATTTTAAAAGAGGTAGAAAAGGGAAGAGATGGTGCCCGCTTATTGATTTTAACGGAGGACACCTGCTGCCTCATGAATGGAATAAGATTGTACAATCGGTCCTGACCAGAGGTCAATATTTAACCTGGAAGGCTGAATTTATAGATAAGGCAGAGGCTCAGGCTATCATAAACAAAAACATGTTCAGATCGCCACTCCCATCTGAAGTTGCTTTTTCTGTTTGCAGTCCTTCGACTGCCTCGCAGCGCCTGTCTGGTTTCCTCTGTTTCTGTTTAGTGTTAATTGTCTCTGTTGTCTGTCTTGTTGTCCTTAAAGGGAAGGGGCGGCAGCTAACAACCCCCTTAAGTCTGACTTTAGATCACTGGAAAAAAGTTACAGCTCGAGCCCAGATTGTCAGGTTTTTAGGAACTTGCTTGTTTGTCACTTATGAAATTGCCACTGACCACATGCGAGTGGCCCCAGTTAGATCTCAGCCTTAGGCCTTGGTTCAGGGGGTCTGAGTGTGGGGGAGAACCTGCCAGTCTGAGGGGATGGCCGCTAGGGATTTTTCTTTTCCCTTGCCATGACTGGGAATTCTCCTCCACCTTGGAAGGCCCCTGGGTCAACGTCTGCAGGAATCTAAGAGAAAAAATCCTCCGGAGGTGAATAGGGGTGTTGAGTCCCCTGGTAAGTGAATGGTGGTGAGATGTCGCCCCATTGACTGAGACCTGATTTTGTCTTTGTGGCCACTTGTTTGTCCTGTTTAGTGTGTGTGTTCGTTTTATGTTTTCTGAGGTAGGGAAGACTTGGGTGAGTGTGACAAGCTCACTCAGCAGACTCTGGATTAAGCTTGCTGAATGAGAACAGCACAGAGATTCAAAAGACTAATTAGTGAATTGTCTTACTAGATAAGCTTGGGAAAATGAAGCCCAACAAAGGTACCTGGTTTAACAGAAATACTGTCTTAAATTTTTGTTTAAAAACTTTAAAAGGTGTACGTTCAACTGATTTTGATTTTTGCGCGCTTTAAGATCTGTGTGAGTGTTTTGTGTGTGTCTGTAAACGTGTTCAAAGATAAAAATTGTCATCATGCTGTAACAATTGGGTGAGTTTAAATTTAAAATTCAAAAAGTTATGAGGTTTGGACATTGACAAAAAAATCTTCTCATTGTTTTAAATGGCTTTGTAATGATTCTTTAACTTGCAAATTAGAAAATCTGGTATTTTAAAAGAATAATGTTTTAAAATGCATAAGACTGTTTATACTGTAACCAAGTTATCTGGCTTAACAAAAATGCATTGGCTGTTTGGGATCTAGTTCCTTTGGCTAAAATTTGGGGATAAATATTAAAAATTTAAAGGTAAAGCTTAGTTTAACACCGTCAAAGATGTTACTTGTTCTATCTAAAACTGTGTATTTCATTCGAGAACCAAGAGATAAAAAAGGGAAAACTTAAAAACCAACAGAAGACCTTAAGGGGTAAGGGGTGAACAAGCACAAGGGCAGTTCAGCTGGTCATGCATGGTGGGACAGGTCCTGGGAGGAGTCCATGCATGGTGAAAGAGGGCAAGCTGGCACAAACTCAGTTCATCTAACCATAAAGAGTCGGATTGGGTGTGTGCCCATTCCATAGAAGGGGCTGAGTGGCCCATCTTTGTTCTCTCTTTTCTCTGCAGATAGACACTGAAAACATGGTGGTTAAAATGAGTGATGTGATGATCTGATTAGTATTGCTAAAACTTCCCCTTGGATGTGTTAACATTAAAATTAGGAAGGCCTTAAAAAGAGGGTTAAAAAGTCATTTATATAATGTGGCTTACTTTCAATTATGTTCTACAATTAGGATGTTTTTAAAAGTTATAAAGGTGTTAAGTCTAGCTTCGTGGTATAGTGATGGTGACTGTAATTCTTGCATTAAGGAAAAATTGTCATTTGAGTTTAAAAATCTTAATGTGTGTCTGTTTTAAAACAAGCAACCAAGAGGCAATGAGTGACACTTGGCCTCAAGATTTCAAGGGATCTTTTCAAAATGCAAATAAAAACTAAAGTATAAAATAGTAAAGGTGATTAATAAGAGGTTTTAAAAAAATTAGAAATGGATTTTTGGATATAAAGTTTAACTGTAAAATTGTTCTTAACATTTGCCTCAAAGTGCACAAAGAAAGAATTAGGATTACCAAAATAATTTCTATTCTAGTTTGCCCTTATAGGTTTTTTTAAGTTTCCAGCAAGCCCAGAGCAAAGCACAGAGGATTCTTACAAGTTGTCTGATGTCACTTTGACTCTTAATTAGTTTCAGGTAAGAGCATGCTTAAAAGCCACTTCTATGTTGACCACCTTGTTGCTTTTAATTGGAGTAAAATGGCCTTTTGTAAGACTCATTGATCTGCAAACAGGTTCAAAGCCAGCCCGGGCACAAAAAGGTTCCTGTGAGACTGTCACCTCTATTCAGCCAGCAGAGTACTAACCCTGGTCTAAAGAGCCAGGGGACAGTACTCAAGCCCCAAGCTTGAGACTCAAAGTGGCAGAGTGCTAGCCTTAAGCTGTAGAGGTGAGGGACAGTGCTCAGGCCCCGGGTTCAAGTCCAGCAACCAGCTAAAAGGAAATGCCAATGAGGCATTTATCCCAATGTGGAGAAGACACTCCTGGGACAAAAGCAATGGAGGAGCATCCAGAGGCAGTAAAGCCACTGCTTGGATCGCAGAAATGTCAGATCCTAGAGTCATTTTGTGGCCTCTCAAAACTGGTCAGAGCCGGGAGGTCATGGGAAGAGTTTGTAAACATGCCTAATGTCCATGACTATCTACCTTGTAAGGGACAGTAACTTGCCAGTCCTCTCTGATAGTAATAAAAAGCTAATGTTATAAAATGTGGGGGTAGTTTAAATCTCAACCCCTTTATTTGCCAAAAAATGTCTAATTGGCAGCTCTAATTGAGCTGACACTAGTTACATGAAGTTCATCTGCTCAGGAAAAAGTTTGTAAACCTGAGAGTGTGTTTCTATTGATATCTTTCTAAAGGCCTGCAAAGGTAACTTAGGCATTATTTGGGATCATTAGAGATCACATTCCTAAGCCATCTAGGAAGATGCTTTTGCAAACCAGAGTGCTAAACAAGCTACACTGCTGTAGCCGGGGAAAAGGTCTGTGCATTTGTGAAAAGTTAAACATTGTTCTTAATGGCATCTAACCCTGATAGCCTCTTTGTAAAATAGGCTAAAGTTATAGGTTCCTGGCTAGGTAAGATCAACGCCCCTAAAGTCAGCTTGAAGAAGTTACGGAAGATGGACCTTCGCCCTTCTAACCCCATTTTTAAGATCAAGGGTCCAGAGTCAGAAATTTTGGAGAAATGAGGCAACATAGATGAAAAAAAGGCATAAAGAATAGTGTTAATTGTTGTAGGTGTTCAAGGTGTGGAGACTGCATCTGTCAGAGATGGCTACAAGGCTAAGCCTTTTCAGCCTTCTGTGTCTATTTACAAAAATATCTGGTTAGTAATAAGAGTTGTGATTTTGGTAAATTGTCCTGGGCTATTGTTTAAAGTTCTTAAAAACCAGCAGGATCAAAGCCTGTCAAGCCCATGCAATGTATCCTTAACCAGTCTGTGTAGGAATTTACAGCCCAGGATGAGGTGTGACAGTCCCTTGGAGCCACTGAGAGACCCTGCTGCTGCTGCTGCTGCTGCTGCTGCTGCTGCTGCTGCTGCTGCTGCTGCTGCTGCTGCTGCTGCTGCTGCTGCTGCTGCTGCATACCTGATGGGTAAAGATCAACGATGGCCTGACAGCCACGAGGAACTCCTGCCTGATTCCATCATCTGAGTCTGCATCCTGGTTGACTGCTGCTAAATCTGAGATCTTATGGGACATTCTTTTAGGTGATATCCAAAAATCCTCTGTTTTCCCACAGTGGATACTGGGGAGAAGAATATCACTGGCTTGCTTGCCTTAGGCACTTCAGTGCAGAGTGACTGAAAATCCACTCTATGGTCACAGCCTAGTTTGGCTCTGGTATGGTAATAACCTGAGTGTATTATCAATGAAGGTAATACTGTTAGCCTTAAAATCTAGCAAGCTTCTGCATCACAGTGGTGCCTTAAAGCTGTTCTAAGATAAAGGTTCCACAAGCCAAAGGAAAATTGGGCAGTTTTTAAACTCCAGCCACAAAGATGCTCAAGAAATTGTAAAAAAAAAAAAAAAAAAAAAAGGTAGTAAAGAAAGCCTTGGAAAGGGAATTGGGAAAATTTAAAAAGTAAGGATTGTCTTTAAGACAAACCTCAAAAAGTTTAAGTATGTAGCAGATGATATGAGTATGTCTTCAAACTGGAGCTTACAAGTAAACTGGTATAAAATTAAGTTAACTACGATACACGAGTCAGGACTGGTGGAAAAATGTAAGGGTCTCTGGTACTGTTACTTTTGTTACAATCAGACCTTGTATACTTAACAGAATGGTGTCTTTTGTAAAAGAAAAAGATCAGCGTAGTCCGTCTATTAGTTCTATTAGATCCAAATACCAAGCATTGAGAACAACTGACACCCCACAAGATAATATAGAGACACCCCTACGACTGAGATAAGAACCCCCTAAATTTTAAGATTAAAATTAGCCCAAAGAAAAAAGAGGGAATAAAAGATTAAAAATTAGAGTTACATTTTACAATTGCTAACTGCTGGTTTTGCTTCTGTAAACTTGCTTGTGCTAGCACTGACCCTTCCCCTCCCTGGAGATATATAAAAACTTTCGGAGTCTAGATGTTGGCCCTGGGACAAGCTGTGTAATCGTAAATAAAGGGCTAACAAGTAAATTCCCCAAATGGCCAAATGGGACCCAAGATAAGGAACAAAGAGTATGTTCCTCCGCATTCCTGTGTAAAAATTCCCGATTTAGGGGGCTCAAGATAAGGGCCATTTGATCAGTCCAGCAGACTAGGCCAAGTGTTAATCAATCACAAGCCTGTAACACTGTAGATTCCCTAACCCTTACCTCCCAGAGTGACTACCTCAGTTTGATCATCGGTGCTAATTGTTTTATTGCAAAGAGTGTTATAACTTCCCTAGGTAGTATGACATTGATGTTGGGATATCCTCCTTTTCCCTGTGCAACAATGTTATTAATGTTTCTGCCTCCCTATTCTTACAACAGAGCCAGGTTTTTGTTTGTGGCAATAATATGGCCTACACTGTACTTCCCCAAAATTGGACAGGGCTCTGTATTCCAGCTATTTTACTCCCATACATTGACTTGATTTCCGGAGATGAGCCAGTACCCATTCCTGCCTTTGATTATTTTGTTCCCCGACATAAAAGGGTGGTACAATTTATTCCCCTACTGATAGGACTTGGAGTGGCTGGTGCTTTAAGCACTGGGACTGCAGGATTAGCAACTGCTGTCTCCTCATACTCCAAGCTTTCACAACAATTAGCTGATGCTATTATTAAAGTTTATCAATCTGTTAAAGATCTTCAGGATCAGTTAGATTCATTAGCTGAGGTGGCTTTACAAAATCGCAAAGGTTTAGATCTTTTAACTGTCGACAGAGGTGGCATTTGCTTAACTTTACAGGAAAAGTGCTGTTTTTATGCCAATAAGTCTGGCATTGTAAGAGATCGAGTTTAAAAACATCAGGAGGAGTTTGAAAGACGGCGACACGAGTTTTTTGAGCGCCCTATTTGGGCTGCTTGAGGGGGACTTTTAACCTATGTTCTTCCCCTCCTGGGTCCCCTTGTTGGATTACTTTTGCTTGTTTCCTTTGGCTGTTGGGCTTTTCAGCACCTTAAGCGCTTTATAAAAGATCAAATAGATTCTGCTCTTCCAAAAATTTGATCTCGGTGCATTATCATAGCTTAGAGACTTGGGAGGACCCCACAGAGCACACCGCGGCCACCCCTAGAGAAGGACTGCAATTCCATACACTTCTTCCCTAATGATTCCTAAAAAAGCTAGAAAACATCCAATGACAGGAGTATTATGAAGCTTACCCTGGGTAGCACTACATATAGAGGCCGTACAGGCTGGCTCAACAAAGCATGTAGGCAGTGGTATGGTGGCCCTCCATATAGCCTAAGATAGGATGTTTTCTCATAACCTACCTTTGGAAAATTTGTTGATAAAACAGGTGCATGGCTTGCTATAACCCAGGGGAAACCTTCCCCCGAGGATGATGACTTTTCTCTTACAGATGCAGCTAGAACTCCAGACTTGGACCTTCCTGACTTAATTTATTAAATAACAGATTAATCTCTGGTCTTCTAAGCCCATACAGGTTCATCACCATCACCTCAATATGGCGGACTAAGGCATTGAGATCGAGCATTTACCCTAGGCTTTTAATTAGTGCTTTGCCGTGAACTTGCTCCAGTGGGAAACAGACCCCCTTTTCTTTTTCTTATTTAGAAAATCTTTCTTCTTATTCGTAACTTCTGACCATTCAACGGGCAAGACCTATTGCCATAAGGGACAGGTTCTCCCCTCCTCCTATAGGCCCCTCCGCTTGGGGGAGGATGCACCTATGGGAGGAAGAAGAAATGCTATAATCAAGGGTGCAGGTAAGACTGCAGGGGGATGGATCCGCGAGATCCCAAAACCCAAGACCCCTGAGTGTCAAGTTCTGGTGCTTAACGGTTGGCATGCATAAACAAGAGCCGTCTCCTCAAAAAACATGCCAAGGCCTGTAAAACTCCCCTCCCCGAGTGAGGACGCTCGCTCGGGAGCGGAAAAAAACCCTGGGCCCTTAGAGGAACATAGCCTCTGTCACCCCCTTAAAAAGAGCAGCCAACAATTGATGGTCAATTTTCTAAATAAGAAAGGGGGATTTGTTGGAAGCCAAGAAAGTGTATGGAAAGATAAGATTCCTCCAGCCCTAAGCAAACTACATTTGGCTAACCATAGATATTCCTCCAGCCCTAAGCAGACAACATTTGACTAACCATAAACATTTCTCTTATCTCCAGCACTCAGCAAATGGCGCCTGACTAACCATAAATATTTCTTAGAATGACTAGCACAACGGCCAAAGGAAAAGCATGACCCAGCCCTGACCCCGGGACTTCTCACCCTTGCTTCTGCAAAGTTTTTTTCATTCTTTCCCTTCCCCTGTCCCTTCAGGTATATAAAACCTGCCTCACTTTAATAAAGCAGACCTTGACGCAACTCACACTTACTTTGTCTTTCTTTATGCGCTTGGTCTCGTTTCTCTTTCACCCCCATGGTTCTTAGGAGGTGCCTCCTCGAGTCTAACGAATAACTGAACCTGCTGGACGGATCAGGTTAGGGTGAGGAAAAGGGTTTGGGTGAGGGTCAGGGTAAGGGTTAGGGTTAGGGTGAGGGTGATAATTACGTTTAGGTTTAGGGTAAGGGTTAGCTTTAGGATTAGGGTGAGGGTTAGGTTTAGGGTAGAGGTGAGGGTTAGGGGGATGGTGAGGGTTAGGGTTAGGGTTAGGGTTAGGGTGAGGGTGACAGTGTTAGGGTTGGGGTTAGGGTTAGTGTTAGGTGAGGGCTAGTGTTAGGGTTATGGTTAGGGTTAGGGATAGGGTCAAGGTGAGGGTTATGTTAGGGTGAACGTTAGTGTTAGGGTTAGGTTTAGGGTGAGGGTTAGGAAGAGGGTTAGGGTTAGATTTAGAGTTAGGGTGAGAATGAGGGATAGGTTTAGGATTAGGGTTAGGGTTAGGGTGAGGCTGAGAATGAAGGTGAGGGTGAGGGTGAAGGCTAGTGTTAGGGTGAGGTTTAGTATTAGGGTTAGGGTGAGGTTTAGAGTTAGTGTGAGGTTTAGAGTTAGTGTTAGGGTTAGGGTTAGGTTGAGGGTAAGGGTTAGGTTGAGGGTTAGCGGGAGGATGAGGGAAAGGGTTAGGTTTAGGGTTAGGGTGAAGGTTAGGGTTAGGATTAGTGTTAGGATGAGGATTAGGTGAGGGGTAGGTTTAGGGTTAGGTTGAGGACTAGGGTGAGGGTGAGGGTGAGGCTAGGGTTAGGGTTACAGTGAGGGTTACGGTGAGAGTAAGGGTTAGGGTGAGTGTTAGTGTTAGGATTAGGGAGGGATAGGGTGAGAGTTAGGGTTAGATTTAAGGTTAGGGTTAGGGTGAGGGTTAGGGTTAGGGTTAGGGTGAGGGTGAGGGTTAGGGTTAGGTTTAGGGTTACGGTTAGAATGACGGTGACAGAGAGCATTAGGTCTAGGATTAAGTTTAGGGTTAGTGTTAGGCTTAGGGTCAGGGTGAGGGTGAGGATTAGGGTTAGCATTCGAGTTAGGGTTAGAGTTAGGGTGATGTTTAGGGTGAAGGTGAGGGTTAGGGTGAGGGTGAGGGTTAGGTTTAGGGTGAAGGTGAGGGTTAGGGTGAGGTGAGGGTTAGGGTGTGCGTGAGGGTTAAGGTTAGGGTGAGGGTTTGGGGGAAGTTTAGGGTTACGGTTCCGTTTAGGGTGAGGTTTAGGTTGGGGTTTAATGTTAGGGTTATTGTAAATATTAGGGTTAGGGTTGGGTTTAGGGTTAGGGGGAGGGTAAGATTTAGGGTGAGTTTTAGGTTGAGGGTGAAGGTTAGGGATAGTGTTAGGGTTATTGTGAGGGTTAGATTTAGATTTAGGTTTACAGTAAGGGTTACAGTTAGCATTCGGGTTGGTTAGGGTGAGGGTTAGGGTGAGGGTTATCGTGAGGGTGAGGGTTAGGTTTAGGGTTAAGGTGAGAGAGATGTTTAGGGTGAGGGATTGGGTTCCTTTGAGGGTTAGGGTTAGGGTGTGGGTGAGGCTTACTGGTAGGGTGAGGGTTATGGTTAGGGTGAGTGTTAGGGTGAGGGTGATGGTTAGAGTGAGGGTTAAGGTGAGGTTTAGAATTAGGGTTAGTGTGAGGGTTAAGGTTAGGGTTAGGGTTAGGGTGTGCGTAAGGTTAGGGTGAGGCTTAGGGTGAGGTTGATTGTTAGGGTTAGCTTTAGCATGCAGGTTATTGTTAGGGTGAGGTTTAGGGTTAGGTTTAGCGTTAGGGTTAGGTTGAGGTTTAGGGTTAGGGTTAGGGTTAGAATGAGGGATCGGGTGAAGGGTAGGGTTAGGGATAGGGTGAGGTTTGGTTTAGTGTGAGGGTTAGGGTTAGGGTGAGGGTTAGGGTTAGGGTTAGGATGACCTATAGGGTTACGGTGAACCTTAGTGTTAGGGTAAGGGTTAGGGTTAGGGTGAAGATATGGGTTAGAGTGAGGTTTAGGGTGAGCGTTAGGTTAGCATTGGGGTTAGGATGAGGTTTAGTGTGAGAGTTAGGTTTAGTGTTAGGTTTAGGGTCAGAGTGAGGGTGAGGGTTAGGGTTAGGGTAAGGCTTAGGGTTAAGGTGAGGTTTAGGGATAGTCTTAGGGTTAGGGTGAGGGAGAGGGATATGATTCGGTTTAGGGTTAGAGTACGGGTGAGAGTGAGGGTTAGCGTTAGGATTAGGGTTAGGGTTAGGGTTAGGCTGGGGTGTGGGTAAGTGTGATGGTGAGGGTTAGGGTTAGGTTTAAGGTTATGGTAAGGGCTAGGGTGAGGGTGACAGTTAGGGTTAGGTTTAAGGTGAGGTTTAGGGTTAGGGTGAGGGTTAGGGTTAGTGATAGGGTGAGGGTCAGCGTGATGGTGTGGTTTAGGGTGAGGGTGAAGGTTAGGGTTAGGTTTAGAAATAGGGTGAGGATTAGGGGTGGGTTTAGGGTTAGGGTGAGGGTTAGCGTGGGGTTAGGGTTTCGGTTACGGTGAGGGTTAAAGTTAGTGTGAGGGTTATGGTTAGGCTTAAGGTTAGGGTGACTGTAAGTGTTAGGGTGAGGGTTATAGTTCGTGTGGGCGATCGGTTTAGGGTTAGGGTTAGGGTGAGGAAATACCTTAGGGGGAGGGGGAGGTTTAGAGTGTGGGTGAGGGTTAGGGTGAGGATTAGGGTAAGGGTGAGGATTAGGGTTAGTGTGAGGGTTAGGGTGAGGGTTAGGTTGAGGGTTAGGGTGAGGGTAAGGGTAAGGGTGAGGTTTACGGTGAGGGTTAGTGTTAGGTTTATTATTATGAGGGTTACGGTGAGGGGAAGGGTCAGGTTTATGGTGAGCGTTAGGGTTATGGTGAGGCTTGGGGTGAGGGTTAGGGTTAGGGTTAGGGTTAAGATGAACGTTAGGGTTAGGTTTAGTGTGATATTTAGGGTGAGGGTCAGGGTTAGGGTTAGTGTGAGTGTTCAGGTGAGGGTGAGGGTTAGGGTGTGGTTGAGGTTTATGGTTAGGGTGAGGGTTAGGGTGAGTGTTAGGGTGAGGGTGATGTTTACAGTTTGGGTTGGGGTGAGGGTGAGTGTTAGTGTTAGGCTTAGGATGAGGGTTTGATTTAGGGTTAGTGTTAGGTAAGGTTTAGGGTTAGGTTTAGAATTAGGGTGAGGGTGAGGGTGAGGACTACGGTTAGGATTAGTGTTAGGGTTAGGGTTAGGCTGAGGGTGAGGGTGAGGGTGAGTGTTAGGTTTAGGATTAGGGTTAGGGTTAGTGTTAAGCTCAGGGTGAGGGTGAGGGTTAGGGTGAGGGTTAGGTTTAAGGTTAGGGTGAGGGTTAGGATTAGTGTGATATTTAGGGTGAAAGTGAGGGTTAGGGTTAGGGTGATGTTTAGGGTTAGTTTTAGGGTGAGAGTAAGGTTAGTGTGAGGGTTAGCGTGAGGTTGAGGGTAGGATTAGCTTTTGCGTGAGGTTTAGGGTTAGGGTGAGGATTAGGTTTAGTGTTAGTTTTACGGTGAGGGTTAGGGTTAGGGTTAGGGTTAGAGTTAGGGTGAGGGTGAGGGTGAGGGCTAGGTTTAGGATTAAGTGTAGGGTTAGGGTTAGGCTGAGGGTGAGGGTGAGGGTGAGGGTGAGTGTGAGATTTAGGATTAGGGTTAGGTTTACTGTTAGGCTTAGGGTGAGGGTGAGGGTGAATGTGAGGGTTAGGGTGCAGGTTAGGTTTAGGTTTAGGGTGTAGGTTAGGGTTAGTGTGATGTTTAGAGGAAGGGTGAGTGTGTGGATTTTGATTAGGGTGAGAGTGAGGTTTCAGGTTATGGTGAAGGTTAGGGTGTGTGTGAGGGTTAAGGTTAGTGTGATGGTTAGGTTGATGGTGAGGTTTAGGTTTAGGGCTAGGCTTAGGGTTACGGTGATGTTATGGTTAGGGTTAGGGTTTGGGTGATGGTTAGGGTATGGGTTAGGGTTTTGGGTTAGGGTTAGTGTGAGGATTAGGCTTAGGGTTACCGTTACGGTTAGGGTTAGTGTGATGATTAGGTTGAGTGTGAGGTTTAGGGTGAGTGTGAGGGTTCGGATGAGGGTGAGGGTGTGGGTTAGGGTGAGGGTTAAGTTTAGTGTTAGCGTTAGGGTGAGGGTGAGGATTAGGTTGAAAGATATGGTTAGGGTTATATTTAGGGTTAGGTTAAGGGTGAGGGTGAGTGTGAGGGTTAGGGTTAGGGTTAGTGTGAGGGTTAGGGTTAGGGATAGGGTTAGGGTGAGGGTGAGGGTTAGGGTGAGGGTGAGGGTTAAGGTGAGGGTTAAGGTGAGCATTAGGTTTAGGGTTAGGGTAATGGGAAGGGTGAGTTTTAGGGTTAGGGTTAGTGATAGGGTGAGGATTAGGGTTAGATTTAGTGTTAGGGTGAGTGTTAGGCTGAGGGTTAAGTTTAGGGTTAGGGTGACGGTTAGCTTAGTGTGAGGGTTAGGGTTAGTGTGAGGGTGAGGTTTAGGGTTTGGTTTAGGGTTAGAGTAAGGGTTAGGGTGAGGGTTACAGTGAGTGTGAGGGGTAGCGTTAGAGTTTGCGTGAGGTTTTGGGTTAGGGTCAGGGTTAGATTTAGGATTAGAGTTAGCTTAAGGGTAAGGGTTAGGGTTAGGGTTAGAATTAGGGTGAGGGTGAGGGTGAGGGCTATGGTTAGGATTAAGGTTAGGGTTAGACTGAGGATGAGTGTGAGGTTTAGTTTTAGATTTAGGATAAGGGTTAGGTTTAGTGTTAGGCTCAGGGTGAGGGTGAGGGTTTAGGTGATGGTTAAGGTGAGGGTTAGGGTTAGGGTTAGGGTGAGGGTTAGTGTTAGAGTCTGTGTGAGGGTTTGGGTTAGGATGATGGTTTTGTTGACGGTGAAGGTTAGGGTTAGAGTTAGGGTTATCGTTAGGGTGATGGTTAGGGTTAGGGTTAGGGTTAGTTTGATGGTTAGGGTTAGGGTTAGGTTTAGTGTTAGTGTAAGGGTTATGGTGAGGTTTAGTGTGAGGGTTAGGGTTGGTGATAGGGTTAGGGTGAGGGTTAATGTTAGTGTTAGGATTAGGGTGAGGGTGACGGTTAGGGTGGATTTTTGGCAAGGGTTAAGATTACGGTGAGGGTGAGGGTTAAGGTTAGGGTTATCGTGAGTGTTCGGGTTAGGTTGAAGGTTAGGATTAGAGTTAGGCTTAGCGTGAAGTTGAGGGTGTGGGTTAGATTTAGGGTTACGTGTTGGTTAGCGTTAAGGTGAGGGTTAGGGTTTGAATGAACCTCAGGGTTAGGGTGAGGAAATGGGCTTGGGTGAGAGTCAGGGTAAGGGTGAGGTTTAGGGTGAGGGTGAGGGTTAGGTTTAGCTTTAGGTTAAGGGTTAGCTTTAGGATTAGGGTGAGGGTTAGGCTTAGGGTACAGGTGAGGATTAGGGTGATGGTGAGTGTTAGGGTTAGGGTTAGGGTGAGGGTGACGGCTAGGGTAAGGTTTGGGGTTAGGGTTAGTGTTAGGTCAGGGGTAGTGTTAGGGTTAGGGTTAGGGTTAGTGTTAGTGTCAGGATGAGGGTTGGTGTGAGGATTAATGTTAGGGTTAGCATTAGGATTACGGTGAGGGTTAGGGTGTGGGTGAGGGTTAGTGTTAGGGTGAAGGTTTGGGTTAGAGTGACGGTTAGGGTTAGGGTTAGTGTGAGGCTGAGGGCTAGAGTGAGTGTGAGGGTTACGGTTAGGGTTAGTGCTAGGGTGAGGATTAGGGTTAGAGTTAGGATTAGTGTGAGGCTTAGACTGAGGTGTAGACTTTGGTGTAGTGTGCGGGTCAGGGTGAGGGTTAGGTGTAGGATTAGGGTTACGGTTAGGGTTAGGCATAGGGTGAGGGTGAGGGTAAGGGTTAGGGTGAGGGTAAGGGTTAGGGTTAGGGTGACGGTTAGGGTTAGTGTGATGATTAGGGTAAGAGTGAAGTTTAGGGTGAGCGTGATGGTTCGGGTGAGGGTGAGGGTTAGTGTGTGGGTGAGGGTTAGGTTTAGGTTGAGGGTTAGTTTTTTGGTTTGTTTTAGAATGAGGGTGAGGATTAGGGTTAGGGTTAGGGTTACAGTTAGGTGAAGGTGAGGGTCAGGGCCAGGGTTAGGGTGAAGGTTAGACTGAGTGTGAGGGTGAGTGTGAGGGTGAGGGTGAGTGTTAGGTTTAGAATTAGGGTTAGGGTTAGGGTTAGGCTTAGGGGGAGGTTGAGGGTGACGGTGAGGTTTAGGGTGAGGGTTAGGGTTAGGGTTAGGGTGAGGTTTAGGGATAGTGTGATGTTTAGTGTGAGGGTGAGGGTTAGGGTGTGGTTTAGGGTGAGGGTTAGTGTTAGGGTTAGGGTTAGGGTGAAGGTTAGGGTGAGGGTTAGGGTAAGGGTTAGGGTGAGGGTTAGGTTTAGGGTTACGGTGAGGGTTATTTTTAGTGTTAGTGTTATGGATAGGTTTAGGGTGAGAGTGAGGGTGAGGGTCAGGTTTAGCATGAGGGTTAGGGATAGGGTTAGTGTTATTTTGAGGGTGAGGGTTAGGGTTAGGGTTAGAGTTATGTTGAGGGTGAGGGTGAGGTTTAGAGTTAGCGTAAGGGTTAGAGTTAGGGTGAGGTTGAGCGTGAATTTTAGGGTTAATATGAGAGTTAGGTTTAGAGTTAGACTGAGGGTGAGGGTGAGGGTGAGGGTTAGGGTTAGGGTGAGGGTTAGGATTAGGTTTTGATTTCGGGTAAGGTTTAGGGTGAGGATTAGGGTTAGGATTAGGATGAGGTTTAGGCTGAGGGGTATGGTTAGGGTTAGGGTGAGGGTTAGGGTTAGTGTGAGGGTTAGGGTTAGGGTTAGGGTGAGGTTTAGAGTTAGGGTTAGGGTTAGGGTTAGCGTTAGTGTTAGCATTAGGGTCATTGTTTGGGTTAGGGTGAGGGTGAGGATAAGGGTGAGGATTAGGGTTAGGGCTAGGTTTAGGGTGAGGTGAGGGTGAGGGTTATGGTTAGGGTTAGGGTGAGGGTTAGGGTTAGTTTTAGGATGAGGGTTAGGCTGAGTGGTAGAGTTAAGGTTAGGGTGAAGGTTAGGGTGAGACTGAGGGTTAGGGTTCAGTTGAGGGTAAGGTTTATGTTTAGGTGTAGCGATAGAATGAGGCTTATGGTTAGGGTTAGGGTTAGGCTTAGGGTTACGGTAAGGGTTAGGGTTAAGGTTAGGGAGCGGGTTAGAGTGTGTGTTAGTGTTAGGATTAGGGTTAGGGTGAGGGTGAGGGTGAGGGTGAGGGGTAGGTTTACGGTTAGGGTGAGGTTTAGTTTTAGTGTAAGTGATAGGGTTAGGTTTAGGGTTAGGGTGAGGTTTAGAGTGTGGGAGAGGGTTAAGTTTATGGTTTGGGTGACGGTAAGGGTGAGGCTTAGTGTTAGGGTGAGGGTTAGGTTGATGGTTAAGGTTAGGGTTAGTCTTAGCTTGATGAGGGTTAGGGTTACGGTTAGCGGTAGGGTGAGGGCTAAGGTGTGGGTTTGGGTGAGGGTGAGAGTGAGGGTGAGGGTTTCAGTTAGGTAATTGTTTACTTAGAGTTAGGGTGAGGATTATGTTGAGCATTAGGGTTAGGTTGCAGATTAGGTTTAGGGTTAGGGTTAGGGTTAGGGTGATATTTAGGGTTAGGGTGAGGGTTAGGGTTAGGTTTAGAGTGAGGTTTAGGGTGATTGTTAGGATTAGGGTGACGATTAGGGTTAGGTTTGGGTCAGGGTGAGGTTAGGGTGAGGGTTAGGGTTAGGGTTAGGTTTAGGGTGGCGGTTAGGGGTAGGGTGAAGGTTAGGTTTAGGGTTAGGATTAGGGTTAAGGTGATGGTTTGGGTGAGGGTTAGGGTTAGGTTTATTGTGAGGGTACGGCTAAGGGTTAGGGCGAGGTTTAGGGTGAGGGTGAGTCTTAGGGTTAGCATTAGGGTTAAGGTGAGGTTTAGGGTTATGGTTAGGTTTAGGTTTAGGATGAGGGTGAGTGTTAGGGTTAGGGTTAGGTTTAGGATGAGGGTGAGTCTTATGGTTAGGGATAGAGTTAGTGTGAGGTTTAGGGTGAGGGTTAGGGTTAGGGTGAGAGTTAAGATGAGGCTTATGTTTAGGTTTAGGTTTAGGGTGAGGGTTAGGGTTAGGGTTAGGGTTAGCTTTAGGATGAGGGTGAGAGTTAGGGTTAGTGATAGAGTTAGTGTGAGGGTGAGGGTGAGGGTTAGTGTTAGGGTGAGAGTTAGGCTGAGGCTTATATTTAGGGTTAGGGTGAGGGTGAGGGTAAGGGTGTGGTTGAGGGTTAGAGTTAGGTTGTGGGATAGGGTTAGGGTGTGGCTTAAGT
Organism: Dipodomys merriami; assembly: GCF_024711535.1. NCBI lineage: Eukaryota > Metazoa > Chordata > Mammalia > Rodentia > Heteromyidae > Dipodomys > Dipodomys merriami. The sequence continues at coordinate 1,739,434 of NW_027206490.1, read as the reverse complement.
TTAGTATTAGGGTTAGGGTATGGTCTAGGATGAGGGTGAGGTTTAGGGATAGTGTGAGGGTTAGGGTGATGGTTAGGGTGAGGTTTAGGTTTAGTGTAAATGTTAGGGTTAGGGTTAGGGTTAGGGTGAGGGTGAGGGTTAGGGTGTGGGAGAGGGTAAAGTTTAGGGTTCAGTTGAAGGTTAGGGTGACGGTTAGTTTTAGGGTGAGGGTTACTGTGCGGGTGAGGGTGAGGGTTACATTTAGGTTTAGGGTTAGGGTCAGGGTGAGGGTGAGGGTTAGGGTTAGGATTAGGGTTAGGGTTAGGGTTAGGCTGAGGTGAGGGGGAGGGGGAGAGGGAGGATGAGGGTTAGAGTTAGGGTTATGTTTAGGGTGAGGGATAGGGTGTGGGTTTGGGTGAGGGTGAGGTTTTCGGTTAGGTAAGGGTTCAGTTAGGGTTAGAGTGAGGATTAGGTGGAGGGTGAGGGTTATGGTGCAGGTTAGGGTTAATGTGAAGTTTAGGGTTAGGGTTAGGCTGAGGGTAAGGTTTAGTGTGAGGATTATGGAGAGAGTGAGGTTTAGGGTTAGTGTGATTGTTAGGGTGAATGTTAAGGTGAGGGTTAGGATTAGGGTTAGGTTTAGGGTGAGGGTGAGGTTTAGGGTTAGGGTTAAGTTTTCAGTTAGGGTTAGGGTTAGGGTGAGGTTTAGAGATAGGTTTAGGGTTAGGGTTAGTGTTATTGTTATCATTAGGGTTATTGTTTGGGTTAGGGTGAGGTTGAGGATGCCGGTGAAGATTAGGTTTAGGGCTAGGTTTAGGGTGAGGGTGAGAGTGAGGTTTAGGGTTAGGGTGAGGTTTATTTTTAGTGTAAGTGTTAGGGTTAGGGTTGAGGTTAGTGTTAGGGTTAGGGTGAGTATAAGGATTAGGGTGAGGGTTAGGGAGAGAGTGAGTGTTAGGGTGCCAGTGAGGATAAGGTTTATGGTTAGGCTTAGCGTTAGCGTGAGGCTTATGGTTAGGGATAGGCTTAGGCTTAGGCTTAAGGTTAGGGTTAGGGTTAGGGAGAGGGTTAGAGTGAGTGTTAGGGTTAGAGTTAGGGTGAGGGCTAGGGTGTGGGTTTGGGTGAGAGTGAGTGTGAGGGTGTGGAGTAGGGACAGGATTAGGTTGAGGTTTAGGTTTAGTGTAAGTGTTAGGGTCAGGGTTAGTGTTAGCGTGAGGGTTTGGTTGAGGGTGAGGGTTAGTTTGTGGGAGAGGGTTAAGTTAGGGTTAGAGTGACGGTTATTTGAGGGTTAGTGTTAGGGTGAGGGTTTGGGTGAGGGTGAGGGTGAGGGATATGGTTGTGTTAGGGTTAGGGTGAGTGTGAGGGTGAGGGTTAGGGTTAGGATTAGGGTTAGGGTTAGGGTTAGACTGATGTAAGGTTTGGGTTAGGGTTAGGGTTAGGGTTAGGGTTAGGGTGTGGGTTTGGGTCAGGGTGAGTATGAGGTTGTGGGATTCAGTTAGGTAAGGGTTTAGTTACAGTTAGAGTGAGGATTAGGTTGAGGGTGAGGGTTAGGGTGCGGGTTAGGGTTAGGGTGAGGTTTAGGGTTAAGTTTAGGTGATGTTTAGGTGAGGGTGAGGGTTAAGGTGATGGTGAGGGTCTGGGTGAGGTTGAGGGTTAGGTTGTGGGTGAGGGTTAGGTTTAGGGTGTGGTTTAGGGTGACTGTGAGTATTAAGTTGAGGGTTAGGGTTAGGGTTAGGCTGACGGTAGGGTGAGGGTTAGGGTTAGGGTTAGGGTGAGGGTTAGGGGTAGGGAAGGTTAGGTTTACGGTTAGGATTAGGGTTATGGTGAGGATTACTGTGAGGATTAGGTTTAGGGTTAGTGTGAAGGTAAGGGTAAGTGTTAAGGGGAGGTTTAGGGTGAGGGTGAGACTTAGGGTTAGCATTAGGGTTAGGGTGATGGTTAGGGTTAGGGTTAGTGTTAGAGTTAGGATGAGGGTGAGTGTTAGGGTTAGGGTTAGTGTTAATGTGAGGTTTAGGGTGAGGGTTTGGTTAGGTTGAGAGTTAGGGTGAGGCATATGGTCAGGTTTAGGTTAGGGTGAGGGTTAGGTTGAAGGTGATGGTTAGTGTTATGGTGAGGGTTAGGGTAAGGTGAGGCATAGGTTTAGGATTAGGGTTAGGCTGAGAGTAAGTGTTAGGATTAGGGTTAGGGTGAGATTTAGGGTTAGGCTTAGGGTTAGGGTGAGGGTTAGAGTTAGGGTTAGGGTTAGGGTTAGTGTTAGGATTATTGTTAGGGTTAGGGTTAGGGTTAGGGTGAGGGTGAGGGTGAGGATTATGGTTAGGGTTAGGTTTAAGATAAGGGTTAGTGTTTGTCTCACACAGTTAGGGTGAGGCAAAGTGTTAGGTTGAGATTTAGGGTGAGGATTAGGGTTAGGGTGAGTGTTAGGTTTAGAATTAGGGTTATAGGGTTAGGATTAGGCTTAGGGTGACGTTGAGGGTTAGGGTTAGGTTGAAGGTTATGGTGAGGGTTTTGGTTAGGGTGATGTTAAGGGTGAGGGTGAGGGTTAGGGTGAGGGTGAGGGTTTGGGTGAGTGTGAGGGTTTGCGTGAGGGTTAGTGTTAGGGTTAGGGAGAGGGTTAAGGTGACGGTGAGGGTTAGGGTGAGGGTGAAGGTGAGAGTTAGGGTTACGTTTAGCAATAGGGTGAGATGTAGGGTTAGGTTAGGTTTAGGGTGAGGGTTAGAGTTAGGTTGAGGGTGAGGTTGGAAGTTAGGGTTAGGGTTAGGATTAGGGTTAGAGTGAGGGTTAGGGTGAGGGTTAGGGTTAGGTTTAGGTTTAGGGTGAGGTTTAAGGTTAGGTTTAGGTTTAGGGTTCGTGTTAGGGTTCAGTTTACGGTTAGGGTTAGGGTTATAGTAAGGGTTGGGGTGAGTATCAGGGTTAGGATTAGGGTTAAGTTGAGGGTGAGGGTGAGGTTGAGGGGTAGGGGTAGTGTCAGGGTGAGGTTTAGGTTTAATATATGTGTTAGGGTCAGGGTTAGAGTTAGGGTAAGGGTAATGTTTATAGTGAGGGTTAGTGTGAGAATGAGTGTTAGTGTTAGGGTGAGGGTTAGTGTCAGGGATAGGGTTAGGGTTAGGTGTAGTTTTAGGGTTAGAATGAGGGTGAGGGTTAAGTTTAGGTAATGGTCAGGGTTAGAGTTAGGGTGAGGTTAAGGTTGACTGTGAGGGTTAGTGTGCGGGTTAGGGTTAGGGCGATGTTTAAGGTGAGGGTGAGGGTTAGGGTGAGAATGAGGGTTCGGGTGAGGGTGGGGGTTTGGGTGTGGGTGAGGGTTAGGTTTACGGTGAGTGTTAGGGTGACTGTGAGTATTAGGCTGAGGCTGAGGGTTAGGTTAAGGTTAGGGTTAGGGTGAGGGTTATAGTGAGGGGTATGGTTAGGGTTAAGGTGAGGGTTAGGTTTATTGTGAGGGCTATGGTTAGTGTTAGGGTAAGGGTGTGGGTTAGGTTTAGGGTGACAGTTTGGGTTAGGGTGAGGGTTAGGGTGAGTGCGAGTGTTATGGTTAGGGTTAGGGTTAGGGTGAGGTTAGGGTGAGGGTCACAGTTAGGGTTAGGGTGAGGTTAGGGTGAGGGTCACGGTTAGGGTTATGGTGAGGTTAGGTTGAGGGTTAGGGTTTGTGTGAGGGTTAGGATTAGGGTTAGGTTTAGGGTGAGGGTTAGGGTAAGGGTTAGGGTGATGGTGAGGGTAAGTTTTAGGCTGAGCGTTAGGGTGAGGTTGAGACTTCGGGTTAGCACTAGTGTTAGGGTGACAGTTGGGGTGAGGGTGAGGGTTAGGGTTAGGGTTAGGGTTAGCGTGAGTGTTAGGGTGAGGGTTAAGGTGAGGTTTAGTATTTGGGTTAGGATTAGGGTGAGGGTGAGTTTAAGGTTAGGGTTAGGGTGAGTGTTAGAGTTAGGGTTGAGTTAGGGTTAGGGTTATGGTGAGGGTGCGGGTGAGGGTGAGGTTTAGTGTTAGGGTTAGGTTTAGGGTTTCGGTTAGGCTTAGGGTTAGGGTGAGGGTTAGATTTAGGGTTAGGCTGAGAGTGAGGTTGAGGGTGAGGGTGAGGCTTAGGGTTTTGTTCAGGGTTAGGGTTAGGTTTTGTGTTAGGGTTAGTGTGAAATTTATGGTTAGGTTTAGGGTTAGGGTGAGGGTTATTGTTCGCGTTAGGGTTAGGGTGAGGGTGAGGTTGAGGGTTAGGATTAGTATTAGGGTTAGGTTTAGGGTTAGGCTGAGGGTGAGTTTGAGGGGGAGGTTGAGGTTTAGGTTTAATCTTAGGATTAGGGTTAGGGTGAGTGCTGGGTGAGAGTGAAGATTAAGGGGAGGGGGAGGTTTTCAGTTTGGTAAGGTTTAGGGTGAAGGTTAGGGTTAGTGTGATGTTAAGGGTGAGGGTGAGGGTTTGGGTTAATGTTAGGGTTAGAGTTCAGCTGAGGGTGTGGGTGAAGGTTAGGGTCAGGGTGAGGGTTAGGGTTAGGGTGAGGTTTAGGGTTAGGTTTCGGGTTAGGTTAAGTGTGAAGATTAGGGTTAGGTTAAGGATGAGTTTTAGGCTGAGGAGTAGTGTTAGGGTAACGGCGAAGGTTAGGCTTAATGTGAGGGTTAGGATTTGGGCTAGGTTGAGGGTAAGGTTTTGGATGAGGTTTAGGGTGAGCGTGAGTGTTAGGGTTAGGGTTATGGTTAAGGTGAGGCTTAGGGTGAGAGTTAGGATTAGGGTAAGGTTTAGGGTGAGGGTGAGAGTTTGGGTTAGGTTTAGGTTTTGGGTGAGGGTTAGGGTTAGATTTTGGGATGAGGTGAGGGTTAGGGTTAGGTTTACATTTAAAGTTAATGTTAGAGTTAGGGTTAGAGTGAGTGTTAGGTTTAGGATTAGGGTTAGAGGTTAGGGTTAGATTTTGGGATGAGGTGAGGGTTAGGGTTAGGTTTACATTTAAAGTTAATGTTAGAGTTAGGGTTAGAGTGAGTGTTAGGTTTAGGATTAGGGTTAGAGTGAGGGTGAGGGTGAGGGATAGCGTTAGGGTCAGGGTGAGGTTTAGGTTTATTGTAAGTGTTAGGGTTAGGTTTAGGTAAGTGTAAGGTTTAGGGTGAAGATTATGGTGAGAGTGAGGGTTAAGGTTAGGTTGAGTGTTAGGGTGAGGGTTAGTGTGAGGGTTAGGGTTAAGAGTAGGTTTAGTGTTAGGGTTAGGATGAGGATGAGTGTTAAATTTAGGTAAGGGTTTGGGTTAGAGTTAGGGTGAGGACTAGGTTGAGGGTGAGTTTTAGGGCGCGGGTTAGGGTTAGGGTGAGGTTTAGGCTTATGGTTAGGGTTTGGGTGATGTTTAAGTTGGGGGTGAGGATTAGGGTGAGGGTGAGGGTTCGGTTGAGGGGGAGGGTTAGGGTGTGGGTGAGGGTTCGGTTTAGGGTGAGGGTTAGGGTTACTGTGAGTGTTTGTCTGAGGATGATAGTTAGGTTTAGGTTTAGGTTTAGGGTGAGGGTTAAGGTGAGGGGTATGGTTAGGGTTAGGGTGAGGTTTAGGGTTACTGTGAGGGTTAGGGTTAGGGTTAGGGTGAGGGTGAGGTTTAGGGTTAGGGTGAGGGTTAAGATGAGGGCTAGGGTGAGGGTCATAGTTAGGTTTAGGGTGAGGGTTAAGGAGAGGGTGAGGGTTAGGTTTAGGGTGAGAGTTGGGGTTAGGGTGAGGGTTAGGGTGAGTGTGAGAGTTATAGGGTTAGATTTAGGGTTAGGGTGAGGGTAGGGTGAGGATTAGGGTTAGGGTTAGGGTGAGGGTGAGGGTGAGGTGTAGAGTGAAGTTTAGTTTTAGTTTTAGGTTTAGGTTTAGGGTTATGATGAGGGTTGGGGTGAGGATTAGGGTTACGATTAGGGTGAGGGTTGGGGTGAGGGTGTGGGTTAGGGTAAGGGTGAGTGCTGTGTTTAGATTTAGGTTTAGTGTGAGGGTTAGGGTGAGGGTTATGGTTAGCCTAAGTGTTAGGTGAGGTTTAGGGTTAGGGTTAGGTTGAGGATTAGGTTTAGGGTTTTGGTTAGAGTTAGGGTTAGTGTGAGGGTAGGGTGAGGATTCAGGTTAGGGTTAGGGTGAGGGTGAGGGGTAGAGTGAAGTTTAGTTTTAGGTTTAGGTTTATGGTTAGGGTTATGATGAGGGTTAGGGTGAGGGTTGGGTTGAGGGTTAGGGTGAGGGTTGGGTTGAGGGTGTGGGTTAGGGTAAGGGTGAGTGCTGTTTTTAGATTTAGGGTTAGTGTGAGGGTTAGGGTGAGGGTTATGGTTAGCCTAAGTGTTAGGGTGAGGTTTAGGGTTAGGGTTAGGTTGAGCATGAGGGTTAGTGTTTTGGTTAGGGTTAGGGTTAGGGTGAGGGTTAGAGTTAGGGTTAGGGTCAGGGTTGGGTTTAGGCTTCGGTTGAGTTTTAGGGTTACGGTTAGGGTTAGGGTTATATTGAGAGTGAGGTTGAGGATGAGGGTGAGGATTAAGGTAAGGTTGAGGTTTAGGGTAAGCGTTAGGGTTAGGGTGAGGGTGAGGTTTAAGGTTAGGGTGAGGGTGAGGGTTAGGGTTAGGATTTGGGTAAGGGTTAGTGTGAAGTTTAGGGTTAGGGTTAGGGTGAGGTTGAAGGTTAGTGTTAGCGGTAGGGTTATGGTGAGGATTAGGGTGAGGGTTAGGGTTAGAGTTAGGTTTAAGGTAAGGATAAGGGTTAGGGTTAGGTTTAGAGTTAGGGTGATGGTGAGGGTGAGGTTTAGCGTGAGGATGAGGGTTAGGTTTCGGGTTCAGGTTCGGGTGAGGGTTAGGGTTAGGGTTAGGTTGAAGTTTAGGGTAAGGGTGAGGGTTAGAGTTAGGGTTAGTTTTAGGGTGAGGCTAAGGGTGAGGGAGAGTTTTAGTTTTAGGATTAAGGTTAGGGTTAGGGTTATATTTAGGGTGAGGGTGAGAGTTAGCGTGAGGGTGAGGTTTCTGGTGAGGGTGAGGTTTAGGGTATGGTTGAGTTTTAGGGTTAGGGTGAGGGTTTGGGTGACGGTGACGGTTAGGGTGAGAGTGAGGGTTAGGGTTAGGGTTAGCATTAGGGTGAAGTTTAGGGTTAGTTTTAGGGTTAGGGTGAGGGCTAGGGTGAGGGTTACGGTTAGGTTTAGCATTAGGGTTAGGGTTATTTTTAGGCTGAAGTTTAGGTTTAGGGTTAATGCTTTAGGTGAGGGTTAGGGTTAGGTTTAGGGTGAGGGTTAGCGTTAGGGTGAGGGTTTAGGGTTAGGGTTAGGGTGATGGTGAGGATGAGGGTTAGGGTGAGGATGAGGGTGAGGGTTAGGGTTGGGGTTAGAGTTAGGGTGAGGCTGAGGGTGAGAGTTAGTGTTTGGATTACGGTTAGGGTTAAGGTTAGGAAGAGGGTGAGGTGAGTGTTAGGGTTAGGTGAGAGTGAGAGTGAGGTTTAGGGTGAGGATGAGGGTTAATGTGAGATTTAGGGTTAGGATTAGGGTTAGGGTGAAGGATAGGGTGAAGGTGAAGTTTAGGGTTAGGGTTAGGGTGAGGTTGATGGTTAGGTTTAGTGTGAGGTTTAGGGTTAGTGTTAGGGTGATCATAAGCATAAGGGTGAGGGTTAGGCTGAGAATCAAGGTTAGGGTTAGCATGAGTGTTAGGGTCACGATTAGGTTGAGAGTTACTGATACGGTTAGGTTTAGGGTTAGGGTGAGGGTGAGGATGAAGGTTAGCTTTAGGGTTAGCGTGAGGTTTAGGGTTACGTTTAGGGTTAGGGTGAGGGTTAGGGTTTTCTGAAGTTTAGGATGAGGTTGACGGTTTGGGTTAGGGTCAGGGTTAGGTTGAGGGTGAGGTTGAGGTTTAGGGTTAGTGTGAGGGTTAGGGTAAGGGTGAGGGTTAGGATTAGGGTTAGGGTGAGAGTGAGGGTTAGGTTTAGGGTTAGGGTTAGCTTTAGGGTGAAGGTGAGGGTTAGGTTTAGGATTAGGGTTAGGGTTAGATTTTGGCTGAGGGTGAGGGTGAGGGCTAGGGTGAGGGTTAGTTTTAGGTTGAGAGTGAGGATGAGGTTGAAGGTGAGGGTTTCGGGTAGGTAAAATTTAGGGTTAGGGTTAGGGTGATGATTAGGATGAGGTTGAGCCTTAGTTTGAGGGTGAGGGTTAGGGTGAGGTTTTGGGTTTGGGTTAAAGTGACTGTTAGGGTTAGGGTGATGTTAATGGTGAGGGTGAGGTTTAGATTGAGGATGAGGATTCTGGTGAGAGTGAGGGTTAGTGTGTGCGTGAGGGTTAGGGTTAGGTTGAGGGTTAGGGTGCGGGGTAACTTTGGGTTAGGGTGAGGGTTAGGCTTAAGTTTGGGTTTAGTGTGAGCATAAGGGTTAGGGTGAGGGTTAGTGTGAGCATAAGGGTTAGGATGAGGTTTAGGGTGATGGTGAGGGTTAGGGTTAGCGTTAGGGTTAATGTGAGGGATAGGGTGAGTGTTATGGTTATGGTTAGGGTGAGGGTTAGTGTTAGGGTGAGGTTTAGAGTTAGTGTTAGGGTTAGGGTGAGGGTGACGGTTAGGGTGAGTTTTACGGTTTGGGTGAGGGTGAGGGAGAGCTTTAGGTTTAGTTTTGGGGTTAGTGTTAGGGCTAGGCTTAGAGTGAGTTTAATGGTTAGGGTTGGCTGAGGGTTATGGTTAGAGTTAGGGTGAGGGTTAAAGTTAGGGTGATGTTTAGGATGAGGGTAAGTGTTGGGGTAAGGGTGAGGGTTCTGTTGAGAGTTAGGGTTAGGGTGTGGTTGAGTTGTAGGGTTAGGGTGAGGGTTTGGGTGACGGTGACGGTTAGGGTGATGGTGACAGGGTTAGTGTTAGCGTGAGAGTGAAGTATAGGGTTAGGGTTAGGGTTATGGTGAGGGTTAGGGTAAGTTTTACGGGTAGGGTTAGCATTAGGATTAGGGTTATTTTTAGGTTGAAGTTTAGGTTTAGGGTTAGTGTTAGTTTGAGTGTGAGGCTTAGGATTAGGTTTCCATTGAGGGTTAGCGTTAGGGTGAGGGAGAGGGTGAGTGTTAGGGTGAGGTTGAAGGTGAGGGTGAGTTTTAGGGTTCGGTTTAGAGTTAGGGTGAGGATGGGGGTGAGGGTTAGGGTTAGGGTTATTGTGAGGTTGAGGTTTCCGGTTAGGATGAGTGTTAAGGTTAGGGTGAGAGTTAGGGTTTGGTTGTGGGTTCGGGTGAGGGCTACACTGAAGGTGAGGTTTAGGGTTAGGGTTAGATTTAGGGTGAGGGTTAGGTTTAGTATGAGGGTTAGGGTTAGTGTTAGTGTGAGTGTAAGTGTTAGGGTGAGGGTTAGGGTGAGAGTGAAATTTAGGGTTAGCGTGAGTGTAAGGGTGACTGTTAGGGTGAGATTTAGGGTTAGGGTTAGGGTTAGGTTGAGTATTAGGGTTAGGGATAGGGTGAGGATTAGGGTTAGGTTTAGGGTTAGGTTTAGGATTATTCTGAGGGAGGGTGAGGGGTAGGATTTGGGTGAGGTTTAGTTTTAGGGTGAGGGCTAGGGTGAGGGTGAGGGTTAGGGTGAGGGTAAAGGTGAGGGTGAGGGTGAGGATGATGGTTAGGGTGAGGGTTAAGGTTAGGGTTATTGTGAGGTTTACGCTTACGGTGATGTTTAGTGTGAGGGTGAGGCTTAGGGTGAGTGTGAGGGTTCGGGTGAGGATGAGGGTTAGGGTGTTGGAGAGTGTTATGTTTAGTGTCAGGGTGACGGTTTGGGTTAGGGTGATATTTAGGGTGAGGGTGAGGGTTAGGGTGAGTGTGAGGGTTAGGGTGTGGGTGAGGGTTAGGGTTACAATGAGATTTAAAGTGAGGGTGAGTGTGAGGGTTAGCGTTAGTGTTAGTGTGAGGTTTAGGGTAAGTGTTAGGGTTAGGGTTAGGGTTACTGTTAGGGTGAGGGTTAGGGTTAGGGTTAGGGTGAGTTTTAGGGTTAGGGGGAGGTTTAGGGACAGAATTAGGATTAGGGTGATGGTGAGGGTGAAGGTTAGGATTAGGTTTAGGGTGAGGGTTAGGGTTAGTGTTAATGTTAGGGTTATTATTAGTGCTAGGATTAGGTTGATGTTTAGGGTGAGGGTGAGGATGTGGGTGAGGGTTAGGGTTAAGGTTAGGTATAGGGTAAGGGTTAGGCTGAGGGTTCAGGTTAGGATTAGGGTGAGGGTTATGGTTAGGGTGAGGGCTAGGTTAAGGTTGAGTTTTAGGTTGAGGGTGAAAGTGAGGGTGAGGGCGAAGGTGAGGTTTACAGTGAGAGTTAGGTTTAGGGTAGTGTGAGGGTTAAGTTTAGGGTGATGTTTAGGGTGAGCATGAGGGTTAGTGTGAGTGTGAGTGTGAGGGTGAGGATTAGGTTTAGGGTGAGGGTGAGGGTGAGGGTGAGGCTTAGGGTTAGGGCTCAGGTTAGGTTTAAGTTTAGGGTGAGGGTTAGGTTTAGGTTGATGTTTAGGATGAGGGTGAGTGTTAGGGTGAGGGTGATGGTTCGGGCGAGGGTGAGGTTTAGGTTGTGGGTGAGGGATAGATTTAGGGTGAGGGTTAGGGTGACGGTGAGGGTTAGGGTGAGGGTGAGTGTTAGGGTTAGGGTTAGCGTTAGGGTGAAGTTTAGGGTTACGGTTACGGTTAGGTGAGGGTGAGGATGAGGGTTACTGTTAGGTTTAGTGTGAGGTTTAGGGTTAGTGTTCGGATGAGGGTGAGGGTAAGGTTTAGGGTCAGGTTTAGGGTGAGGGTGAGGATGAGGGTTAGTGTTAGGGTTATCGTGAGGGGGAAGTTTAGGGTGAGGGTGATGGTAAGGGTTAGGTTTAGGGTTAGCGTGAGTGTAAGGGTGACTGTTAGGGTGAGATTTAGGGTTAGGGTTCGGATAGGGTTAGGTTGATTGTTAGGGTTTGGGTTAGGGTGAGTATTAGAGTTATTGTTAGGGTGAGGTTTAGGGTTAGGTTTAGGGTTAGGATTATATTTTGGGTTAGGTTTAGGGTTAGGGTGAGGGTGAGGGTTAAGTTTAGGGTTAGGTTTAGGATTTGGCTGATGGAGGGTGAGGGGTAGGTTTAGGGTGAGGTTTAGTTTTAGGGTGAGGGCTAGGGTGAGGGTGAGGTTTAGGGTGAGGGTGAAGGTGAGGTTGAGGATGAGGGTTAGGGTTTGTGTTAAGGTTAGGTTTAGTGTGAGGTTTACGTTTACGGTGATTTTTAGGGTGAGGGTGAGGCTTAGGGTGAGTGTGAGGGTGAGGGTGAGGGTGAGGGTTAGGGTGTGGGAGAGGGTTATGTTTAGGTTTAGGGTGATGTTTAGGGTGAGGGTGAGTGTTAGTGTGAGTGTGAGGGTTAGGGTGTGGGTGAGTGTTAGGGTTACGATGAGATTTAAAGTGAGGGTGAGTGTGAGGGTTAGCGTTAGTGTTAGGGTGAGGTTTAGGGTAAGTGTTAGGGTTAGGGTTAGGGTCACTGTTAGGGTGAGGGTTAGGGTTAGGGGTAGGGTGAGTTTCAGGGTTAGGGGGATGTTTAGGGACAGAGTTAGGATTAGGGTGAGGGTGAGGGTGAAGGTTAGGGTTAGGTTTAGGGTTAGAGTTAGTGTGATGGTGAGGGTGGGGTTTAGCGTGTGGGTGAGAGTTAGCATTACGGTGAGGTTTAGAGTGAGGTTGAGAGTTAGGTCTAGCGTTAAGATTAGGGTGAGGATAAGGGTGAGGTTTTGCGTCAGGGTTAGAGTTAGGGTTAGGGTGAGTTTTAGGGTTAGGATGAGGGTTCAGGTAAGGATTAGGGTAAGAATGAAGTTTAGGCTGAAGGGTATGGTTAGGGGTAGGCTGAGGGTTAGGGTTAAGTTTAGGGAGAGTGTTAGGGTTAGGGTTAGGGTTAGGATTAGGGTGAGGGTTAGGGTTAGATTTAGGAATAGTGTTAGGGTGAGGGTGAGGGTTAGGTTTAGGGTTGGGTTTAGGATGAGGGTGAGGGTGAGGGTTAGGGTGAGGTTGGGGGTTAGGTTGAGGGTGAGGGTTAGGATGAAGGTTAGGGTTAGGGTTAGAGTGAGGGTTAGGATGAGGGTTAGGGTGAGGGTGAGGGTTAATGTGAGGGTGAGGGTTAGGGTTAGGGTTAAGTTTAGGGTGAGGTTTAGGGTTAATGTGAGGGTGAAGGTTAGGGTGAGGGTAATGGTGAGGGTGAGATTTAGGGTTATTTTTAGGGTGAGGGTTAGGGTTAGGGTTAGAGTGAGTGTTAGGTTTATGGTGAGATTTAAGATTAGGGTAAGTGTTAGGGTTAGCGTTATTGTTAGGATGATATTTAGGATGAGTGTTAGGGTTAGGTTTAGGGATAGTGTGAGGGTGAGGTTTCGGGTTAGGGTGAGGTTTATGGTTAGGTTGAGGTTTAGGGATAGAGGTAGGGTTAGGGTTAGGGTGAGGGTGAGCGTTAGGTTTAGGGTTAGGGTGAGAGTTAGTGTGTGGTTGAGGATGAGTGTTAGGGTGTGTGTGAGGGTTAGAGTTAAGGTGAGGTTTAGTGTGAGGGTCAGAGTTAGGGTTAGCGTTATGGTTAGGGTGAGCATTAGGGTTACGGTTAGGGTTAGTGTGAGAGTGAGGGTTACTGTTACAGTGAGGGTGAGGGTTATGTTTAAGGTTATGTTTAGGGTGAGGGTGAGGGTTAGGGTTAGGGTGAGGGTTAGGGTGACGGTTAAGGAGAGGGTTAGTGTTAGACTTAGGTTTATAGTTAGTGTTAGGATAAGGGCGAGGGTGAGGTTGAGGTTTAGGATGAGGGTTATGGTGAGGGTGAGGTTTAGAGTTAGGGAGAGGGTTAGGGTTAGTGCGTGGGTTAGGGTTAGGTTTAGGATTAGGGTTAGGGTGAGGGCTAGGGTGAAGGTGAGATTTTGGGTTAGGGTTAGGGTTAGGGTGAGTGTTAGGGTTAGGTTTAGGGTGAGGGTCAGTGTTAGGGTGAGGGTTAGTGTGAGAGTGAATTTTAGGGTTAGCCTGAGTGTTAGTGTGAGGGTTAGATTTAGGGTTATGTTTAGGGTGAGGGTGAAGGTGAGGGTTAGGGTAAGGTCTAGGGTGAGCGTTAGGGTGAAGGTTAGGGTGAGGGTTAGGTTTAGGCTTAGGCTGATTGTGAGGGTTAGTGTTAGGTTGAGGGTTAAGGTTAGGGTGAGGGTTAGGGTGAGATTTAAGGTTAGGGTGAGTGCTAGGGTGTGGGTGTGGGTAAGGCTGAGGGTGATGGTGAGGGTGAGGGTGAGGACTAGGGTGAGGGTTTGGGTTAGGTTGAGAGTGAGGGTTATGGTTAGGGTTCTGTTTAGGAGAGGATGAGGGCTAGGGTGAGTGTGAGGGTTCAGGTGAGGGTGAGGGTTAGGTTTAGGGTGAAGGTGAGGGTTAGGGTTTGGGTTGTGTTTATGGTGAGGGTTAGGGTGAGGGTTAGGGTGAGGGTTAGGGGTAATGTGAGGGTTAGGGTTGGGGTGAGGTTTAGGGTTAGTGTTAAGGTTAGGGTGAGGGTTAGGGTTACAGTTAGGTTTAGGGTAAGGGATAGGGTTAGGGTTTGAGTTAGGGCATGGGTGAGGGTGAGGTTTAGGGTGAGGGTGAGGTTTAGGGTTAAGGTTAGGGTGAGGGTTAGGGTTAGTGTTAGGATGAGGGTTAGGCTGAGGGTGAGGGTGAAGATAAGGGTGAGGGTTAGGGTTAGGGTGAGGGTTAGGGATTGTGTGAGGATTAGGATTAGGGTAATGGTTATGGTGAGGGTTAGGCTGAGGGGTAGGGTTAGGTTTAGGGTGAGGGTTATGATTTCTGTGAGGGTTAGGGTTAATGTTAGGGTAAGGTTAAGGGTTAGGGTTAGTGTTAGGGTGAGGGTGAGAGTTAGGTTTTGTTTTAGGGCGAGGGTTAGCTTTATGGTGAGGTTTAGAGTTAGGTTTACGGTGAGGGTGAGGGTGAGGTTTAGGGTTAGGGTTAGGGTTAATGTTTGGTTTATGATTATGGTTAGGGTTAGGGTTAGCGTTAGCGTTAGGGTAAGGGTAAGGCTGAGAGTGAGGGTGAGGTTTAGGGTTAGAGTAGGTTAGGGTTAGGCTGAGGGTGAGGGTGTGGGGTAGGTTTAACGTGAGGGTGAGGTTTAGGGTTAGAGTTTGGTTGAGGGTTAGGGTTTGGTTTAGGTTTAGTTTGAGGGTTAGTGTTCGCATTAGGATTGGGGTGAGGATTAGAGGGAGTGTTAGATTTAGTATTAGGGTTAATGTTAGGATTAGGCTGAGGGTGAGGATGAGGTGAGGGTGAGGGTTATGGAAATGGTTAGGGTTAGGTTTAGGGTTAGTGCTATGGTGAGGGTGAGTCTTATGGTGAGGGTGAGGATGAAGGTGAATGTTTCGGTTAGGTAAGGTTTAAGGTTAGGGTTAGGGTGTGGTTAGTTTTAGGGTGATGTGTATGGTGAGGCTGAGGGTTAGGGTGAGGGTGAGGTGAGGGTTAGGGTTAGGGTTAGGGTTGGGGATAGGTTTAGGGTGTGAGTGAGGGTTAGGGTTCGGGTTCGGGTTAGTGTAAGGGTTAGGATGAATGTTTAGCTTAGGGGTATGTTTAGGGTTAGGCTGAGGGTTAGGGTTCGGGATAGGGTGAGTGTTAGGTTTAGGGTAAATTTAGGAATAGGGTGAGGGTTAGGTATAGGTTTAGGGTTAAGGTGAGGGCTAGGGAGAAGGTGAGGGTTAGGGTTAGGGTTAGCATTAAGGTTAGGGTTAGGGTTAGGGTGAGAGTGAAGGTTTGGGTTAGGGTGAGGGTTTTTGGTTAGGGTTAGGTTTAGGGTTACTCTTATGGTTAGGGTTAGAGTGAGGTTTAGTTTCAGGGGCAGGATTAGGGTTAAGTTTAGTGTGAGGGTTAGGGTTAGGTATAGGGTTAGGGTGAGGGTAAGTGTTAGGGTGAGGGTTAGGGTGAGAGTGAAGTTTAGGATTAGTGTGAGTGTTAGGGTGAGGGTTAGGTTGAGGGTTAGGTTTAGGGTTAGGTTTAGGATGAGGTTGTGTGTGAGGGTTAGGGTTACGGTGAGGTTTAGGGTGAGGTCAGAGTTAGGGTTAGCGTTAGGGTTAGGGTGAGCTTTAGGGTTGGGCTTAATGTTAGTGTGAGAGTGAGGGTTAAGGTTAGGATTAGGTTGAGGGTTGAGTTTAGGTTTAGGTTTAGTGTGAGTGTGAGGGTGAGGGTTAGGGTTAGGGTGAGGGTTAGGATGACGACTATGGTGAGGGTTATTTTTAGATTTAGGGTTAGGGTTATAGGTATTGTTAGGGTTAGGGTTAGGTTTAGGTTTAGGCTGAGGTTGAGTGTTAGGTTTAGGATGAGGGTTATGGTGAGGGTGAGGTTTAGATTGAGGGAGAGGGTTAGGGTTAGGGTGTGGGTTAGGGTTAGGATTAGGATTAGGGTTAGTTGAAGGTGAGGTTTTGGGTTAGAGTTAGGGTGAGGGTTAGGGTTAGGTTTAGGGTGAGGGTTAGTTTGAGGTGTAGTGTTAGGTTTAGGGTGAGTGTTAAGTTCAGTGTGAGGGTTAGGGTTAGGTTAAGGGTTAGGGTGAAGGTCAGCGTGAGGTTGAGGGTTAGGGTGAGATTGAAGATTAGGGTTAGCATGAGTGTTAGGGTTAGGGTTAGTGTGAGTGTAAGTCTGAGGGAGAGGGTTAGGGTTAGGGTGAGGTTTAGGGATAGAATAATGGTTAGGGTGAGGGTGAGGGTGAGGGTGAGAGTTAGGGTTAGGGTTAGAGTTAGTGTGAGGGTGAGGGTGAGGGTTAGGGTGTGGGTGAGTGGTAGGGTTATGGTGAATTTTAGGGTGAGGGAGAGAGTTACGGTTAGCGTTAGGATTAGGGTGAGGGTTAGGTTTAGGGTTAGGTTTATTGTGAGAGTGAGGCTAAGGGTTAGGATTAGGGTAAGTGTTAGAGTTAGGGTGAGGTTTAGGGATAGAGGTAGACTTAGGATGAGGGTGAGGGTGATGGTTAGGGTTATTGTAATGATTAAAGTTAGTGTGAGGTTGATGGTGTGGGTTAGGGTTAGGATTAGGATTAGGATTAGTGTTAGACTGATGGTGAGGGTGAGGGTGAGTTTATGGGTTAGGATTTGGGTTAGTGTGAGGATTAGGGTGAGGGTTAGGTTTAGGGATAGGTTTAGGGTTAGGGTGAGGGTTAGGGTGAGGGTGAGGGTTAGGGTTAGGGTTAGGGTGAGGGTTAGGATTAGGATTAGGGTGAGGTCTAGGGTGAGGGTGAGTATTAGGGTTGAGGTGAGGTTTAGTGTTAGGGTGAGGATTAGGTTTAGTGTGAGGATTAGCATTAGGGTTACGGTTAGGTTGAGGGTAATATTAGGGTGAGGATTCGGGTGAGAGTGAGGTTTAGGGATAGCTTGAGTGTTGGGGTGAGTGTTAGAGTGAGGGTTATGGTTATGTTTAGGGTTAAGGTGAGGATGAGGGTCAGGGTTAGGGTTAGGGTTAGGGTTAGTGTTTGGTTTATGGTTAGGGTTAGGTTTAGTGTTAGGGTTAGTGTTAGGGTTAGGGTTAGGGTTAGGCTAAGACTGAGGGTGAGGTTGAGGTTTAGGGTTAGGTTGAGGGTTGGAGGTAGGTTAGGGTTAGGCTGAGGCTGAGGGTGAGGTTTAGGGTTAAGGTGAAGATGAGGTTTAGGTTTAGAGTTATTTTTAGTGTTTGGTTTAGGGTCAGGGTTAGGTTTACGGTTAGGTTCAGGGTTAGTGTTCGGGTTAGGATTGGGCTGAGGATTAGGGTGAGTGTTAGATTTAGTATTAGGGTGAGGATTAGGATTAGGCTGAGCGTGAGGATGAGGTGAGGGTGAGGGTAAGGGAAATGGTTAGGGTTAAATTGAGGGTGAGGTCTAGGGTGAGGGTGAGGGTTATGGTGAGAGTCAGGTTGAAGTTGAGTGTTTCGGTTAGGTAAGGTTTAGGGTTAGGGTTAGGGTGTGGTTAGTTTTAGGGTGATGTTTATGGTGAAGCTGAGGGTTAGGGTGAGGGTGAAGGTGAGAGTTAGGTTTAGGGTGAGAGTTGTGGATAGGTTTAGTGTGAGGGTGAGGGTTAGGGTTCGGGTTCGGGTTAGAGTAAGTGTTAAGATGAATTTTAGGCTGAGGGTTATGGTTAGGGTTAGGCTGAGGGTTAGGGTTCGGTATAGGGTGAGTGTTAGGTTTAGGGTTAGGGTTAGGAATAGTGTTAGGGTTAGGGTTAGGTTTAAGCTTAAGGTGAGGGCTAGGGAGAAGTGAGGGTTAGGGTTAGGGTTAGCGTTAAGGTTAGGCTTAGGGTTAGGGTGAGCGTGAAGGTTTGGTTTAGGGTGAGGATTTTTGGTTAGGGTTAGTTTTAGGGTTATTGTTAGGGTTAGGGATAGAGTGAGGTTTAGTTTGAGGGGTATGGTTAGGGTTAGGGTGAGGATTAATTTTAGTGTGAGTGTTAGGGTTAGATTTAGGGTTAGGGTGAGGGTAAGTGTTAGGGTGAGGGTTAGGGTGAGAGTGAAGTTTAGGGTTAGAGTGAGTGTTAGGGTGAGGGTTAGGTTGAGGGTTAGGTTTTGGGTTAGGTTTAGGATGAGGGTGAGGGTTAGGGTTAGGGTTAGGGTGAGGTTTAGGGTGAGTGTTATGGTGAGGGTTAGGGTTAGACATAGGTTTAGGGTTATAGTTAAGTTTAGGTTGAGGGTGAGGGTGACGGTGAAGGTGAGAGTTAGGTTTAGGGTTAAGCTGAGGGTGAGGGATAGAGTGTGTGTGAAGATTAGTGTTAGGGTGAGGTCTAGGGTGAGGGTAAAGATTAGGCTGAGGGTGAAGGTGAGGATGAGGGTGAGGGCGCGGATTACGGTGAGGGTTAGTTTTAGGGTTAGTGTGAGGGTTTTAGTGAGGGTGAGGTTGAAGGTGAGGGTTTCCTTTAGGTAAGGTTTAGGTTTAGGGTTAGTGTGAAGGTTAGTTTTAGGGTTAGGTTTAGGGTGAGGCTGAGGGTTAGGGTGAGGGTGAGGGTGAGTGTGAGGGTGAAGGTTAGGGTAAGGGTGAGTGTTGGGGATAGGTTTAGGGTGAGGGTGAGGGTTAGGATGAGGGTTAGGCTGACGGGTATGGTTAGGGTAAGGCTGAGGGTTAGGTTTAGAGTTAGGGTGAGTGTTAGGTTTAGGGTTAAGATTACGATTAGGGTGAGGGTTAGGGTTAGGTTCAGGGTTAAGGTGAAGGCTAGGGAGAAGTTGAGGGTTAGGTTTAAGCTTAGCCTTAGTGTTAGTGTTAGTGTTAGGGAGAGGGTGGGTGTTCGGTTTAGGGTGAGGGTTTGCGTTAGGGTTAGGGTTATTGTTAGGGTTAGGGTTAGGGTGAGGGTTAGTTTGAGGGGTAGGGTTAGGTTTTGGCTGAGGGTTAATTTAGTGTGAGGGTTAGGTTTAAGTTTAGGGTTAGGGTGACGGTGAAATTTAGGGTTAGCGTGAGTGTTAGGATGAGGGTTAGTGTGAGGGATAGGGTTAGTGTTAGGGTGAGTTTTAGGGTTAGGGTAAGTTTTAGGGATAGAATTATGGTTAGGGTGACGGTGAGGGTGAGGGTTAGGGTTAGGGTTAGAGTTAGTGTGAGGGTGAGGGTGAGTGTTAGGGTGAGCATTAGGGTTAATGTTAGGATTATTGTGAGAGTGAGGGTTAGGGATAGGGTTAGGTTGAGTGTTAGAGTTAGAGTGAGTTTTAGGGATAGAGTTAGAATTAGGGTGAGGGTGAGGATGAGGGTTAGGGTAAGGGTAGGGATTAGAGTTAGTGTGAGGTTGAGGGTGTGGGTTAGGGTTAGGATTAGGATTAAGGTTAGACTGATGGTGAGGGTGAAAGTGAGGTTTCGGGTTATGGTGAGGGTTAGGGGTAGGTTTTGGTTTAGGCTGAGGGTGAGGGTGAGTGTGAGGGTTAGGTTTAGGGTGAGGGTGAGACATCGGTTTAGCATTAGTGTTAGGTTGAGGGTTAGGGTGAGGGTTATGGTTAGGGTGAGTGTGAATTTATGGGTTAGGGTTAGGGTTAGTGTGAGGTTTAGGGTGAGGGGTGGGTTTAAAGTTAGATTTAGGTTTAGGGTTAGGGTTAGGGTGAGGGTTAGGGTCAGGGTTAGGGTGAGTCGAGGGTGAGGGTGAGTATTAGGTTTAGGGTGAGGGTTAGGGTGACCGGTAGTGTTAGTGTTAGGTTGAGGATTAGGTTTAGTGTGCGGATTAGGGTTAGGGTTAGGGTTAGCGTGAGGGTAAAGATTAGGGTGAGGATTAGGGAGAGAGTGAGGTTTAGGGTTACCGTGAGTGTTGGGTTGAGTTTTAGGGTGAGGGTTAGGGTTATGGATAGGGTTAAGGTGAGGATGAGGTTAGGGTTAGGGTTAGGGTGAGGGTTAGGGTGAGGGTTTCACTTAGGGTTAGGGTTAGAGTTAGGCTGTGGTGAGGGTGAGGGTTAGGGTTATCGTTAGGGTTAGGGTGAATGTTAGGGTTAGTGTGAGGGTTAGGGTTAGGATTAGGTTGAGGGTAAGGGTTAGGGTTTGGGTAAGGTTGAGGGTTAGGTTTAGGGTGAGTGTTAGGGTTAAGTTTAGGGTAAGGATTAGGCTGATGTTGAGGGTTAGGGTTAGGGTGAGGTTGACTGTGACGCTGAGGGTTAGGATTAGGGTTAGGGTTATTGTGAGTGTGAGGGTGAATGTTAGGGTTAGGATTAGGGTTAGGGTTTTGGTTAGGATGAGGGAGGGGGTGAGGTTGAGGGTGAGGGTTACGGTTAGGGTGAGGTTGAAGAAAAGGGCTATGGTGAGGGTGAGGTTTAGGGTGATGGTTAGGGTGAGGGTGAGGGTTAGGTTTAATGTTTGGGTTAACGTGAGGGTGAAGTTTAGGTTTAGGGAGAGGATTAGGGTTTGGGTGAGGGTTAGGCTGAGTGTAAGTGTTAGGGTTTGGGTGAAGGTTAGGGTTAGGGTGAAGCTGAAGGTGAGGGTTTTGTTTAGTTAATGGTTAGGGTTAGGGTTAGTGTTAGGGTTAGGTTTAGGGATATGTTGTAGGTTAGAATGAGGGGCAGGTTTAGCGTTAGGGTGAGGGTTAGGGTTAGTGGGAGGGTTAGGTTTAGGGATAGGATGAGGGATAGGGTGATGGTAAGGGTTCAGGTGAGTGTTAGGATGAGGGTGAGGTTTACTGTTAGTGTTAGGGTTATTGTGTTGGTTAGGGTGAGTGTTAGGGTCAGGTTTAGGTTGAGGGTGAGGGTAACGGTTAGGTTTAGGGTGAGGGTGAGGTTTAGGTTTACGGTTAGGGTGAGGGTGAGTGTTAGGTTTAGGATTAGTGTTAGTGTTAAGGTTAGGGTGAGGGTTTCGGTTAGGGTTAGGGTGAGAGTTAGGGTTAGGTTTAGGGTTAGGTTGAGGGTGAGTGAGGGTTAGATTTGGGGTTAGGTGTAGGGTGAGAGTGAAGTTAGGGTTAGGATTAAGGTTTGGGTTAGGGTTAGGCTGAGGATGAGGGTGAGGGTTAGGGTTAGCTTGAGGGTTAGTTTGAGGGTGAGGTTTAGGTTGAGGGTTATGATGGAGGTTAGATTTATGGTTAGGTTGAGGGTTTGGGTGAGGGTAAGGTTTAGGGTGGTGGTTAGGTTCGGGTTAGGTTTAGGTTGAGGGTTAGGCTGAGGGGTATGTTTAGGGTTAGTGTGAGCCTTAGTGTTAGTGTGAGGGTTAGGGTTAGGGTTAGGGTTAGGGTTACCGTGAGGGTAAGGGTAAGGGTGAAGGTTAGGATGAGGGTGAGGGTTTGGAATAGGGTTAGGGTGAGGGTGAGTGTTAGGGTGAGGATGAGGTTTACGGTTAGGATTAAGGTGGGGGTTAGGGTTAGGGTGAGGCTTAGGTTTAGGTTTAGGTTTAGGGTGAGGGTGAGGGTTACGGTTAGGTTAAGGGTTAGGGTGAGGGGTAGGATGAGATTTAGGGTTAAGGTTTTGATTAGGGTTAGGGTGAGGGTGAGGGTTAGGGTTAGGGTTAGGGTGAGTGTGAGGGTGAGGTTAATGATAGGCTTAGAGTTAGGGTGAGGGTGAGTGTTAGGTTTAGGATTAGGGTTAGGGTTAGTGTTAGGTTTAGGGTTGGGGTGAGTGTGAGGGTTAGGGTTAGGGTGAGAGTAAGGGTTAGGGTTAGGGAGCGGGTTAGGGTTAGGGTGATTTTTAGTGTGAGGGTGAGGGTTAGGGTGAGGGTTAGGGTTCAGTGAGGGTTTGGGTTAGGGTGTGGGTGAGGGTTAGGCTTAGGGTGAGTGTTAGTGTGGCGGTGAGTTTTAGGGTTAGGTTTATTCTAAGTGTTAGGGTGAGTGTTAGGTTGAGCGTGAGGGTTAGGTTTATGTTTAGGTTTAGTGTTAGGTTTAGGCTTTGGGTGAGTGTTAGGATTAGGGTTTGGGTTATGGTTAGGGTAGGTTGAGGGTTATGGTTACTGTTTGGTTTAGGCTGAGGGCTAGGGTGAGGTTGAGGGTAAGGGTGAGTTTGAGGGTGAGGGTTAGAATGTCGGTGAGGGTTACGGTCGGTTGAGAGTTAGGGTGTCAGTGAGGATTAGGGTGAGGGTGAGGTTTAGGTTGATGGTTAGGGTTAGGGTGAGGTTAAGGGTGAGGGTGATGGTGAGGTTTAGGGTTAGGATTAGGATTAGGGTGAGGGTAATTGTTAGGGTGAGGGTTGGGATGAGGGTGAGGTTTAGGGTTAGGGTGAGGGTTAGGGTGATGTTTAAGGTTAAGGTTAGGGGATGGGTTAGGGTTAGGGTAAGGATGAGAGTTACGGTGAGGGTAAGGGTTAGGTTGAGTGTGAGGATTAGGGTGAGGATTAGTGTTAGGGTTAGGGTTAGGTTTAGGGTGTGGACTAGGGTGAGGGTGAGTGTTAGGCTGAGGGTGAGGGTGAGCCTTAAGTTTAGGGTATGGGTGAGGGTTAGGGTTAGGGTGAGGGTTACCGTGAAGGTGAGGGTTAGGATGAGGGTGAGTGTTAGGGTTAGTGTTAGGGTTAGGGTGAGGATTAGGTTTAGTGTAATGGTTAGGATGAGGGTTAGGTTGAGTGGTAGGGTTAGGGTTAGGGTGAGGGTTAGGGTTAGTGTGAGGGTTAGGTTTACGTTTAGAGTTAGGGTGAGGGTCAGGGATAGGTTGAGGCTTAGGATGAGGGTGAGCGATAGGGTTAGTGTGAGGGTCAGAGTGATGTTTAAGGTTAGGGTTAGGGTTAGGGTTAGGGTGAAGTTGAAGGTGAGGGTTATGGTTAGGGTGAGAGTGAGGGTTAGGTTTCGGGATAGGGTGAGGGTGAGAGTTAGTTTTAGGATTAGTGTTAAGTTGAGGATTAGGCTTAGGGTGAGGGTGAGGGGTAGGGTGAGGGTTTGGGTTAGGGTTAGGGTTAATGTGAGGTGAGGGTTAGGGTGAGGGTTAGGGTTAGGTTTGGGGTGAGTGTCAGGGTGCGGGTGAGGTTTAGGGTTAGGGTTAGGGTTAGGGAAGGGTGAGGGTAAGGGGTATGGTGAGGTTTAGCTTTAGGCTAAGGTGAGATTTAGGGTTAGGTTTAGGATTAGTGTGAGCGTTAGGGTTAGGGTTAGGATGAGGGTCAGGGTGAGGGTTAGGGTTATGGTTAAGTTGAGGGTGAGGGTGAGGGTGAGGTTTAGGGTTAGCTTGAGGGTTAGGGTTAGGGTTAGGGTGAGGGTGAGGGTTAGGGTGAGGGTTAGGATGAGGGTGAGCGTTAGGGTTAGGGTGATGTTTAAGGTTAAGGTTAGGGGTAGGGTTTGGGTTAGGGTCAGGGTGAGATTTAGGGTGAGGGTAAGGGTTAGGTTGAGGGTGAGGATTAGGGTGAGGATTAGTGTTAGGTTTAGGACTAGGTTTAGGGTGTGGACTAAGATGAGGGTGAGGGTTAGGGTGAGGGTGAGGGTGAGGCTTAAGATTAGGTATGGGTGAGCGTTAGTGTTAGGTTGAGGGTTACCGTGAAGGTGAGGGTTTGGATGAGGGTGAGGGTTAGGGTTGGTGTTAGGGTTAGGGTGAAGATTAGGTTTAGGGTTATGGTTAGGATGAGGGTTAGGTTGAATGGTAGGGTTTTGTTAGGGTGAGGGTTAGGGTTAGTGTGATGGTTAGGTTTAAGTTTATAGTTAGAGTGTGGGTAAGGGTTAGGTTGAGCGTTACGATGAGGGTGAGGGATAGGGTTAGGGTGAGGTTTAGGGTGATTTTTAAGGTGAAGGTTAGGGTTAGGTTTAGGGTGAGGGTGAATGTGAGGGTTATGGTTAGGGTGAGAATGAGGGTTAGGTTTAGGGTTAGGGTGAGAGTGAGAGTTAGGTTTAGGATTAGTGTTAGGGTTAGGATTAGGCTTAGGGTGAGGGTGAGGGGTAGGGTGAGGGTTTGGGTTAGGGTTAGGTTTAATGTGAGTTGAGGGTTAGGGTGAGGGTTATTGTTAGGGTTTGGGTGACTGTTAGGTTGCGGGTGAGGTTTAGGCTTAGGGTTAGGGTTAGGGAAGGGTGAGAGTTAGGGTGATGGTGAGGTTTAGTTTTAGGCTGGGGGTGAGGTTTAGGGTTAGGTTTAGGATTAGTGTGAGCATTAGGGTTAGGGATAGGGTTAGGATGACGGTTAGGGTGAGGGTTAGGGTTAGAGTTAAGTTGAGGGTGAGGGTGAGGGTGAGGTTTAGGGTTAGCGTGAGGGTTAGGGTTAGGGTTAGGGTGAGGGTGAGGGTTATGGTTAGGTTTAGGGTTAGGGTGAGGGTACTTGTTAGGGTGAGGGTTAGGATGAAGGTGAGGGTTAGGGTTAAGATGAGGAATAGGGTGATGTTTAAGGATAAGGTTAGGGGTTGGGTTAGGATTAGGGTCAGGGTGTGAATTAGTGTTAGGGTTAGGGTGTGGACTAGGTTGAGCGTGAGGATTAGGGTGAGGGTGAAGGTGAGGCTTAAGTTTAGGGTAGGTATAGGGTTAGGGTTAGGGTGAGCGTTAGGGTAAGGTTTAGGATTAGGGTTAGGGTGAGGAGTAGTGTTAGGGTTAGAGTTAGTGTGAGGGTTAGGGTTAGTTTGTGGGTTAGGGTTAGGGTGAGGTTTATTTTGAGGGTTAGAGTTAGCGTTAGGGTTAGGCTGAGGGCTAGGATGAGCGTGTGGGTTAGGGTGAGGGTGAGGGTGAGGGTTAGATTGTCGGTGAGGGTTAGGGTAGGTTGAGGGTTAGGGGGACCATGAGGATTAGGGTGAGGGTGAGGGTTAGGTTTATGGTTAGGGTTAGGGTCATGTTGAGGATTAGGGTTACAGTTATGGTTAGGATGAGGGTTAGCGTGAGGGGTAGCTTTAGGGTTAGGTTAAGGGTTAGCATGAGGGTAAAGATTAGGGTGAGGGTGAGGTTTAGGGTTAGGGTTAGGGTTAGGGTGAGGGTAAATTTTAGGGTGAACATTAGGATGAGGGTGAGGGTTAGGGTTAGGGTGATGTTTAAGGTTAAGTTTAGGGTTAGGGTTAGGGTTATGGTGTGGGTGAGGGTTAGGGTGAGGTTGATGGTTAAGGTTAAGGTTAAGGTTAGTGTTAGGGTTAGTGTGAGGGTTAGCGTAGGGCAAGGGTAAGGGTTAGGTTGATGGTGCGGATTAGGGTTACGGTTAGGGTTAGTTTGAGGGGTAGGGTTAGGGTTAGTGTGAGGGTTAGGTTTAGTGTGAGGGTTATGGTTAGGGATAGGGTTAGGGTGAGTGTTGGGCTGTGGTTCAGGGTTAGGGTAAAGTTGAGGGTTAGGTTGACGGGGAGTTTTAGAGTGAGGGCGAGGGTTAAGGTTAGGGTTAATGTGATGGTTAGGGTGAGGGGTATAGTTAGGGTGAGGGTGAGGGTTAGGATTAGTGTGAGGGTAAGGGTTAGTGTTAAGGTTAGGGTGAGGGTAAGGGTTAGTGTTAAGGTTAGAGTGAGGGTAAGGGTTAGTGTGAGGTTATGGTGAGGTTTAGGGTTAGTGTGAGAGTTAGGGTTAGATTGATGGTTAGGGTGAGATTTAGAGTTAGGGTGAGGGTGAGGGTTAGGGCCAGGATAAG
This sequence comes from Dipodomys merriami, assembly GCF_024711535.1. Lineage (NCBI taxonomy): Eukaryota > Metazoa > Chordata > Mammalia > Rodentia > Heteromyidae > Dipodomys > Dipodomys merriami. Next base: position 1,714,730 of record NW_027206490.1, on the reverse strand, counting down.
GGTGAGTGTTAGGGTTAGGTTGAGAGTTACAGTTTGGGTTAGGGTGAGGGTGAGGGTTAGGGTTAGTGTTAGGGTTAGAATTAGGGTGAGGGTGAGGGTGAGGAATTGGGTTAGGATTAGGTTTAGGGTTAGGCTGAGGGTGAGGGTGAGTGTTAGGGTTAGGGTTAGGGTTAGGGTGAGTGTTAGGGTTAGGCTTAGGGTTAGGATGAGGGTTAAGTTGAGGGGTAGGGTTAGAGTTAGAGGGAGGGTTAGGGTTAGGATGAGGGTGAGGTTTAGAGTTAGATTTAGGGTTTCTGTGAGTGTGAGGGTGAGTGTTAGTGTTAGGGGGAGGGTTAGGGTGAGGATGAGGGTAAGATTTAGGTTGAGGGTTAGGGTGAGGGTGAGGGTTAGCGTTAGGGTTAGTGTGAGGTTGAGGGTTAGAGTGATGGTTAGGATTAGGCTGAGGTTGAGCGTGAGGGTGAGGGTGAGGTTAGTGTTAGGGTTAGGGTGAGTGTTAGGTTTATTGTGAGGGTTAGGGTGAGGATGAGCATAAGGATTATGTTGAGGGTTAGGATGAGTTGGAGGGTTAGCGTGAGGGTGAGGGATAAATTTAGGGTTCGCTTTAGGGTTCGGGTTAGGGTTAATATTAGGGTTAGATTTAGGGCAAGGGTTAGGTTAGGGTGAGAGTTACGGTTAGGTTTAGGGTGAGTGTTAGGGTTAGGGTGAGGGTTAGGTTTAGGTTTAGGGGTAGGTTGAGGGTGAGGGTGAGGCTTAGGTTTAGAGTTAGGGTTTGGGTTAGGATGAGAATGACGGTGAGGGTGAGGCTTAGGGTTAGGATTAGAGTTTGGATTAGGGTTAGGCTGATGGAGAGTGTGAGGGTTAGGGTTAGCGTGAGGGTTAGGGTTAGGGTTAGGTTTTGGTTGAGGGTTAGGGTGAGGGCCAGGTTTAGGGTGAGGGTGAGGGTGAGGCTGAGGGTGAGGGTTAGGGTTAATGATAGTGTTAGGGTGAGGGTTAGGGTGAGGGTTAGGATTAGGGTTAGGGTTAGGTGTAGGTTGAGGGTTAGGATGAGGGGTAGGTTTAGGGTAAATGTGAGCCTTAGTGTTAGTTTAAGGGTTAGGGTGAGGTTTAGGGTTAGGATTACCGTGAGGGTAAGGGTAATGGTGAGGGTTAGGATGAGGGTGAGGTTTAGGGATAGGGTTAGGGTGAGGGTGAGTGTTAGTGTGAGGATGAGGATTAGTGCTAGGTTTAGGATGAGGGTTAGGGTTAGGGTGAATGTTAGGGGTAGGTTTAGGGTTAGGGTGAGGGTGAAGGTGAGGCTTAGGGTTAGGGTTAGTGTTAGGGTTAGGTTAAGGGTTAGGGTGAGGGGTAGGGTTTGGGTTAGGGTTAGGGTTTTGGTTAGGAGTAGGCTGAGGATGAGGGTTGGGGTTAGTTTGAGTGTGAGGGTGAGTTTTAGGGATAGGTTTAGGGTAAGGGTGAGGGTGAGTGTTAGGTTTAGGATTAGTGTTAAGTTAGGGTTAGGCTTAGGGTTAGGATGAGAGTGAGGGTTAAGGTTAGGGTGAGGGTTAGGTTTAGGGTTAGGGTGCGGGTTTGGGTTAGGGCGATGGTTAGTGTGAGGCTGAGTGTTAGGGAGAGGATGAGGGTTAGGATGAGGGTTCGGTTTAGGGTGCGGGTGAGGGTTAGGTTTAGTGTGAGTGTTAGGGTGACAGTGAGTGTGAGGGTTAGGTTTAGGGTAAGGGTTAGGGTGACTGTTAGGTTGAGGGTGAGGGTTAGGGTTAGGTTTAGTGTTAGTGTTAGGGTTAGAGTTTGGGTGAGTTTTAGGGTTAGGGTTACGGTGAGGATGAGTGTAAGGTTTAGGTTGAGGGTTAGGGTGAGGGGGAGGGTTAGGGTTAGGGTTAGGGCTAGGGTGTGGGTTTGGGTTAGGCTGAGGGTGAGCGTGTGGGTGTGGTTGAGGGTTAGTGTTAGGGTTAGGGTGAGGGTTAGGTTTATTGTGAGGGTTAGGGTGAGGGGGAGGATTAGGGTTAAGTTTAGGGTTAGTGTTTGGGTTAGGGTTAGGCTGAGGGTGATGGTGAGGGTTAGTGTTAGCTTGAGGGTTAGAGTAGGGTTAAGTTTAGGTTGAGGTTTAGTGCGAGGGCTAGGTTTAGTGTTAGGGTGAGGGTGAGGATGAGGTTGAGGGTGAGGGATAGGGTGAGGGTTAGTGTTAGGGTGAAGGTTAGGGTTAGGTTTAGGTTTTGGTTGAGGGTAATTGTGAGGGGTAGAGTTAGGCTTAGTGTGATCCTTCGTGTTAGTATGAAGGTTAGGGTTAGGGTTAGGGTTAGGGTTACCGTGAGGGTAAGTGTAAGGGTGAGGGTTAGGATTTGGGTGAGGTTTAGGGATAGGGTTAGGGTGAGGGGTAGTATTATGGTGAGGATGAGGGTTAGGGTTAGGGTTAGGATGATGGTAAGGGTTGGGTTGAGGGTTAGGGTTAGGTTTAGTGTTAGAGTGAGGGTGAGGGTTAGGGTGAGGTTAAGGGTTAGGGTGAAGGGTAGGTTGAGGTTGAGGTTTAGGGTTTTGGTTAGGGTAGGGTGAGGTTGCAGGTTAGGGTTAGGGTTAGGGTGAGTGTGAGGTTGAGTTTTAGGGATAGGTTTAGGGTTAAGGTGAGGTTGAGGGTGAGTCTTAGCGTTACGATTAGAAATTGGTTAGGGTTAGGCTGAGAGTGTGGTTGAGGCTTTGGTTTAGCCTGAGGGTTAGGTTTAGGGGTAGGGTGCAGGTTAGGGTTAGGGTGATAATTAGTGTTAGGGTGAGGTTTAGGGTGATGATGAGTGTTCGGGTGAGGCTGAGGGTTAGGGTGTGGGTGAGCGTTAGGGTTAGGGTGAGGGTTACGGTGACGGTGAGTTTGAGGGTTAGGTTTCCGGTAAGGGTTACAGTGAGTGTTTGGGTGAGGGTGAGGGTTAGGTTTAGGTTTAGGGTTAGGGTTAGTGTTAGGGTTTGGGTGAGGGTTAGTGGTTGGGTTGGGTAAGGTTTAGGGTAGGATGAGGGTAAGGTTTAGGGTGAGGGTTAGGGTTAGGCTGAGGGTGAGGGTGAGGGTGAGGTTTAGGGTTAGGTTTAAGATTAGAGTGAGGGTTAGGGTGAGGGGTATAGTTAGGGTTAGGGTTAGGGTTAGAATTACAGTGAGGTTGAGGAATACTGTTAGGATTATTGTTAGGGTAAGGGTTAAGATGAGGTTGAGGGTTAAGGTGATAGTTAGGGTTAGGGTGAGGGTTAGGATTAGGGTTAGGGTTAGGGTAAGTGCTAGGTTGAGGGTGAGGTTTAGGGTGAGGGTGAGGGTTAGGTTGTGGGTTAGGGTTAGAGTTAGGTTCAGGGTAACGTTTAGGGTGAAGATTCGGGTTAGGCTTATGGTTAGGGTGAGGTTGAGGCTGAGGCTGAGGTTTAATTTGAGGGTCAGGGTGAATGTGAGGGTGAGGGTTAGGGTTTGGGTTAGGGTTAGGTTGAGGGTGAGGGTGAGGTTTAGTGTTTCGATTAGGATTAGCGTTAGGGTTAGGCTGAGGGTGAGCATGAGGGTGATGATGAGGGTTAGTGTTAGGATTAGGTTTAGGGTTAGGGTGAGGGTTAGGGTTAAATTTAGGGTAAGTTTTAGGGTGAGAGTTAGGGTTAATTTTAGGGTTATGTTTAGGGTAAGCGTTAGGGTGAGGGTGAGGGTTAGGGTTAGGGTGAGGTTGAGGGTTAGGGTGAGGTTTAGGGTTAGGATTAGGGTTAGGGTGAGGGCTAGGGTGAGGGTGAAGTTTAGGATTAGGCTTAGGGTTAGTGTGAGTTTTAGGGTTAGGGTTAGGTTAGGTTAAGGGTAAGGGTAGGGTTACAGTGGGGGTTAGGTTTAATGTGAGGATTATGGTTAGGGGTAGGATTAGGGTGAGGGTAAGGGTTAGGATGAGGGTAGGGTGAGAGTGAGGCTTAGGGTTAGCATGAGTGTTAGGGTGAGGGTTAGGGCGAGGGTTAAGGTTAGGGTTAGGGTGATGGTTAGCGTTCGTATTAGTGTTAGGGTGATAGTTAGGGTGAGGGTTATAGTTTAGGTTATAGGTTTAGGGTGAGGGTTAGGATTTTTGTGCGGGTTAGGGTTAGGGTTATTGTTAGAGTGAGGGTAAGGGTTAGGGTGAGATTTAGGGTGAGGTTTAGGGTTAGGGTTAGAATTAGGGTTAATTTGAGGTTTAGGGTGAGGTTTAGAGATAGGGTGAGGGTGAGAGTTAGGGTTAGGGTGAGGGTGAGGGTTAGGGTTATGGTGAGGCTTAGTGTTAGGGTGAGGGTGAGTGTGAGGAATAGTGTTGGTATTAGGGTTAGGGTTAGGGTTAGGCTGAGGGTGAGGGTGAGTGTTAGGGTTAGGGTGAGTGTTAGGGTTAGTCTTAGTGTTAGGATGAGGATTAAGGTGAGAGTTGGGTTTAGGGTTAGGGTGAGGGTTAGTGTTGGGTTGAAAGTAAGTGTTAGTTTGAGGTTTAGGAAGAGGGTGAGGGTTAGGGTGAGGGTTAGAGTTACGGTGAGAGTTACGGTTAGGTTTACGGTGAGGGCTAGGGTCAGAGTGTTGGTTAGTTTGAGGGTGAGGGTGAGGGTTAGGGTGTGGGTTAGTTTTAGGGTTAGGGTCAGGCTAACGGTTAGTGTGATGGTTAGGGTTAGACTTAGGGTGAGGTTGAGGGTCAGGCTGAGGTTTAAGATGAGGGTGAGGGTGAGTGTGAATGTGACGGTTAGGGTTCGGGTTAAGGTAAGGTTGAGGGTGAGTTTGAGGGTTAATGTTTGGATTAGTGTTAGGGTTAGTTTTAGGCTGAGTGTGAGGGTGAGGGTGAGGGTTAGGGTTAGGTTTAGGGTTAGGGTGAGTGTACCGGTTAGGGTTAGGGTTAGGATTAAGACTAGGGTGATGGGCAGGATTAGGGTTAGGGTGACGGTGAGGGTGAGTGTTAGGGTTAGGGTGAGGGTTAGGCTAAGTGTTAGGGTGAGGGTTAGGGTTAGTGTTAGGTTTAGGATGAGGGTTAGTGTGAGGGTTCGCGTTAGGGTTACCTTGAGGGTATGTGTAATGGTGAGGGTTAGGATGAGGGTGAGGGTTAGGGTTAGAGTTAGGGTTAGGGTGAGGGGTAGGGTGAGGGTTAGGGTTAGGGTTATGGTTAGGGTAAGGTGAGGGTTAGGGTGAGGTTTAAGGTTAGTGTTAGGGTTAGGCTGAGTGTTAGGGTTAGTGTGAGGGTTAGGGTTAGGTTTAGGTTTAGGATTAGGGTGAGGGTATAGGTTAGGGTGAGGGTTATAGTGAGGGTTAGGGTTAGGGTAAGGTTTAGGTTTAGGATTACGATAATGGTGAGGGTGAGTGTTAGGGTTAGTGTGACGGTTAGGCTGAGGGGTAGGATAAGTTTTAGGGTGAGGTTGAGGGTGAGGGTTTCGGTTACATAAGGGCTAGGTTTAGTGTTAGAGAGAGGATTAGGCTTTGGGGAAGGGTTATTGTGAGGTTGAGTGTTAGGGTTTGGGTGAGGGTTAGGGTTAGGGTGAAGCTGAGGGTGAAGTTTTTTTTAGGGACGGGTTAGGGTTAGGGTTATGGTCAGGTTTAGGGATAGGTTGAGGGTTAGCGTGAGGGGTAGGATTAGGGTTATGGTGAGGGTTAGGGTTAGGGTGAGGGTTAGGTTAAGGGATAGGTTTAGGGTTAGTGTGAGGGTAAGTGTTAGGGTGAGTCTTAGGATGATGGTGAGGGTTAGGGTTAGCGTTAGGTTTAGGGTGTCGTTTAGGGTGAGGTTTAGGGTTAGGTTTAGGGGGAGGGTGAGTATGATGGTTAGGGATAGGGTTAGGGTGAGCATTAGGTTTAGGGTTAGGGTGAGGGTGAGTGTTAGGTTTAGGATTAGTGTTAGGGTGAGGGTCAGGCTTAGGTTGAGGGTGAGGGGTAGGGTGAGGGTTTGGGTTAGGGTTAGGTTTAGGGTGAGTGTGAGGGTTAAGATGAGGATTAGGGTTAGTGTTATTTTTAGGGTTTGGGTGAGTGTTAGGGTGAGGGTGAAGGTTAGTTTTAGGGATAGCTTTAGGGAAGGGTAAGAGTCAATGTTAGGGTGAGGGTTAGTGTTAGACTGAGGGTGAGGGTGAGGGTGAGGTTTAGGATTAGGTTTAGGTTTAGTGTGAGTGTTAGGGTTAGGGTCAGGTTTATGATGAGTGTTAGGGTGAGGGGTAGGTTTAGAGTGAGGTTGAGGGTGAGGGTGAGTGTGAGATTTAGGGTAAATATGAGGGCTAGGTTTAGGGTTATGGTTAGGGTGAAGGTTAGGTTTAGGTTTAGCATGATGGTTAGGGTGAGGAGTAGGATTAGGTATAGTGTGAATGTTAGGGTTAGTGTGAATGTTAGGGTTAGGTTTAGGGTTATGGTTACCGTGAGTTTAAGGGTAAGTGTGAGGGTTAGGATGAGGGTCAGGGTTATTGTAAGGGTGATGGTGAGAGCTAGGGTGAGGTTGAGGGTTAGCATTAGGGTTAGGGTTAGAGTTATGGTTAGGGTGAGGGTTAGGATTAGGTTTAGGGTTAGGGTGAGGGTGAGGATTACTGTGAAGTTAAGGGTTAGTGTGAGGGTTAGGTTTACTGTTAGGTTGAGGGTAAGGATTAGGGTGAACGTTATTATGAGGGTGAGGTTTAGGGTGAGGGTTAGAATTAGGGTGCGGGTTATGGTTAGGGTTTGGGTTAGGCTGAGGGCTAGGTTGAGGGTGAGGTTGAGGGTGGGTGTGAACATGAGGGTTAGGGTTAGGGTTAAGGTTAGGTTTAGGTCAGGGTGAGGATTACGGTTAGAGTTAGGGTTAGGATGAGGGTTAGGCTGAGGGTAAGTTTAGGGTTTGGGTTAGGGTGAGGGTAAGGGTTAGGGTGAGAGTGAGAGTTAGGGTTAGTTTTAGGGTTAGGGAGAGCGTAATTGATGGGGTGAGGGATAGGATGAGGGATAGGTTTTTGGTAAGGGTTAGGGTGATGTTTAAGGTTAAGGTTAGGGGTTGGGTTAGGGTTAGGTTCAGTTAGGGTGAGTGTAAGTGTTTGGTTGAGGGTGAGGATTAGGTTGAGGTTTAGGGTTAGTGTTAGATTTAGGTTTAGGGTGAGGACTAAGGTGAGGGTGAAGTGTATGGTGAGAGTGAGGGTGAGGCTTAGGTTTAGGTTATGGGTGAGGGTTAGTTTTAGGGTGAGGGTTACCATGCAGGTGAGGGTTAGGATGAGGGTGAGGGTAAGGGTTAGTGATAGGGTTAGGGTGAGGATTAGGGTTAGGGTAAATGTTAGGATGAGGTTTGGGTTGAGAGGTAGGTTTAGGTTTAGGGTGAGGGTTAGGCTTAGTGTGAGGTTTAGGTTAAGGGTTAGATTTAGGGTGAGGGTAAGGTTTAGCGTGAGGTTTAGGATGAGGGTGAGGGTTAGGGTTAGTGTGAGGTTTAGGGTGATGTTTAAGGTTTGGTTAGGGTTAGGTTACGATGAAGGTGAGGGTGAGGGTTAGGGTTAGGTTTCGGGTTAGGGTGAGGTTTAGGTTTAGTGATAGGGTGAGGGTGAGGGTTAGGTTTAGGATTAGTCTTAGGTTTAGGGTTAGTCTTATGCTGAGGATGAGGGGTAGGGTGAGGGTTTGTTTTAGGGTTAGTTTTAGGGTGAGGGTGAGGGTTAGGGTGAGAGTTAGGGTTAGTGTTGTGTTTGAGTTTGGGTGAGTGTTATTTTGAGGGTGAGGTTTAGGGTTAGGGTTAGGGTTAGGGAAGTGTGAGGGTAAGGGTTAGGGTGAGGGTTAGTTTTAGGCTGAGGGTGAGGTTTATGGTTAGGTTTAGGATTAATGTGAGTGTTAGGGTTAGGGTTAGGGTTAGCATGAGGGTTATGGTGAGGGGTAGTGTTAGGTTTAGGATGAGCGTGAGGTGAGGGTGAGGTTTAGTGTTAGGTTGAGGGTTAAGGTTAGGGTTAGGTTGAGGGTGTGGTTTAGGGTGAGGATTAGGATGAGGGTTAGGGTGAGGGGTAGGGTTAGGGTTAGTGTGAGGTTTAGGGTTAGTGTGAGGGTTGGGTTTAGGGTTAGGATTAGGGTTAGGATGAGGGCTAGGGTGAGGGGTTAGGGTTAGGGTGAGGGTGAGCGTGTCAGTGAGGGTTAGGTTAGGGTGAGGCTTCGGGGGACGTTGATTGTTAGGGTGAGAGTGAGGGTTAGGGTTATGGTTAGGGTTAGGGTTAGGGTCAGGTTGAGGATTATGGTTACGGTTAAGGTTAATGTGAGGGTTAGGGTGAGGATTAGGTTTAAGGTTAGGGTTAGGGTTATGATGAGGGTGAGGTTTAGCGTGAGGGTGAGGGTTAGGGTTAGGGTTAGGGTTAGGATGAGGGTAATTGTTAGGGTGAGAGTTAAGGTGAGGGTGAGGGTTAGGGTTAGGTTTGTGTTTAAGGTTAAGTTTAGGGTTAAGGTTAGTTTTAGGGTGAGTGTGAGGGTTTGAGTGAAGGTAAGGTTTAGGTTGAGTGTGCGGATTAGGGTTAAGATTAGGGATAGTGTGAGGGGTAGGGTTAGTGTGAGGGTTATGGTTAGGGATAGGGTTAGGGTGAGGGTAAGGTTTAGGATGAGGTTAGGGTGACAATGAGTTTTAGTGTTATCATGAGTGTTAGGGTGAGGTTTAAGTTTAGGTTTAGGAATATGGTGAGGGTTGGGTGAGGGTGAGCGTTGGGTTGTGGGTGAGGATTAGGGTAAAGGTGAGGGTTAGGTTGACTGGGAGGGTTAGAGTGAGGGCAAGAGTTAAGGTTAGGGTTAGGGTGATGGTTAGGGTTCGTATTAGTGTTAGGGTGAGGGTTAGACTGAGGGGTATAGTTAGGGTTAGGGTGAAGGTTAGGATGACTTTGAGGGTTAGGGTTAGGGTTATTTTTAGAGTGAGGGTAAGGGTTAGGGTGAGGTTTTGGGGTTTAGGGTTGGGGTTAGGTTGAGGGTTAGGGTCAAGTTTAGAGTTAGGGTGAGGGTGAGGGTTTGGTTTAGGTTAAGGGTGAGTGTTAGGGTTAGGGTGAGAGTTAGAGTTAGGTTTAGGGTGAGGGTGAGGGTTAGGGTTAGTGTTAACGTTAGAATTAAGGTGAGGGTGAGGGTGAGGAATAGGGTTAGGATTAGTGTTAGGGTTAGGGTTAGGTTGAGGGTGAAGGTGTGTGTTAGGGTTAGTATAAGGATTAGGTTGAGTATTAGGGTTAGACTTAGAGTTAGGATGAGGGTTAAGGTGAGGGTTAGGGTTAGGTTGAGGATAAGCGTTAGGTTGAGGGTTAGGATGAGGCTGAGGTTTAATGTGAGGCTTGGTGTTAGTGTGAGGTTTAGGGTTATTTTTATCGTTAGAGTGAGGGTGAGGTTGAGGGTTAGGATTGGGGTTAGGGTTAGGGTGAGTGTGAGGCTTAGGGTTAAGTTTCGGTTTGGGGTTAGGGTTAGATTGAGGTTGAAGGTGAGGGTTAGGTTTAGCGTGAGGGCTAGGGCTAGGGTTAGGTTTAGGTTGAGGGTTAGGCTGAGGGTGAGCTTGAGGGTGAGTGTGAGGGTTAGGGTGAGGGTAAGGGTAAGGGTTAGGGTGAGGGTTAGTGTTAGGGTTAGGTTTAGGTTGTGGGTTAGTGTTCGGGTTAGGGTGCCGGTTAGGAGTAGGGTGATGTTTAGTGTGAGAGTGAGTGTTTGGGTGAGGGTGAGGGTGAGGATGAGGGTGAGGGTTAAGGTGTGGGTGAGGGTTAGGGTTAGGGTGTGGTTTAGGGTTAGGGTTAGGGTGAGTGTTAGGGTGACGGTGAGTTTATGGTTAGGTTTAGTGTAAGGGGTTAGGGTGATTTTTAGGGTGAGGTTGAGGGTTAGGATTAGGTTTAGGGTTAGGCTTAGGGTTAAATTTTGTGTGAGTGTTAGGGTTAGGGTTAGGGTAGGGTGAGGGTAAGGTTTAGGGTGAGGGTTAGCATTAGGCTGAGGGTGAGGGTGAGGGTGAGGTTTAGGGTTAGTTTTAGGGTTAAGGTGAGGGGTATACTTAGGGTTAGGCTTAGGGTTAGAATTAGGGTGAGTGTGAGGGTTAGGAATAGGGTTAGGATGAGTGTTAGGGTTAGGGTTAGGCTGAGGGTCAGGGTGAGTGTTAGGGTTAGGTTTAGGATGAGTGTTAGGGTTAGGCTTAGGTTTAGGATGAGTGTTAAGGTGAGGGGTAGGGTTAGGGTTAGTGTGAGGGTTAGGGTTAGGAAGAGGATAAGGGTTAGGATGAGGTTTAGGATGAGGGTGAGGGTTAGGGTGAGGGTTATTGTAAGGGTGAGTGTTAAGTTTAGAGTTAGGATTAGGGTGAGTGCTAGGGATAGGGTGAGGCTTAGCATGAGGGTGAGGGTGAGGGTGAGGGTTAGAATATGTGTTAGGGTTAGGGTTAGGGTCGGGGTAGGGTTATGGTGAGGGTTAGGGATAGGGTTAGGGTGAGGGTGAGGTTGAGGGTGAGGGTTAGGTTTAAGGTTGGGGTTAGGAATAGGGTAATGGTTTGTGTGAGGTTTAAGTTGTGTGTGAGGGTTAGGGTAAAGTTGAGAGTTAGGTTGACAGGGAGGGTTAGAGTGTGGGCGAGGGTTAAATAAGTGTTAGGGTGATGGTTCGGGTTTGTATTAGTGTTAGGTTGAGGCTTATGGTGAGGGGTATAGTTAGGGTTAAGGTGAGGGTTAGGATTAGTGTGAGGGTGAGGGTGAGGCTTTGGGTTAAGATTTAGGGTTTGGGTTAGGGTTATGCTGAGGGTGAGGTTGAGGGTTAGGGTTAGCTTGAGGCTTATGGTTAGGGTTAGGTTTAGTTTGAGGGTTAGGGTGAGGGCTATGTTTAGGGTTTGGGGGAGGGTGAGGATGAGGGTGAGCGTTAGGATTAGGGTTAGGTTGAGGTTGAGGGTAAGGGTGAGGGGTAGGGTAAGGGTTAGTGTGAGCCTTAGTGTTAATTTGAGGGTTAGGGTTAGGTTTAGGGTTAGAGTTAATGTGTGGGTAAGGGTAATGGTGAGGGTTAGGATGAGGGTGATGGTTGTGTTTAGGGTGAGTGCTAGGGTGAGTATGAGGGTTAGGTTTAGGGTCAGGGTGAGGGTTAGGTTTAGGGTGAGGTTTAGGGTTAGATTATGGTTAGGGTGAGGGTGAGGGTTAGTGTTAGTTTAAGGGTTATTTTGAGGGGTAGGGTGAGGGTGAGTTTTAGGGATAGGTTTAGGGTTAGGGCGAGGTTGAGTGTTAAGTTTAGGATTAGTGTTAGGGTTAGGCTTAGGCTTAGGGTTAGGGTGAGGGTGAGGGTTAGGGTTAGGATGAGGGTTAGGGTTAGGGTTAGGGTGCGGGTTAGGGGTAGGGTGATGTTTAGTGTGAGGGTGAGTTTTAGGGTGAGGGTGAGGTTTCGGGTGAGAGTGAGGGTTAGTGTGTGTGTGACGGTTGGGTTTAGTGTGAGTGTTAGGGTGACGGTGAGTTTGAGGTTTAGGTTTAGGGTAAGGGTTATGGTGAGTGTTATGGTGAGGTTGAGGGTTAGGATTAGGTTTAGGGTTAGTGTTAGTCTTAGGGATAGGGTTTGGGTTACCGTGAGGGTAAGTGTAGCGGTGTGGGTTAGGATGAGGGTGGGGTTAGGATTAGGGTTAGGTTTAGGGTTAGGGTGAGGGTAGGGTGAGGTTTAGGGTTAGGCTTAAGGTTAGTGTTAGGGTGAGGGTTAGGGTTTGTGTAAGGTTAGGGTTTGGTTGTGTGTTAGGGTGAGGGTTTGGGTTAGGGTTAGGGTGAGGGTGAGGGTGAGGGTTAGTTTGAGGGTTAGGGTTAGTGTTATGGTTAGGGTTTGGGTTAGGCTGATGGCTAGGATGAGGGTGAGGGTTAGAGTCATGGTGATGGTGAGGGTGAGGGTTAGGTAGTCGGTGAGGGTTAGGGTCGATTGAGGGTTAAGGTGAGGGTTAGTGTTAGGCTGAGGGTGAGGGTGAGGGTGAGGTTTAACGTTAGGTTAAGGATGAGTGTGAGTGTTAAGATTAGGGTTAGGTTTAGTATGAGGTTCAGGTTGAGGGGTAGGGTTAGGGTTAGGGTTAGGGTTAGGGTGAGGGTGAGGGTTAGGGTTAGGTTTAGGATGAGGGTTACCGTGAAGGGTATGGTAAGGATTAGTGTGAGGCTTAGGCTTAGTGTGAGGTTTAGTGTTAGGTTTAGGGTTAGGTTGAGGCTTAGGTTTAGGGTTAGTTAGGCTGAGGGCTAGGGTGAGGGCTAGGGTGAGGGTGAGGTTGAGGGTGAGGTTGAGGGTTAGAGTGTCGGTGAGGGTTACTGTAGGGTGAGGGTTACGGGGACTGTGAGGGTTAGTGTGAGGGTTAGGGTTAGGATTAGGGTGAGGATTAGGTTTAGGGATAGGGGGAGGGGGAAGGTTTGATTTAGGATTAGTGTTAGGGTTAGGGCTAGGCTTAAGGTGAGGGTGAGGGTTAGGGTCAGGTTTTGGGATAGTTTTAGGGTTATGGTGAGGGTGAGGGTTAGGGTGAGGGTTAGGGTTAGGGTGAGGTGTAAGGTGAGGGTTAGGGTTAGGGTTATGTATAGTGTAGGGTGAGGTTTAAGGTTAGTGTTAGGGTTAGGGTAGGGCTCAGTGTTAGGGTTAGGTTGAGGTTTAGGGTTAGGGTTAGGTTTTGCTTAGGGTGAGGGTAAGGATTAGGGTGAGGGTTAGAGTGAGGGTGTGGGTTAGAGTAAGTGTGAGGGTTAGGCTGAGGAGTAGGGTTAGGGTTCGGGTGAGGGTGAGGGTTAGGGTTTGGGTGAGGATTACGGTGAGGGTTAGGTTTAGGGTTAGGTTGAGGGCGACGGTTAGGGTGAGAGTTAGAGTTAGGGTTAGAGTGAGGGTGAGGCTTAGTATTAGGGTTAGGGTGAGGGTAGGGTGAGGATGAGGGTAAGGTTTAGGTTGAGGGTTAGGGTGAGGGTTAGGGTTAGGCTGAGGGTGAACGTTACGGTGAGGGTTAGTATTAAGGTTTTGGTGAAGTTTAGGTTTATTGTGAAGTTTAGGTTGAGGATGAAGGTAAGGATTAGGTTGAGGGTTAGGGTGAGGGGGAGGTTTAGGGTTAGGGTGAGGGTTAGGGTGAGGGTTGGTTAAGTTTAGGGTTAGGTTTTGGTTGAGGGTTAGGGTTAATGTTAGGGGTAGGTTTAGGGTAAGGGGTAAGAATAGGGTTAATGTTAGGGTTAGGTTTAGGGTTACGGTTAGGTTTAAGGTTAGGGTTTGGGTTAGGGTGAGGTTTAGGTTTAGGTTTAGGGTTAGGGTGAGGGTGAGGGTGAGGGTTAGGGTGAGGGTTAGTGTTAGGGTGAGGGTAACGGTTAGTGTTAGGTTTGGGTTGAGGGTAAGGGTGAGGGGTAGGGTTAGGGTTAGTGTGAGCCTTAGTGTTAGTGTGAGGGTAAGGGTTAGGGATAGGTTTAGGTTTACCGTGAGGGAAAGGGAAAGGTTGAGGGTTAGAATGAGGGTGAGGGTTAGGGATAGGGTTAGGGTGAGGTTTAGGGTTAGGGTTAGGGTGAGTGTGAGGGTTACGGTTAGGTTTAGGATGAGGGTTATGGTGAGGGGTAGGGTTAGTGTTAGTGTGAGGGTTAGGCTTAGTGTGAGGTTTAGGGTTAGGTTTAGGGTTAGGGTGAGGGTTAGATTTAGTTTTGGGGTTAGGCTGAGGACTAAGGTGAGGGTGAGGGTTAGGGTGCGGGTGAAGGTTAGGGTGAGGGTTAGGGTGTCGGTGAAGTTTAGTGTCGAATGAGGGTTAGGGTGACCGTGAAGTTTAGTGTCAGGGTGAGTTTTAGGTTTAGGGTTAGGGTGAGGATTAGGTTTAGGGTTAGGGGGAGGGGGAGGGTTTGGTTTAGGATTAGTGTTAGGGTTAGAGTTAGGCTTAGTGTGAGAGTGAGGGGTAGGGTGAGGGTTTGGATTAGTTTTAGGGTTAGGCTGTTGGTGAGGGTTAGGGTGAGGTTTAGGTTTAGGGTGAGGCGTAGGGTGAGGGTTATGGTTAGGGTTATGGTTAGGGTAGGGTGAGGGTTAGGGTGAGGTTTAAGGTTAGTGTTCGGGTTAGGGTTAGGCTGAGGGTTAGGGTTTGGTTGAGGTTTAAGGTTAGGGTTAGTGTTAGGTTTAGACTTAGGGTGAGGGTAAGTGTTAGGGTGAGGTTTAGAGTGAGGGTGAGGTTTAGAGTTATTGTGAGTGTTAGGCTGAGGGGTAGAGTTATGGTTCGGGTCAGGGTTAGGGTGGGGTTTAGGGTTAGGGTGAGGGTTAGCGTGAGGGTTAAGTTTAGGGTTAGGGTGAGGGTGAGGGTTAGGGTGAGAGTTTGAATTAGGGTTATTGTGAGGGTGAGGCTTAGTGTTAGGGTTAGGGTGAGGATGAGGGTAAGTTTTAGGTTTAGGGATAGGGTGAGGGGGAGGGTTAGGGTTAGGGTTAGGTTTAGGGTGAGGGTTAGTGTGAGGATTAGGTTTAGGCTGAGGGTGAGCGTGAGGGTGAGTGTTAGTGTTAGGGTCATGGTGAGGGTTATGTTTATTGTGAGGGTTATGGTAAGGATGAGGGTAAGTATTAGGTTGAGGGTTAGGGGGAGGGGCAGGTTTAGGTTTAGGGTGAGGGTTATGGTTAAGTTTAGGGTTAGGTTTAGGTTGAGGGTTAGGGTTAATGTTAGGATTAGTTTTAGGGTCAGGGTTAGGGTTAGCGTTAATGTTAGGGTTAGGTTTAGGGTTAGGTTTAGGGGTAGGGTTAGGTTTAGGATGAGGGTTAGTGTTAGGTTTAGGGTTAGGGTTAGGGTGAGGGTGAGGGTGAGGGTTACGGTGAGGTTTAGGCTGAGGTTCAGGGTTAGGGTAAGGGTTACAGTTAGGGTTAGGTTTACGCTGAGGGTAAGGGTGAGGGGTAGATTTAGGGTTAGTGTGAGCCTTAGTGTTTGTGTGAAGGTTAGTGTTAGGTTTAGGGTTACCGTGAGGTTAAGGGTAAAAGTGAGCGTTAGGATGAGGGTGAGGGTTAGGGATAGAGTTTGCGTGAGAATCAGTGTTAGCGTGAGGATGAGGGTTTAGTTTAGGGTCAGGGTGAGGGTTAGGTTTAGGGTGAAAGTTAGGGTTATGTTTAGGGTAAGGGTGCGGGAGAGGGTAAGGGTTAGGTTAAGAGTTGTGGTGAGGGGTACGTTGAATGTTAGGGCTACGGTTTTGGTTAGGGTAGGGTGAGTGTGAGGGTTAGTGTTAGGGTTAGGGTGAGTGTGAGGATAGTGTTAGGGATAGGTTTAGGGTTAGGGTGAGGGTGAGTGTTAGGTTTAGGATTAGTGTTAGGGTTAGGCTTAGGCTTAGGGATAGGGTGAGGGTGAGGGTTAGGGTTAGCATGAGGGTTAGGGTTAGGTTTAGGGTGCAGGTTAGGGTTAGGGTGATGTTTAGAGTGAGGGTGAGGTTTCGGGTGAGAGTGAGGGTTAGTCTGTGTGTGAGGGTTAGTGTTAGGGTGAGTGTTATGGTGACAGTGAGTTTGAGGTTTAGGTTTAGGGTAAGGGTTAGGGTGAGTGTTAGGGTGAGAGTGAGGGTTAGGGTTATGTTTAGGGTTAGTGTTAGATTTAGGGTGAGGCTTAGGGTTACCGTGAGGGTAAGTGTGACGGTGAGGTTTAGCATGATGGTGAGGGTTACGGTTAGGGTTAGGGTTAGTGTTAGTGTGAGGGGTAGGGTGAGGGTTAGGGTTAGGGTTATGGTTAGGATAGGGTGAGGGTTAGCGTGAGGTTTAAGGTTAGTATTAGGGTTAGAGTTAGGTTGAGTGTAAGGGTTAGTGTGAGGTTTAGGATTAGGGTTAGGTTTAGGGTTAGGGTGAGGATAAGGGTTAGGGTGAGGGTTAGAATGAAGATGATGGTTAAGGTGAGGTTTATGTTTAGGATTAGGGTCAGGCTGAGGGTGAGGGTTAGGGATAGTGTGAAGGTTAGGCTGAGGGGTAGGGTTAGGGTTCCAGTGACGGTGAGTGTTAGGGTGACGGTTAGGTTTACATTGAGGCTTAGGGTTAGGGTTAGGATGAGGGTTAGGTTTTGTTTTAGGGTGAGGGTGAGGGTTAGGTTTAGGATTAGTGTTACAGTTAGGGTTAGGCTTAGGGTGAGGGTAAGGAGTAGGGTGAGGTTTTGGGTTAGGGTTAGGGTGAGGGTAAGTGTTAGGGTTTGGGTGAGGGTTAGGGTTAGGGTGAAGCTGAGGGTGAGGGTTTTGTTTAGATTTTTTTTAGATTAGGGATAGGGTTAGGGTTAGGGTTATGGTTAGGTTTAGAGATAGGTTGAGCGTTAGCGTGAGGGGTAGGATTAGGGTTAGGGTTAGGGTTAGGGTTATAGTGAGGTTTAGGTTTAGGGATGGATTAGGGTTAGGGTGAGGGTAAGGTTTAAGGTGCGGGTTAGGATGAGGGTGAAGTTTAGGGTTAGCGTTAGGGTTAGGGTGTCAGTTAGGGTGAGGTTTAGGGTTATGATTAGGGTGATTTTGATGGTGACGGTTAGGGTTAGGGTGAGGGTGACAGTTAGGTTTAGGGTTAGGGTGAGTGTGAGGTTTAGGTTTAGGAATAGTGTTAGGGTTAGGGTTAGGCTTAGGGTGAGGGTGTGTGGTAGTGTGAATGTTTGTGTTAGGATTAGGTTTAGTGTGAGGGTAAATGTTAGGGTGAGGGCTAGTATTAATGTTAGGTTTAGGTTTTGGGTGAGTATTAGGGGAGGGGGAGGTTTAGGGTTAGGTTTGGGGTTAGGGAATGGTGAGGGTAAGGGTTAGGGTGAGGTTTGGTGTTAGGCTGAGGGTGAGGTTTAGGGTAAGGTTTAGGTTTAGTGTGAGTGTTAGGCTTAGGGTTAGGTTTATGATGAGATTTAGGTTGAGGGGTAGGTTTTGGGTTAGGTTGAGGGTTAAGGTGAGGGTTAGGTTTAGGCTTAGGGTGAGGGTGAAGGTTAGGGTTAGGTTTAGGATGAGGGTTAGGGTAAGGGGTAGGGTTAGGGACAGTGTGAGGGTTAGGGTTAGTGTGAAGTTTAGGGTTAAGTTTAGGTTTACCCTGGGGGTAAGGGTAAGGGTGAGGGTTAGGATGTGGTTGAGGGTTAGTGTTATTGTGAGAGTTAGGTTTAGGGTGAGGGTTAGGGTGAGGATGAGGTTTAGATTTAGGGTGAGGGTTAGGGTGAGGGTTAGGTTTAGGATTAGGGTGAGGCTGAGGGTTAGGGTTAGGGTGAGGGTTAGGTTTAGGATTAGGGTTAGGTTGAGGTCTAGTTTGAGGTTGAGGGTGAGGGTGAGGGTGAGGTTTACGGTGTCGGTGATTGTTAGGGTACTGTGAGTGTTAGGGTGGCAGTGATGGTTAGGGTTAGGGTTAGGGTTAGGGTTAGAGTCAGGGTAAGAATTAGGGTTACGGTTAGGGTTAGGATTGGGGTGAGTTTGAGGATTAGGTTTAAGGTTAGGGTGAGGATAAGGGTTAGGGTGAGGGTGAGGGTTAGGGTTAGGTTTAGGGTTAAGGTGAGGGTAATTGTTAGGGTGAGGGTTAGGATGAGGTTGAGGGTGAGCGTGATGTTTAAGGTTAAGGTTAGGGGTTGGGTTAGGGTTGGGTTCGGCATGAGGGTTAGGCTGAGGGTAAGGGTTAGATTGAGGGTGAGGATTAGGGTGAGGATTAGTGTTAGGGTTAGGGCTAGGTTTGGGGTGTGGACTAAGGGGAGGGTGAGGGTTAGGGTGAGGGTGAGTGTATGGCTTAAGTTTAAGGTTAGGGTTAGGGTTAGGGTTAGGGTTAAGGTTAGTGTGAGGGTTAGGGTTAAGGTGAGGGTGAAGGTTAGTTTTAGTGTGAGGTATATGGTTAGGGATAGGGTTAGGGTGAGGGTAAGGGTTAGGATGAGGGTAAGGTGAGAGTGAGGTTTAGGGTTGGCATGAATGTTAAGGTGAGCGTTAGGGTGAGTGTTAGGGTTAGGGTTAGGGTGAAGGTGAGGTTGAGGGTTAGGTTAGTGTTAGGTTTATGGTCTGGGTTAGGGTTAGTGTGAGGGTTAGGGTTAGGGTTAGTGTGAGGGTGAGTTTGCGGGTAATGGTTAGGTTTAGGTTTAGGGTTAGGGATAGGGTGAGTGTTTGTGTGAGGGTGAGGGTTGGGTTGTGGTTGAGGGTTAGGACAAATTTGAGGGTTAGGTTGACGGGGAGGGTTAGAGTGAGGGCGAGGGTTAAGGTTAGGTTTACGGTGATGGTTAGGGTTTGTATTAGTGTTTGGGTGAGGTTTAGGGTTAGGGGTATTTTTAGGGTTAGGGTGAGGGTTAGGATTAGTGTGAATGTTAGGGTTAGAGTTAGAGTGAGGGTTAGGGTTAGGGTGAGTGTTAGGGTTAGGCTTAGGTTTAGGATGAGGTTTAAGTTGATGGTTAGGGTGAGGTTTAGAGTTACGGTGAGGGTGAGGGTTAGGGATAGTGTTAGGGTCAGAGTTAGGGTTAGGGTGAGAGTTAGAGTTAGGGTTAGGGTGAGGGTGAGGGTTAGAATTAGGATTAGGGTTAGAATTAGGGTGAGGGTGAGGGTGAGTAATAGGGTTAGGATTAGGAATAGGGTTAGGGTTAGGCTGAGGGTGAGGCTGAGTGTTAGCGTTAGGGTGAGTGTTAGGGTTAGGCTTAGGGTTAGGATAAGTTATAAGGTGAGGGGCAGGTTTAGGGTTAGGTTGAGGGTTAGGATTAGTGTGAAGTTTAGGATTAGGGTGAGGGTAAGGGTTAGGGTGAGGGTTAAGATGAGGCTGAGGGTTAGGGTGAGGCTTATAGTTAGAGTGAGGTTTAGGGATAGGGTTAGCGTTAGGGTGAGGGCTAGGGTGAGGTTTAGGGTGTGGGTGTGGGTGAGGGTTAAGTTTAGGGTGTGTGTTTGGGGTAGCGTTAGGGTCAGGGTTATGGTTAGTGTAAGAGTTAGGGTTGGGGTTAGGGTGAGGTTGAGGCTGAGGCTGAGGTTTAAGGTGAGGGTGAGGGTGAGTGTGAGGGTGAGCGTTAGGGTTCGGGTTAGGGTTAGCTTGAGAGTGAGGGTGAGGGTAAGTGTTTGGATTAGTGTTAGTGCTATGCTTAGCCTGAGGGTGAGCGTGAGGGTGAGGATGAGCGTCAGGTTTATTGTGAGGGTTAGCCTGAAGATGACGGTAAGGGTTAGGTTGAGTGTTAGGGTGAGGGAGAGGGTTTGGGTTAGGGTTAGGGTGAGGGTTATGGTTAAGTTTAGGTTTACCTTTAGGGTGAGGTTAGGGTTAATGTTAGGGCTATGTTTTTTTTTAAGGGTTAGGGTTAGGGTTAGTGTTAGAGTGAGGTTTAGGGTTAGGGTGAGGGTTAGGGTTAGGTTTAGGGTTAGGGTGAGGGTGAGGGTGAGGGTTAGGGTTGGGGTTAGGGTTAGGGTGAGGGTGAGAGTGAGGGTTAGGCTTAGGCTTAGCATTAGGGTTTGGGTTATTTTTAGGCTGAGAGTGAGGGTGAAGGTTAGCGTGAGTGTTAGAGTTAGGTTAAGGTTTAGGGTGAGGAGTAGGGTGAGGGTTAGGTTTAGGGTTTTTTTATGGTTAGGGTGAATGTGAGGGTTAGGGTTAGTGTTAGGCTGAGGGTTAGGGTTAGTGTTAGGGTTATGGTTAGGGTTAGGTTTAGAGTGAGGGTGAGGGTTTGGGTTAGGGTGAGGGTTAGGGTTAGAGTTAGGTTTAGGGTGAGGGTGAGGGTTAGGGTTAGGGTTAGTGTTAGGTTTGGGATGAGGGTTAGGGTGAGGGGTTGAGTTATGGTTAGGGTGAGGTTTAGGGTTAGGGTTAGGGTTAGGGTTAGGGTTAGGGTTAGGGTTAGGGTAAGGGTGAGGGAAACGATTAGGGTGAGGCTGAGCGTTCAGGTTAGGTTCAGGGTGGGGGTTAGGGTTTATTTTAGGTTTAGGATGAGGGTTAGGGTGAGGGTTAGGGTTAGGATTAGGGATAGGGTGAGGGTGAGGGTGAAGGTAAGGTTAAGGATGAGGGTTAGGGTGAGGCTGAGTGTTAGGTTTAGGGTTAGGGTTAGGGTGAGTGTTAGGGTTAGGCTTAGGGTTAGGATGAGGGTTAAGGTGAGGAGTAGGGTTTCGGTTAGGGTGAGGTTTAGGGTTAGGGTGAGGTTATGCTTTAAGTTGAGGGTTAGGATGAGGGTGAGGGTTAGGTTGAGGGTTAGAATTAGGGTGAGGGTTAGAGTTAGGGTGAGGTCCAGGGTAAGGGTGGGGGTTGGGGTTAGAGTTAGGGTTAGGTTGAGGGTTAGGGTGAGCTTTAGAGTTAGGGTGAGTATGAGAGTTATGGTTGGGGTTAGGTTGAGGTTGAGGCTGAGGCTGAAGTTTAAGGTGTCGTTGAGGGTGAGTTTGAGGGTGAGGATTAGGTTTCGGATTAGGGTTAGCTTGATGGTGAGGGTGAGGGTTGGGTTTTCATTATTGTTAGGATTAGTGTTAGGCTGAGGGTGAGCAAGAGAGTGACGGTGAGGGTTAGTGTTAGGATTAGGGTGACGGTTAGGTTTATTGTGAGGGTTAGGGTGAGCATGAGGGTAATGGTTAGGTTGAGGCTTAGAGGTAGGGGTAGGGGTAGGGTTAGCGTTAGGCTTAGGGTGAGGGTTAGGGTGAGATTTAGGGTTAAGTTTAGGTTTAGGTTTAGGGTCAGGTTTAGGGTTACTGTTAGGGTTAGGATTAAGGTAAGGGTTAGGGTTAGGTTTAGCGTTAGGTTGAGGGTTAGGGTTAGGTTTAGGGTAACAGTGAGAGTGAGGGTAAGTGTGAGGGTTAGGTTTAGGGTTAGGTTTAGGTTGAGGGTTAGGGTGAGGGGTAGGTTTAGTGTTAGGGTTAAGATGAGATTGAAGGTGAGGTTTAGGGTTAGGGTGAGTGTTAGGATTAGGTTTAGGTTTATGTTGAGGGTTAGGTTGAGGCATAGCATTAGGGTTAATGTGAGCCTTAGTGTTAGTGTGAGGGTTAGGATTAGGCTTAGGGTTCAGGTTACCGTGAGGGTAAGGGCAAGGGTGAGGATTAGGATGAGGGTGAGGGTTAGGGATAGGTTTAGGGTGAGGGTGAGTGTTAGGGTGATGATGAGGCTTAGGGTTTGTGTTAGGGTGAGGCTTAGGGTTAGGGGGAGATTTAGGGTTAGGTTTAAGGTTAGGGTGAGGGTGAGGATTAGGGTTAGGTTAATGGTTAGGTTGAGGAGTAGGGTGAGGGTTAGGGTTAGTGTTTTGTTTAGGGTTAGGGTGAAAGTGAGTGTTAGGGTTAGGGTTAGCGTGAGCGTTAGCCTGAGGGTTAGGGTTAGGGTGAGGGTTAGGTTTAGGGTTAGGTTTACGGTGAGGGTGAGCATGAGGGTGAGTGTTAGGGTAAGGATTAGGTTTAGGGATAGGGTTAGACTGAGGGTGAGGGTGAGGGTGAGGTTTGGGTTAGGTTGAGGGTGAGGGTTAAGGTTTGGTTTATGGTGAGGGTGAGGGTTAGGATTAGGGTTAGGGTTAGGATGAGGGTTAGGTGAGGGGTAGTTTTATTGTTAGGGTGAGGGTTAGGGTTAGTGTGTGGGTGAATGTTAGGGTTAGGGTGAGGTTAAGGGTTAGTTTGAGTGTTAGGCTGAGGGTGAGGGTTAGGTTTAGGTTTAAATGGAGGGTTAGGGTGAGGGTTATGGTTTGGTTTAGGGTTAGGATGAGGGTTAGGGTGAGGGTTAGGGTTAGAATTAGTGTTAGGGTGAGGGTGATTGTGAAGGTAAGTGTAAGGATGAGGGTTAGGAGGAGGGTGAGTGTTAGGTTTAGTGTTAGGTTTAGGGTAAGGGTTATGTTTAGGGTTAGGTTGAGGGTTAGGTTTAGGGTGATGTTAGTGTGAGGGTGAGAGTTATTGTGAGGGTTAATGTGTTGTTGAGGGTTAGGGTTAGGTTGAGTGTTAGAGTGATGGTGAGTTTGAGAGTTAATTTTAGGTTAAGGGTTAGGGTGAGTGTTAGGGTGAGACTGAGGGTTAGGGTTAGGTTTAGGGTAAGTGTTAGGAATAGGGTTTGGGTGAGTGTTAGTGTAAGGGTTAGGGTTAGGTTAGGGTGAGGGTAAGGTTTAGGGTGAAGGTTAGGGTTAGGCTGAGGGTGAGGGTGAGGGTGAGTGTTAGGGTTAGGTTTAGGGTTATGGTAAGGGTTAGAGTGAGTGGTACATTTAGGTTTAGGGTTAGGGTTAGAATTAGGGTGAGTGTCAGTGTGAGGAATAGGGTTAGGATTAGGGTTAGGGTTAGGATTAGGCTGAGGGTCAGTGTGAGTGTTATGGTTAGGCTTAGGGTTAGGGAGTGTGTTAGGGTTAGGCTTAGGGTTAGGAAGAGGGTTAAGGTGAGGGGTAGGGTTAGTGTTAGGGCGAGGGTTAGGTTTAGTGTGAAGTTTAGGGTTAAGATGAGGGTAAGTTTTAGGGTGAGGTTTAGGTTGAGGGTGAGGGTTAGGTTGAGGGTTATGTTTAGGGTGAGGGTTAGGGTTCGAGTTAGGATTAGGGTGAGGGCTAGGGTGAAGTGGAGGGTTAGGGTGAGGTTTAGGGTTAGGGTGAGTGTGAGCGTGAGGGTGAGGTTGAGTATGTGGGTAAGGGTAGGCTTAGGGTCAGGGTTACGTTTAGGGTGAGTGTTAGGGTTAGGGTTAGGTTTAGGTTGAGGGTGAGGCTGAGGCTGTGGTTTAAGATGAGGGTGAGATTGAGTGTGAGGGGAGGGTTAGTTTTTGGGTCAGAGTTAGGTTGAGGGTGAGGGTGAGTGTTAGTGTTTGGATTAGGGTTAGGTTTAGGGTTAGGCTGATGGTGAGGGTGAGGGTGAGGGTGATGGTTAGTGTTAGGGTTAGGGTGAGGGATAGGTTTATTGTGAGGGTCAGGTTGAGGATGAGGGTAAGGATTAGGTTTAGTGTTAGGGTGAGGGGGATGGTTAGTGTTAGGGTTAGGGTTATGGTGAGGGTTATGGTGAGGGTTAGGGTTAAGTTAAGGGTTAGGTTTAGGGTGAGAGTTAGGGTTAATGTTAGGGTTATATTTAGGGAAGTGTTAGGGTGAGGGCGAGGGTTAGGGTTAGGGTGAGGTTTAGGGTTAGGGTGAGGGTTAAGGTTAGGATTAGGGTTAGGGTGAGGGCTAGAGTGAGGGTGAGGGTTACTATTAGGCTTAGGGTTAGGGTGAGGTTTAGGGTTAGGGTTAGGGTTAGGGTTAGTGTGAGTGGTAGGGTTTGGGTAGGCCTGAGGGCTAGGTTTAGTGTGAGTGTTGTGGTTAGGGATAGTGTTAGGGTGATGGTAAGGGTTAGGATGAGGGTAGGCTGAGAGTGAGGTTTAGGGTTAGCATGAGTGTTAGGTTGAGGGTGAGGTTGTGGGTGAGGTTTAGGTTGAGGGTGAGGTTGTGGGTGAGGGTTAGGGTTAGGGTTAGGCTTAGGAATAGGGTGAGGTTTTGGGTGAGGGTGAAGGTTGGGTTGTGGGTGAGGATTAGGGTGAAAGTGAGTATTAGGTTGACAGGGAGGGTTAGAGTGAGGGCGAGGGTTAAGGTTAGGGTTAGGGTGATGGTTAGGGTTCATATTAGTGTTAGGATGAGGGTTAGGGTGAGGGGTATAGTAGGGTTAGTTTGAGGGTAAGGATTAGTGTGAGGGTTTGGGTTAGGGTTAGATTGAGGGTAAGGTTTAGGGTGAAGTTTAGGGTGAGGTTTAGGGTTAGGGTTAGAGTTAAGTTTAGGTTGAGGGTTAGCGTGAGGTTTATAGTTAGGGTGAGGGTGAGGGTGAGGGTTAGGTTTAGGGTGAGTGTTAGAGTTAGGGTGAGAGGTAGAGTTAGGGTTAGGGTGAGGGTGAGGATTAGGCTTAGGTTTAGGGTTAGAATTAGGGTGAGGTTGAGGGTGACGTATAGGGTTAGGATTAGGGTTAGGGTTAGGGTTATTCTGAGGGTGATGGTGAGTGTTAGGGTTAGGGTTAGGTTTGTGGTGAGTGGTAGGTTTAGGCTTAGTGTTAGGATGAGGCTTAAGGTGAGGGATAGTGTTAGGGTTAGGGTGAGAGTTAGGGTTAGGGTGAGGGTAAGGGTTCGGGTGAGGGTTAGGATGAGGGTGAGGGTTAGGGTGAGGGTTAGAGTTAGGGTGAGGTTTAGGGTTAGGGTGTGGGCTAGGTTAAGGTTGAGGGTTAGGGTGAGTGTGAGGGTTAAGGTGTGGATTAGGGTTAGTGTAAGGGTCAGGGTTACGCTTAGGGTGAGGGTTAAGGTTAGGTTTAGGTTGAGGGTGAGGCTGGGGATGAGGTTTAAAGTGAGGGTGAGTGTTAGTTTGAGGGTGAGTGTTAGGGTTCCAGTTAGGGTTAGGTTGAGGGTGAGGGTGAGGATTAGTGTTTGGATTAGGGTTAAGGTTAGGGTTAGGCTGAGTGTGAGCTTGAGGGTGAGGGTGAGTGTTAGTGTTAGGTTTAGGGTGAGGGTTAATTTTATTGTGAGCGTTAGGGTGAGGATGAGGGTAAGGTTTAGGTTAATGGTTAGGGTGAGGGGGAGGGTTTGGGTTAGGGTTAAGGTTAGGGTGAGGATTAGGGTGAGGGTTAGGGTAAAGTTTAGGGTTAGGTTTAGTGTGAGGGTTAGGATAACGTTAGGGTTAAGTTTAGGTTAAGGGTTATGGTTAGGGTTTATGTTAGGTTTAGGGTGAGGGTTATGGTTAGGTTAGGGTGAGGGTTAGGGTTATGTTTAGGGTTAGGGTGAGTTTTAGAATTAGGGGTAGTGTGAGGGTTAGGGTGTGGGGAAGGCTAAGAATTATGGTGAGGGTTAGGGTTAGGATTAGTGTTAGGTTGAGGGTTAGGGTCAGGGTGAGGGTTAAGCTTAGGGTGAGGGTTAGGTTTAGGTTTAGGGTTAGGGTTAGGGTGTGGGCTAGGGTGATGGTGAGGATGATGGTTAGGCTTAGGGATAGGGTTAGGTTAGGGTAAGGGATAGCCTGAAGGTTAAGGTTAGCTAAGGTTTAGTGTGAGGGTTAGGGTGATGGTGAGGGTTAGGGTTAGAGATAGGGTGAGGTTTAGGGTGAGGGTTAGGGTTAGGTTTAGGGTTAGGATGAGGGTTAGGGTGAGGGTTCGTGTTAGGGTTAGGGTTACAGTGAGGGTTAGGGTGAAGGTAAGGGTAAGGGTGAGGGTTAGGCTGAGGATGAGTGTTAGGTTTAGGGTTAGGGTTAAGGTGAGTCTTAGGGTCAGGGTGAGGGTTAGTGTTAGTGTGAGGTTTAGGGTTAGGGTGAGGGTTAATGTGAGGGATAGGGTTAGGGTGAGGGTTAGGATGAGGTGTAGGGTTATGTTTAGGGTGAGGTTTAGGGTTAGTGTGAGGGTGAGGGTTGGGGTTCGGTGAGAGTATGAGTTAGGGTGAGGTTTAGGGTTAGGGTTAGGTAAGGGTTAGAGTTAGGGTGAGGGTGAGGGTGAGGGAGAGTGTTAGGGTTATGATTAGGGTTAGGGTTTGGGTTAGGATTTGGGTTAGAGTTAAGTTTAGACTGAGGGTGAGGTTGAGGTTGAGGGTGAGGTTTTGGGTTAGGGTGAGGGTTAGGTTTAGGGTTAGGGTTAGCCTGAGTGTTAGGATGAGTGTTATGGTGAGGGGCAGACTTACGGTTAAGATGAGGGTTAGGGTTAGTGTGAGGGTTAGGGTTAGGGTTAGCGTTAGGTTTAGGCTTAGGGTCAGGGTGAGGGTGAGGGTTAGTGTGAGGGTTACGTTTAGGTTTAGGGTTCGGGTTAGGGTGTGGATTAGGGTGAGGATAAGGGTTAGGTTTAGGGTTAGGGAAAGGGTGAGGATTAGCGTTAGTATTAGGATTAGGGTGAGGTTTAGGCTGAGTGGTAGGGTTTGGGTTAGGGTGAGGGTTAGGCTGAGTGTTAGGATTAGGGTTAGGTTTCAGGTGAGTGTTCGGCTGAGGGTTAGGGTGAGGATGAGGGTTAGGAGGGTTAGGTTTAGGGTGAGGGTTAGGGTTAGGGATAGCTTGAGGGTTAGTGTGAGGGATAGGTTTAGGTTTAGAGTTCGGGTTAGGGTGAGTGTAAGGGTTAGGTTGAGGGTGAGGATTAGGTTTAGCCTTTGGGTTAGTGTGAGGGTTAGGGTTAGGTTTAGGGTTAGGGGGGTTAAGGGTTAGGCTTAGGGTTAGTGTTAGGTTTGGGTGAGGGTGAGGGTGATGGTTAGGGTGAGGGTAAGTTTTAGTGTGAGAGTTAGGGTGAGGGTGAGGGTTAGGGTGAGTATTAGTGTGAGGGTAAGTTGAGGATTAGGTTAGGTTTAGGGTTAGGGTGAGGACTAGTGTGAGGGTTAGGGTGAGGGTTAGGGTGAAGGTAAGAGTAAGGGTTGGGGTTAGAGCGAGGGTTAGGTTTAGGGTGAGGGTTAGGGTTAGGGTTAGGGTTAGTGTGAGGTTTAGAGTTATGGTGAGGGTTAGGGTTCGATTTATGGTTAGGGTGAGGGTTAGGGTGAGGTTTAGGGTTAGGGTTATTGTGAGGGTGAGGTAGAGATTTAGTGTTAAGGTTAGCGTAAGGGTGAGGGTTAGGGTGAGGATTAGGTTAGGTTTAGGGTTAGGCTGAGTGGTAGGATTAGGGTTAGGGTGAGGGTTATGGTTAGCGTTAGGGTTAGGGTGAGTGTGAGGGTTATGGTTAGGGTTAGGGTTAGGTTTAGTTTTAGGGTGAGGGTTAGGGTTTTATTTATGGTTAGGGTGATGGTTAGGGTGAGGTTTAGGGTTAGGGTTAGTGTGAGGGTGAGGGTGAGATTTAGTGTTAAGGTAAGGGTAAGGGTGAGGTTTAGGGTGAGGTTTAGGGTTAGGTTTAGGCTGAGTGTTAGGAATAGTGTTAGGGTGAGGGTTAGGGTCAGGGTGAGACTTAGGTTTAGGGTGAGGGTTTGGATTAGGTTGAGGGTTAGGGTGATGCTTATGGTGAGGTTTAGGGTTAGGATGAGGGTCAGGGTGAGTTTTAGGTTTAGGGTGATGGTTAGGGTTATAGTGAGGGTTTTGGTTAGGTTTAGGGTTTGTATTAGGTTTATCGTTATGTTTAGGGTTAGGGTTAGGGTTAGTGTGAGTGTTAGTGTTAGGGTGAGGGTTAGGGTTAGTGTGAGGGATAGGGTTAGGTTTAGGGTTAGTGTTTGGGTGAGGGTTAGGGTAAGGTTTAGGGTTAGGGTTAGGGTTATTGTTGGTGTTATTTTGAGGGTGAGGTTTAGGATTAGATTTTGGTTTAGGGTGAGTGTGAGATTGAGGGTTATGGTTAGGATTAGGATTAGGTTTAGGGTTTGGCTGAGGTTGAAGGTGAGTGTGAGGGGGTGAGTAAGGGTTAGTGATAGGGTTAGGGTGAGGGCTAGGGTGAGCTTGAGAGTTAGGGTTAGGTTTAGGGTTAGGCTGAGGGTTAGGGTTACTGTTAGGGTTAGGGTAAAGGGTAGGTTTAGGATTAGGGTGGGGGTTAGCTTTAGTGTGAGTGTTAGGGTTAGGGTGAGTGTTAGGTTTAGGTTTAGGGTTAGGGGGAGGGGGAGGTTGAGTGTGAAGTTTAGGGTTAGGGTTAGGGTGAGGGTCAGGGTTAGGGTGAGTGTTAGGGTTAGGATTACGGTTAGGGTGAGGGTGATGGTGAGGCTGAGGGTTAGGCTGAGGGTGAGTGTGAAGGTGAGGGTTAGGGTTAGGGGTAGGGGTAGGGTGAGGGTGGGCGTTAGGGTTAGGGTTAGGGTTAGGGTTAGGCTGCGGTTGAGGGTGAAGGTGAGGTTTAGTTTGAGTGTTAGGGTTAGGGTAAGGGTTACGGTGAGGTTTAGGGTTAGTGTGAAGGTTTGGGTTAGGGTTAGGGTTAGGTTTAGGGTTAGGGTGATGGTTAGTGTTAGTGTGACGGTTAGGGTTAGGGTTGGGCTTACGGTTAGGGTGAGAGTAATGGTTAGGTTGAGGGTGAGAGTTAGGTTGAGGATGAGGGTTAGGGTTAGGGTGAGTGTTCCAGTGAGGTTGAGATTTAGGGTGACGTTGAGGGTTAGAGTGAGGGTGAGGATTAGTGTTAGGGTTAGGGTTAGGGTGAGGGTGAGGGTTAGGGTTAGGATTAGGTTTGGGTGACTGCTAGGGTGAGGGTGAGAGTTAGGATTAGGTTTAGGGATAGCGTGAGGGTTAGGGTTACTGTTAGGGTTAGGGTGAGTTTTAGGGTTACTGTTAGGGTTAGGGTGAGGAGTAGGTTTAGCATTAGGTTGGGGGTTAGCTTTAGTGTGAGGGTTAGGGTTAGGTTTAGGGTTAGGGTTAGTGTTAGGGTTAGGATTACAGTTAGGGTGAGGGTGATGGTGAGGCTGAGGGTTAGGCTGAGGGTGAGCGTGAATTTGAGGGTTAAGGTTAGGGTTAGGGTTAGGGTGAGGGTGACTGTTAAGGTTAGGATTCGGGTTATTGTTAGGCTGAGGCTGAGGGTGAGGGTGAGGGTGAGTTTGAGGGTTATGTTGAGGGTTATGGTAAGGGTTAGTGTGAGGTGTAGGGTTAGTGTGAAGATTTTCATGAGGGTTAGGGTTGGGTTTAGGGTTAGGGTGATAGATAGGTTTTGTGTGAGGTTTAGGGTTTGGGTTGCGCTTGGGGTTAGGGTGAGGGTAACGGTTAGGGTGAGCATAAGAGTTAGGTTGAGAGTGAGGGTTAGGGTTGGGCTTAGGATTAGAGTGAGGATAAGGGTTAGGGTGAGGTTTACGGTGAGGGTGAGGGTGAGGTTGAAGTTGAGGGTTAGGGTGAGGGTTAGGGTTAGGGTTAGGGTAAGGGTTAGGGTTAGTGTGAAGTTTAGGGTGATGGTGGTGCTTAGAGTTAGGGTGAGTGTTCAGGTGAGGGTGAAGTTAAGGGTGTGGATGAGGGTTAGGTTTAGGTTGAGGGTTAGGGTGACGGTGAGGGTTACTGTGAGAGTGAGGGTTAGGGTTAGGGTTAGGATTATTGTGAGGGTTGGGGTTAGGTTAAGATTAGGGTTAGTGTAAGGGTTAGGGAGAGGTTTAGGGTGAGGGTGAGGGTGAGAGTTACCCTTTGGGTTAGGGTTAGGGTTAGGGTGAGGGTTAGGGTTTGTGTGAGGATTAGGGTTAGGGCTAGGGTTAGGCTTAGTGTGAGGGTAAATGTTAGGGGGAGGGTTATGGTTACGGGGAAGGTTAGGGTTAAGGTGAGGGTAAGGGTCAGGGTTAGGGTTAGGGTGAGGTTTAGGGTTAGGATTAGGGTGAGGGTAAGGGTTAGGGTGAGGTTTAGGGTTAGGGTGAGGGTTAGCTTTAGGGTGATGTTTATGGTGAGGTTGTTTTTTAGGGTTAGGTTGAGTGTTCCATTGAGGGTGAGGGTGAGGGTGTGGGTGAGGATTAGGGTTAGGGTTAGGGTTAGTGTTTGGGTGAGTTTTAGGTTTAGGGTTAGGGTGAGGGTTAGGGTGAAGTTGAGATTTAGGGTTAGGGTTAGGATTAGTGTCACGGTTAAGTTTAGGGTTAGGATAAGTTTAGGGTTAGTGTAAGTGTTAGGGCGAGGTTTATTGTCACGACCGCCTAGACCAGCAAGGAAGACGCGACACTGAGCTCTTCTCTCTGAAGTTTATTCTGTACCTTTGAGCAATCTTCTGACCCCAACCCCGGGGAGAATTCCCCACAGCCTTAAGTACCCGCTGGGTAGCCAACCCTGATACGCCACGTGGGAACCACCAATAGGTTCAGGTGCGCAGAAACAAGCCAGATTCTTTGCTTTAGCCATATAAGGAGTTGTTTACCACAGAGAGCACTCGCCATTGGGAAGGCGGAGGGCGGAAGCCAGCACCATCTTTCAGATGCGGCTGCACGCAGCTCTCTAGAGTTTATGGTGAGGGTGAGGGTTAGAGTTAGCCTCCGGGTTTGGGTGATGTTTACGGTGAGGGTTAGGGTTAGCTTTAGAGTTTGGATGAATGTGAGGGTTAGGGATAGGTTTAGGGTTAGGTTGAGTGTGAGGGTGGGGCTTGGGGTTCGGTGAGGTTTAGAGTTAGGGTGAGTTTAGGATTAGGTTTGTGTAAGGGTTAGAGTTAGGGTGAAGGTGAGGGTGAGGGTTAGGGTTAGGATTAGGGTTAGGGTTAGGGTTAGCATTAGGATTAGGGTTAGGGTTAGGCTTTGACTGACGGTGAGAGTGAGGGTGAGGGTGAGGGATTGTGTTACGGTGAGGGTTAGGGTTAGGTTTAGGGTGAGGGTTAGGTTTAGGTTTAGGTTTAGGGTTAGGGTTAGTATGAGTGTTAGTTTAAGGGGTAGGATTACCGTTAGGGTGAGGGTTATATTTAGTGTGAGGGATAGGGTTAGGGTTAGGTTTCAGGTTAGGGTGAGGGTTAGGGTGAGGGTGAGGGTTAGGGTTAGGGTTAGGGTAAGGTTTAGGTTGAGGGTTAGGTTGAGCGTTAGGGTGATGGTTAGGGTTAGGTTGAGGGTGAGGGTGAAGGTAAGGGTACGGGTGAGGGTTAGCGTGAAGTTGAGTGTTAGGTTTAGGGTTAGGATTAGGGTGAGGGTTAGGGTCAGGGTGAGGTTTAGGGTTAGGGTTAGGATGAGGGTGAAGGTTAGGGTGAGGGTTAGGGTTAGCATTAGCATTATAGTGAGGGCTAGGTTGAGGCTGAGGGTTAGGTTAGGATTAGGAATAGGGTGAGAATTAGGGTTAGGTTTAGTGTTAGGGTGACAGTTAGGCTGAGGGGTAGGGTTAGGGTTGGGGTGAGGGCTTGGTTTAGTCTGAGCATTAGGGTAAGGTTTAAGGTTACGCTTAAGGTATGGGTAAGGGTTCTGATGAGGGTTAGGGTGAGGGTGAGGTTTAGTGTTAGCATTTCGGTTAGGGTGAGGGTTAGGGTGAGTGTGAGGGTGAGTGTTAGGGTTAGGGTAAGGGTGAGGGTGAGGGTTAGGGTTAGGGTTAGGGTGAGAATTAGGTTTAGGGTGAGGGTTAGTGTTATGACTAAGGTGAGGGTGAGGCTGAGGATGAGGGTTAGGTTGAGGGTGAGGGTGAGGGTGATGTTAAGTGTTAGGGTTAGTGTTAGGGTTAGCGTTAGGGTTAGGATTAGGGTTAGGGTTAGGCTGAGGGTGAGGGTGAGGGTGAGGGTAAGTGTTAGAGTGAGGTTTAGGATGAGAGTGAGGGTTAAGGTTAGCCTGAGTGTTAGGGTGAGGGTTAGGGTGAGGGTTAGGCAGAGGGGTGGATTATGGTTATGGTGAAGTGTAGGTTTAGTCTAAGGGTTAGGGTTAGGGTTAACATTAGGGTTAGGGTGAGGGTGAGAATTAGGGTTAATGTGAAGATTGGGTTAGGGTTAAGGTGAGGTTTAGGGTTAGGGTGAAGGATAGGTTTAGGGTTAGTGTTAGGGTTAGTTTGAGGTTTAGGATTAGGGTTGGGGTTAGGGTTACGGTGAGTGTAAGTGTTAGGCTGAGTGTTAGGGTTAGGGTGAGGGTTAGGTTTAAGTTGAGGGTAAGGGTTAGGTTGAGGGTGAGGGTGAGGGTTAGGGTTAGGGTTAGGGTGAGATCTAGGGTGCGGGTGAGCATTAAGGTTAGTGTTAGGGTTAGGGTAAGAGTTAGGGTGAGGGTGAGGGTGAGATGTAGTTTTAGGACTAGTGTTAAGTTTAATGTTAGGCTTAGCGTGAGTGTGACGATGAGGTTGAGGGTGAGGGTTAGGGTGAGCGTTAGGGTTAGGGTTAGGGTGGGGGTTAGGGTTAGTGTGATGATTAAGGTGAGGGTGAGGTTTAGTGTTTGGGTGAGTGTTCCCATGAGGGTGAGGATTAGGGTGTGGGTGAGGGTGAGGTTTAGGGTGACAGTGAGGGTTAGGGTGAGGCTGAGGTTTAAGGTTATGGTTAGGGTTATGTTGAGGGCTAGGTTGCAATTTAGGTTTAGGCTGAGCGTTAGGTTTAGGATTAGGGTTAGGGTGAGGTTCAGGGTCAGGGTGAGGGATAGGATTAGGGTGAGGGTTAGGTTTAGGTTTAGTGTTGATGTTAGGGTTAAAGTTAGTGTTCGGGTGAGGGTTAGGGTAAGGTTTAGGGTTAGGTTTAGGGTTATTGTTAGGGTGAGGGTAAGGGTTAGGGTGAGGGTGAGGTTTAGTGTTAGGGTTAGGTTTGGGGTGAGGGTGAGACTCAGAATTAGGGTTAGGATTAGGATTAGGTTTAGGGTTATGCTGAAGTGTGGGAGGGGGAGGGGTGGTTTAGGCATAGGGTTAGGTTTAGTATTAGGGTTAGGGTGAGGGTTAGGGTTAGGGTTACTGTTATTGTAAAGGTTAGGGTGAGGGTGAGAGTGAGGGGAGGGTTAGAGGGAGGGCGAGGTTTAGGGTTAGGTTTAGGCTTAAAGTGAGGGTGAGAGTGTGGGTTATGTTTAGGATTTGGATTAAGGTTAGGGTTAGGCTGAGGGTGAGGCGAGGGGAGGGTGAGTGTTAGGTTTAGGGTTAGGGTTAGGGTTAGGGGGAGGGGGAGGGGAGGGTGAGTGTTAGGTTTAGGGTTAGGGTTAGTGTTTGGGTGAGGGTTAGGGTTAATGTTAGGGTTATTGTTAGGGTTATGGTGACAGTGAGTTGAGGTTGAGGGTGAGGGTCAGGTTTAGTGTGAGGGTGAGAGTGAGGGTTAGGGTTCGGGTTAGGATTAGTGTGAGGGTTACTGTTAGGGTTAGGGTTAGGGTGAGAGATAGGGTCAGGGTGAGTGTTAGGTTGAGAGCTAGGGTGAGGAAAAGGGTTAGGGTTAGGGATATGGTTATGGTTAGGCTGAGAATTAGGTTAGGCTTAGGTTTAGGGTGAGGTTGAGAATGAGGGTTAGGGTATGGATTAGGCTTAGTTTTAAGGTTAGGCTGAGGTTGAGGTTGAGGAAGAGGGTTAGGTTTAGGGTTGAGGTTAGGGTTAGGGTTAGGGTTAGGGTGAGAGTAAGGGTTAGGGTTAGGCTTAGGGTAATTTTCAGAGTTAGTATGACAGAGAGTTTGAGGGTGAGGGGGAGATTTAGCGTTAGGTTTACGTTTAGGTTGACGATGAGAGTGAGGGTTAGGGTTAGGCTTAGGATTAGGGTTAGGTTTAGGCTCAGGGTTAGGGTGAGGGTGAAGGTTAGGGTTAGGCTTAGGGTTAAAGTAATGGTTAGAGTTAGGATTAGAGTTAGAGTGAGGGATAGGTTTAGGGTTAGGGTTAACATTAGGATCAGTTTAAGGATTAGGGTTAGGGTTAAGGTTAGGTTGAGGGTAAGGTTTAGGGTGAGGTTTCGGGTGAGTTTGAGGGTTAGGGTGAGGGTTAGGTTTGGGTTAGGTTTAGGTTTAGGGTGAGGGTGAGGGTTAGGGTGATGGTTACGATTAGGCTTAGGGTTAGGGTTAGACTGAGGGTGAGGGTGAGGGTTTAGGTTAGGATGAGGCTTAGGGTTAGGGTTAGGTTTAGGGTGAGGTTGAGGCTGAGGGTTAGGGTTAGGGTTTGGGTTAGGATGAGGGTTAGGGTGAGGGGTAGGGTTATGTTTAGTTTGAGGATTAAGATTATGGTTTGGGTGAGTGTTAGGGTTAGAGTTAGGGTGAGGGTTTGGGTGAGTTTAAGGGTTAGCTTGAGGGTTAGGGTGAGGTTTATGGTTATGGTTATGGTTTGGATTAGGGTGAGAAGTACACTGAAGGTTAGGGTTAGGGTGAGAGTGAGGGTTAAGGTGAGGGATAGGGATAGGGTTAGGGTTATGGTGAGTGTAAGGGTCAGGGTGAGGGTTAGGATTAGGGTGAAGGTAAGGGTTAGGGGAAGGGTTAGGTTTAGGGTTAGGTTTATCTTGAGGGTGAGGGTTATGTTTAGTGTTAGCGTTAGGGTGAGTGTTAGGCTGAGGGGTAGGGTTAGGCTGAGGGGTAGGGTTAGGGTAAGGGTGAGTGTTAGGGTTAGTGTGAGGGTTAGGGTTAGGGTTATTTTTAAGGTTAGGGTGAGGTTAAAGGTGAGGGTGATTGTGAATGTGAGGGTGAGTTTTAGCGTTAGGGTTAGGTTCAGGGTGAGCGTGAGAGTGAGGGTTAGGGTTAGGATTAGCATTAGGGTTAAGGTTAGGCTTAGGGTGAGAGTGACGGGGAGGGGGAGGGTTAGGGTTAGTGATGGGGTTAGGGTTAGGGTGAGGTTTAGTGTTAGGGTTAGGGATAGGGTGAGAATTAGGTTTAGGGTTAGTGTTAGGGTGAGGGTTAGGGTTAGGTTGAGGGTTAGGTTGAGGGTTAGGCTGGGGAGTAGGTTTAGGGTTAGGGTGAGGGTTAGGTATAGTTTGAGGGTTAGTGTTAAGTTTAGGGTTAGGTTTAGGGTGAGGTTAAGGGTGAGGGTAAGTGTGAGAGTGAGGGTGAGGCTTAGGGTTAGCATTAGGGTGAGGGTTAGGGTTAGAGTGAGGGTTAGGTTTAGGTTTAGTTTGAGGGTGAAGGTGAGGGTTAGATTAAGGGTTGGGGGAGGTTTCGGTTTAGGGTGAGGGATCAGGTTAGGGTTAGGGTTCAGGTGAGGGTGAGGATGAAGTTTAGGGTGAGAGTGAGGGTGTGAATTAGGGTTAGTGTTAGGTTTAGGGTGAAGGTGAGATTGAGGGTAAAGGTTAGGATTAGGGTTAGGTTTTGGGTTAGGCTGAGGGTGAGTGTGAGGGTGAGGGTGGGGGTTAGGGTTAGGGTGATTTTTAGAGTAAGTGTGAGGGTTAGGGTGAGGGCGAGATTAAGTGTAAGGTTGAGACTTAGGGTTAGGGTGAGGGTTAGGGTTAGGGTTAGTGTTAGGGGGAGGGATCGGGTTAAGGTTAGGGTTTTGTGTAAGGGTCAGGGTTAAGGTTAATGTTAAGTTTAGGATTAGGGTGAGGGTTAGGGTTAGTGTGAGGGTTAGAGTGAGGGTGAGTGCAAGGTTTAGGTTGAGGGTTAGGGGGAGGGGAGGGTTAGGGTCTGGGTTTGGTTTGGTGTGAGGGTTAGGTTGAGAGTTAGGGTTAACTTTAGGTTTAGGGTTAAGGTGATGGTTATGGTTAATGTTAGGGTTAGGGTTAGGGTAAGGGTTAGGATGAGGGTGAGCTTTAGTGTTAGGGTGAGGGTTAGGGTTAGGGTGAGGTTTAGGTTTAGGATTAGGGTTAGGGTGTGTGCTAGGGTGAGGGTGAGGTTTAGTGTTAGGCTTAGCCTTAGGGTGAGTTTTAGAGTTACTGTTAATGTTAGGGTGAGGGGTAGGTTTAGTATTAGGGTGAGGGTTAGCTTTAGTGTGAGGGTTAGGTTTGGGATTAGGGTAAGTGTTAGGGTGAGGGTAAGGGTTAGGTTGAGGGTTAGTGTGAGAATGAGGGTTAGAGTTAGCGTGAGTTTTAGGGTGAGGGTTAGGGTGAGGGTTAGGGTTAGGATTAGGGTTAGGGTTACAGTTAGGTTAAGGGTGAATTTTAGGGTTAGGGTTAGTGTGAGGGTTAGGGTTAGGGTTAGGTTTAGGGTGAGGTTTAGGGTTAGGGTAAGTTTTATTATTAGGGTTAGGTTTAGGCTTAGGCTGAGGGTGACGGTGAGGGTGAGGGTTAGGGTTCGTTTTAGGGTGAGGTTGAGGGTGAGGTTTACGGTTAGGATTAGGATTAGTTTTAGGGTTAGACTGAGGGTGAGGGTGAGGATGAGGGTTAGGGTTAGTGTTAGGGTGAGGTTTAGGGTTAGGGTGAGGGTGAGGGTTAGAATTAGAGTTAGGGTGAGGGTGTGGGTGAGGGTTCGGGTTCAGGTTAACTTTAGGGTTAAGGTGAGGTTGAGGGTGATGGTTAGGGTTATCATTAGGGTTACGGTGAGGTTTAGGGTTAGGGTGAGGGTTAGGGTTAGGGTTAGAATTAAGGTGAGGGTGTGGGTGAGGGTGAGGTTTAGGGTTAGGTTTAGGGGTAGGGTGTGGGTGAGGTTGAGGGGTAGGGTTAGGATTAGGTTTAGCGTTAGGCTTAGTCTGAGGGTGAGGGTTTGGTTTAGGGTTAAAGTTGGGGTGACAGTAAGGGTGAGGGTGAGGGTTAAGGTTAGGGTGAGGGTTAGGAATAGGTTAGGGTGAGGGTTGGGTTAGGGTGATGTTTAGGGTGAGGGTGATGGTTAGGGTGAGTTTGAGGGTAAGGGTGAGGGTGAGGGTTAGGGTTAGAGTTAAGTGAGGGCTAGGGTTAGGGTAAGGGTTAGCGGTAGTTTTAGGGATAGGGTTGGAATTAGGGTTAGGGTTAGGGTGTGTGTTAGGGTTAGGGTTAGGTTTAGGGTAAGTGTTAGGGTGAGGGTGAGGGTTAGGGTTAGTGTGAGGGTTAGAGTGAGGGTGAGGGTAAGGGATAGGTTGAGGCTTAGGGTGAGGGGGACGTTTAGGGTTAGGGTTTGGGTTAAGGTGAGGCTTAGGTTGAGGGTTAGGATTAAGGTTTGGGATAGGTTTCGGGTGAGGGTTAGGGTTAATGTTAAAGTTAGGGTTCGCATAAGGGTTAGGGTGAGGGTTAGGGTTAGGGTTAGGCATAGAGTTATGGTGAGAGTTAGCGTTAGTTTTAGGGTTAGGTGAGGTATAGGTTTAGGTTTAGGGTGGGGGTTAGGTTTAGTGTGAGCGTTACGGTTCGAGTTTGGGTTAGGGTTAGGGTGAGGATAAGCTTTCGGGTGAGGGTTAGTGTGAGAGATAGGGTTAGGGTTAGCGTGAGTGTTTGGGTGAGTGTTAGGGTGAGGGTTAGTGTGAGGGTTAGGTTTAGGATTGTGGTGAGGGTGAGCGTTAGGGTATGTGTTAGGTTTAGTGTTAGATTTAGGTTTAGGGTTAGGCTTAGTGTTAGTGTTAGGGTTAGGGTTATTTTTAGGGTTAGGGTTAGGCTGAGGGTGAGGGTGACGGTGAGGGTGAGGGTGACGTTTCGGATTAGAGTTAGGTTTAGTCTGAGGGTGAGGGTGAAGGTTAGGGTTAGGGTTAGTGTTATGCTTAGGTTTAGGTTGAGGGTTGGGTGTGTCAGGGTTAGGTTTATGGTTAGGTTTAGTTTGAGGGTAAGGGTTAGTGTGAGTTTTAGGGTGAGGGTGAGGTTTAGGCTTAGGGTTAGGGTTAGGAGTAGTGTGTAGATGTGAGTGAGGGTTAGGGTTACGATGAGGTTTAGGGTTAGTTTAAGGGTTAGGGTTAGGGTTAGGGTGAGGGTAAGGCATAGGGTGAGGGTGAGGGTTAGGATTAGGATTAAGGTTAGGGTTAGGGTGAGGGTTACGGATAGGTTTAGGGTTAGTGTTAGGGTTAGGCTGAGGGTGAGGTTGAGGGTGAGGGTTAGGGTTAGGGTGAGGGTTTGGTTTAGGGTTAGGTTTTAGGGTAAGGTGAGGGTTAGGTTTAGGGTTAGGTTTAATATGAGTTTTAGGTTGAGGGTTAGGCTTAGGGTTCATGTGATGGTAAGGGTTAGGTTGAGTGTTAGGTTGAGGGTGAGGGTTAGGCTTAGGCTTAGGTTTAGGGGGAGGGTTAGTGTTATGGTAAGGGTTAGGGTGAGTGTTAGGGTGAGGGTTAGGGTTAGAGTGAGGGTTAGTGTTTGGGTTAGTGTTAGGATTAGGGTTAGGGTTAGGGTGAGGTTTAGGATGAGGGTAAGGTTTAGGGTAAAGTTTAGGGTGACGGTGAGGTTTAGGGTGAAGGAGAGGATTAGGTTTAGGGTTAGGGTGAGGGTTATGGTTAGAGTGAGGGCTAGTGTGAGCGTGAGGGTTAGGGTGAGTATGAGGGTTAGGTGTAGGGTTAGGTTTAGGGTTAGGGTTAGGCTGGCGTTTTGGTTAGAGTGAGTGTGAGGGCTACTTTTAGCATTAGGGTTAGGGTTAGGGTTAGGGTTAGGCTGAGGGTGGGGGGGGAGGGTGATGGTGAGGGTGAGGGTTAGGTTTAGTTTTAGGGTGAGGGCTAGGGTGAGTGTGACGGTTAGGGTGACGGTTATGGTAAGCGTGAGAGTTTCCGTTAGGAAAGGCTTAGGATTAGGATTAGGGTGAGGATTAGGGTGAGGGTGAGTTTTAAGGTGAGTGTTAGGTTTAGGGTGAGGATTAGGGTTAGGGTTAGGGTGAGGGTTAGGATTAGGGTGATGTTTAGGGTGAGGGTGAGTTTTAGGGTGAGGGCAAGTGTGAGGGTTAGGGTTTAGGTGAGGGTTAGGTTTAGGGTGAGTGTTAGCGTGATGGTGAAGATTAGGGTTAGGGTCAGGGTTAGATTTAGGGATAGGGTGAGGGGTTGGATGAGGGGTAGGGTAAGGGTTCGGGTGAGGGTTAGGGTTATTGTGAGGGTTAGGGTTAGGGTTAGGGTTAGGGTGAAGTTTAGGATTAGGGTTAGGTTTAGGGTGAGGGTTAGTGTGAGGGCTAGGGTTCGGGTTGGGGTGAGAGTTAGGGTTAGTGTGAGGGTTACGGTTAGGGATAGGGTTAGGGATAGTGTGAGGATAAGGTTTAGGTTGAGGGTTAGGTTGAGGGTGAGGGTTAGGTTTAGTGTTAGGGTTAGGGTGAGGGTTAGGGTGAGTTTTAGGGTTAAAGTGAGTGTTAGGGTTGGGGTTAGGGTGAGGGTTAGGGTTAGGGTGAGGATTCGTATTAGGATTGGTGTTAGGGTGAGTTTTAGGGTTAGGTTTTGGGTTAGTGTCAGGGTTAGGTTTAGGAATAGGGTTAGGGTTAGTGTTAGGATTATTGTTAATGTTTCCGATAGGGTTAGGGTGAGTGTGAGAGTTAGTGTTAGGATTAGGGTGAGTGTTAGGGTGAGGTTTAGGGTTAGGGTGAGTGTTAGTGTTAGTGTTAGGGTAAGGGTGAGGGTGGTGTTGAGGGGTAGGTTTAGGAATAGGGTTAGTGTTAGTGTTAGGGGGAATGGAAGGGAAGGGGGAGGGTGAGGTTTAGAGTTAGGGTTAGGGTGAGGGCTACCATGAGGGTGAAAGTTAGTGTGAGGGTGAGGGTGAGGTTGAGTGTTTCGGTTAGGAAAGGGTTAGGGTTATTGTTAGGGTGAGGATTAGGTTGAGCTTGTGGATTAGTGTGAAATTTAGGGTTGGGTGAGTGTAAGGGTTAGGGTTTTGGTGAGTGTTAGGATTAGTGTGAGGTTTAGGGTGAGGGTGAGGTTTAGGGTGATGGTTAAGGTTCGGGTGAGTTTGAGAGTTAGGGTGTGGGTAAGGATGAAGGTTAGGTTGAAGGTTAGGTTTAGGGTGACAGTAAGGGTGACTGTGAGGTTTAGGGTTAGAGTTAGGGTTAGAGTTAGGGTGATGGTTAGGGTGAGGGGTAGGGTTAGGTTTAGTGTTAGGGTGAGGGTTAGGGTTAGTGTGAGGGTGAGGTTTAGGTTAGGGTTTGTTTGAGGGTAAGGGTTAGAGTGAGTTTTTGGGTGAGGGTAAGCCATAGAGTTAGCATTAGTGTTAGGGTGCGGGTTAGGGTGAGGCTTAGGGTGATGGTTAGGGTGAGGGGTAGGGTTAGGTTTAGGGTTAGGGTGAGGTTTAGGCTGAGAGTGAGGGTGAGGGTTTCAGTTAGGTAAGGTTAGTGTTAGGGTTAGGGAGAGGATTAGGTTGAGGATGAGGGTTAGGTGGACGGTTAGGATTAGGGTGAGGGTTAGGGTTAGGGATAGATTGTGGGTTATGGTTAGGGTGAGGTTTCCGGTAGGGTTAGGTTTAGGGTTAGGTTAGGGTTAGGGTTAGGGTTAGGGTTAGGGTTAGGATTATTTTTAGGGTTAGGGATAGGTTTAGGGTGAGGGTGAGGGTTATCCTTAGGGTTAGGGTGAGGGTTAGGTTTAGAGTGAGGTTGAGCCTTAGCGTGTGGGTGAGGTTGATGTTTAGGTTGAGGGTTAGGTTGACTGTGAGGCTTAGGGTGACTGTGAGGGTTAGGGATAAGTTTAGGATGAGGGTTAGGGTTAGGGTAAGGGTTAGGGTTAGGGTAACGCTTAGGGTGAAGTGTAGGGTTAGGATTAGGTTGAGGTTCAAGTTTAGTGTTAGTGTTAGGGTTAGGGTTAGGTTGAGGGAAAGGGTTAGCGTGAGTGTTAGGGTGAGGGTAAGCGTTAGGTTTAGCGTTAGGGTTAGGGTTAGGGTTAGTGTGAGCGTTACTGTTAGGATTAGGGTTAGGTTTATGGTTAGGGTGAGAGTGAGGGTGAGTGTTAGGGTTAGGGTTAGGGTTTGGCTGAGGCTGAGGGTGAGGGTGAGGGTTAGGGTTTGGGTTAGGCTTACAGTGAAGGTGAGTGTTCGGGTGAGGCTGAGCTTTCGGGTGAGGATGAGGGTTGGGTGTGGGTGAGGGTTATGGTTCGGGTGAGTTTTTGGGTGACGGTGAGGGTAAGGGTGAGGATGAGTGTTAGTGATAGGGTTTGGGTTAGAGTTAGGGTGAGAGTGAGGGTGAGGTTTAGAATTAGGATTAGGGTTAGGGTTAGAGTTAGGGTGAGGGTGAGTGTGAGCGTGAGGTTTATGTTTAGGATTAGGTTTTGTGTGAGGTTGAGGTTTAAGGTTAGGGTTAGGGTTAGTGTGAGGATCAGAGTTAGGGTGAGGTTTAGAGTGAGGGTGAGGATGAGGGTTAGAGTGAGCTTGGGGGTTAGGGTTAGGTGAGGGTTTGGGTCAGTGTTAGGTTTAGGGTTAGTGTTAGGTATAGGTTTAGGGTAAGGGTTTGATTTAGGGTGAGGGTGAGGGTTAGGTTTAGAGTTAGGGTGAGAGTGAGGGTGAGGGTAAGGGTTAGTGTTAGGGTTAGGAGGAGGGTGGGGCTGAGGGTTTGGTTTAGCATTAGAGTTAGGGTAAGGGTTAGGCTTAGGTCGATTCTGAGGTTGAGGGTGAAGTTTAGGGTTAGGGTGAGGATAAGGGTGAGGGTGAGTGTTAGGTTCAGTGTTAAATTTAGGGTGAGGGTTAGTGTTGGGGTTAGGGTGAAGGTTATGTTTAGGGTGAGGTTTAGGTTGAGTGTGAGGGTTAATGTGAGGGTTCGCGTTCGGGTTAGCGTGAGCATGAAAGTTAGGTTGAGGGTTAGGTTTAGGGTTCGGGTGAGTTTTAGGGTGACGGTGAGGATTAGGGTGAGGGTGAGGGTTAGGATTAAAGTTATAATTAGGGTGTGTGTTAGCGTTAGGAGTAGGGTTAGGGTGAAGTTTAGGGTGAGGGGTAGGTTTAGGGTTAGGGTGAGGGTTAGGGTTAGTGTGAGAGTTAGGTTATGTATAGGGTTATTATTAGTGTGAGGATAAGGGTTAGGGTTAGGGTTAGGATGAGGGTGAGGGTTAGGGTTAGCTTTAAGTTTAGGGTGCTGTTTAGGATGAGGGTTAGTGTTAGGGTTAGGGTGAGGGTTAGGGTGAGGGTTAGGGTTAGGATGATACTTAGGGTTAGGGTGAGGGTTAGGGTGAGACTGAGGTTTAGGGTTAAAGTTAGGGTTAGGGTTAGGGTTAGGGTTAGTGTGAGTGTGAGTGTGAACGTGAGGGTTCTGGTGAGGTTGAGTGTTATGTTGTGTTTAACGGTTAGGGTTAGGGTGAAGATTAGGGTTAGGGGTAGGTTTAGGGTTATTGTTAGGGTAAGGGTTAGGGTGAGGGTGAGGGTGAGGGTTAGGCTTAGCAATAATGTTAGGGTGATGGTGAGAGTTAGCAATAAGGTTAGACTTTTGGTGAGGCTGAGGTTTAGGTTTATGGTTAGGGTTAGGATTGGGGTTAGGTTAAGGTTAGGCTGAGGCTGAGGGTGAGGATGAGTGTTAGGGTTTTGAGTGAGGGATAGGGTTAAGGTTAAGTTTAGGATGAGAGTTAGGCTGAGGGTTAGGTTTAGGTTTAGTGTGAAGATTAGTGTTAGTGTTAATGTTAGGGTGAGATTAAGTGTTACGGTGAGGGTTAGGGTGAGTTTCCGGTTTAGGGTTAGGGTGAGCTTTAGGGTTAGTGTTAGGGTTAGGGTTAGGGGGAGGTTTAGGGTGAGGGTTAGGGTGAGGATTAGGGTTAGTTTTAGGGTGAGGGTTCGGGTGAGGGTAAGGGTTAGAGTGAGGGTTATGGTGAGGGTGAGAGTTAGGGTTATGGTGAGGGTAAGATGTAGGGTGAGGGTGAGGGTGAGGGTTAGTTATAGGGTTAGTGTTAGATTTATTGTGAGTGTTAGGGTGAGGGTTAGGTTGAGGTTGTGGGTTAGGGTTAGCCTTAGGTTTAGGGTGAGGGTTAGTGTTAGGGTTAGGTTTAAGGTGAGGGTTAGGGTGAGGCTTAGGATTAGAGTTACGGTAAGAGTTAGGGTTAGGGTGAGAGTTAGGGTTAAGGTTAGTGTTAGAGTGAGGGTGAGGGTTACGGTTAAGGTTAGGGTTAGGGTGAGATTGAGGGTTAGTGTTAGGGTTAGGGTTAGGGTAAGGGATAGATTTAGGGTGAGGGTTAGGGTTAGGGTTAGGGTAAGGGATAGATTTTAGGGTGAGGGTTAGGGTTAGGGTTAGGGTGAGGGTGAGGCTTAGGGTTAGGGTTAGGGTTAGTGTTAGTGTGAGGGCTACCGTGATGGTGAGGGTTAGGGTGAGGGTGAGGGTGAGGGTGAGGTTTTCCCTTAGGTAAGGGTTAGCGTTAGGGTTAGGGTGAGTATTAGGTTTAGGTGAGGGTTAGGTTGAGGGTTAGGGTTAGGGTGAGGGTTAGGGTGAGTGTGAGGGTTCAGTTGAGGGTGAGGGTGAGGGTTCAGTTGAGGGTGAGGGTGAGGGTGAGGGTGAGGGTTAGGTTGTGGGTTAGGGTTAGGTTTAGGGTGAGGATTAGAGTGATGATGAGGGTTAGGGTGAGGGTGAGGGTTAGGGTTAGGGTAAGGGTTAGGGTTAGGTTTAGAGTTAGGGTGAGGGTTAGAGTGAGGGGTAGGGTTAGGTTTAGGGAGAGGGTTAGGGCTAGTGTGAGGGTTAGTGTTAGCTTTAGAGTAAGGTTTAGTCTGAAGTCAATGTTTAGGGTGAGGGTTAAGGTTAGGTTTAGGTTTAACGTTAGGGTTATCGTGATGTGTAGGGTTAGGGTGATATTTAATGTGAGGGTGAATGTTAGGGTGAGGTTGAGGTTGAGGATGAGGGTTAGGTGTGGGTGAGGGTGAGGTTGACGGTGAGGGTTATGTTTATTTTGAGGTCGAGGGTTAGGTATAGGATTCGGGTTAGGTTTAGGGTTAGGCTGAGGGTGAGAGTGAAGGTGCGGGTTAGGGTTATGGTTAGGCTGAGGTTTAGGGTTCGTTTGAGGGTTAGGGTGAAAGTGAGTTTGAGGGTGAGGGTTAGGGTGAGGGTGATGGTGAGGGTGAGGGTTAGGTTTAGGATTAGGGTTAGGGTAGGGTGAGGGTTAGGGTTAGGGTTCGGGTTAGGGTGAGGGTGAGGTTGAGGGTTAGGGTTAGGGTTAGGTTTAGGGTTAGGGTAAGGTTTAGCGTGAGGGTTTGGGTTAGGGT
The DNA here is from genome assembly GCF_024711535.1 of Dipodomys merriami. Lineage (NCBI taxonomy): Eukaryota > Metazoa > Chordata > Mammalia > Rodentia > Heteromyidae > Dipodomys > Dipodomys merriami. Next base: position 1,672,001 of record NW_027206490.1, on the reverse strand, counting down.
TAGGGTTAGTGTGAGAATGAGGGTTAGGATTAGGGTTAGTTTTTGTGTTAGGGTTAGGGTGAGGGTTAGGCTTAGGTTGATATTTAGGGTGAGGGTCAGGTTTAGGGTTAGGATTAGGGTGAGGGTGAGGGTGAGGGTGAGGGTTAGGTGTATTGTTGGTGTTAGGGTTAGGGTTAGCGTGAGTGTGAGCATGAGGGTGAAGTTGAGGGTGAGGTTGAGTGTTAGGGTGAAGTTGAGGGTTTGGGTTAGGGTGAGGATTAGGGTTAGGTTTAGGGTTAAAGTGAGCTTTAGAGTTAGAGTGAGGTTTAGGGTGAGGGTGAGGTTTAGGGTTAGCAATAGGGTTAGGGTGAGGATTAGTGTAAGGGTTAGGTTTAGGGATAGGGTGACGATGATGGTTAGGTTTAGGATTAGGGTTAGGGTTAGAGTTTTGGTGAGGCCGAGGGTGAGGCTTAGGGTTATGATTAGCGTTAGGGTTAGGGTTAGGATGAGGGTTAGGGTTAGGGCGAGAGTTAGGGTTAGGGTGAGTGGTAGTGTGAGGTTGAGGGTTGATGTTAGGGTTAGGGTGAGGGTTAGGGTTACAGTGAGGTTTAGGGTTAGGGTGATATTCAGGTTGAGGGTGAGGGTTAGGGTTAGTGTTAGGGTTAGGCTGAGGGTGAGGTTGAGCGTCAGTGTGAGGGTTAGGGTAAGGTTGAGGGTTTGGTTTAGGGTTAGAGTTAGGGTTAGGGTTAGGATGAGGGTTAGGGCTAGGGCGAGGGTTAGGTTTAGTGTGATGGCAAAGGTTAGGTTGAGGCTTAGGCAGAGTTTGAGAGTTGGGCTTAGGGTGAGTTTTAGGGTGAGTTTTAGGTTTAATGTTAGGGTTGGGGTTAGGGTGAGGTTCAGGGTTAGGGTTAGGGTTAGGTTTAGGGTGCGGGTTAGGGTGAGGGTTATCGTTAGTTTTAGGCTTAGGGTTAGGGTGAAAGTAGGGTTAGGGTGAAGTTTAGGATGATGGTGAGGGTTAGGGTGAGGTTGAGGTTGAGGGTGAGGATTAAGGTGAGGGTGAGGTTGAGGGTTTTGGTGAGAGTTATTGTTAGTGTTAGGGTTAGGGTGAGTGTGAGGGTTAGGGTTAGGATTAGGGTATGGTTAAGGGTTACGCTGAGTGTGAGGGTGAGGTTGTGGGTTAGGCTTAGCGTTATAGTGAAGGTTAGGTTTAATGTGAGGGTTAGGGTTAGGGTGAGGTTGAGGGTCAGGATTAGGGTGAAGGTGACAGTGTGTGCGAGGGTTAGGGTTGGGATTAGGTTTAGGGTGAGTTTTAGGGTTAGGGTTAGGTTCAGTGTGAAGGTTAGGATTATGATTAGTGTTAGGGTTAGGTTTAGGATTATTGTTAGGGTTAGGGTTAGTGTTAGGGTGAGAATGAGGTTTATGGTTAGGGTTAGGATGAGGTTTAGGTTTAGGGTGAGGGCTACGATGAGGTTGAGGTTTAGGGTGAGTGTGAGTGTGAGGGTGAGGGTAATGGTTAGGATTTGGGTTAGGGTTATGGTTAAGGTGAGGATGACGGTGTGGGTGAGGGTGAAGGTTAGGGAAAGGGTTAGGGTTAGGGTTAGTGTGAGTGTTAGGGTTAGTGTTAGGGTTAGTGTATTGGTTAGGTTGAGGGTTAGGGTGAGGGTGAGGGTTAGGGTTAGCGTTAGGGTTAATGTGAGGGTTAGGGCTAGGGTTAGGGTTAGGGTGAGGATGAGGTTTAAAGTGAGGGTTAGACTTAGGGTTAGGGTGAGGATGAGGGTTAGGCTTAGCATTAGGATTAGGTTGAGGGTGAGGGTTAGGGTGAGGTTTAGGGTTAGGGTTAGGGATAGGGTGAGGATTAGGGTTAGTGTGAGGGTGAGGGTGAGCGTTAGGTTTAGGGTTAGGGTTACATTTAGGGTGAGGGTGAGGGTTAGAAGTAGGATTAGAGTTAGGATTAGAGTTAGGATGAGGGTGAGGGTGAGGGTGAGGGTTAGGGTTTGGATTAGGGTGAGGATTAGGGTGAGGTTTAGGGTTAGGGTGAGGGTTAGGACTAGGGTGAGGTTTAAGTTGAGGGTGAGGGTGACAGTGTGGGTTAGGTTGAGCTTTAGGTTTAGGTTTAGGGTGAGGGTTACGTGAGGTTTAAGGTTAGTGTGAGGATTAGAGCTAGGGTGATGTTTAGTGTGAGGGTGAGGGTTAGGGTGAGGGATTTGGTAAGGGTTTGGGTTAGGGTTAGGGTGAGGCTTATGGTAAGGATTAGGTTTAGTTTTAGGTTTAGGGTGAGGGTGAAGGTGAGGGTTTGTGTTAGGGTTCGGGTTCGGGTTAAGTTTAGGGCAAAGGCTAGGGTAAGGGGGAGGGTTAGGGTGAGGGTGAGCATTTCGGGTAGGAAAGAGTTTCGCTTTGGGTTATGGTGAATATTGGGTTCAGGGTGTGGGTTAGGTTGAGGGTTAGGTTTAGGGTGAGGGTTAGGGTTAGGGTTAGGGTGAGGGTTAATGTTAGGGTGATGTTTAGGGTGAGGGTTCGGGAGAGGGTTCAGGTGAGGGTGAGGGTTAGTGTTAGGTTTAGGGTTTGCGTGAGGGTTAGGATTAGGTTTAGGTTTAGGGTCAGGGTTAGTATGAGGGGTAGGGTTAGTTTTAGGGTGAGGGTTAGGGTTAGTGTGAGGGTTAGGGTTAGGGTTCGGTTTAGGGTTAGTGTGAGGATAAGGGTTAGGGTTAGGTTTAGTTTGAGGGTGAGGGTTAGGGTTAGCTTTAGGGTTAAGGTGAGGGTTAGGGTGAGTGTTATGTTTAGGGTGAGCGTTAGGTGTAGGGTTAGAGTGAGGCTTAGTGTAACGGTGAGGGTTAGGGTTAGGTTTAGGGTTAGGGTGAGTTATAGGGTTAGTTTTAGGATTAGTGTGAGGGTTAGCATTATGATTAGGTTTAGGGTTAGGTGTACCGTTATTGTTAGGGTGAGGGTTAGGGTTAGGTTGAGGGTGAGGGTGAGGGTTAACATTAGGGTTATGGTTAGTGTAAGTGTGAGTGAGGGGGTGATGGTTAGTTTTAGGGTTAGGGTTAGGTTTAGGGTTAGGCTGAGGCTGAGAGTGAGGCTGAGGGTGATGGTAAGGGTGATTGTGAGGGTTATTTTTAGGATTAGGGTTAGGGTGAGTGTGAGGGTTAGGGTTTGGTTAAGGGTTAGGCTGAGTATGATGGTGACGCTGAGGGTTAGGGTGAGGGCTTGGGTTAGTGTGAGGTTTTGGGTGTGGGTGGTTTTGAGGGTCAGGGTTAGGGTGACAGTTACAGTGAGGGTGAGGTTTAGGGTTAGGTTTAGGGTTAGGGTGAGTTTTAGGTTTAGGGTTAGGTTTAGTTTAAGGGTTAGGGTTAGGATTAGGGTTAGGGTTGGGGTTATTGTTAGGGTTAGGTTTAGGTATAGGGTTAGGGTAAGAGTGAGCTTTAGGGTTAGGTTTAATATGAGGTTTAGGTTTAGGCTGAGGGCTATGGTGAGGGTGAGGTTTAGGGTGAGTGTGAGTGTGAGGGTGAGGGTAAGGGTTACGATTTGGGTTAGGGTTATGGTAAGGCTGAGGGTGACAGTGTGGTGACGGCGAAGGTTAGGGTTAGGGTTAGGGTTAGGGTTAGGCTGAGCGTGAGTGTGAGGTGAGTGTGAGGGTGAAGTTTAAGTTTAGGGTTAGGGTTAGGGTTAAGGTGAGGGCCAGGGTGTGTGTGCAGGTTAGGGTGAGAATGAGAGTTAATGTGAGGGTTTTGGTTAGGTAAGTGTTAGGTTTATTGTTTGGGTGAGGTTTAGGTTGAATGTGAGGTTAGTGTGAGGGTTAGGGTTATGGTGAGGGTTAGGGTTAGGGTTAAGGTTAGGGTGAGGGTGAGGTTGAGGGTGAGGGTGAGGGTGAGGGTGACAGTGAGGGTTAGGTTTAGGGTGAATGTGAGGGTTAGGGTTAGAATAGGGTTAGGTTTTGGGTTAGGCTGAAGTTGAGGGTGAGGGTGAGGGTTAGGTTTTGGGTTAGGGTGAGTGTTACAGTTACTTTGAGGGTTAGGGTTAAGGTGAGTTTGAGAGTGAGGATTAGGGTGAGGGTGACAGTGAGGGTGAGGGTTAGGGTGAGGGTTACGGTAAGGGTTAGGGTGATGGTGAGGGTGAGGGTTATGGTTAGGTTTAGGGTAAGGATTAGGGTTAGGGTGAGGTTAGGTTTAGAGTTAGTTTGAGGTTTAGGGTTAGGGTTAGGTTTAGGGTTAGTTTGAGGTTTAGGGTTAGGGTTAGGTTTAGGGTGAGGGTTAGGGTTAGGGTTAGGGTTAGGGTTAAGTTTAGGGTTAGGTTGAGGGTGATGATGAGCGTTAGGGTTAGGGTTAGGAATAGGGTGAGGGTTAGCGTTAGGTTTAGGGTTAGTGTGAGGTTTAGGGTGAGGGGTATGGTTAGTGTTAGGGTGAGGGTTAGGTTAGTGTGAGTGTTAGGGTCAGGTATAGGGTTATTGTTAGTGTGAGGATTAGGGTTACGGTGAGGGTGAGGGTTTGGGTTAGCGTTAGGGTTAGGCTGACGTTACGATGAAGGTTAGGGTTAGGGTTAGTGTTAGGGTTAGGGTGATATTTTGGGTGAGGGTGAGGATTAGGTTCTAGCGTTAGGGTTAGTGTGAGAGTGAGGTTGAATTTTAGGGTTAGAGTTAGGGTTAGGTTGAGGGTAAGGGTTAGGTTTAGGGTTACGGGAAGGGTTAGGTTTAGTGTGAGGTTTAGAGTTAGGGTTAGGGTGAGGGTTAGGTTTAGGGTTAGGGTTAGGGTAAGAGTTAGGGTGAGGGTTTGTGTTAGGGTTAGTTTGAGTGTTATGGTGAGTGTGAGGTTTAGAGTGAGGTTTAGGGTTACGGTTAGGGTGAGGGTGAGGGTTAGGGTGAGGTTGAGGGTTCGGTTTAGGGTAAGGGTTGAACGACCCTAGTCCCCTAGGATACTTTCGTCAGTGGGAGGGCGCCCCAGAAAACTCAGACTCCAGGCCGGGAGATGCAATAAGCAAGAGGAGTTTATTCGACGTTTGCGCAAATGGACTCTCTGCCCCGGGTGGTCAGTGAGCCCTGAGCAGCGGTTACAAGCCTTCTTTTAAAGGCAAAAACCACAAGATTATTTCATAACACAAAGCATCCCATGATTGGTCCATTTAAAGGTCATCATATACGCCGACAATCACTTTGCCACGCGGGAAATTTTGTAACACTCTTTGTAAAATGACTGGCCCATGTTTGGTTTAAGGGGGGGTTTACATGGTTACAGGCCCATGATTGGTTGACACTTGGCTCAGCTTGTGGTCTTGCCAGGTGGTCGTTATCTCAAGGTCCTGTCTGTGGAATTTCTAAATGGGAACTGAGGAACACGTACTGTCTGTTCTTTATATATGACCACTGACCTTGTCCTGGGGCCGGCATCTGGTCCCTGAAACTTCTTAACTCATTTCTGGGAAGGGAAGGGTCAATGCTAGCGTAAGCAAGTTTACAGAATCAGAATCAGCAGTTAGCAAGTTATTAATGGTAATGGTCAATTTTTAATCTTTCATTTTCCCCACTTCTTCTCTGAACTAATTTTAATCTTAAAATTTGGGTGTCTCTATATTATTTTGTGGGGTGTCAGTTATTCTTAGTGCTTGGTAATGAGACCCAAGAACTAATAGACGGACTGCGCTGATGTTTTGTTTTTTTTTTTTTTTACAAAAGACATCAGTCTGTTGAATATACAAGGTCCGATTGTAACAAAAGTAACTGTACCAGAGCCCCTTACATTTTTTTTTACCAGTCCTGCGTCCATGTATCACAGTTAACTTAATTTTATACCAGTTGTACTTGTAAGCTCCAATTTTGAGACATACTCATACTATTTGCGACATACTCATACCATTTGCGACATACTCATACCAGTTGCTGCATACTTAAACTTTCTGAGGTTTGTCTTCTTTCCCTTTTCCAAACAATTAAAGACAATCCTTACTTTTTAAATCCTTTCTTATCTAAAGGGGATACCAATTTTTCCCCAATTCCCTTCCCAAGGCTTTCTTTACTACCCCCCTCTCCTTTATAATTCCTTTTCCAAGGCTTTCTTTACTACCCCCCTCTCCTTTACAATTTTCATTGATAACACACTCAGGTTATTACCATACCAGAGCCAAACTAGGCTGTGACCACAGAGTGGATTTTCAGTCACTATGCACTGAAGTGCCTAAGACAAGCAAGCCACCGATATCCTTTTCCTCAATATCCACTGTGGGAAGAGAGGGTTTCTGGATATCACCCAAAAGAATGTCCCACAAGAACTTAGATTTAGCAGCAGTCAACCAGGAAGCAGACTCAGGTGATGGAATCAGGCAGGAGTTCCTCCAGGTGGCTGTCAGGCCGTCGTTGAACTTTACCCATTAGGGTATGCAGCATCAGCAGCAACAGCACCAGCAGGGTCTCTCAGTGGCTCCAAGGGACTGTCACACCTCATGCTCGGCTTTCAATTCCTACACAGACTGGTTAAAAATACATTGCATAGGCTTGGCAGGCTTTGATCCTGCTGATTTTTAAGATCTTTAAACAATAGTCCAGGACAATTTACCAAAATCACAACTTTGTACTAACCAGATATTTTTGTAAATAGATACAGAAGGCTCAGAAGGCTTAGTCTTGTAGCCATCTCTGACAGATGCAGTCTTTACACCTTATACACTGACAACTGTTAACACTATTTTTTATGCCATCTATTTTGTCTCATTTTTTTCAAAACTGACTCTGGACCCTTGATCTTAAAATGGGGAAGAAGGGCGAAGTTCCATCTTCTTTAACTTCTTCAATCTGACTTCAGGGGCGTTGATCCTACCTAGCCAGGAACCTATAAACTTAGCCTATTTTACAAAGAGGCCATCAGGGTTAGATGTCATTAAGAACAATATTTAACTGTTGACAACTGCACAGAACTTTTTTCCGGCTACAGCAGTGTAGCTTCTTTAGCACTCTGGTTTGCAAAAGCATCTTTCTAGATGGCTTAGGAATGTGATCTCTAATGATCCCAAACAATGCATAAGTTACCTTTGCAGGCCTTTAGACAGGTATCAAATAGAAACACACTCTCAGGTTTACAAACTTTTTCCTGAGCAGATGAACTTCATGTAACTAGTGTCAGCTCAATTAGAGCTTTTGGCACATAAAGGGGTTGAGATTTAAACTATCCCCCACATTTTATTATATTGGCTTTTACTGTCACAGAGGACTGGCAAGTTCCTGTCCCTTACAAGGTAGATAGTCATGGACATTTGGCATGCTTATAAACTCTTTTTATGACCTCCCGGCTCCGACCAGTTTTGAAGGGCCATGCACAAGTGACTCTAGGATCTGACATTTCTGCCATCCAAGCAGTAGCTTACTGCCTCTGGATGCTCCTCCATTGCTTTTGTCCCAGGAGTGTCTTCTCCACATTGGGAAAAATGCCTCATTGGCATTTCCCTTTAGCTGGTCGCTGGACTTGAACTCGGGGCCTGAGCACTGTCCCTAAGCTCTACAGCTCAAGGCTAGCACTCTGCCACTTTGAGTCCCAGACTGGGGGCTTGAATGCTGTCCCCTAACTCTTCAGTCCAGGGCTAGTACTCTGCCACTGTGAGTCTCGAGCTTGGGGCTTGAGTACTGTCCCCTGACTCTTCAGTCCAGGGCTAGTACTCTGCTGGCTGAATAGAGGTGACAGTCTCACAGGAACCTTTTTGTGCCCGGGCTGGCTTTGAACCAGTTTGCAGATCAGTGAGTCTTATAAAAGGCCATTTTACTCCAATTAAAAGCAACAAGGTGGTCAACATAGAAGTAGCTTTTAAGCATGCTCTTACCTGAAACTTATTAAGAGTCAAAGTTACATCTGACAAACTTTTAAGCATCCTCTGTGCTTTCCTCTGGGCTTGCTGGAAACTTAAAAAAAAACAACCTATAAGAGCAAACTGGAATAGCAATTATTTTGGTAATCCTAATTTTTTCCTTTGTGTACCCTGAGGCCAATGTTAAGAACAATTTTACATTTAAACTTTATATCCAAAAATCCATTCCTAATTATTTTTAAAACCTCTTATTTGCATTTTGAAAAGATCCCTTAAAATCTTGAGGCCAAGTTTCACTCATTGCCTCTTAGATGCTTGTTTTAAAACAGACACACATTAAGATTTTTAAACTGAAATGACAATTTTTCCTTAATGAGAAAATAACAATCATCATAACTGAACCAAAAAGCCAGACTTAGTGTCTTTATGACCTTTAATCATCCTAATTGTAAAACATTAAAAGCAAGTCACATTATACAAATAACTTTTTAGCCCTCTTTTTAAGGCCTTCCTAATTTTAATGTTAACATATCCAAGGGGAAGTTTTAGCAATACTAATCAGATCATCACATCTCTTATTTTAACCATCATGTTTTCAGTGTCTATCTGCAGGGAAAAGAGAGAACAAAGATGGGCCACACACCCAATCCGACTCTTTAGGGTTAGATGAACTGCGTTTGTGCCAGCTTGCCCTCTTTCACCATGCATGGACTCTTCCCAGGACCTGTCCCACCATGCATGACTAGCTGAACTGCACTTCTGCTTGTTCACCCCTTATCCCTAAAGATAGGTATTCTGTTGGCTTCTAAGTTTTTCCCCGTCTCTTTTCTTGGTTCTTGAATGAAATACACAGTTTTTAGACAGACAGAACAGGTAACATCTTTGACATTGTTAAACTAACTTTTACATTTAAATTTTTAATATTTATCCCAAATTTTAGCCAAGGGAACCAGATCCTAAACAGCCAATGCATTTTGTTAAGCCAGATAACTTATTACAGTATAAACAGTCTTATGCATTTAAAATATTAGTTTTTTAAAATACCAGATTTTCTAATTTGCAAGTTAAAAAAAAATCTTTAAAAAGCCATTTAAAACAATGTGAAGATTTTTTTAGAATTTTTGGTAATGTCCAAACCTCATAACCTTTTGAATTTTAAATTTAAACTCACCCAATTGTTAAAGCATGCTGACAATTCTTATCTTTGAACACGTTCACAGACACACACAAAACACTCACACAGATAGAAAAGAGCACTTTACAAATCGTTACATTGTCAGGACTAGCTGAAAAAGTCTAAACAAGGCACACAGCCTTCTACACCCTCCCTGCTGGCAGCCTCCACAAGGAGAAAATGCAGCCTGAGGCTTGAAGGGAACCAAACTAGCCCAGTAACCTTCCATGCCTCGGGGGGTGGGGGTGGGGGGTGGGCATAGCAGGTCTGTGACTGAGCCCAGCTGGAACTTTTATTTCCCCAGAGATGTTCAAATAAATAACAAAAACACAGATAAACACAAAAACCAAGGATCCACATTTAAAACTGGTACCAATTCTAAAACAGAACTAGACAAGAACTGAAGGCTGAGTTGGGGACTAATGGGCACCAGTTTATCCCTACCAGAACTCTGTGCTGTTCTCACTCAGCAAGCTGAATCCAGAGTCTGCTGGGTGAGCCTGCCACACTCACCCAGAACTTCCCTATCCCAGAAAACAAAACAAACACACACACTAAAGTAAACAAGACAAACAAGTGGCCACAAAGACAAAATCAGGTCTCAGTGAATGGGGCGACATCTCACCACCATTCACTTACCAGGGGACTCAACACCACTACTCACCTCCGGAGGATTTTTCTCTTAGATTCCTGCAGACGTTGACCCAGAGGCCTTCCAAGGTGGAGGAGAATTGCCAGTCATCTTGGGGCAAGGGAAAGAAGTCCCTAGCGGCCATCTCCTCAGACTGACAGGTTCTCCCCCACGTTTAGACCCCCCCAAGGCAAGGCCCGAGGCTGAGATCTAACTGAGGCCACTCGCAGGTGGTCAGTGGCAGCTTCATAATTGACAAACAAGCAAGTTACAAAAGCAGAACCAGCGGTTTTTGTTTTTAAATGAACTAGGACAAGGTCTCAGGTGTCCTAGGAGTAGATTCGATTGTTGACCCATTTCCTTGAAAGTCACAAAACAAACACCAAAGACAATTAACGTCAGACAGACACAGACAAGACTAGACAAACGCCGTGCGGTCCCCGAGTGAGCACAAATGAGGAGAGAAACTTCAGAAGGGAGAGGCCGGCCGTGCCTTAACTCCCCCGAGCACAGAGACACTCGGACCTCGTCCCCCCTCCACACGACCCTGGAGTAGGACTCCATGGCGGGACTAGGGTAGTGGCCACGTCTGCTTTTCCCTCTAGTACACCACAAATTCATGCACCCTGGGGTAGAACCCCAGGGCGGGAACAGGGTAGTGGGCACGTCTGCATTTCCCTCTTTTCCACCACACAGGTTCTGTACAGGCACTTTTGGATCCCCAAAACATAAAACGAACACGACAAACATGAAAGACAAGAGCTCTATCTTACCTCCTGCCGGTCCTGGAATCTGGGGTTTGGGGGCGCCTGGTTCCCGGCCAATGCACCAAATGAAAGACCCTAGTCCCCTAGGATACTTTCGTCAATGGAAGGACGCCCCAGAAAACTCAGACTCCAGGCCGGAAGATGCAATAAGCAAGAGGAGTTTATTCGACGTTTGCACAAACGGACTCCCTGCCCCAGGTGGTCAGGGAGCCCTGAGCAGCGGTTACAAGCCTTCTTTTAAAGGCAAAAACCACAAGATTAATGCATAACACAAAGCATCCCATGATTGGTCCATTTAAAAGTCATCATATATGCCAACAATCACTTTGCCAAGCGGGAAATTTTGTAATACTCTTTGTAAAATGACTGGCCCATGGTTGGTTTAAGAGGGGGTTTACATGGTTACAGGCCAATGATTGGTTGACACTTGGCTCAGCTTGTGGTCTTGCCAGGTGGTCGTTATCTCAAGGTCCTGTCTGTGGAATTTCTAAATGGGAACTGAGGAACACGTACTGTCTATTCTTTATATACGACCACTGACCTTGTCCTGGGGCCGGCATCTGGTCCCTGAAACTTCTTAACTCATTTCTGGGAAGGGAAGGGTCAATGCTAGCGTAAGCAAGTTTACAGAAGCAGAATCAGCAGTTAGCAAGATAGTAATGGTAATGGTCAATTTTTAATCTTTCAGGGTTTGGGTTAGGGTGAGGGTTAGAGTTAGGGTTAGGGTTAGGATGAGGGTAAGGGTGAGGGTGAGGGTTAGGGTTAGGGTTAGGGTGAGGGTGAGGGTGAGGGTTAGGTTTAGGTTTAGGGTGATGGTGAGGTTGAGGGTTAGGTTTAGGGATAGGGTTATTATGAGGATAAGGGTTAGGTTGAGGGTTAGGGTTAGATTTATGGTTAGGCTTAGAGAGAGGGTGAGGGATAGGTTTAGGGTTAGGGTGAGGGTTAGAGTTAGTTTGAGGAATAGGGAGAAGGCGAGGTTGATGGTGAGGGTTAGGGTAAGGGTGACAGTGAGGGTTTGGGTTAGGGTTAGGATTAGGGTTAGGGTGAGTGTGAGAGTTAGGGTTAAGTTTAGGGTCAGGGTCAGGGTTAGGGTTAGGGTTAGGGTGAGGGTTATGTTGAGGTTTAGGTTTAGGTTTAGGTTTAGGTTATTGTTAGGGTTAGGGTTAGGTTTAGGGTTAGGGTTAGGTTTAGTGTTAGGGTTAGGGTTAGGATTAGGGTTAGGTTTAGGATGAGGGTGAGGGTCAGGGTTAGGGTTAGGGTTACTGTGAGGGTTAGGGTGAGAGTGAGGGTGAGGGTTTCAGTTAGGTAAGGGTTAGGGTTAGGGTTAGGGAGAGAATTAGGTTGAGGGTGAGGGTTAGGTGGACTGTTAGGATTAGGGTGAGGGTTAGGGTCAGGAATAGAGTGAGGGTTGTGGTTAGGGTGAGGTTGAGGGTTAGGGTTATGGTTTGGGTTAGTGTGAGGATACGAGTTAAGGTGAGGGTTAAGTTGAGGGTGAGGGTTAGTGTTAACATTAGTGTTAGAGTGAGGGTTAGGGTTAGGGTTAGGTTTAGGGTGAATGAAAGGTTTTGGGTGAGTGTGAGGGTTAGTGTTTGGGTGAGGGTTAGCATTAGGGTTAGGGTTAGGCTGAGGGTGAGGGGGAGAGTGTAGGTGAGGTTTAGGGATAGTGGGAGGACTAGGGTGAGTGTGATGTTTTTGGTGAGGGTGAAGTTTTGGGTGAGGGTGAGGGTGAGGTTAAGGGTTTCTGTTAGGTAAGTGTTAGGGTGAGTGTTAGGGTTCGGGTGATGTTGAGCGATCGGTTGTGGGTGCGGTTTAGTTTAAGGATGAATGTTAGGGTGAGGGCGAGTGTTAGGGTGATTGTGAGGGTTAGGGTTAGGGTTAGGGTCAGGTTGAGGTTAAGGGTTAGTGTGAGGGTTAGGGTGAGGGTAAGGGTTAGGGTTAGCGTTAGGGTTATGGTGAGGGTTAGGGTGAGGGTTAGGGTTAGGTTTAGGGTGAGGGTGAGGGTTAGGTTGAGAGTGAGTGTAAGAGTGAGGGTTTCGGTTAGGTAAGGGTTAGGGTTAGTGTTCGGGTGAGGATTAGGGTGAGGGTGCGGTTTAGGTTGAGGGTTAGGTTTAGGGGAAGGGTTAGGGTTAGTTTGAGAGTGAGGGTTAGCGCTAGGGTTAGGTTTAGGGTGACGGTGAGGGTGAGGGTGAGGGTGAGGGTTAGGGTTGGATTAGGGTTAGGGTTAGCGTTAGGCTGAGGGTGATGGTGAGGGTGAGGTTAAAGTTTAGGGTTAGGGTGAGGGTTAGGATGAGGGTGAGGGTTAGGGTTTGTGTAAGGGTTACGCTTAGGCTGAGGCTTAGGGATTGGGTTAGGGTTAGGGTGAGTGTGAAGGTGAGGTTTAGGGTTAGGTTTATGGTGAGGTTTAGGTTTAGGGTGAGGGCTATGGTGAGGTTGAGCTTTAGGGTGAGGGTGAGTGTGAGAGTGCGATTTTCGTTTAGGTAAGCATTAGGGTTAGGGTTAGGGTGAGGATTAGGTTGAGGAAGAGGGCTAGTTTGAGGGTTAGTGTTAGGGTGACATTTCAGGTGAGGCTGAGGGTTAGGGTGAGTGTGAGGGTGAGGGTGAGGATGAGGGTTCGGGTGAGGGTGAGGGTTAGTGTGTGGGTTAGGATATGGATTAGGGTGAGGGTTAGGGTGACGGTCAGGGTTAGGGTGAGGGTGAGGATTGGAGTTAGGGTGAGGGTGAGGTTAAGGTTAGGGTTAGGTTTAGGATGAGGGTTAGTGTGAGGGGTAGGATTAGGGTTAGAGAAAAGTTTAGTGTTAATTTGAAGGTTAGGTTTGGTTGATAGTTAGGGTTAGTATGAGGATAAATTTAGGGTGAGGTTTATGTTGAGGGTGAGGGTGAGGGTTCAGGTGAGGGTGAGGTTTCGGGTGAGAGTGAGGGTTACGGTGTGGGTTAGGGTTAGGGTTAGGGTTAGGGTGAGGGTAGGGTTAGGGAGAGGTTGAGGGTTAGGTTTACTGTGAGGGTTTGGGTTAGGGTTAGAGTTAGGGTTAGTGTGCGGTTAAAGGTTTGGGTGAGGGTTAGGGTGAGGGTGAGGGTTAGGGTAAGGGTTAGGGTTTGGATTAGGGTGAGGGTGAGGGTGAGGGTGAATGTTAGGGTTAGGGTTAGGATTAGGCTGAGGACGAGTGTGAGGTGAAGGTAAGGGTTAGGTTTTGGTTTAGGGTTAGGGTGAGGGTAGGTTGAGGGTGAGGGTGAGGGTTTCGGTTAGGTAAGTGTTAGGGTTATTGTTAGCGTGAGGTTTAAGTTGAGGGTGAGGGTTAGTGTGAGTGTTAGGGTTAGGATGAGAGTTAGGGTTAGAGTTAGGGTAGGTGGTAGGATTAGGGTGATGTTTATGGTGACGATAAGGGTTAGGGTGAGGTTTAGGATTAGGTTGAGAGTGAGCATTAGGGTGTGGGTAAGGGTTAGGTTTAGGGTGAGGTTTAGGGTGACGGTGAGGGTTAGGGTGAATGTGCGGGTTATGGTGAGGTTTCAGGTGAGGGTTAGGTTTAGGGTAAGGGTGAGGGTGAGGTTTAGGGTGAGGGGTAGGTTTAGGGTTAGGGAGAGGGTTAAGGTTAGTGTGAGGGTTAGGGTTATGGTTATGATTAGGTTTAGTGTGAGCATAAGTGTTAGGATGAGGGTTAGAGTGAGGGTGAGGGTTAGGGTTAGTGTTAGGATAGGGTGACAGTTAGGTTGAGGGTTAGGATTAGGGTTAGGGTTAGAAATAGGGTGAGAGTGTGTTAGGGTTAGGGTAAGGTTTAGAGTTAGGGTGAGGGTTAGTGTTAGGGTTAGGGTTAGGGTGAAGTGAGGGTTAGGGTTAGCGATAGGGTTAGGGCGAGGGTTAGGGTAAGGGTTAGGTTTAGCGTGAAGGTCAGAGTTAGGGTTAGGGTTAGGGTAAGGTTTAGGGTTAGGGTGAGTTTTAGGGATAGCGTGAGGATTAGTGTGAGGATGAGGGTTAGGTTGAGGGTTAGGGTTAGGGTTAGGTTTATGGTTAGGTTTAGATTGAGGGTTAGGTTTAGGGTGATGTTTAGGGTGAGGCTGAGGTTTAGGGTGAGGGTGAGGGTTCAGGTGAGGTTGAGGGTTTGGATGAGGGTGAGGGTTAGGGTGTGGGTTAGGGTTAGGTTTAGGGTGGGTTTAGGGTAACGGTGAGGGTTAGGTTAAAGACGAGGGTAAGGGTTAGGTTTAGGTTGAGTGTTAAAGTGAGGGTTAGGTTGAGGGGCAGAGTTAGGGTTTGGGTGAAAGATCGGGTTAGTGTGAGGGTTAGGGTTAGGGTTAGAGTTCGGGTTAGTTTGAGGTTAAAAGTTAGGCTGAGTGTTAGGGTGACGGTGAGGGTTAGAGTTAGGATTAGGGTTAGGGTTAGGATTCAGTTGATGGTGAGGTTGAGCGTGAGCGTGAGGGTTAGGGTTAGGTTTAGGGTGAGGGATAGGGTTAGTGTGAGGTTTAGGGTGAGGTTTAGGGTGAGGGTTAGGGTTAGGGTTAGGGTGAGGGTAAGGGTAAGTTTTAGAGTTAGGGTGAGGGTTAGGTTTAGGTTTAGGGATAGGTTGAGAGTGCAGGTGAGGGTTACGTTTTGGGTTAGGGTGAGGGTGAGCGTGAGGGTTTGGTTTAGGATTAGGGTAAGGGTTAAGTTTAGTCTTAGGGTGACATTGAGGGTGAGGTTGAGCGTTAGGGATAGGGTCACGGGTAGGGTGAGGGTGAAGGTTAGGTTGAGGGTTAGGGTTAGGGTGAGGGTTAGGGTTGGGGTAGGGTGAAGGTTAGGGTTAGGGTGAAGTTTAGGTTGAGGGTTCGGATTCAGGTGAGTGTGAGGGTTTGGTGAGGATGAGGGTTAGGGTGTGGGTTCTCATTAGGGTTCGGGTGAGTTTTAGGGTGAGGGTGAGGATTAGGGTGAAGGTGAGGGTTAAGGTTAAGTTTATGTATAGGGTTAGTATTAGTGTGAGGATAAGGGTTAGGGTGAGAGTTAAGGTGAGGTGACCGTTAGGCTTAGCATTAGGGTTAGGGTGTGATTTGCGGTGAGGGTTAGGGTTAGGGTGAGTGTTAGGGTTAGGATTGGGGTTAGGGTTAGGGTTAAGGTTATTTTTAAGGTTAGGTTTAATGTTGGGGTGAGGGTGAGGGTGAGTATTAGGGTTTTGGTTAGGGTTAGTGTGAGGGTTAGGTTTAGGGTTAGTGTTAGGGTTAGTCTGAAGATAATGGTTAGGGTGAGATTTAGGGTTAGGGTTAGGGTTAACGTTAGGGTGAGGGTGAGGGTTAGGGTTAGGGTGAGGTTTAGGGTGTTGGTGAATATTAGGGTGAGGGTGAGTTTGAGGATGAGGGTTAGGGTGAGGGTGACGTTGAGAGTTATGTTTAGGTTGAGGGTGAAGGTTAGGGTTTGGATTAGGTTTAGGTTTAGGGTTAGGCTGAGGGTGAGAGTGAGGGTGGGGTTTAGGTTTAGGTTTAGGGTGAGGGTTAGGGTTCGTTTAAGGGTTACGATGAAGGTGAGATTGAGGGTGAGGCTTAGGGTGAGGTTGATGATGAGGGTGAGGGTTAGGTTTGGATTCGGTTTAGGGTAGGGTGAGGGTTAGCGTTAGGGTTAAGGTGAGGGTGAGGTTGAGGGTTAGGTTTAGGGTGAGGATTAGGGTTAGGTTTAGGGTTAGGGTAAGGGTTAGAATTTGGGTTAGGGTTAGGGTTAGGGTGAGGGTTAGGTTGAGGGTTTGGGTTAGGGTGAGGATGAGGGTTAGGGTTAGGGTGATATTTAGGATGAGGATGAGGGTTAGGGTTAGGTTAAAGGTGAGGTGAGGGTGATTGTGAGGGTTAGGTGTAGGGTTAGTGTTAGGATTAGGGTTAGAGTGAATGTGAGCGTTATGGTGAGGGTGAGGTTGAGGTTGAGTGTTAGGGTGTGGTTGAGGTTTAGGGTTAGAGTGAGCATTAATGTTAGGGTTAGTTTGAGGGTTATAGTGAGCTTTAGAGTTAGAGTGAGGTTTAGGGTGAGTGTGAGTTTTAAGGTTAGCAATAGTGTTAGGGAGAGGATTAGGATAAGGGTTAGGTTTAGGGATAAGGTGAGGTTGAGGGTTAGGTTTAGGATTAGGGTTAGTGTTAGAGTTTTGGTGAGGCAGAGGGTGAGTGTTAGGGTTACGATTAGAGTTAGGTTTAGGATTAGGCTGAGGGTGAGGGTGATCGTCAGTATGAGGCTTAGGGTAAGGGTGAGGGTTAGGTTCAGGGTTAGAGTTAGGGTTAGGTTAGGATGAGGGTTAGGGTTAGAGCGAGGGTTAGGTTTAGGGTGATGGCAAGTGTTATGTTGAGGTTTAGGGTGAGTTTGAGGGTTAGGGTTAGGGTGAGTGTTAGGGTGAGTTTTAGGGTTAATGTTAGGGTTAGGGTTCGGTTGAGGGTTAGAGTTAGGGTTAGGGTTAGGGTTAGTGTGAGGATCAGGGTTAGGGTGAGGGTTAGGGTAAGGGTGAGGATGAGGGTTAGCGTGAGCTTTAGTTTTAGAGTTAGAGTGAGGGTTAGGGTGACGTTTAGTGTGAGGGTGAGGGTTAGGGTTAGAGTGAGGGATAGGGTGTGGGTGAGGGTTAGGGTGGCGGTTAGGGTGAAGGTTAGGTTTAGGGTTAGGTTTAGGGTGAGGCTGAAATTGAGGGTTAGGGTTAGGGTGAGGGTTAAGTATAGGGTGAGGGCTAGGGTGAGGATGAGGGTTAGGGTGAAGGTGAGGATGAGGGTGAGGGTTTCTGGTAGGTAAGTTTTAGTGTTTGGTTACGGTGAGGATTGACTTGACAGTGAGGATTGGGGTTGAGGGTTTGGGTTAGGGTGAGGGTTAGGGTTAGGGTTAGGGTTAGGGTGAGGTTTAGTGTTAAGGTGATGTTTAGGGTGAGGTTTCGGGTGAGGGTGAGGGTTCCAGTGAGGGTGAGGGTTAGGATTAAGGTTAGGGTTATTGTTTAGTTGAGTGTGAGTGTGAGGGTTAGCGTTAGGTTTATGGTTAGGGTTAGGGTGAGGGAGGCGTTGAGGGTTAGGTTTAAGATTAGGGTTAGTCTTAGGGTTAGGCTGAGGGTGAGGGTGAGGGTGAGGTTGAGGGTTAGGGTTAGGGTGAGGTTTAGGGTTAGTGTTAGGATGAGGATTCGGGTGAGGGTAGGGTTAGGGTTAGGGTGAGGGATAGGGTGAGGTTTAGGGTGAGGGTTAGGGTTAGGTTTAGGTTTAGGGTGAGGGTTATGGTTAGGTTTGAAGTTTAGGGTGACGGTGAGTGTTAGGTTGAGGGTGAAGTTGAGGGTGAGGTTAGTGTGAGAGTGAGGGTGATGGTGAGGGTTATTGTTAGGGTTAGGGTTAGGGAGAGTGTGATATTTAGGGTTAGGATTAGGGTTTGGTTACCGGTTAGGCTGTGTGTGTGGTTGAGGGTGAGGGTTAGGCTTAGGATTAGTGTGAGGGTTAGGTTTAGTGTGAGGGTTAGGGTTAGGGTGAGGTTGAGGTTCAGGGTTAGGGTGACGGTGACAGTGAGGGTGAGGGTTAGGGTTAGGATTAGGGTTAGGGTGAGTTTTATTGTTAGGGTTAGGGTTAGGGTGAGGGTTAGGGTTAGGATCATGGTTAGGGTTAGGGTTATTGTTAGGGTGAGGTTTAGGGTTAGGGTTAGGTTTACGGTCATGTTTAGGTTGAGGGGTAGGATTAGTGTTAGGGAGAGGGTTAAGGTTAGTGTGACGGTTAGTGTTAGGGTTAGAGTTAGGTTTAGTATGAGGAGAAAGCTTACAGTGAGTTTTAGGGTGAGCGTGAGGGTAAGGTTTATCTTTAGGTTTAGGGTGAGGGTTAGGTTTACGCTTAGGTTTAGGGGAAGTGTTAGGGTTAGGGTGATGTTTATGGTGAGGGTGAGGGTTAAGGTGATGGTGAAGTTGTGGGTGAGGGGTAGGGTTAGGGTGAGGGTGAGGGTGATGGTGAGGGTTAGGTTTAGGGTGTGGATGAGGATTAGGGTGAGGATTAGGGTTAGTTTTATGGTTACTGTTAGAGAGAGGGTGAGGGTTAGGTTTAGGGTTAGGGTGAGGATTAGGGTTAGAGAATTAACGTGAAGGTGAGGTTGAAGGTGAGGGCTAGGGTGAGGGTGCCAGTGAGGGTGTGGGTTAGGGTTAGGTTTAGGGTTACTGTGAGTGTGAGAGTTAGGGTTTAGTGTTAGGTTTAGTGTTAGTATGAGGATAAAGATTAGGGTGAGGGTTAGGGTTAGGGGTAAGGTCAAGATTAGGTTTAGTGTGAGGGTTAGGTTTAGGGTGATGTTTAGGCTGAGGGTGAGGGTTAGGGTGAGGGTGAGTTTGAGGGTGAGGGTGAGGGTGAGGATGACGGTGAGGCTTAGGTTTAGGGTGAATGTGAGGGTTACGGTTGTGATTAGGGTTAAGTTTAGGTTTAGGCTGAAGTTGAGTGTGAGGGTGATGGTTAGGGTTAGGGTTAGGGTGAGGGTTAGACTTAGGTTGAGGGTTAGGGTGAAGGTGAGTTTGAGGGTGAGGATTAGGGTGAGGGTGACGTTGAGGGTGAGGGTTAGGATTAGGATTAGGGTTAGTGTTAGTGTTAGTGTTAGGGTGAGGGTGAGGGTGAGGGTTAGAGTTAGGGATATTGTTAGTGTGAGGGTTAGCGTTATGGTTAAGGTAAGGATTAGGGTTAAGGTGAGGGTTAGGGTTAGGGTTAGGTTGAGGTTTAGGGTTAGGGTTACATTTAAGGTGAGTGTTAGGGTTAGGATTAGGGTGAGGGTGAGGGTTAGGGTTAGGTTTAGGGTTAGGTTGAAGGTGAGGCTTAGAGTTAGGTTTAGGTTTGTGCTGAGGGTTAGGGTAAGGGTTAGGGTTAGGGTGAGTTTTAGGATTAGTTTTAGGTTTAGGCTGACTGTGATGGTGAGTGTTAGGGTTAGGTTTAGGTTTAGCGTGAGGGTTAGAATTTGGGTGAACGTTAGGGTTAGGGTGACCATGAGGGTTAGGGTGACTGTGAGGGTTAGGGTGAGGGTGAGGGTCAGGGTTAGGTTTAGGGTGAGGTTTAGTGTTATGGTTAGGTTTAGGGTTAGGGTGAGGGTTAGAGTTACGGTGAGGGTTAGTATTAGTGTGAGGGTTAGGATTATATTTAGACTTAGGGTTAGGGTATGGTTAAAGGTTCGGTTGAGGGGTAGGGTGAGTGTTAGGGTTAGGGTTAGATTTAGGTTGAGGGATAGGATGAGGTTTAGGGTTAATCTTAGGTTTAGGGTGAGGGTGAGAGTTAGTGTTACGGTTAGGGTGAGTGTTAAGTTTAGGGTGAGAGCTAGTGCCCTGGACCGGCACTGTTTGGACGACTGATGATACTTAGGGGAGGAACCTGGCATGGGGGGGGAGATGGCAAACAGACAACTCACACCCAACAGGAGTGGATGCTGAGTGCGATTTAATGCAGAGGATAACAAACTTTTATAGCAGAAAGTCTCCATAAGAATAGGGCAAAAGTTTCCACAATCTTGCTACAGGGTTTCATTCTTGGATGGTCACCAGCTGGTCGCCTGAAAGTGCTAAAGTTTACACAATCTTGCTGCAGGGCTTCATTCTTTGGTGGTCACCCCAGCTGGTCGCCTGAAAGGCACTTGTTTCTGGCTTATCTCTAAGAAATATAATGGGTTTTGACGTTTGTCACCATTTATAGAGGCCTTAATTGTCCCATAAGATTTTTCCTGTTCCTTCTTTAATAGTAAGGTCATGGAGGCCTACATCTAGCAAGTCTCTTAGTAAATGAAAGAGAATAACAGGAAGTTCTTTCTCCCAAGTAGTTATCTCAGCAATTGCCATACATTCTTTCTGTTCTAGCCGCACCTACAGCTTCTTGTAAATCTCTTACAGACAATTCCTTCTGCTGAAGTGACTTGGTGAAACCCCCAATACTTTTATATTTGCTTATGACTTGTCTACTAGCATACATAAGAGGGCTTCCAGGGTAGCACTTAACTCTGGTGAGTTAGTCATATTTTTAAGAAATTCATCATATATTGGAGTCGTCAACACTCTTAAGAAAGAGCTTTGACTAAGGGAACGTTGACAATGAGTAAGTACAAAGAGCAGTAGAACAGTAAAAGATTAATAGGCACTCTTATACAGTGAGGAAAAGAAAGGCAGAAACACATCTTTCCCAGGGGTTTGCCAGCCTTTCCAGGAGTAGGCCTCTTAGAAGCCCTATTCTCCGAGGTAGAATTCGGTGAAATCCCAATACTCGGAGATAGGTCTCTGTAAAACCCCATTCTCTGAGGTAGACTTCAGTGAAGTCCCAATACTCAGAGATGGGTCTATGAAGTCCCATTAGCAGGTCTGAAAGCTGGTTTCCCATCCTAAGAATACTCCTCTGGAGTAGGCATGGCAGGCTAGGGTGAGGGTGAGGGTTAGGTGGGGGTGAGGGTGAGGGTGAGGGTTTCAGTTAGGTAAGAGTTAGGGTTAGGTTTAGGGTGATGTTTAGGGTGAGGGTGAGGGTTAGGTGGAGTGTTAGGGTTAGGGTGAGGTTTAGGGTTAGGGTTAAGGTGAGGGTTAGGTTTAGGGTGATGTTTAGGGTGAGGGTGAGGGTTAGGGTGAGGGTTAGGGTTATGGTGAAGGTTAGCATAAGGTTAGAGTTAGGGTCAGGGTTAGTGTGATGGGTAGGGTTAGGGTTAGGGTGAGGGTTAGGGTTAGTGTGAGGTTTAGGGTTAGGGTTAGGGTTAGTGTAAGGATAAAGGTTAGGGTGAGGGTTAAGTTGAGGATGAGGGTTAGGGTTAGCGTCAGGGTTAGGGTGAGTGATAGGGTGAGGTTTAGGGTTAGGGTGAGTGTTAGGGTTAGGGTTAGGGTGAGGGTTAGGTTTAGGGTGAGGGTTAGGGTTAGGATTCTTGTTAGGGCGAGTTTTAGCGTTTGGTTTAGGGTTAGGGTGAGTTTTAGGGATAGGATCAGGTTTAAGGTTGGGGTTAGTGTTATTGTTAGGGTTAAGGTTAGGGTTAGGGTTGGGGTGAGGGTGAGTGTTAGGGTTAGGGTTAGGGTGAGGGTTAGGTTTAGGGTGAGGGTTAGGGTTAGGATTGGTGTTAGGGTGAGTTTTAACGTTAGGATTAGGGTTAGGGTGAGGGTAAGGGATAGGATAAGGTTTAAGTTTAGGGTTAGGGTTATTGTTAGGGTTAGGGTTGGGGTGGGGGTGAGGGTGAGGGTTAGCGTTGGGGTTATGGTCAGGGTTAGGGTTAGGGTTAGTGTGAGGGCTAGGGTGAGGGTGAAGTTTTGGATGTGGGTGAGGGTGAGGGAAAGGGTTTCATTTAGGTAAGGGTTAGGGTTATTGTTAGGGTGAGGATTAGATTGAGGGTGAGGTTTTGTGTGAGGGTTAGTGTTAGGGTGAGGGTTAGCGTTACTATTTTGGTGAAGGTTGGGGTTCGAGTTAGGTTTAGAGTATGGGTGAAGATTAGGGTGAGTGTTAGGGTGAGTGTTAGGGTTTGGGTGATGTTGAGCGATCGGGTGTGGGTGAGGTTTAGGGTAAGAATGACGGTTAGGGTGACGGTGAGGGTTAGGGTGACTGTGAGAGTTAGGGTTAGGGTTAGGGTTAGGTTGAGGGTAAGGGTTAGGCTGAGGTTAAGGTTTAGGGTTAGCGTTAGTGTTAGGGTGAGACTTAGGGTTAAGGTTAGGGTTAGAGTTAGGTTGAGGGTTAGGGTGAGGGTTAGGGTTATGGTTACTGTGAGCGTGACGGTGAGGGTTAGGGTTAGGGTGAGGGTGAGGGTTAGGGTGAGAATGAGGGTGAGGGTGAGGGTTTCAGTTAGGTAAGGGTTATGGTTAGGGTTAGGGTGAGGATTAGGGTGAGGGTGATGTTTAGGTTGAGGCTTAGGGTTAGGGTGAGTGTTTGGTTAGGGTTAGAGTGAGGGTTAGGTTTAGGGTGATGTTTAGGGTGAGGCTGAGGGTTGGGGTGAGATTGAGGGTTCGGGTTCGGATAAGGTTTCGGATGAGGGTGATGGTTAGTTTTTGGATTAGTGTTACGGTTAGGTTGAGGGTTAGGGTGAGAGTGAGGGTTAGGGTGAGGGTGAGGGTTAGTGTTAGGTTGAAGAGGAGGGTTAGGGTTAGGGTGAGGGTGAGGGTAAGGGTTAGGGTGAAGGTGAGGGTTAGGGTGAGGATTAGGGTTAGTGTGAGGGTTAGGGTTAGGGTTAGAATTAGGGTTAGTGTGAGGTTAAAATTTAGGGTGGCGGTTAGGGTGATGGTGATGTTAAGTGTTATGGTTATGGTTAGTCTGAGAGTTAGGGTTACGATGAGGGTTATGGTTAGGGTTAGGGTGAGGGTTAGGGTGCGAGTACTGCTTAGGGTGAGGGTGAGGGTTAGGGTGAGGGTGAGGTGGAGGGTGAGTGTTAAGGTGACTGTGAGGGTGACTGTGACGGTGAGGTTTAGGTTTAGGGTTAGGGTGATATTGAGGGTGAGCATTAGGTTTAGGATTAGGCTTAAGTGTTTGGTAAGGCTTAGGGTGAGTGTGAGGGTGAGGGTCAGAGATAAGTTTAGGTTGAGGGTTAGGGTTAGGGTTAGGGTTAGGTTAAGGGTGAGGGTGAGGTTTAGGTTGAGGGTGATGGTGAGGGTGAGGGTGGGGGTTAGGTTTCGGGTAAGTTTTAGGGTTATGTTTATGGTTAGGGTGAGGGTGAGGGTGAGGGGTAGGGTGAGTGTGATGATGAGTTTGATGGTGAGTGTGAGGGTTAGTGTTTGGGTGAGGGATAGTGTTAGGATTACGGTTAAGGTTAGGGTGAGGGTTAGGGTTAGGGTTAGGATTAAGATGAGGGTTAGGCTGAGGGTTAGGGTTAGGGTTAGGGTAAGGGTTTGGGTAAGGGTGAGGTTTAGGATTAGGATTAGGGTTAGGGTTTGGGTGAGGGTTAAGGATAGGTTTAGGGTTAGGGTGATGGTTTTTTTTAGGGTTAGGTTTAGACTTAGGGTAATGGTGAGGGTGAGGGTTAGGGTTTGGATTAGGGTTAGTGTTAGGGTAAGGCTGAGGGTGAGGTTGAGTGTGAGCATGAGGGTTAGGGTTAGGGTGAGGGTTAGGTTTAGGGTTAGGGTTAAGGCTAAGGTGAGGGTTAGGTTTAGGGTTAAGTTTAATATGAGGGTTAGGCTGAGTTCGTGTGAGGGTAAGGGAAAAGGTGAGTGTTAGGGTGAAGGTTAGGTTTAGGGTTAGGCTTTGGATTAGGGTGAGGATTAATGTGAGGGTGAGGTTTAAGTTGAGGGTTAGTGTTAGGGTATAGGTGAGGGTTAGATTTAGGGTGAGGGTTAGGATTAGGGTGATGTTGAGGGGGAGGGGGAGAGTTAGGGTGAGGGCGAGTGTGAGGGTTCGGCTGTAGGTGAGGGTTAGTGTTAGGGTGAGGGTTAGGGTGACGGGGAGTGTTAAGTCAAGGTGAGGTTTAGGGTTAGGGTTACGGTGAGGGTTAGGGTTAGGGTTAGGGTGAAGTGTTGGGTGAGGGGTAGGGTAAGGGTTAGGGTGAAGGTTAGGGTTAATGTGAGTGTTAGGGTTAGGGTTACGGTTTGTTGAGTATAAGGGATAGGGTGAGTGTAAGGTTGAGAGTGAGGGTTAGGGTTAGCTTTAGGGTTAGGGTGAGGTTTAGGGTGAGGGCTTATGTGAGGGTTACGGTTAGTGTTAGTGTTAGTGTGAGGATAAGGGTTAGGGTGAGGGTAAATTTGAGGGTGAGGGTTAGGGTTAGCGTTAGGGTTAGCGTGAGGGTTAGGGTGAGCTTTAGGGTTAGTGTGAGTTTTAGGGTTACGGTTAGGGTGAGGATTAGGTTTAGGGTGAGGGTTAGGGTTAGGATTGGTGTTAGGGTGAGTTTTAGAGTTAGGTTTAGGTTTAAGGTGAGGGTTAGGGATAGGATTAGGGTTAGGGTTAGGGTTAGGGTTGGGGTCAGGTTTAGGGTTAGGCTGAAGTGGAGGGGGAGATTGTGGGTGAGGTTTAGGGTTAGAGTTAGTGTTAGGGTTAGTGTGAGAGCTAGGGTGAGTGTGAAGTTTTGGGTGATGGTGCGTTGAGGGTAATGGTTTCGGTTAGGTAATTGTTAGGGTTACGGTTTTGGTGAGGGTTAGGGTTAGAGTGATGTTTAGAGTATGGGTTAGGGTTAGGGTGAGTGTTAGGTTTCGAGGGATGTTGAGCGATCGGGTGTGGGTGAGGTTTAGGGTAAGGATGAGGGTTAGGGTGACGGTGAGGGTTAAGGTGATTGTGAGGTTTAGGATTAGGATTATGGTTAGGTTGTGGGTCAGGGTTAGGGTGAGGGTTATTGGTGAGTGTAAGGGTTAGAATTAGCCTTAGTGTTAGGGTGAGGGTGAGGGTGAGGGTTAGGGTTAGGGTTAGGTTTAGAGTGAGTGTTAGGGTGAGGGTTAGGGATAGAGTTAGGGTTACTGTGAGGGTGAGGGTGAGGGTTAGGGTTAGGGTTACGGTGAGGTTTAGGGTGAGAGTGAGGGTGTGGGTGAGTGTTTCGTTTAGGTAAGCGTTATGTTTAGGGTTAGTGTGAGGATTAGGGTGAGGGTGAGGTTTAGGTTGAGGGTTAGGGTGAGGGTTTGGGTTAGGGTTAGAGTGAGGGTTAGGGTTAGGGTGATGTTTAGGTTGAGGTTGAGTGTTGGGGTTAGATTGAGGGTTCGGTTTCGGGTGAGGTTTGGGGTGAGTGTGATGGTTAGTTTGTGGGTTAGGGTTTGGCTTAGGGTGAGGGTTAGGGTGACAGTGAGTGTTAGGATGAGGATGAGGGTTAGGGTTATGTTGAGGGTGAGGGTTAGAGTTAGGGTGAGGGGGAGCGGGAGGCTTAGCGTGAGGGTGAGGGTTAGGGTTAGGGTGAGGGTTAGGTATAGGGTTAGGATTAAGGGTAAGTTGAGGGTTAGGGTTAGGGTTACGTTTAATATGTAGGTTAGGCTGAGTGTTATGTTTAGGGTTCTTGTGAGTGTAAGGGTTAGGGTGAGTGTTAGGTTGAGGGTGAGGGTTAGGGTTAGGGTTAGGTTTCGGTTTAGGGTGAGGGTTAGTGTTAGGGTTAGGTTTCGGTTTAGGGTGAGGGTTAGGGTGAGTGCAAGGGCTAGGACGAGTTTTAGGGTAATGGTGAGTGTTAGGGTGAAGGAGAAGGTTAGGGTTAGTTTTAATGTGAGGGTTAGGGTTAGGGTGATGGCTAGTGTGAGGGAGAAGGTTAGGGTTAGGGTGAGGGTTAGGGTTAGACTGAGGGTTAGGGTTAGTGTGAGGGTGAGGGATAGTTTTAGCATTAGGGTTCGGGTTAGGGTTAGGGTGAGGTTGAGGGTGAGGGTGAGTTTGAGGTTAGGGTTAGGGTTAGAGTTAGGTTGAGGGTGGGGGTGAGGGTGAGTGTGAGTGTGAGGGTTAGGGTTAGTTTTCGGGTGAGGGCCAGGGTGAAGGTGAAGGTTAGGGTGACGTTTATTGTGAGGGTGATTGTTTCGGTTAGGAAAGGCCTAGGGTTAGGATTAGAGTGAGGATTATGGTGAGGGTGAGGTTTAAGGTGAGGGTTAGGTTTAGGTTGAGAATTAGGGTTGGGCTGAGGGTTAGGGTTAGGGTTAGGGTTACGTTAAGGGTTAGGGTGAGGGTGAGGTTTAGGATTAGTATTAGGTTTAGGGTTAGAGTGAGGTTTAGGGATAAGTTTAGGGTTAGGGTGAGGCTTTTGTTTAGGGTTAGGTTTAGAGTTAGGGTGCGGGTGAGGGTGAGGGTTAGGGTTTGGATTAGGGTTAGTATTAGGGTAAGGCTGAGGGTGATGTTCAGGGTGAGCATGAGGCTTAGGGTTAGGGTGAGGGTTAGGTTTAAGGTTAGGGTTAAGAGTAAGGTGAGTGTTAGGGTTAGGGTTACATTTAATATGAGGGTTAGACTGAGTGTTAGGGTTAGGGTTCCTGTGAGGGTAAGGGTTAAGATGAGTGTTAGGGTGAGGGTGAGGGTTAGGGTTAGGCTTAGGGTTAGGGTGAGGGTTAGGGTGAGGGTTAGTGTTAGGGTTAGGGTTAGGTTTAGGGTGAGGGTTTGGGTGAGGTTAAGGGTATGGGCGAGTTTTAGGATGACGGTGAGGGTTAGGGTGAAGGAGAGGTTTAGGATTAGGGTGAGGGTGAGGGTCAGGTTTAGGGTGAAGGCTAGTGTGAGGGAGAGGATTAGGGTTGGGTGAGAGTTAGGGGTAGAGTTAGTATTAGGTTGAGGTTTAGGCTGAGGTTTAGGGAGAGTGTGAGGGTGAGGGCTAGTTTTAGCATTAGGGTTCGGGTTAAGGTGAAGGTGAGGGTGAGAGTGAGGGTGAGGTTGAGGTTAGGGTTAGGGTTAGGGAAATGCTGAGGGTGGGGGTGACGGTGAGGGTGAGGGAGAGGGTTAGGGTTAGTTTTAGGGTGAGGGCTAGGGTTAGGGTATGGCTTAGGGTGACGGTTAGGGTGAGGGTGAAGGTTTCGGTTAGGAAAGGCTTAGGGTTAGGATTAGGGTGAGGATTAGGGTGAGGGTGAGGTTTAAGGTGAGGGTTAAGGTTAGGGGGAGGATTAGGGTTAGGGTTAAGGTGAAGGTTAGGATTAGGGTGATGTTTAGGTTGAAGGTGAGAGTTAGGTGAGGGCGAGTGTGAGGGTTAGGTTGTAGGTGAGTATTAGGTTTAGGGTGAGGGTTAGGGTTTGCGTGAGGGGTAGGGTAAGGGTTAGGGTGAGGGTTATCGTTAATGTGAGGGTTAGGTTTAGGGTTAGAGTTATTGTGAGTATAAGGGTTAGGGTGAGGGTTAGGTTGAGAATGAGGGTTAGGGTTAACTTTAGGGTTAGTGTGAGGTTTAGTGTGAGGGATAAGGTGAGGTTTAGGTTTAGTATGAGGGTGAGGGTTAGAGTTAGTTTTAGGGTGAGGTTAGGGTTAGGGTGAGGTTTAGGCTAGGGTTAGCATGAGGGTGAACGTTCGGGTGAGTGTGAGTTTTTGGGTGTGGGTGATGGTTAGGTTTAGGGTGAGGGTTAAGGTTATGGTGAGGATTAAGGAGAGGGTGAGGGTTAGGGTTACTGTCAGCATTAGGGTGAGGGTTAGGATTAGGGTTAATGTAAGGATTAGGGTTAGGTTTAGGGTTATATTGAGGGTAAGGTTTAGGTTGAGGTTTAGGGTAGGGTGAGTGTTAGGGTTAGCATTAGGTTTAGGATTAGGGTTTGCGTTAGGATTAGGGTGAGCGTTAGCATGAGGGTTAGGTTTAGCTTGAGGGTTAAGTTTAGGGTGAGGGATAGGGAGCGGGTGAGGGTGAGCATGAGGGTGAGAATGAGGGTGAGGCTTTTGTTCAGGTAAGGGTTAGAGTTAGGGTTATGGTGAGGATTATGCTGAGGGTGAGATTTAGGTTGAGGGTTAGGGTTAGGGTGAGGGTTACTGTTAGGTTTAGGGTGAGGGTTAGGTTTAGGCTGATGTTTAGAGTGAGGGGGAAGGTTAGGGTGAGGGTGAGGGTTTGGGTAAGGGTGAGAGTTAGGGTTAAGGTTAGCGTTAGTGTGAAAGTTAGAATTAGGGTTAGCGTATGGGTGAGGGTTAGTGTGAGGGGTATGGTTGGGGTTAGGGTGAGGGTTAGGGTTAGTGTGAGGGTTAGGGTTATGGTTAGGGTTAGGGTTAGTGTGAGGATAAGGGTTAGGGTGAGGGTTAGGTTGAGGGTGAGGTTAGGGTTAGCGTTAGGATTAGGGTGAGTTTTAGAGTTAGGGTTAGGGTTTAGAGGGTTAGGGTTAGAGTTAAGGTTAGGGTTAGGGTGAGGGTTAGGGTGTCGTGAGGTTGAGGGTGGGAGTGAGGGTGACTGTTAGGTTTAGGGTGAATGTGAGGGTTAAGATAAGGATTAGGGTTTGGTTTAGCGTTAAGCTGAAGTTAAGGGTGAGGGTGATGGTGAGGCTTAGTGTTAAGGTGAGGGTTAGGGTTACTTTGAGGGTTAGGGTGAAGGTGAGTTTGAGGGTGAGGATTAGTGTGAGGGTGACGGTGAGGATGAGGTTGAGGGTTAGAGTTAGGGTGAGGGTTAATGTTAGGTTGAGGGCTAGTGTGAGGGTGAGATTTAGAGTGAGGGTGAGGGTTTCGGTTAGCTAAGGGTTAGGGTTAGGGTTAGGGTGAGGATTAGGTTGAGGGTGAAGGTTAGGTTGAGGGTTAGGTTTAGGGTGAGAGTTAGGGAAGCGGTTAGGGTGAGGGTTAGGGTTAGGTTGATGTTTAGAGTGAGAGTGAGGGCGAGTGTTAGGGTGTGGGTGAGGGTTAGGTTTCAGCTGTGTGTTAGGGTTACGATGAGTGTTAGAGTGAGTGTGAGGGTTATGGTTATGGTTAGTGTTAGCGAGAGGGTTAGGGCTAGGGGTAGGTGTTAGGGTGAGGAGTAGGGTTAGGGTTAGGATCAGGGTTAGGGTGAGGGTTAGGTTAAGGGTGATATTAAGGGTGAGGGTGAATGTTAGGGTGAGGGTGATGGTTAGGGTTAGGGTAATGGGTAAGTTTAGGGTGAGGGATAGGTATAGGATTAGGGTTAGGTTTAGGGTTAGGGTAGTGTAAGGGTTCGGTTGAGGCTTCGGGTGACCTTGAGTGTTAGGGTTTGGGTGTGTGTTAGCGTTAGGGTTCATATTAGGGTTAGGGTTAGGGTCAAGGTTTTGGTGAGTTTAAGGGTTAGGGTGAGGTTTAGGGTGAGGGTGGGTGTTAGGGTTAGGGTTAGGGTTAGGGTGAGGGTTAGGGTGAGGATTTGGGTTAGGGTTAGGGTAAGGGTGAGGGTGAGGCTTAGGATTAGGGTTATGGTTAGAGTTAGGTTGTGGCTGAGTGTGTGGGTTAGGGTAAGGATTAGGGTTAGGGATAGGGTTAGCCTGAGGCTGAGGGTGAGGGTGAGGGTTAGGGTTAGGGGGCGGTTCAGGTTTAGGGTTATGTTTAGGGTTAGGAAGAGGGATAGGCTGAGGGTTAGGTTTAGGGTTAATGTGAGGGTTAAGCTTAGTTTTAGGTTTAGGGTTAGGGTGAGGGTCAGGGTTAGGGTGAGGGTGAAGGAGAGTTTGAGGGTTAGGGATAGGGTGAGGTTTAGGGTTAGGTTGAGGTTTAGGGTTAGGGTGAGGGTTAGGGTTAGGTTTAGGTTTAGGGTTTGGGTGGTGGTTAGGGTGAGGGTAAGGGTTAGGCTGAGGGTTAGGGTTAGATTAAGGGTTAGGGTGAGGATTAAGATTAGTGTGATCGTTAGGGTTAGGGTTAGGATTAGGGTTAGGATTAGGGTTAGGGTGAGGGTGAGAGTGAGGGTTAGGGTTAGGGTTAGAGTTAGGGTGATGGTGCAGGTGAGGGTTAGTGTTAGAATTAGGGTTAAGGTTAGGGTTAGGGTGAGAGTAACGGTGAATATTAGGGTTAGGGTCAAGATAAGGGTTACAATTAGTGTGAGGATAAGGGTTAGAGTGAGGGTTAGGGTGATTGTGAGGTTGAGGGTGAGGGTTAAGGTGACATTGAGGATTAAGTTTAGGTTGAGTGTTAGGGTGGGAGTTAAGGTTAGAGTTAGATATAGGTTCAGGGATAGGATGAGGTTTAGGGTTAAGCTTAGGTTTAGTATGAGGGTGAGAGTTAGTGTTTGGGTTAGGGTGAGGGTTAAGTTTAGGGTGAGGGCTAGGGTGAAGTTGAGGGTTTCTGTTAGGTAAGAGTTAGGGTTAGCATTATGATGAGGGTTAGGGTGAGGGTGAGGGTTAAGGTTAAGGTGAGGTTTAGGGTGAGGTTTAGGGTTAGGGTGAGTGTTTGGGTTAGGATTAGGGTGAGGGTTAGGTTTAGGGTGAGGGTTAGGGTTAGGATTGGTGTTAGGGTGAGTTTTAGCGTTACATTTAGGGTTAGAGTGAGGGTTATGGATAGGATTAGGTTTTGGGTTAGGGTTAGGTTTAGCGTTAGGTTTAGGGTGAGGTTGAGGGTTAGCGTTAGGGTTAGGGTCAGGGTTACCGTTAGGCTTAGGGGGAGGAGGAGAGTGTAGGTGAGGTTTAGGGTTAGGTTGAGGGTAAGGGTTAGGGTGAGGGCTAGGGTGAGGGTGAGGTTGAGGGTGAGGGTGAGGTTGAGGGTAAGGGTTTCGGTTAGGTAAGGGTTAGGGTTATTGTTAGGGTGAGGATTAGGTTGAAGGTGATGATTTGTGTGTGGGTTAGTGTAAGGGTGAGGGTTAGCGTTATGGTTTTGGTGAGGGTTAGGGTTAGAGTTAGGTTTAGAGTATGGGTAAGGGTTAGGGTGAATGTTAGGGTTTGGGTGATGTTGAGCGATCGGGTTTGGGTGAGGTTTAGGGTAAAGATGAGGGTTAGGGTGACGGTGAGGGTTAGGTTGATTGTGAGAGTTAGGGTAAGGGTTAGGTTGAGGGTAAGGGTTAGGGTGAGGGTTAGTGTGAGAGTGAGGTTGAAGGTGAGGTTTAGGGTTAGGTTTAGGTTTACTGTGAGGGTGAGGGTTAGGGTGAGGTTTAGGGTTAGGGTTAGGGTGAGAGTTAGGTTGAGAGTGAGGTTGAGGGTGAGGGTTTAAGTTAGGTAAGGGTTATGGTTAGGGTTAGGGTGAGGATTAGAGTGAGGGTGAGGTTTAGGTTAAGGGTTAGGTTTAGGATGAGGGTTAGGGTTAGGGTTAGAGTGAGGGTTAGTGTTAGAGTGAAGTTTAGGTTAAGGATGAGGGTTGTGATGAGATTGAGGGTTCTAGTGAGGGTGACTGTTAGTTTGTGGGTTAGTGTTAGGGTTAGGGTGAGGTTTAGGGTGACAGTGAGCGTTAGGGTGAGGGTGAGGGTTAGGGATAGGTTCAGGGTGACGGTTAGGTTTAGGGTGAGGGTGAGGGTTAGGGTCAGGTTGAGTGTGAGGTTCAGGGTTAAGGTTAGGTTTAAGCTGAGGGTTAGGGGAGGGGTAGGGTTAGAGTTAGGGTGAGGGTAGGGTTAGTGTGAGGGTTATGGTTAGGGTTAGAGGGTTAGTGTGAGGTTAAAGGTTAGGGTGGTGGTTAGTGTGAGGGTGAGAGTAAGTGTTATGTTTAGGGTAAGGGTGAGGGTTAGGATGAGGGTGAGGGTTAGGATGAGGGTTATGGTTAGGGTTAGGGTGAGGGTTCGTGTGAGAGTACTGCTTAGGGTGAGGGTGAGTGTTAGGGTGAGGGTGAGGTTGAGGGTGGGTGCTAAGGTGACGGTGACGGTGACGGTTAATGTTAGGTTTAGGGTTAGTTTTAGGGTGAGGGTGAGGGTTATGGTTAGGATTATATTTACTCAGAGTTTTAGAGTTAGCGTTAGGGATAGGGTTAAATTTAGGGTGAGGTTGAGGGTTAGGGGTAGGGTTAGGGTTAGGGTTAGGATGAGTGTTAGGCTGAGGGTTAGGGTTAAGATTAGGGTGAGGGTAAGGGTTAGGGGGAGTGTGAGGGTTAGGATTAGGATTAGGGTTAGGGTTAAGGTGAGGGTTAGGGATAGGTTTAGGGTTAGGGTGAGCGTTTTGTTTAGGCTTAGGTTTAGAGTTAGGGTGAGGGTGAGGGTGAGGGTTAGGGTTTGTAATAGGGTTAGTGTTAGGGTTAGGCTGAGGGTGAGGTTGAGCGTGAGGGTGAGGGTTAGGGTTAAGGTGAGGGTTTGGTTTAGTGTTAAGGTTAAGCTAAGGTGAAGGTTAGGGTTTCGGTTAGGTTTAATATGAGGTTTAGGCTGAGGGTTAGGGTTAGGTTCGTGTGAGGGTAAGGGTTAGGGTGAGTGTTAGGGTGAGGGTGAGGTTTAGGGTTAGGCTTAGGGTTAGGGTGAGGTTTAGGGTGAGGTTTAGTGTTATGGTTAGGGTTAGGGTGAGGGTTAGGGTAAGGGTTAGGTTGAGGGTTAGAGAGAGAGTTAGGGTTAGGGTTAGGGTGAGGGTAAGGTTTAGGGCGAGGTTTAATGTAACGGTGAGGTTTAGGGTGAAGGAGAGGGTTATGGTTAGGGTTATGGTTAGGGTGAGGTTTAGGGTTAGAGTGAGGGCTAGTGTGAGGATGAGGGTTAGGGTGAGGTTGAGTGTTAGGGTAGGGTTGGGGTTATGGTTAGGGTTAGGCTGGGGATTTGGTTAGTGTGAGGGTGAGGGCTAGTTTTATCATTAGGGTTAAGGTTAGGGTTAGGGTTAGGGTGAGGATGAGGTTGAGCGTGAGGTTGAGGTTAGGGTTAGGATTAGGGTTAGGCTGAGGGTGGGGGTGAGGGTGAGGGTTAGGTTTAGTTTTAGGGTGAGGGCTAGGGTGAGGGTGACAGTTAGTGTGATGGTTAGGGTGAAGGTGAGGGTTTTGGTTAGGAAAGGCTTAGGGTTAGGGTTAAGGTGAGGATTAAGTTGAGGGTGAGTTTTAAGGTGAGGGTTAGGGTTAGGGTGAGGATTAGGGTTAGGGTTAGGGTGAAGGTTAGGCTTAGGCTGATGTTGAGGGTGAGGGTGAGTGTTAGGGTGACGACAAGTGTGTGGGTTAGGGTGTAGGTGAAGGTTAGGGTTAGGGTGAGGGTTAGCGTGACGGTGAGGGTTAGTGTAGGGTGTAGGTGAAGGTTAGGGTTAGGGTGAGGTTTAGCGTG
Source organism: Dipodomys merriami (assembly GCF_024711535.1). Taxonomy (NCBI): domain Eukaryota; kingdom Metazoa; phylum Chordata; class Mammalia; order Rodentia; family Heteromyidae; genus Dipodomys; species Dipodomys merriami. Next base: position 1,639,362 of record NW_027206490.1, on the reverse strand, counting down.
ACAGTGAGGGTTAGTGTTAGGGGGAGGGTTAGGTTTAGGGATGGGGTGAGGGGTTGGATGAGGGGTAGGGTAATGGTTGGGGTGAGGGTTAGGGTTAATGTGAGGGTTAGGGTTAGTGTTAGTGTGAGGATAAAGTTTAGGGTGAGGGTTAGGTTGAGATTGAGGGTTAGGGTCAGTGTTAGGGTTAGGGTGAGGTTTAGGGTGAGGGATAAGGTGAGCGTTAGGGTTAGTATGAGAGTTAGGTTTAGAGTTAGTTTTAGGGTGAGGGTTAGGGTTAGGATGAGGTTTAGGGTAGGGTTAGCGTGAAGGTGAGGGTTCAGGTGAGGGTGAGGTTTAGGGTGTGGGTGATGGTTAGGGTTAGGGTGAGGTTTAAGGTTAAGGTGAGGGTTAGGGTGAGGTTGAGGGTTAGGGTTATGGTGACCGTTAGGGTGAGGGTTAGGGTTAGGGTTATTGTGAGTTTTAGGGTTAGTTTTAGAGTTATGTTGAAGTTAATGGTTAGAGTGAGGTTTAATGTAAGGTGAGGGTTAGGTTTAGAGTTATGTTTAGGGTGAGGTTGAGGGTGCGTGTTAGGGTTAGGGTGAGGGTTAAGGTTAGGGTGAGGGATAGGGAGAGGGTGAGTGTGATTGTGAGGGTGAGGGTCAGGTTAACGATTTTGGTAAGTTAAGGGTTAAGGTTAGGTTTATGGTGAGGATTAGGGTGAGGGTGTGTGTTAGTTTGAGGGTTAGGGTTAGGGTGAGGGTTAGGGTTAGGTTTAGGGTGAGGGTTAGGGTGAGGGTGATGTTTAGGGTGAGGGGGAAAGTTAGGGTGAGGGTGATGGTTTGTGTGAGGGTGAGGATAAGGGTTAGTGTTAGGGTTGCGGTGAAGGTTAGGATTAGGGTTAGGGTTAGGGTTAGGGTTAGTGTGAGGGGTAGGTTTTGGGTTAGGGTGAGGGTTAGGGTTAGGTTTAGGGTTAGAGATAATATGAGGATAAGGTTAGGGTGAGGGTTAGGTTGAGGGTGAGGTTTAGGGTTAGCGTTAGGGTTAGGATGAGGGGTAGGGTGAGTTTTAGGGTTAGGGTGAGTGTTACGGTTAGGGTGAGGATTTGTGTTAGGATTTGTGTTAGGGTGAGATTTAGGGTTAGGTTTAGGGTTAGGGTGAAGGTTAGGGTTAGGATTAGGGTTAGGGTTAGTGTTAGGTTATTGTTAGGTTTCTCGTTAGGTTTAGGGTGAGGGTGAGGTTCAGGATTAGGGTTAGGGTGAGGGTTAGGGTGAGGTTTAGGGTTAGGGTGACTGTTAGTGTTAGGTTTAGGGTTAGGGTGAGGGTGGGGGTGAGAGTTAGGTTTAGGATTAGGGTTAGTTTTAGGGTTAGGATGAGGGGGAGGGGAAGGGAAGCATGTGGTTTAGAGTTAGGTTTAGGGTGAAGGCTAGCATGAGGGTGAAACTTAGGGTGAGGGTGAGGGTGAGTGTTTCGGTTAGGAAAGGGTTAGGGTTATTGTTAGGTTGAGGATTAGGTTGAGCTTGAGGGTTAGTGTGAGATTTAGGGTTGGGTGAGTGTTAGTGTTAGGGTTTTGGTGAGTGTTAGGAATAGGGTGAGGTTTAGGGTTAGGGTGAGTTTTAGGGTGAGGGTTAGGGTACGGGTGAGGTTGAGCATTAGGGTGTGGGTGAGGATGAGGGTTAGGTTGAGGGTTAGCGTTAGGGTGAGGGTTAGGGTGACTGTGAGGTTTAGTGATAGGTTTAAGGTGAGGGTTAGGGTTAGAGTTAGGGTTAGGGTTAGGGTGATGGTTAGGGTGAGGGGTAGGGTTAGGTTTAGTGTTAGGGTGAGGGTTAGGGTTAGTGTGAGTGTGAGGGTTACGGTTAGGGTTAGGGTTAGTTTGAGGATAAGGGTTAGAGTGAGTGTTAGGGTGAGGGTAAGCCTTAGGGTTCGCGTTAGGGTTAGGGTGAGGGTTAGGGTGAGGCTGATGTTTAGGGTTACGGTTAGGTTGAGGGTTAGGGTGAGAGTGAGGGTGAGGGCTTCAGTTATTTAAGGGTTAGGTTTAGGTTTAGGGAGAGGATTAGGTTGATGGTGAGGGTTAGGTGGACGGTTAGGATTAGGTTGAGGGTTAGGGTTAGGGATAGAGTGAGGGATATGGTTAGTGTGAGGTTTAGGGTAGGGTTGGCATGAGGGTGAGGTTTTGGGTGAGGGTGTGGGTGAGGGTTAGGGTGAGTGTGAGGGAGAGGGTGAGGTTTTTGGTTAGGTAAGGGTTAGGGTCAGGGTTATGGTGAGGATTACCGTGAGGGTGAGGATTAGGTTGAGGGTTAGGGTTAGGGTGAGGTTTAGCGTTAGTTTTAGGATGAGGGTTAGGGTTAGGGTAATGTTTAGGGTAAGGGGGAGGATTAAGGTGAGGGTGAGGGTTAGGGTTAAGGTTAGGGTTTGGGTGAAGATTAGGATTAGGTTTAGGTTTAGGGTGAGGGTTAGTGTGAGGGGTAGGGTTGCGTTAGGGTGAGGGTTGGGGTTAGTGTGAGGGTTAGAGTTAGGGTTAGGGCAAGAGTTAGTTTGAGGATAAGGGTTAGGGTGAGTGAGGGTTAGGTTGAGGGTGAAGGTTAGGGTCAGCGTTAGGGTTAGGGTGAGGTTTATGTTGAGGTTTAGGTTTAGGGTGAGTGTTAGGTTGAGGGTTATGATTGGTGGTAGGGTGAGTTTTATGGTTAGGTTTAGGGTTAGGGTGAGGATTAAGATTAGGGTTAGGATTATTTTTAGGGTTAGCTATAGGGTTAGGGTCAGTTTCAGGGTTATCGTTAGGGTTAGGGGAGGGTTATGGTTTGAGTGAGGTTGAGCATTAGCATGTAGGTGAGGTTTAGGTTTAGGTTGAGGGTTAGGGTGACGGTGAGGCTTAAAGTGACTGTGAGGGTTAGGGATAGGTTTAGGATGAGCGTTAGTTTTAGGGTAAGGGTTAGTGTGAGGGTTAGGGTTAGGATTAGGGTTAGGGTTAGTGTTATTGTTAGGGTTATGGTTAGGGTTAGGGTGAGAGTGAGGTTTAGGGTTAGCATTAGGGTGATTTTTAGGATTAGGGTGAGGGCTACGGTGAGGTTGAGGTTTAGGGTGAGTGTGAGGGTGAGGTTAATGGTTAGGATTTGGCTTAGGGTTATGGTTAAGCTGAGGATGATGGTGTGGGTGGGGGTGAAAGTTAGGGTTAGGGTTAGTGTGAGGGTGAGGGATAGTGTGAGGGTTAGGGTTAGTTTTAGGGTTAGGCTAAGGGTTAGGTTGAGGGTTAGGGTGAGGGTGAGGGTTAGGGTTAGTGTTAGGGTTAATGTGAGGTTTAGGGCTAGGTTTAGGGTGATTGTGAGGGTGAGGGTTAAGGTGAGGTTTAGGTTTAGGTTTAGGGTGAGGACGATGGTTAGGGTTAGCATTAGGGTTAGGTTGAGGGTGAGGGTTAGGGTGAGGTTTAGGCTTAGGTTTAGGGATAGTGTGAGGATTAGGGTTAGTGTGAGGGTGAGGGTGAGGGTTAGGTTAAGGGTTAGGTTTAGATTTAGGGTGAGGGTGAGGGTTAGAAGTAGGATTAGAGTTAGGGTTAGAGTTGGATGAGGGTGAAGGTGTGGGTTAGGGTTTGGATTAGGGTGAGGGTTAGGGTGAGGTTTAGGGTTACGGTGAGGGTTAGGTCTATGGTGAGGTTTAAGGTGAGGGTTAGGGTGTGATTAGGGTGAGCTTTAGGGTTAGGTTTAGGGTGAGGGTTAGGGCGAGGTTTAGTTTTAGGGTGAGGATTAGAGCTAGGGTGATGTTTAGGGTGAGGGTGAGGGTTAGGGTGAAGGATAGGGTAAGGGTTTGGGTTAGGTTTAGGGTGAGAGTTATGTAAGGATTAGGTTTAGGTTTAGGTTTAGGGTGAGTGTGAAGGTGAGGGTTTTTGTTAGGGTTAGGGTGAGGGTTAAGTTTAGGGTGAGGGCTAGGGTGAGGGTGAGGATTGGGGTGAGGGTGAGGGTGAGGGTGAGCATTTCGGGTAGGAAAGTGTTACGGTTTGGGTTACAATGAGGATTGGGTTCAGGGTGAGGCTTACGTTGAGGGTTAGGTTTAGGGTGAGGGTTCGGTTTAGAGTTAGGGTGAGGGTTAATGTTAGGGTGATGTTTAGGGTAAGGGTTCGGGTGAGGTTTCAAATGAGGGTGAGAGTTAGTGTTAGGGTTAGGGTTAGGGTGAGGGTTAGTATTAGGGTTAGGGCTAGGGTCAGGGTTAGTGTGAGGGGTAGGGTTAATATTAGGGTGAGGGGTAGGGTAAGTGTGAGGGTTAGGGTTAAGTTTAGGTTTAGGGTTAGTTTGAGGATAAGGTTTAGCGTTAGCGTTAGTTTGAGGGTGAGGGTTAGGGTTAGCTTATGGTTAGGGTGAGGGTTAGGGTGAGGGTTATGTTTAGGGTGAGGGTTAGGAGTAGGGTTAGGGTGAGGGTTAGTGTTAGGGTGAATATTAGGGTTAGGTTTAGGGTTAGGGTGAGTTATAGTTTTAGGTTTAGTGTTAGAGTCAGGGTTAGCGTTATGATTAGGTTTAGGGTTAGGGTTATCGTTATTATTAGGGTGAGGGCAAGGGTTAAGTTGAGGGTGAGGGTTAACATTAGGGTTTTGGTTAGTGTTAGTGTGAGTGAGGGGGTGAGTGTTAGGTTTAGGGTTAGGGATAGGTTTAGGGTTAGGCTGAGGGTGAGGGTGAGGGTGAGGGTGAGGGTTAGTGTTAGGGTGTGGGTTAGGTTAGGGTTAGAATGAGGGTTAGGTTGAGGGTTAGGTTTAGGATGAGGGTTATTCTTAGGTTTAGGGTGAGGGTTAGGGAGAAGGTTAGGGTGAGGGTTAGGGTGAAGGTTAGGTTTAGTGTTAGGGTGAAGGTTAGGGTTAGGGTGAAATTTAGGTTGACGGTGAGGGTTTGGGTGAGTGTGAGGTTGAGTGTGAGGGTTAGGATGAGGGTGATGGTGAGGGTGATTGTGAGGGTTATTGTTAGGATTAGGGTTAGGGTGAGTGTGAATGTTAGGGTTAGGATTAGGGTTTGGTTAAGGGTTAGGCTGAGTATGAGGGTGAGTGTGAGTGTTAGCGTTAGGTTTAAGGTGAGCGCTAGGGTGAGGGTGAGGTTGAGTGTCAGTGTTAGGATAACGGTTACAGTGAGTGTGAGGTTTAAGGTTAGGATTAGTGTTAGGGTGAGTTTTAGGTTTAGGGTTAGGGTTAGGGTGAGGGTTAGGGTTAGGATTAGGTTTAGGGTTAGATTTAGGGTTAGGGTAAGAGTGAGGTTTAGGGTTAAGATTAATGTGAGGTTTAGGTTTAGGGTGAAGGCTATGGTTAGGGTTTGGTTTATTGTGGGTGTGAGGGTGAAGGTAAGTATTATGATTTGGGTGAAGGTTATGGTAAGGCTGAGGGTGATGGTGAGGGTGAGGGTGAATGTTAGGGTTAGGGTTAGTGTTAGGGTGAGGGTTAGTGAAGTTGAGGGTTAGGTTTAGGATTAGGGTTAGGGTTAGGGTTAGGCTGAGCGTGACGGTGAGGATGAGGGTGAAGTTTAGGGTTAGGTTTAGGGTTAGGGTTAAGGTGAGTTCCAGGATGAATGTGTGGGTTAGGGTGAGAATGAGGGTGAAGTTGAGGGTTTTGATTAGGTAAGAGTTAGGGTTATTGTTCGGGTGAGGATTAGGTTGAATGTGAGGGTTAGTGTGATGGTTAGGGTTAGTGTGAGGGTTAGGGTTAGGTTTAGGGTTAGGTTAAGGTTTAGGGTGAGGGTTAGGGTTAGGGTTAGGGTTAGAGTTATTGTGAGGATGAGGATTAGGGTGAGGGTGAGAGTTAGGGTTAGCGTTGGTTGTTAGGTTGAGGGTTACAGTTAGGGTTAGTGTTAGGGTTAGGGTTAGGGTTAGGGTTAGGGTTAGGGTGATATTTATGGTGAGGGTGAGGGTTAGGGTTAGTTTTAGGGTGAGGGTGAGTGTGAGGTTGAGTGTTGGGGTGTGGTTGACGTTTAGGGTTAGGATGAGTATTAGTGTTAGTGTTAGGGTTAGGGTTATAGTGAGCTTTAGAGTTAGAGTGAGGTTTAGGGTGAGTGTGAGGTTTAGGGTTAGCAATAGTGTTAAGGAGAGGATTAGGGTAAGGGTTAGGTTTAGGGATAGGGTGAGGGTTAAGTTTAGGATTAGGGTTAGTGTTAGAATTTTGGTGAGGCTGAAGGTGAGTGTTAGGGTTAGGATTAGTAGTAGGGTTAGGATTAGGCTGAGGGTGAGAGTGAGCATCAGTGTGACGGTTAGGGTAAGGGAGAGGGTTAGGTTTAGAGTTAGAGTTAGGGTTAAGTTAGGATGAGGGTTAGGGTTAGGGTGAGGGTTATGGTTAGTGTGAGAGTTAGGGTTAGGGTTAGCTTTAGGGTTAGTGTGAGGATAAGGGTTAGGGTTAGTGTTAGGTTGAGGGTGAGGGTTAGGGTTAGCTTTAGCGTTAGGGTGAGGGTTAGGGTGAGGGTTATGTTTAGGGTGAGCGTTAGGGGTAGGGTTAGGGTGAGGGTTAGTGTTAGTGTGAGGGTTAGGTTTAGGGTTAGGGTGAGTTATAGGGTTAAGTTTAGGGTTAGTGTGAGGGTTAGCATTATGATTAGGTTTAGGGTTAGGGTTACCATTATTGTTAGGGTGATGGTTAGGGTTAGGTTGAGGGTGAGGGTGAGGGTTAACATTAGGGTTATGATTAGTGTTAGTGTGAGTGAGGGGGTGAGGGTTAGGTTTAGAGTTATGGTCAGGTTTAGGGTTAGGATGAGGCTGACAGTGAGGGTGAAGGTGAGGTTTAGGGTTAGGGTGTGGGTTAGGGTTAGTGTTAGAATGAGGGTTAGGTTGAGGGTTAAGGTTAGGATGAGGGTTATTTTTAGGTTTAGGGTGATGGTTAGGGTGAGGGTTAGGGTGAGGGTTAGGGTTAGGATTAGGTTTAGGGTTAGGGTGGAGGTTACGGTGAGGGTAAGTTTGAGGGTTAGGGTTAGGGTGAGGGTTATTGTTAGGGTTAAGGTTAGGGTGAGTGTGAAAGTTAGCGTTAGGATTAGGTTTTGGTTAAATATTAGGCTGAGTATGAGGGTGAAGTTGAGGGATAGGGTTAGTGTGAGGTTTAGGGTGTGGGTGAGGTTGAGGGTCAGGGTTAGGGTGACGGTTACAGTGAGACTGAGGTTTAGGGTTAGGATTAGGGTTAGGGTGAGTTTTAGGTTTAGGTTTAGGGTTAGGGTTAGGATGAGGGATAGGGTTAGGGTTATGGTTAGGGTTAGGTTTAGGCTTAGGGTAATAGTGAGGTTTAGGGTTAGGGTTAATGTGAGGATTAGGTTTAGGGTGAGGGTGAGGTTTAGGGTGAGTATGATGGTGAGGGTGAGCGTAAGGGTTACGATTTGGGTGAGGGTTATGGTAAGGCTGAGTGTGACGGTGAGGGTGAGTGTGAAGGTTAGGTTTATGGTTAGCGTTAGGGTGAGGGTGAGGTTGAGTGTTAGGTTTAGGATTAGGGTTAGGTTAGGGTTAGGCTGAGCGTGACGGTGAGGGTGAGGGTGAAGTTTAGGGTTAGGGTTAATGTAAGGGTTAAGGTGAGGTCCAGGGTGAGTGTGCGGGATAGGTTAAGAATGAGGGTGAAGTTGAGGATTTTGGTCAGGTAAGAGTTAGGGTTATTGTTAGGGTGAGGATTAGGTTGAATGTGAGGGTTAGTGTGAGGGTTAGGGTTAGGGTGAGGGTTAGGGTTAGGATTAAGGTTTAGGGTTAGGGTGAGGGTTAGGGTGAGGGTGAGGTTGAGGGTGATGGTGTGTAGCGACCGTCTACTCGACCAGCGAGAAAGAACGACCACCACACCAGGAGTCTTCTCAGATCACGCTTTATTGGAGAGCGTTTTAGTTGATGGGAGAGCTTGGGCGCGAGAGAGCGTGCACCCGAAACATAGCCGCTTATATAGGGAAATAGGAACGCGGGTCGGTCTATTGTTGGTCGCCTGCCTTTCACCGTCACCAGGTGTCATGGGATTGGCTGGGGATTCTACCTGGCTCGCACACGCACAAAGCCCAGGCGTCCCGCCAAGAACCGTCTAATATGGGGTGGTTACCTCAAAGCTGCAAGGGAGTGGACGGAGTCTCGCCCCGGCTCCCTACAGTTCCCCTTTCTTGTTTTTTGGTGACAGGTAAGAGTAGAGGTTGGGCCTCTGTCTAAAACATTAATGAGAGGACCTTGCCCTGGCCTTCGCCTGAGGGGCACCTTCCCCAGTGATGACCAGGCCCGTCCGATGCCTTTTTTGCAGAGGTGGGATCTTGGGCATCAACCCACTTGCAACCCAGCATGCTCTTCTTGAGGAGATGAGAACCATCTCCTCAAGTGCAGTGCACTTGCCTTGCACCCTGTCCCAAATTGCAAATTGCATACCTGTCCCAGTGCAATGGGATCCCCTGATCCCTCGGGGTGCTAAGGCTATGCAGAATGGTAAGGCTTAACTGCCTCTTAGGGCCGACAGCCAAATCTGGGGTGAGGATCCACTCTCCAAAGCGGCTAATGCTTGCAAGATAACAACCTTTGCAGATTGAGGGTGAGGGTGAGGGTTAGTGTTAGGATTAGATTTAGGGTTAGGATGAGGATTAGGGTTAAGCTGGGGGTTAGGGTTAGTGTGATGTATATTGTGAGGGTGAAGGTTAGGGTGAGAGTGAGTGTTAGGGTGAGGGTGAGGGTTCGGGTGAGTGTGAGGGTTAGGGTGTGGTTGAGGGTTAGGGTTAGGATGAGGTTTAGGGTGATGGTGAGTTTTAGGGTGAGGGTGAGGTTTAGATTTAGCGTTAGGGTTTTGGTCAGGTTTAGGGTTAGTGTGAGGGTTAGGGTTAGTGTTAGTGTTAGGGTGAGGATGAAGTTGAGAGTTAGGCTGAGGGTGAGGTTGAGGGTGAGGGTTAGGGTTAATTTTAGGCTTAGGGTGAGGGTGAGAGTGAGGGTGAGGTTGAGTGTTAGGGTTAAGATTAGGGTTAGGGTTATGCTGAGGGTGAGGGTTAGCATTAGGATTAGGTTTAGGGTTAGGGTGAGAGTGGGGTTGAGTGTTAGGTTTAGGATTAGGGTTAGGGGTACGGTAAGGCTGAGGGGGAAGGGGAGGTTGAGGGTTATGTTAATTGTTATGGTTAGGATTAGGGTTAGGTTATGGTTAGTGTTAGCGTGAGGTTTAGACTGATGGTTATGGTTAGGTTTAGTGTGAGGGTTAGGGTTAGGTTTAGGATTAGGTTTAGGGTGAGGATTAGGGTTAGGTTTAGGGTTATGATAAGGGTTAGGCAGAGGGTTAGAGTTAGGGTTAGTGTGAGGGTTAGGTTTAGGGTTAGGCTACGTGTTAGGGTGAGGGTAAAGTTTAGGGTGAGAGTTAGGGTGAGGGTGAGGCTAAGGTTTCGTTTGAGGTTTAGGGTGAAGGTTAGGTTTGTGGATAGATTTAGGGTGAGTGTTAGGGTGTGGGTAAGTGTTAGGTTGAGGGTTAGGGTGAGGGTGAGTGTTAGGGTTCGGGTGAGGGTAAGGGTAAGGGTGAGGGTTTGGTTGGGAGTGAGGGATAGGGTGAGGGTTTGGGTTAGGTTTAGGGTTAGAGTTAGGCTGAGGGGTAGGGTTAGGTTAAGTATGAGGTTTAGGTTTGTGTGAGGGTTAGGGTTAGGATTAGGGTGAACAGTAAGGGTTAGGGTGAGGGTTAGAGTGAGTGTGAGGTTTAGTGTTAGAATTAGGTTTAGGGTTAGGGTTTTGGATGAGTGTTAGGGTTAGGTTTATGGTTAGGGTTAGGGTGAGGGCGAGGGTTAGGTTTAGGGTTAGGGTGAGGGTTAGTGTTAGGGTGAGTGCTAGGCTGAGGGTGAGGTTTAGGGGGAGGGTATTGGTGAGGGTGAAGTTTTTGGTAAGGTAAGGGTTAGGGCTAGTTTTAGGGTGACTATTAGTGTTAGGGTTTGGGTTAGGGTTATGTTGAGGGTGAGGGTGAGTTTGAGGTTTAGTGTTAGGATGAGGGTTAGGGTGAGGGTGAGGGTGAGGTTTAGGGTTAGGGTTAATGTGCTGGTTAGGATTATGGTGAGGGTTTGAATTAGGGTGGTGTGAGGGTGAAGGTTAGGGTTAGGGTGATGTTTAGTGTGAGGGTTAGGGTGAGCGTGAGTTTTCAGGTCAGAGTTAGGCTTAGGGTCACGTTTATTGATAGATTTAGGTTGAGGGTTAGGATGAGGGTGAGGGTTAGGGTTAGTGTTAGGTTTAGGGTGATGTTTAGGGTGAGCGTTAGCTTTAGGGTTAGTGTTAGTTTGCGGGTTAGGGACAGGGTAAGCGTTAGGGTGAGTTTTAGGGTGAGGGTTAGGGTGAGGATTAGGATGACTGTGAGGGTTAGGGTTAGGTTTATGGTTAGTGTGAGGATAAGAGTTAGGGTGAGGGTTAGTATCAGGGTGAGGTGTAGGATTAGCGTTAGGGATATGGTGAGCGTTCGGGTGAGGGTTAGGTTTAGGGTTAGGGTTAGGGTTAGGTTTAGGGTGCGGTTAGGTTTAGGGTGATGTTTATGGTGAGGGTGAGTGGTAGGGTGAGAGTGAGGGTGAGGGTAGGATTAGGTTTAGGGTTAGGGTTAGGGTTAGCGTTAGGGTTAGGTTGAGGGTGAGGGTGAGGGTGAGGGTTCGTGTGAGGGTGATGGTTAGGGTGTGGGCAAGGGTTAGGGTTAGGGTTAGGATTAGGGTTAGAGTTCGGGTTAGGGTTATGGTGAGGGTAAGGGTTAGGGTGAGGTTTAGGGTGAGGGTGAGAGTTAGGGTTAGCATTAGAGTTAGAGTGAGGCTGAGGTTTAGAATGAGGTTTATGGTGAGGGTTAAGGACAGGGTTATGTTTAGGGTGAGGGTGAGGGTGAGGGTGAGGATTAGTGTTAGGATTAGGTTTAGGGTTAGGGTGAGTGTTAAGGTTAGACTGAGGGTTAGGGTTAAGGTGAGGGTGAGTGTTAGGGTGAGGGTGAGGGTTAGATTTAGGGTTAGGGCTATGGTGAGGTTTAGTGTTAGCGTTAGGGTTATGTTGAGAGTTACGGTGAGGTGTAGCGATAGGGTTAGGGTGAGGGTTAGTGTCAGGGTGAGGGTTAGGGTTAGTGTTGGGGATAGGGTGAGTGTTAGGGTCAGTGTGAGGGTGGGGGTTTCGGTTAGGTAAGGATTAGGGTTAATTTTAGCGTGAGGATTAGGTTGAGGTTTGGGGTTAGTGTGAGTGTTAGGGTTAGGGTGAGGGTTAGGGTTAGTTTTTGGGTGAGGGTTAGGGTTAGGGTGAAGTTTAGGGTGACGTTTAGGGTTAGGGTTAGGGTTAGGGTTCGGGTTCGGGTGAAGGTTAGGGTGTGGGTAAGGGTTAGGGTTAGATTGAGTGTTAGGGTGACGGTGAGGGTTATGGTTACGTTTAGGCTGAGGGTTAGGGTTAGGGTGAGGGTTAGTGTGAAGGGTAGGGTTAGGGTTAGGTTGAGAGTTAGGGTTAGTGTGATGGTTAGGGTTAGGGTTAGGGTGAGGGTAAGGGTTAGGGTGAGGGTTAGGGTGAGGGTGAGGGTTTTGGTTAGTTAAGGGTTAGGATTAGGGTTACGGTGAGGGGTAGGTTTAGGGTTAGGATGAGGTTTAGGGGAGTTTGAGGGTTAGGTTGAGTGTTAGGGTTAGGGTGAGGGTTAGTGTTAGGGTTAGGGTGAGGATTAGCGTTAGGGTGATGTTTAGTAGGAGGGTGATGGTTAAAGTGAGGGTTAGCCTTAGGGAAAGTGTTAGGGTTACCATTAGGGTAGGGTGAGCTTTAGAATGATGGGTATTGTTAGAGTTAGGGTTAGGGTGAGGGTTAGGGTTAGGTTGAGGCTTAGGTTTAGGTTTAGGGTTAGGGTGAGGTTTAGTGTTAGGTTGAGGGCTAGGGTGAGGGTCAGGTTTAGTGTGAGGGTGAAGTTGAGGGTTAGGTTTTTGATTAGGTAAGGTTTAGGGTCAGGTTCAGGGTGAGATTTAGGGTGAGGGTGTGGGTTAGGGTTAGGGTTAGGGTTAGGGTGAGGTTGAGGGTGAGGGTGATTGTTAGAATGAGGGTTAGGGTGAGGATGAGGGTGTTGGTGAGGGTGAGGGTTATGGTTAGGATTAGTGTGAGGGTTAGGGTTATGGTGAGGGTTAGGGTTAGTGTGAGGGTTAGGGTAGGGCTTAGGGTCAGGGTTAGGTTTGGGGTGAAGTTTAGGCTGAGGGGTAGGCTTAGGGTTATGGTTAGTGTTATGGTGAGGGAAAGGGTTAGGGTGAGGTTTAGGGTTAAGTGGACAGTTAAGATTAGCTTTTGGATTAGGATTAGGGTTACAGTTAGGGTGAGGGTTAGGTTTAGTGTGAGTGTTATGTTTAGGGTTACGCTTAGGGTTAGGGTAAGGGTTAGGGTGAGGGTTAGGGTTAGGTTTAGGTTTAGGTTGAAGGTCAGGGTGAGGGTTAGGGTTAGGTAGTGGGTTAGGGTTTGGCTGAGCGGTAGGATTAGTGTGATGTTTATTGTGAGCATGAGGGTTAGGTTGAGGGGGAGTGTTAGAGTGAGGGTTAGGATGAGGGTGAGGGTTAGGGTTAGGATTAGGGTTAGGATTAGGGTGTGGGTTAGGGTTAGGGTTAAGTTAAAGTTAGCGTTAGGGTGACATGTACGTTTAGGTTTAGGGTGAGGTTTAGGGTTAATGTGAGGATTAGGGTTAGGGTTAGGGTTAGGGTTAAGGTTAGGGTGAAGATGAGGGATAGGATTAAGGTGAGGGTAAGAGTTAGGGTGAGGTTTAGGATGAGGTTGAGGGTTAATGTTAGCATTAGAGTTACGGTGAGGGGTAGGGTTAGGGTGAGGGTTAGGGTTATGGTTAGCTATAGGGTGAGGATTAGGGTTACTTTTAGGTTTAGGGTGAAGGTTAGGCAGAGGGGTAGTGTTAGGGTTAGGGTTAGGGTGTGGTTGAGGGTGAGGGTAAGGGTTAGGGTGAGCGTTAGGGTGAGGTTTAGGTTTAGGGTGAACATTAGGTTTAGGGTGAGGGTTAGGGTTAGGATTATGGTTAGGGTTGGGGTGAGTGCTAGTGTTAGCATTAGTGTTAGTGTTAGGGTGAGGGTGAGTGTGAAGGTTAGGGTTAGGTTTAGGATTAGTTTTAGGGTTAGGGTTAGGCTGAATTTTGGGGTGAGCTTGAGTGTGAGGGTTAGGGTTAGGGTTAGTTTTAGGGTGAGGGCTAGGTTGAGGGTGAGGGTTAGGGTGAGGGTCACGGTGCGGGTCAGGGTTTCGGTTAGGAAAGGCTTAGGGTTAGGTTTAGGGTGAGGATTAGGGTGAGGATGAGGTTTAAGGTGAGGGTTAGGGTTATGTGAGGATTGAGGTAAGGGTTAGGGTGAGGGTTAGGGTTAGGGTGATGGTTAGGGTGAGGGTGAGTGTTAGGGTGAGGGTGAGGGTGAGGGTGAGGGTGTAGATGAGGGTTAGTGTTGGGGTGAGCATTAGGATGACAGTGAGGGTTAGAGTGAAGGTGAGGGTTAGTGTTAGGGTTAGGGTGAGTGTTAGGGTTATGGTGAGGGTACGGGTTAGGATGAGGCTTAGGGTGAGGGTGAGGTTTAGGGATAGGGTTAGAGTTAGGGTGAGCGTGAGGGTGAGGGTTAGGGTTCAGCTTAGGCTTAGGGTGTGGGTGAGGGTTAGAGTTAGTGCTAGGGTTAGTGTTAGGTTACGGGTAAGTTTTAGGGTGAGGGTTAGTTTTAGGGTGAGGTTTAGGGTTAAGTTGAGGGTTAGGATGAGCGTTAGGGTGAGGGATAGTTTTAGGTTTAGGGTTAGGTTGAGGGTTAGGGTGAGGTTTAGTGTTAGTGTTAAGTTAGGGGGAGGGGGAGGTTTAGGGATAGAAATAGGGTTAGGGTTAGGGTTAGGGTGAGGGTGAGGGTGAGGGTGAGGGTGAGGTTTAGGTTTAGGGTGAGGGTTACGTTTAGGGTTAGGATTAGGGTTAGTTTGAGGGTTAGGGTTAGGATTAGGTTGAGGGTTGGGGTTAGGGTTAGGAAAAGGGTTTAGCTGAAGGTTACTGTTAGGGTGAGGGTGAGGGTTAGAGTTAGAGTGAGGGTTAGGATTATGGTTAGGTTTAGGATTAGGGTGAGGCAAAGGTTTAGGGTCAGTGTAAGGGTCACTGTGAGAGTTTGGGTTAGGGTGAGGGTTAGGGTGAGCGTTAGGGTCATTGTTAGGGTTAGATTTAAGGTTAGGTAGAGGGTTAGGATGAGGTTTAGTTTTAGGGTTAGGGTTAGTGTTAGGGTGAGGGTAAGGGTTAGAGTGAGGGTTAGGGTGAGGGTGAGGTTTAGGGATTGCATTAGGGTTTAGGTTAGAGTTAGGGGGAGGATTAAGTTTATGGTTAGGGTTAGGGTGAGGGTGAGGGTGAGGGTTATGTTGAGGGTTAGGGTTAGGGTTACGATTAGGGGTAGGGTGTGGGTTAGGCTTAGTGTGAGGGTTAGGGTTAGGGTTAGGTTTAGGTTGAGGGTAAGGGTTAGGGTGAGTGTGAGGTTTAGGGTTAGCGTTATGTTAGGGTGAGGTTTATGGTGAGGGTTAAGTTGAGGTTAAGTGTTATTATGAGGGTGAGCGTTAGACTTAGGTTTAGGGTGAGGGTTAGGGTTAGGCTGAGGTTTAGTTTAAGTTTAGGGTGAGGGTTCGGGTTCGGTGAGCGTGAGTTTTAGGGTGTGCGCGACAGTTATGGTAAGGTTGAGGGTTAAGGTGACGGTGAGGGTTAGGGTGAGGGTGAGGCTTAGGGTTGCAATGAGGATTAGGGTTAGGGTTAGGGTTAGGGTTATGGTGAGGGTAAGGATTAGGATGAGAGTTAGGGTAAGGGTGAGGTTTAGGGATAGCGTTAGATTTAGGGTGAGGTTGAGAGTGAGGTTTAGGGCTCAGGTTAGGCTTAGGGTGAGGGTGAGGTTTAGAATTAGGGTTAAGTTTAGGGTTAGGAAGAGGGTTTGGCTGAGGGTTAGGGGTAGATTTAGGGTGAGGGATAGGGTTAGTGTGAGGGTTAGGCTTAGAGTTAGGGTTAGGATTAGGGTGAGGGAAAGGTTTAGGGTGAGGGTTACGGTGACGGTGAGTGTTAGGATTAGGGTGAGGTTTAGGGTGAGCGTTAAGGTGAGGGTTAGGGTTAGATTTATTGTTAGGGTGAGGGTTAGGGTGAGGTTTAGTTTTAGGGTTAGGGTTAGGGTTAGGGTGAGGGTAATGGTTAGAGTGAGATTTAGGGTGAGGGTGAGGGTTAAGGTTAGCGTTAGGTTTAGGGTTAGGGTTAGGGTTAGGGTGAAGGATAGGATGAGGGTGAGGGTGAGTGTTATGTTGAGAGTTACGGTTATGGTTAGGGTTAGGGTGAGGGTTAGGGTTAGGGTTAGGGTTAAGGTGAGGGTTAGGTTAGGGTTAGGGTGAGGGTGATGGTTAGGGTAAGGGTTAGAGTGACGGTGAGGGTAAGAGTTAGGGTGACAGATAGGGTTAGGGTTAGGGTTAGAGTGAGGTTTAGATTTAGTGTTATGGTTAGGTTTAGGGTGAGGGTAACGGTTAGAGTGTGGGTTAGTTTGAGGGTGAAAGTTAGGGATAGCATTAGGTTTAGGGTTAAGTTTCGGGTGAGGATTAGCGTTACCGTTAGGATTAGGTTGAGGGTGAGGGTTATGTTGAGTTGTAGGGTTAGGGTTAGGTTTAGGGTTAGGGTGAGGGTTAGAGTTAGGGTTAGAGTGAGAGTGAGGGTGAGGGTTAGGGTTAGGGTTAGGAAGAGTGTTAGGTTTAATGTGAGGGTTAGAGTAATGGTGAGAGTAAGGTTAGCGTGAGGGCTAGGGTTAGGGTTAGCGTTAGGGTGAGGTTGAGGGTGAGGGTAAGCATTAGGGTGAGCGTTAGGGTGAGGTTCAGGTTTAGGTTTAGCATTAGGTTTAGGGTGAGGGTGAGGGTGAGGGTCCGAGTTAGGATTAGTGTGAGGGTTAGGGTTATGGTAAGTGTTAGTTTGAGGGTGAGGGTGAGAATTAGGGTGAGGATGATGGTGAGGATGAGGGTGAGGCTGAGAGTTAGGTTTAGGGTTAGGGTAATGGTTAGTTTTAAGTTTAGGGTTTGGGTTAGTGATAGGGTGAGACTGAGGTCTAGGTTTAAGTTTAGGATTAGGGTGAGGATTAAGGTTAGGGTGGGTGTTAGGGTGAAGGGTAGGGTTAGCGTTACTGTTAGGGTGACGGTTAGTTTAGTTTGAGGGTTAGGGTTAGGGTTAGGGTGAGGGTAATGGTTAGGGTTAGGTATAGGGTGAGGATTAGGGTAAGGGTTAGGTTTAGGGTGAGGGTTAGGCTGAGGGGTAGGGTTAGGTTTAGGGCTAGTGTCAGGGTTATGGTGAGGGTTAGGTTTAGGGTGAGGGTAAGGGTTAGGTTTAGGGTGAGGGTAAGTGTTAGAGTGAGGGTTAGGGTGAGGGTGAGGATTAGAAATAGCATTAGGTTTAGGGTTTGGGATAGGGTGAGGGTTATGGTTGTTGATAGGCTTAGGGTGAGGGTAAGGGTGAGGGTTAAGTTGAGGATTAGGTTTAGGGTTAGGAATAGGGTTAGGGTGAGTTTTGGGGTTAGGGTTGAGGGTGAGGGATAGAGTTAGGTTAAGGGTTAGGTTGAGGGTTAGGGTTAGGGTGAGGATTAGAGTGACAGTGAGGGTAAGGGTTAGGGTGAGGGTTAGGGTTAGGTTTAGGGTGAGTGTGAGGGTGAGAGTTAGGGTTACGATGAGGGTTAGGTTATGTTAAGGATTAGCGTTAGGGTGATGGTGAGGATAAGGGTTAGGTGAGTGCTAGGGTTAGGCTTAGGCTTAGGCGGGGTTTAGGTTTAGGATTAGGATTAGGTGTAGGGTTAGGCTTAGTGTGACTGTGAGGGTGAGGGTCAGAGTTAGGTTTAGGGTGAGGGTTAGGGTTATGTTTAGGGTTAGGTTGAGGGTGAGGGTGAGGTTTAGGGTGAGGGTCATTGTGAGGGTGAGTGTGATGGTTAGGTTTAGGGTGAGGGTTAGGGTTCGGGTTCGGGTGAGTGTGAGGGAGAGTGTGAGGCTTAGGATGAGTGTGATGGTGAGGTTGATGGTGAGGGTGAGGTTTAGGGTTGGGGTGAGGGTTAGGGTTAGAGTGAGGGTTAGGGTTAGGGTTAAGGTTAGGGTGAGGGTTAAGGTTAGGGTTAGGGTTTGTATGAGGTTTAGGCCGAGGGTTAGGCTTAGGGTCAGGGTGAGGGTAAGGGTTAGGGTGAGGATGAGGGTTAGGTTTAGGATTAGGTTTAGGGTTAGGGTGAGAGTTAGGGATAGAGTTTGCGTTAGCCTGAGTGTTTGAGTTAGGGTTAGGTTTAGAGTTAGGGTGAGGTTTAGTGTTAGGGTTTGAGTTAGGGTTAGGGTTAACTGAGGTTGAGCTTGAGGCTGAGGGTGAGGTTTAGGCTTAGGGTGAGGGTTAGGGTTGGGGTGAGGGATAGGTTTTAGAAGAAGGTAAGGTTTAGGGCGAAGTTTAGGGTGAGGTTGAGGGTTAATGTTAGCATTAGATTTATTGTGAGGCTGAGGGTTAGGGTGAGGGTTAGCATTAGGTTTAGGTATAGGGTAAGGATTAGTGTTTGGGTTAGGGTTAGGCTGAGGGTTAGGCTCAGGGGTAGGATTAAGGTTAGGGTTAGGGTGAGGGTTAGGGGAGGGTTAGCATTACGGTTAGGTTGAGGTTGAGGTTGAGGTTAAGGATTAGGGTGAGGTTTAGGGTGAGGTTGAGGTTTAGGGTTAGCATTGGGTTTAGGTTTAGGGTGAAGGTTAGGGTTAGGGTTAGGGTTAGGTTGAGGGTGGTGGTGAGGTTGACGGTGAGGGTTATGGTGAGGGTTATGGTGAGGGTGAGGGTTAGGGTTAGGGTGAGGGTAGGGTGACGGTGAGGGTTAGGGTGAAGGTGAGGGTTAGGTTTAGGGTTAGGGTGAGGTTTAGGGTTATGGTTAAGGTGAGGGCTAGGGTGAGGTGTAGGGTTAGGGTTAGGGTGATGGTTAGGTTTAATGTGAGGGTTAGGGTTAGGGTTAGGGTTAGTGTGAGGATAAGGCTTAGCTGAGTGTTAAGGTGAGATTGAGGTTTAGGGTTAGCGTTAGGTTTAAGATGAGGGTTAGGGTAAGGGTTAAGGTTAGGGTTAAGGTTAGTATGAGGGTGAGTGTTAGAGTTAGGTTTAGGGTGAGGGATAGGTTTAGGGTGAGGTTTAGGGTAAGGTTATGGTGAGGTTGAGGGTTCCAGTGAGGGTGAGTTTTAGGGTGTGGTTGACGGTTAGGTTTAGGGTGAGGGTTAAGGTGACGGTGAGGTTTAGGGTTGTGGTAGTATTAGGGTTAGGGTTAGGGTTAGGGATACGGTGAGGGTAAGGGTTAGAATGAGATTTAGGGTGAGAGTGAGGTTTAGGGACAGCGTTAGTGTTAGGGTGAGTGTTAGGGTGAGGGTTAGGGTTCAGGTTAGGGTTAGGTTGAGGGTTTGGGTTAGAGTTAGGGTTAGGGTTAGGATTAGGGTTTGGGTAAGGTTTAGGGTGAGGGTTAGGGTGAGGGTGAGGGTTAGGGTTAGTTTGCGTGTTAGGTTGGGCATTAAGGAGAGTGTTAAGTTTAGGTTTAGGGTTAGGGTGAGGGATAGGGTGAGGTTTAGTGTTAGTGTTAGTGTGAGGGTAAGGGTTAGAGTGAGGGTTAGGGTGAGGGTGAGGGTTAGCATTAGGGTTAGGTTTAGGGTTAGGGTTAGGGTGAGGTTTAGTGTTAAGGTTAGGGTGAGGGTTAGGGTTAGGATGAGGGTTATGGATAGGGTTGGTGTTAGAGTGAAATTCAGCCTTAGGGTTAGGGTTAGAGTCAGGTTGAGGGGGAGTATGAGGCTTAGGGTTAGGATTAGGGTTAAGATTAGGTTTAGGCTGAGGGTGAGGGTGTGGGTGAGGGTGAGGATTAGGTTTAGGGTGAGGGTCAGGTTTAGGGTTAGGGTTAGGCTGAAGTTGAGGGTGAGCATGTAAGTGAGGGTTAGGGTGACGTTGAGGTTTAGGGTTAGTGTTAGGTTGAGGGGTAGGGTGAAGGGTAGTGTTAGGGTTAGGGTGAGGGTTAACGTTAATGTGCGGGTTAGGGTTTGGGTTAGGGTTACACTGAGGATAAGGGTTAGTGTGAGGATTAGGGTGAGAGTGAGGGTTAGGGTTAGCGTTAGGGTTAGTTTGAGGGATAGGGTGAGCGTTAGGTTGTGGGTTAGGTTTAGCTTTAGGGTTAGGGTGAGGGTTAGGGTGAGGGTAAGATTTAGAGTGAGGGTAAGGGTGAGGGTGAGGGTTAGGGATAGCATTAGGGTTAGGGTAAGGGTTAGGGTAAGGGTTAGGGTAAGGTTTAGGTTGAGGGTTAGAGTTAGGTTGAGGGTTAGGGATAGGGTTGTGGTTTGGGTGAGGGTCAGTGTTAAGGTTAGGGTTAGAGTTAGGGTGAGGGTGAGTGTGAGGGTTCGTTTTAGGATTTGGGTTAGGGTTAAGGTTAGGCTGAGGGTGAGGGTGAGGGTGAGGGTGAGGTTTAGGGTTATTGTGAGAATTAGGTTTGGTTTTAGTGTTAGGTTGAGGGTTAGGGTTAGGGTTAGGAAGAGGGTTTGGCTGAGGGTTGGGATAGGGTTAGGGTGAGGCTGCGGGATTGGGTTAGGGTTCGGGGGAGGGTAAGGGTAAGGATTAGGGTTAGTGTAAGGGTTAGGCTTAAGTTTAGGGTTAGGATTAGGGTGAGGGAAATTTTAGGTTGATGGTTAGGTTGACAGTGAGTGTTAGGGTTATGGTGAGCGTTAGGGTGAGGGTTAGGTTTAGGTTTATGGTTAAGGTGAGGGTTAGGTTGAGGTTTAGTTTTAGGGTTAGGGTTAGGGTTAGGGTGAGGGTAAGTGTTAGAGTGAGATTTAGCGAGAGGATGATGGTTAAGTATAGCATTAGTGTTAGGTTTAGGGTTAGGGTGAGGGTTACAGTTACCGTTAGGGTTAGGGTGAGGGTGAGGGTTATGTTGAGTTGTAGGGTTAGGGTTAGGTTTAGGGATAGGGTGAGGGGTAGGGTTAGGGTGAGCGTGATGGTGAGGCTTAGGGTTAGGGTTAGGGTGAGGGTTAGAGTGACTGTGAGGGTAAAGGTTAGTGTGAGGGTTAGGTTTAGGGTTACTGTTAGGGTGAGGTTTAGGTTTAAGTTGAGGTTGAGGGTGAGGGTTATGGTTAGTTTTAGGGTTAGGGTGAGGGCTAGGGTGAGGTTGAGGTCTAGGGTCAAGTTTAGGATTAGGGTGAGGGTTAGGTTTAGTGTGAGTTTTAGGGTTACTGTTAGGGTGAGGGTGAGGGTAAGAGTTAGGGTGAGGGTGATTGTGAGGGTGAGGGTGAGGGTGAGAGTGAGGGTAAGTGTTAGCCTGAGTGTTAGGGTGAGAGTTACGGTAAGGGTTAGGTTTAGGGTTAGGGTTAGGGTTAAGATTAGGGTGAGGGTGAGGATTATGTTTAATGTTAGGGTGAGGGTTAGGGTTAAGGTGATATTTAGGTTGAGGGTGACGGTTAGGTTGAGGGTTCGGGTTCGGGTTAGGGTGGGTGTAAGTGTTAGGGTTAGAGTGAGGGTTAGGGTGACGGTGATGATTAGGGTGAGTTTTAAGTTTAGGGTTAGTGTTAGGGTTAGGATGACGGTAAGAGTTAGGTTTAGGTTAAAGTTAGGGTTACGGTGACATGTAAGATTATGTTTAGGGTGAGGATTAGGGTTAGTGTGAGGATTAGTGTTAGGGTTACAGTTAAGCTTAGGGTGAGGGTTAGGGTTAGGTTTAGGGTTAGGATGAGGGTGAGGGTGCGGGTTAGGGTTAGGGTTCGGGGGAGGGTAACGGTAAAGGTGAGGTTCATGTGAGGGTTAAGGTTAGGCTTAGGGTTAGGGTGAGGATTAGGTTGAGGGTTAGTTTTAGGGTTAGTGTGTGGGTTAAGGTTAGGGTTAGGTAAAAGTTAGGGTTAGTGTGACATGTACGGTTAGGTTTAGGGTGAGGTTTAGGGTTAGTGTGAGGATTAGGGTTAGGGTTAGGTTTAAACTTAGGGTGAAGGTGAGGGATAGGGTTAAGGTGAGGGTAAGGGTTAGGGCGAGGTTTAGGGTGAGGGTGAGGGTTAATGTTAGCATTACTGTTATGTTGAGGGGGAGGGTTAAGGTGAAGGTTAGGGTTAGGGTAAGCTGTAGGGTGAGGATTAGGGTTAGGGTTAGGTTTAATGTGAAGGTTAGGCTGAGGGGTAGTGTTAGGGTTAGGGTTAGGTTGAGGGTTAGGGTTGGCGTGATGTTTAGGGTGAGGGTGAGTGTTATGGTGTGGGTGAGGGTGAGGGTGAGGTTGAGGGTGTAGGTGAGGGTTAGGGTTAGGGTGAGCGTTAGGGTGACGCTGAGATTTAGGGTGAAGGTGAGGGTTAGTGTTAGGTTTAGGGTTATGGTGATGGTATGGGTTAGGATGAGGTTTAGGGTGAGGGTGAGGTTTAGGGATAGTGTTAGAGTTAGGGTGAGGTTTAGAGTTCAGGTTAGGCTTAGGGTGAGGGTGAGGGTTAGAGTTAGTGTTAGGTTTAGTGTTAGGGTGTGGATAAGATTTAGGGTGAGGGTTACATTTAGGGTGAGGTTTAGGTTTAAGTTGAGGGTTAGCGTGAGCGTAAGGGTGAGGGTTAGGTTTAGGTTTAGGGTTAGGGTAATGTTTAGTGTTAGTGTTAGGGTTAGGGTGAGGGTGACGGTTAGGCATAGCATTAGGGTTAGGGTTAGGGTTAGGGTTAGGGTGAGGGTTAGGCTTAGGGTAAGGGTGAGGTTTAGTGTTAGGTTGAGGGTTAGGGATAGGGTTGGAGTTAGGGTGGGGGTCAGGGTTAGGGTTAGGGTTAGAGTTATTTTGAGGGTGAGTCTGAGGGTTAGGGTGAAGGTAAGGGTTAGGGTTAGGTATAGGGTGAGGATTAGGTTTAGGGCAAGGTTTATGGTGAGGGTTAGGCTGAGGGGTAGGTTCAGGGTTACGGTTAGTGTGAGGGTTAGGGTGAGGGTTAGGTTTAGGGTGAGGGTAAGAATTAGGGTTAGGGTGAGGGTAAGGGGTAGAGTGAGGGTTAGGGTGAGGGCGAGGGTGAGGAGTAGGGTTAGGGTGAGGGAGAGGGTTAGGGTTAATGTGAGGGTTAGGGTTAGGGTTAAGGTTAGTGTGAGGATAAGGGTTAGGGTGAGGGTTAGGGTGAGATTGATTGTTAGGGTTACCGTTAGGGTTAGGGTGAAGCTGAAGGTTAGCATTAGGTTTAGTATGAGGGTGAGTGTTAGAGTTAGGTTTAGGGTGAGGATTAGTTTTAGGGTGAGGTTTAGGGTACGGTTATGGTGATGGTGAGGGTTTGGGTGAGGGTGAGATTTAGGGTGTGGGTGACGGTTAGGGTTAGGGTGAGGGTTAAGGTGTCGGTGAGGGTTAGGGTGAGGGTGAGGGTTAGGATTGCGATAGGATTAGGGTTAGGGTTAGGGTTATGGTGAAGGTCAGGATTAGAATGAGTTTTAGGGTGAGGGTGAGGTTTAGGGACAGTGTTAGAGTTAGGCTGAGAGTTAGGGTGAGGGTTGGGGTTCAGGTTAGGGTTAGGTTGAGGGTGAGGATTAGAGTTAGGGTTAGGGTTAGTTTTAGGTTCAGGGTAAGGTTTAGGGTGAGGGTTAGTGTGAGGGTGAGGGTTAGGGTTAGGTTGAGGCTTAGCATGGGCGTTAAGGAATGTGTTAGGTTTAGGGTTAGGTGAGGTTAGGGTTAGGTTTAGTGTTAGAATTGGGGTTAGAATTAGGGTGAGAGTTAGGCTGAGGGTAAGGGTTAGAGTGAGGCATAGGGTGAGGGTGATGGTTAGGGTTAGCATTACTGTTAGGGTTAGGGTTTGGGTGAGGTTTACGTTTAGGGTTAGGGTGAGGGTTAGGGTTTGGTTGAGGGTTAGGGATAGCGTTGGTGTTAAGGTGAAAGTCAGCGTTAGGGTTAGGGTTAGAGTTAGCATGAGGGGGAGTGTGAGGGTTAGGGTTAGGATTAGGGTTAGGGTTAGGGTTAGGCTGAGGGTGAGGTTGTGGGTGAGGGTGAGGTTTAGAGTTAGGGTGAGGGTCAGGTTTAGGGTTAGGGTTAGGGTTAGGCTGAGGATGAGGGTGAGGGTGTAGGTGAGGTTTAGGTTGAAGGTGAGGGTTAGGGTTAGGGTTAGGGTGAGGGTTAGCGTTAATGTGCGGGTTAGGGTTAGGGTTACTGTGAGGATAAGGGTTAGTGTGAGGA
This sequence comes from Dipodomys merriami, assembly GCF_024711535.1. Lineage (NCBI taxonomy): Eukaryota > Metazoa > Chordata > Mammalia > Rodentia > Heteromyidae > Dipodomys > Dipodomys merriami. The sequence continues at coordinate 1,616,365 of NW_027206490.1, read as the reverse complement.
TTAAGGTGAGAGTGAGTTTTAGGGTTAGCGTTAGGTTTAGGGTGAGGTATAGGGTGAGTGTTAGGGTGAGGATTAGGTTTAGGTTTAGGGTTACAGTGAGGGTAAGATTTAACGTGAGGGTTAGGGTGAGGGTGAGGGTTAGGGATAGCATTATGGTTAGGGTTAGGTTTAGGGTAAGGGTTGGGTAAGGGTTAGGGTGAGGGTTAGTTTTAGTTTGAGGGTTAGGGATAGGGTTGGGGTTAGGGTGAGTGTGAGGATGAGGGTGAGGTTTAGGGTTAGGGTGAGAATTAGGTTTAGGTTTAGGTTTAGGGTTAGGTTGTGGGTTAGGGTTAAGGTTAGGAAAAGGGTTTGGCTGAAGGGTTAGGGTTAGGGTTAGTGTGAGCGATAGGGTTAGTGTGATCGTTAGGCTTAGGGTTAGGGTTAGGATTAGGGTGATAGAATGTTTTTGGTTGAGGGTTAGGGTGACGGTGAGTGTTAGAGTTAGGTTGAGGTTTAGGGTGAGCGTTAGGGTGAGGGTTAGGGTTAGGTTTAGGCTTAAGGTGAGGGTTAGGTTGAGGTTTAGTTTTAGGGTTAAGGTTAGGGTTAGTGTGAGGGTAAAGTTTAGAGTGAGATTTAGGGTGAGGGTGAGGTTTAAGGATAGCATTAGGTTAGGGTTATGGTTAGGGTGAGGGTTAGGGTTACTGTTAGGTTTAGGGTGAGTGTGAGTTTGAGTGTTATATTGAGGGTTAGAATTACAGTTAGGGTTAGGGTGAGGGTGAGGTTTAGGGTTAGGGTTAGGTTTATGATGAGGGTTATGGTTATGGTGAGGGTTAGAGTGGTGGTGAGGGTAAGGGTTAGGGTGAGGGATAAGGTTAGGTTTTGGGTTAGGGTGAGGTTTAGGTTTAGGGTTAGGATTATGGTTATGGTAAGTGTAAGGTTTAGGGTTAGGGTTAGGTTAGGGTGAGGGTTAGGGTTTGGGTGAGGTTTACGGTTAGAGTGAAGGTTAGGGTGATGATGAGGGTTAGGGTGAGTTTGACGTTTAAGGTTAGGTTAAGGGTTAGGCTGAGGGTTAGTGTTAGGTTTAGGTTAAAGTTAGGGTTAGGGTGATGTGTACGTTTAGGTTTAGGGTGAGGGTTAGGGTTAGTGTGAGGATTATGGTTAGGGTTAGGGTTAAGGTTAGGGTAAGGGTTAGGGTTAGGTTTAGGGTTAGGATGAGGGTTAGGCTAAGGGTTAGGGTTAGGGTTCAGGGGAGGGTAAGTTTAAGGGTTAGTGTAATGTGATTGTTAAGGTTAGGGTTAGGTTTAGAGTGAGGATTAGGGTGAGGGTTAGTGTTAGTGTTAGGTTGTGGGTTAGGGTTAGGGTTAGGTTAAAGTTAGCGTTAGGGTGACATGTACGGTTACGTTTAGGGTAAGGATTAGGGTTAGTGTGAGGATTACGGTTAGGGTTAGGTTTAAGCTTAGGGTGAAGGTGAGGGATAGGGTTAAAGTGAGGGTAAGGGTTAGGGCGAGGTTTAGGGTGAGGTTGAGGGTTAATGTTAGCATTAGGGATACGGTGAGGGGAGGTTTTGGGTGAGGGTTAGAGTTAGGGTTAGCTATAGGGTGAGGATTAGGGTTAGGGTTAGTTTTAGAGTGAGGTTTAGGCTGAGGCGTAGTGTTAGGGTTAGTGTGAGGGTGAGGGTTATTGTGAGGGTTAGGGTTTGGGTTAAGATTAGTTTTAGTTTGAGGTTGAGGGTGAGGGTAAGGGTTAGGGTGAGCGTTAGGGTGAGTTTTAGGTTTAGGGTTAGCATTATGTTTAGGGTGAGTGTTAGGGTTAGGATTAGGGTTAGGGTTGGGGTGAGGGCTAGTGTTAGCATTAGTGTTAGTGTTAGGGTTAGGGTTAGTGTGAGGGTGAGGGTGAGGTTTAGGGTTAGGTTTAGGTTTAGGGTTAGGGTTAGGCTGAAGTTGGAGGTGAGGTTGAGGGTGAGGGTTAGGGTTAGGGTTAGTTTTAGGGTGAGGACTAGGGTGAGGGTGAGTGTTACGGTGAGGGTCATTGTGAGGGTGAGGGTTTCTGTTAGGAAAAGCTTAGTGTTAGGTTTAAGGTGAGCATTAGGTAGAGAGTGAGGTTTAAGGTGAGGGTTAGGCTTAGGTGAGGATTAAGGTTAGGGTTAGGGTGAGGGTTAGGGTTAGGGTGATGTTTAGGGTGAGGGTGAGTGTTAGGGTGAGGGTGCGGGTGAAGGTGAGTGTGAAGGTGAGGGTTAGGCTTAGGGTGAGCGTTAGGGTTAGGGTTAGGGTGAGGGATAGGGTGAGACTGAGGGTTAGGGTGAGCTTTAGGGTTAGTGTGAGGGTTAGGGTGAGGGCTAAGGTGAGGGCTAGGATTAATATGAGGGTGAGGGTTAGAGAGGTTTAGGGTCGGGGTTATGTTTACGGTGAGGTTTTGGGTAGGGTTAGGATGAGGGTTCGGGTTCGGGTTAGGGTGAGTTTTAGGGTGTGGGTGGCCCTTAGTGTTAGAGAGAGGGTTAAGATAATGGTGAGGGTTAGGGTGAGGGTGAGGGTTAGGGTTTTGGTGAGGATTAGGTTTAGGTTTAGGTTTAGGTTTATGGTGACAGTAAGGGTTAAGATGAGGTTTAGGGTGAGGGTGAGGTTTACAGATATGGTTAGATTTAAGGTGAGGGTTAGGGTTCATTTTAGGCTTAGGGTTAGCATGAGTGTAAGGGATAGGGTGAGGGTGAGGGTGAGGTTGAAGGTTAGTGTTATGGTGAGCATTTGGGTGGGGGTGAGGGTGAGGTTTAGGGTGAGGGTGATGGTGAGGTTGAGGGTGAGGGTTAGGGTTAGGGTTTGGGTGAGGGTTAGGGTTAGGGTTAAGGTTAGGTTGAGGGTTACGGTTAGATTTAGGGTTAGGATGAGGGTTCTGCTGAGGGTGAGGATTAGGGTTAACCTTAGGGTTAGGGTTAGGGTGAGGGTGAGGGTTAAGGTTAGGCTTAGGGTGAGGGTGAGGGTGAGCGTTAGGGTTAGGGTTAGGGTTAGTGTAAGGGATAGGGTGAGGGTTAGGTTTAGGGTGAGGTGTGTGTAAGGGTTTGGGTGAGGGCTAGGGTTAGGGTTAGGGTTAGTGAGAGGTTTATGTTTAGCGTTGGGGTGAGTGTGATGGTGAGTTTTATTATTAGGCTCAGGTGTAGGGTTAGGCTTAGGGTGAGCTTGAGGGTGAGGGTCAGATTTAGGTTTAGGGTGTAGTTTAGGCTTGTGGTTAGGGTTAGTGTGAGGGTGAGGTTGAAGGTTAGGGTGAGGGTAATGTTGAGGATTAGGTTTAGGGTGAGGGTTAGGTTTATGGTTAGGGTTTGGGTGAGAGTGAGGTTGAGGGTTATGGTGAGAGTGATGGTTTGGTTGAAGGTGAGGGTGAGGGTGAGGGTTAGGGTTAGGGCTAGGATTAGGATTAGGGTTAGGGTTCGCCTGACTGTGGGGGTGAGGTTGAGTGTGAAGGTTAGGGTTAGGGTTAGTTTTAGGGTGAGGGCTAGGGTGAGGGTGAGGGTTAGCGTGAGGGTTAGGGATTCGGTTAGGAAAGGCTTAGGGTTAGGGGTAGGGTGAGGATTAGGGTGAGGGTGAGGTTTAAGGTGACGGTTGTGGTTAGGGTGAGGATTAGGCTTAGGGTTAGGATGAGGGTTATGTTAGGGTGATATTTAGGTTGAGGGTTAGGGTGAGGGTGAGGGTGAGGGTTAGGATGAGGGTTAGGGTGTAGGTGAGGTTTAGGTTTAGGGTGACGGATAGGGTGACGGTGAGGGTTACTGTGAAGGTGAGGGTAAGGGTTACTTTTAGGGTGAGTGTTAGGGTGAGGCTTAGTGTGAAGATTAGGGTTAGGTTTAGGGTTATGGAGAGGGTAAGGGTTAGGGTGAGGTTTAGGGTGAGGGTGAGAGTTAGGGCTAGCATTAGAGTAAGGGTGAGGTTTAAGGTGAGTGTTAGGGTTAGGTTGAGGGTGAGGGTTAGGGTTAGGTTGCGGGTTGGGATTAGGTTGAGTGTCAGGGTTAGTGTTAGTGTTAGATTTAGGGTGATGGTGAGGGTTAGGGTTTAGTTTAGGGTTAGAGTTAGGGTTAGCCTGAGGGTTAGGGTGAGGGTTAGGTTTAGGGTGAGGATTAGGGTGAGGATTAGGTTTAGGTTGAGGGTTAGGGTGAGGGTTAGAGTCAGGTTTGGTGTTAGTGTTAGGTTTAGGGTTAGGATGAGGTTTAGGGTGAGGATAAGTGTTAGAGTGTTGGTTAGGTTGAGGGTGAGGCTGAGGATGAGGGTGATGGTGAGGGTGAGGGTCAAGGTGAGTGTTAGGTTTAGTGTTAGGCTGAGGGTTAGGGTTACGGTTAGGGTGGAGGGTAGGGTGAGGGGTAGGTTTAGGGTTAGCGTGAGTGTTAGGGTTAATGTGAGGGTTTTGGTTAGGGTTCGGGTTAGTGTGAGGATAAGTTTTAAGGTGAGGTTTAGGTTGAGATTTAGGGTTAGGGTTAGAGTTAGGTTTAGGGTGAGGGTTAGGGTGAGGGTTAAGGTGAGTTTTAGTTTTAGTATTCGGTTGAGGGTTAGAGTTAGGTTTAGGGTGAGGGTTAGGTTTAGGGTGAGGTTTAGGGTAGGGTTAGGGTGAGGGTGAGGGTGAGGGTGAGGGTGAGTTTTAGTGTGGGCGTGATGGTTATGGTTAAGGTGAGGGTTAAGGTGACGTTTAGGGTTAGGGTGAGGTTGAGGGTTAGGATTACATTAAGCATTAGGTTTAGGGTTAGGGTTAGGGTAATGGTGAGTGTAAGGGTTAGGATGAGATTTAGGGTGAGGGTGAGGTTTAGGGATAACGTTAAAGTTAGTGTGAGGGTTACTGTGAGTGTTAGGATTCGGGTGAGCCTTAGGGTGAAGTTGAGGGTTACAGTTATTTTTAGGGTTAGGGTTAGGCTGAGGGTAAAGTTTAGGGTGAGGGTTAGGATTAGGGTGAGGTTGAGGGTTAGGGTGAGGATTAGGTTTAGGGTTAGGTTGAGGTTGAGGGCTAGGTTTAGGATTAGGCTTAGGGGTAAGTTTAGGCTTAGGGTGAGGCTGAGGGTGAGTTTTGGGGTGAGGGTGAGGATTTCGTTTAGGAAAGGTTTATTGTTAGGGTTAGGGTGGGGATTATGGTGAAGGTGAGGTTTAATGTGAGGTTTAGGTTTAGGGTGAGGATTAGGGTTAGGGTTAGGGTGAGGGTTAGGGTGAGGTTTAAGGTAAGGGTTAGGTTTAGTATGAGGATGAGGGTTAGAGTTAGGTTTAGGGTGAGGGTTAGGTTTAGGGTGAGGTTTAGGGTAAGGTTATGGTGAGGATGAGCTTGAGGGTGAGGGTGAATTTTAGAGTGTGGGTGGCGGTTAGGGTTAAGTTGCGTGTTAAGGTGACAGTGAGGGTTATGGTGAGGGTGAGGGTTAGGGTTGTGGTGAGGATTAGGGTTAGGTTTAGGGTTAGGGTTATGGTGAGGACAAGGGTTAGAATGAGGGTGAGGGTGAGGGTGACGTTTAGGGACAGCGTTAGAGTTAGTGTGAGGTTTAGGCTGAGGGTTAGGGTTCAGGTTTCACTTAGGGTGAGGTTGAGGATTAGAGTTAGTGTTAGCATTAGCGTTAGGGTGAGGGTAAGTTTTAGGGTGAGGTTTAGGGTGAGGGTGAGGGTTAGGGTTAGGTTTAGTGTTAGTGTTAGTGTTAGGGTTAGGGTTAGGGTGATGGTTTCGGTGAGGGTAAGGGTTAGAGTGATGGTTAGGGCGAGGGTGAGGGTTAGGGATAGCATTAGGGTGAGGGTTAGGTTTAGGGTTAGTGTGAGGGTAAGGGTTAGAGTGAGTGTTAGGGTGAGGGTGAGGGTTAGGGATAGCATTAGGGTTAGGGTGAGGGTGAGGGTGAGGGTTAGGGTTAGGATTACGGTTAGTGTTAGAGTTAGGCTGAGGGTTAGTGTGAGGGTAAGGGTGAGGTTTAGGGTTACGGTGAGGATTAGGTTTAGGGTTATGCTGATGGTGAGGGTCAGGGTGTTTGTGAGGGTTAGGTTGAAGATGAGGCTTAGGGTTAGAATTAGGGTGAGGGTTAGGGTTAGGGTTAGGCTGAAGGTTAGGGTTAGGTGTAGGGTTAGGGTTAAGGTGAGGGTTACCGTTAATGTGCGGTTTAGGGTTAGGGTTAGGGTTAGTGGGAGGATAAGGGTTCGGGTGAGTCTTAGGGTGAGATTGAGGGTTAGGGTTAGCGTTAGGGTTAGGGTGATGGTTAGGGTGACGGTTAAGGTGAGGGTTAGGCTTAGTATGTGGGTGAGGGTTAGAGTTAGAATTAGGGTTAGGGTTAGTGTGAGGATGAGGTTTAGGGTAAGTTTAGGGTGAGTGTGAGGGTTCGGCTGAGGGTGAGTTTTAAGGTGTGGGTGACGGTTAGAGTTTGATTGAGGGTTAAGGTGATGCTGAGGGTTAGGGTTAGTGTGAGGTTTAGGGTTGCAGTGAGGATTAGGGTTAGGGTTAGTGTTCGGCTTCCGGTGAGGCTAAGGGTTAGGAATAGCTTTAGGGTGAGGGTGAGGTTTAGGGATACCATTACAGTTAGGGTGAGGGTTAGGGTGAGGGTTAGGGTTCAGGTAAGGCTTAGGGTGAGAGTTAGATTTAGGATTAGGGTAAGGGTTAGGGTGAGGGTAAGATTTAGGATGAGGGTTAGGGTGAGGGTGAGGGTTAGGGTTAGAGTGAGGGTTAGTATGAGGGAGAGGGTTAGGGATAGCATTGGAGTTAGGTTTAGGGTTAGGGTGCGTGTTATTGTTAGGGTTAGGGTGAGGGTTAAAGTTAGTTTGAGGGTTAGGGACAGGGTAGGGGTTAAGGTGAGGGTCAGAGTTAGGGTTAGGGTTAGAGTTAGTGTGAGGGTGAGTGTGAGGTTTAGGGTTAGGATAAGGGTTAGGGTTAGGGTTAAGCTGAGGGTGAAGGTGAGGGTGAGGGTGATGTTTAGGGTTAGGTTGAGGGTTAGGTTTTGGGTTAGGGTTCGGGTAAGGCCGAGGGTGAGGGTGAGGGTGTAGGTGAGGGTTAGGGTGAAGGTGAGGGTTACGGTTAGGTTTATGGTGAGTTTTAGGTTTAGGTTTAGGGTGAGGGGTAGGGTGAGGGGTAGTCTTAAGGTTAGGGTGAGGGTTAGGGTTCATGTGTGGCTTAGGGATAGTGTAAGTGTTAGAGGTAGGATAAGGGTTAGGGTGAGGGTTAGGGTGAGAGTGAGCATTAGGGTTAGTGTTAGGGTTATAGGTGAGGATTAGGGTGAGGGATTAGGTGAGCGTTAGGGATAGTATGAGGGTGAGGGTTAGAGTTAGCTTTAGTGTGAGGGTTAGGGTTAGGATGAGGTTTAGGGTAAGGTTAGGGTGAGTGTGAGGGTTTAGGTGAGGGTGAGTTTTAGGGTGTGGGTGAAAGTAAGGGTTAGGGTGAGGGTTAAGGTGACGGTGAGGGTTAGGTTGAGGGTGAGGGTTAGGGTTGCAGTGAGGATTAGTATTAGGGTTAGGGTTATGGTTGTGGTGAGGGTATGGGTTAGGATGAATTTTAGGGTGAGGGTGAGGTTTAGAGATAGCGTTAGAGTTAGGGTGAGGTTTAGAGTTCAGGTTAGGCTCAGGGTGAGAATGAGGGTTAGAGTTAAGGTTAGGGTTAGTGTTGAGGTGAGGGTAAGGTTTAGGGTAAGGGTTAGGGTTAGGGTGAGGGTTAGGATTAAGTTGAGGGTTAGGGTGAGCATTAGAGAGAGGGATAGGTTTAGGTTTAGGGTTAGGGTTAGAGTTAGGGTGAGGTTGAGTGTTAGTGCTAGAGTTAGGGTGAGGGTGAGGTTTAGGAATAGCATTAGGGTTAGGGTTAGGGTTATGGTTAGGGTAAGGGTGAGGGTTAGTGTTAGGTTGAGGATTTAGGGATAGGTTTGGAGTTAGGGTGAGGGTCAGGGTTAGGGTTAGGGTTAGAGTTAGGTTGAGGGTGAGTGTGAGCGTTAGGGTTAAGATTAGGGTTATGTTTAGGGTTAGGATGAGGGTGAGGGTGAAGGTGAGTGTGAGGTTTAGATTTAGGGTGAGCGTTAGGTTTAGTGTTAGGGTTAGGGTTAGGTTGAGGGTTAGGGTTAGGGTTAGTAAGAGGGTTTGTCTGAGGGTTACGGTTAGGGTTAGGGTGAGGGTTAGGTTTAGTGTGATGGTTATGGTTACGGTTAGGGTTAGGGTGCAGGTAAGGGTTAGGGTGAGAGTTAGTGTTAATGTCAGGTTAAGGGTTAGGGTGAGGGATAGGGTTAGCATTAGGGTGAGTGTGAGGGTTAGTGTTAGATTTAAGGTTAGGGTGAGGGTTAGGGTGAGGGTTAAGTTGAGGGTTAGGGTTAGTATGAGGGTATGGGTGAGGGTGAGATTTAGGGTGTGACGTTTAGGGTAAGGTTCAGGGTAAAGGTGACTGTGAGGTTAAGGGTGAAGGTGAGGTTTAGGGTTGTGGTGAGGGTTAGGGTTAGGGTTAGGATTATGGTGAGGGTAAGTGTTAGGTGAGGTTTAGGGTGAGGGTGATGTTTAGGTATAGCGTTAGAGTTAGGGTGAGGTTGAGGGTGAGGGTTAGGGTTAAGGTTAGGCTTAGGGTGAGGGTGAGGCTTAGAGTTAGGCTTAGGGTTAGGGTTAGGAAGAGGGTTTGTCTGAGGGGTAAGGGTTAGGGTTGGGGTGAGGGATAGGTTTAGTGTGAGGGTTAGGCTTAGGGTTAGGGTTAGGATTAGGTGAGGGAAATGTTTAGGGTTAGGGTTAGGGTGACAGTGAGTGTTAGGGTTAGGGTGAGGATTAGGGTGAGCGTTAGGTTGAGGGTTAGGTTTAGGTTTAGGGTTAGGATGAGGGTTAGGGTGAGGTTTAGTTTTAGGGTTAGGGTTAGAGTTAGGGTGAGGGTAATGGTTAGAGTGAGATTTAGGGTGAGGGTGAGGGTGAAGGATAGCATTAGTGTTAGGGGTAGCGTTAGGGTGAGGGTTAGGGTTAATATGATGGTTAGAGTGAGGGTGAGGTTAAGGGTTAGGGTGAGGGATAGGGTTAGGTTTAGTGTTAGGCTTAGGATGAGCATGCGGTTGAGTGTCAAAGTTAGGTTTAGGGTGAGGGTTAAAGTTATGCTTAGGGATAGGGTGAGGGTGAGGCGTAGGTTGAGGGTGATGGTGAGGATGAGGGTGAGGGTGAGATTTAGGTTTAGGTTTAGGTTTATGGTTAGTTTTAGGTTTGGGTTAGGGTGAGGGCTAGGGTGAGGCTGAGGTATAGGGTTAAGGTTAGGATTAGGGTGAGGATTAAGTTAAGGGTTAGTGTTGGGGTGAGGAGTAGATTTAGCGTTATTGTTAGGGTGAGGGTAAGGTTTAGTTTGAGGGTTAGATTTAGGGTTAGGGTTAGGGTGAGGGTAAGGGTTAGGGTTAGGTATAGGGTGAGGATTAGTGTTAGGGTTAGGTTTAGAGTGAGGGTTAGGATGAGAGGTAGGGTTAGGGTTAGCGTGAGTGTGAGGGTTAGGGGGAGGGTTAGGTTTAGGGTGAGGGTAAGGGTTAAATTTAGGGTGAGGGTAAGGGTTAGAGTGAGGTTTAGGGTGTGTTTTAGTGTTAGAAATAGCATTAGGGTTACGGTTAGGGTGGGGGTGAGGGTTAGGTTTGCAGTTAGGGTTAGGGTGAGGGTAAGGGTGAGGGTTATGTTGAGGGTTGGGTTTGGGGTTAGGAATAGGGTTAGGGTGAGGTTTAGGGTTAGGGTTAGTGTTAGGGTGAGGGTTAGGTTTAGGGGTAGGTTGAGGATTAGCGTTATGGTGAGGTTAGAGTGACAGTGAGGGTAAGTGTTCGGGTGAGGGTTAGGGTTAGGGTTAGGTTTAGGGTAAGGTTTAGGTTTAGTGTGAGTATGAGGTTGAGGGTTAGGTTTAGGTTTAGGCTTAGGTTTAGGGTTAGGCGTAGGGTTTGGGTGAGGGTGAAGGTCAGAGTTAGTTTTAGGGTGAGGGTTAGGGTTATGGTTTGGTTTAGGGTGCGGGTGAGGGTGAGGGTTATGGAGAGGTTGATGGTGAGCATGAGGGTGAGGGTGAGAGTTAAGGTTAGTGTTAGTTTTATGGTTAGTGTTAGGTTTAGAGTTAGGGTGAGTGCTAGGGTGAGGCTGAGGGCTAGGGTTAAGGTTAGGATTAGGGTGAGGTTTATTGTTATGGTGAGTGTTAGTGTGAGGGTTAGGGTTAGCTTTATTGATAGGGTGAGGGTTAGGTTTAGTGTGAGGGTTAGGGTTAGGGTTAGGGTTAGGTTGAGTATAAGGGTTAGGTTGAGTGTTAGGGTTTGGTTGAGGGTTAATGTTAGCATTTGGGTTACGGTGAGGGTTAGGGTAAGGGTTAGGGTTAGGTCTAGGGATAGGTTGAGGATTAGGGTTAGGGTTAGGTTTAGGTTGAGGGTTAGGCTGAGTGGTAGGATTAGGGTGAGGGTTAGGGTGAGGGTTAGGGTGAGGTTTAGGGTTAGGGTTAGATTTATGGTTAGGGTGAAGTTGAGGGTGAGGGTAAGTGTTAGGGTGAGGGTTAGGTTGAGGTTGAGGTTTAGGGTTAGTATTAGGGTTAGGGTGAGTGTTAGGGTTAGGATTAGGGTTAGGGTGAGGGTGAGGGTTAGTTTTAGCATTAGAGTTAGGGTGAGTGTTAGGGTTAGGATTAGGGTTAGGATGAGGGTGAGGGTTAGTTTTAGCATTAGAGTTAGGGTTACGGTTAGGGTTAGGTGAGGGTGAGGGTGAGGGCTAGGGTTAGGGTTAGGATTAGGTTTAGGGTTAGGGTTAGGCTGAAGTTGGGGGTGAGGTTGAGGGTGAGGGTTAGGGTTAGGGTTAGTTTAAGGATGAGGTCTAGTGTGAGGGTTAGGGTTAGGGTGAGGTTTAGGATGAGGGTGAGGGTTTAGGTTAGGAAAGGCTTAGGGATAAGGTTAGGGTGTGGATTAGGGTGAGGGTGAGTTTTATGGTGAGGGTTAGGGTTATGTGAGGATTAAGTTTAGGGTTAGGGTGAGGATTAGGTTGAGGATGAGTGTGAAGGTGTAGTTGAGGGTTAGGGTTGGGGTGAGGGTTAGGGTGACGGTGAGAGTTAGGGTGAAGGAGAGGTTTAGGGTTAGTGTTAGAATGAGGGTTAGAATTAGGGTTAGGGTGAGGGGTAGGTTTAGAGTTAGGATGAGGGTTAGGGTTTATGTGAGAGTTAGGGTTAGGGTTATGGTTAGTGTGTGGAAAAGGGTTAGGGTGAGGTTTAGGGTGAGACTGAGGGTTAGGGTTAGCCCTAGGGTTAGGTTGAGGGTTAAGGTGAGGGTTAAGGTGAGGGTTAGGGTTAGTATGAGGATGATGGATAGATAGATTTCGGGTGAGTTTTAGGGTTAGGGTGAGGTTTAGGGTAGGGCTAGGGTTCGGGTGAGGGTTCGGGTGAGGGTGAGTTTTTGGGTGTGGGTGGCCGTTAGGTTTAGAGTGAGGGTTGAGGTGACGGTAAAGGTTAGGATGAGGGTGAGGGTTAGGTTTATGGTTAGGGTTAGGGTTATGATGATGGTAAGTGTTAGGGTGAGAGTAAGGGTTAGGATGAGTTTTAGGGTGAGGGTGAGTTTTAGGGATAGCGTTAGAGTTAGGATGAGTTTGAGGGTGAGGTTTAGGTTTCACCTTATTCTTAGGGTGAGGGTGAGGTTTAGAGTTAGGTTTAGTGTTATTGTTAGGGTGAGGGTTAGGGTGAAGGTGACGGTTAGGTTTAGGTCGAGGGTTAGAGTGAGTGTTACGGTGAGGGCTAGTTTTAGGTTAAGTTTAGGGTCAGGATTAGGGTGAGGTTTAGTGTTAGGGTTAGGGTTAGGGTGAGGGTGAGGGTTAGGATGAACGTAAGGGTTAAAATTAGGGTTAGGGTGAGGGTGAGGGTTAGGGATAGCATTAGGTTTAGGTTTAGGGTTAATGTGAGTGTTAGGGTTAGGTTTAGGGTGAGATTTAGGGTTATGGTTAGGGTGAGGTTGATGGTGAGGTTGAGGTTGAGGGTGAGGGTTAGGGTTTGGGTGAGGGTAAGTGTTAGGGTTAAGGTTAGGGTGAGGTTTAGGGTTAGGGTTAGGGTTAAGATCAGGGTTAGGCTGAGGGTTAGACTTAGGGATAGGGTGAGGTTAAGGTTAGGTTGAGGCTGAGGGTTAGGTTTAGGATTAGGATTCCGGTTAGGGTGAGGTTTAGGGACAGGGTTAGGATTAGGTGAGAGTTTTGCTTAAGGGTAGGTTTAGAGTTAGGCTGAGGGTGAGGGTGAGGGTTTTAATTAGTGTTAGGGTTATGGTTAGATTGAGGTTGAGGTTGAGGCTGAGGTTGAGGCTTAGGGTTAGGGTGAGGGTTAAGATTGGGGTTAGGGTTAAAGTTAGGTTGAGGGTTAGGGTTAGGGTTAGGTTTAGCATGAGGGTTAGGCTGATTGTTAGGGTTAGGGTTCAGCGGTGTATGAGGGTTAGTGTGAGGGTTAAGTTGAGGTTGAGGATTAGGGTTAGGCTTAGGGTTAGGGTGAGTATTAGGGTGATGGTTAGTGTTAAGGTTAAGGTGAGGTTGAGGGTGAGGTTAAGGGTTAGAATGAAGGTTAGGGTGAGGTTGAGGTTTAGGGTTAGCATTAGGGTTAGGGTTAGGGTTAGTGTGAGCGTTAGGGTAAGCTTTAGGTTGAGGGTGGGGTGTACTTGAGAGTGAGGGTTAAGGTTAGGGTTAATTTTAGGGTGAGGGCTAGGGTGAGGGTGAGTGTTAGGGTGAAGGTTAGGGTGAAGGTGAGGTTTAAGATGAGGGTTAGGTGTAAGGTGAGGTTAGGGTTAGGGTTAGGGTAGGGTTAGTGATAGGGTGATATTTAGGGTGAGGGTGAGGTTTAGGGTGAGGGTGAGGGTGAAGGAGAGGGTGAGGGTGTAGATGAGGGTTATGGTTACGGTGAGGGTTAGGGTGACAATGAGGGTTAAGGTGAAGTGGAGTGTTAGGGTTAGGGTTAGGGTGAGGGTTAGGGTTAATGTGAGTGTTCGGGTTAGGTTTAGGGATAGTGTGAGGATAAGGATTAGGGTTAGGGTTAGGGTGAGAATGAGGCTTAGGGTTAGCGTTAGAGTTAGGGTGAGAGTTAGGGTGACTGTTAAGTTGAGGGTTAGATTTAGTATGTGAGTGAGTGTTAGAGTTAGGTTTAGAGTGAGGTTTAGGGTTAGGGTGAGTTTTAGGGTAGTGTTAGGGTGAGGGTTCGGGTTCGGATGAGGGTGAGTTTAAGGTGTGGATGGCAGTTAGGTTTAGAGTGGGTTAAGGTGACAGTAAGTGTTAGGGTGAGTGTGAGGGTTAGGGTTATGGTGAGGATTAGGGTTAGGGTTAGGGTTAGGGTTATGATGAGCGAAAGGGTTAGGATGAGGTTTAGCGTGAGGGTGAGGTTTAGGGATAGCGTTAGAGTTAGGGTGAGGTTGAGTGTTAGGGTTCAGGTTAGGCCTAGGGTGAGGGTGAGGGTTAGAGTTAGGTTTAGGGTTATTGGTAGTGTGAGGGTAAGGTTTAGAGTGAGGGTTAGGGTTAGGGTGAGGTTTAGGGTTAGGTCGAGGGTTAGGGTGAGCGTTAGTCTGAGGTTTAGGTTTAGGGTGAGGGTTAGGGTTATAGTTAAGGTTAGGGTGAGGGTGAGGTTGACGGTTAGGGGGAGCGTGATGGTGAGGTTGAGGGTGAGGTTGAGGGTGAGGGTTTTGGTTAGGGTTAAGTTTAGGGTGAGGTTTAGGGTTAGGATGAGGGTTAGACTGAGGGTCAGGCTTAGGGTTAGTGTGAGGGTAAGGTTTAGTTTGAGGGTGAGGGTTAATTTTAGGATTAGGGTAAGGGTGAGGTTTAGGGACAGGTTTAGGGTTAGGGTGAATGTTATGGTTAGAGTTAGGTTTATAGTTAAGTTGAGGCTGAGGGTTAGGGTTTGAATTAGGGTTAGGGTTAGGGTTAGTGTTGAGGTTGAGGTTGAGGCTATGGGTGAGGTTTTTAGGGTGAGGGTTAGGGTGAGGTTGAGGTTTAGGGTTAGGTTGAGGGGGGGTGATGTTTAGGGTGAGGGTTAGGGTTATGGTTAATTTTAGGGTGAGGGCTAGGGTGAGGGTGAGGGTTAGGGTGGGGATGAGGGTTTCGGTTAGGAAAGGCTTAGGGTTAGGGTTAGGGTGAGGATTAGGGTGAGGGTGAGGTTTAAAGTGAGGGTTAGGGTTAAGGTGAAGTTAGGGTTAGGGTAAGGGGTAGGGTTAGAGTGATGTTTATTGTGAGGGTGAGGGTTAGGGTGAGGGTGAGGATTTAGGTGAGGTTTAGGGTTAGGGTGATGGTTATGGTGACATTGAGGCTTAGGGTGAATTTGAAGGTTAGGGTTAGGGTTAGGTTGAGGGTTAGGGTTAGGGTTATCGTGAGGGGTAGGGTGAGGGGTAGGGTTAGGGTTAGGGTTGGGTTTAGGGTTAATGTGAGTGTTAGGGTTAGGGTTAGGGATAGTGTGAGGATAAGGATTAGGGTTAGGGTTAAGGTGAGAGTGAGGGTGATTGTTAGCGTTAGAATTAGGGTGAGAGTTAGTATAAGGGTGAGGGTTAGAGTTAGGTTTAGGATGAGATTCAGGGAAAATTAAGGGTGGGGGTGAGGTTTCAGTTGAAGGTGAGTTTTAGTGTGTGGGTGACGGTTAGTGTTAGGGTGAGGGTAATGTGACGGTGAGGTTTAGGGTGATGTTGAGGGTTAGGTTTGCGGTGACAATAGAGTTAGGGTTAGAGTTAGGGCTATGATGAGGGTAAGGGTTAGGATGAGGTTTAGGGTGAGGATGAGATTTAGGGAGAGAGTTAGAATTAGGGTGAGGTTTAGGGTTTGGATTAGGGTTTAGGTTAGGGTTAGGGTGATGGTGAGCGGTAGGGTTAGGGTTAGGGTTAAGGTTAGGGTGAGGATAAGCTTCAGGTTGAGGTTTAGGGTGAGGGTGAGGGTTAGGGTCAGGTTGAAGGTTAGGGTGAGCGTTAGGGTGAGGGTTATGTTTAGGTTTATGGTTAGGGTGAGGGTTAGGGTGAGGTTTAGTGTTAGTGTTAAGGTTAGGGTTTGGGTGATGGTTAGGGTGAGGGTAAGGGTTAGAGTGAGGGTTAGGGTGAGGGTGAGGTTTAGGTATAGCAATCGGGTTAGGCTTAGGGTGAGGGTGAGGGTTAGGGTTAGGGTTAGCTTGAGGGTTAGGGTTAGGTTGATGGTTAGGGATTGGGTAGGGGTTAGGGTGAGTGTCAGGATTAGGGTTAGGGTTAGAGTTAGGATGAGGGTGAGTGTGAGGGTTAGGGTTAGGAATAGGGTTATGATTAAGGTTAGGCTGAGGGTGAGGGTGAGGGTGAAGGTGAAGTTTAGGGTTACAGTGAGGTTTAGGGTTACGGTTATCGTTAGGGTTAGGTTGAGTGTTATGGTTAGGGTTAGGAAGACGGTTTGGCTGAGGCTTAGGGTTAGGTTTAGGATTAGGGTGAGGGAAAGGTTTAGGGTTAGGTTGAGGGTTCGGGTTAGGGCAAGGGTCAGGGTTAGCGTTAGGTTTAGGGTGAGGGTTAGGATGAAGTTTAGTTTTAGGGTTAGGTTCAGGTTGAGGGTAAGAGTTAGAGTGAGGGTTAGTGTGAGGGTGAGGGTTAGGGATAGCATTAGGGTTAGGGTTAGGGTGAGTGTGAGGGTGAGGGTTAGGGTTACAGTTAGGTTTAGGGTGAGGGTTTAGGTGAGGGTTATGTTGAGGGTTAGGGTTAGGGTTAGGGTTAGGGTGAGTATTAGGATTAGGCTTAGGGTTAAGGTGAGGTTGAGGGTGAGGGTTAAGGTTAGGCTTAGGGTGAGTGTTAGGGTTACAATGAGGTTTAGAGTGATGGTGAGGGTAAGGGTTAGGTTGAGGGCTATTGTTAGGGTTAGGGTTAGATTGAGGTTTAGGTTTAGGGTTAGGGTTAGGGATAGGGTGAGGTTAAGGTTTAGAGTGAGTGTTAGGGTGAAGGTGAGGATTTGGGATAGCATTAGGTTTAGGGTTAGGGTTAGGGTGAGTTTTAGGGTTACAGTTAGGTTTAGGGTGAGGGTGAGGTTTATGTTGAGGGTTAGAGTTAGGTTTAGGGTTAGGGTGAGGGTGAGGGTTAAGGTTAGGGTTAAGGTGACGGTCAGGGTGAGGATTAGGGATAGGGTAGGGTGAGGGTGAGGGTGATGGTTAGAGTGAGAGTGAGGGTTAGAGTTAGGTTTATGTTTAGTTGTATGGTTAGTGTTACGTTTAGGGTTAAGGTGAGGGCTAGGGTGAGGCTGAGAGGTAGGGTTAAGTTTACGATTAGGGTGAGGGTTAGGGTTAGGGTGAGGGATAGGGTTAGCATTAATGTTAGGTTGAGGGTTAGGTTTAGAGTGAGGGTTTGGGTTAGGCTTACGGTTAAGGTGAGTGTAAGGTTTAGGGTGAGTGTTAGGTTGAGAGTGAGGGTTAGGGTTACCCTGAGTGTTAGGGTGAGGGTTACGGTGAGGGTTAAGTTTAGGGTTAGGGTTAGGGTTAAGGTTAGGGTGAGGTTGAGGTTTATGGTTAGTGTTAGGGTGAGGGTTAGGGTTAGGGTGATGTTTTGTTTGAGGGTGACTGTACGGGTGAGGTTTCATGTTTGGGTTAGGGTGAGGATTAGGGTGTGGGTGAGGATTAGGATTAGAGTGAGGGTTAGGGTGAAGGTGAGGGTTAGTGTGAGTTTGAGGTTTAGGGTTAGGATTAGGGTTAGTGTGAGCATTAGGGTTAAGTTTAGGGTTAGTGTGAGTGTAAGGGTTAGGAAGAGAGTTAGGGTAAAGATGAGGGTTAGGGTTAGCATTAGTGTTAGCGTGAGGTTTAGCGTGAGGATTAGGGTTAGGTTTAGGGTTAGCGTTAGGGTGTGTGTTAATGTTAAGGTGAGGGTTAGGGTTAGGGTAAGGTTGAGGGTGAGGGTGAGGGTGAGGGTTAGGGTTAGGTTTAGATTTAGGGTTAGGGTGAGGGTTAGGTTTAGGATTAGGTTTAGGGTTAGGGTTAGGCTAAGGATGAGTGTGAGTGTGAGGGTTATGGTTAGGGTGAGGATTAGTATTAAGGTTAGGATTAGGGTGAGGATGAGGGTGGGGGTTATTTTGAGGTTGAGGCTGAGGGTGAGAGTGAGGGTTAGGGTTAGTTTTAGGGTGAGGGTTAGGGTGACGGTGAGGGTTAGGGTTAGGGTTAGCATTAGGGTGAGGGTTAAGGTGAGGTTTAAGTTTATGTTTATGTTTAGGTTTAGTGTGAGGATTAGGGTTAGGATCAGGGTTAGGGTTAGGGTTAGGGTTAGGGTGAAGGTGAGGGTGAGGTTTAGTCTTAGGGTTAGGTTAAGAGTTAAGTTTAGGTTGAGGGTTAGGGAGAGGGTTAGGGTGAGGGTAAGGGTAAGGATGAGGGTGACGGTGAGGGTGAGAGTGAGGGTTAGGCTTTGCATTAGGCTTAGGTTTAGGGTTAGACTTAGGTTTAGGGTAAGTGTAAGGGTTAGGCTGAGGGTTAGGTTGCGAGTGAGGGATAGGGTTAGCGTGAGTGTGAGGGTGAGGGTTAGGGTGAGTTTCAGGGCTAGGGTTAGGGTGAGTGTGAGTGTTATGGTTAGGGTGAGGGTGAGGGTTAGGGTTATGGTGATGTTTAGGGTAAGGGTAAGTGTTAGAGTAACCGTGAGTGTTCGGGTGAGGGTGAGGGTTAGTTTGTGTGTGAGGGATAGAATTAGGGTGAGTGTTAGGGTGACGGTGAGTGTTAGGGTGAGGGTGAGGGTTAGGGTTAGGTGTAGGGTTAGGGTGTGGTTTAGGATTAGGGTTAGGTTTGGGTTGAGGTTTAGGTTGATGGGTAGGGTCAGGGTTAGGATGAGGGTTAGGGTTATTGTGAGGGTTAGGGTTAGGTTTAGGGTTAGTGATAGGATAAGGGTTAGGGTGAGTGTTAGCGTTATGGTGAGGGTCAGGGTTAGCCTTAGGGTTAGGGTGAGGGTTGGTGTGAGGGTGAAGGTTAGCGTTAGTTTTAGGGTGAGTGTGAGGTTAATGGTTAGGTTTAGAGTGAGTGTTAGGGTTAGGGTGAGGTTTACGGTTAGGGTTTGGTTTAGGGTGAGGGTGACGTTGAGGGTTAGGTTTAGGATTTTGGTTAGGTTTACGGCTAGGCTTAGGGTGAGGGTGAGGTTGAT
Source organism: Dipodomys merriami (assembly GCF_024711535.1). Classification (NCBI taxonomy): domain Eukaryota; kingdom Metazoa; phylum Chordata; class Mammalia; order Rodentia; family Heteromyidae; genus Dipodomys; species Dipodomys merriami. Next base: position 1,598,412 of record NW_027206490.1, on the reverse strand, counting down.
GGTGAATATTAGGGTTAGGGTGAGGATTAGGGTTAAGTTTAGGATTAGGGGGAGGGTGAGGTATAGGTTGAGGGTGAGGGTGATGGTGATGGTGAGGTTTAGTGTGTGGGTGAGTGTTAGGGTAAGGTTTAGGGTAAGAGTAAGGGTTAGGGTGAGGCTTAGGGTGAGGGTGAGGGTTAGGGTGAGGGTGAGAGTGAGGGTTAGGGGTAGGGTTGTGTGAGGGTTAGGTTTAGGCTCAGGGCTAGGGTGAGTATGAGAGTTAGGCTGAGAATGATGTTGAGGTTGAGGGTAAGGTTTTCAATTAAGTAAGGGTTAGGGTTAGGGTTAGGATGAGGATTAGATTGAGGGTGAGGCTTAGTTTGAAGTTTAGAGTTCGGGTGAGGGTTAGGGTTAGGGTAAGGGGTAGGGTTTGGGTAATGTTTAGGGTGATGGTCAGGGTTAGGGTGAACGTGAGGTATCGGGTGAGGGTGAAGGTTAAGGAGAGGGTGAGTGTTACGGTGTGTGTGAGTGTTCGGGTTCGGGTGAGTGTTAGGGTGACGGTGAGGATTAGGGTGAGGGTGAGGGTTAAGGTTAGGATTAGGTTTACAGTGAGGGTTAGGGTTACTGTTGGGTTTAGGGTGATGCTTAGTTTGAGGGGTAGGTTTAGGGTTAGGGTTATGCTAAGGGTTAGTGTGAGGATAAGTGTTAGGGTGAGGTTTATGCTTAGATTTAGGGTGAGTGTTAGGGTTAGGTTGATGTTTATGGTGAGAGTGAGGTTTAGGGTGAGGTTTAGGTTTCGGCTGAGGGTGAGGTTTACCGTTAGGCTTAGGCTGAGGGTTAGGGTGAGTGTTAGGATGAGGGGTATTCTGAGTGGTAGGGTTACGGTTAGGGTGAGGGATAGGGGTAGTGTTAGTGTGATGATAAGTGTTAGGTTGAGTATTAGTGTGATGGTGAGGGTTAGGGTTACAGTTATTGTTAGGGTGAGGGTTAGGTTGAGGGTGAGGGTTAGGATTAGGTTGAGGCTTAGGGTTAGGGTTAGCATTATTGTGAAGGTAAGGATTAGGGTAAGGGTTAGGGTGAGGGAAAGGGTTAGGTTGAGGCTTAGGTTGAGGGTGAGGGATAGAGTGAGGGTGAGAGTGAGGGTTATGATTAGGGTGATGGTGAGGGATAGATTTAGGATTAGGGTTAGGGTTAGGCTTAGAGTGAGGGTGAGGTTGAGGGTTAGGATTAGGTTTAGCATTAGAGTGAGGGTAAGGATTAGGGTAAGTGTTAAGGTGAGGGAAAGAATTAGGCTGAGGCTTAGGTTGAGGGTGAGGGTTAGGGTGAGGGTGAGAGTTAGGGTCAGGTTTAGGGTTAGGGTGAGGGTTAGGTTTAGGGTCAAGGCTAGTGTGAGGGTGAGAGTTAGGCTGAGGGTGATGGGGATGTTGAGTGTGAGGGTTTCAGTACGGTATGGGTTAGGGTTAGGGTTAGGATGAGGATTAGGTTGAGGGTGAGGCTTAGTTTGAGAGTTAATGTTCGGGTGAGGGTTAGTGTTAGGGTAAGGGTTAGGGTTAGGGTGATGTTTATGGTGAGGGTCAGGTTTAGGGTGAAGGTGAGGTTTCGGGTGATGGTGAGGGTTCAGTTCAGGAGAGGGTGAGGTTTAGGTGTGGGTAAGGGTTCGGGTTCGGCTGAGTGTTAGGGTGGCGGTGAGGGTTAGGATGAGAGTGAGGGTTGAGGTTAGGTTTAGGGTTACAGTGAGGGTTAGGGTTACTGTTAGGTTTAGGGTGAGGCCTAGTTTGAGGGTTAGGGTTTGGGTTAGGGTTAGGGTTAGGGTCAGTGTGAGGATAAGTGTTAGGGTGAGGTTTAGGGTGAGGGTGAGTGCTAGGGTTAGGGTTAGGGTTAGGGTGAGGGTTAGATAGCCTGAGGGTTAGGTTTAGGGTGATGTTTAGGGTGAGGATGAGGTTTAGGTGAGTTTTAGGGTGAGGGTTAGGCTGAGGGGTAGGGTTAGGGTAGGGTGAGCATTAGGTTTAGTGTGAGGGTTAGGATTAGGGGTAGGGGTAGGGTTAGTGTGAGGATAAGTGTTAGGGTGAGGGTTAGTGTGATGGTGAGGGTTAGGGTTACCGTTAGGGTTAGGGTGAGGGTTAGGATTAGGGTGAGGGTTAGGGTTAGGGTTAGCATTAGTGTGAGGGTAAGGATTAGGGTAAGTGTTAGGGTGAGGGAAAGGGTTAGCTTGAGGCTTAGGTTGAGGGTGAGGGTTAGGGTGATGGTGAGAGTGAGGGTTAGGGTTAGGGTTAGGGTGAGGGTTAGATTTAGGGTCAAGGCTAGGGTGAGGGTGAGAGTTAGGCTGAGGGTGATGGGGATGTTGAGGTTGAGGGTTTCAGTAAGGTAAGGGTTAGGTTTAGGATGAGGATTAGGTTGAGGTTGAGGCTTAGTTTGAGAGTTAGGGTTTGGGTGAGGGTTAGTGTTAGGGTAAGGGTTAGGGTTAGGGTGATGTTTAGGGTGAGGGTCAGGGTTAGTTTGAAGCTGAGGTTTCGGGTGAGGGTGAGGGTTCGGGAGAGGGTGAGGTTTGTTTTGGGTGAGGGTTCGGGTTCGGGTGAGTGTTAGGGTGACGGTGAGGGTTAGGATGAGGGTGATGTTTAAGTTTAGGTTTAGGGTTACAGTGAGGGTTAGGGATACTGTTAGGTTTAGGGTGAGGCTTAGTATGAGGGGTAGGGTTAGGGTTAGGTTTATGGTTAGGGTTAGTATGAGGATAAATGTTAGGGTGAGGTTTAGGGTGAGGGTGAGGGTTAGGGTTAGCGTTAGGGTTAGGGTGAGGTTTAAGTTTAGGGTGAGGGTTACGGTTAGGGTTAGGGTGAGGGTTAGGTTTAGGGTGATGTTTAGGGTGAGGATGAGGATTAGGTGAGTGTTAGGGTGAGGATTAGGCTGAGGGGTAGGGTGAGGGTTAGGGTGAGCATTAAGTTTAGTGTGAGGGTTAGGGTTAGGTTTAGGGGTAGGGTTAGTGTGAGGATATGGGTTAGGGTGAGGGTTTGGGTGAGGTTGAGCATTAGGTTTAGTGTGAGGGTTAGGGTTATTGATAGGGTAGGTTTAGTGTGATGCTAAGAGTTAGGGTGAGAGTTAGTGTGATGTTGAGGGTTAGGGTTACCATTAGTGTTAGGGTGAGGGTTTGGGGGACGGTGAGCTTGAGGGTGAGGGTTAGGATTAGGGTGAAGGTTAGCATTCGTGTGAGGGTAAGTATTAGGGTAAGGGTTAATGTGAGGGAAAGGGTTAGGGTGAGGCTTAGGTTGAGGGTTATGGTTAGGGTGAGGGTGAGAGTGAGGGTTAGGGTTAGGCTTAGGGTGAGGGTTAGGTTTAGGATCAAGTCTAGGGTGAGGTTGAGAGTTAGGCTGAGGGTGATGGGGATGTTGAGGGTGAGGGTTTGAGTAAGGTAAGGGTTAGGGTTAGGGTTAGGATGAGGATTAGGTTGAGGGTGAGGCTTAGTTTGAGAGTTAGGGTTTGGATGAGGGTTAGTGTTAGGGTAATGGTTAGGGTTAGGGTGATGTTTAGGGTAAGGGTCATGGTTAGGGTGAAGGTGAGGTTTCAGGTGAGTGTGAGGGTTAGGGAGAGGGTGAGGTTTAGGTCTGGATGAGGGTTCGGGTTCGGGTGAGTGTTAGGGTGACGGAGAGGGTTAGGATGAGGGTGAGGGTTAAGGTTAGGTTTAGGGTTACATTGAGGGTTAGGGTTACTGTTAGGTTTAGGGTGAGGCTTAGTTTGAGGGGTAGGGTTAGGATTAGGGTTAGGGTTAGGGTTAGGGTTAGTGTGAGGATAAGTGTTAGGGTGAGGTTTAGGGTGAGGGTGAGGGTTAGGGGTAGCGTTAATGTTGGGGTGAGGTTTAGGGTTAGGATGAGGGTTACCGTTAAGGTTAGGGTGAGGGTTAGGTTTAGGGTGATGTTTAGTGTGGTTGAGTGTTAGGGTGAGTGTTTGGGTGAGTGTTAGGCTGAGGGTTAGGGTTAGGGTTAGGGTGAGCATTAGGTTTAGTGTGAGGGTTAGGGTTAGGGTTATTGGTAGGGTTAGTGTGAGGATAAGGGTTAGGGTGAGGGTGAGGGTGAGGTTGAGGGTTAGGGTTTGCATTAGTGTTAGGGTGAGGGTTAGGGAGAGTGTTAGGGTTAGATTTAGGATTAGGGTAAGGGTTTTGGAGAGGTTGAGGTTTAGGTTGTGTGTGAGGGTTCGGGTTTTGGTGAGTGTTAGGGTGACGGTGAGGTTTAGGTTGAGGATGAGGGTTAAGGTTATGATTAGGGATACAGTGAGGGTTAGGGTTAGTGTTGGGTTTAGGGTGAAGCTTAGTTTGAGGGATAGGGTAGGGTTAATTTTAGGGTTAGTGGTAGTGTGAGGATAAGTGTTAATGTGAGGTTTATGGTGAGGGTGAGGATTAGGGTTAGCGTTATGGTTAGGGTGAGGGTTAGGATGAGGGTTAGGGTTAGGGTGAGGGTTAAGTATAGAGTTAGGGTGAGGGTTATGGTTAGGGTTAGGGTGATGTTTAGGGTGTGGATGAGTGTTAGCGTGAGTGTTAGGGTGAGTGTTAGGCTGAGGGTTAGGGTTAGGGTGAGGGTGAGCATTAGGTAAGTGTGAGGGTTAGGGTTAGGGTTATTGGTAGGGTTAGTGTGAGGATAAGGGTTAGGGTGAGGGTGAGGGTGAGGTTGAGGGTTAGGGTTTGCCTTAGTGTTAGGGTGAGGGTTAGGGAGAGGGTTAGGGTTAGATTTAGGATTAGGCTAAGGGTTTTGGAAAGGTTGAGGTTTAGGTTGTGTGTGAGGGTTCGGGTTTTGGTGAGTGTTAGGGTGACGGTGAGGTTTAGGTTGAGGATGAGGGTTAAGGTTATGATTAGGGATACAGTGAGGGTTAGGGTTAGTGTTGGGTTTAGGGTGAAGCTTAGTTTGAGGATAGGGTAGGGTTAATTTTAGGGTTAGGGGTAGTGTGAGGATAAGTGTTAATGTGAGGTTTATGGTGAGGGTGAGGATTAGGGTTAGCGTTATGGTTAGGGTGAGGGCTAGGATGAGGGTTAGGGTTAGGGTGAGGGTTAAGTATAGAGTTAGGGTGAGGGTTATGGTTAGGGTTAGGGTGATGTTTAGGGTGTGGATGAGTGTTAGGGTGAGTGTTAGGCTGAGGGTTAGGGTTAGGGTTAGGGTGAGCATTAGGTTTAGTGTGAGGGTTAGGGTTAGGGTTATTGGTAGGGTTAGTGTGAGGATAAGGGTTAGGGTGAGGGTGAGGGTGAGGTTGAGGGTTAGGGTTTGCCTTAGTGTTAGGGTGAGGGTTAGGGAGAGGGTTAGGGTTAGATTTAGGATTAGGGTAAGGGTTTTGGAGAGGTTGAGGTTTAGGTTGTGTGTGAGGGTTCAGGTTTTGGTGAGTGTTAGGGTGACGGTGAGGTTTAGGTTGAGGATGAGGGTTAAGGTTATGATTAGGGTTACAGTGAGGGTTAGGGTTAGTGTTGGGTTTAGGGTGAAGCTTAGTTTGAGGGATAGGGTAGGGTTAATTTTAGGGTTAGGGGTAGTGTGAGGATAAGTGTTAATGTGAGGTTTATGGTGAGGGTGAGGATTAGGGTTAGCGTTATGGTTAGGGTGAGGGCTAGGGTGAGGGTTAGGGTTAGAGTGAGGGTTAAGTATAGAGTTAGGGTGAGGGTTACGGTTAGGGTTAGTGTGATGTTTAGGGTAAGGTTGAGGGTTAGGGTGTGGTGAGGGTTAGTGTTAGATTTAGGGTTAGAGTTAGGGTGAGGGTGAGTGTGAGGGTTAGGTTTAGGATTAGGGTTAGGTTTAGAGTTAGGGTTAGTTTTAGGGTGAGGGTGAGGGTGAGGGTGAGTGTTAGTTGATGGGTGAGGGTTAGGGTTATGGTGAGGATTAGGTTTAGGGTTAGGGTTTGGGTTATGGTGACGGTAAGGGTTGGCTGAGGTTTAGGGTGAGGGTGAGATTTAGGGATAGCGTTAGAGTTAGGGTGAGGTTTAGGTTGAGGGTTATGTTTCAGGTTAGGCTTACGGTGAGGTTGAGGTATAGAGTTAGGATTAGGGTGAGGGTTAGGGTGAGGTGGAAGGTGTGGGTTAGGGTAAGGGTTAGGTTTAGAGTTACGTTGAGGCTGAGGGTGAGCATTAGGGTTAGGATTAGGATTAGGTTTAGGGTTAAGCTTAGGCTGAGGCTGAGGCTGAGGGTGAGGGTGAGGTTAGGGTTAGGGTGAGGGTTAGGGTTAGTTTTAGGTTTAGGGTCATGGTAAGGGTGAGGTTTAGGTTTAGGGTGAGGGTTAGGCTGCGGGTTAGGCTGAGGGTAATGGTTAGGGTGAGGTTTATGTTCAGGGTGAGGCTTAGGTTTAGGATGAGGGTAAGGGTTAGGGTGAGGGTTAGGGTGAAGGTTAGGGTTTGGTTTAGCATTAGTGTTAGGGTGAGGGTGAGAGTTAGGTTGAGGGATAGGGTTAGGGTTAGGGATAGGTTGAGGGATACGGTTAGTGTGAGTGTTAGGGTTAGTGTGAGGATAAGGGTTAGGGTGCGGGTTAGGTTGAGGCTGAGGGTTAGGTTATCATTCGGGTTAGGTTGAGGGTTAGGCTGAGTGTTAGGGTTAGGGTGAGGGTTAGGTTTAGGGTTAGAGTGAAAGTTAGGGTTAGGGTGATTTTTAGGGTGTGGGTGAGTGTAAGGGTGTGGGTGATGGTGAGGGTGACGTTTAGGGTGAGGATGAGAGTGAGGGTGAGGGTTACGGTAATTGTTAGGGTTAGGGTGAGGGTTAGGGTTAGGGTTAGAGTGAAGGCTAATGCTAGGGTGATGTTTAGGGTGAGGGTGAGTGTAAGGGTGAAGGTTAGGGTGAGGGTGAGATTTAGGGTGAGGGCGAGAGTGAGGTTGAGGATTACGGTTAGGGTTAGGGTTAGGGTGAGGTTTAAGGTTAGAGTTAGGGTGAGTGTTAGGGTTAGGGTGATGTTTATGGTGAGGGTGAGTTTTAGGGTGAGGTTTAGATTTCGGGTGAGGGTGAGTTTTAGGTTTAGGTTTAGGGTGACGGTTAGGGTAAGTGTTAGGGTGAGGGGTAGTCTGAGGGGTAGGGTTAGGTTTCGGTTGAGCATTAGGTTTAGTGTGAGGGTTAGGGTTAGGGATAGGGGTAGGGTTAGTGTTATGATAAGTGTTAGGGTGAGGGTTAGTGTGATGGTGAGGGTTAGGGTTAGCGTTAGGGTTAGGGTGAGGATTAGGTTGAGGATTAGGGTTAGGGTTAGGGTGAGGGTGAGGGTTAGGTTTAGGTTTAGGTTTAGGGTGATTGTGAGGGTTAGATTTAGGATTAGGGTTAGGGTTAGGCTTAGGGTGAGGGTGAGGGTGAGTTTGAGGGTTAGGATTAGGGTGAGGGTTAGGGTCAGGGTTAGCATTAGGGTGAGGGTAAGGGTTATGGCAAGTTTTAGGGTGAGGAAAAGGTTTAGGATGAGGCTTAGGGTGAGGTTGAGGGTTAGGGTTAGGGTGAGAGTGAGGGTTAGGTTTAGGGTGAGGGTGAGGTTTAGGTTTAGGTTCAGTGTTAGGGTGAGGGTGAGAGTTAGGTTGAGGGTGATGGTAAGGTTGAGGGTGAGGGTTTCAATAAGGTATGAGTTAGGGTTAGGGTTTGCATGAGGATTAGGTTGAGGGTGGGGCTTAGTTTGAGGGTTAGGGTTCGGGTGAGGGTTAGGATTAGGGTAAAGGTTAGGGTTAAGGTGATGTTTAGGGTGAGGGTCAGGGTTGGGTGAAGGTGAGTTTTCCGGTGAGGGTGAGGCTTCGGGAGAGTTTGAGGGTTCGGGAGAGGGTGAGGGTTAGGTGGTGGGTGAGGGTTCGGTTTTGAGTGAGTGTTAGGGTGACAGTAAGGTTTAGGTTGAGGGTGAGGGTTAAGGTTAATGTTAGGGTTACAGTGAGGGTTAGGGTTAGTGTTAGGTTTAGGATGAGGCTTAGTTTGAGGGGTAGGGTTATGTTTAGGGTTAGGGTTATGGTTAATGTGCAGATAAGTGTTAGGGTGAGGTTTAGGGTGAGGGTGAGGTTTAGGGTTAGCGTTAGGGTTAGGGTGAGGGTTAGTGTGGGGGTGAGGTTTAGGGTGAGGGTGGGAGTGAGGGTGAGGTTTACGGTTAGGCTTAGGTTCAGGGTGCGGTTTAGGGTTAGAGTTAGGGTGAGTGTTAGGGTTAGGGTGATGTTTATGGTGAGGGTGAGGTTTATGGTGAGGTTTAGGTTTTGGGTGAGGGTGAGGTTTAGGGTTAGGTTTAGGGTGAGGGTTAGGGTGAGTGTTAGGAAGATGGGTAGGCTGAGGTTTAGGGTTAAGGTTCGGGTGTGCATTAGGTTTAGAGTGAGGGTTAGGGTTAGGGATAGGGGTAAGGTTAGTGTGATGATAAGTGTTAGGGTGAGGGTTAGTGTGATGGTGAGGGTTAGGGTTAGCATTAAGGGTTAGGGTGAGTGTTATTGTGAGGGTTAGGGTTAGGTTTAGGGTGAGGGTGAGGGTTAGGATTTGGGTTAGGGTGATGGTGAGAGTTAGATTTAGGATTAGGGTTAAGGTTAGGCTTAGGGTTACAGTGAGGGTTAGCGTTACTGTTAGGTTTAGGGTGAGGCTTAGTTTGAGGGGTAGAGTTAGGGTTATTGGTTAGGGTTAGGGTTAGTGTGAGGATAAGTATTAGGGTGAGGTTTAGGGTGAGGGTGAGGGTTAGGGTTAGCGTTAGGTTTTGGGTGAGTGCTAGGGTTAGGATGAGGGTTACGGTTACGGTTAGGGTGAGGGTTAGGTTTAGGGTGAGGATGAGGGTTAGGGTGAGTGTTAGGGTGAGGTTTAGGCTGAGGTGTAGGGTTAGGGTTAGAGTGAGCATTAGGATTAGTTTGAGGGTTAGGGTAATGGATAGGGGTAGGGTTAGTGTGATGATAAGTGTTAGGGTGAAGGTTAGCGTGATGGTGAGGTTTCGGGTTAGCATTAGGGTTAGGGTGAGAGTTAGGGCGAGGGTTAGCGTTAGTGTTAGGGTGAGGGTGAGGGTTATTGTTAGGGTTAGGGTTAGGGTGATGGTGAGGGTTAGATTTAGGATTAGGGTTAGGGTTAGGATTATGGTGAGTGTGAGGGTGATGGTGAGGGTCCTGATTTGGGTGAGGGTTAGGGTTAAGGTTAGCATTAGTGTGAGGGTAATGGTTAGTTTAAGGTTTAGTGTGAGGGTAAGTTTTAGGGTGAGGCTTAGTGTGAGTGTATGGCTTAGGGTTAAGTTGAGAGTGAGGGTTAGGTTTAGGGTTAGTGTGAGGGTTAGGTTTAGGTTCAGGGCTAGGGTGAGTGTGAGAGTTAGGCTGAGAGTGATGGTGAGTTTGAGGGTGAGGGTTTCATTTAGGTAAGGGTTAGGGTTAGGATTAGGATGAGGATTAGGTTGAGGATTAGGCTTAATTTGAGTGTTAGGGTTGGGGTGAGGTTTAGGGTAAGGGTTAGGCATAGGTTTAGGGTGATGTTTACAGTGAGGTTCAGGGTTAGGGTGAAGGAGAGTTATCGGGTGAGGGTGAGGTTTCGGGAGAGGGTGAGGGTTAGGGTGTGTGTGAGGGTTCGGGTTCTGGTGAGTGTTAGGTTGACAGTGAGGGTTAGGGTGAGGATTAGGGTTAAGGTTAGGGTTAGGATTACAATGAGGATTAGGGATAGTGTTGGGTTTAGGGTGAGGCTTATTTTGAGGGTTAGGGTTAGGGTTAGGGTTATTGTGAGGATAAGTGTTAGGGTGAGGTTTAGGGTGAGGGTGAGGGTTAGGATTAGCGTTAGGTTTAGGTTGAGGGCTAGGGTGAGGGTTAGGGTTAGGGTGAGGATTATGGTTAGGCTTAGGGTGAGGGTTATGGTTAGGGTTAGGGTGAGGGTTAGGATTAGTGTGATGTTTAGGGTGAGGATGAGGGTTTTTGTGTTAGTGTGAGGGTTAGGCTGAGGGGTAGGGTTAGGGTTAGGGTGAGCATTAGGTTTAGTGTGAAGGTTAGGGTTAGGGATAGGGGTAGGGTTAGTGTTATGATAAGTGTTAGGGTGAGGGTTAGTGTGATGGTGAGGGTTAGAATTAGCGTTAGGGTTAGGGTGAGGGTTAGGGTGAGAGTTAGGGTTAGGGTTAGGGTGAGGGTGAGGGTCAGGTTTAGTGTTAGGGTGATGGTGATGGTGAGCATTAGATTTAGGATTAGGGTGAGGGTTAGGTTTACGGTGAGGGTGAGGGTGAGTTTGAGGGTTAGGATTACGGTGAGGTTTAGGTCTAGGGTTAGCATTAGTGCGAGGATCAAGGTTAAGGTAAGGGTTAGGGTGAGGCTAAGGGTTACTGTGAGGCTTAGGGTGAGTGTGAGGGTTAGGGTGAGGGTGAAGGTGAGGGTTAGGCTTAGGGTTAGGATGAGGGTTAGGTTTTGGGTCAGGGCTAGTGTGAGGGTGAGAGGCTGAGGGTGGTGATGAGGTTGAGAGTGAGGGTTTCAATTAGGTAAGGGTTAAGGTTAGGGTTAGCATGAAGATTAGGTTGAGGGTGATGCTTAGTTTTAGGGTTAGGTTTCGGGTGAGGGGTAGTGTTAGGGTAAGGGTTAGGGTTAGGGTGATGTATAGGGTGAGGGTCAGGGTTAGGGTGAAGATGAGCTTTCGGGTGAGGGTGAGGTTTCGGAAGAGGGTGAGGGTTAGGGTGTGTGTGAGGGTTCGGGTTCGGGTGATTGTTAGAGTGAGGGTTAAGTTTAGGGTGAGGGTTAAGGTTAGGGTGAGGGTTAAGGTTAGGGTTAGGGTTAAAGTGAGGGTTAGGGTTGTTTTTAGGTTAGCGTGAGGCTTAGTTTGAGGATAGGGGTAGGGTTAGGGTTAGGGTTAGGGTTAGTGTGAGGATAAGTGTTAGGGTGAGGTTTAGGTTGAGGGTGAGGTTTAGGGTTAGCTTTAGGGTTAGGGTGAGAGTTATGTTTAGCGTTAGGGTGAGGGTTACAGTTAGGGATAGGGTGAGGGTTAGGATTAGGGTGATGTTCAGGGTGAGGGTGAGGGTTAGGCTGAGGATGAGGTTTAGGGTTTGGTTTAGGGTTAGGGTTAGTTTGAGGGTGAGCATGAGGGTTAGGTTTAGGATTACGGTTAGGTTTAGAGTTAGGGTGAGTGTTAGGGTGAGGGTGAGGGTGAGGGTGAGTGTTAGGGGATGGGTGAGGTTTAGGGATAGGGTGAGGAATAGGTTTAGGGTTTGGGTTATGGTGAGGGTAATGGTTAGGATGAGGTTTAGGTTGAGGGCGAGGGTTAGGGATAGCGATAGAGTTAGGATGAGGGTTAGGGTCCTGGTTAGGTTTCGGATTAGGCTTACGGTGATGGTGAGAGTTAGAGTCAGGGTTAGGGTGAGGGTTACCGTTAGGGTTAGTGTGAGGGTTACGGTTAGGGGTCTGGTGAGGGTTAGGATGTGGGTGAGTGTTAGGCTTAGGATGAGGGTTAAGGTCACGACGAAAGTGAAGGTGAGGGTGAAGTTTAGGGTTAGGGTTAGCGTTAGTGTGAGGGTAAGGGTTAGGATGAGGGTAAGGTGAGGGTGAGGCTTAGGGTTAGTGTTAGGTTTAGGATTAGGGTGAGGGTGAGGGTTAGGGTTAGGTTCAGTTTTAGGGTTACGGTGAGGGTTAGGGTTAGGGTTAGTGTTAGGGTGAGGTTGAGGGTGAGGATGAGGTTTAGGGTTTGGGTTAGGGTTAGGGTTAGGGTAAGTGTGACGGTGAGGGTTAGGGTTAGGATTAGGGTTAGGTTTAGGGTTAGACTGAGGGTGAGGGTGAGGGTGAGGGTGATTGTTAGGGTTAGGGATAGTGTTAGTGTGAGAGCTAGGGTGGGGGTGAGAGTGAGTATTTCGGTTAGGTAAATGTTAGTGATAGGGTGAGGATTAGGGTGAGGGTTAGGGTTAGGATTAGGGTGAGGCTTAGGGTGAGGGGTATGGTTAGGGTTAGGGTGACGGTTAGGGTTACTGTGAGGGTTAGGGTTAGGTTTAGGGTTAGGGTTAGGGTTAGGGTTAGTGTGAGGATAAGGGTTAGGATGAGGGTTAGTGTGAGGGTGAGGGTTATGGTTAGCGTTAGGGTTAGGGTGAGGGTCAGGGTGAGGTTTAGGGTTAGGATTAGGGTGAGGGTTAGGTTTAGTGATAGGGTTAGTGTTAAGTTGATGGTGAGGGGTAGATTTAGGATTAGGGTTAGGGTTAAGGTTATGCTTAGGGTGAGGATGAGGTTTAGGATTATGGGTTGGGTTAGGGATAGGGTTAGCATTAGGGTGAGGGTAAGGGTTAGGGTGAGGTTTAGGGTGAGGGTTCGGGTTTGGGTTAGCATTAATGTTTGGGTGGGGGTGAGTTTTAGGGTTATTCTTAGGGTTAGGGTGAGGGTTAGAGTGAGGGTTAGTCTGAGGATTAGGGTTAGGGTTATAGTTAGTGTGAGGATGGTGGTGAGTTTAAGTGTTAGGGTGAGGGTTAGTGTGAGAGTTAATTTGAGGGGTAGTGTTAGTGTGAGGGTTAGGGTTAGCGTTATTGTTAGGGTGATGGTGTGGGTTAGGGTTAGCGTTAGAGTTAGGGTGAGGGTTAGGGTGAGGGTAAGGGTTTGGGTGAGGGTACGGTGAGGGTCAGTGTCAGGGTTAGGGTTAGGGTGAGGGTGGGGATTAGATTTAGGATTAGGTTTAGGGTTATGCTTAGGCTTAGGGTGAGGGTGAAGGTGAGGTTGAGGTTTAGGATTAGGGTGAGGGTTAGGATTAGCATTAGAATGAGGATAAGGTTTAGGGTTAGCGTTAGGGTGAGGGTGAGTGTTAGAGTTCAGGGCTAGAGTTAGGATTAGTGATATGGTGAAGATTAGGGTTTGGGTAACGGTTAAGGTGGAGGTTAGTGTGAGGGTTAGGTTGAGGTTTAGGCTGAGGGGTAGGTTTAGTGTTAGTGTGAGTGTTAGGTTTAGCGTCAGTGTTAGGGTTAGGGTACAGGTTAGGGTGAGGGTAAGGGTTTGGGTGAGGGTAAGGTGAGGGTGAGGGTTAGGGTAAGCATTAGGGTTAGGGCTAGTGTTAGGGTGGGATTTAGGCTTAGGGTAAGGGTTAGGGTGAGGGTGAGGGTGAGGGTGAGAATTAGGTTTAGGGTGATGGTGAGGTTGAGGGTGAGGGTTGCAGTTAGGTAAGTGTTACTGTTAGGGTTAGGGTGAGGATTAGGGTGAGGTTGAGTCTTAGTTTGATGGTTAGGGTTAAGGTGAGGTTTAGGATTAGGATGAAGTTTGGGGTGAGGGTGAGGTTTAGGGTGACTTTGTGGTTTCGGGTGAGGGTGAGGTTCAGGAGAGGGTGAGGGTTAGGTTGTGGGTGAGGGTTCCGGTTCGGGTGAGTGTTAGGGTGACGGTGAGGGTTAGGGTGAAGGTGTCAGTTAGGGTTAGGGTTAGGGTTAAGGTGAGGGTTAGGGTTAGGGTTAGGTTTAAGGTGAGGTTTAGGTTGAGGGGTACGGTTAGGGTTAGCATGAGGGTTAGTGATAGTGTGAGGGTTAGGTTTAGGGTTAGGGTTATTGTGAGGATAAGTGATAGGGTGAGGTTTAGGGTGAGGGTGAGGGTTAGGGTTAGTGTTAGGATTAGGGTGAGGGTTAGGGTGAGGTTTAGGGTTAGGGTGAGGATTACGGTTAGGGTTAGAGTGAGGGTTAGCGTTAGGGTTAGTTTTAGGTGAGGGTGAGCGTGAGGGTTAGGCATAGGATTAGGGTTAGGGTTAAGGTTTGGGTGAGTGTTAGGGTGAGGGTGAGGGTGAGTGTGAGTGTGATGGTGTGGATTAGGGTTAGGGTTAGGGTGAGGATTAGGGTTAGGTTTAGAGTTAGGGTTATGGTGAGGGTGAGGTTTAGGATGAGGTTTAGGTTGAGGTTGAGGTTTAGGTATAGCGTTAGAGTTAGGATGAGGGTTAGGGTGAGGTTTAGAGTTAGGGTTAGTGTGAGGGTTAGATTTAGGGTGAATGTTAGGGATAGGGTTAGGGTGAGGGTGAGGGTGAGGTTGTTGGTTAGTGTTAGAGTTTGGGTGAGGCTGAGTGTCAGGGTTAGGGTTAGGATTATGTTTAAGTTTAGGGTTATGCTTAGACTGAGGCTGAGGCTTAGGGTGAGGGTGAGGTTAGTGTTAGGGTTAGGGTTAGGGTTAGGGTGAGTGTAAGGTTTAGAGTGAGGTTTAGGTTGAGGGTGAGGCTTAGGGTTAGGATGAGGGTAAGGGTTATGGTTAGGGTGAGGGTTAGGGTTATCATTAGTGTTAGGGTGAGCGTGAGGGTTAGGGTGAAGGATAGAGTTAGGGTTAGGGATAGGGTGAGGGTTAGGTCTTGGGTAAGTGTTAAGGTGAGTGTTAGGGTGAGGGTTAGTGTTAGGGTTAGGGATAGGGTGAGGATTAGGGTTAGGATTAGGGTTAGGGTGAGGCTGAGGGTTAGAGTTAGGGTTAGAGTGAGGGTTAGATTTAAGGTGAGTGTTAGGGATAGAGTTAGGCTTAGGGTGAGGGTGAGAGTGTTGGTTAGGGTTAGGGTTAGGGTGAGTCTGAGGGCGAGGGTTAGGTTTAGGATTATGGTTAGGGTTAGGGTTAGGCTTAGGCTGATGTTGAGAATGAGGGTGAGTGTGAGGTTAGGGTTCGGGTGATGGTTAGGATTACGGTTAGGGATAGGGTGAGGGTAAGGTTAGGGTGAGGTTTAGTTTGAGGATGAGGCTTAGGTTTAGGATGAGGGTAAGGGTTATGGTGAGGTTTAGGGTGAGGGTGAGGATTAGGGTTATCATTAGTTTTAGGGTGAGGGTGAGGGTTAGGGTGAGGGATAGGATTGTGTTTAGGGATAGGGTGAGGTTTACGGTTAGTGTTAGTGTTAGTGTTAGTGTGAGGATAACGGTTAGGGTGAGGGTTAGGGTTAGAGTGAGGTTTAGGGTTAGGGTGATGTTTACCATAAGGGTGAGTGTAAGGGTGAGGGTGAGGTTTAGCTTGAGGGTGAGAGTTACCGTTAGGGTTATGGTTAGGGTGAGGCTTAGGGTTAGAGTAAGGGTGAGTGTTAGGGTTAGCGTGATGTTTAAGGTGAGGGTGAGTTTTAGGGTGAGTTTTAGGGTTCCGGTTCTGATGAAGTTCAGGGTTAGGTTTAGGGTGAGCGTTAGAGTGACTGTTAGGGTGAGGGTTAGAGTGAGGGGTATTGTTAGGGTTAGGGTGAGCGTTAGGGTTAGTGTGAGGGTTAGGGTTAGGAATAGGGTTAGGTTCAGTGTGATATAAGGGTTAGGGTGACGGTTAGTGTGATGGTGAGGGTTAGGGTTAGCGTTAGGGTTAGTGTGAGGGTTAGGGTGATTTTTTGGGTGAGGGTGAGGGTTAGGGTTAGGGTGAGGGTGAGGGTTAGGGTTAGGGTTAGAGTTAGTGTGACGGAGAGGGTTAGATTTAGGATTGGTGCTAGGGTTAGGCTTAGGGTGATGGTGAGGGTTAGGATTATGGTGAGGGTTAGGGTTGGGATTAGCATCAGGGTGAGGGTAAGGGTTAGGGTGAGGGTTAGTGTGAGGTTGAGGTTTAGTGTTAGGATTAGTGATAGTGTGAGGATTAGAGTTTGGGTAAGTGTTAAGGTGAGAGTTAGGGTGAGGGTTAGGTTTCGGGTTAGGGATAAGTTAAGGATTAGGGTTAGGGTTAGGGTTAGGTTGAAGTTTAGGCTGACTGTTAGGTTTAGTCTGAGTGTTAGGGTTAGGGTAAGGTTTAGGTTGAGGGTAAGGGTTAGGGTGATGGTAAGGGTGGGGGTGAGTATTAGGTTTAGCATTAGGTTTAGGGTTAGGTTTAGGGTGTGGGTTAGTGTTAGGCTTTGGTTTAGGGTAAGGGTGAGGGTGAGGGTGAGGGTTATGGTTAGAGTGATGTTTAGGGTTAGCGTGAAGGCTATGGTGAGGGTAAGGGTTAGGTTGAGGTTGAGGGTGAGGGTGAGATATTCACTTAGGTAAGGGTTAGGGTTAGGGAGAGGATTAGGGTGAGGTTGAGGGTTATTTTGAGTGTTAGGGTTAGGATGAGGGTTAGGGTTAGGGTTAGGGTGAGGGTTAGGTTGTGGGTTATGTTGAGAATGAGGGTGAGATTTTGGTTGAAGGTGAGGTTGAGGGTGAGCTTGAGGGTTGGGGAGATTGTGACGCTTAGGGTGTGGGTGAGGTTTTGTGTTCGGGGGAGTGTTAGGGTGAAAGTGAGGGTTAGGGTTGGGGTTAGGCTTAGGGTTAGGGTTGGGGTGAGATTTAGGGTGAGGGTGAGGGTTAGGATTAGGATTAGGGTTAGGGTTAGGGTGAAGCTTAGGTTGAGGGTTAGGGTGTGGTTGAGTGTTAGGCTTAGGATGAGGGTTAGGGATATGGTGAGGGTTAGGGTGAGGGTGAAGTTTAGGGTTAGGGTTAGCGTTAGTGTGAGGGTAAAGGTTAGGATGAGGGTAAGGTGAGGGTGAGGATTAGGGTTAGGGTTAGGTTTAGGATTAGGGTGAGGGTGAAGGTTAAGTATAGGGTCAGGTTTAGGGTTAGGGTGAGGGTTAGGGTTAGGGTTAGTTTTACGTTTAGGGTGAGGGTGAGGGTGATGGTGAGGGTTATGTTTAGGGTTAAGTTTAGGGTTAGACTGAGGGTGAAGGTGAGGGTGAGGGTAGGGTTAGGTTTAGGGTTAGGGTGAAGGCTAGGGTGAGGGTGAGGTAGAGGGTTTCTGTTAGGTAAGTGTTAGGGTTAGGGTGAGGATTAGGGTGAGGGTTAGCTTAGGGTTAGGCTGAGGGTTAGGGTGAGGGGTAGGGTTAGGATCAGGGTGAGGGTTAGGATTAGGCTGACGGTCAGGGTTATGTTTAGCATTAGGGCGAGGGTAAGGGTTAGGGTGAGGGTTAGGGTAGGATGAGGATTAGGGTTAGGGTTAGCATTAGGATTAGTGATAGGGTGAAGATTAGTGTTTCAGTAAGTGTTGAGGTGAGGGATAGGGAGAGGGTTTGGGTTAGGGATAAGGTGAGGGTTATGGTTAGGGTTAGGTTGAGGTTTAGACTATGGTGTGGTTTAGGGTTAGGGTGATGGTTAGGTTTAGTGTGAGTGTTAGGGTTAGGGTAAGGTTTAAGGTGAGGTTTAGGTTTCGGGTGATGGTTAGGGTGAGTGTGAGGATTAGGGTTAGCATTAGGGTTAGGTTTAGGGTTAGGGTTAAGGTTAGGGTTAGGGTAAGGGTTAGGGTGAGGATTAGGGTTAGGGTTAGGATTAGAGTGATGTTTAGGGTTAGCATGAAGGCTATGGTTAGGGTGAGGGTTAAGTTGAGGCTGAGGTTGAGGTTGAGGTTTTCAGTTAGGTATGGGTTAGGGGTAGGTTTAGGGTGAGGATAAGGGTGAGGTTGAGGGTTATTGTGAGGGTTAGGGTTAGGGTGATGGTTAGGGTTAGAGTTATGTTTAGAGTGAGGGTGAAGGTTAGGCTGAGGGTGAGGTTTCGGGTGAGGTTGAGAGTTCGGGAGAGGGTGAGGGTTAGGGTGTGGGTGAGGGTTTGGGTTCAGGTGAGTGTTAGGGTAATGGTGAGGGTTAGGGTGAGGGTGAGGGTGAGGGTTAGGGTTAGGGTGAGGTTTAAGTTGAGGGTGACGATTAGGTTTAGGATTAGGGTTAGGGTTAGGGTTAGGCTTAGGGTGAGGGTTAGGGTGTGGGTGAGGATTAGGCTTAGGATGAGGGTTAGGGATACAGTGAGGGTTAGGGTGAGGGTGAAGGTTAGGGTTAGGGTTAGCGTTAGTGTGAGGGTAAGGGTTAGGATGAGGGTAATTTGAGGGTGAGGATTAGGGTTAGGGTTAGGTTTAGGATTAGGGTGATGGTGAGGGTTAGGGTTAAGTTCAGGGTTAGGGTTAGGGTGAGGGTTAGGGTGAGGGTTAGTGTTAGGTTTAGGGTGAGGGTGATGGTGAGGGTTAGGTTTATGGTTAAGTTTACTGTTAGACTGAGGGTGAGGGTGAGGGTGAGGTTGAAGGGTAGGGTTAGGTTTAGGGTTAGGGTGAGGATTAGGGTGACCGTGAGTGTTAGATTTAGGATTACGTTTAGTGTTAAGGTTATGCTTATGGTGAGGGTGAGGGTTAGGTTTAGGCTGAGGGTTAGGATTAGGGTTAGCATTAGGGTGAGGCTAAGTGTTAGGGTGAGGGTTAGTGTGAGGGTGAGGGTGAGGGTTAGGGTTAGGGTTAGGATTAGTGATAGGTTGAGTATTAGGGTTTGGGTAAGGGTTAAGGTGACATGTAGGGTGAGGATTAGGTTTAGGGTTACGGATAGGGTGAGGTTTAGGATGAGGGGTAGGTTTAGGGTTAGTGTGAGGGTTAGCTTTAGTGTGAGTGTTAGGGTCAGGGTAAGGTCTAGGGTGAGGGTGAGGATTAGGGTGATGGTGATGGTGAGGGTGAGGGTGAGGTGTAACATTAGGACTAGGGTTAGGGTTAGGATTAGGGTTAGCGATAGGGTTAGGGTAAGGATGAGGGTTGGGTTAGGGTTAGTGTGAGGGTTAGGGTTTGGGTGAGGGTTAGGGTGACCGTGAGCATTAGGGTGAGTGTTAGGGTTAGGGTTAGTGTTAGGGTGAGGGTCAGGGTTAGAGTTAGTGTTAGGGTAAGGTTTAGGGTTAGGGTGAGGGTTAGAGTAAGGGTTAGGGATAGGCTGAGTGTGAGGGTGAGGGTTAGGGTTAGGGTTAGGGTGATGGTGATGGTTATGGTTAGGATTAGGGTTAGGGTAAGGTTTAGGGTAAGGTGAGGGTTAGGGTTTGGTTTAGGGTGAGTGTTAGGGTTAGGTTTAGGGTTAGGGTAAGGGTTAGGGTCAGGGTGAAGGTAAGTGTTAGGGATAGGGTTAGGGTTAGGGTGAGGGTAAGGGTGAGGGTGAGGGTGAGGGTCAATTTTATGGTTAGGGTGTGGGTGATGATTAGGGTGAGGGTTAGTGTTAGGGTTAGGTTGAGGTTGTTGGTAAGTATGAGGGTTAGGTTTAGGGTTAGGGTTACGGTTAGTGTGAGGCTGAGGTTGAGAGTTAGGGTTAGGATTAGGTTTAGGGTTAGGGTTAGGCTGAGGGAGAGGGTGATGGTGTGGCTGAGGGTGAGTTTTAAGGTTAGGATTGGGGTTAGGGTGAGGGCTAGTGTATGGATGAGGGTGAGGGTTTTGGTTAGGTAAGTGTTAAGGTTCGGGTGAGGATTAGGGTGAGGGTGAAGCTTAGTGTGAGAATTAGGGTTAGGGTGAGGGTCAGGGTGACTATGAGGGTTAGGGTTAGGGTTAGGGTTAGGGTGAGGGTAAGGGTTACGGTGAGGGTTAGGGTGCTGGTGAGGGTTAGGGTTAGCATTAGGGTTAGGGGGACGGTGAGGTTAAGGGTGAGTTTTAGGGTCAGGGATACGGTTAGGCTTAGGGTTAGGGTTGGGGTGAGAATTAGGGTGAGGGTCAGGGTTAGGATTAGGATTAGGGTTAGGTTTAGGGTTAGGCTTAGG
Organism: Dipodomys merriami; assembly: GCF_024711535.1. Lineage (NCBI taxonomy): Eukaryota > Metazoa > Chordata > Mammalia > Rodentia > Heteromyidae > Dipodomys > Dipodomys merriami. The sequence goes on along the minus strand of NW_027206490.1, from coordinate 1,579,182 downwards.
TTGAGGGTTAGGGTGTGTTTGAGTGTTAGGCTTAGGATGAGGGTTAGGGATTTGGTGAGTGTTAGGGTGAGGGTGAAGTTCAGGGTTAGGGATAGCGTTAGTGTGAGGGTAAGGGTTAGGATGAGGGTAAGGTGAGGGTGAGGATTAGGGTTAGGGTTAGGTTTAGGATTAGGGTGAGGGTGAAGGTTAAGTTTAGGGTCAGGGTTAGGGTTAGGGTGAGGGTTAGGGTTAGGGTGAGTTTTACGTTTAGGGTGAGGGTGAGGGTGATGGTGAGGGTTAGGTTTAGGGTTAAGTTTAGGGTTAGACTGAGGGTGAGAGTGAGGATGAGGGTGAGGGGTAGGGTTTGGTTTAGGGTTAAGGTGAAGGCTAGGTTGAGAGTGAGGTTGAGGATATCTGTTAGGTAAGTGTTAGGGTTACGGTGAGGATTAGGTTGAGGGTTATGTTAGGGTTAGGCTGAGGGTTAGGCTGAAGGGTAGGTTTAGGATGAGGGTGAGGGTTAGGATTAGGCTGAGGGTCAGGGTTATGGTTAGCATTAGGGCGAGGGTAAGTGTTAGGGTGAGGTTTAGGGTAGGATGAGGGTTAGGGTTAGGGTTAGCATTAGGATTTGTGATAGGGTGAAGATTAGTGTTTGGGTAAGTGTTGAGGTGAGGGATAGGGTGAGGGTTAGGGTTAGGGATAAGGTGAGGGTTACGGTTAGGGTTAGGGTTAGGTTGAGTTTTAGGCTGAGGGGTGGTTTAGGGTTAGGGTGAGTGTTAGGGTTAGGGTAAGTTTAGGGTGAGGTTTAGTTTAGGGTGATGGTTAGGGTGTGGGTGAGGATTAGGGTTAGCATTAGGGTTAGGTTTAGGGTTAGGGTTAAGGTTAGCGTTAGGGTAAGGGTTAGGAGGATTAGGGTTAGGGTTAGGATTAGAGTGATGTTTAGGGTTAGCATGAAAGGTATGGTGAGGGTGAGGGTTAAGTTGAGGCTGAGGTTGAGGTTGAGGTTTTCAGTTAGGTATGGATTAGGGTTAGGTTTAGGGTGAGGATAAGGGTGAGGTTGAGGGTTATTTTGAGGGTTAGGATTAGGGTGATGGTTAAGGTTAGAGTTATGTTTAGAGTGAGGGTGAAGTTTAGGCTGAGGGTGAGGTTTCGAGTGAGGTTGAGGGTTCGGGAGAGGGTGAGGTTTAGGGTGTGGGTGAGTGTTTGGATTCGCGTGACTATTAGGGTAATGGTGAGGGTTAGGGTGAGGGTAAGGGTTAGGGTTAGGGATAGGGTGAGGTTTAAGTTGAGGGTGACGGTTAGGTTTAGGATTCAGGTTAGGGTTAGGGTTAGGCTTAAGGTGAGGTTTAGGGTGTGGGTGAGGATTAGGCTTAGGATGAGGGTTAGGGATACAGTGAAGGTTAGGGTGAGGGTGAAGGTTAGGGTTAGGGTTAGCGTTAGTGTGAGGGTAAGGGTTAGGATAAGGGTAATTTGAGGGTGAGGATTAGGGTTAGGGTTAGGTTTAGGATTAGGGTGATGGTGAGGGTTAGGGTTAAGTTCAGGGTTAGGGTTAGGGTGAGGGTTAGGGTTAGGGTTAGTGTTATGTTTAGGGTGAGGGTGAGGGTGATGGTGAGGGTTAGGTTTATGGTTAAGTTTACTGTTAGACTGAGGGTGAGGGTGAGGGTGAGGTTGAAGGGTAGGGTTAGGTTTAGGGTTAGGGTGAGGGCTAGGGTGAGGGTGAGGGTGAGGGTTTCAGTTAGGGTTAGGGTGAGGATTAGGGTGACCGTGAGTGTTAGATTTAGGATTACGTTTAATGTTAAGGTTATGCTTATGGTGAGGGTGAGGGTTAGGTTTAGGCTGAGGGTTAGGATTAGGGTTAGCATTAGGGTGAGGCTAAGTGTTAGGGTGAGGGTTAGTGTGAGGGTGAGGGTGAGGGTTAGGGTTAGGGTTAGGATTAGTGATAGGTTGAGTATTAGGGTTTGGGTAAGGGTTAAGGTGACATGTAGGGTGAGGATTAGGTTTAGGGTTACGGATAGGGTGAGGTTTAGGATGAGGGGTAGGTTTAGGGTTAGGGTGAGGGTTAGCTTTAGTGTGAGTGTTAGGGTCAGGGTAAGGTCTAGGGTGAGGGTGAGGGTTAGGGTGATGTTTAGGGTGAGGGTGATGGTTAGTTGTAACATTAGGACTAGGGTTAGGGTTAGGGTGAGAGTTAGGGTTAGGGTTAGTGTTAGGTTGAGGGTTAGGTTGAGGGTTAGGTTGAGGGTTAGGGTTAGGATGAGGGCTAGGGTAATGGTGAGGTTTAGGTTGAAGGTGAGGGTGAGGGTGAGGGTTTCAGTTAGGTAAATCTTAGGGTTAGGGTTAGGTTGAGCAATGGGGTGAGGGTGAGGGTTAGTTTGAGCGTTAGCGTTAGGGTGAGGGTTAGGGTTAGGGTTAGGGTAAGTGTTAATGTTAGGGTGATGTTTAGGGTTAGGGTTCTGGTGAGTGTTCAGGTGAGGGTGAGGGTTTGTGTTAGGGTTAGGGTCAGGGTTAGAGTTAGGGTCAGTGTTAGTGTGAGGGGAAGGGTTACTGTTAGGGTGAAGGTTAGGGTTAGTTTGATGGATAGGGTTAGGGTTAGGTTTAGAGTTAGTGTGAGGATAAGGCTTAGGGATAGGGTTAGGGTTAGGGTTAGGGTTAGGCTGAGGGAGAGGGTGATGGTGAGGCTGAGGGTGAGTTTTAAGGTTAGGATTGGGGTTAGGTTGAGGTCTAGTGTATGGGTGAGTGTGAGAGTTTCGGTTAGGTAAGTGTTAAGGTTAGGGTGAGGAATAGGGTGAGGGTGAGGGTTAGGGTTAGACTTAGTGTTAAGGTGAGCCTTAGCGTGAGGGTTAGTGTTAGGGTGAGGGTTAGGTTTATGGTTAGGTTGAGGATTATGTTTAGTGTGATATTTATGATGAGGGTGAGTGTTAGTGTGAGGGTTAGGGTTAGGGTTAGCCTTAGGGTTAGGGTTAGGTTTAGGTTTAGGGTGAGAGTGAGTGTGAGGGTGAGGGTTAGGGTTAGCATTAGGGTGAGGATTAGGGTTAGGGTTAGGGTTATAGTGAGGGTAAGTCTTAGGATGAGGTTTAGGGTGAGGTTGAGGTTTAGGTTTAGCGTTAGGGTAAGAGTGAGGGTTGGTGTGAGTGTTAGTGTTAGGGTTAGGGTTTGGATGAAGGTTAGAATTAGGGTTAGGGTGAGGTTTAGGGTTAGGGTTAGGGTGAGTGTAAGAGTTAGGGTGAGGGTTAGGGTGAGGTTGAGTGTTAGGGTTATCATTAGGGTTAGATTGAGGGTGAGAGTTAGGGTGATTGTTAGGGTTAGTGTGTGTTTATTGTGAGGGTGAGTGTTAGGCTGAGGGTGAGGTTGAGGGTTAGGTTTAGGGTTAGGGTTAGGTTTAGGGTTAGGGTGAGAGTGAGGGTGAGGGCGAGGCTTAGAGTTCGGGAGCGGGTGAGGGTGAGCGTTACTGTTAGCGTTAGGGTGAAGGTGAAGTTTAGGGTGAGGGTAAACGTTAGATTGATGGCTCGGGTTGAGTGTTAGGGTTAGGCTGAGGGTGAGTTTGAGGGTTTCGGTTAGGTAAAAGTTAGGGTTAAGCTTATGGTGAGGATTATCGTGATTCTGAGGTTTAGATTGTGTGTTAGGGTTATGGTGAGGGTTATGGTTAGGGTTTTGGTTAGGGTTAGGGTGAGGGTTAGTGTGAGGGTTAGGGTTAGGGGTAGGGTTAGGGTGAGGGTGAGGGTTAGTGTTAGGGTAAGGGTGAGAGTTAAGGTTAGAGTTTAGGCTAGGGTGATAGTGAGGGTTATGGTAAGGGTGAAGGTGAGGGTTTCGGTTAGGTAAGTTTTAGGGTTAGGGCTATAGTGAGGATTAGTGTGAGGGTGAGCATTAGGTTGAGGGTTAGGGTAAGGGTGAGAGTTAGGGTTAGGGTTAGGGTGAGGGTTACGGTTAGGGTGATGGTTAGGGTGCGGTTGAGGGTTAGGTTGAGGATGAGGGTGAGGGTTAGGGTGTGGGTTAGGATTAGAGTGTGTTTATGGTGAAGGTGAGTGTTAGAGTGAGGGTGAGGTTGACGGTTAGGTTTAGGGTTAGTGTTAGGGTTAGGGTTAGGGAGAGAGTGAGGGTGAGGGTGAGGGTTAGGTTTCGGGTGAGGGTGAGGTTGAGCGTTAGGGTTAGGGTGAGGGTGAAGGTTTCGGTTATGTAAGGGTTAGGGTTAGGGTTATGGTGAGGATTAGGGTGAGAGTGAGGGTTAGCTTAAGGGTTAGGGTTAGGGTGAGGGATAGGATGAGGGTTAGGGTTAGGGTGATGGTTAGGGTTAGTGTGAGGGTTATGGTTAGGGTTAGGTTTAGGGTTAGTGTGAGGATAATGGTTAGGGTGAGTGTTAGGTTGAGGGTGATGGTTAGGTTTAGCGTTAGGTTTAAGGTAAGCATTAGGGTTAGGGTGAGGTTTGGGTTAGGGTGAGGTTTAGGTTGAGGGGGAGGGTTAGGTTTAGGCTTAAGATTAGGGTGAGGGTTAGGGTTAGGTTATGTTTAGGGTGAGGGTGAGTGTTAGTATTTGTGTTAGGGTGAGGGTTAAGGTTAAGGTGAGGGCTAGGGTTAGCGTGAGGGTTAAGGTGAGTGTGAGGGTGTTTCTGTTAGGTAAGTTTTAGGGTTATGGTTATGGTGAAGATTAGGGTGAGGGTGAAAGTTAGGTTGAGGATTAGGTTAAGGGTGAGGGTGAGGGTTAGGATTAGGGTGAGGGTTAGTGTTAGAGTGATGTTTAGCATGATGTTGAAGTTTAAGGTGAGGGTGAGTGTTCAAGTTCGGGTGAGGATTAGGTTTAGGGTTAGGGTTAGGTTTAGGTTGGGGTCTAGGATTAGGTTTAGGGTTAGGGTTAGGGTTAGTGTGAGGGGTCGGGTTAGGGTTAGGGTGAGGGTTAGGGTTAGTGTGAGGGTTAGGGTTAGGGATAGGATTAGGGTTAGTGTGAGGATAAGGGTTAGGGTGAGGGTTAGGTTGAGGGTGAATTTTAGGGTTAGCCTTAAGTTTGGGTTTAGCATTAGGGTTAGGGTGAGGGTTAATGTGAGTGTTAGGGTTAGGGTGAGGATTAGGTTGAGGGTGAGCATTAGGATTATGTTTAGGTTGATAGGGTTAGGGTAAGGTTTAGTGTGAGGGTTAGGGTGAGGGTTAGAGTGAGGGTTAGTGTTAGGGTGAGAGTTAGGGTTAGGATTAAGGTTAAGGTGTGTTTTAGGGTTAGGGTTAGGGTTAGGGTGAGGTTTAGGGTCAGGGTTGGCGTTAGGGTTAGGGTTAGGTTTAGGGTGATGGTGGGGGTGAAGGGTAGGTTTAGGATTAGGATTATGGTTAGGCTGAGGGGGAGGCAGAGAGGGAGGGTGAGTTTTAGGGTTAGGTTTAGGTTTAGAGTTATGGTGAGGGCTAGGGTGAGGTTGAGGGTGAGGTTGAGGGTTAGGGTTGGGGTGAGGGTTAGGGTTAGGGTTAGGGTTAAAGTGAGGGTTACGGTTAGGTTGAAGTTTAAGATGAGGCTGAGTGTTAGGGTTCTGGTGATGGTGAGGGTAAGGGTGAGTGCGAGGGTGAGAGTGAGCTTTAGGTTGTGGCTCAGGGTTAGGGCTAGTGTGAGGGTTAAGGTGAGGTTTAGGGTTAGGGTTAGGATTAGGTTGAAGATGAGGGTGAGGGTTAGGGTTAGGGTTATGTTGAGGGTTAGGGTTAGGTTGAGGACTAGGGTGAGGGTGGGTTTTAGGGTGAGGGTTAGGTTTAGAGTTAGGGTTAGGGTGAGGGGTAGTGTTAGGGTTAGGGTGAGGGTTAGGGTTAGTGTGAGGGTTTGGGTTAGAGTTAGGGTTAGTGTGAGGTTAAAGTTTAGGGTGAGGGTTAGGGTGAGTGTGAGGGTTAGGGTTATCGTTAGGGTTAGGGTGAGGCTTAGGGTAAGGGTTAGGTTAAGTGTGAGCGTTAGGTTTAGGGTTAGGGTGAGAGTTAGGGTGAGAGTACTGTTTAGCGTGAGGGTGATGCTTAGGATGAGGGTTAGGCTTAGGGTGATATTTACGGTGAGTTCAGGTTTACGGTGAGGATGAGGGTAAGGGTTAGGGTTAGGGTTAGGGTTCGGGTTCTGGTGAGGGTGATGTTGAGGGTTAGGTTTAGGATTAGGTTTAGGGTAAGGTGAGTGTTAGTGTGTGGGTAAGGATTCGGTTGAGCTTGAATTTTAGGTTGTGGGTGAGGGTTAGGTTTAGGGTGAGGATTAGGGTTAGGTTTTGGGTTATGATGAGGGTAAGTATTAGGGTTAGGTTTAGGTTGAGGTTGTGGTTTTGGGTTAGCGTTAGGGTTAGGGTGAGGGTTAGTGTGAGGGTTAGGGTTAGGTTTATGTATAGGGTGAGGGTGAGGTTTAGAGTTAGGGATAGGGGAGGCTTAGGTTTAGGGTTGGGGTGATGGTAAGGGTTAGGGTGAGGGTTAAGTTTAGGGTGAGAGTTCAGTTTAAGGTGAGGGCTAGTGTGAGGGTGAGGGTTAGGGTGAAGTTGACGGTGTGGGTTAGGTTTAGGGTTAATATGAGGTTAAAGTTTTGGGTGAGGGTTAGGGTGAGGGTGAGGGTTAGGGTTCTCATTAGGGTTAGGGTGAGGGTTAGGGTGAGGGTTAGGTTTAGGGTGAGGGTTAGGTTTAGGGTTAGGGTGAGAGTTAGGGTTAGGTTACTGTTTAGCGTGAGGGTGAGGGTTAGGGTGAGGGTTAGGGTAAGGTTGATGTTTAGGGTGAGATGAGGGTTAGCGTGAGGATGAAGATGAGGGTTAGGGTTAGGGTTAGCATTAGTGTGCGGATGAGGGTGATGTTGGGGTTTAGGTTTAGGATTTTGTTTAGAGTAAGGTGAGTGTTAGGGTGAAATTAAGGATTCGGATGAGAGTGAATTTTAGGTTGTGGGTGAGGGTTAGGTTTAAGGTGAGGATTCAGGTTAGGGTTAGGTTTATGGTGAGGGTAAGTATTAGGGTGAGGTTTAGGGTGAGGTTGAGGTTTTTGGTTCGCGTAAGGGTTAGGGTGATGGTTAGTGTAAGGGTTAGGGTTAGCTTTAGGGTTAGGGTGAGGGTGAGGTTTAGAGTTAGGGTTAGGGGGAGGTTTAGGTTTAGGGTTAGGGTGATGATAAGGGTTAGGGTGAGGGTTATGGTGAGTTTGAGTGTTAGGTTTAGCATTAGGGTTAGGGTGAGAGTGAGGGTTAGGGTGAGGGTTAGCATTTGGGTTTGGTATAGGGTGAGGATTAGGGTTAGTTTGAGGGTTAGGGTTAGATTTAGTGTGAGGATAAGTGTTAGGGGGAGGGTTAATGGGAGGGTGAGTGTGAGAGTTTCCGTTATGTAAGGGTTATGGTTAAGGTTATGGTGAGGATTAGGGTGAAGGTGGGGGTTAGGTTGAGGGTTAGGGTTAGGGTTCCGGTTCGGGTGAGGGTTAGGTATAGGTTTAGGGTTAGGGTGATGGGGGTTGAGGTTTAGGTTTAAGATTAGGGTAAGGGTTAGGCTGAAGGTGAGGGGGAGGGGGAGGGAGAAGTTTAGGTTTAGGGTTAGGTGAGGGCTAGGTTGAGGGTGAGAGTTAGGGAGAGGGTGAGGGTGAGGGTGAGAGAGTGAGGGTTAGGGATAACTTCAGGGTTAGGGTGAGCGTTAGCGTGAGGTTTAGGTTTAGGTTTTGAGTTAGGGTGAGGGCGAGGGTTAGGGTTCAGTTTAGGGATAGATTTAGGATTACGGTTAGGGTGAGGTTTATGGTTAGGGTTAAGTTTAGGTTGAAGGTGAGAGTAAGGGTTAGGGTGAAGTTGAGTGTTAGGGTTAGCATGAGAGTGAGGGTTAGGGTGAGGGTTAGGGTAAGAGTCATTGATAGGATGAGGATTAGTGTTAGTGTGAGGGTTAGGGTTTGGTTTAGTGTGAGGATAAGTGTTAGGGTGAGGGTTAGGGTAAGGGTGAGGGTTAAGGTTAGCATTAGAGTTAGGGTGAGCATTAAGGTGAGGGTTAGCGTTAGGGTGAGGGTTAGGGTTAGTGTTAGGGTGATGGTTAGGGTTCGGGATCGGGTTAGCGAGAGGGTGAATATTAGTAATAGGGTTCAGTTGAGCGTTAATGATAGGTTGAGGATTAAGGTTAGGGTGAGATCTAGGGTAAGGGTGAGGTTGAGGTTTAGGGTTAGGGATAGGATGAGGATTAGGGTTTTGGGTGAGGGTTAGGTTTAGGTTTAGGGTGAGGGTTAGGGTTAGGGTGATGTTTAGTTTGAGGGTGAGTGTTAGGGTGATCGTGAGGGTGAGGTTTAGGCTTAGGGTGAGGGTGAGTGTGAGGGTTAGATTAGGGTTAATTTAAGGGTTAGAGTTAGGGTGAGGGTTAGTTTTAGTGTGAGGGTTAGGGTTAAGGTTAATGTGAGGGTAAATATTATGGTAAGGGTTAGAGTGACAGTGTTAGGATTAGAGTGTTAGGATTAGCGTGAGTGTTAGTGTGAGGGTTAGGATGAGAGTTAGGGTGAGAGTGAGGGATAGGGTGAGGGTGAGGTTGAAGGTTAGGTTGAGGGTGAGGGTGAGGGCTTATGGTTACGATTAGAGTTTGGGTTTGGGTGAGGGTGAGGGCTACTGTTAGGTTGATTTTTAGCGTTATTGTGAGGGTTAGGGTTAGGGTGAGAGTGCGGGATAGGTTTAGGGAAAAGATGAGGGTAAGTTTTACCGTGAGGGTTAGGGTGAGGATAAGGTTTAGGGTTAGGCTGAGGGTGTGGGTGTGGGTTAAGGTTAGGGTTCGGATGACGGTGAGTTTTAGGGTTAGGTTTAGGATTAGGATTAGGGTTAGCGTTAGGCTGAGCTTAAGGGTTTGGGTGAGGGTGAGGGTTAGGGTTAGGTTTAGGGGTGAGGGTTAGGGTTAGGTTTAGGTTGAGGGCTAAGGGTAGTGTGAGTGTTAGGGTGAGGGTGAGGTTGAGGGTGATGTTTAAGCTGAGGGTGGGGAAGATGGTAAGGGTTAGCATTAGGTTTAGGGTTAGGGTGAGTTTTAGATTTAGGGTTAGGGTTATTGTTAGGATTAGGGTTAGGATGAGGGCTAGGTTGAAGATGAGGTTTAGGGTTAGGGATAGGATGAGGATTAGGGTTTTGGGTGAGGGTTTGGGTTAGGTTTAGGGTAAGGGTTAGGGTTAGGGTGATGTTTAGTTTGAGGGTGAGTGTTCGGGTGAGGTGGAGGTTTAGGGTGAGGCTTAGGGTGAGGGTGAGTGTGAGGGTTAGGTTTAGGATTAGTGTTAGAGTTCGGGTGAGGGTTAGGTCTAGTGTGAGGGTTAGGGTTAAGGTTAGGTTAATATTAGGCTGAGGGGTAGAGTGAGAGTGAGTGTTAGGATTAGCGTAAGTGTTAGTGTGAGGGTTAGGATGAGAGTTAGGGTTAGGGTGAGGGTGAGGTTGAGGGTGAGGGTGAGTGTTAGGGTTAGGTTTAGTGTGAAGGTTAGTGTAAGGGTGAGGGTTAGTTTTAGGGTGAGGTTTAGGGTTAGGGTGAGGGTTAGGTTGAGGGTTAGAGTTAGGGGTAGGGTGAGGGTCAGGGTGAGGGTTAGGGTTAGGCTGAGGGTTAGGGTTAGGATGAGGTTTCGGTTTAGTGTTAGGGTGAGACTTAGGGTTAGTGTGATGTTTATTGTGAGGGTGAGGGTGAGGGTGAGGGTGAGTGTTTGGGTGATTGTGAGGGTTTGGGTGATGGTGAAATTTAGGCTGTGGTTGAGGCTTAGCGTTAGAGTGATTGTTAGGGTGACGGTGAGGGTTAGGGGAAGCTGAGGGTTAGGCTTAGGGTTATGTTTAAGGTGAGGGTTATGGTTAGGTTTAGGATTATGGTGACAGTTATGTTTAGGTGTCGGGATAGGGATAGGTTTAGGGTTAGGGTTAGTGTGAGGATAAGGGTTAGGGTGAGGTTTAGGGTGAGGGTGAGGGTTAGGGTTAGCCCTAGGGTTAGGGTTAGGATTAGGGTGAGGTTTAGGGTTAGGGTTAGGGTGAGGGTTAGGGTTATGGTGATGTTTAAATTGAGGTTGAGTTTTAGTGTGAAGGTGAGGGTTAGGTTGAGGGTGCGTGTGAGGGTGAGGTTGAGGGTGAGGGTTAGGGTTAGGGTTAGGGTGAGGGTTAGGGTTAGGGTTAGGATTAGGGTTAGGGTTAGGGTTAGGCTGACGGTGAGGGTGAAAGTGAGGGTTAGGGTTAGGGTTAGGTTTTAGGTGAGGGTTAGGGTTAATATGAGCGTTAGGGGAAGGTGAGGGTTAGGTTGAGGGGTAGGGTTAGTGTGAGGGTTAGGGTTATGATTAGGGTGAGTGTTAGCGTTAGTATGAGGGTGAGGGTTACTGTTAGGGTTAGCGTTAGGGAAAGGGTTAAGGTTAGGATTAGGGTGAGGTTTAGGGTGACGGGTAGGTTTAGGGTTAGGGTGAGGATTAAGGTTAGTGTGAGGGTAAGGGTTAGGGTTAGAGTTACTGTTAGTTTGAGGATAATTGTTAGGGTGAGGATTAGGTTGAGGGTGAGTTCTAGGGTTAGGATTAGGGTTAGGGTTAGGGTTAGGCTCATTGTGATGGTGAAAATGAGGGTGAGGGTTAGGCTTAGGGTGAGGGTTAGGGGTAGTGTTAGGTTTAGTGTGATGGTGAGGGTCAGGGTGAGGGTGAGGGTTAGAATGAGGGTGAGGTTGAGGGTGATGTTCAGGGTTAGGATGAGGGTTAGGTTGAGTTTTAGGGTGAGGTTTAGGGTTAGGGTTAGGCTTATTGTTAGGGTTAGTGTTAGGGAGAGGTTGAGGGTGAGGGTTAGGGTTAGCGTTAGAATGATGGTTAGGGTTAGGGTGAGGGTGGTGTAGAGGGTGAGGGTTAGGATTGGGGTAGGGTTAGGGTAAGGATGAGGGGGAAGGGGAGGTTGAAGGTGAAGGTTAGTGTTAGGATTAGGGCTAGGGTGACGGTGAGGGTGAGGGTTAGGGTGAGGGTGAGGGTTTCGCTTAGGTAAGGGTTAGGGTTGGGTTATTTTTAGGGTGAGGGTGAGGGTGAGGGTTAGAATTAGGAATAGGGATAGCTTTAGTGTTATGCTGAGGGTGAGGGTCAGGGTGAGGGTGAAGATTCTAGTTAGGGTTAGGGTTAGGGTAAAAGTTACGGCTAGTGTGAGGGTTATGGTCAGTGTTAGGGTTAGGGTTAGGGTTAGGATAAGGGTTAGGGTGAGGTTGATGGTTAGGATTAGGTTTAGGGTGAAGGTTAGTGTGATGGTGAGGGTTAGGGTGAGGGTGAGGGTAAGGTTTAGGGTTAGGGTTAGGGTGAAGGTTAGGGTTAGCGTTTGGATTAGGGTGAGAGTTAGTGTGAGGTGTCGGGATAGGGTTAGGGTGAGGTTTAGGTTAAGGGTGAGGGTTAGTGTTAGGGTTAGGGTTAGTGTGAGGATTAGGGTTATGGTGAAGGTTAGGGTGAGGGTGAGGGTTAGGGTTAGCGTTAACGTTAGGGTGAGGGTTAGGGTTAGGGTTTCGCTTAGGGTAAGGTTTAGGGTGAGAGTTAGGTTTAGGGTCATACTTAGGGTGTGGTTGAGGGTTAGTGTGAGGGTGAGGGTGAGGGTGAGGGTGAGGTTGAGGGTTAGGTTGAGGGTGCGGCTGAGGGTGAGGTTGAGGGTGAGGGTTAGGGTTAGGTTGAGGGTTAGGGTTAGTTTTAGTGGGAGGGGGAGGATTAGGATTAGGATTACGGTTAGGTTTAGGGTTAGGCTGAGGGTGAGGGTGAAAGTGAGAGTAAGGTTTAGGGTTAGGGTTAGGGTGAGGATTAGGGTTAGTGTGAGGGTTAGTGTGATGGTGAGGGTCAGGTGAGGTTGAAAATTAGAACGAGGGTGAGGGTGAGGGTGAGGGTTAGGGTTAGGATTAGGTTTAGGGTGAGTTTTAGGGTTAAGGTTAGGGTTACAGTTTGGGTTATTGTTAGAGTTACGGTTACGGTTACGAAGAGGGTGAGGGCAAGGGTTAGTATTAGGATTAGTGTTCGGGTTAGGGTTAGGGTGAGGGTGTGGTTGAGTGTTAGGGTTAGGATTAGGGTTAGGGTAAGGCTGAGGGGGAAGGGGAGGTTGAGGGTGTGGGTTAGTGTTAGGGTTAGGGTTAGGATTAGTGTGAGGGTGAGGGAGAGGGTTAGGCTTAGGGTAGGGGAAGGGTTAGTGTGAGGTTTAGAGTGAGGGTTACGGTGAGGGTGAGAGGTAGGGTTAGCATTAGAGTTAGGGTGAGGGTGAGGGTTAGAATGAGAGTTAGGGTGAGGGTTAGGGCTGGGGTTAGTGTTAGGGTGAGGGTGAGGTTGAGGGTGAGGGTTAGTGTTAGGATTAGGGTTACGGTTAAGGTGACGGTTAGGGTTAGGCTGCGGGTTAGGGTTAGGGTGATGTATATTGTGAGGGTGAGGGTTAGGGTGAACATGAGTGTTGCGGTGAGGGTGAGGGTTCTGGTGAGTGTGAGGGTAAAGGTGTGGTTGAGGGTTAGGGTTAGGGTTAGGATGAGGGTTACGGTGAGGTTTAGGGTTAGTCTGAGAATAAGGGTTAGGGTGAGGGTTAGTTTGAGGGTGAGCATTAGGGTTAGCGTTAGGTTTTTGGGTTAGGGTTAGGGTTAGGGTGAGGGTCAGGTTTAGGGTTAGTTTGAGGGTTAGGGTTAGGGTGATGTTTAAGGTGAGTTTGAGGGTTAGTGTGAGCGTGAGTGTGAGGGTGAGGGTTAGGTTAAGTGTGCGTGTGAGGGTGAGGTTGAGGGTGAGGGTTAGGGTTAGATTTAGAGTGAGGGTTAGGGTTAGGGTAAGGATGAGGTTTAGGTTCAGGGTTAAGCTGAGGGTGAGGGTGAAATTGAGGGTGAGTGTTAGGGTTCGTGTGAGGGTTAGGCTTAGTGTGAGAGTTAGGGGAAGGTGAGGGTTAGGTTCACGGGTAAGTTGAGGATGAGGGTTAGTGTTATGATCAGGGAGAGGATTAGCGTTAGAGTGATGTTTAGTATGAGGTTGGGTTTTACTGTTAGGGTTAGCGTTTGGGAAAGGTTTAGGTTTAGGGTAAGGGTTAGGGTTAGATTTAGGGTTAGTGTGAGGATAAGTGTTAGGCTGAGGATTAGGTTGATGGTGAGGTTTAGGGTTTGGATTAGGGTTAGGGTTAGGGTGAGGATGAAGGTGAGGGTGAAAGTGAAGGTAAGGGTTAGGGTTTGGGTGAGTGTTAGGGTTAGTGTGAGGGTTAGTGTGATGGTGATGGTGAGGGTGAGGGTGAGGGTTAGAATGAAGGTGAGGGTGAGGGTGATGTTTAGGGTTAGTATTAGGGTTAGGTTCAGTTTTAAGGTTAGGTTTAGGGTTAGGATTAGGCTTATTGTTAGCGTTAGCCTTAGGGTGAGGGTGAGGGTGTGGGTGAAGTTTACCGTTAGGGTTAGTGTTAAGGTTAGGGTGAGGGTGGGGTTGAGCGTTAGGGTAAGGCTGAGGGGGAAGGGGAGGTTGAGGGTGACGGTTAGGTTTAGGGTTAGGGTGAGGGCTAGGATGAGGTGAGGGTTAGGGTGCGGGTGAGGATGAGTGTTTCGGTTAGGTAAGGGTTAGGGTTAGGGTGCAGATTAGGTTGAGGGTGATTGTTATGCTGAGGTTAGTATTAGGGTTAGGGTTAGGGTTAGGGTTAGGGTGAGGGTGAGGGTGAGGGTTAGGGTTAGGGTTAGTGTGAGGGTGAGGGTGAGGGTTAGGGTTAGGGTTAGGGTGAGGGTCAGGGTAAGGGTTACGGTTAGGTTGAGGGTTAATTTTAGGGTGAGGGTTAGGGTCAGTGTTAGGGTGAGAGTTAGGGTTAGGGTGATGTTTATTGTCAGGGTGAGGGTTAGGGTGAATGTGAGGGTGAGGGTTAGGGTTAGGGTTATTTTTTGGGTGAGGGTGAGGTTTAGGATTAGGAATAGGGTTAGGGTTAGGGTTAGGCTGAGGTTGAGTGTCATGGTGAGGTTGAAGTTTAGGGTTAGGTTTAGGGTTAGGGTTAGGGTGAGGGTTACGGTTAGTGTGAGGGTTATGGTTAGGATTAGGGTTAGGGTGAGGGTAAGTGTTAGGGTGAGGTTTAGGGTGAGTGTGAGGTTCAGGGTTAGGGTTAGGGTTAGGGTGAGGGTTAGGGTTTGGGTGATGTTTAGGGTGAGGGTGAGAGTTATGGTAAGGATGAGGGTTCAGCTGAGAGTGAGGGTTCGGATGAGGTTGAGGTTTAGGGTGTGGGTGAGGATTAGGGTTAGGGTGAGGGTTACCGTTAGGTTTAGGGTTAGGGTGAGGGTTAGGGAGAGGGGTAGGTTTAGGATTAGGATGAGGGCTAGGGTGAGGTTTAGGTTGAGGGTGAGGGTGAGGGTAAGGTTTTCGGTTAGGTAAGGGTTAGGGTTAGGGTTCGGATGAGCTTTAGGGGAGTGTGAGGGTTAGGTTGAGGGTTAGGGTTTGGGTGAGTGTTAGGGTTAGGGTTAGGGTGAGGGTTAGCGTTAGGGTGATATTTAGTATGAGGGTGAGGGTTACATTCAGGGTTAGCCTTCAGGAAAGAGTTAAGGTTAGTGTTAGTGTTAGGGTGAGGGTGAAAGTGATGGGTAGGGTTAGCGTTAGTTTTAGGGTGAGGGTTAGGGTAAGAGTGAGGGTTAGGTTTTGGGTTGGGCTGAAGTTTAGTTTTAAGGTGATGTTTAGGGTGAGGTTGAAGGTTAGTGCGAGGGTGAGGGTGAGGGTGAGGGTTAGGGTCATGGGGCGGGTGAGTGTGAGGTTGAGGGTGAGGATTAGGGTTAGGTTTAGGGTGAGGGTGATGGTTAGGGTTAGGGTTAGGCTGAAGTTGAGGGAGAAAGTGAGGGTGAGGGTTAGGTTTAGGGTTAGGTGCGGGTTAGGGTTAATGTGAGAATAAGTGTGATTGTGAGGGTCAGGATGAGATTGAGGGTTAGAATTAGGGTGAGGGTGAGGGTGAGGGATAGGGTTAGGATTAGGGTTAGGGTGAATTTTAGGGTTAGGGTTAGGGTCAGGGTTAGGGTTATTTTTAGGTTTAGGGTTAGGGTGAGGATGAGGGTGAGGGTTAGTTTAGGGTTAGTGTTAGCGTTAGGATGAGGGTGGGGTTGACGGTTAGGGTTAGGATTAGGGTTACGGTTAGGGTAAGGCTGAGGGGGAACGGGAGGTTGAGGGTGAGGGTTAGGGTTACGGTTAGGGTGAGGGCTAGGTTCATGGAGAGGGTGAGGGTGAGGGTGAGGATGAGCGTTTCATTTAGGTAAGGATTAGAGTGAGGTTTAAGCTGAGGTTAGTTTAAGGGTTAGGGTTAGGGTTAGGGTTAGGGTTATGGTTGAGGGTAAGGGTTAAGGTGAGGTTTAGTGTGAGGATGAGGGTTAGGTTTAGTGTGAGAGTTAGTGTGAGGGTTAGGGTTAGGGATAGGCTTAGGGTGAAGGTGAGGTATAGGGTGAGGGTTAGAGTTGGGGTCAGGGTTAGGGATACGTAGGGGTTAGGGTGTAGGTGAGGTATAGGGTGAGGGTTAGAGTTGGGGTCAGGTTTAGGGTGAGGGTGACGGTGAGTGTTAGGGTTTGGTTTAGGGTTAGAGTTAGGGTGAGGGTGAGGGTGAGGTTTAGGATTAGGGTTAGGATTAGGGTTAGGCTGACTGTAATGTGGGGAGTGAGGGTGAGGGTTCCTGTTAGGATGAGGTTTAGGGTTAGGGTTAGGGTTAGGGTTATTATTAGGGTAAGAATGAGGTTTAGACTGAGGGTTAGGGTTAGGTTTAGTGTGAGGGTTTGGGTTAGGGTTAGGGTTAGGTTTAGGGTGAAGGTTAGGGTGAGGTTTAGGGTTATGATAAGGGTTAGGCTGAGGGTTAGAGTTAGGGTTAGTGGGAGTATTAGGGTAAGTGTTAGGGTGAGGGTAAAGGTTAGGGTGAGGGTTAGGTTGAGGGTGAGGCTTAGGTTTAAATTGAGGATTAGGGTGAAAATTAGGTTTATGGTTAGCTTTAGGGTGAGTGTTAGGGTGTGGGTAAGTGTTAGGGTGAGGGTTAGGTTGAGGGTGAGTGTTAGGGTTCGGGTGAGGGTAAGGGAAAAGGTGAGGGTTAGGGTGAGAGTGATGGATAGGGTGAGGTTTTGGGTTAAGTTTAAGGATAGGGTGAGGATTTGGGTTAGGGTTAGCTTTAGGGTGAGGGTTAGGCTGAGGGCTATGGTTAGGTTAAGGGTGAGCATTAGGTTTAGGGTGTTTGTTAGGGTTAGGGTTAGGGTGTTGGTAAGTGTTAGGGTGAGGGTTAGGGTGAGTGTGAGGTTTAGGGTTAGAATTAGTTTTAGGGATAGGTTAAGGATGAGTGTTAGGGTTAGGTTTATGTTTAGGGTTTGGGTGAGGGTGAGGTTTAAGGTTAGGGTTAGGGTGAGTGTTAGTGTTAGGGTGAGTCCTAGGGTGAGGGTGAGGGTTAGGGAGAGGGTAATGGTGAGGGTAAATTTTTTGTTAGGTAAGGGTTAGGGCTAGTTTTAGGGTGAGTATTAGGGTGAGGGTGTGGTTTAGGGTTAGGGTTAGCGTTAGGGTTAGGTTGAGGTTGAGGGTGAGGGTGAGGGTTAGGGAATGGTTTAGGATTAGGGTAAGGGTTAGCATGAGGGTTAGGGTTAAGGTAATATTAAGTGTGAGGGTTAGGGTGAGCGTGAGTGTTCAGGTCAGAGTTAGGGTTAGGGTTACGGTTAGGGATAGGGTTAGGGATAGGGTTAGGTTGAGGGTGAGGGTAAGGGTTAGGGTGAGGGTTAGGTTTAGGTTTAGGGTGAGCGTTAGGGTTCGGGTTAGGGTTAGTTTGCAGGTTAGGGTGAGGGTAAGGGTTAGGGTGAGGTTTAGGGTGAGGGTTAGTGTGTGTGAGAGTTAGGGTTCACATTAGAGTTAGGGTGAGGGAGATGGTTGGTGTGAGGGTTAGGGATAGGGTGAGGATTAGGGTTAGTGTGAGGGTTAGGGTGAGGGTGAGGTGTACGGTTAGCGTTACGGATAGGTTGAGCGTTAGGGTGAGGGTTAGGTTTAGGGTGAGGGTTAGGATTAGGTTTAGGGTGAGGGTTAGGGTTAGGGTGATGTTTATGGTGAGCGTGAGTTTTAGGGTGAGGGTGAGGGTGAGAGTGAAGATTAGGTTTAGGGATAGGGTTAGGGTTAGGTTGAGGGTCAGGCTGAGGGTTAGGTTTAGGATTAGAGTTAGGGTTAGTGTAAGTGTGAGTGTTAGAGTGACGATGAGGTTTCAGGTGATGGTGTGGGATAGGGTGTCGTCGAGGGTTAGGGTGAGGGTGAGGTTATGGTTTAGAATTAGGGTTAGGGTTATGGTGAGATTAAGGTTTCGGGTGAGGGTTAGGGTGAGGGTGAGAGATAGGGTTAGCATTAGAGTTAGGGTGAGGTTGAGGGCCAGGATGAGTGTTAGTGTGAGGGTTAGGGTGAGGGTGAGTGTTAGGGTGAGGGTTGGGGGGACGGATAGGGTTAGGGTTAGTGTGAGGGTAAGGGTTACTGTGAGAGTTAGGGTCAGGGTGAGGGTTAGAGTGAGGGTTTGGGTTAAGGTTATGGATAGGGTGAAGATTAGGGTTAGGGTTAGGTTTTGGGTGAGGGTTAGGCCGAGGGTTAGGGTTAAGGTTAGAGTGATTGTTAGGTTTAGTCTGGAGGTTAGGGTTAGGGTTAGGGTGACAGTAAGGGTTAGGTTGAGGGTTAGGGTGAGTGTGACTTTTAGGGTTATCATTAGGTTTAGGTTTAGTGTTAGGATGATTGTTAGGGTTAGGATTAGGTTTAAGGTTAGGGTGAGGGTGAGGGGTATGGTTAGGGTTAGGGTGAGGGTTAGTGTTAGTGTGAGGGCTAGGGTGATGGTGAGTTTTAGGGTGAGGGTGAGGTTTTTGGTTAGGTAAGATTTAGGGTCAGGTTCAGGGTGAGAATTAGGGTGAGGGTGTGTTTTAGGGTTAGGGTTAGGGTTAGGGTGAGGGTGAGGGTGAGGATGAGTGTTATGTTGAGGGTATTGTTAGGGTGAGGGTGTGGGTGAGTGTGAGGTTGAGGGTTAAGCTTAGTGTGAGGGTTACGGTTACGGTGATGGTTAGGGTTAGGCTTAGGGTGAGGGTTAGGTTTAGGGTGATGTTTAGAGTGAGAGTGAGAGTTACGGTGAGGGTGATTGTTCTCGTGAGAGTTAGGGTTAGGGTTAGGGACAGGGATAGGGTTAGTGTGAGGGTACGTGTTAGGGTGAGGTGTAGTGTGAGGGTTAGGGTGAGCATTAGGTTTAGGGTTAGGGTTAGTCTGGGGGTTAGGGTGAGATTTAGGGTGAGGGTGAGGGTTAGGGTTAGGATGAATGTAACGTTTAGTGTGAGGGTTAGGGTGAGGGTGAGACTTAGGGTTAGCATTAGACTTAGGTTGAGGGTGAGGGTTAGGGTTAGGGTTAAGGATTCGGTGAGGATTAGGGTTAGTGTGAGGTTTCGGTTTAGGGTTAGTGTTTGGGTTAGTGTGAGAATAAGGGTTAGCATCAGGTTATGGGTGAGGTGTAGCGTTAGTGTTAGGGATAGTGTGAGCGTTAGGGTGAGGGTTCAGTTTAGGGTTAGGGTTAGGGTTAGGTTTAGCGTGAGGGTTAGGGTTAGGGTGATGTTTATGGTGAAGGTGAGTGTTAGGCTTAGGGAGAGTGTGAGGTTGAGGGTTAGGTTTAGGATTAGTGTTAGGGTTAGGTTTAGTGTGAGTGTTAGGGTGAGGATGATCGTTCGGGTGATGGTGAGGGTTAGGGTGTGGGCAAGGGTTAGGGTTAGGGTGAGGATTAGGGTTAGGGTTAGGTTGAGAGTTAGGGTGAGGTGTAGGAATAGGGTTAGGGTGAGGGTTAGGGTGAGGGTGAGGGTTAGGGTTAGTGTTAGGTATAGGGTGACTGTTAGGGTGAAGTTTAGGGTTCGGGTTAGGGTGAGGTTTAGGGCGAGGTTAAGGGATAGTGTTAGCGTTAGGGATAGGGTTAGGATTAGGGTTAGGGTGAGAGCTAGGGTGAGGTTGAGGGTTAGGGTGAGAGTGAGGGTGCGTTTTTCGGTTAGGTAAGGGTTAGGGTTATTTTTAGGGTGAGAATTATGTTGAGATTGAGGGTTAGTGTGAGTGTTAGGGTTAGGGGGAGGGTTAGGGTTAGGATTTAGGTGAGGGTTAGCGTTAGAGTTATGTTTATGGTGAGGTTTAGGGTTAGGGTGAGGGTTAGTGTTCGGGGGAGGGTGAGGGTTAGGGTGTGGGTGAGGGTTAGGGTTAGGTTGAGTTTTAGGGTTACAGTGAGGGTTAGGGTGAGGGTGAGATTTATGGTTAGGTTTTTGGTGAGGGTTAGGGTTATGCTGAGGGTTAGGGTGGAGTAGTAGGCTGAGGGGTAGTTTTAGCGTTAGTGTGAGTGTTACGGTTAAGTTTAGTTTGAGTGTAAGGTTTAGGGTGAGGGTTAGGTTGAGGGTGAGGGTGAGCGTGAGGGCTTCGTTTAGGTAAGGTTTAGGTTGAGGGTTAGGGTGAGGATTAGGTGAGGGTGAGGGTTAGGTTCAGGTTTAAGGTTAGGGTGAGTTTTAGGGCTAGGGTTAGGGTGAGGGTTTGCGTTAGGGTGATGTTTACTATGAGGTTGAGAGTTACTGTTAGGGTTAGATTTAGGGAAAGGGTTAGGGTTAGTGTAAGGGTTAGGTTGAGGGTTAGGTTGAGGGGTAGGTTTAGTGTTATGGTGAGGGTTAGTGTTAGTGTGAGGGTAAGGGTTAGGGTTAGAGGTAGGGTTAGTGTGAGGATAAAGGTTAGGTGAGGGTTAGGTTGAGGGTGAGTTTCAGGGTTATCGTTAGGGTTAGGGTGATGGTTAGGATTAGGGTTAGGGTTAGGGTGAGGGATAGGGTTAGGGTCATATTTAGTGTGAGGGTGAGGGTTAGGTTGAGGGTGAGGGTGAGGGTTAGGTTGAGTGTTAAGGTTCGGTTTAGGTTTAGGGTTAGGTTTGGGGTTAGGCTGAGGTTGAGAGTTTGGGTGAGGGTTAGGGTTAGGGTTAGGTTTAGGGGTGAGGGTTAGGGATAGGATTAGGTTGAGGGTTAGGGTTAGTGTGAGGGTTAGGGTGAGGGTGAGGTTGAGGGTAATGGTTAAGGTGAGGGTGAGGAACAGTGTGAGGGTTTGCCTTAGGATCAGTGTTAGGGTGAGTTTTAGGATTAGGGTTAGGGTTATTGTTAGGATTAGGGTTAGGATGAAGGCTAGGGTGAACGTGAGGGTTAGGGTTAGGTTTAGGGTGAGGTTTTGGGTTAGGGTGATATTTAGGTTGAGGGTGAGAGTTAGGTTGAGGGTGAGGGTGAGGGTGAGGCTTAGGTTTAGGATTATGGTAAGGTTTAGGGTTACTGTTAGAGTGAGAGTTAGGGTTAGGGTGCGGGTAAGTGTTAGGTTGAGGGTTAGGGTTAGGGTGAGGGTTAGGATTAGTGTGAGTGTTAGTGTGAGGGTTAGGGTGAAGGTTAGGGTTAGAGGTAGGTTTAGGGTGAGGGTGAGGGTAAGGGTTAGGGTTAGAGTGAGGGGTAGGCTTACAGTGAGGGTTAGGGTGAGTGTTAGGATTAGGGTTAGTGTTAGGGTGAGGGTGAGGGTGAGGGTGAGGGTTAGGGTTAGGGTAAGTGTGAGGGCTAGGTTTATGGTGTGGGTTTGGGTTAGGGTAAGGGTTAGTGTGAGGGGTAGGCGTAGGGTTAGTGTGAGGGGTAGGCGTAGGGTTAGTGTTAGTGTTAGGGTTATGGTGAGGGTTAGAGTTAGCGTTAGGTTGAGGATTAGGGTTAGGGTGATGTTTATTGTTTGGGTGAGGGTTAGGGTTAGGGTGATTGTTGAGGGTTAGGATGAGGGTGAGGGTTAGGGTTAGAGTTAGCATTAGGGTGAGTGGTGTGGTGAGCGTGAGGGTTAGGATTAGGGTTAGGGTTAGATTTAGGTTTAGGGAGAGGGTAAGGCTTAGGGTGAGGGTGATGGTGAGAGTGACGGTTAGGGTGTGGCTGAAGGTTTTGGTTAGTGTATGGGTTAGGTTTAGGGTTACGGTTAGGGTTAGGGTGAGGTTAAGGTTTAGGGTTAGGGTGAGGTTGAGGGTGAGGTTTATGGTAAAGGTGAGGGTGAGTGTAAGAGTTAGCGTGAGGGTTAGGGTGAGGGTGAGGGTTAGGGTTATTTTTAGGTTTTGGAATAGGGTGAGGGTGAGGGAGAGTGGTAGGGTTAGGGTGAGGGTTAGGGTTAGGGTGAGGGTTATGGTTATGGATAGGGTTAGGGTTAGGTTTAGGTTGAGGGTGAGAGTAAGTGTTAGGGTGAGCTTTAGGATGAGGGTGAGGGTTAAGGTTAGTGTTAGGTTTAGGATTTGGATAAGGGTTAGGGTTAGTGTTAGGGTTAGGATTAGGGTGAGTGTGAGGGTTAGGATTAGGGTTAGGGTAAGGGTGAGGGTAAGGGTTAGGGTGAAGGTTTGTTTGATGGTGAGGGTTACAGTTAGGGTTATGGTTAGGGTTACCTTTAGGCTGAGGGGGAGGGGAGGGGGAGGTAGAGGGTAAGGGTTAGCGTTATGGTTAGGGTGAGGGCTAGGGTGAGGGGGAGGGTTAGTGAGAGGGTGAGGGTGAGGGTTTCATTTACCTTAGGGTTACGGTTTGGGTGAAGATTAGGTTGAGGGTGAGGGTTAAACTGAGTTTAGGGTTAGGGTGAGGGATAGAGTTAGGCTTAGGGTGATGGTTAGTGTTAGGGTGATGTTTAGGGTGAGGGTGAGCGTTCGTTAAGGGTGAGGTGAGTGTCAGGGGGAGGGTTATTGTTAGGGTTAGGTTTAGGGTGAGGTTGGTTGTGAGGGTTAGGATTAGGAATAGGGTTAGTGTTAGAGTTAGGCTGAGGGTAAGGGTCAGGGTGAGGGTGAAGTTTAGGGTTAAGGTTAGGTTTAGGTTTAGGGTTTGTGTTATGGTGAGTGTGAGGATTATGATTAGTGTTAGGGTTAGGGTTAGGGTGAGGGTAAGAATTATGGTGAGGTTAAGGGTGAGGGTGAGTGTGAGGGCTAGGGATAGGTTTAGGCTGAGAGCTAAGGTGTGGGAGAGGGTTAGTGTGAGGGTCGGGTGAGTGTTTCTTTTAGGTAAGGGTTAGGGTTATGGTGAGGATTCACGTAAAGTTGAGGGTTAGGTTGAGGGTTACGGTTAGGGAGAGGGGTAGGGTTAGGTTTAGGGTAAGGGTTAGGGTTTTGGTGATGTTTAGGGTGAGGGTGAGGGTTAGGGTGAGGGTTCAGGTGAGGGAGAGGGTTAGGGTGTGGGTGAGGATTAGGGTTAGTGTGAGGGTTAGGGTTAGTGGGGGGTGAAGGTTAGGGATAAGGTTAGAATTAGGTTGAGGGTTAGGGTTAGGTTTAGTGTTAGGGTTTGAGTTAGGATGATGGTGAGGGTTATTGTGTGGGTGAGGGTGAGGGTGAGGGTTTCGCTTAGGTAAGAGTTATTGTTAGGGTTAGGATTAGGGTGAGGGTGATGGTTAAGCTGAGGTTAGGTTTAGGGTGAGGGTTAGGATTACGGTTAGGGTGAGGGTTAGGGTTAGGGTGATGTTTAGGGTGAGGTTGATGGTTAGGTTGAGGTTGAGGGTGAGGTTGAGGGTTAGGGTTAGGGTTAGTTTTAGGGTGAGGGTTAGGATTAGAAACAGGGTTAGCGTTAGTTTTGGGATGAGGGTGAGGGTCAGGGTGAGGGTGAAGATTATGATTAGGGTTAGGGTAAGGTTAAAGGTTATGGTTAGTGTGAGGGTTATGGTCAGTATTAGGTTTAGGGTTAGAGTGAGGATAAGGGTTAGGGTGAGTGTGATGGTTAGGATTAGGGTTAGGTTGATGGTGAGGGTTAGGGTGAGCGTGAGCGTTAGGTTTAGGGTTAGGGTTAGGGTTAGGGTTTGGGTTAGGGTGAGAATTAGGGTGAAGTGTCGGGATAAGGTTAGGGTGAGGTTTAAATTTAGGGTGAGGGTTAGGGTTAGGGTTAGGGTTAGGGTTAGTTTGAGGATAAGGGTTATGATGAAGGTTAGGTTGAGGGTGAGGGTTAGGGTTAACGTTAGGGTTAGTGTGAGGGTTAGCGTTTGGGCTTCGGTTAGGGTTTGGTTTAAGGTGAGAGTTAGGTTTAGGGTCATGTGTAGGGTTTGATTGAGGGTTAGTGGGAGGGTGAGTGTGAGGGGGAATGTGAGTGTTAATGTGAGGGTGCAGGTGAGGTTGAGGTTGAGGGTGAGGGTTAGGGTTAGGTTTAGGGTAGTGTTAGGGTTAGGTTTAGGGAGAGGGTGAGGGTTAGGGTTAGGATTAGGGTTAGGGTTATGTTTAAGCTGAGGTGGAGGGTGAAAGTGAGGGTAAGGGTTAAGGTTAAGGTTAGGGTGAGGTTTAGGGTTTGTGTGAGGGTTACTGTAATGGTGAGTGTCAGGTGAGGGTGAGGTTTAGAAAGAGGGTGAGGGTGAGGTTTAGGGTTAGGATTAGGTTTAGGGTGAGTTTTATGGTTAGGGTTATGGTTACAGTTAGGTTTATTGTTAGGGTTAAGGTTAAGTTTACGAAGAGGGTGAGGGCAAGGGTTAGCATTAGGATTAGGGTTAGGGTTAGGGTGAGGGTGGGGTTGAGTGTTAGGGTTAGGATTGGGGTTAGGGTAAGGCTGAGGGGAAAGTTGAGGTTTTCTGTGAGGGTTAGTGGTCGGGTTACTGTTAGGATTAGTGTGAGGGTTAGGGTGAGGGTGAGGGTGAGGGTTAGGCTTAGGGTAGGGTTAGGGTTAGGGTTAGGGTGATGGTGAAAGTTAGGATTAGGAATAGGGTGAGTGTTACGGTTAGGCTGAGGGTGAGAGTCAGGGTGAGGGTGAAGGTTAGGGTTAGTTTTAGGGTGAGGATAAGTGTTAGGGTTAGGGTGAGGGTTAGGGTGATGTTTATTGTGAGGATGAGGATTAGGGTGAGGGTGAGTGTTCGGGTGAGGGTGAAGATTCGTGTGAGGGTGAAAGTTAGGGTGTGTTTGAGAGTTAGGTTTAGGATGAGTGTTAGGGTGACGGTGAGGGTTAGGGTGAGGGTAAGGGTTAGGTTTAGGTCTGGGGTCAGGGTGAGGGTTAGGTTTAGGGTTAGGGTTAGTGTGAGAGTTAGGTTGAGGTGTCAGGATAGGATTATGGTGAAGGTTAGGGTTAGTGTGAGGGTAAGGGTTAGGGTGAGGGTTAGGGTGAGTGTGAGGGTTAGTGTGAGGGTGGAGGTGAGGTTTTCATTTACCTTAGGGTTAGGGTTATGGTGAAGTTTAGGTTGAGGTTGAGGGTTAAGCTGAGGTTAGGGTTAGTGTGAGGGTTAGGGTTAGGCTTACGGTGAGGGTTAGGGTTAGGGTGATGTTTAGGGTGAGGGTGAGCGTTCGGTGAGGGTGAGGGTGAGGGTGAGTGTGAGGGTGTGGGTGAGGGTTAGTGTTAGGGTTAGGTTTAGGGTGAGGGTACGTATGAGGGTTAGGATTAGGAATAGGGTTAGTGTTAGTGTTAGGCTGAGGGTATGGTTTAGGGTGAGGTTATGTGTGAGGGAGAGTGTTAGGGTTAGGGATAGGTTTAGCCTGAGGGCTAGGGTGAGGAGAGGGTTAGTGTGAGCGTTAGGGTGAGGGATTCTTTTAGGTAAGGGTTAGGGTTATGGTGAGAATTAGCGTGAGGTTGAGGGTTAGGTTGAGGGTTACGGTTAGGGTGAGGGTTAGGGTTAGGTTTAGGGTAAGGATTAGGGTTTGGGTGATGTTTAGGGTGAGGGTGAGTGTTAGGGTGAGGATGAGTGTTCGGGGAAGTGTGAGTGTTCCGGTGAAGGAGAGGGTTATGGTGTGGGTGAAGCTTAGGGTTAGGTTGAGGGTTAGTGTTAGGGTTAGGGTTAGTGGGAGGATGAGGGTTAGGGATAGTGTTAGAATTAGGTTGAGGGTTAGGTTTAGGGTTAGTGTTAGGGTCAGGGTAATGGTTATGGTGCGGGTTATTGTCAGGGTGAGGGTGAGGGTTAGGGTTAGGGTTAGGGTAAGTTTGAGGGTGAGGGTTAGGTTTAGAATTAGGGTTAGGTTGAGTGTTACGGTGAGGGTGAGGGTTAGGGTTAGGGTGAGAATTAGGGTTAGGGTTAGGCTTAGGGTTAAGGTGAAGGTAAGGGTT
The DNA here is from genome assembly GCF_024711535.1 of Dipodomys merriami. Classification (NCBI taxonomy): domain Eukaryota; kingdom Metazoa; phylum Chordata; class Mammalia; order Rodentia; family Heteromyidae; genus Dipodomys; species Dipodomys merriami. Next base: position 1,554,350 of record NW_027206490.1, on the reverse strand, counting down.
AGGGTGATGTATAGTGTGAGGATGAGGATTCGGGTTAGTGTTAGGGTTAGGGTAAGGGTTAGGGTGAGGCTTAGGCTTACATTTAGTTTTACAGTGAGGTTGAGTTATAGGGTGAGGGTTAGCGCTATGGTGAGGGTTAGGGATAGGGTTAGATTGAGGGTGAGGGTGTGTTAGGTTTAGGGTTAGGGTGAGGGTGAGGGTGAGGGTTAGGAATAGGGTAAGCATTAGGGTTAGGATGATGGTGAGGGTGAGAGTAAGGGTGTGGGTTAGGGTTAGGGTGAGGGTTAGGTTTAGGGTTAGGGTTAGGGGGAGGTTTAGGGTGTGGGTAACTTTTAGGGTAAGGGTTAGGATGAGGGTAAGGGTTAGGGTTAGGTTGAGGGAAGGGGTTAGGGTGAGGGTTAGGGTGAGGTGGAGGGTTAGGCTTAGCATTAGGGTTAAGTGAGGGTGAGGTTTGGGGTTAGGGTTAAGATTAGGGATAGGGTGAGGATTAGGGTTAGGGTCAGGTTTAGGGTGAGGGTTAGGATGAGGGGTAGGGTTAGGATTAGGGTGAGGGTTAGGTTTAGTGTGAGGTTTAGGGTTAGGTTTAGGGAGAGGGATAGGTTTAGTCTGAGGGTTAGGTTTAGGGTTATTGTGAACGTAAGGTTTCGGGTGAGGGTTAGGCTGAGGGTGAGATTTAGGGTTAGCATTATGTTTAGGGTTAGGGTTAGGATGAGGGTTAGGGTTAGGGTGAGGGTGAGGTAGAGGGTGAGGAAGAGTGTTAGTTTTAGGTATAGTGTGTGGGTTAGTGCTAGGGTGAGGGTTAGTTTTAGGGTGAGTGTTAGGGTTAGGGTAAGGTTTAGGGTGAGGGTTAGGGTTAGGGTTGGGTTAGGTTGAGTTTCAGGGTGAAAGTCAGGGTTAGGTTGAGGCTTAGGGTTAGGATGAGGCTTAGGGTTAGTGTTAGGGTGAGAGTTAGGGTTAATTTGATGTTTATTGTGAGGATGAGAGTTAGGGTAAGGGTTAGTTTTAGGGGGAGGGGGAGGGTTAGGGATAGGGTTAGAATTAGGTTGAGGGTTAGCGTTAGGGTTAGTGTTAGGGTGAGGGTTAGGGTTAGGGTCCGGGTTATTGTCAGGGTGAGGGTGAGGGTTAGGGTTAGGGTTAGAGTAAGTTTGAGGGTGAGGGTTAGGTTTAGGATTAGGGTTAGGTTTAGGGTTAGGTTGAGCGTTACGGTGAGGGTGAGGGTGAGGGTTCGGGTGAGGGTTAGTGTTAGGGCAAGAATTAGGGTTAGGGTTAGGGTTAGGGTTATGGTGAAGTTAAGGGTTAGGGTGATGTATAGTGTGAGGATGAGGATTAGGGTTAGGGTTAGGGTTATGGTTATTGTGAGGTTAAGGATTAGGGTGAGAGTTAGGGTGATGGTGAGGGTTAGGGTTAGTGTTAGTGTTAGGGTTAGGGACAGGGTGACGGTGATGTTTAGGGTTAGGGTGTTGTTTAATGTGAGGTTTAGTGTTAGTGTGAAGGTGAGGGTGAGGGTGAGGGTTAGTGTGAGGGTGTGGGTGAGGATGAGGTTGAGGATGAGAGTTACGGTTAGGGTTAGGGTGAGGGTGAGGGTGAAAGTGAAGGTGAGGGTTAGGGTTAGGTTGTGGGTTAGGGTTAGGGTTAGGGTTAGGATGATGTTTAGGCTGAGTGTTAAGGTTATAGTTAATGTGAGGGTTAGGGTTAGTTTGCGGGTGAGGGTGAGGTTTAGGTTTAATTTTAGGGTTTGTTTTAGTGTTAAGGTTAGAGTTATTGTTAGGGTTATTTTTAGGGTTATGGTTAGGGTGAGCTTGAGGGTGAGGGTTTCGTTTAGGTAAGGGTTAGGTATAGGGGGAGAATTAGGGAGAGGGTCAGGGTTAAGCTGAGGTTAGGGTTAGGGTGAGGGTTATGGTTAAGGTTAGGGTGAAGGTTAGGGTTAGGGTGATGTTTAGGGTGAGGGTGAGGGTTAGGGTGAGGGTGTGGGTGAGGTTTAGGGTTAGTGTTAGGTTTAGGTTGAATATGTGGGTAAGGGTTAGGATTAGGAGTAGGCTTAGGGTTAGGGTTATTCTGAGCTTGAGGGTCAGGGTGAGGGTGAAGTGTAGGGTTAGGTTTAGGGTTAATTTGAGAGTTACAGAGAGGGGTAGGGTTAGGGTTAGGGTGAGGTTTAGGGTGAGTGTGAGGATTAGGGTGAGGGTGAGAGTGAGGGTTAGTGTTAGGGTTAGGGTTAGAGTTAGGGTGAGTTTGAAGGTGAGGGTTATTTTTAGGATTAGGTTTAAGGTTAAGTTTAGGGTGAGTGTTAGGGTGAGTGTGAGGGTTCAGGTGAGAGTTAGGGTGTGCATGAGGGTTAGGGTTATGGTGAGGATTAAGGTTAGGATTAGGGTTAGGGTTCTGGTGAGCTTAAGGATTAATGTGAGGTTTAGTGTGAGGATGAGGGTTAGGGTTAGTGTTAGGGATAGGGTGAGGGTTATGGTGAGTACTAGGGTTAGGGTTAGGATGAGGGTTAGGGTTAGTGTGAGATTTAGGGTGAGGGTGAGGTTGAAGGTGAGGGTTAGGGTGAGGGTGAGTGTGAGGTTGAGGGTTAGCGTTAGGGTTAGTGTCAGGGTTAGGGTGAGGTTGGGGGTTAGGTTTAGGATTAGGGTTAGGGTTTGGGTTAGGCTGAGGCTGAGTGTGAGGGTGAGGTTGAGGGTTAGGATTAGGCTGAGGTTGAGGGTGAGAGTCAGGGTTTAAGTTAGGGTGAGGGTTAAGGTGAGGGCTAGGTTGAGGTTGAGGGTTAGGGTTAGGTTTAGGGTTAGGATAAGGGTTAGGCTGAGGGTTAGGGTTAGGGTTATTGTGAGGGTTAGGTTTAGGGTTAGGTTTAGTGTTAAGGTGAGGGTAAATTTTAGGGTGAATATTAGGGTGACGGTGAAGTTTAGGGTTAGGGTGAAGGTTAGGTTTATGGTTAGGGTTAGGGTGAGTGTTAGCGTGTGGGTAAGTGTTAGGGTGAGGGTTACGTTGAGGGTGAGGGTTAGGGTTCAGGTGAGGGTTAGGATAAGGGTGAGGGTTAGGGTGAAGGTGAGGGATAGGGTGAGGGTTTGGGTTAAGGTTAAGGAGAGGATGAGGATTTGGTTTAGGGTTAGGTTTAGGGTGAGGGTTAGGCTGAGGGGTAGGGTTAGGGTTAGGGTGAGGCTTAGGTTTAGTTTGAGTGTTAGTGTTAGGGTTATGGTTAGGGTTAGTGTGAGGATAAGGGTTATTGTGAGGGTTAGGGTGAGGATGTGGTGTAGGGTTAGCGTTAATGATAGGGTGACGTTAGGGTGAGGGTGAGGGTTAGGTTTACGGTTAGGATTAGGTTGAGGGTTAGGATTAGGGTTAGGGTTAGGTTGAGAGTTAGGTTGAGGTGTCAGGATAGGTTTAGGGTTAGGGGTAAGGTTAGTTTGAGGGTTAAGGTTAGGGTTAGGGTTAGTGTGAGGATAATGGTTACGGTGAGGATTAGGGTGAGGGTGAGGGTTAGGGTTAGCGTTAGGGTTAGCGTGAGTGTTAGGGTTAAGGTGAGGGTTAGGGTTAGGGTGATGTTTAGGGTCAGGTTGAGGGTTAGTGTGAGGGTGAGGGTGAGGGTTAGGGTGAGGGTGCGGGTGAGGGTGAGGCTGAGGGTGAGGGTTAGGTTTAGGGTTTGTGTCAGGGTGAGGGTTAGTGTTAGGATTAGAGTTAGGGTTACTGTTAGGCTGAGGGTGAGGGTGAAAGTGAGGGTGTGGGTTAGGTTTAGGGTGATGCTTAGGGTTAGTGTGAGGGTTAGTTGATGTTGAGGCTCAGGGTGGGAGTGAGGGTTAGAATGAAGGTGAGGGTGAGGGTGAGGGTTAGGGTTAGGATTAGGTTTAGGTTGAGTTTTAGGGTTAGGGTTAGGGTTACAGCTATGTTTATTGTTAGGGTTAGGGTTAGGGTTAGGGTGAGAGTGAGGATGAGGGTTTCCCTTAGGTAAGGGTAAGGTTTAGGGTGAGGATTAAGGTGAAGGTGTGGGTTAAGCTGAGGTTAGGTTTAGGGTGAGGGTTAGGGTTAGGGTTAGGGTGAGGACTAGGATTAGGGTGATGTTTAGGGTGAGGGTGAGGGTTAGGGTGAGGGTGAGGTTTAAGGTTAGCATTAGGTTTACCATTAGGGTTAGGATTAGGGTTAGGGTTAGGGTAAGGGTGAGGGTGAGGGTGAGGGTTATGGTGAGGGTTAGTGTTAGGGTTAGTGTGACGGTTACTCTTATTGTAAGGGTTAGGTTTAGGGTGAGGGTTAGCGTTAGGGTAAGGGTTTGGTTTAGGGTTAGGGTGAGCGTGAGTGTCAGGATGAGGGTTAGGATTAGTTTGAGGTTTAGGATTAGGGTGATGGTTAAGGATAGGGTTAGGTTGAGTGTAAGTGTTAGGATTAGGGTTAGGGTGAGGGTGAGGGTGATGGTTAGGTTTAGGGTGAGGGTTAGGGTTAGATTTAGGGTTAGGTTGAGTGTGAGGGTTAGATTCAGGTTTGGGGTTAGGATAAGGGTTAGGCTGAGGATTACGGTTAAAGTTAGTGTGAGTGTTAGGTTTAGGGTTAGGGTTTTGGTTAAATTGAAGGTAAAGTTTCGGGTGAGGTTTAGGGTGAGTTTGAGGTTTAGGGTTAGTGTGAGTGTTAGGGTCAGGGTTAGGTTTAGGGTTATGTTTAGGGTTAGGTTGAGGTTTCGGGTGAGGGTTAGGTTTAGGGTTAGGGTTAGGATGAGGTTTAGGATGTGGGTAACTTTTAGGGTGAGGGTTAGGGTGAGGGTGAGGTTTAGTGTTAGGTTGAGGGAAAGGGTTAGGGTGAGGGTTAGGATGAGGTGGAGGGTTATGGTTAGCATTAGGGTGAGGGTGCGGTTGAAAGTGAAGCTGAGGGTTAGGGTTAGGGTGAATGTTAGGGTTAGGGTAGGGTTAGGATGAGGTTTAGACTGAGTGTTAAGGTTAGGATTAGTGTGAGGGTTAGTTTGAGGGTGTGGGTGAGGGTGAGGTTAAGGGTTAGTTTTAGGGTGAGTTTTAGGGTTAGGTTTAGGGTTAGAGTTAGGGTTAGTGTTAGGGTGAGGGTGAGGATGAGGGTTTCGTTTAGGTAAGGGTTAGGGTTAGGGTGAGGATTAGGGTGAGGGTGAGGGTTAAGCTGAGGTTAGGTTTAGGGTGAGGGTTAGGGTTAGGTTTAGTTTTAGGTTGCATGTGAGGGTAAGTGTTAGGAATAGGAATAGGGTTAGGTTCGGGTTAGGCTGAGGTTGATGGTCAGGGTAAGCGTGAAGGTTAGGGATAGGGTTAGTGTTAGGTTGAGAGTTATGGAGAAGGTTAGGGTTACGGTTAGGGTGAGGTTTAGGATGAGTGTGAGGATTAAGGTGAGGGTGAGAGTGAGGGTTAGGTTTAGGGTTAGAGTTAGGGTGAGATTGAAGGTGAGGGTTAGGTTTAGGATTAGGGTTAAGGTTAGGGTTAGGGTGAGTGTTAGGTGAGGGTTCAGATTCGATTTCGGGTGAGGGTTAGGGTGTGCATGAGTTTTAGATTTATGGTGAGGATTAGGGTTAGGATTAGGGTTAGGGTTCTGGTGAATTTAAGGATTAGGGTGAGGTTTAGTGTGAGGATGAGGGTGAGGGTTAGTGTTAGAAATAGGGTGAGGGTTACAGTGAGTGTTAGGTTTAGGGTTAGGGTTAGGGTGAGGGTGAGGTATAGGTTGAGGCTTAGCGTTAGGGTGAGGGTTAGGGATACATTTTGGGTTAGGGTGAGGGTGATGTTGAGTGTTAGGGTTAGGTTTAGTGTTAGATTTAGGGTGAGGGTGAGTGTTAGGATTAGGGTTAGGATTAGGGTTAGGCTTAGGGTGATGTGGAGGGTTAGTATAAGTGTTAGGGTTAGGATGATTGTTATTGTTAGGGTTAGGGTTAGCGTTAGGCTTAGGGTGAGGGTTAGATTTGGTTTATGTTTAGGATAAGGTTTAGGCTGAGGGTTAGTGTTAGGGTTAGTGTGAGGTTTAGGTTTAGCGTTAGGGTAATTGCTAGGTTGAGAGTAAATTTTAGGGTGAATATTAGGGTGATGGTGAAGTTTAAGGTTATGGTGAGGGTTAGGTTGAAAGTTAGGTTTATGGTTCTGGTTAGGGTGAGTGTTAGGGTGTGGGTAAGAGTTAGGGTGAGGGATAGGCTGAGGGGTAGTGTTAGGGTTAGGGTGAGGATTAGGTTTAGTGTGAGGGTTAGGGTTAGGGTTAGGGTGACAGTAAGGGTTACAGTGAGGGTTAGGGTGAGTGTGAGGTTTAGGGATAGAATTAGGTTTAGGGTTTGGGTTAGGATGAATGTTAGGGTTATGTTTAGGGTTAGGATTAGGTTGAGGGTGAGGTTTAGGGTCAGGGTTAGTTTGAGGTTTAGTGTTAGGTGTGGGCTAGTGTGAGGGTTAGGGTTAGGGTGAGGGTTAGGTTAGGGTTAAGGTGAGGGTGAGGGTCAGGGTTAGGGATAGGGTTTGGGTTAGGGTGAGGGTTAGGCTGACGTTTAGGGTTAGGGTTAGTGTGAGGGTTACGGTTAGGGTTAGGGTTTGGGTTAGGGTGTGGTTTAGGGTTAGTTTTAGGTTTAGGCTGAGGGTTAGGGTTAGCGTCAGTGTGAATGTTAGTTTTAGGGTTAGGGTTTGGGTTAGGTTGAGGGTAAAGTTTAGGGTGAGTGTTAGGGTGAGGGTGAGGGTTAGGGTTAAGGTGAGGGTGAGGGTCAGGGTTAGGGATAGGGTTTGGGTTGGGGTGAGGGTTAGGCTGACGTTTAGGGTTAGGGTTAGTGTGAGGGTTAGGGTTAGGGTTAGGGTTTGGGTTAGGGTGTGGTTTAGGGTTAGTTTTAGGTTTAGGCTGAGGGTTAGGGTTAGCGTCAGTGTGAATGTTAGTTTTAGGGTTAGGGTTTGGGTTAGGTTGAGGGTAAAGTTTAGGGTGAGTGTTAGGGTGAGGGTGAGGGTTAGGGTTATGTTTAGGGTTAGGGTGAGTGTTAGGGTGAGGGTTAGATTTAGGGTTAGGCTTAGGGTGAGGGGTAGGGTGTAGGCAAGGTTTTGGGTGAGGGTTAGGAGGAGGGTGAGGTTTAGGTTTAGTGTGAGGGTTAGGGTTAGGGTCATGGTGAGTTTTAGGTTTAGTGTGAGGGTTAGTTTGAGGTTGAGGGTTATTGTTAGGGTGAGGTTGAGGGTAAAGTTTATGCTGAGGCTTAGGGTGAGGATGAGGTTTATGTTTAGCATTAGGTTTACAGTTAGGTTTAGGATGAGGGTTAGGTTTAGGGTGAGGGTGAGGGTAAGGGTTAGGGTCACTGTGAGGGTTAGTGTTAGGGTGAGGGTTAGGTTTAGGGTGAAGGTTAGGTTTAGGGTAAGTGTTAGGGTTAGGGTTAGGGTTAGGGTTAGGGTTAAGGTGAGGGTCAGGGTGAGAGTTAGTGTTAGGTTGAGGGTTAGGGTTAGGGTAAGGGTTATGGCTAGGGTTAGGGTGAGAGTTAGGGTTAGGGTGAAGTTTAGTATAAGGTTGAGGGTTAGGGTGAGGGTGAGTGTTCGTGTGTGGGTTAGGGTTTGGGTAAGGGTTAGGGTTTTTGTGTGGTTGAGGGTTAGTTTTAGGGTGAGTGTTAGGGTGTCGGTGAGGGTTATGTTGGGGGTGAGGGTTGTCTAGATTTAGGGTTAGGTTAAGGTTTAGGCTAAGGGTTATGGTTAAGGTGAGAGTTAGGGTAAGGTTTCGGGATAGGGTTAGGGTGATGGTTAGGGTTAGTGTGGGGGTTAGGCTTAGGGTTAAGGTTAGTGTGAGGATAAGGTTTAGGGTGAGGTTTAAGGTGAGGGTGAGGGTTAGGTTTAGCGTTAGGGTTACAGTGAGGGTTAGGGTGAGGGTTAGCATTAGGGTGAGGGTTAGGGTTAGGTTTAGGTGAGGGTTAGGGTTAGGGGGATTTTTAGGGTGAGGGTGATGGTTAATGTGAGGATGAGGTTGAGGTTTAGGGTGAGGGTGAGGCTGAGAGTTAGAATTAGGATTACTGTTAGGGTTAGGGTTAGGCTGAGTGTGAGTGTCAGCGTGAGCTGAAGGTTAGGGTTAGGGTTAGGATTAGGGTTAGAGTGAGGGTTACGGTTAGTCTGAGTGTTATGGTTAGGGTTACCATTAGGGATAGGGTGAGGGTAAGGGTTAGGTTGAGGGTTAGGGTGAGGGTTAGAGTTAGGGTTAGGATTAGGGTGAGGGTTAGGGTTAAGGTGATGTTTAGGTTGAGGTTGAGGGGTAGGGAGAGGATGATGGTTCGGGTGAGGGTGAGGGTGTGGGTGAGGGTGTGGGTGAGGATTAGGGTTAGGATGAGGGTTAGGGTTAGGTTTAGGTTTCTTGTGAGGGTGAGGGTTAAGGGTGGGGTTAGGGTTAGGTTGAGGGTTAGGGTTCGGGAGAGGGGTAGGGATAGGTTTAGGGTGAGTTTTAGGGTGAGTGTGAGGGTTAGGGTTACGGTGAGGGTGAGTGTTAGGGTTAGGATTAGTGTTAGGGTTAGGTTGAGTTTGAGGGTGAGGGTTAGGTTTAGGATTAGGTTTAGGCATAGCGTTAGAAAGAGTGTTAGGGAGAGGTGACGGTTTGGGTGAGGTTAAGAGTTAGGGTGTGGGAGAGGGTTAGGTTTAGGGAAACGATTAGGGTTAGGATTAGGGTTAGGGTTATGGTGAGAGTAAAGTTTATGGTGAGGTTTAGTGTGAGGATGAGTGTAAGGTTAGTGTGAGGGTTACGGTGAGGGTTAGGGTGAGGGTCAGGGTTTGGTTTAGGGTTAGGGTGAGGGTGAGGTATAGGGTGAGGTTTAGGATAAAGGTAAGGAATAGGGATAGGGATAGGGTTAAGGTTAGGGTGAGGGTGAGGATGAAAGTTTGGATTAATGTTAGGATTAGGGTTAGGCTGAGGGTGATAGGGAGGGTGAGGGTGTGGGTTAAGGTTAGGATTATGGTTAGGATGAGGGTTAGGTTGAGGGTTAGGGTTAGGGTTAGTGTGAGGGTTAGGGTTAGGGTTAGGGTTAGGTTTAGGGTGAGGGTTAGGGTTAGGTTTAGGGTTAGAATAAGTCTTATGCTGAGGGTTAGGGTTAGTGTGAGGGTTAGTTTTAGATTTAGGATAAGGATTAGGGTGAGGATAAATGTCAGGGTGAGGGTTAGGGTGAGAATGAGGTTTAGGATTAGGGTTAAGGTTAGTATTAGGGTTAGGGTGAGGGTATGAGTTAGGGTGAGATTTAGGGTGAGGTTTAGTGTGAGGGTTAGGGTGGGGGTTTGGTTTATGGTTAAGGATAGGGTGAGGGTTAAGGTTAGGTTTAGGTTTAGGTTGAGGGTTAAGCTGAGGGGTAGGGTTAGAGTTAGTGTGAGGTTATGTTTAATGTGAGCATTAGAGTTAGGGTTACGGTGATGTTATCAGTTAGGGTGAGGGTTAGGGTGAATGTGAGTTTTAGGGTTAGCATTACGTTTAAGGTTAATGTTAGGATTAGGGTTAGGGTGAGGGTGAGGGTGAGGGTTAGGGTTAGGGTAAGGGTGAGGGTTAGAGTTAGGGTGAGGGCTAGTGTGAGGGTGATGGTTAGGGTGAGGGTGAGGGTGAGGGTGAGGGTGAGGGTGAGGGATAGTGTTACGATGAGGGTTAGGGTTTGGTTTAGGGTGTGGGTGAGGATGAGGATGAGGGTTAGGGTTAGGGTTAATGTGAGGGTTAGGGTTAGGTAGAGGGTTAGGGTTAGGGTGAGGGTTAGGTTTAGGGTGATTTTTGGTGTTAGGGTGAGGGTTAGTGTGAGGCTGGGTGTTCGTGTGAGAGTTAGGGTTAGGTTTAGGTTTATGGATAGGTTTATGTTGAGGGTAAGGGTTCCGGTGACGGTCAGTGTGTGGGTGAGTGTGAGGGTTAGGGTTTGGGTGAGGATTAGGGTTAGTGTTAGGGTTAGGGTGAGGGTGAAGGTTAGGGTTAGTATTAGGGTTGGGATGAGGGTTAGGCTGAGGGTTAGGTTTAGGGTTAGTGTGAGGGTTAGGATTAGGGTTAGGGTTACGGTTATGGTGAGGGTTAGGGTTAGGGTTAGGAAAAGGGTTAGGCTGAGGTTTAGGTAAGGGTTAGTGTGAGTGTTAGGTTTAGGGTCAGTATTGGGTTTAGGTTCAGGGTAAAGTTTAGTTTGATGGTTAGGGTGATGGTGAGGGTTAGGGTTAGGTTGACGGAAAGGTTTAGGGTGAGGGTTAGGTTTAGTGTGAGGGTTAGGGATAGGGTGAGGGTGAGGGTGAGGTTTAGGGTTAGCATTAGGTTTAGAGTTAGGGTTAGGATGAGGGTTAGGGTTAGGGTGAGGGAGAGGTTGAGGGTGAGGGCGAGTGCTAGGGTTAGGTTTAGTGTAAGGGTTAGTGTTAGGGTGAGGGTTAGTTTTAGGGTGAAGGTTAGGGTTAGGTTGAGGGTTAGGATTAAGTTGAGGTTTTGGGTTAGTGTTAGGGTGAGAGTTAGTGTTAGGGTGATGGTTATTGTGAGGGTGAAGTTTAGGGTAAGTGTGAGTGTTCGGTTGAGGGTCTAATTCTGGTGAGGGTGAGGGTTAGGGTGTGGTTGAAATTTAGGGTTAGGGTGAGGGTTAGGGTGATGGTGAGGGTTACGCTGAGGGTGAGGGTTAGGCTTAGGGTTAGGGTTAGTGTGAGGGTTAGGGTTAGTTTTAGGCTTAGGTGAGAGTTAGGGTGAGTTGTCGGGATAGGGTTAGGGTGTGGGTTAGGGTTAGTGTGAGAGTTAGGGTTAGGTTTAAGTTTAGTGTGAGGATAAAGATTAGGGTGAGGGTTAGGGTGAGGGTGAGGGTTAGGGTTAGCGTTAGGGTTACGGTGAGGTTTTGGATTAGGGTTACGTTTAGGGTTAGTGTTAGGGAGATGTTTAGGGTGAGGTTGAGAGTTAGTGTGAGGGTGAGGGTGAAGGTGAGGTTTAGGTTGGGGGTGAGTGTTAGGGTTAGGGTAAGGATGAGAGTGAGTGTTAGGGTTAGGATTAGGTTTAGTTATAAGTTTAGGCTGAGGGTTAGGGTGAGGGTTAGGGTGAGGGTTAGGGTTAGTGTGATAGTGAGGGTCAGGGTAAGGGTTAGGATGAGGGTGAGGGTGTGGGTGAGGGTTAGCGTTAGGTTTAGTGTTAGGGTGAGTTTTATGGTTAGGATTAGTTCTAGGGTTATGGTAATTTTTAGGGTTAGGGTTAGGTTTAGGTTGAGGGTGAGGGTGAGGTTTAGCGTTATGGTTAGGGTTAGGGTGAGGGTGGGGTTGAGGATTAGGGTTAGGATTAACATTAGGTTTAGGGTAAGGCTGAGGGGGAAGGGGAGATAGAGGGTGAGGATTTGGTTTTGGGTTAGGTTTAGGGTGAGGGCTAGGGTGAGGGTGAGGGTTAGGGTGAGCGTGAGGGTTTCGGTTAGGTAAGGGTTAGGGTTAGGGTGAGAATTAGGGGGAGGGGGAGGGTTAGGATGAGGGTGAGATTTAGGGTTAGGATTAGGGTTGGGATGAGGGTTAGGCTGAGGGTTAGGGTTAGGGTTAGTGTGAAGGTTAGGGTTAGGGTTATGGTTACGGTTATGGTTATGGTTAGGGTTAGGGTTAGGATAAGGGTTAGGCTGAGGTTTATGGTAAGGGTTAGTGTGAGTGGTAGATTTAGGATTAGGGTTTGTGTTAGGTTGAGGGTAAAGTTTAGGGTGAGGGTTAGGGTGAGGGTGAGGTTTAGGTTTAGAGTTAGGGTTAGGGTCAGGGTTAGTCTTAGGGATGTAGTTAGGGTTAGGGTGAGGTTTACGGTGAGAGTTAGTTTTAGGGTTAGGGTGAGGGTTACGGTGTGCGTAAGTGTTAGGGTGAAGTTAGGGTGAGGGTGAGGGTTAGGGTTAGGGTGACTTAAAGGTTTAGGGTGATGGTTAGTTTTAGTGTGACGTTTAGGGTTAGGGTGAGGGTAAGGTTTAGGGTTATCCTCAGGTTTAGGGTTAGGGTTAGGATGAGGGTTAGGGTTAGGGTATGTGTTAGGATGAGGGTGAGGGTGAGGGTTAGAGTTAGGGTTTAGGTTAGGGTTTGGGTGATGTTTTGTGTGAGGGTTCGGTTTAGGGTGAGGATGAGGGTTCGGGTGAGGTTGCTTTTTCGGGTGAGGGTTAGGGTTAGGGTGTGGGTGAGGATTAGGGTTAAGTTTAGGGTTAGCGTTAGGTTTAGGTTTAGTCTGAGGGTGAGGGTTAGGGGTAGGGTTAGAGTTAGTTTGAGTGTTAGGTTTAGGGTGAGGGTTATGGAGTGGGGTAGGGGTAGGGTTAGGTTGAGGTTGTGGTGAGTGTGAGGGTTAGGGTGAGGGTGAGGGTGAGAGTTAATGTTAGGATTAGGGTTAGGGTGAGTGTTAGGTTTAGGGTTAGGGTTTGGTTTAGGTTGAGCGTAAAGGTTAGGATATGTGTTAGTGTGAGGTGAGGGTTAGGGTGAGGGTAAGGGTTAGGGCTATGGTTAGGGTTAGGGTGAGTGTGAGCTTGAGGGTTAGGTTTAGGGGTAGGGTGTGGGTAAGTGTTAGGGTGAGTGTTAGGGTGAGGGTGAGTGTTCATGTGAGATTTAGGGTTAGGCTGAGGGTGAAAGTTTGGGTGTGGTTATGGCTTAGGTTTACGCTGAGGTTTAGGGTTACAGTGAATGTAAGGGTGAGGGTGAGGGTTATGGTTTTGAGTTAGGGATAGTGTTAGGCTTAGGGTTAGCATTAGGTTTAGAGTGAGGGTTAGGGTTAGGTTTAGGGTTATGGTGAGAGTTAGGGTGAAGTGTCGGGATAGGATTAGGGTGAGGGTTAGGGTTAGAGTGAAGGTTTGGCTTAGGGTTAGGGTTAGTGTGAGAATAAGGGTTACAGTGAGTGTTAGGGTGAGTGTTAGGGTTAGCGATAGGGTTAGGGTGAGATTTAGGGTGAGGGTTAGCATTAGGGTGAGGTTTAGTGTTATGGTTAGCATGAGAGTTAGGTTTAGGGTGATGTTTAGGGTGAGGTTGAGGGTTAGTGTGAGGGTGATGGTGAGGGTTAGGGTGAGGGTGAGGTTTAAGATTAGGGTTAGGCTGAGGGTGATGGGGAGCATGAGGGTGAGGGTTAGGATTGCGGTGAGGATTAGGGTTAGGGTTAGGGTTAGGGTGAGGGTAAGTTTTATGTTTAGGGTTAGGATGGGGGTTAGGCTGAGTGTTAGGTTTAGGGTTAGTGTGCGGGTTAGGGTTAGGGTTAGGTTTAGGGTGATGTTTAAGGTTAGGGTTAGGGTGAGGGTTAGGGTGTGGGTAAGAGTTAGGGTGAGGATTAGTTTGAGGGTGAGGGTTAGGATTAGGGTGAGGGTAAGGGTTAGGGTGAAGGTTAGGGTGAGTGTGAGGGTTAGGGTTAACATAAGCGTTAGGGTAAGGATGAGGGTTATGGTGAGGGGTTGGGTTAAGATTAAGGATAGGGTGAGGATTAGGGTTGGGTTTGGTTTAGGGTGAGGTTTAGGCTGAGGGGTAGAATTAGTCTTAGTCTGATGGTTAGGTTTAGTGATAGGGTTAGAGTTAGGGTTACGGTGACGGTAAGGTTTAGGGTGAGGGTTAGGCTGAGTGAGTTTTAGGGTTAGCATTAGGTTTAGCGTTAGTGTTAGGATGAGGGTTAGGGTTAGGGTTATGGTTAGGTAGAGGTTGAGGGTGAGTTTTAGGGTTAGGGTTAGGGTGAGAATTAGTGTTAGGGTGAGGGATTGGGTGAGGGTGAAGGTTAGGGTGAGGGTGAGGTTGAGGGTGAGTTTTTCGGTTAGGAAAGGGTTAGGGTTAGGGTAAGGGTGAGTATTAGGGTGACCGTGTGGATTAGGGTTAGGCTTAGGGTTAGGTTGAGGGTGAGGATGAGGCTGAGAGTTAGTGTTAGGATGAGGGTTAGGGTTAGGATTAGGGTGAAGGTGAGAGTGAGGGTGAGGGTTAGGTTTAGGATTAGTGGGAGTGTTAGGGTAACGGTGAGGGTTAGGGTTAGGGTGAGGGTGAGGGTTAGAGTTAGGGTGAGGGCTAGTGTGAGGGTGAGGTTTAGGGGGAGGGTGAGGGTGAGGGTGAGGTTTTCTGCTAGGTAAAGTTTAGGGTTAGGGTTAGGGTTAGGTTTAGGGTGAGGGAGAGGGTGAGGGTGAGGGTGAGGGTTATTGTTAGGATGAGGGTTAAGGTTTGTGGTAGGGTATGGGTGAGGATGAGGTTGAGGTTTAGGGTTAGGGTTAGTGTGAGGGTTAGGGTTAGGTTGAGGGTTAGGGTTAGTTTGAGGGTTATGGTTAGGGTGATTTTTGGTGTTAGTGTGAGTGTTAGGGTGAGGCTCAGTGTTCGTGTGAGAGTTAGGGTTAGGTTTAGGTTTAGGGATAGGTTTATGTTGAGGGTAAGGGTTAGGGTGAGGGTTAGGGTGAGGGTGAGGGTGAGGGTTAGGGTTAGTGTGAGGATTAGGGTTAGTGTTAGGGTTAGAATTAGGGTGAGTTTTAGGGTTAGGATTAGGGTTGGGATGAGGTTTAGGCTGAGGGTTAGGGTTAGGGTTACGGTTATGTTGAGCTTTATGGGAAGGGTTAGGATAAGGGTTAGGCTGAGTGTTATGGTAAGGTTTAGTGTGAGTGTTAGGTTTAGGGTTAGTGTTTGGGTTAGGTTATGGGTAAAGTTTAGGGTGAGGGTGAAGTTTAGGGTTAGGGTGAGGGTTAGGGTCATGTTTAGGCTTAGGGTTGTGGTTAGGGTTAGGGTGAGGTGTATGGTGAGTGTTAGTTTCAGAATTAAGGTGAGGGTTAGGGTGTGGGTAAGTGTTAGGGTGAGGTTTATGGTGAGGGTGAGGGTTAGGGTTAGGTTGACGGAAAGGATTAGGGTGAGGTTTAGGTTTAGTGTGAGGGTTAGGGTTAGGGTTAGGGTGTGGGTGAGGTTTAGGGATAGCATTAGGTTTAGGGTTAGGGTTAGGATGAGGGTTAGGGTTAGAGTGAAGGTGAGGTTGAGGGTGAGGTTGAGTGTTAGGGTTAGGTTTAGTGTAAGGGTTAGTGTTGGGTGAGGGTTAGGTTTAGGGTGAGAGTTAGTGTTAGGTTGAGGTTTAGGATTAAGTTGAGGTTTTGGCTTAATGTTAGGGGGAGAGTTAGGGTTACGGTGATGGTTATTGGGAGGGTGAGGTTTAGGGTGAGTGTGAGTGTTCGGGTGAGGGTCTAATTCTGGTGAGGGTGAGGGTTAGGGTGTGGTTGAAATTTAGGGTTAGGTTGAGGGTTAGGGTGATGGTGAGGGTTACGATGAGGGTGAGGGTTAGGCTTAGGTTTAAGGTTAGTGTGAGGGTTAGGTTTAGTTTTAGTGATAGGGTGAGAGTTAGTGTGAGTTGCGGGATAGGGTTAGGGTGTGGGTTAGGGTTAGTGTGAGGGTTAGGGTTAGGTTAAAATTTAGTGTTAGGATAAAGGTTAGGGTGAGGGTTAGGGTGAGGGTGAGGGTTAGGGTTAGCGTTAGGGTTATGGTGAGGGTTAGGGTTAGGGTGAGGCTTAGGATTAGGGTTAGGTTGAGGGTTAGTGTTAGGGAGATGTTTAGGGTGAGGTTGAGAGTTAGTGTGAGGGTGAGGGTGAGGGTGAGGTTCAGGTTGAGGGTGAGTGTTAGGGTTAGGTTTAGGATGAGGGTGAGTTTTACTGTTAGGATTAGGGTTAGGGATAGGTTTAGGCTGAGGGTGAGGGTGTGGGTTATGGTGAGGGTTAGGGTTAGTGTGATGGTGAGGGTCAGGGTAAGGGTGAGGGTTAGGATGAGGGTGAGGGTGTGGGTGAGGGTTAGCCTTAGGTTTAGTGTTAGGGTGGGTTTTATGGTTAGGGTTAGGGTTAGGGCTAGGGTTATGGTAATTTTTAGGGTTAGGTTTAGGGTTAGGGAGAGGGTGAGGGTGAGGTTTAGCGTTATGGTTAGGGTTAGGGTTAGGGTGAGGGTGGGGTTGAGGGTTAGGGTTAGGATTAAGGTTAGGTTTAGGGTAAGGCTGATGGGGAAGGGGAGGTGGAGGGTGAGGATTAGGGTTAGGGTTAGGTGTAGGGTGAGGGCTAGGGTAAGGGTGAGGGTTAGTGTGAGGGTGAGGGTTTCGGTTAGGTAAGGTTTAGGGTTAGGCTGAGAATTAGGGGAGGGGGAGGGTTAGGGGGAGGGGGAGGTTTAGGTTTAGGATAAGGGTTGGGATGAGGGTTAGGCTGAGAGTTAGGGTTAGTGTTATTGTGAGGGTTAGGGTTATGGTTAGGGTTAGGGTTAGGGTTAGGATAAGGGTTAGGCTGAGGTTTAGGGTAAGGGTTCGTGTGAGTGTTAGGTTTAGGGTTAGGGTTTGGGTTAGGTTGAGGGTAAAGTTTAGGGTGAGGGTTAGGGTGAGGGTGAGGTTTAGGTTTAGAGTTAGGGTTAGGGTCAGGGTTAGGCTTAGGGATGTGGATAGGTTTAAGGTGAGAGTTAGTTTTAGGGTTAGGGTGAGGGTTACGGTGTGGGTAAGTGTTAGGGTGGGGGTAGGGTGAGGGTGAGGGTTAGGGTTAGGGTGAAGGAAAGGTTTAGGGTGATGGTTAGATTTAGTGTGACGGTTAGGGTTCGGGTGAGGGTGAGGTTTAGGGTTAGCATTAGGTTTAGGGTTAAGGTTAGAATGAGGTTTAGGGTGAGGGTGAGAGTGAATTTGAGGGTGAGGGAGAGTGTTAGGGTTAGGTTTAGTGTGAAGTTTAGTGTTAGGGTGATGGTTAGAGTTAGGGTGAGGGCTAGTGTCAGGGTGAGATTTAGGGTGAGGGTGATGGTGAGGTTTTCTCTTAGGTAAGGTTTACGGTTAGGGTTAGGGTGAGGGAGAGGGGGAGGGGGAGGGGGAGGGGGAGGGGGAGTGTTAGTGTCAGGATGAGGGTTAGGTTTTGGGTTAGGGTGTGGGTGAGGATGAGGGTGAGGTTTATGGTTAGGTTTACTGTGAGGGTTAAGGTTAGTTTTAGAGTTAGGGTTAGTTTGAGGGTTAGGGTTAGGGTGATTCTTGGTGTTAGTGTGAGGGTTAGGGTGAGGCTCAGTGTTCGTGTGAGAGTTAGGGTTAGGTTTAGGTTTATGGATAGGTTTATGTTGAGGGTAAGGGTTAGGGTGAGGGTTAGGGTGAGGGTGATGGTGAGGGTTAGGGTTAGTGTGAGGATTAGGGTTACTGTTAGGGTTAGGGTGAGGCTGAGGTTTAGGGTTAGAATTACGCTTGGGATGAGGTTTAGGCTTAGGGTTAGGGTTAGGGTTAGGGTTAGTGTGAGGGTTAGGGTTACGGTTATGGTGAGGGTTAGGGTAAGGGTTAGGATAAGGGTTAGGCTGAGGGTTACGGTAAGGGTTAGTGTGAGTGTTAGGTTTAAGGTTAGGGTTTCGGTTAAGTTGAGGGTAAAGTTTAGGGTGAGGTTTAGGGTGAGGTTGAGGTTTAGGGTTAGGGTGAGGGTTAGGATCAGGGTTAGGCTTAGTGTTGTGGTTAGTGTTAGGGTGAAGTTAAGGGTTAGAGGTAGTTTTAGATTTAAGGTGAGGGTTAGGGTGTGGGTAAGTGTTAGGGTGAGGTTTATGGTGAGGGTGAGGGTTAGGGTCAGGGTGATGGAAAGGTTTATGGTGAGGGTTAGGTTTAGTGTGAGGGTTAGGTTTAGGGTGAGGGTGAGGTTTAGGGTTAGCATTAGGTTTAAGGTTAGTGTTAGGATGAGGGTTAGGGTGAGGGTGAGGTTGAGGATGAGGGTGAGTGTTAGGGTTAGGTTTAGTGTAAGGGTTAGTGTTAGGGTGAGGGTTAGTTTTAGGGTGAGGGTTAGGGTTAGCTTGAGGGTTAGGATTAAGTTGTGTGTTTGGGTTAGTGTAAGGGTGAGATTTGTGGTTAGGGTGATGTTTATTGTGAGGGTGAGGTTTAGGGTGAGGTGAGTGTTCGGGTGAGGGTCTAGTTCTGGTGAGGGTGAGGGTTAGGGTGTGATTGAAATTTAGGGTTAGGGTGAAGGTTAGGGTGATGGTGAGGGTTACGGTGAGGTTGAGGGTTAGGCTTAGGGTTAGGGTTAGTGTGAGGTTTAGGGTTAGTTTTAGAGTTAGTTTGAGAGTTAGCGTGAGTTGTCGGGATAGGGTTAGGGTATGGGTTAGGGTTAGTGTGAGGGTTAGGGTTAGGTTTAAGTTTAGTGTAAGGATAAAGGTTAGGGTGAGGGTTATGGTGAGGGCGAGGGTTAGGGTTAGCGTTAGTGTTATTGTGAGGGTTAGGGTTAGGGTGAGGCTTAGGATTAGGTTTAGGTTGAGGGTTAGTGTTAGGGAGATGTTTAGGGTGAGGTTGAGGGTTAGTGTGAGGGTGATGGTGAGGTTGAGGTTGAGTGTTAGGGTTAGGGTTAGGATGAGGGTGAGTGTTAGGGTTAGGATTAGGGTTAGGGATAGGTTTAGGCTGTGGGTGAGGGTGAGGGTTAAGGTGAGGGTTAGGGTTAGTGTGATGGTGAGGTTGAGGGTGAGGGTGAGGGTTAGGATAAGGGTGAGGGTGTGGGTGAGGGTTAGGGTTAGGTTTAGTGTTAGGGTGAGTTTTATGGTTAGGATTAGTGTTAGGGCTAGGGTTATGGTAATTTTTAGGGTTAGGGTTAGGGTGAGGGTGAGGATGAGGATTAGCTGTAGGGTTAGTGTTATTGTTAGGGTGAGGGTGGGGTTGAGGGTTAGGGTTAGGATTAAGGTTAGGTTTAGAGTAAGGCTGATGTGGAAGGGGAAGTGGAGGGTGAGGATTAGGGTTAGTGTTAGGTTTAGGGTGATGGCTAGGGTAAGGGTGAGTGTTAATATCAGGGTGAGTGTTTCAGTTAGTTAAGGGTTAGGGTTAGGGTGAGAATTAGGGGGAGTGGGAGGGTTAGGGTGAGGTTGAGGTTTAGGGTTAGGTTTAGGGTTGGGATGATGGTTAGGCTGAGGGTTAGGGTTAGGGTTAGTGTGAGGGTTAGGGTTAGGTTTAGGGTTACGGTTATGTTTATGGTTAGGGTTGGGGTTAGGATCAGGGTTAGCCTGAGGTTTACGGTAAGGGTTAGTGTGAGTGTTAGGTTTAGGGTTAGGGTTTGGGTTAGATTGAGGGTAATGTTTAGGGTGAGGGTTAGGGTGAGGTTGAGGTTTAGGTTCAGAGTTAGGATTAGGGTCAGGGTTAGGCTTAGGAATGTAGTAAGGGTTAGGGTGAGGTTAAGGGTGGAGTTAGTTTTAGTGTTACGGTGAGGTTTACGGTGTGGGTAAGTGTTAGGTTGAGGTTTATGGTGAGGGTGAGAGTTAGGGTTAGGGTTAGGTTTAGAGTTAGGGTGAGGGTGATGGTGATGGTGAGGGTTAGCGTTAGGGTTAGTGTTAGGGTGGGGTTGAGGTTTGGGGCTAGGATTAAGGTTAGGTTTAGTGTAAGGCTGATGGGGAAGGGGAGGTGGAGGGTGAGGATTAGTGTGAGTGTTAGGTTTAGGGTGAGGGCTAGGGAGAGGGTGAGGGTTAGTGTGAGGGTGAGGGTTTCGGTTAGGTAAGGGTTAGGTTTAGGGTGAGAATAAGGGGGAGGGGGAGTTTTAGGGTGTGTGAGGTTTAGGGTTAGGATTAGGGTTGGCATGAAGGTTAAGCTGAGGGTTAGGGTTAGGGTTAGTGTGAGGGTTATGGTTAGGGTTAGGGTTACGTTTATGTTTAGGGTTAGGGTTAGCGTTAGGATAAGGGTTAGGCTGATGGTTAGGGTAAGGGTTAGTGTGAGTGTTAGGTTTAGGGTTAGGTTGAGGGTAAAGTTTAGGGTGAGAGTTAGGGTGAGGGTGAGGTTTAGGTTTAGAGTTAGGGTTAGGATCAGGGTTAGGCTGAGGGATGTTGATAGGTTTAGGGTGAGGTTTAGGGTGAGAGTTAGTTTTAGGGTTAGGTTGAGGGTTACAGTGTGGGTAAGTGTTAGGGTGAGGGTAGGGTGAGGGTGAGGGTTAGGGTTAGGGTCACGGAAAGGTTTAGGGTGATGGTTTGGTTTAGTGTGACGGTTAGGGTTAGGGTGAGGGTGAGGTTTCGGGTTAGCATTAGGTTTAGGGTTAGGGTTAGGATGAGGGTTAGGGTGAGGGTGACGGTGAGTTTGAGAGTGAGGGTGAGTGTTAGGGTTAGGTTTAGTGTGAGTGTTAGTGTTAGGGTGAGGGTTAGGTTTAGGGTGAGGGTTAAATTTAGGTAGAGGGTTAGGATTAGGTTGAGGGTTAGGGATAGTGTTAGGGTGAGAGTTAGACTTAGGGTGATAGTTATTTTGAGGGTCAGGTTTAAGGTGATGGTGAGTGTTCGTGTGAGGTTCGGGTTCTGGTGAGGGTGAGGGTTAGGGTGTGGTTGAAATTTAGGGTTAGTGTGAGGGTTAGGGTTATGGTGAGGGTTACGGTGAGGGTGAGGTTTAGACAGCATTAGGGTTAGTGTGAGGGTTAGGGTTAGGCTTAGGTTTAGCGTGAGGATAAAGTTTAGGGTGAGGGTTAGGGTTAGGGTGAGGGTGAGTTTTAGGGTTAGGTTGAGGGTTAGTGTTAGGGAGATGTTTAGGGTGAGGTTGAGAGTTAGTGTGAGTGTGAGGGTGAGGGTGAGGTTGAGGTTGAGGGTGAGAGTTAGGGTTTTGGTTAGGATGAGGGTGAGTGTTAGAGTTAGGATTATGGTTAGGTTTAGGGTTAGGCTGAGGGTGAGGGTGTGGGTTAGGTTGAGGTTTAGGGTTAATATGATGGTGAGGGTCAGGGTGAGGGTCTGGGTTAGCATGAGGGTGAGGGTTAGGTTGAGAGGTAGGGTTATGTTTAGGGTTAGGGTGAGTTTTATGGTTAGGGTTAGGGTTAGGGCTAGGGTTATGATAATTTTTAGGGTTAGGGTTAGATTTAGTGTGATGATGAGGGTGAGGGTTAGCGTTAGGGTTAGGGTTAGGGTTAGGGTGAGGGTGGGGTTGAGGGTTAGGATTAGGATTAAGGTTAGGTTTAGTGTAAGGCTGATGGGGAAGGGGAGGTGGAGGGTGAGGATTAGTGTGAGTGTTAGGTTTAGGGTGAGGGTTAGGGAGAGGGTGAGAGTTAGTGTGAGGGTGAGGGTTTCGGTTAGGTAAGGGTTAGGGTTAGGGTGAGCGTGAGGTTTAAGCTAACGTTAGGTTTAGGGTGAGGGTTAGGGTTATGGTTACGGTGAACGTTATGGTTACGGTGATATTTAGGGTGAGGATGAGGTTTAGGGTGAGGGTGGGGGTTAGGGTGAGAGTGAGGGTGAGGGTGAGTGTGAGTTAGGTTAGGAATAAGAATAGGGTTAGGGTTAGGTTTAGGCTGAGCATGACAGTCAGGGTGAGGGTGAAGATTAGGCTTAGGTTTAGGGTTAGGTGAGGGGTACGGTTAGTGTGAGGGTTATGGTTAGATTTATGGTTAGGGTTAGGGTGAGGGCTAGGGTGAGGGTGAGGGTGAGGGTTAGAGTTAGGGTTCGGGTTAGGGTTTGGGTTAGGGTTTATGTGATATTTTGTGTGAGGGTTCGGGTTAGGGTAAGGATGAGGGTTCGGGTGAGGTTGCTTTTTCGGGTAAGGGTGAGGGTTAGGGTTTGGGTGAGGATTAGGGTTAAGTTGAGGGTTAGCCTTAGGTTTAGGTTTAGTCTGTGGGTGAGGGTTAGGGGTAGGGTTAGGGTTAGGTTGAGTGTTAGGGTTAGGGTGAGGGTTATGGAGTGGGGTAGGGTTAGGGTTAGGTTGAGGTTGTGGTGAGTGTGAGGGTTAGGGTGAGGGTGAGGGTGAGAGTTAGTGTTAGGATTAGTGTTAGGGTTAGGGTTAGGGTGAGTGTTTGGTTTATGGTTATGGTTTGGTTTAGGTTGAGCGTAAAGTTTAGGATGAGGGTTAGTGTGAGTGTGAGAGTTAGGGTGAGGGTAGGGTTAGCGATAGGGTTAGGGTTAGGGTGAGGGTGAGGGTTAGGTTTAGGGTTAGGGATAGCGTGAGGTTTAGGGTGTGGGTAAGGGTTAGGGTGAGGGTTAGGGTGAGGGTGAGGTTTAGGGGTAGGGTGTGGGTAAGGGTTAGGGTGAGTGTAAGGGTGAGGGTGAGTGTTCATGTGAAGGTTAGGGTTCGGGTTCGGATGAGGGTTCCGGTGTTGTTATGGGTTAGGTTTACGTTGAGGTTTAGGGTCACCGTGAGTGTTAGGGTGAGGGTGAGGCTTAGGTTTAGAGTGAGGGTTAGTGTTAGGCTTAGGGTGAGCGTTAGGTTTAGAGTGAGGGTTAGGGTTAGGGTTAGGGTTATGGTGAGAGTTAGGGTGAAGTGTCGGGATAGGATTAGGGTGAGGGTTAGGGTTAGAGTGAAGGTTAGGCTTAGGGTTAGGTTTAGTGTGAGAATAAGGGTTAAAGTTAATGTTAGGTGAGGGTGAGGGTTAGGGATAACGTTAGGGTTAGGGTGAGATTTAGGGTGAGGGTTAGCTTTAGGGTGAGGTTTAGGGCTATGTTTAGCGTGAGAGTTAGGTTTAGGGTGATGTTTAGGGTGAAGTTGAGGGTTAGTGTGAGCGTGAGGGTGAGGGTTATGGTGAGGGTGTTTGAGGGTTAGGATTAGGGTTAGGGTGAGGGTGATGGGGAGCGTGAAGGGGAGGGTTATGATTACAGTGAGGATTAGCGTTAGGGTTAGGTTTAGGGTGAGGTTTAGGTTTAGGTTTAGGGTTAGGATGGGGGTTTGGCTGAGGGTTTGGTTTAGGGTTAGTGTGCGGGTTAGGGTTAGGGTTAGGTTTAAGATGAGGGTTAAGGTAAAGGTTAAGGTGATGGTTTGGGTGTGGGTAAGTGTTATGGTGAGGATTATTTTGAGGGTGAGTTTTAGGATTAGGGTGAGGGTAAGGGTTAGGGTGAGGGTTAGGCTGAGTGTGAGGGTTAGGGTTAGCATTATAGTTACGGTGAGGGTGAAGGTTAGGGTGAGGTTTAGGGTTAGGTTTAGGGATAGGGTGAGGTTTAGGGTTAGTGTGAGAGTTAGGGAGAGGATTAGAGTTAGGGTTAGGGTTAGGTTGAGGGTGTGGGTGAGGTTGAGGTTAAATGTTAGGGTGAGAGTTAGGGTGAGGGTGAGACTTAGGGTTAGCATTAGGGTTAGTGTAAGGGTTAAGTTGACTGTTAGGGATATGGTTGGGGTTAGGGTGAGGGTGAGGTTTAGGGTTAGCATTAGGGTTAGGGTTAGGGTTAGGGTGAGGGTTAGGGTTAGGGTTAGGTTGAGGGTGAGTGTCAGGGATAGGGTTAGGATTAGGGTTAGCTTTAAGGTTAGGCTGAGGGAGAGGGTGAGGTTGTGGGTTCTGGTTTGGAAAGGATTATGGTTAGGGTTAGGGTAAGGATTAGGGTGCCGGTGAGGTTTAAAGTGAGGGTTTGGGTGAGGGTTAGGGTTAGGGTTAGGCTTATGGTGAAGGTTCTGGTGAGGGTGAGGGTTAGGCTTAGTGTGAGGGTTAGGGTTAGCGTTAGGTTTAGGGTTAGTGTGAGGATAAGGGTTAGAGTTAAGGTTAGGCTGAGCCTGAGGGTGAGGGTGAGGGTGAGGATGAGGGTTAGCTTTAGGATTAGGTTTAGAGTGAGTTCTAGGGTCAGTGTGAGGGGTAGGGTGAGGGTTAGGGTGAGGGTGAGGGTTTAAGTTAGGAAAGGTTATGATTAGGTTTAGGGTGAGTATTAGGGTGAGGATGAGGTTTTAGGTGAGGGTTTGGGTGAGGGTTAGGGTTAGGATTAGGCTTAGGGTGGAGGTTCGGGTGAGGGTGAGGGTTAGGTTTAGTGTGAGATGTAGGGTTACGGATAGGTTTAGGGTTAGTGTGAGGATAAGTGTTAGGGTGAGGGTTAGGGTGAGAGTGAGGGTTAGGGTTAGCATGAGGGTTAGGATGAAGGTTATGGTGGGTTAGTGTTAGCGTTAAGGTTTGGTTTAGGCTGAGGTTTAGGGTGAGCATACGGTTTAGGGTGAGGTTTAGGGTGAGGGTGAGAGATAGGGTTATTGTCAGGGTAAAGCTTAGGGCGAGGGTTAGGGTGAGGTTGAGGGTTAGGGTTAGCATTATAGTTAGGGTGAAGGTGAAGGTTAGTGTGAGGGTTAGGGTTAGGGTTAGGGACAGGGTTAGGATTAGGATTAGGGTTAGGGTTAGGGTGAGGGTTAGGCTGAGGGGTAGGGGTAGGGTTTGGGTTAGTGTGAGAGTTAGGGTGAGGATTAGAGTTAGGGTTAGGGTTAGGATGAGGGTCTGGTTGAGGGTGAGTTCAAGTGTTAGGGTGAGTGTTAGGGTGAGGGTGAGAGTTAGGGTTAGCATTAGGGTTAGTGTTAGGGTTAGGTTGAGTGTTAGGTTTATGGTTGGGGTTAGGGTGAGTGTGAGGTTTAGGGTTAGCATTCGGGTTAGGGTTAGGGTTAGGTTGAGGGTTAAGGTTAGGTTTAGGTTGAGGGTGAGGGTCAGGGATAGGGTTATTATTAGGGTTAGCATTAAGGTTAGGCTGAGTGTGAGGTTGAGGGTGAGGATGAGGGTTAGGGTAAGGGTTAGGTGGAGAGTGAGGGCTAGGGTCATTGTGAGCGGTAGTGTGAGGGTTAGGGTGAGGGTGAGGGTTTTGCTTAGGAAAGGATTATGGTTAGGGTTAGGGTGAGGTTTAGGGTGAGGGTGAGGTTTAAGGTGAGGGTTTGGGTGAGGTTTAGGGTTAGGGTTAGGCTTAGGGTGAAGGTTGAGGTGAGGGTGATGATTAGGGTTAGGGTGAGGGTTAGAGTGATGGTGAGGTTTAGGGTGAGGGTTAGGGTTAGGGTTAGGGTGAGGTTTATGGTGAGGGGCAGGGTTAGGGTTAGGGTGAGATTTAGGGTTAGTGTGAGGTTTAGCCTTAGAGTTAGGGTTAGTGTAAGGTTAAGATATAGGTTGAGAGTCAGGGTGAGAGTGAGGTTTTGGGTTAGCGTTAGGTTTAGGGTGAGGCTTATGGTGAGGGTTAGGGTTAGGGTTAGGGTTAGGTTGAGGGTGAGGGTTAGAGTTAAGATTAGGGTGAGGTTTAGGGTTGGGTGAGGGTTAGGGTTAGGGATAGGGTGAGTATTAGCGTGAGGGTGAGCTTTAGGGGAGGATTAGGTTTAGTGTGAGGATTAGGGTTAGGGTTAGGGTGAGGGTTAGGGTTAGATTGATGTTTAGGGTGTGGGTGAGTGTTAGGGTGCAGGTGAGGGTGAGGGTGAGTGTGAGGGTGTAGGTGAGGGTTAGGGTTAGGGTGAGGGTTATGGTGACTGTGAGGTTTAGTGTGAGGGTGAGGGTTAGGGTTAGGGTTATGGTGAGGGTTTGGATTACGTTAAGGTGTGGGGTAGAGTAATGGGTAGGGTTAAGGTTAAGGTGAGGATTAGGCTTAATATGAGGTTTAAGATTAGGGTTAGTGTTAGTGTGAGGACAGTTTTAAGGTATGGTTTAGGGTGAGAGTGAGGGTTAGGTTTAGCGTTAGTGTTACCGGGGGGGTGAGGGTAAGGGTGAGGTTTAGGGTGAGGTTGAGGGTTAGGGTTAGGTTTAGGGTTAGGGTGAGGGAGAGGGTGTGGGTAAAGGTGACGGTAAGGGTTAGGGTGAGGATGAAGATTAGGGTGAGCATTAGGGTGAGGGTTAGGGTTAGGTTTAGTGTGAGGATTAGGGTTAGGTTAAGGGTTAGGGATATGTTGAAGGTAAGGGTTAGGGTGAGGTTTAGGGTGAGGGTGAGGGTTAGGGTTAGCTTTAGGTTTTGGGTGAGGGTGAGGGTTAGGGTTAGGTTTAGGGTGTGGGTTAGGTTTAGGATGAGGGTTAGGGATATTGTTAGGTTTAGTGTGAGATTTATTTTTAGGATTAGAGTTAGGGTGAGGGAAAGGCTTAGGGTGAGGTATATGGTGAGGTTGAAGGTTAGGGTGAGGGTAAGGTTAAGGGTTAGGGTTTGGATTAGGGTGAGGGTTAGGCTTAGGCTGAGAGTGAGTTTGAATGTGAGGGTGAGGGGTAGGTTTGGGGTGAGTGTTAGGGTTGGGGTTAGCGTTAAGGTTAAGGTGATGATTAGGGTTGCGTTTAGGGTTAGGATGAGGGTTAGGCTGAGGGTTAGGGTTAGGTTTAAGGTGAGGGTGAGGGTTAAGGTGAGGTTTAGGGTGAGGGTGAGGGTTAGGATTAGGTTCAGGTTTTGGGTGAGGGTTAGGGTTAGGGTTAGGATAGGGTGAGGATTAGTGTTAGGGTTAGGATAGGGTGGGGGTTAGGCTGAGGGAGAGGGTTAGGCTTAAGTTTAGTTTGAGGGTTAGTGTGAGGGTTAGGGTTAGGATTAGGGTGAGGGTGAGGGTGAGGGTAAAGGTTAGGGGGAGTTTTAGGCTGAGGTTGAGGTTTAGGGTTAGCATTCTGATTAGGGTTAGGGTGAAGGTTAGGGTTAGGGTTAGGCTTAGAGTGAGGGTGAGGGTTAGTGTTACCATTAGGGTTAGGATTAGGTATAGTGTAAGGGTTAGGGTTAGGGTTAGGATTAGGGTTAGCGTTAGGGTTAGGCTGAGGGTAGGAGTGAGGGTGAGGGTGAGGTTTAGGTTTATGGTGAGGGCTAGGGTGAGGATGGGGGTTAGAAAGAGGGTATGGGTGAGGGTGAGTGTTTCGGTTAGGAAAGGCTTATGGTTAGGTTTAGGGTGAGGATTTGAGTGAGGGTGAGCGTTAAGGTGAGGATTAGGGTTAGGGTG
The DNA here is from genome assembly GCF_024711535.1 of Dipodomys merriami. Taxonomy (NCBI): domain Eukaryota; kingdom Metazoa; phylum Chordata; class Mammalia; order Rodentia; family Heteromyidae; genus Dipodomys; species Dipodomys merriami. Next base: position 1,528,016 of record NW_027206490.1, on the reverse strand, counting down.
AGCATTATGGTTAGGGTTAGGTTTAGGGTTATTGTTAGATTGATGTTTAGGGTGAGGGTTAGGGTTAGGGTGAAGGTGAAGGTTAGGGTGAGGGTGAGGGTGTAGGTGAGTGTTAGGTTAGGGTGAGGTTTAGAGAGACTGTGAGGGTTAGGGTGAAAGTGAGTGTTAGGGTTAGGGTTAGGGTATGGGTTACTCTTAGATTTAGGGTGAGGGGTAGGTTGAGGGCTACGGTTAGGCTTAGGGTGAGGGTGAGAGTTAATGTGAGGCTTAAGTTTTGGGTTAGGGTTAGTGTGAGGATAATGTTTAGGGTGTGAGTTATTGTGAGAGTGAGGGTTAGGGTTAGTGTTAGGGTTATGGTGGGGGTTAGGGTTAGGGTGAGGGGTCGCGTGAGGGTGAGGCTTAGGGTTAGGTTTAGGTTTAAGGTGAGAGTTAGGTTTAGCTTTAGGGTGAGGTTAAGCGAGAGGGGCAGGGTTAAGTTTTGGGTGAGGGTTCAGGTGAGCGTGAGGGTTAGGGTGTGGGTGACGGTTAGTGTTAGGGTGAGGGTTAAGGTGACGGTAATGGTTTGGGTGGGGGTGAGGATCAGGGTTAGGGTGAGCATTAGGGTGAGTGTTAGGGCTAGAGTTAGTGTGAGGATTAGGTTTAGAGTTAGGGTTATTGTTAGGATTATGGTGAGGATGAGGGCTAGGGTGAAAGTGAGGGTTAGGGTTAAGTTTAAGATGAGGGTTAGGGTTAGCTGAGGGTTAGGGTTAGGTTTAGGGTGAGGGTTAGAGTTAGTGTGATCATTAGGTAGAGGGTGAGGTTTAGCGGGAGGGTGAGGGTTTGCCTTAGGCTTAGGGTGAGTGTGAATGTGAGGGTTAGGTTTAGGATTAGTGTTAGGTTTAGGGTTAGATTTGGTGTGAGGGTTAGGTTTAGTGTGAGGGTTATTGTTAGGGTTAAGGTGAGGGTAAGTATTAGGGTGAGGGTTAGGGTGAGAGTGAGGGTTAGGATTAGCGTGCGTGTTAGTGTGAGGGTTAGATTTAGAGTTAGGGTTAGTGTGAGCGTAAGTGTTAGGGTGAGGTTTAGGGTTAGGGTGAGGGTTAGGGTTAGCTTTAGGGTTTGGGTGAGGGTTAGGGTTAGGGTTAGGGATAGGGTGAGGATTAGTGTTAGGGTTAGGGTTAGGGTGAGGATTAGGCTGAGGGGTAGGGTTAGGGTTAGGGTTAGGGTGAGGGTTAGTGTGAGGGTTAGGGTTAGGGTTTGGATTAGGGTGAGGGTGAGGGTGAGGGTAAGGGTTAGGGTGAGTTTCAGGCTGAGGTTGAGGTTTAGTGTTAGCATTCAGATTAGGGTTAAGGTGATGGTTAGGGTTACGGTTAGGCTTAGAGTGAGAGTGAGGGTTAGTGTTAGCATTAGGGTTAGGATTAGGTATAGTTTAAGGGTTAGGGTTAGGATTAGGGTTATGTTTAGGGTTAGGCTGAGGTTGGGGGTGAGTTTGAGGGTGAGGGTTAGGGTTAGGTTTATGGTGAGGGCTAGGGTGATGGTGGGTGTTAGGATGTGGGTATGGGTGAGGGTGAGGGTTTCGGTTAGGAATGGCTTACAGTTAGGGTTATGGTGAGGATTAGAGTGAGGGTGAGCTTTAAGGTGAGGATTAGGGTTAGGGTGAGCATTAGGTTTAGGGTTATTCTTAGATTGATGTTTAGGGTGAGGGTTAGGGTTAGGTTGAAGGTGAGGGTGAGGGTGAGGGTGAGGTTGTATGTGAGGGTTAGGGTTAGGGTGAGGGTTAGGGTGACTGGAAGGGTTAGGGTGAAGGTGAGGGTTAGGGTTAACGTGAGGGTTAGGGTTAGGTTTAGGGTGAGGGGTCCGGTGATGGCTAGGATTAGGGTTAGGGTGAGGTTGAGGGTTAATGTGAGGGTTAGGGTTAGGGTTAGTTTTAGGGTGTGGATAAGGATAAGGGTGTGAGTTATTGTGAGATTGCGCGTTAGGGTTAGGCTGGGGGTTAGGGTGAGGGTGAGGGTTCGGATTCAGGTGAGGGATAGAGTTAGGTTTAGGTTTAGGGGGAGGGTTAGGGTGAGGTTTAGGGTGAGGGTAAGCGTGAGGGGCAGGGTTAGGTTTCGTGTGAGGGTTCGGGTTCGGGTTCGTGTTAGTGCGTGGGTGACGGTTAGGGGTAGGTTGAAGGTTAAGGTTACGGTAAGGGTTAGGGTAAGGGTGAGGATTTGGGTTAGAGTGGGCATTAGGGTGTGTGTTAGGGTTAGTGTTAGTGTGAGGATTAGGTTTAGGGTTAGGGTTAGGGATATGATGAGGTTAAGGGTTAGGGTGAGGTTTAGGGTGAGGGTGAGGGTTAGGGTTAGCGTTAGGGTTTGGGTGAGAGTTAGGGTGAGGGTTAGGGTTAGGGTGAGGGTGAGGGTGAGGGTTAGGTTTAGCATGAGGGTTTGGAATAGGGTTAGGGTTAGGTTGAGAGTTAGGGTTAGGGTCAGTATTAGTGTTAGGGTGAGTTTAAGGCTTAGGGTGAGGGATAGAGTGATGTTTAGGGTTAGGTTTAGGGTGAGGGTGAGGGTGTTATGGTGAGGGCTAGAGTTAGGGTTAGGTTTTGGGTGAGTGTTAGGGTTATGGTGAGGGTGATGGTGAGGGTTAAGTTTAGGATTAGGCTTGTGGATAGCATGAGGGTTATAGATAGGGTTAGGGTTAGGGTGAGGGTTAGGGTTAGGGTTAGGGTTAGGTTTAGAGTTAGGGTGTGGGTGAGGGTGAGGGTTCGGGTTTGGATTAGGGTTAAGGTAAGGGTTAGACTGAGGGATAGGCTGAGGGGTAGGGGTAGGTTTAGGGTGAGGGTGAGGGTGAGGGTAAAGTTGAGAGTGAAGGTTAGGATTTGGTTGAGGGTTATGGTTAGCATTAGGGTTAGGGTTAGGGTTAGTGTGAGTGTTAGGATTAGGGTTAGGGTTAGGGTGAGGTGTAGGGTTAGCATTAGGGTTAAGGTTAGGTTTAGGTTGAGGGTTAGGTTTAGGGTAGGGTTACGGGAAGTGTGAGGGTGAGGGTTAGGGTGTGGGTTAGGGTGAAGGTTAGTTTTAGAGTGAGGTTGAGGGTAAGGGTTAGGGTGAGGGCTAGGGTTAGGATTTGGTTTAGGGTGAGTGTCAGGGTTATGGTGAGGGTGAGGTTAAGGGTTAGGTTTAGGATTAGGTTTAGGGTTAGTGTGAGGTTTAGGGTTAGGGTTGCGGTCAGGGTGAGGGTTAGGTTTATGGTTAGGGTTAGAGTTATTCTGAGGGTGAGGGTAAGGGTTAGGATTTGGATTAGGGTTAGGGTTAGGTTTAGGCTGAGGTTGAGGTTGAGGGTGAGGGTGTGGGTTAGGGTTAGTGTGTGTGTTAGGGTTGGGGTTAGGGTTAAGGTAAGGGTGAGGGTTAGGGTTAGGGTTAGGATGAGGGTTAGGCTGAGGGTTAGGGTTAGGGTTAGGGTGAGGGTAAGGGTTAGGGTGAGGGTTAGGGTGAGGGTTAGGATTAAGCTTAGTGTTAGGATGCGGTTTAGGGTGAGGATGAGCTTGAGGTTTATATTTAGCATTAGGGCTAGGGTTAGGGTTAGGGTGATGGTTAGGCATAGGGTTAGGGTTAGGGTGAGGGTCAGGGTTAGGGTTAGAATTAGGGTTAGGGTTAGGGTGAGGGTTAGTTTTAGGGTTAGGGTTAGGTTTATGGTGAGGGCTAGGGTGAGGGTGAGGTTCAGGGTGAATGTTAGGGTGAGGGTATCGGTGACAGTGTGTGTTAGGGTGAGGCTTAGGCTGAACGTGAGGGATAGTGTTAGCATTAGGTTTAGAGTTAGGGTTAGGGTTAGCGTGAGAGTTAGGGTTAGGGTTAGCGTGAGAGTTAGGGTTAGTGCTAGGGTTAGAGCTAGAGTGAGGATGAGGGTGAGTGCTAGGGTTTTGATTAGGGTTAGTGTTAGGGTTAGGGTGAGGGGTAGGCTGAGGTGTAGGGTTAGGGTTGGGGTGAAGTTTAGGGTGAGGTTCAAGTTTAGGGTGAGGGTTAGGGTGAGGGTGAGGGTTAGGGATAGCATAACTTTTAGGGTTAGGGTTAGGGTGAGTGTTAGGCTTATGGTGAGGTTGAGGGTAAGGGTTAGGTTTAGGATTAGGATTAGGGGTGGGTGAGGGTTATGGATAGTGTTAGGGTTAGGGTGAGGGTTAGGGTTAGGGTTAGGGTTAGAATTAGAGTGAGCGTGAGGGTGAGGGTTAGGGTTTGGATTAGGGTTAGGGTTAGGTTTAGGCTGAGGTTGAGGTTGAGGGTGAAGGTCAGGTTTAGGATTAGGGTGAGTGTTAGAGTTGGGGTTAGTATTAAGGTTAGGGTGATTGTTAGTGTTATTGGTAGGTTTAGGATGAGGGTTAGGCTGAGGTTTAGGGTTAGGGTTAGGGTGAGGTTAATGGTTAGGGAGAGGGATAGTGTGAGGGTGAGGGTTAGGATTAAGCTTAGTGTTAGGGTGATATTTAGGGTGAGGGTTAGTGTTAGGATGAGGGTTAGTGTTAGGTTTGGGGAGAGGATAAGGGTTAGGGTGAGTTTTAGGGTGAGTGTCAGGGTTAGGATTAGGCAAAGGTTTAGGGTGAGGGTTAGGGTGACGTTTAGGGTTAGGGATAGGGTTAGGATGAGAGTTAGGCTGAGGATTAGGTTTAGGGTTAGGGTGAGTGGAAGGGTTAGGTTGAGGGTTAGGGTTAGGCTAAGGGGTAGGTTTAGGTTTAGCTTTAGGGTGAGGGTTAATGTGAGGGTTAGGGTTAGGGTTAGGGTGAGAGTGAGGGGAAGGTATAGGGTGACGGTTAGGCTGAGGTTGAGGTTTTGGTTTAGCATTAAGGTTAGGGTTACAGTTAGGGTGAGGGTTAGGGTTAGGGTTAGAATGAGGGTGAGGGTTAGTGTTAGCATTAGGGTGAGGGTTAGGGTTAGTCTGAGTGTTAGGGTTAGGGTTAGGGTGAGGGCGAGGGTGAGGGTTAGGGTTAGGGTTAGCAATAGGGTTAAGGTTAGTTTTAGGTTGAGGGTGGGGGTGAGGGTTAGGGTGAGGGTGACGGTGAGGTTTAGTGTTAGCATTATGGTTAGGGTTAGGTTTAGGGTTAGGGTGAGGATTAGGGTTAGGGTTAGGGTTAGAGTTAGAGTGAGGGTGACAGTGAGTGTAAGGGTTAGGGTGAGGGTTAGGTTGAGTTTGAGGTTTAGGTTTAGCATTAGGGTTAGTGTTAGGGTTAGGGTGAGGTTTAGGGACAGGGTTAGGATTAGGGTGAGGGTCAGGTTTAGTGTTAGGTCTAGTATTAGGATTAGGGTGAGGGTTAGCGTTAGGGTTAGGTTTAGGATGAGGGCTACATTGAGGGTGAGGTTTAAGTTGAGGGTTAGGATGAGGGCTAGGGTGACAGTTAGGGTTAGGGTGAGGCTTAGGATGAGGGTGAGGGTTAGTGTTAGCATTAGGGTTAGGGATAGGGTTACGGTTAGGGTGAGTGTTAGGGTTAGGGTTAGGGTTAGAGTTAGAGTGAAGGTGAGGTTGAGGGTTAGGGATTTGATTAGGGTTAGTGTTATGGTTAGGCTGAGGGGTAGGGTTAGGGTTAAGGTGAGATTGAGGGTGAGTGTTCAGGTTAGGGTGAGGGTTAGGGTGAGGTTGAGGGTTAGGAATAGCATTAGTTTTAGGGTTAGGGTTAGGGTGAGGTTTAGGGTTAGGTTTAGGGTGATGGTGAAATTTAGGGTTAGCAGTAGGGTAACGGTTAGGGTTAGGTTGATGGTTAGGTTCAGGATAAGGTTAGGGTGGGTGTGAGGGTGAGGGGTAGGTTTAGGGTTAGGGTGAGGGTTAGGGTTTGGGTGAGGGTTAGGGTTAGTGGAAGTTGAGGGTGAGGGTTACGTTGATGGCTAGGGTTAATGTTAGGGTTAGGTTGAGTGTTAGTGTTAGGGTTAGGTTTAGGGTTAGAGTTACAGTTGTGTTGAGTGTGAGGGTGAGGGTAAGGGTTAGGGTGAGGTTGAGGGTTAGAGTTAGTGTTAGGGTTAGAGAGAGTGTGAGGGATAGTGTTAGCATTAGGGTTAGTGTTAGGCTTAGTGTGAGGGTTAGGTTTAGGGTTAGGGTGAGGTTGAGGATGAGGGTTAGGGTTAGACTTAGGTTTAGGGTGAGGGCTAGCATGAGGGTGAGGGTTTGGCTGAGTGTTAGGGTGAGGATGAGGTTTTCATTTAGGAAAGGCTTGGGGTTAGGTTTAGGGTGAGGTTTAGTTTGAGGGTGAGGTTTAAGGTGAGGATTAGGGTTAGGGTGATGATTAGGGTTAGGGTTAGGGTGAGTGTTAGGGTTAGAGTGATTTTTAGGGTGAGGGTGAGGGTTAGGGTAAGGGTGAGGATGTGGGTGAGGTTGAGGTTGTAGCTTGGGGTTAGGTTTAAGGTGAGGGTTCGCTTGATGGTGAGGGTTAGGGTGAAGGTGAGTGTTAGGGTTAGGGTGAAGGTTAGCGTTAGGTTTAGGGTGAGGTTTAGGGTTAATGTGGGTGTTAAGTTTAGCGTTATGGTTAGGGTGAGATTTAAGGTTAGGGTGAGGGTTAGGGTGAGGGTGAGGGTTACGGTTAGCGTGAGGGTTAGGGTTAGAGGCTTTGCGTTAGGGTTCGGGTTAGTTTGAGGATAAGGGTTATTGTCAAGTTTAGGGTGTGAGTGAGTATTTAGGGTTTGCGTTAGGTTTAGGGTGAGGTTTATGGTGAGGGTTAGGGTTAGGGTTAGGGTGACGGTGAGGGTTAGATTTAGGGTTAAGATGAGGGTTAGGGTTAGAGTTAGTTTTAGGGTGTTGGTGAAGGTGAGGATTAAGATTAGAAATAGGGTTAGCGTTAGTGTTGGGCTGAGGGTGAGGGTGAACTTTATGGTTAGGTTTACGATTAGGGAAAGGGTTACGGCTAGTGTGAGGGTTAAGGTCAGTGTTAGGGTGAGGGTGAAGATTAGGATTAGTGTGAGGGTAAGAGTGAGGTTTAGGATTAGTGTGAGGGTAAGAGTTAGGATTAGGGTTAGGGTTAGTTTGAGGATAAGAGTTAGGGTGAAGTTTAGGGTGAGGGTGAGAGTTAGTGTTAGCGTTAGTGTTAGGGTGAGGGTTAGGGTTATGGTGAGGGTTAGGGTTAGGGTGAGGGTGAGGGTTAGGTTTATGGTGATGTTTAGGGTTAAGTTGAGGGTTAGTATGAGGGTGAGTGTGAGTGTCTGGGTTAGGGTGAGGGTCTGGGTGAAGGTGAGATTGAGCGTGAGGGTTAAGGTTATATTTAGGGTGAAGGTAAGTGTTAGTGTGAGCGTTAGTGTTATGGTGAGGGTCAGGTGAGGGCGAGGGTTAGAATGAGGGTTAGGGTTAGGTTTAGGATTACGTTTAGAGTGACTTTTAGGTTTAGGTTTAGGGTTAGGGTTAGAGTTAGGGTTATTGTTAGGGTTACAGTTACGGTTAGGGTGAGGGTGAGGGCGTGGTTTAGCGTTAGGATTATGGTTAGGGTTAGGGTGAGGGTAGGGTTGAGTGTTAGGGTTATGTTTAGGGTTAGGGGGAGGGTTAGGCTGAGGGTTAGGTTTAGGGTTAGGCTTTGGGTGAGGGTTAGGGTGTAGGTAAGAGTTAGGGTGAGGGTTAGGATGAGGGTGAGCTTTGGGGTAAGGGTTAGGGTAAGGGTTAGGGTGAGGTTTAGGGTTAGGGTGAGGGTTAGGGTTAGCATGAGGGTTAGTGTGAGTGTGAGGGTTAGGGTGAGTGTTAGGGTTAAATTTAGGGATAGGGTGAGTATTAGGGTTAGGGTTAGGTTTAGGGTTTGGGATAGGCTGAGGGCTAGGTTTAGTGTTAGGTTGAGTGTTAGGTTTAGTATGAGGGTCAAGGTTAGGGTTAGGGTCAGGATAAGGGTTAGAGTGAGGTTTAGGGTGAGGATGAGCTTTAGGTTAAGCATTAGGTTTACCGTTAGGGTTAGGATGAGGGTTAGTGTTAGGGTGAGGGTGTAGGTGAGGGTGAGGGTGAGGATTAGTGTTAGTGTTAGTGTGACGGTTACTGTTAGGGTGAGGGTTAGGGTTAGGGTAAACGTTAGGGTAAGGGTTTGTGTTAGGGTTAGGGTGAGGGTCAGGGTGAGGCTTAGGTTTAGGTTGAGGGTTAGGGTTAGGGTGAGGGTTAGGGTTAGGTTTAGGGTGAGATTTAGGGTTAGGGTGATGTTGATTGTGAGGGTTAGGGTGAGGGTGAGGGTGAGTGTTCGGGTGAAGGTGAGGGTTAGGTTTAGATTTAGGGTAAGTTTGAACTTTAGGGTTAGGTTTAACGTTAGGGTGAGGTGTCGGGATAGGGTAACGGTGAGGGTTAGGGTTAGTGCGAGGGTTAGGGTTAGGTTAGGGTTAGTATGAGGATAAGGTTTAGGTTTAGGGTTAGGGTGAGGGTGAGGTTTAGGGTTAGCGTTAGGGTTAGGGTAAGGGTGAATGTTAGGGTTAGTGTTAGGGTGAGGGTTAGGTTTAGTGTGCGGTTTAGGGTGAGGTTGAGTGTTAGTGTGAGGGTGAGGGTGAGGGAGAGGGTTAAGGTGAAGTTGAGGGTCAGGGTGAGGGTGCGGGTTAGAGTTAGGGTTAGGGTTAGGGTGAAGGTGAGGGTGAGGGTTAGGTTAGGATGAGGGTTAGGGTTAGGGTTAGGCTGAAGGTGAGGTTGAAAATGAAGGGTGAGCGTTAGGGTTAAATTTAGGGTGAGGGTTAGGGTGAGTGTGAGGGATAGTTTGATGATGAGGGTCAGGGTGAGGGGGAGAGTTAGAATGAGGCTGAGGGTGACGATGAGGGTTAGGGTTAGGATTAGGTTTAGGGTGAGTTTTAGGGTTAGGTTTAGGGTTAGGCTGAGGGTTATTGCTAGGTTTAGGTTTAGGGTTAGGTTGAGGGTGAAGCTTAGCATTATGATTAGGGTTAGAGTTGGAGTGAGGGTGGGGTTGAGGGTTATGTTTAGGATTAGATTTAATTTTAGGGAAAGACGGAGGGGGAAGGGAAGTTTGAGGGTGAGATTTAGGGTTAGGGTTAGGTTTAGGGTGAGGGCTAGGGTGAGGGTGAGGGTTAGGGTGAGGGTTTCAGTTAGGTAAGGGTTAGGGTTATGGTGATGGTGAGTGTTAAGCTGAGTATAGGTTTAGGTTGAGGGTTTGGGTTATGGTTAGGGTGAGGGTTAGGGTTGGGGTGATATTTAGGGTGACTGTGAGTGTGAGGGTGAGGGTGAGGGTTAGGTTTAGGGTGAGTGTGATGGTGAGGGTTAGGATTAGGAATAGTGTTAGGGCTAGGGTTAGGCTGAAGGTGAGGGTGAATGTTAGGCTTTGGGTTAGGATTAGGTTTAGGGAGAGTGTTAAGGTGAGGTTGAGTGTTCAGTTTCGGGTTAGGGTTATGTTGTCGTTGAGGGTGATGGTTAGGGTGAGGATTAGGGTTAGGTTTAGGGTTATGGTGAGGGTAAGGGTTAGGTTGAGGTTTATTGTGAGGATGAGGGTTACGGTTAGTGTTAGTTTTAGGGTGAGGGTTAGGCTTAGTGTTAGGGTGAGGGAGAGTTTTAGGGTTAGGTTTAGGGTTAGAGTTAGGGTTAGGCTGAGGGTGATGGGGAGGGTGAGGGTGAGGGTTAGGTTTAAGGTGAGGGTTAGGGTTAGGGTTAGGGTGAGGGTTAGGATTAGGATGAGGGTTAGGCTGACAGGGTTAGGATTAGTTTGAGGGTTAGGGTTAGGGTTAGGGAGAGGGTTAGGGTTTGATTTAGGGTTAGGATAAGGGTTAGGCTGAGGGTTAGGGTTAGGGTTAGTATGAGGGTTAGATTTAGGGTTAGGTGAGGGTAAATGTTAGGGTGAGGGTTAGTGTGAGGGTGAGGTTTAGGGTTGGGGTGAGGATTAGGGTGAAGTTTAGGATTAGGGTTACGGTTAGGGTGAAGGTGAAGGTTTGGATAAGTGTTAGTGTGAGGGATAGGTTGAGGGTGAGGGTTAGGGTTAGGGTGAGGGTAAGGTTCATTTTGAGGGTTAGGGTGAGGTTGAGTTAGGGTTAGCATTAGGGTTAGGTTGAGGATGAGGGTTAGGGAGAGTGTATGGGTTAAAGTTAAGGACAGGGTGAGGATTAGGATAAGTTTTAGGTTTAGTGTGAGGGTTAGGCTGAGGGGTAGGATTAGAGTTAGTGTTTGGGTTAGGTTTAGTGTGAGGGTTAGGGTTAGAGTTAGGGTGACGGTAAGGTTAGGGTGAGGGTTAGGGTGAGTGTAAGGTTTTGGGTTAGAATTAGGGTTAGGGTTAGTGTTAGGATGATGGTTAGGTTTAGGGTTAGGGTGATGGTGACGGTGAGGGTTAGGATAAGGGTTAGGGTGAGGGTTAGTGTTAGGGTGAGGGCTAGGGTGAGGGTGAGGGATAGGGTGAGGGTGAGTGTGAGGGTGAGGTTTTCGGTTAGGTATGGGTTATGGTTAGGGTTAGGGTGAGGATTAGGGTGAGGGTGTGGATTAGTGTTAGGGTTAGGGTTAGGGTGAGGGTGAGCGTTAGAGTTAGGGTTAGTGTGAGGGTTAGGGTTACGGTGAGGTTAGGGTTAGGGTGAGGGTTAGGGTTAGTGTTAGGTTGAGGGTTAGGTTTAGGCTGATGTTTAGTGTGAGGGTGAGGGTTAGGGTGAGGATGAGTGTTCGGGTGAGAGTTAGAGTTAGGTTTACTGTTAGGGATATTGTGAGGTTGAGGGTAAGTTTTAGTATGAATGTTAGGGTGAGGGTGAGGGTTAGGGTTAGGGTGAGGGTTAGGGTGAGGGTTATGGTTAGGGTGAGGTTAAGGGTTAGGTTTAGGGTGAGTGTGAGGTTTAGGGATAGGGTTAGAGTTAGGACGAGAGTTAGGCTGACGGTTAGGTTAAGGGTAAGGGTGAGGGTTAGGGTTAGGTTTAGGATGAGGGTGAGGGTTAGGGTTAGCGTTAGGGTTGGGGTGACGGTTAGTTTTAGGGTGAGGTTGAGGGTTAGACTTAGGGTGATGTTTAGGGTGAGGTTGAGGGTTAGTATGAGGGTGAGGGTGAGGATGAGGGTTAGGGTGAGGTTGAGGGTGAGGGTGAGGTTTAGGATGACGGTTAATGTTAGATTTAGGTTTAGGATAAGGGTTAGGCTGGGGGTTAGCGTTAGGGTTAGTGTGAGTGTTAGGTTTAGGGTTAGTGTTTGGGTTAGGTTGAGGGTGAAGATTTGGTTGAAGGTTAGGCTGAGGGTGAGGGTTAGTGTTATTGTGAGGGTTAGGATGAGGGTTATGTTTAGGGTTATGTTTAGGCTTAGGTTACTGTGAAGGTTAGTTTTAGGGTTAGGGTTAGGTTCAGTGTGAGGAAAAGGGTTAGGGTGACGGTTAGGGTGAGGGTGAGGGTTAGGGTTAGCGTTAGGGTTAGGGTGAGGTTTAGGGTTAGGGTGAGTGTGAGGGTTAGAGTTAGGGTGATGTTTAGGGTGAGGTTGAAGTTTAGTATGAGGGTGAGGCTGCGGATGAGGGTTAGGGTGAGGGTGCGGGTGAGGATGAGGTTGAGGATGAGGGTTAGGGTTGGGATTAGTTTTAGGGATAGGGTTAGGGTGAGGGTTAAGGTTTGGGCGATGTTTAGGGTGAAGGTTAGTGTGAGGCTGAGGGTTCGGGTGAGGGTTCGGGTTCAGCTGAAGTTGTGGGTGAGGATTAGGTTTAGGTTGAGGGTTATCCTTAGGTTTAGGATTAGTGTGTGGTTTAGGTGTAGAGGTAGGGTTAGGGTTAGAGTTAGGGTTAGGTTGAGGGTTAGGGAGAGGGGTAGATGTAGGATTAGGGTGAGGTTTAGGTTGAGTGTGAGATTTGGGGTGAGGGTGAGGATTAGGGTTAGGGTTAGGGTGTGTTTGATGGTGAGGGTGAGCGTTAGGGTTAGGATTAGGTGTAGGGTGAGTTTTAGAGTTAGGTTTAGGGTTAGAGTTATGGTTATTGTTAGGGTTAGTGTTAGGGTTAGGGTGAGGGTGAGGGTGTGGTCTTCGGTTAGGTAAGGGTTAGGTTTATGGTGAGGATTAGGGTGAGGTTGAGATTTAAGCTGAGGATAGGTTTAGGGTGAGGGTTAGTGATAGGGTTATGGTGAGGTTTAGGGTTAGGGTGATGTTTAGGGTGAGAGTGAGGGTCACGGTGAGGGTGCGGGTTAGGGTTAGCGTTAGGTTGAGGGTTAGGGTGAGGGTGATGTTTATTTTGAGGGTGAGGGTTAGGGTTTGGGTGATTGTTCGAGTGAGGGTGAGGGTTAGGATGAGTGTGAGGGTCAGGGTAAGAGTTAGGGTTAGGGTGAGGGGTATGGTGAGACTTTGGTTTAGGAATAGGGTTAGGGTTAGGGTTAGGATTAGGGTTAGGGTTCAGGTTAGGTTTAGGGTGAGGGTAAGGATTAGGGTGAGGGTGAGGTTGAGAGTGATGGTTAAGTTGTGGGTGAAGTTTAGGGTTAGTGTGATGGTTAGGTTTAGGGTTAGGGTTACGGGTAGGGTGAGGGTAAGGGTTAGGGTTAGGGTGATGGTGAGGGTGAGGGTTTCGGTAAGGGTGAGGGTGAGTGTAAGTGTTAGGGTGAGAGTTAGGCTGAGGGTGAGGGTTAGGGTTATTGTTAGTATTTGGATTAGGGTGAGGGTGAGAGAGAGGGTTAATGGTTAGGGTTAGGGTTAGGGTTAGGGTTTGGGTTAGGATTAGGGTGAGGGTGAGTGTGAGGGTGAGGTTTAGGGATAGGGTAAGGTTGAGGGTTAGGGTTAGGATGAAGGTTTGGGTGATGGTGAGGGTTACGTTTAGGGTTATGGTTAGGGTTAGGTTTAGGCTGAGGGGGAAGGGGAAGGAGAGGTTGAGGGTAAGGGTGAGGTTTAGGGTTAGGGTGAGGGCTAGGGTGAGTGTGAGGGGAAGTGTGAGGGTGGAAGTGAGGGTTTCATTTACCTTATCGTTATGATTAGGGTGAAGTTTAGGTTGAGGGTGAGGGTTAAGGTGAGGTTAGGGTTAGGGTGAGGGTTACTGTTAGGCTTAGGGTGAGGTTTAGGGTTAGGGTATGTTTAGGGTGAATGTGAGCGTTCGGTGAGGGTGAGGGGGAGGGGGAGGGGGAGGGCTAGTGTTAGGGTTAGGTTTAGGGTGAGGGTACATATGAGGGTTAGGATTAGGAATAGGGTTAGCGTTAGTGTTAGGCTGAGGGTATGGGTTAGGGTGAGGTTAAGGGTGAGGGAGAGGGTTAGGGTTAGGGATAGGTTTAGCCTGAGGGCTAGGGTGAGGAGAGGGTTAGTGTGAGGGTTAGGGTGAGGGATTCGTTTAGGTAAGGTTAGGGTTATGGTGAGGATTAGCGTGAGGTTGAGGGTTAGGTTGTGGGTTATGTTTAGGGTGAGGGTTAGAATTAGGTTTAGGGTAAGGGTTAGGTTTTGGGTGATGGTTAGGGTTCGGGTTCGGGTTAGGGTGAGGATGAGTGTTCGGGGAAGGGTGAGGGTTCGGGTGAGGGAGAGGGATAGGGTGTGGGTGAGGATTAGGGTTAGGGTTAGGGTTAGTGGGAGGGTGAGGGTTAGGGATAGGTTTAGAATTAGGTTGAGGGTTAGGGTTAGTGTTAGGGTGAGGGTTAGTGTTAGGGAGCGGGTTATTGTGAGGGTGAGGGTGAGGGTGAGCATTAGGGTTAGGATTAGGGTAAGTTTGAGGGTGAGGGTTAGGTTTAGAATTAGGGTTAGGTTTAGGGTTAGGTTGAGTGATACGGTGAGGGTGAGGGTGAGGGTGAGGGTGAGGGTTAGGGTTAGGGTGAGAATTAGGGTTAGGGTTAGGCTTAGGGTTATGGTGAAGGTAAGGGTTAGGGTGAGGTATATTGTGAGGATGAGGGTTAGGGTTAGTGTTAGGGTTAGGGTGAGGCTTAGGCTTACATTTAGTATTAGGGTGAGGTTGAGGTATAGGGTGAGTTTTAGCGCTATGGTGATGGTTAGGTATAGGGTTAGGGTGAGGGTGAGGGTGAGTGTTAGGTTTAGCATTAGGGTGAGGGTGATGGTGAGGGTTATGAATAGGGTAAGTATTTGGTTTAGGATGAGGGTGAGGGTGACAGTAAGGGTGTGGGTTAGGGTTAGGCTGAGGGTTAGGTTTAGGGTTAGGGTTAGGAGGAGGTTTAGTGTGTGGGTAACTTTTAGGGTGAGGTTTAGGGTGAGGGTAAGGGTTAGGGTTAGGGTGAGTGTAAGGGTTGGGGTTAGGGTTAAGATTAGGGATAGAGTGAGGATTAGGGTTAAGTTTAGGATGAGGGTTACGATGAGGGGTAGGTTTAGGATTAGAGTGAGGGTTAGGTTTAGTGTGAGGTTTAGGGTTAGGGTTAGGGTGAGGGATTGGTTTAGTCTGAGGGTTAGGGTTAGGGTTAGTGTGAGGGTAAGGTGTAGGGTCAGGGTTAGGCTGAGAGTGAGATTTAGGGTTAACATTATATTTAGGGTTTTGGTTAGGATGAGGATTAGGGTTAGGGTGAGGGTGAGATAGAGGGTCAGGAAGAGTGTTTGATTTAGGTAAAGTGTGAGGGTTAGTGGTAGATTGAGGGTTAGTTTTAGGGTAATTGTTAGGGTTAGGGTAAGGGTTAGGGTGAGGTTAAGTGTAATGGTTGGTTTAGTGTGAGTTTCAGGGTGAAGGTTAGCGTTAGGTTGAGGCTTAGGGTTAGTGTGAGGGTTAGGGTTAGTGTTAGGGTGAAAGTTATGGTTAGGGTGATGTTTATTGTGAGGGTAAGGGTGAGGATAACGGTGAGTGTTCGGGTGAGGGTGTGGGGTCGAGTGAGGGTGAGGGTTAGGGTGTGGTTGAGGCTTAGGGTTAGGGTGAAGGTTAGGGTGACGCTGAGGGTTAGCCTGAGGGTTAGGGTTAGGGTTAGTGTTAGGGTGACAGTTAGGTTGAGGTGTCGGGATAGGGTTAGGGAGAGGGTTAGGGTTAGTTTGACGGTTAGGGTTAGGGTTAGGGTTGGTGTGAGGTTAAGGATTCGGGTGAGGTTTAGGGTGATGGTGAGGGTTAGGGTTAGTGTTAGGTTTAGGTTTAGGGTTAGGGTTAGGGTGTCGGTGAGGTTTAGGGTTAAGGTGATGTTTAATGTGATGTTTAGTGTTAGTGTGAGGGTGAGGGTGAGGGTGAGGGTTAGTGTGAGGGTGTGGGTGAGGTTGTGGTTGAGGATGAGGTTTAGCGTTAGGTTTTGGGTGAGGTGAGGGTGAAAATGAAGGTGAGGGTTAGGATTAGGGTGAGGGTTAGGGTTAGGGTTAGGGTTAGGATGAGGTTTAGGCTGAGTGTTAAGGGTATGGTTAGTGTGAGGGTTAGGGCTAGGGTGTGGGTGAGGGTGAGGTTTAGGTTTAGTTTTAGGGTGAGTTTTAGGGTTAGGGTTAGATTTAGATTTAGCCTTATTTTTAGGGTTAGGGTTAGGGTGAGGGTGAGGGTGAGGGTTTGGTTTAGGTAAGGGTTAGGGTTAGGGTGAGGGTAAGGTTTAGGGTGAGGGTGAGGGTGAGTGTTGGGGTGAGGGTGAGTGTGAGGGTTAGATTTTCGGATAGGGTTAGGGTTAGCGTGAGGTATAGGTTGAAGATTAGGGTTAATGTGAGGGTTAGTGTTAGTGTGAGGGTTAGTGTGAGGATAAGGGTTAGGTTGAGGGTTAGGATGAGGGTGAGGAGTAGGTTTAGCGTTAGTGATAGGGTGAGCGTTAGGGTGAGGGTTAGGTTTAGGCTGAGGGTGAGGTTTAGGTTTAGGGTTAGGGTTAGGGTTAGGCTTAGGGTGAGGGTGAGGGTGAGGGTTAAGTTTATGATAAGGGTAAGGTTTAGGGTTAGGGTTAGCGTGAGAGTCAGGGTGAGGGTTATGTTTAGGTAGAGGTTTAGGGTTAGGCTCAGGGGTAGGGTTAGGGTGATGTTTATTGTGAGGGTGAAGGTTAGGGTGAGAGTGAGTGTTAGGGTGAGTGTGAGGGTTCGTGTGAGGGTTAGGGTTAGGGTGATGTTTAGGGTGCGGTTTATATTTAGGGTAAGTTTTAGGATTTGGATGAGTGTGAGGGTTAGGGTGTGGGTGAGGATTTGGTTTAGGTTGAGTGTTAGGGTGACGTTGAGGTTTGGGATTGCGGGTGAGAGTTAGGGTTAGTTTTAGGGTGAGGGATAGGGTTAGGATTAGAGTGAGGGCTAGGGTGAGGCTGAGGGTTAGGTTGAGCGTGAGGGTGAGGGTGAGGGCTTCGTTTAGGTAAGGGTTAGGTTTAGAGTTAGAGTTAGGATTGGAAGAGGGTGAGGATTAGGATTATATTGAGGGGTAGGGTTAGGGTGAGGGTTAGCGTTAGGGTTAGGGTGAGGGTTAGGGTTAGTTTGATGTTTAGTATGAGCGTGAGGGTTACTATTAGGTTTAGCGTTAGGGAAAGGGTTAGATTAGCTTTAGTGTTAGGGTGAGGGTTAGGGTTAGTGTGAGAGTAAGGGTTAGGGTTATAGTTAGGGTTAGTGTGAGGATAAGTGTTAGGGTGAGGTTTAGGTTGCACGTGAGAGTTAAGTTTATTGTTGGGGTTAGGGTGAGGGATAGGGTGAGGGTTAGGGTTAGGGTTACGATTTGGGTTAAGGTGAGGGTTAGGGTTTGGGTGATGTTTAGGGTGAGGGTGAGGGTTAGGGTGAGGGTGAGGTTGAGGGTGAGGGTTACGGTTAGTGTTAGGGTTTGGGTGAGGGTGAGGGTTAGGGTTCGGTTGAGGTTTACGGTTAGGCTGAGTTGAGGGTGAGGGTGAGGGTGAGGGTTAAGTTTAGGGTTAGGATGAGAGTGAGTGTTAGGGTTAGGTTTAGGATTAGGGTTAGGGTTAGGGTTATTCTGAAGTTTAGGGTTTGGGTGAAGGTGAGGTTTAGGGGTGAGGGTTAGTGTTAGGTTTAGGTTGAGGGTTAGGGTTAGTGTGAGGGTTACGGTGAGGGGTAGGTTGAGGGTGAAGCTTAGGGTGAGGGTGAGGAAGAGTGTGAGGGTTAGCATTTTGATTAGGGTTAGGGTGAGTTTTATGGTTAGGGTTAGGGATATTGTTAGGATTATAGTTAGGAGGAGGGCTAGGGTGAAGATGATGGTTACGGTTAGGGCTAGGATGAGGGTTAGGTTTTTGGGTGAGGGTTAGGGTTAGGTTTAGTGTGAGGGTTAGGGTTAGGGTTAGGGTTTGGGTTAGGTTGAGGGTAAAGTTTAGGGTAAGCGTTAGGGTGAGGGTGAGGGTTAGAGTGAGGATGAGGGGTAGAATGAGGGTTAGGTATAGGGCGAGGTTTAGGGTGAGGGTTAGGTTTAGGGTTAGGGTTAGGGTGAGGTTTAGGGTGTGGGTAAGTGTTAGGGTGAGCGTTAGGGTGAGGATGAGTGTTAGGGTTAGGGTGAGGGTAAGGGTTAGGGTGAGGTTTAGGGTGAGTGTGAGGGTTAGGGTTAGCATTAGGGTTAGGGTGTGGGTGAGGGTTAGGGTTAGGGTTAAGTTTATGGATAGGGTGAGGATTAGGGTTAGGGTTAGGTTTAGTGTGAGGGTTAGGCTAAGTGGTATGGTTAGGATTAGGGTGAGGGTTAGGTTTACTGTGAGGTTTAGGGTTAGGGTTAGGTTGAGGGTTAGGTTTACTATGAGGGTTAGGGTTAGGTTTAGGGTGAGGGTAAGGTTTGGGGTGAGTGTTAGGCTGAGGGTGAGTTTTAGGATTAGCCTTAGGTTTACAGTTAGGGTTAGGATGAGGGTTAGGGTTAGGGTGAGGGTGAGGTAGAGGGTGAGGATGAGTGTTAGGTTTAGGTTTAGTGTGAGGGTTAGTGTTAGGGTGAGGTTTAGGTTTAGGATGAGTGTTAGGGTTTGGGTAAGGTTTAGAGTGAGGGTTAAGGTTAGGATTAGTTTAGGGTGAGGTTCACGGTGAGGGTTAGGGTTAGGTTGAAGCTTAGGTTTAGGGTGAGGGTTAGGGTTTGTGTTAGGGTGAGAGTTAGGGTTAGGGTCATGTTTCTTGTGAGGGTGAGGGTTAGGGTAAGGGTGAGTGTTCGGGTGAGGGTGAGGATTCGGGTGAGGGTGAGGGTTAAGTTGTGGTTGAGGCTTAGGGGTAGGGTGAGGTTTAGGGTGATGGGGAGGGTTAGGCTGAGGGTGAAGTTTAGGTTTACGATTAGGGTTTGTTTGAGGGTTAGGATTAAGGTTAGGTTTAGTCTGAGTATAAGGTTTATGGTGAGGTTTAGGGTGAGGGTGAGGGTCAGGATTAGCGTTAGTGTTAGGGTGAGGGTTAGGGTTAGGGTGAGGGTTAGGGTTAGGGTGATGTTTAGGGTGAGGTTGAGGGTTAGTGTGAGGGGGAGGGGGAGGGTTAGGGTGAGGGTGCAGGTGAGGGTGAGGCTGAGGATGAGGGTTAGGTTTAGGTTTTGGGTCATGGTGAGGGTTAGGGTTAGGATTAGAGTTACGGTTATGCTGAGGGTGAGGGTGAAAGTGAGGGTGAGGGTTAGGGTTAGGGTGATGGTTCGGGTTAGTGTGAGGGTTAGTGTGATGTTGAGGGTCAGCATGAGAGTGTGGGTTAAAATGAGGGTAAGGGTGAGGGTGAGGGTTAGGGTTAGGATTAGTTTTAGGGTGAGTTTTAGGGTTGGGGTTAGGGTTACAGTTATGGTTATTTTTAGAGTTAGGGTTAGGGTGAGGGTGAGGATGAGGGTTTCCATTAGGTAAGGGTTAAGTTTAGGGTGAGGATTAGGGTGACCGTGAGAGTTAAGCTGAGGTTAGGTTAACGGTGAGGGTGAGGGTTAGGGTTAGGGTGAGGATTAGGGTTAGGGTGATGTTTAGGGTGAGGGTGAAGTTTAGGGTGAGGGTGAGGTTTATGGATAACATTACGTTTACCGTTAGGGTTTGGATGAGGGTTAGATTTAGGTTGAGGTTGAGGGTGAGGGTGGTGGTGAGGGTTATTGTTAGGGTTAGTGTGGTTGTTATTGTTATGGTGAGGGTTAGGTTTAGGGTGAGGGTTAGGTTTACGGTGAGTGTTAGGGTGAGGGTTAGGTTTAGGGTTATGGTTAGGGTTCGGGTGAGGGTTCGGGTGAGGGTTAGGTTTAGGTTGAAATTTAGGATTAGGGTGAGGGTTAGGTTTAGGTTGAGGTTAAGGGTAAGTGTTAGGATGAGGGTTAGCGTGAGGGTGATAGGGTTAGGGTGAGGGTTAGGGTTAGGGTTAGAGTTAGGGTGAGTGTGAGGATTAGGGTCAGGTTTGGGGTTAGGATAAGGGTTAGGTTGAGGGTTAGGGTTAAGGTGAGTGTGTGTGTTAAGTTTAGGTTTAGGGTTTGGGTTAGATTGAAGGTAAAGTTTAGTGTGAGGTTTAGGGTGAGTGTGAGGTTTAGGGTTAGGGTGAGTGTTAGGGTGAGGGTTAGGTTTAGGGTTAGGTTTAGGGTGAGGTTTAGGATGTGGGTAACTTTTAGGGTGAGGGTGAGGGTGAGGGTTAGGGTTAGGGTTAGGGTGAGGGAAAGGGTTAGGTTGAGGGTCAGGGTGAGGTGGAGGGTTAGGGTTAGCATTGGGGTTAGGGTGATGGTGAAGTTGAAAGTGAAGGTGAGGGGTAGGGTTAGGGTGAGTGTTAGGGTTAGGTTAGGGCTAGGATGAGGTTCAGGCTGAATGTTAAGTTTAAGATTAGTGTGAGGGTTAGGGTGAGGGTACGGGTGAGGGTGTGGTTTAGGGTTAGTTTTAGGGTGAGTTTTAGGGTTAGGGTAAGGGTTGAAGTTAGGGTTATTGTTAGGGTTAGTGTTAGGGTGAGGGTGAGGATGAGGGTTTCGTTTAGATAAGAGTTAGGGTTAGGGTGAGGATTAGGGTGAGGGTGAGGGTTAACCTGAGTTTAGGTTTAGGGTGAGGGTTAGGGTTAGGGTTTGGGTGAGGGTTAGGGTTAGGGTGATGTTTAGTGTGAGGGTGAGGGTTAGGGTGAGGGTTAGGGTTACGGTGAGGGTGAGGGTGTGGGTGAGTGTTAGAGTTAGTGTTAGTTTTAGGTTGCATATGAGGGTAAGTGTTAGGAATAGGAATAGAGTTAGGGTTAGGGTTAGGCTGAGGTTGAGGGTCAGGGTGAGGGTGAAGGTTAGGATTAGGGTTACTGTTAGGTTGAGAGTTATGGAGAAGGGTAGGATTATGGTTAGGGTGAGGTTTAGGGTGAGTGTGAGGCTTAAGGTGAGGGTGAGAGTGAGGGTTAGGGTTTGGGTTAGGGTTAGAGTTAGGGTGAGTTTGAAGTTGGGGGTTAGGTTTAGGATTAGGCTTAAGGTTAGGGTTAGTGTGAGTGTTAGTGTGAGGGTGAGGGTTCGGGTGAGAGTGAGGGTTAGGGTGTGCATGAGGTTTAGGGTTTCGGTGAGGATTAGGGTTAGGATTAGGGTTAGGGTTCTGGTGAATTTAAGGATTAGGGTGAGGTTTAGTGTGAGGGTGAGGGTGAGGGTTAGTGTTAGGGATAGGGCGAGAGTTACGGTGAGTGTTAGGGTTAGGGTTAGGGTTAGGGTGATGGTGAGGTATAGGGTGAGGCTTAGCGTTAGGGTGAGGTTTAGGGTTACGGTTAGGGTTAGTGTGAGGGTGATGGTGAGTGTTAAGGTTAGGTTGAGGGTTAGAGTTTGGGTGATGGTGAGGGTGAGTGTTAGGATTAGTGTTAGGATTAGGGTTAGGCTGAGGGTGATGTGGAGGGTGAGGGTAAGGGTTAGGGTTAGGATGAGGGTTAGTGTTAGGGTTAGGGTTAGGGTTAGGGCGAGGTTTAGGGTTAGGTTTAGAGTTAGGCTGAGGGTTAGGGTTAGGGTTAGTGTTAGGATTAGGTTTAGCATTAGGGTAAGTGCTAGGGTGAGGGTAAATTTTAGGGTGAATTTTAGGTTTATGGTGAAGTTTAGGGTTAGGTTGAGGGTTAGGTTGAAGGTTAGGTTTATGGTTAGTGATAGGGTGACTGTTAGGGTGTGGGTAAGTGTTAGGGTGAGGGTTAGGTTGAGGGTGAGGGTTAGGGTGAGGGCGAGGGTTAGGGTGAGGATTTGTGTTAAAGTTAAGGATAGGATGAGGATTTGGGTTAGGCTTAGGTTTAGGGTGAGGGTTAGGCTGAGGGGTAGGGTTAGGGTTAGGGTGAGGCTTAGGTTTAGTGTGAGGGTTAGGGTTAGGGTTAGGGTGACAGTAAGGGTTACATTGAGGGTTAGGGTGATTGTGAGTTTTAGGGTTAGCATTAGGTTTAGGGTTAGGCTTAGGATGAGTGCTAGGGTTAGGTTTAGGTTTAGGATTAGGATGAGGGTGAGTTTTAGGGTTAGGGTTAGTTTGAGGCTTAGTGTTAGGTGTGGGCTAGGGTGAGGGTCAGGGTTAGGGTGAGGGTGAGGGTAAGGGTGAGGTTTTTGGTTATGTAAGGTTTAGGATTAGGGTTAGGTTGAGGATTAATGTGAGGGTGTGGGTTAGGGTTAGTGTTAGGGTTAGGGTGAGGGTGATGTTGAGGGTGAGGGTGAGTGTTAGAATGAGGGTTAGGGTTAGGTTTAGGGTGAGGGTGAGGGTGAGGCTTAGGGTGAGGGTTAGGATGAAGCTTAGGGTTAGGGTGACGGTTAAATTTAGGGTGAGGATTAGGGTTAGGGTGACGGTGAGGGTAAGTGTTAGGGTTAGGGTTAGGGTTAGGGTTAAGGTGAGGGTGAGGGTCAGAGTTAGCATTAGGGTTCGGCTTAGGGTTCGGGTGAGTGAAAGTATAGGTTGAGAGTTAGGGTGAGGGTTAGGATTAGGGTTATTTTTCGGGTGAGGGTTAGTGTGAATGTTAGTTTTAGAGTTAGGGTTAAGGTTAGGTTGTGAGTTAGGCTGAGGGTAACTTTTCGGGTGAGGGTTTTGGGGAGGGTGAGGGATATGGTTAAGGTGAGGGAAAGGTTAGGGCGAGGTTTAGGGTATGGTTGAGGGTTAATTTTAGCAATAGGTTGATGGTGAGGTTCAGGGTTAGGGTGAGGTTGAGGTTTTAGGGTTAGCATTAGGATTAGTGTTAGGGTTAGGGTGAGGGTTAGGTTTAGGGTTAGGTTTAGAGTTAGGGTGAGTTTGAAAGTGAGGTTTAGGGTTTGTATTAGGGTTAGGTTTAGGGTTAGTCTGAGGGTGAGGTTGAGGGTGAGGGTGAGGGTTATTGTTAGGTGAGGGTTAGGGTTTGTGTTAGGACTAAGGTCAGGATGAGGATTAGGGTTAGGTTTAGGATGAGGGTTAGGCTGAGGGGTAGGGTTACTGTTTGTTTGAGGATAAGGGTTAGGGTGAGTGTTAGTGTGAGGGTTAGGTTTAGGTTTAGGCTTAGGGTTCCGATGAGGGTTAGGGTGAGATTTAGTGTTAGTGTTAAGGTTAGGTTTAGCGTGAGGGTTAGGGTGAGTCTAAGGGTTAGGGTGATGGTTAGGGTGAGGGTGAGGGGTAGGGTTAAAATGAATGTAAGTGTTAGGGCGAAGTTTAGGGTGAGGTTGACTGTTAATGTTAGCATTAGGGTTAAGGTGAGGGTGAGGGTTAGGGTGAGAGTTAGGTTTAGGGTTAGGGATAGGATGAGGATTAGTGTTAGGGTTAGGTTTAGGTTGAGGATTAGGCTGAGCGCTATGGTTAGGGTTAGGGTTAGGGTGAGGGTTAGGGTGAGGGTTATGTTTAGGGTTAGGGTTAGGGTGAGGTTGAGGGTGAGGGTAAATTTAGGGTGAGGTTTAAGGTGAGTTTGAGGTTTAGGGTTAGCATTAGGATTAGTGTTAGGGTTAGGGTGAGGTTTAGGTTTAGGGTTAGGTTTAGAGTTAGGGTGAGTTTGAGGGTGAGGTTTAGGGTTTGGATTAGGGTTAGGTTTAGGGTTATGCTGAGGGTGAGGTTGAGGGTGAGGGTGAGGGTTTGTGTTACGTGAGGGTTAGGGTTTGTGTTAGGACTAAGGTCAGGATGAGGATTAGGGTTAGGGGTTAGGGTTAGGTTTAGGATGAGGGTTAGGCTGAGGGTTAGGGTTACTGTTTGTTTGAGGGTAAGGGTTAGGGTGAGTGTTAGGGTGAGGGTTAGGTTTAGGTTTAGGCTTAGGTTTGGGATGAGGGTTAGGGTGAGGTTTAGTGTTAGTGTTAGGGTTAGGTTTAGCGTGAGGGTTAGGGTGAGTGTAAGGGTTAGGGTGAGGGTTAGGATGAGGGTGAGGGATAGAGTTAAAGTGAATGTAAGGGTTAGGGCAAAGTTTAGGGTGAGGTTGGGTGTTAATGTTAGCATTAGTTTTAAGATGAGGGTGAGGGTTAGAGTGAGGGTTAGGGTTAGGTTTAGGGATAGGGTGAGGATTAGGGTTAGGGTTAGGTTTAGGTTGAGGATTAGACTGAGCAGTATGGTTAGGGTTAGGGTTAGGGTGAGGGTTAGGGTGTGGGTTATGGTTAGGGTTAGGGTTAGGGTGAGGTTCAGGGTGAGGGTAAAGTTTAGGGTAAGGTTTAGGGTGAGTTTGAGGTTTAGGGTTAGCATTAGGGTTAGGGGTAGGTTTAGGTGAGGGTTGGGTTTAGGGTTAGGATTACAGTGATGGTTAGGGTTAGGGTTAGGGTGAGGGGTAGGGTGAGGAGTTAGGGTGAGAGTTAGGGTTAATGTGAGGGTTAGGGTTAGTATTAGATTTAGTGGGACGATAAGGGTTAGTGTGTGGGTTAGGCTGAGAGTGAGGGTTAGGGTTAGCGTTAGGGTTAGGGTGAGGTTTAGGGTGAAGGTTAGAATTCGGGTGAGGTTTAGGGTAGGGTTAGGGTTCGGGTGAGGGTTCGGGTGAGGGTGAGATTTAGGTTTATGTTTAGGGTTAGGTTGAGGGTTAAGGTGATGGTGAGGGTTAGGGTGAGGGTGAGGGTAAGGATTACGGTGAGTATTAGGATTAGGGTTAGGGTTAGGTTTATGGTGAGGGTAAGGGTTAGGAATGAGGTTTAGGGTGAGGGTGAGGTTTAGGAGTAGCGTTAGAGTTAGGGTGAGGGTTAGGGTGAGGGTTAAGGTTCGGGTTAGGCTTAGGGTGAGTGTGAGGGTTAGAGTTAGGGTTAGGGATAGGGTTAGGTTGAGGGTTAGCTTGAGCGTTAGGGTGAGGGTTAGGTTTAGGTGTAGGGTTAGGGTGAGGGTTAGGTTGAGGTTTCGTGTTAGTGTTTGGGTTAGGGTTAGGGTGAGTGTTAGGCTGAGGGTAAGGGTTAGAGTGAGGGTTAGGGTGAGGGTGAGTGTTAGGGATAACATTAGGGTTAGAGTTAGGGTTTCGTTGAATGTTAGCGTTAGGGTTAGGGTGATGGTGAGTGTTAGTGTGAGTTTTAGGGTTAATATTAGGGTGAGGGTGAGGGTCAGGGTTAGGTTTAGGGTGAGGGTGAGGGTTAGGGTTAGGTTTAGGGTGAGGGTGAGGGTTAGGGTTAGGGTGTGGTTTAGGGTTAAGCTGATGGTGAGGTTAAGGGTGAGGGTGAAGGTTAGGGTTAGGGTGAGGATTAGGTTTAGGGAGAGGGTGAGTGTTAGGTTTAGGATTGGGCTTAGGTGTAGGGTTAGGCTTAGGGTTAGTGTGAGGTTGAGGGTCATATTTAGGTTTAGGGTGAGGGTTAGGGTTATGTTTAGGATTAGGTTGAGGGTGAGATTGAGGGTTAGGGTGAGGGTGATGGTGAGGGTGAGGGTGAGGGTTAGGTTTAGGATGAGTATTACAGTTATGGTTAGTGTTAGGTTGAGGGTGAGTGTGAGGGTTAGGGTGAGGTTGATGGTGAGGTTTATGTTGAGGGTAAGGATTACGGTTTGGGTGATGGTTAGTTTTAGGGTTAGTTTTAGGATGTGGGTTAGGCTGAGGTTTAGGGTTAGGGTGAGGTTGAGCATTAGGGTTAGAGTTGGGGTTACAGTTAGTGTGAGTGTTAGGTTTAGGTTTACGATTAGGCTGAGGGTTAGGGTCTGGCTTCGAATGAGGGTAATGGTTAGGTGAGGGTTAGGGTGAGGGTGAGGGTGAGGGTTAGGCTTAGGGTTAGTGTGAGGGTAAGGGTTAGGGTGAGGGTTAGGGTGAAGGTGAGGATAGGGATAAGGTGAGGGTAAGGGTAAGGGCAAGGTTTAGGGTGAGGTTGAGGGTTATTTTTAGCATTAGGGTTACTGTGAGGGTGAGGGTTAGAGTTAGGGTTAGGAATAGGGTGAGGATTAGTGTTGTGTTTAGGTGTAGTGTGAGGGTTAGGCTGAGGGATAGGGTTACGGTTAGTGTTAGTTTGAGGGTTAGGTTGAGGGTTAAGGTTAGGTTTAGGGATAGGTTTAGGTTAGGGTGAGGGTTTGGGTTAGGGTTAGGGTTTGGGTGAGGGTGAGGTCTAGTGTTAGCATTAGGGTAAGGGTTAGCGTTAGGGTTAGGGTGAGGGTTAGTGTGAGGATTACAGTTAGGGTTAGGATTAAGTTTAGGGTTAGGGTTAGACTGAGGGTGAGGGTGAGGTTGAGGGTGACTGTTAGGGTTAGGGTTAGTTTTAGGGTGAGGGCTAGGGTGAGGATGAGGGTTAGGATGAGGGTTAGGGTCAGGGTGAGTTTTAGAGTTCGGTTTAGGGTGAGTTTTAGTGTTAGGGTGAGGTTTAGGGTAGGGTTAGGTTTCAGGTGAGGGTTCAGGTGAGGGTGAGTTTTAGGGAGTGGTGATGGTTAAGGTTAGGCTGAGAATTAAGGTGATGGTGAGGGTTAGGGTGAGGGTGAGGGTTAGGATTACGGTGAAAATTAGGGTTAGGGTTAGGGTTAGGCTTATGTTGAGGGTAAGGGTTAGGATGAGGTTTAGGCTGAGGGTGAGTTTTAGCGATATAGTTAGAGTTAAGGTGAGGGTTTGGGTGAGGGTTAGGGTTCAGGTTTGGCTTAGGGTTAGGGTGAGGGTAAGAGTTAGTGTTAGGGTTAGGGTTAGGTTGAGGATAAGGTTTAGTGTGAGGGTTAAGTTGAGGGTGAGGTTTAGGCTTAGGTTCAGGATTAGGGTGAGCATTAGGGTGAGGTTTAGGTTTAGGTTTAGTGTTAGGGTGAGGGTTGGGGTGAGGTTTAGTGCTATTGTTAGTGTTAGCCTTAGGGTGATGGTTACGGTGAGGGTAAGAGTTAGAGTGACGGTTAGGTTGAGGGTGAGTGTTAGGGATAGAATTAGTGTTAGGGTTTAGTTTAGGGTGAGTGATAGTGTTAAGATTAGGGTGAGATTGAGGGTGAGGGTTAGGGTTAGCATTAGGTTAGGGTTAGGGTGGAGGTGAGGGTTATGATTAGGATTAGGTTTAGGGTGAGAGTGAGGGTGAGGTTTAGGGTTAGGGTTAGGGTTAGGGTGAGGGTGAGGGTTAGGGTGACTGTGAGGGTAAGGGTTAGGTTGAGGGCTAGGGTTAGGATTAGGGTTAGGGTGAGTTTTAGGATTAGGGTGAGCGTGAGTGTTAGATTTAGGATTAGGCTTAGTTGTAGGGTTAGGCTAATGGTGAAGGTGAGGGTGAGGGTCAGAGTTAGCATGAGGGTTAGGGTTTGGGTGAGGGTGAGTGTTAGGATTAGGGTTAGAGTTAGGGTGAGAGTGAGGGTGAGGGTAAGAGTTAGGGTTAGGGTTAGGGTTAGGATGAGGGTTAAGGTGAGGGTTAGGTTTAGGCTTAGATTTTGGGTGAGCGTTAGTGTTAGGGTTAGGTTTAAGGTTAGGTTGTGGGTTAGGCTGAGGGTAACTTTTAGGGTGAGGGTTTTGGTGAGGGTGAGGGATATGGTTAAGGTGAGGGAAGGGTTAGGGCGAGGTTTAGGGTATGGTTGAGGGTTAATATTAGCATTAGGTTTACGGTGAGGGTGAGGGTTAGGGTGAGGTTGAGGGTAAGGGTTAGGGTAAGGACTAGGTTTAGTGTGATGGTTAGGATGAGGGTTCATGTTAGGGTGACTGTTAGGGTTAGGGTGAGGTTTTGGGTTAGGATATGTGTGAGGATTAGGGTTAGGGTTAGGGTTATGGTGAGGGTAAGGGTTAGGGTGAGGTTTATGGTGAGGGTAAGGGTTAGGGTTAGCATTAGGGTTAGAGTGATGGTTAGGGTGAGGGTTAGGGTTAGGGTGAGGGTGAGGTTTAGGGTTAGGTTTAGGGTGAGGATTAGGGTTAGGGTGAGGGTTAGGGATAGGTTTACGTTTAGGGTGAGGTTCAGGGTTAGGGTTAGGGTTAGAGTTAGGGTGAGGTTGAGGGTGAGGGTTAGGTTTAGGGTTAGGGTTCGGCTGAGAGTGAGGGTGAGGGTGAGGTTGAGGGTTAGGGTTAGGGTGAGGGTTAGGATTAGGTTTAGGTTGAGGGTTTGGGTTTATGTTAGGGTGAGGTTTAGGGTGAGGGTTAGGGTTAGGGTTAGAGTGAGGCTTAGGTTTAGTGTGAGGGTTAGTGTTAGGATTAGGGTTTAGTTTAGGCTGAGGGTAAGGATTAAGGCGAGGATTAGTGTGAGGGTGAGGATTAGGGTTAGCTTTAGGTTGAGAGTGAGCATTAGGTTGAAGTTTAGGGTTAGCTTTAGCGTTAGGGTGATGGTTAGGTTGAGGGTTAGTGTTAGTGTTAGGGTTAGGGTTAGTGTGAGGTTTAGGTTTAGGGTTAGAGTTAGGGTGAGGTTGAGGGTGAGGGTTAGGGTTAGGGTTTGGTTTAGGGTGAGGTTGAGGGTAAGGGTTTCAGTTAAGATAGTCGTAGGGTTAGGATTAGGGTGAGGGTGAGGTTTAAGTTGAGGGTTAGGGTGAGGGTTAGTGTGAGGTTGAGGGTTTCAGTTTGGAAAGGCTTAGGGTTAGGGTTAGGGTGAGATTTAGTTTGAGGGTGAGGTTTAAGGTGAGGGTTAAGGTTAGGCTTAGGGTGAGGGTGAGGTTTATGGTTAGGGATAGGGTTAGGAAGAGGATTAGGCTGGGGGTCATGGTTAGGGTTCATGTTAGGGTAAGGGTTAGGGTGAGGGTTAGGGTGAGGGTGAGGGTTAGGTTTAGGCTTAGGGTTAGGGTGAGGGTTAGGTTTAGGATTAGTGTTAGGGTTAGGATTATGATGAGGATTTGGGTTAGGGTTAGGCTTAGGATGTGGGTTAGGCTGAGGGGATGGGTAAGGGTTAGGGTTAGGGTTAGGTTTAGGGTTAGGTTGAGAATTAGGGTAAGGTTGAGGGTGAGGGTTAGGTTGAGGTTGAGGGTGAGGGTAAGTGTAAGGGTGACGCTTAGGGTGAGGTTGAGGTTGAGGGTTAGCATTAGGGTTAGAGATAGGGTTAGGGTGAGGTTTAGGGTTAGGGTTAGGGTTAGGGTGAGGGTGAGGCCTAGTGTGAGCATTAGGGATAGGGTTAGAGTTAGGGTTAGGGTGAGGTTTAGGATTATGGTTAGGATTAGGGCTGGTTTTGGTTTAGGCTGAGGTTGAGGATGAGAGTGAGGGTGAGGGTTTGGGTTTGGGTTAGTTTTAGGGTGAGGGCTAGGGGGAGGGTGACGTTTAGAGTTATTATTAGGGTGAGGGTGAGGGTTTCAGTTAGGAAAGGCTTAGGTTTAGAGTTTGGGTGAGGTTTGGGGTGAGGGTGAGGTTTAAGGTGAGGGTTAGGTTTAGGGTGAGGGTGATATTGAGGGTGAGGGTGAGGTTGAGTGATACGGTGTAGGTGATTGTTAGGTTTAGGGTTAGGGTGAGGTTTAGGTTTGGGGTGATATTTGGGGTGAGTGTGAGGGTTAGGGTTAGCTTTAGTTTTAAGGTGAGGGTTTGGGTGTGGGTTAGGTTTAGGGTGAGGTGAGGGTCAGGGTTAGGGTTAGGGTTAGAGTTAGGGTGAAGGTGAGGGTTAGGGTTAGGATTAGGGTTAGGTTTACGGTGAGACTGAGGGTGAGTGTGAGGATGAGGGTTCCGGTGAGGGTTAGGTTCAGGCTTAGGGTTTGGTTATGGTGAGGACTAGGGTTAGTTTTAGGGTGAGGGTTATGGTGAGGATACATTTTAGGGTGAGGGTTGGGAGAGGGTGAGGGTTAGGTTTAGGTTGAGTGTTAGGGTGAGCGTTAGTGTGAGGATTATGTTTAGGTTTAGGGTTAGGCTGAGGGCTAGTGTGAGGTTTATTGTTAGTGTAAGGGTTAGGGTGAGGGTGAGGGTCAGGGTGAAGTTAAGGTTTACAGTAAGGTTTAGGGTGAGGTTTAGGGTCTGGGATAGCATTAGGTTTAGGGTTAGGGTTAGGGTGAGGGTTAGGCTTAGGGTTACGGTTTGGGTGAGGGTGAGGTTTAGTGTTAGCATTAGGTTTAGGGTTAGGGTGAGGGTTAGGTTTAGGTTTAGGGTTAGGGTGAGGTTGAGGGTGCGCGTGAGCATTATGTTTAGGGTTAGGGTGAGGGTTAGGGTTAGGGTGAGGGTGAGGGTAATTGTTAGGGTAAGGGTGATTGTGAGGGTGAGGGTGAGGTTTAGGTTTAGGGTGAGGGTAAGTTTATGTTTAAGGTTAGGGTGAGGGTGAGGCTGAGGGTTAGGGTGAGGGTGATGGTGATGTTGAGGGTGAGGGTGAGCTTTAGGGTTTGGATGTGGGTTAGGTTTAGGGTTAGGATGAGAGTTAGGCTGAGGGTTAGGGTTAGGGTTAGGGTGGGGTTAAGTGTTATGGTAAGGGTGAAGTTTAAGTTTTGGATTAGGGTTAGGGTTAGTGTGAGGCTTAGGCATAGGGTTAGGGTTAGGTTGAGGGTTTTGCTTAGGGTAAGGTTTAGAGTTAGGGTGAGGGTGAGGTTGAGGTTTAGGATTTGGATTATGGTTAGGGTTAGGGTTAGGCTGAGGGTGAGGTTGAGGTTGATGGTGAGGGTTAGGGATTGTGTTACGGCTAAGGTCAGGGTTAGGGTTAGGGTTACGTTTAGGATGAGAGTTAGGCTGAGAATTAGGGTTAGTGTTGGTGTGAGGGTTAGGGTTAGGGTTAGGGATAGGGTGAGGATTGGTGTTAGGGTTAGGCTTAGGTTGAGGATTATGCTGAGGGGTAGGGTTAGGGTTAGGGTTAGGGTGAGGGTTAGGGTGAGTGTTATGGTTATGGTTAGGTTTAGGGTTAGGTTGAGGGTGACAGTAAAGGTTAGGGTGAGGATGAGGTTTAGGGGTAGCATTAGGGTTAGGCTTAGGGTTAGGGAGAGGGTTAGGTTTAAGGTTAGGGTTAGGTTGAGGGTTAAGTTTAAGGTTAGGGTGAGGGGTAGGGTGAGGCGTTATGGTGAGTGTTTGGGTTAATGTGAGTGTTAGGGTTAGGGTTAGCATTAGTGTGAGGATAAGTTTTAGGTTTTGGGTTAGGCTGAGAGTGAAGGTTAGGTTTAGCGGTAGGGTTAGGGTGAGATTTAGGGTGAAGTTTAAGGGTCAGGGTTAGTATGAGGGTGAGGATTAGAGTTAGTTTTAGGGTGAGGGTTAGAGTTACGGTGAGTTTTAGGGTAGGGTTACGGTGAGGGTGAGGGTGAGGGTGAGGGTGAGTTTTAGGGTATGGGTGATGGTTAGGGTTAGGGTGAGGGGTAAGGTGATGTTGAGGCTTAGGTTGAGGGTGATGGTAAGGATTTCGGTGAGTATTAGAGTTATGGTTATGGTTAGGGTTACGGTGAGTGTAAGGGTTAGGGTGACGTTTAGTGTGAGGGTGAGGTTTAGGGGTAGGGTTAGAAGTAGGGTGAGGGTTATTTTGAGGGTTAGGGTGAGGGTTAGGCTGAGGGTGAATTTTAGCGATATAGTTAGAGTTAAGGTGAGGGTTTGGGTGAGGGTTAGGGTTCAGGTTTGGCTTAGGGTGAGGGTGAGGGTAAGATTTAGGGTTAGGGTTAGGGTGAGGATAAGGTTTAGTGTGAGGGTTAGTGTTAGGATTAGGGTTTAGGTTGGGGTGAGGGTATGGGTTATGGTGAAGGTTAGTGTTAGTGTTAGTGTTAGGGTTAGTGTGAGGGTTAGGTTTTGGGTGAGAGTTAGGGTGAGGGTGAGGATGAGGTTAGGGTTAGGGTGTGGTTTAGGGTGAGGGCTAGGGTGAGGTTGAGGGTAAGGGGGAGGGTTAGGGTGAGGGTGAGGGTTTCAGTTAGGATAGGCATAGGGTTAGGGTTAGGGTGAGGGTGAGGTTTAAGGTGAGGGTTAGGGTGAGGGTTAGTGTGAGGCTGAGGGCTGCAGTAAGGAAAGGCTTAGGGTTAGGGTTAGGGTGAGGATTAGGTTAAGGGTGAGGTTTAAGGTGAGGGTTAGGGTTAGGCTTAGTGTGAGGGTGAGGATTATGGTTAGGAATAGGGTTAGGATGAGGATTAGGCTGAGGGTTATGGTTAGGGTTCAGGTGAGGGTAAGGGTTAGGGTGAGGGTTAGGGTGAGGGTGAGGGTTAGGTTTAGGCTTAGGGTTAGGTTTAGGGTTAGTGTTAGGGTTAGGATTATGGTGAGAATTAGGGTTAGGGTTAGGTTTAGGGTGTGGGTTAGGCTGAGGGGATGGGTTAAGGTTAGTGTTAGGGTTAGGGTTAGGGTGAGAATTAGGGTAAGGGTGAGGGTGAGCGTTAGGTTGAGGTTGAGGGTGAGGGTAAGTGTTATGATGCCGGTTAGGGTGAGGTTGAGGTTGAGGGTTACCATTAGGTTTAGAGTTAGGGTTAGGGCAAGGGTTAGGGTTAGGGTTAGTGTGAGGGTGAGGGTGAGGGCTAGTGTGAGCATTAGGGTTAGGGTTAGGGTTAGAGTTAGGGTTAGTGTGAGGGTGAGATTTAGGGTTAGGGTTAGGATTAGGGTTAGGGTTAGGTTTAGGCTGAGGTTGAGGGTGAGAGTGAGGTGAGGGTTTGGGTTTGGGTTAGTTTTAGGGTGAGGGCTAGGGGGAGTGTGAGGTTTAGTGTGATTATTAATGTGAGGGTGAGGGTTTCAGTTAGGAAAGGCTTAGGTTTAGATTTGGGGTGAGGTTTGGGGTGAGGGTGAGGTTTAAGGTGAGGGTTAGGTTTAGGGTGAGGATTAGGGTTAGGGTTAGGGTGATTGTTAGGGTTAGGGTTATGTTTAGGGTGAGGGTGAGAGTGAGGGTGAGGGTGAGGGTGAGTGTTACGGTGTAGGTGATGGTTAGGTTTAGGGTTAGGGTGAGGTTTAGGTTTTGGGTGATATTAGGGTGAGTGTGAGGGTTAGGGTTAGCTTTTGTTTTAAGGTGTGGGTTAGGGTTAGGGTTAGGGTGAGGTGAGGGTCAGGGTTAGGATTAAGGTTAGAGTTAGGGTAAAGGTGAGGGTTAGGGTTAGGATTAGGATTAGCTTTAGGTTTAGGATGAGTTTTAGTGTTAGTGTAAGGGTTAGGGTTAGGGTGAGGGCTAGGGTGAGGTTTAGTGTTAGTGTAAGGGTTAGGGTTAGGGTGAGGGTCAGGGTGAGGGTAAGGGTTAGGGTGAGGTTTAGGGTGAGGTTGAGGGTTAGGGATAGCATTAGGTTTAGGGTTAGTGTTAGTGTAAGGGTTAGGGTTAGGGTTAGGGTTAGGGTGAGGGTGAGGTTTAGTGTTAGCATTAGGGTTAGGGTTAGGATAAGGGTTAGGTTTAGGGTTAGGTTTAGGGTGAGGGTGAGGGTGCATGTGAGCGTTACATTTAGGGTTAGGGTGAGGGTTAGGGTTAGGGTGAGGTTGAGGGTGATTGTTAGGGTATGGGTGATTGTGAGGGTGAGGGTGAGGGTTAGGTTTAGGGTGAGGGTAAGATTATGTTTAGGGTTAGGGTGAGAGTGAGGCTGAGGGTTAGGGTGAGGGTGATGGTGATGTTGAGGGTGAGGGTGAGCTTTAGGGTTTGGATGTGGGTTAGGTTTAGGGTTAGGATGAGAGTTAGGCTGAGGGTTAGGTTTAGGGTTAGGGTGAGGTTAAGTGTTATGGTAAGGGTGAAGGTTAAGTTTTGGATTAGGGTTAGGGTTAGGTTGAGGGTTTTGCTTAGGGTAAGGTTTAGAGTTAGGGTGAGGGTGAGGTTGAGGTTTAGGATTTGGATTATGGTTAGGGTTAGGGTTAGGCTGAGGTTGAGGTTGATGGTGAGGGTTAGGGATTGTGTTAGGGCTAAGGTCAGGGTTAGAGTTAGGGTTAGGGTTACGTTTAGGATGAGAGTTAGGCTGAGAATTAGGGTTAGTGTTGGTGTGAGGGTTAGGGTTAGGGTTAGGGTTAGGGTGAGGATTGGTGTTAGGGTTAGGCTTAGGTTGAGGATTATGCTGAGGGGTAGGGTTAGGGTTAGGGTTAGGGTGAGGGTTAGGGTGAGTGTTATGGTTATGGTTAGGGTTAGGGTTAGGTTGAGGGTGACAGTAATGTTTTGGGTGAGGATGAGGTTTAGGGGTAGCATTAGGTTTAGGGTTAGGGTTAGGGAGAGGGTTAGGCTTAGGGTTAGGATTAGGTTGAGTGTTAGGTTTAAGGTTAGGGTGAGGGGTTGCGTGAGGGGGTAGGGTGAGGATTTGGGTTAATGTGAGTGTTAGGGTTAGGGTTAGCATTAGTGTGAGGATAAGTTTTAGGTTTGGGGTTAGGCTGAGAGTGAGGGTTAGGTTTAGCGTTAGCGTTAGGGTGAGATTTAGGGTGAAGTTTAAGATGAGGGTTAGGGTTAGTATGAGGGTGAGGATTAGAGTTAGGTTTAGGGTGAGGGTTAGAGTTACGGTGAGTTTTAGGGTAGGGTTACAGTGAGGGTGAGGGTGAGGGTGAGTTTTAGGGTGTGGGTGATAGCTAGGATTAGGGTGAGGGTTAAGGTGATGTTGAGGCTTAGGTTGAGGGTGATGGTAAGGATTACGGTGAGTATTAGAGTTATGGTTAGGTTTAGAGTTACGGTGAGTGTAAGGGTTAGGGTGACGTTTAGTGTGAGGGTGAGGTTTAGGGGTAGGGTTAGAGTTAGGGTGAGGGTTATTTTGAGGGTTAGGGTGAGGGTTAGGCTTAGGATGAGGGTGAGGTTTAGAGTTAGGGTTAGGTATAGGGTGAGGGTGAGGGTAAGATTTAGGGTGAGGGTTAGGATGAGGGTGAGGGTTAGGGTTAGGTTGAAGTTTAGGGTGAGCCTTAGGGTGAGGGTTAGGTTTAGGTTTAGGGTTAGGGTGAGGGTTAGTCTGAGGTTTAGTGTTAGTGTTAGTGTTAGGGTTAGGGTGAGTGTTAGGCTGAGTGTAAGGTTTAGAGTGAGGGTTAAGTTGAAGTTGAGGGTTAGGGATAGCATTAAGGTTAGGGTTTGGGTGAGGGTTAGGGTTAGGTTTACGGTGATTGTGAGTGTTAAGTTTAGATTTAGGGTTAGGTTAGGGTGAGGGTGAGGGTTATGGTTAGGGTGAGGGTGAGGGTTAGGGTGAGGGTTAGGGTTAGGGTGACGGTTAGGTTAAAGGTTAGGTGAGGGCTAGGGTTAGATTTAGTGTTAGGGTGAGCTTTAGGTTTAGGGTGAGGGTGAGGGTTAGGTTTAGGGTTAGTCTTAGGTGAAGGGTTAGGCTTAGGGTGAGGGTGAGGGTAAGGGTCATAGTTAGGTTTAGGGTGAGGGTTAGGGTTATGGTTAGAATTAGGGTGAGGGTGAGGGTGAAGGTTAGTGTGAGGGTGATGTTTAGGGTGAGGGTGAGGGTTAGGTTTAAGGTGAGGTTTAGGGTTAGGGTTAGTTTTAGTGTGAGGGTGATTGTGAGGGTTAGGGTGAGGGTGATGGTGAGGTTGATGGTGAAGGTGAGGGTTAGGGTTTGTGTGAGGGTTAGTTTTAGGGTTAGGGTTAGGATGAGGGTTAGGCTGAGGCTTAGGGTCAGGGTTAGGGTGAGGGTAAGGGTTAGAGTAAGGTTTAGTGTTAGGGTGAGGGTGAGGGTTAGGGTTAGTGTTGGGTTTACAGTTAGGGTGAGGGTTAGGGTTAGGATTAGGACTAGGCTGAGGGTTAGGGTCTGGGTTCGAGTGAGGATAAGGGTTAGGGTGAGGGTTAGGGTGATGGTGAGGGTTAGCATTAGGCTTAGGGTTAGGGTGAGGTTTAGGGTGAGGGTAAGTGTTAGGGTTAGGGTTTGGGTTAGGGTGAGGTTCAGGTTAAGTTGAGGGTAAGGGCAAGGGCAAGGTTTAGGTTGAGGTTGAGGGTTATTGTTAGCATTAGGGTTACGGTGAGGGTGATGGTTAGGATGAGAATTAGGTTTAGGGTTAGGGATAGGGTGAGGATTAGGGTTGTAGTTAGATGTAGGGTGAGGGTTAGGCTGAGGGGTAGGGTTAGGGTTAGGGTTAAGGTGAGGGTTTGGTTGAGGGTTAGGTTTAGGGTTAGGGTTAGGTTAGGGTGAGGGTTTGGGTTTGGGTTAGGGTTTGGGTGAGGGTGAGAGCTAGTGTTAGCATTAGGGTAATGTTTAGTGTTAGGTTTAGGGTGAGGGTGAGGGTGAGGATTAGGGTTAATGTTAGGATTATGGTTAGGGTTAGGGTTAGACTGAGGGTGAGGGTGAATTTGAGGGTGATGGTTAGGGTTAGGGTTAGTTTTAGGGTGAGGGCTAGGGTGAGGGTGTTGGTTAGCGTGAAGGTTTAGGTTAGAAAAGGCTTAAGTTTAGGGTTAGGGTGAGGTAAGGGTGAGGGTGATGTTTAAGGTGAGGGTTAGGGTTATGGTTAAGGTGAGGATAAGGGTTAGGGTTAGTATGAGGGTGAGGGTTAGAGTTAGGTTTAGGGTGAGGGTTAGGGTTATGGTGAGGTTTAGGGTAGGGATAGAGTTCGGGTGAGGGTTCGTGTGAGGGTGAGTTTTAGGGAGTGGGT
Source organism: Dipodomys merriami (assembly GCF_024711535.1). NCBI lineage: Eukaryota > Metazoa > Chordata > Mammalia > Rodentia > Heteromyidae > Dipodomys > Dipodomys merriami. Next base: position 1,492,859 of record NW_027206490.1, on the reverse strand, counting down.
GATGGTTAGGGTTAGGGTGAGGGTTAAGGTGACAATGACGGTTAAGGTGAGGGTGAGGATTAGGATTATGGTTAGGGATAGGGTTAGGTTTATGTTGAGGGTAAGGGTTAGGATGAGGTTTAGGGTGAGGGTGATTTTTAGGGATATTGTTAGAGTTAGGGTGAGGGTTAGGTAGAGGTTTAGGTTTAGGGTTAGGCTGAGGATTAGTGTGAGGTTAGTGTTAGGGTTACGGTTAAGGTTAGGGAGAGTGTTAGGGTGAGGGTAAGGATTGGAGTGAGAGTTAACGTGAGGGTTAGGTTTAGACAGTTAGGGTTAGTGTTAGGTTGAGGGTGAGTGTGAGGGTTAGGGTGAAGGTGATGGTGAGGTTGATGTTGAGTGTGAGTGTTACGGTTTGGGTGAAGGTTAGCTTTAGGGTTAGGGTTAGGATGAGTGTTAGGTTGAGGATTAGGGTTAGGGTTACAGTGAGGGTAAGGTTTAGGGTGAGGGTTAGGGATAGGGTAAGGGTAAGGATCAGGTTGGCGTGAGGGTTAGGATTAGGATTAGGATTAGGGTTAGGGGGAGGTTTAGGGATAGGGTTAGGGTTAGGGTGAGGGTTTTGATTAGAGTTAGGTTTAGAGTTAGGGTGAGGGTGAGGGTAATGTTTAGGGATTGGATTAGGGTTGGGGTAAGGCTTAGGCTGTGGCTGAGGTTGAGGGTGAGGTTGAGGGTTAGGGTTAGGGTGAGGGTGAGCATTAGGGTTAGTGTTAGGGTTACAGTTAGGGTGAGGGTTAGGGTTAGGTTTAGGATTAGGCTGAGGGTTAGTCTGAGGGGTAGGGTCTGGGTTCGAATGAGGGTAAGGGTTAGGGTGAGGGTTAGGGTGAGGGTGAGGGTGAGGGTGAGGGTTAAGCTTAGTGTTAGGGTGAGGATAAGGGTTAGGGTGAGGGTTAGGGTGAGGGTGAGTGTAGGGTTAAGGTGAGGGTAGGGGTAAGGGCGAGGTTTAGGGTGAGGTTGAGGGTTATTGTTAGCATTAGGGTTACTGTGAGGGTAAGCTTAGGGTGAGGTTTAGAGTTAGGGTTAGGAATAGGGTGAGGATTAGTGTTGGGTTTAGTTGTAGGGTGAGGTTTAGGCTGAGGGATAGGGTTAGGGTTAGTGTTAGGATGAGGTTTAGGTTGAGGGTTAGGTTTAGGGTTAGTGTTAGGGTTAGGGTTAGGTTAGGGTGAGGGTTTGGGTTAGTGTTAGGGTTTGGGTGAGGGTGAGGGCTAGTGTTAGCATTAGGGTAAGGGTTAGTGTTAGGGTTAGGGTGAGGGTGAGCGTGAGGATTACAGTTAGGGTTAGGATTATGTTTATGGTTAGGGTTAGACTGAGGGTGAGGGTGAGGTTGAGGGTGAGTGTTAGGATTAGGGTTAGTTTTAGGGTGAGGGCTAGGGTGAGGGTGAGGGTTAGGGTGAGGGTTAGGGTCTGGGTGAGGTTTAGAGTTCGGTTTAGGGTGAGTTTTAGGGTTAGTGTGAGGTTAAGGGTAGGATTAGTGTTCTGGTGAGGGTTCGGGTGAGGGTGAGTTTTAGGGAGTGGGTGATGGTTAAGGTTAGGCTGAGGATTAAGGTGATGGTGAGGGTTAGGGTGAGGGTGAGGGTTAGGATTATGGTGAGGATTAGGGTTATGGTTAGTGTTAGGCTTATGTTGAGGGTAAGGGTTAGGATGAGGTTTAGGCTGAGGGTGAGTTTTAGGGATATAGTTAGAGTTAGGGTGAGGGTTTGGGTGAGGGTTAGGGTTCGGGTTTGGCTTAGGTGAGGGTGAAGGGAAGAGTTAGTGTTAGGGTTAGGGTTAGGGTGTCGATAAGGTTTAGTGTGAGGTTTAGGGTGAGGGTGAGGTTTAGGGTTAGGTTGAGGGTTAGGGTGAGCATTAGGGTGAGGTTTTGTTTTAGGTTTAGCGTTACGGTGAGGGTTAGGGTGAGGGTGAGTGTTAGGGATAGCATTAGTGTTAGGGTTAGGTTTAGGGTGAGTGTTAGGGTTAGGATTAGGGTGAGGGTGAGGGTGAGGTTTAGGGTTAGCATTAGGTTAGGGTTAGGGTGAGGGTTAGGATTAGGGTTAGGGTTAGGGTGAGAGTGAGGGTGAGGGTTAGAGTTAGGGTTAGGGTGAGGCTTAGGGTTAGGGTGAGGGTTAGGGTTAGGGTGAGGCTTAAGGTTAGGGTGACGGTGAGGGTAAGGGTTAGGGTGAGGGTTAGGGTTAGAGTTAGGGTTAGGGTGAGTTTTAGAATTAGGATGAGGCTGAGTGTTAGGTTTAGGATTAGGCTTAGGTGTAGGGTTAGGCTAAGGTTGATGGTGAGGGTGAGCGGCAGAGTTAGCATTAGGGTTAGGGTTAGGGTGAGGGTGAGTGTTAGGATTAGGTTTAGAGTTAGGGTGAGAGTGTGAGGGTAAGTGTAAGGGTTAGGGTTAGGGTTAGGATGAGGTTTAGGATGAGGGTTAGGGTTAGGGTTCGGGTGAGTGAAAGGTTAGGTTGAGGGTTAGGGTGAGGGTTAAGTTTAGGCTTAGTTTTCGGGTGAGGGTTAGTGTGAGGGTTAGTGTTAGGATTAGGGTTAAGTTTAGGTTGTGGGTTAGGCTGAGGGTAACTTTTAGGGTGAGGGTTTTGGTGAGGATGAGGGATATGGTTAAGGTGAGGGAAGGGTTAGGGCGAGGTTTAGGGTATGGTTGAGGGTTAATATTAGCATTAGGTTTACGTTAGGGTGAGGGTTAGGGTTAGGTTGAGGGTAAGGTTAAGGGTGAAGACTAGGGTTAGGGTGATGTTTGGGTGAGGGTTCGTGTTAGTGTTAGTGCTAGGGTTAGGGTGCGGTTTTGGGTTAGGATATGTGTGAGGATTATGCCTAGGGTTAGGGTTATGGTGAGGGTAGGGGTTAGGGTGAGGTTTATGGTGAGGGTGAGGGTTAGGGTTAGCATTAGGGTTAGAGTGATGGTTAGGGTGAGGGTTAGGGTTAGGGTGAGGGTGAGGTTTAGGGTTAGGTTTAGGGTGAGGTTTAGAGTTAGGGTGAGAGTTAGGGATAGGTTTACGTTTATGGTGGGGTTCAGGGTTAGGGTTAGGGTTAGAGTTAGGGTGAGGTTGAGGGTGAGGGTTCTGTTTATGATTAGGGTTAGGGTTGGGCTGAGGGTGAGGGTGAGGGTGAGGTTGAGGGTTAGGGTTAGGGTGAGGTTTAGAATTAGGTTCAGGTTGAGGGTTGGGGCTTGTGTTAGGGTGAGGTTTAGGCTGAGGATTAGGGTTAGGGTTAGTGTGAGGTTTAGGTTTAGTGTGAGGGTTAGTGTTAGGATTAGAGTTTAGGTTAGGGTGAGGGTAAGTGTTATGGTGAGGGTTAGTGTGAGGGTGAGGATTAGGGTTAGAGTTAGGTTGAGAGTGAGCGTTAGTTTGAAGTTTAGGGTTAGGTTTAGGTTTAGGTTTATGGTTAGGGTGAGGGTTAGTGTTAGTGTTAGGGTTATGGTTAATGTGAGGGTTAGGTTTATGGTTAGAGTTAGGGTGAGGTTGAGGGTGAGGGTTAGGTTTAGGGTTTGGTTCAGGGTGAGGGCTAGGGTGAGGTTAAGGCTAAGGGGGAGGTTTAGGGGGAGGGGGAGGGTTTCAGTTAGGATAGGCGTAGGGTTAGGGTTAGGGTGAGGGTGAGGTTTAATGTGAGGGTGAGGGTGAGGGTTAGGGTGAGGTTTTCAGTTAGGAAAGTCTTAGGGTTAGGGTTACGGTGAGGATTAGAGTGAGGGTGGGTTTTAAGGTGAGGGTTAGGGTTAGGGTTAGGGTGAGGGTGAGGGTTTTTTTACGGATAGGGTTAGGATGAGGTTTAGGCTGAGGGTTTGTGTTAGGGTTCGGGTGAGGGTAAGAGTTAGGGTTAGGGTTAGGGTTAGGGTGAGGATAAGGTTTAGTGTGAGGGTTAGTGTGAGGGTGAGGTTTAGGGTTAGGTTGAGGGTTAGGGTGAGCATTAGTGTGAGGTTTAGATTTAGGTTTAGGGTTAGTGTGAGTGTTAGGGTGAGGTTTAGTGTTAGGGTTAGGGTTAGGGTTAGGGTGAGGTTTAGGGTGAGGGTAAGGTTTAGCGTGAAGGTTTGGGTGAGGGTGAGTGTTAGGGACAGCATTAGTGTTAGGGTTAGGTTTAAGGTGAGTGTTAGGGTTAGGATTAGGGTTAGCGTGAGGTTGTGGTTTAGGGTGACGTTTAGGGTTAGGGTTAGGATGAAGCTTAGGGTTAGGGTGACAGTTAAGTTTAGGGTGAGGGTTAGGGTTAGGGTGATGGTGAGGGTAAGGTTTAGGGTGAGGGCTAGTTTTAGGTTTAAGGTGAGGGTGAGGGTCAGAGTTAGCATTAGGGTTAGGGTTAGGGTGAGGGTGAGGATTAGGTTTAGGGTTAGAGTTAGGGTGACAGTGAGGGTGAGGTTAAGAGTTATGGTTATGGTTAGGGTTAGAATGAGGATTAAGCTGAGGGTTAGGGTTAGGGTTCGGTTGAGTGAAAGTTTAGGTTGAGGGTTTGGGTGTGGGTTAGGTTTAGGCTTAGTTTTCCGGTGAGGGTTAGTGTTAGGGTTAGGGTTAATGTTAGGTTGTGGGTTAGGTTGAGGGTAACTTTTAGGGTGAGGGTTTTGGTGAGGGTGAGGGATATGGTTAAGGTGATGGAAAGGTTAGGGCGAGGTTTAGGGTATGGTTGAGGGATAATGTTAGCAATAGGTTCATGTTGAAGTTTAGGGTTAGGGTGAGGTTGAGGGTAAGGTTTAGGGTGAGGACTAGGGTTAGGGTGATGTTTAGTGTGAGGGTTCATGTTAGGGTTAGTGTTAGGGTTAGGGTGAGTTTTAGGGTTAGGATATGTGTGAGGATTAGGGTTAGGGTTAGGGTTATGGTGAGGGTACGGTTTAGGTTGAGGTTTATGGTGAGGGTGAGGGATAGTTTTAGCATTAGGTTTAGAGTGATGGTTAGGGTGAGGGTTAGGGCTAGTGTGAGGGTGAGGTTTAGGGTTAGGATTAGGGTGAGGTTTAGTGTTAGGGTGAGGGTTAGGAATAGGTTTACGTTTAGGGTGGGGTTCAGGGTTAGGGTTAGGGTTAGAGTTAGGGTGAGGCTGAGGGTTAGGGTTAGGGTTAGGGTTAGGGTGATGGTTAGGGTGAAGTTTAGTTTTAGTGTTAGGGTTAGGGTTAGGGTGAGGTTTAGGTTTAGGGTTAGAGTTAGGGTGAGATTGAGGGTGAAGGTTTGGTTTAAGGTTTGGCTTAGGGTGCGGGCTAGGGTGAGGGTGAGGGTAAGGGTGAGGGTTAGGGGGAGAGGGTGGGTTCCAGTTAGGATAGGCGTAGGGTTAGGGTTAGGGTGAGGGTGAGGTTTAAGGTGAGGATTAGTGTGAGGGTTAGGGTGAGGCTGAGGGTTTCAGTTAGGAAAGGCTTAGGGTTACGGTTAGGGTGAGGATTAGGGAGAGGGTGAGGTTTAACGTGAGAGTTAGGTTTAGGCTTATGGTGAGGGTGAGGGTTATGTTTAGGGATAGGTTTAGGATGAGGATTAGGCTGAGGTTTCGGGTTAGGGTTCAGGTGAGGGTAAGGTTTAGGGTGAGGGTTAGGGTGAGGGTGAGGGTTGGGGTTAGGCTTAGGGTTAGGGTGAGGGTTAGGGTTAGTGTTAGTGTTAGGTTTAGGGTTATGGGGACTATTAGGGTTAGGGTAAGGTTTAGGGTGTGGATTAGGCCGAGGAGATGGGTTAGGGTTAGGGTTAGAGTGAGAATTAGGGTAAGGTTTAGGGTGAGGTTTAGGTTGAGGTTGAGGGTGAGGGTAAGTGTTATTGTGCGGGTTAGGTTGAGGTTGAGGTTTAGGGTTAGCATTAGGGTTAGAGTTAGGGTTAGGGTGAGTGTTAGGGTTAGGGTTAGGGTGAGGGTGAAGGCTAGTGTGAGCATTAGGGTTAGGTTAGGTTTAGAGTTAGGGTTAGGGTGAGGGTGAGGTTTAGGGTTAGGTTTAGGATTAGGGTTAGGGTTAGGTTTAGGCTGAGGTTGAGGGTGAGAGTGAGGGTGAGGGTTGGTGTTTGGGTTAGTTTTAGGGTGAAGGCTAGGGGGAGGGGTTAAAGTGATTATTAGGGTGAGGGTGAGGCTTTCAGTTAGGAAAGGCTTAGGTTAGGGTTAGGGTTAGGGTGAGGGTTAAGGTTAGGGTTATGTTTAGGGTGATGTTGAGAGTGAGGTTGAGGGTGAGGGTGAGGGTGAGGGTGTAGGTGAGGGTTAGGTTTAGGGTTAGGGTGAGGGTTAGGGTTTGGGTGATATTTAGGTTGAGTGTGAGGGTTAGGCTTAGCGATAGGGTTAGGTTGAGCGTTAGGGTTAGGGTGAGGGTGAGCATCAGGGTTATGGTGAGGTTTGGGATTAGGGTGAGGGTCAGGGTAGTGTTAGGATTAGAGTTAGGGTGAGGTTGAGTGTTAGGGTAAGGATTAGTGTTAGGGTGAGGGTTAGGGTGAGGATTAGGTTTAGGTTTAGGTTTAGGATGAGGGTTAGGGTGAGGCTTAGTGTTAGTGTTAGTGTTAGGGTTAGCGTGAGAGTTAGTGTGAGGGTTAGGCTTAGAGGGAGGGTTAGGGTGAGTGTGAGGTTTAGGGTTAGCATTATGGTTAGGGTGAGGGTGACTTTTAGGGTTAGAATTATGGTTAGGGTTAGGGTTAGGGTGACGGTTTGGCTTAAGGTAATGGTTAGGGTGAGGGTCATGTTTGGTATTAGCATTAGGGTTAGGGTTAGGGTTAGCTTGAGGGTTAGGTTAGGGTTAAGGTTAGGGTGAGGGTGAGCATAAGGGTTAGGGTTATGGTTAGCGTGAGGGTTTGAGTTAGGGTGAGGGTTAGGGTTTGGTTGAGGGTGAGGGTTAGGTTTAAGTTTAGGCTTAGGTGTAGGGTTAGGCTTACGGTGAGGGTGAGGGTGAGGGTCACTGTTAGGTTAAGGGTGAGGGTTAGGGTTATGGTTAGGGTTAGGGTGAGGGTGAGGATGAGGGTTAGAGTGAGTGTGATGGTGAGCATGAGGGTGAGAGTTAGGTTTAGGGTGAGGGTTAGGGTTATGGTTAGGTTTAGGGTGACGATGATGTTGAGGGTTAGGGTGAGGGTAATGGGGAGGTTGAGGGTGATGGTGAGGGTTAGCGTTTGGGTGTGGGTTAGGTTTAGGTTTAGGGTTAGTAGGAGAGCTAGGCTGACGGTTAGGGTTATGGTTAGGATGATGGTTAGGGTTAGGGTGAGGGTAAGGGTTCGGTTTTGGATTAGTTTTAGGGTTATGGTAAGGGTTGGGCATAGGGTTAGTGTTAGGGTGAGGGTTTTACTTAGGGTTAGTTTTAGAGTTAGGGTGAGGGTGAGGGTGAGGTTTAGGGTTAGTATTAAAGTTAGGGTTAGGCTTAGGCTGAGGTTGAGTTTGAGTGTGAGGTTGAGGGTTAGTATTCGGTTGAGGGTTAGGGTTGTGTTAGCTCTAAGGTCAGTGCGAGGGTCATGGTTAGGTTTAGGTTTAGGATGAGGGTTAGGCAGAGGGTTAGGGTTACTGTTCATGTGAGGGTAATGGTTAGGGTGAGTGTTAGGGTGAGGGTTAGGTTTAAGTTTAGGCTTAGGTTTCCGGTGAGGGTTAGGTTTAAGGGTATTGTTAGGGTTAGGGCTAGGGTTAGCGTGAGGGTTAGGGTGAGTGTAAGGGTTAGGGTGAGGGTTAGGGTGAGGGTGAGGGATAGGGTTAAGGTTCAGGTAAGGGTTAGGGCGAAGTTTAGGGTGAGGTTGAAGGTTAACGTTAGCATTAGTGTTAAGGTAAGAATGAGGGTTAGGATGAGGGTTAGGGTAAGGGTTAGGGATAGGGTGAGGATTGGTGTAAGGGTTAGGTTTAGGTCGAGGATTAGGCTGAGGGGTAGGGTTTGGGTTAGGGTGAGGGTGAGGGTTAGGGTGAGGGTAAAGGTTAGGGTGAGGTTTAGGGTAAGGTTGAGGTTTAGTGTTAACCTTAGGATTAATTTTAGGGTTAGGGTGAGGGTTGGGTTTAGGTTGACGGTTAGGGTGAGGGTTAGGTTTAGGGTTAGGGTGAGGGTTAGGGTGAGGGTTTAGGGTGAGGGCTAGGGTTAATGTGAGGGTTAGGGATAGGATTAGCGTTAGTGTGAGGATAAGGGTTAGGGTGTGGGTTAGGCTAAGAGTGAAGGTTAGGGTTAGCGTTAGGGTTAGTTTGAGGTTTAGGGTGAAGTTTAAGGTAAGGGTTAAGGTGAGTATGAGGGTCAGGGTTAGAGTTAGGTTTAGGGTGAGGGTTAGAGTTAGGTTGAGTTTTAGGGTAGCGTTAGGGTGAGTGTGAGGGTTAGGTTAAGGGTGAATTTTAGGGTGTGGGTGATGGTTAGGCTTAGGGTGAGTGTTAAGGTTATGGTGAGGGTTAGGTTGAGGGTGAGGGTAAGGATTACGGTGAGTATTAGGGTTATGGTTAGGGTTATGGTTATGGTGAGGGTAAGGGTTAGATTGAGGTTTAGGGTGAGGGTGAGGTTTAGGGGTAGCATTAGAGTTCGGGTGAGGGTTAGGGTAAGCGTTAGGGTTCAAGTTAGGCTTAGGGTGAGGATGAGGGTTAGAGTTAGAATTAGTTACAGGGTTAGGGTGAGGGTAAGATTTAGGTTGAGGGTTAGGATGAGGGTGAGGTTTAGGGTTAGGTTGAGGTTTAGGGTGACCGTTAGTATGAGGGTTAGGTTTAGGTTTAGGGTTAGGGTGAGGATTAGGGTGAGGTTTAGTGTTAGTGTTATGGTTGGGGTTAGGGTGAGTGTTAGGGTGAGGGTAAGGGTTAGAGTGAGGTTTAGGTTGAGGTGAGAGTTAGGGATAGGTTTAAGGTTAGGGTTAGGGTTTGGTTGAGCGTTAGGGTTAGGGTTAGGGTGATGGTGAGTGTTAGGGTTAGATTTAGGTTTAAGGTTAGGGTGAGGGTGAGGGTTAGGGTTAGGGTGAGGGTGAGGGTTAGGGTGACGTTGACGGTTAGGTTTAGGTTGACAGTGACGGTAAGGGTTAGGGTGAGGGCTAGGGTTAGAGTTAGGATTATGTTTAGGTTTAGGGTTGGGGGAAGGTGGGGGTGAGGTTGAGGGTGAGGGTTAGGGTTAAGGTTAGTTTGAGGATTAGGGTGAGGGCTAGGGTAAGGGTAAGTGTTAGGGTGAGGGTGAGGGTATGGGTTAGGAAAGGTTTAGGGTTAGGTTTATGGTGAGGATTAGGGTGAGTGTGAGATTTTAGGTTAGGGTTAGGGTTATGTGTGGATTAAGGTTAGGGTTAGAGTGAGGGTTATGATTAGGGTGATGTTTAGGGTGAGAGTGAGGATTACGGTGAGGGAGAGGGTGAGGGTGATGGTGTAGGTGATGTTTAGGGTTGGGGTGATATGTTGGGTTACGGTGAGGGTCACGGTGAAAGTGAGGGTTAGGGTTAGGGTTAGGGTGAGGTTTAGGTTTTGGTTTAGGGTGAGTGGTAGGGTTAGGCTTAATGTGAGGGTTAGGTTTAGGGTTAGGGTTAGTGTGAGGATAAGGGTTTTGGTGAGGGTTAGGGTGATAGTGAGGTTTAGGTTTAGGTTGAGTGTTAGATTGAGCGTTAGGGTGAGGGTTAGGTTTAGGTTTAGGATTAGGGTGAGGGTTAGGGTGAGGTTTAGTGTTATGGTTAGGTTTAGGGTTAGGGTGAGTGTTAGGGTGAGGGTAAGGGTTAGAGTGAGTGTTAGGGTTAGGGTGAGGGTTAAGGTTAGTATTAGGGTTAGGGTTACGGTTAGGGTGATGGTTACAGTTAGGGTTTGTTTTACGGTGACGGTGAGGGTGCGGGTTAGGGTTAGCATTAGGGTTTGGGTTAGGGTTAGGGTGAGGGTTAGGGTTAGGGTTAGGCTTAGGGTGAGGTTGAGGGTTAGGGTTAGTGTTAGGGTTAAGGATGGGGTTATGTTTAGTTTGAGGAATAGGCTTAGGGTGAAGGTTAGGGTAAGGGTTAGGTGAGGGCTAGGGTTAGGCTAGGGTTAGGCTGAGATTTAGGTTTGGGTGAGGGTGAGGTTGTGGTTTAGGTTTAGGTTTAGGCTTAGCGGTAGGTTTAGGCTTAGGGTGAGGGTGAGGGTGATGGTCTGAGTTAGGTTTAGGGTGAGGTTTAGGTTTATGGTTAGGTTTATGGTGAGGGTGGGGGTGAGATTTAGGGTGAGGGTCATGGTGAGGGTGAGGGTGATGGTTAGGTTTAGGGTGAGAATTATGGTTACGTTAAGGTTTAGGGTGAGGTTGAGTGTGAGGTTGAGGGTGAGGGTGAGGGTTTGGGTTTGGGTGACGTTTAGGGTTAGGCTTAGGGTTAAGGTTAGGGTGAGGGTTAAGGTTAGTGTTGGGCTCAGCTTGAGGGTTTTGGTTAGGGGGAGGTTGAGGTTAAGGCTGAGGGTGAGGGTTAGGTTTACGGTGAGGGTTAGGGTTAGGTTTAAGGTTAGGGTGAGGGTTTGGTTTAAGGTTAGGTTTAGGATGAGGTTTAGGCTGATGGTTAGGATTAGTGTTCGGGGGAGGTTAAGGGTTAGGGTGAGAGTTAGGGTGAGGTTGAGGGTTAGGGTGAGGGTAAGGGTTAATGTGAGGGTTAGGGTGAGGGTAAGGGATAGGGTTAAGGTGAGGGTAAAGTTTAGGGCGAGGTTAAGGGTGAGGTTGAGTGTTAAAGTTAGCATTAGATTTATGTTGAGGTTGAGGGTTAGGGTTAAGGTTAGATATAGGGAGAGGATTAGGTTTAGGGTTAGGTTTAGGGTGAGGGTTAAGCTGAGGGGTAGGGTAAGGGTTAGGTTTAGCGTGAGGGTTAGGGGAGGTTTAGGGTTAGGTTAGTGTTAGGATTAGGTTTATGTTGAGGTTGAGGGGGGGAAAGGTTGCGGGTTAGGGTGAGGTTGAGGTTTAGGGTTAGCATTAGGTTTAGGGTTAGGGTGAGGGTTAGGGTTAGTGTTAGGGTTAGGTTGAGGTTGGTGGTGAAGTTGAGGATGAGCCTTAGGGTTAGGGATAGTTTTAGGGTGAGGGCTAAGTTGAGGGTGAGGGTTACGGTGAGGGTTAGGTTAGGTTGAGGGTGAGGGTTTCGGTTAGGAAAGGCTTAGGTTTAGGTTTAGGGTGAGGATTAGGTTGAGGGAGAGATTTAAACTGAGGTTTAGGGTTAGGTTGAGGATTAGGGTTAGGGTTAGGGTGAGGGTTTGGGTTAGGTTGAATTTTAGGGTGAGGGTGAGTGTTAGGGGAAGGGTGAGGGTGATGGTGAGGGTGAGGTTATAGGTGAGGGTTAATGTTAGATTGAGGGTAGGGTGACGGTGAGGGTTAGGGTAAAGTTGAGTGTTAGGGTTAGAGTTAGATTGAGGGTTATGGTTATGGTTAGGGTGTGGGCTAGAGTGAGGGTTAGGGTTAGGGTTAATGTGAGGGATAGGGTTAGGGTTAGTGTTAGTGTGAGTATAAGTGTTAGGGTGAGGCTTAGGGTGAGGGTTTGGGTGAGGGTTAAGGTGAGGGTAAGGTTTACTATTAGGGTGAGAGTTAGAGTTAGGTTTAGGGTGAAGGTTAGGTTTTGGGTGAGGTTTAGGGTAAGGTTAGGGTAAGGTGAGAGGGAGGGGGAGGGGGAGTTTTAGGGTATGGATGACGGTTAGGGTTAGGGTGAGTGTTAAGGTGATGATGAGCGTTAGGGTAAGGGTGAGGGCTAGGGTTGCGGTGAGGATTAGGGTTAGGGTTAGTGTTAGGTTTATGGTGAGGGTAAGGTTTAGAATGAGGTTTAGGCTGAGGGTGAGGTTTAGGGACAACTTTAGAGTTAGGGTGAGGGTTAGGGTGAGGGTTAGGGTGCAGGTTATGCTTAGGATGAGCGTGGCGTTTAGAGTTAGTGTTAGGGTTAGGGGTAGGGTAAGGGTAAGTTTTAGGGTGAAGGTTAGGGTGAGGGTGAGGGTTAGTCTTAGGTTGAGGATTAGGGTGGCCATTAAGGTGAGTGTTCGGTTTAGGATTAGGATTATTGTGAGGGTTAGGGTGAGGTTTAGTGTTAGTGTTAGGGTTAGGGTTAGGGTCAGGGATAGGATGAGGTTAAGGTTTAAAGTGAGGGTTAGGGTGAGAGTGAGGGTTAGGGATAGCATTAGGGTTAGGGTTAGGGTTAGGATGAGGGTTAGGAATAGGGTTAGGTTGAGGGTGGGGTGACGTTGAGGGTGAGGGTGAGGGTTAGGGTTTTGGTGTGGATTAGGGTTAGGGTTAAGGTTAGGGTGAGGGTTAGGGTTAGGATGAGGTTTAGGCTGAGCGTGAGACTTAGGGTTTGGGTGAGCGTAAGGGTTATGATGAGGGTGAGGTTTAGATTTAGGATTAGGGTTAGGTTTAGAGTTAGGATTAGGGATAGTGTTAGGTTTAGGGTTATGGTGAGAGTTTTTCTTAGGGTTAGAATTACAATTAGGGTGAAGGTGAGGGTTAAGGTTTGAATTAGGGTTAGGGTTAGGGTTACACTGAGGTTGAGGTTGAGGCTGAGGGTGAGGGTTAGGGTGAAGGTGAGTGATAGGGTTAAGGTGAGAGTAAGATTTAAGGCGAGGTTAACGGTGACATTGAGGGTTAATGTTAGCATTAGGGTTACAGTGAGGGTGAAGGTTAGGGTTAGGGTTAGGGATAGGGTGAGGATTTGGGTTAGGGTTAGGCTTAGGGTGAGGGTTAGGCTGAGGGGTGGGGCTAGGTTTAGGTTTAGTGTGAGGGTTAGAGTGAGGTTTAGCGTTAGGTTTAGGCTAAGGTTTCGGGTGAGGTTGAGGGTGAGGGTAAGAGTTAGGGTGAGGTTTAGGTTGAGGTTGAGGTTTAGGATTAGCATTAGGGTTATGGTTAGGGTGAGGTTTAGGGTTCGGTTTAGTGTAAGAGTGAGGGTGAGGGCTAGTGTTAGCATTAGGGTTAGTGTTAGCATTAGGGTTAGCGTTAGGGTGAGGGTGAGCGGAGGTTTAGGTTTAGGATTAGGGTTAGGGTTAGGGTTAGGATGAGGGTGAGGGTGAGATTGAGGATGAGGGTTAGGGTTAGTTTTTTAGGGTGAGGACTAGGGTGAGGGTGAGGTTTAGGGTGAGGGTTAGGGTGAGGGTGAGAGTTTCGGTTAGGTATGTCTTAGGGTTTGGGTTAGGGTGAGGGTGAAGTTTAAGGTGAAGATTAAGGTTAGGGTGAGGATTAGGGTTAGGATTAGGGTGATGGATAGGGTTAGGGTGACGTTTAGGTCCAGAGTTTGTGTTAGGGTGAGGGTGAGGATGAGGGTGATGGTGAAGGTGAGGTTGTAGGTCAGGTTTAGGGTTAGGGTGAGGGTTAGGGTGAGAGTGAGGGTTAGGGTCAAGATGAGGGTTAGGGCTAGGGTTAGGGTGAGGGTTAGGGTTAGGGTTAGGGTGAGGTGTAGGGTGAAGGGTAGGTTTAGGGTTAGGGTGGGGGTTAGGGTTAATTTAAGGGTTAGGGTTAGGGTTTGGTTTAGTGTGAGGATAAGGATTAGGGTGATGATTAGGGTGATAGTGAGGGTTAGGTTTAGCATTAGGTTTAGGGTGAGGGTTGGGAGAGGGTTAAGGTGAGAGTTAATGTTAGCATGAGGATGAGGGTTAGAGTTAGGATTAGGGTGAGGGTTAGGATTAGGGTGAAATTTAGGTAGGGTTACGGTGAGGGTAAGGGTTCGGGTGAGGATGACTTTTAGGGTGAATGTGATGGTTAGGGTTAGGGTGAGGGTTAAGGTGACGGTGTGGGTTAGGGTAAGTGTGAGGGTTAGGATTATGGTGAGGATTAGGCTTAGGGTTAGTGTTAGGGTTATGGTGAGGGTAAGGGTTAGGATGAGGTTTAGGTAGAAAGTGAGGTTTAGGTATAGCGTTAGCGTTAGGGTGAGGGTTACAGTTAGGGTTAGGGTTAGGCTTACAGTGAGGGTAAGGTTTAGGGTTAGGGTTAGGGTTTGGGTGAGGGTTAGGGATAGGGTGAGCATTAGGGTGAGGATTAGGTTTAGGGTGAGGTTGAGTGTGAGGGTTAGGTTTAGGATTAGGCTTAGGTGTAGGGTTAAGCTTAGGGTGAGGGTGAGGGTGAGGGTTAGGGTTAATGTTAGGGTTACAGTTAGGTTGAGGTTTAGGGTTAGGGTTAGGGTTAGGATTAGGGTTAAGCTGAGAGTTAGGTTTAGGGTTTGGGTGAGGGTAAGGTTTAAGGTGAGTGTTAGGGTGAGGGTGAGGGGAGGGTTAGGCTTAGGGTTATGGTGAGCTTTAGGGTGAGGGTTACGGTTAGGGTGAGGTTGAGGGTTAGGTTTAGGTTTAGGGTGAGGGTTCGGCTGAGGGGTGGGGTTAGTATTAGGGTTAGGGTTAGGGTGATATTGATGGTGAGGGTAAGGTTTAGGGTGGGGGTTAGCGTGAGATTGAGTTTTAGGGTTAGCATTAGGGTTAGGGTGAGGTTTTGGGTTAGGGTTAGGGTTAGGGTGAGGGTGAGGGCTAGTGTTAGCATTATGGTAAGGTTTAGGGTTATGGTTATAGTGAGGGTGAGGGTTAGGTTTACAGATAGGCTTAAGATTAGCGTTAGGATTAGGGGTAGGCTGAGGGTGGGGGAGAGGTTGAGGGTGAGGTTTAGGATTAAGGTTAGTTTTAGGGTGAGGGCTAGGGTGAGCGTGAGGGTTAGGGTGAGGTTTAGGGTGAGGGTGAAGATTTTCGGTTAGGAAAGGCTTAGGGTTCGGTTTAGGGTGAGTATTAGGTTGAGGGTGACGTTTAAGTTGAGGTTTATGTTTAGAATTAGGATTAGGGTTAGGGTTAGGTTGAGGGTTAGGTTTAGGGTGATGTTTAGGGTGAGGGTGAGGTTGAGGTTGAGGGTAAAGTTGTAGGTGAGGTTTAGGGTTAGGGTGAGGGTTAGAGTGAATGTGAGGGTTATGGTTAGGGTTAGGGTGAAGGTTCAGGTTAGGGTTAGGGGGAAGGGTAGGTTGAGGAATAGGGGGAGGGGTAGAGTGAGGGGTAGCTTTAGGGTTAGGTTGGGGGTTAGGGTTAATATAAGGGTTAGAGTTAGTGTTAGGGTTAGTGTGAGGATAAGGGTTAGTGTGAGGGTTAGGTTGAGAATGAGGGTTAGGGTTAGCCTTACAGTTAGAGTGAGGATTAGGCTGAGCATTAAGGTGAGGGTTAGGGTTAGGGTTAGTATGAGGGTGAGGTTTAGAGTTAGGTTTAGGGTGAGTGTTAATTTTACGGTGAGGTTTAGGGGAGGTTTAGGGTCAGGGTGAGGGTGAATTTTAGGGAGAGGGTGATGGTTAGGTTTAGGGTGAGGGTTAAGGTGATGGTGAGGGTTAGGGTGAGGGTGAGAGTTTGGATTACGGTGAGGATTAGGGTTAGGGTTAGGGTTTATGCTTATGTTGAGGGTAAGGGTTAGGATGAGCTTTAGGTTGAGGGTGAGTTTTAGGGATAACGTTAGAATTAGGGTGAGGGTTTGGGTGAGGATTAGGGTTCGGGTAAGGCTTAGGGTGAGGGTGAGGGTTAGAGTTAGGTTTAGGGTTAGGGTTAGGGTGAGGATAAGGTTTAGGGTGAACGTTAGGCTGAGGGTGAGGATTATGGTTAGGTTGAGGGTTAGGGTGAGCATTAGGGTGAGGATTAGGTTTAGGTTTAGGGTTAGGTGAGGGTTAGGGTGAGGTTTAGTGTTAGGGTTAGGTTTAGGGTTAGGGTTAGGGTTAGGGTTAGGCTTAGGGTTAGGGTGAGAGTGAGGTTTAGTGTTAGCATTAGGGTTAGGGTGAAGGACAGTGTTAGGTATAGGGTTAGGGTGAGGGTTAGGGTTAGGATTAGGGCGATGGTTAGGTTTAGGTTGAGGGTTAGGGTTAGGGTGGCGGTGAGGTTAAGCGTTACAGTGAGGGCTAGCGTTAGGCTTAGTGTTAGGATGAGGTTTAGGGTGAGTGTAAGGTTAAGAGCTAGGTTTAAGGTGAAGGTTAGGGTTATGGTTAGGGTTAGGGTGAGGGTGAGGGTGAGGGTTAGTGTGAGGGTGATGATGAGGGTGAGGTTGAGGGGTAGGTTTAGTGTGAGGGTTAGTGTTATGGTTAGGGTTAGGTTGAGGGTGAGGGTGAGGGTAAGGGTGAGGGTGATGGTGAGGTTGAGCGTGAGAGTGAGGTTTAGGGTTTCGGTGAGGGTTAGGGTTAGGGTTAGTGTGAAAGTTAGGGTTAGGGTTAGGGTTAGTATGAGGGTGAGGTTTAGAGTTAGGTTTAGGGTGAGTGTTAGGGTTAAGGTGTGGTTTAGGGTAGAGTTAGGGTCAGGGTGAGTGTTCGGGTGAGGGTGAGTTTTACGGAATGGATGATGGTTAGGTTTAGGATGAGGGTTAAGTTGACTGTGAGAGTTAGGGTGAGGTTGACGGTTCGGATTACGGTGTGGATTAGGGTTAGGGTTAGGTTTGGGCTTATGTTGAGGGTGAGGGTTAGGATGAGGTTTAGGGTGAGGGTTTTAGGGGTATCATTATAGTTAGGGTGAGGGTTTGGGTGAGGGTTAAGGTTCGGGTTTGGCTTAGGGTGAGATTGAGGGTTAGAGTTAGGGTTAGGTTTAGGGTTAGGGTGAAGGTAAGATATAGGGTGAGGGTTAGGGTGAGGGTGAGGATTATGGTTAGGTTGAGGGTTTCAGTGAGCATTAGGGTGAGGGTTAGGTTTAGGTTTAGGTTTTGGATGAGGGTTTGGATGAGGTTTAGTGTTAGTGTTAGGGTTAGGGTTAGCGTGAGGGTTAGGTTGAGGGTAAGGGTTAGAGTGAGTGTTAGGGAGAGGGTGAGGTTTAAGGATAGCATTAGGGCTAGGGTTAGGGTTAGGGTGAGGGTTAGAGTTAGGGTGAGGGTTATGGTGAGGTTAAGGATGGGGGTTAGGGTTAGCATTACTGTTAGGTTTAGGTTTAATGTGAGGGTTAGGGTTAGGGTTAGGTTGAATGTTAGGTTTAGGTTGACGATTAGTGTTAGGGTGATGGTGAGTGTAAGTGATAGGGTGAGGGCTAGGTTTAGGCTTAGAATTAGGCTGATTTTTAGGTTTGGGTGAAGGGGAGGGGGAGGGTTAGGTTTAGGATTTGGCTTATGTGTTGGGTTAGGCTTAGGTGAGGGTGAGGGTGAGGGTCAGAGTTTGGTTTAGGGTGAGGGTTAGGGTTATAGTTAGGGTTAGGGTGAGGGTGAGGGTGAGGGTTAGGGTGAGGATAATGATGAGGGTGAGGGTGATGGTTTGGTTTAGGGTGAGGTTTAGGGTTATGGTTAGGGTTAGTGTGAGGGTGTGTGTGAGGTTTAGGGTGAGGGTGATGATGAGGTTGCGGGTGAGGGTGAGGGTTAGGGTTAGGGTTAGGGTTAACATTGCAGTGAATGTTAGGGTTAGGTTTAGGGTTAGTATGAGGGTTAGGCTGAGGTATAGTCTTAGGGTTAGGGTGAGGGTAAGGTTTAGGGTGAGGGTGAGGGATAGGTTTAGGATTTGGTTTAGGGTTAGGGTGATGGTGAATGTTAGGGTTAGGGTGAGGGTTAGGGTGAGCGTTAGAGTGAGGGTTAGTATTAGGTTTAGGGTGAGGATTAGGGTTAGGGTTACATTTAGGGTGAGGTTTAGGCTGAGGGTTAGGGTTATGGTTAGGGTTAAGGTTAGTGTGAGGGTTAGGGTGAGGGTTAGGGTTAGGTTTAGTGTTAAGGTTAGGGTGAGGTTGAGGGTGAGGTAAGGGTTAGGTTGAGGTTTAGGGTGAGCTGGAGATTTAGGACTAGCATTAGGGTTAGGTTTAGGGTTAGGGTTAGGGTTAGGGTAAGCTTTAGGGTGAGGCCTAGGGTGAGGGTGAGGGTTAGGGAAAGAGTTATGGTGAGGGTGAGTGTTTCGTTTAGGAAAGGCTTAGGGTTAGGGGTAGGGTGAGGATTAGGGTGAGGTGGAGGTTTAGGACTAGCATTAGGATTAGGTTTAGGGTTAGGGTGACAGTTAGGGTTAGGGTTAGTTTGAGGGTGGGGGTGAGGTTGAGGGTGAGGGTTAGGGTTAGGGTAAGCTTTAGGGTGAGGCCTAGGGTGAGGGTGAGGGTTAGGGAAAGAGTTATGGTGAGGGTGAGTGTTTCGTTTAGGAAAGGCTTAGGGTTAGGGTTAGGGTGAGGTTTAGGGTCATGGTGAGGTTTAAGGTGAGGGTTATTTTTAGGGTGAGGATTAGGGTTAGGGTTAGGTTGAGGGTAAGTTTTAGGGTTATGTTTAGGGTGAGGGTGACAGTTAGGGTGAGGGTGTGAGTGGTGTTGAGGTTGAGGGTGTAGGTGAGGGTTCGGGTTAGCGTGTGGGTTAGGGTGACTTGAGGGTTAGGTTGAAGATAAGGGTTAGGGTTAGGGTTAGACTGAGGCTTAGGGTTAGGTTTGGGGTGAGGGGTAGGATGAGGGGTTGGGTAAGGTTTAGGGTTAATGTGAGGGTTAGGGTTAGGGTTAGGGTTAGTGTGAAGATAAGGTTTAGGTTGAGGGTTAGAGTGAGAGTGAGGTTTAGGGTTACCGTTAGGGTTAGGGTGAGGGATAGGGTGAGGGTTAAGATGAGGGTTAGTGTTAGTATGAGGGTGAGGGTTATAGTTAGGTTTAGGGTGAGTGATAGGGTTAGTCTCAGGTTTAGGGTAACGTTACGGTTCGTGTGAGGGTTTGGGTGATTGTGAGTTTTAGGGTTTGGGTGTCGTTTAGGGTTAGGGTGAGGGTTAAGGTGATGGTTAGGGTTAGTATGAGGGTGAGGGTTAGGGTTGAGGTGAGGATAAGGGTTAGGGTTAGGGTTAAGATTATGGTGAGGATAAGGATTAGGATGAGGTATAGGGCGAGGGTGAGGTTTAAGGATAGCGTTATAGTTAGTGTTAGGGTTAGGGTGAGGGTTAGGGTTTAGGTTAGGCTTAGGGTGAGGGTGAGGCTTAGAGTTGGGTTTAGGGTTAGGGTTAGGGTGAGGGTAAGTTTTAGGGTGAGGTTTAGGATGAGGGTGAGGGTTAGGGTTAGGTTGAGGGTTAGGGTGAGCGTTAAGCTGAGTTAAGTTTATGTTTAGGGTTAGGTTGAGGGGTTAGTGTTAGTGTTAGGGTTAGGGTTAGGGTGATGGTAAGGGTTGGAGTGAGGGTTATGGTGAGGGTGAGGGTTAGGGATAGCATTAGCATTAGTGTCAGGGTTAGGGTGTGTGTTAGGTTTAGTGTTAGGCTGAGGGTTAGGAATAGGGTTGGGGTTAGGGTGAAGATCAGGGTGAGGCTTAGGGTTAGAATTAGGTTGAGGGTTAGGGTTAGCATTAGGGTTAGGGTTAGGGTTAGGTTGAGGTTGAGGTTTAGTGATAGGGTTGGAGTTAGGGTGATGGTGAGGGTTAGGGTGAGGGTTAGGTTGAACGTTAGGATGAGGGTTAGGTTTAGGTTTAGGGTATGGTTGAGTGCAAGGGTGAGGTTTAGTTTTAGGGTTAGTGTTAAGGTTAGGGTGAGGCCTACGGTTAGGGATAGGGTGAGGTTTAGGTTTAGGTTGAGGGTTAGGCTGAGGGGGATGGTGAGGGTGAATGTGAGATTTATGTTTAGGTTTAGTTTTTTGATTAGTGTTAGGTTTAATATTAGGGTGAGGGCTAGGGTGAGGCTGAGGGCAAGGCTTACGGTTAGGATTAGGGTGAGGGTTAGGGTTAGGGTGAGTGTTAGTGGGAGGAGTATGGTTAGCGTTATTGTTAGGGTGAGGTTTAGGTTTAGTGTGAGGGTTATGGTTAGGGTTAGGTTTAGGGTGAGGGTAAGGTTTAGGGTGAGGGTTAATGTTAGCATTAGGGTTACGGTGAGGTTGAGGGTTAGGGTGAGGGTTAGGGTTAGTGTTAGGATTAGGGTGAGAGTGAGGGTTTGGGTTAGCCTGAGTGTTAGGTTGTGGGTTACCATGAAAGTTAAGTTTAGGGTTAGGGTTTGTGTTAAGGATAGGGTGAGGTTGAGGATTATGGTTAGTGTTACATTGAGGGTTAGGGTTAAGGTGATGTTTAGGTTGAGGGTCACGGTTAGGGTGAGTGTTCCGGTTCGGGTTATGGTGAGGATTAGGGTTTGAGTGAGGGTTAGTGTGAGTTTGAGGTTTAGGCTTATGGTTAGGGTTAGGGTTAGTGTGAAGTTTAAGGTTAGGGTTAGGTTAAAGTTAGGGTTAAGGTAACGTGTACGATTAGGTTTAGGGTGAGGTTTAGGTTTAATGTGAGGATTAGTGTTAGGGTTAAGGTTAGGGTGAGGGTTATGATTAGGGTTAGGTTTAGGATGAGGGTTAGGCTGAGGGTTAGGTTTGGGGTTCGGGGGAGGGTAAGGGTTAGGGTGAGGGTAATGTGAGGGTTAGGGTTAGGCTTAGGTTAGGGTGAGGGTTAGTGTTAGATTTAGGGTTAGGTTTAGGGTGAGGGTTAGGGTGAGCCTAACGGTTAGGGTTAGGGTTAGGGTGAAGGTGAGGGATAGGGTTAAGGTGAGGGTAAGGGTTATTTCGAGGTTTAGGGTGAACTTGAGGGTTAATGTTTGCATTAGTTTTACGGGGAGGGTGATGGTTAGGGTGAGGGTTAGGGTTAGGTATAGGGTGAGGATTAGGTTTAGGGTTAGGTTTAGGGTGAAGGTTAGGCTGAGGGGTAGGGTTAGGGTTTAGGGGAGGGTAAGGGTTAGGGTGAGGCTAATGTGAGGGTTAGGGTTAGGCTTAGGTTTAGGGTATGGATTAGTGTTATATTTAGGGTTAGGGTGAGGGTGAGGGTTTGGGTGAGCCTAAAGGATAGGTTGAATGTTAGGGTGAAGGTGAGGGATAGGGTTAAGGTGAAGGTATGGGATAGGGTAAGGTTTAGGGTGAGCTTGAGGGTTAAAGTTATCATTAGGGTTACGGTGAGGGTGAAAGTTAGGGTGAGGGTTAGGGTTAGGGTTAGGGATAGGGTGAGGATTTGGGTTAGGGTTAGGTTTAGGGTGAGGGTTAGGCTGAGGGGTAGGATTAGGGTTGGTGTTAGGGTGTGGGTTAGGGTGAGGGTTATATTTAGGGTTAGGTTTATGTTTAGGGTGAGGTTGAGGGTGAGGGTAACGGTTAGGGTGAGATTTAGAGTGAGGTTTATGTTTAGGATTAGCATTAGGTTAAGGGTGAGGGTTAGGGTTAGGATTAGGGTTAGGGTAAGGGTGAGGGCTAGTGTTAGCATTAGGGTTAGGGTTAGGGTTAGGGTGAGGGTGAGGGTGAGGGTTAGGGTGAGGTTTAGGATTAGGTTTAGGGTGAGGGCTAGGGTGAAGATGAAGGTTAGGGTGAGGGTTATGGTGAAGGTGAGGGTTTTGGTTAGGAAAGGCTTAGGGTTAGGTTTAGGGTGAGGATTAGGATGAGGGTGAGGTTTAAGATGAGGGTTTCGATGGTGTGTGGATTAAGGTTAGGATTCAGGTGAGGGATAGGGTTAGGGTGATGTTTAGGGTGAGGGTGAGTCTTCGGGTGAGGGTGAGGGTGAGAGTGAGGGTGAGGGTGAGGGTGTAGGTGAGGGTTAGGGTTGGGGTGAGCTTTAGGGTGACAGTGAGTGTTAGGGTGAAGGTGAGATTTAGGGTTAAGGTTAGGGATAAGGTTAAGTTGAGGGTTAAGTTTACGGTTTGGATGAGGGTTAGGCTGAGGTTTATGCTTAGGGTTAGGGTGAGGATAAAGGTTAGGGTGAGGGTGAGGGTTAGGTTTAGGATTAGGGTTAGGGTTAGGCTGAAGGTTAGGGATAGGGTTAGGGTTAGGGTGAGGGTGAGGGTTTTGGTTAGGGTTAGGTTTAGAGTTAGTGTGAGGGTGAGAGTTAGGGTTTGAATTAGGGTTAGGTTTAGGTTGAGGTTGAGGCTGAGGGTGAGTGTTAGGTTTAGGATGAGTGTTAAGTTTAGGGTTAGTGTTAAGGTTTGGGTGAGGGTTAGTGTTAGGATTAGGTTTAGGATGAGGGTTAGGGTTATGGTGAGGATAAGGGTTAGGGTGAGGGTTAGGGGGAGGGTGAGGGATAGGGTTAAGGTGAGGGTAAGGTTTAAGGCGAGGTTAGGGTGATGTTGAGGGTTAATGTTAGCATTAGTTTTATGGTGAGGGTGAGGGT
Organism: Dipodomys merriami; assembly: GCF_024711535.1. NCBI lineage: Eukaryota > Metazoa > Chordata > Mammalia > Rodentia > Heteromyidae > Dipodomys > Dipodomys merriami. Next base: position 1,471,069 of record NW_027206490.1, on the reverse strand, counting down.
TAAGGTGAGGTTTAGGGTTAGGATTAGGTATAGGATGAGGATTTTGGTTAGGGTTCTTGTTAGGGTGAGGGTTAGGTTTAGTGTGAGGGTTAGGGTTAGGGTTAGAGTTAGGGTGAGTGTAAGGTTTAGGGTGAGGGTTAGGTTGAGGTTGAAGGTTAATGTTAGCATTAGGGTTATGGTGATTTTGAGAGTTAGGTTGAGGGATAGGGTTAGGATTAGGGATAGGGTGAGTATTAGGTTTAGGGTTAGGTTTAGGGTCAGGGTTAGGCTGAGGTGTATGGTTAGGGTTCGGTTTAGGGTGAGGGTTAGCGTGAGGATTATGGTTAGGGTTAGAGTTAGGGTTAGGATGAGTTAGAGGGTGAGGGTAAGGGTTAGGATGAGGGTTAGGGTGAGGTTGAGGTTTAGGGTTAGTGTTAGGGTTAGGGTGAGAGTTAGGGTTAGGACTAGGGTTAGTGTGAGGGTGAGGGCTAGTGTTAACATTAGAGTTATGGATATAGTTAGGGTTAGGGTGAGGTTGAGGGTGAGGGTTAGGGTTAGGTTTACTTTTTGGATGAGGACTATGGTGAGGTTGAGGGTTAGAGTGAGTTTTAGGGTGAGGGTGAAGATTTCGGTTAGGAAAGGCTTAGGTTTAGGGTTAGGGTGAGGATTAGGGTAAGGGTGAGGTTTAAGGTGAGGGTTAGGTTTATGTGAGGATTAAGGTTAGGTTTAGGGTGAGAGTTAGGGTCAGAGTCAGGGTGAGGGTGAAGGTGTAGGTAAGGGTTAAGGTTGGGGTGAGGGTTAGGGTGATGGTGAGGGTTACCATGAAGGTGAGAGTTAAGGTTAGGGTTAGGGCTAGTGTTAGGATTAGGGTTAGGTTGAGGGTTGGCGTGAGCGTTAGGGTGAGGGTAAAGTTTAGGTTCAGGGTTAGAGTGAGGGTTAGGGTGAGGTTTAGTGTTAGTGTTAGGGTTAGAGTTAGGTTCAGGGTTAGGGTGAGCGTTAGGGTGAGGTTTAAGTTTAGGTTTAGGATTAGGGTGAGTTTTAGGGTGATGGTAAGGGTTGGAGTGATGGTTAGGGTGAGGGTGAGGGTTAGGGATAGCATAAGCATTGGGTTTAGTGTTAGGGTGAGGGTTAGGGTTAGGGTTAGGGTGAGGGTTAGGGTTAGGGTGAGGGTGAGGGTTAGGGTGAGGGTTAGGGATAGGGTTGGGATTAGGGTGAGGGTCAGTGTTAGGGTTAGGGTTAGATTTAGATTGAGGGTGAGTGTGAGGGTTAGGGTTAGCATTAGGTTTAGGGTTAGGGTTAGGCTGAGGGTGAGTGTGAGTGTGAGGTTTAGGTTTTGGGTGAGATTTAGGTTTAGGTTTAGGCTTAGGGTGAGGATTAGTGTTTGGCTGAGGGTTAGTTTAAGGGTTAGGGTGAGAGAAAGGTTTACGGTGAGGGTTAGGGTGATGGTGAGGGTTAGGGTGAATGTGAGCGTTAGGGTGAGTGTTACGATGAGGGTTAGGGTTTGGTTTAGTGTGAGGGTGACGGTTAGGGTGAGGTTAAGGTTTAGGGTTAGGGTTAGGGTGAGGGTAAGGGTTAGAGTGAGGATTAGGCTGAGGTTGAGGGTGAGAAATAGCATTAGGTTTAGGATTAAGTTTAGGGTGAGGGTTATGGTTGATGTTAGGGTTAGCGTGAGGGTAAGGGTGAGGCTTATGTTGAGGGTTAGGGTTAGGCTTATGGTTAGTGTGAGGTTTAGGGTTAGGGTTAGGGTTAGGTTGAGGGTGAGGGTCAGGGTTGGGGTTAGTGTTAGGGTGAGGGTTATGGTTTGGGTGAGGGTTAGAGTGATGGTGAGGGTAAGGGTTAGGGTGAGGGCTAGGGTTAGGGTTAGGTTTAGGGTGAGATTTAGGTTTAGGGTGAGGATGAGTGTGAGGGTTAGGTTTAGCATTAGTCTTACGTTTAGGGTTATGATTAGGGTGATTGAAAGGGTGAGGGTCAGAGTTAGTTTTAGGATGAGGGTTAGGGTTAGGGTTAGGTTAGGGTGGGGGTGAGGGTGAGGTTTAGGGTGAGGTTGATGGTGAGGGTGAGGGTGAGTGTGAGGATTAGGGTTAGGGTTAGGTTTAGGGTGAGGGTTAGGCTGAGGGGTAGGGTTAGGGTTAGGGTGAGGGTTAGCGTGAGGTTTAGGGTTAGGGTTAGAGTTAGGGTTAGGGTGAGATTGAGGGTGAGGGTAAGGTTTAGGGTGAGGTTTAGGGTGAGCTTGAGGTTTAGGGTTTTATTAGGGTTAGGGTGAATTTTAGGATTAGGATTAGGGTTAGGGTGAGTGTGAGGGCTAGTGTTAGCGTTAGAGTTAAGGTTAGGGTTAGGGTGAGGGTGAGGGTAAGGGTTAGATTTGGGGCTAGTATTAGGTTTAGGGTTAGGGTTAGGCTGAAGTTGGGCATGAGGTTGAGGGTGAGGGTTAGGGTTAAGGTAAGTTTTAGGGTGAAGGCTAGGGTGAGGGTGAGGTTTAGGGTGATGGTTAAGGTGAGGGTGAGGGTTTCTGTTAGGAAAGGCTTAGGGATAGGGTTAGGGTGAGGATTAGGATAAGGGTGAACTTTAATGTGAGGGTTAGGGTTATGTGAGGATTAAGGTAAGGGTTAGGGTGAGGGTTAGGGTGAGGGTGAGGGTGATGGTGAGGGTGTAGGTGAGGGTTAGGATTAGGGTGAGGGTGAGGGTTAGAGTTAGGTTTAGGGTTCTTGTTAGGGTGAGGGTAAGGTTTAGGGTGAGAGATAGTGTGAGGGTGAGGTATAGGTTTAGGTTGAGGGTTAGGGTGAGCATTAGGGTGAGGGTTAGGTTTAGGTTTAGGTTTAGGGCCAGGGTTAGCATGAGGTTTAGTGTTAGTGTTAGGGTTAGCGTTAGGGTGAGGGTTAGGGTGGAGATAAGGGTTAGAATGAGGGTTAGGGTGAGGGTGAGGGTTAGGGATAGAATTTGGTTTAGGTTTAGGGTTATGGTGAGGGTTAGGGTTAGGGTTAGGGTTATGGTGAGTGTGAGGTTTAGGGTTAGCATTAGGGTTAGGGTTAGGTTTAGGGTGAGGGTAAGGGTTAGGGTTAAGGTGAGGGTGAGGGTGACGGTAAGGGTTAGGTTTACGGTTAGGGTTAGGGTGAGGGTTAGGGTTAAGGTGAGGGTGAGGGTAAGGATTAGTGTGAGGGCTAGTGTTAGTGTTAGGGTTAGGGTGAGGTTTAGGTTTAGGGTGAAAGTGAAGGTGAGTGTTCGGTTTAGGATTAGGCTTAGGTGTAGGGTTAGGCTTAGGGTGAGGGTGAGGTTGAAAGTCAGAGTTAGGTTTACGGTGAGGGTTAATGTTATGATTAGGATTAGGGCGAAGGTGAGGGTTAGGGATAGGTTGAGGTTGATGGTCAGGGTGAGGCTGAGGGTTAGGTTTAGCGTGAGGTTTAGGGTTAGGGTTAAGGTTATGGTGATGGTGAGGGTTAGGGTGAGGGTGATGGGGAGGTTGAGGGTGAAGGTGAGGGTTAGGGTTTGAGTGAGGGTTAGGGTTAATATTAGGTTTAAGGTTTGGGTGAGGGTGAGGGTTAGGGTTAGGGTTAGGATGAGTATTAGGCTGAAGGTTATGTTGAGGCTTAGGGTTATGTTGAGGGTAAGGGTTAAGGTGAGGGTGAGGGTTAGGTTTAGGATTAGGGTTAAGGTTAAGGTGAAGTTTAGGGATGGGTTTAAGGTTAGCATGAGGGTCTTGGTTAGGGTTAGGTTTAGAGTTATGGTGAGGGTGAGGGTTAGGGTTTGAATTAAGGTTAGGGTTAGGGTTATACATAGGTTTAGCTTAAGGCTGAGTGTGAGGGTTAGGGTTAGGGTGAGGGTTAGTATTAGGGTTAAGGTTAAGGTTAGGGTGCGGGTTAGAGTTAGGGTTAGGTTTAGGATGAGGGTTAGGCTAAAGGTTAGTTTTAGGGTTCGGGGGAGGACAAGGGTTAGGATGAGGGTGAAGATGAGTGTGAGGGTTAGGGTTAGGCTTAGGGTTAGGGTGAGTGTTAGGGTGAGGGTTAATGTTAGGTTTAGGGTTAGAGTGAGGGTTAGGGTGAGGGTGAGGGATAGGTTTAAGATGATTGTTCCTGTTAGGGCGAGGTTTAGGGTGAGATTGAGGTTTAATGTTAGCATTAGGTTTATGGTGAGTGTGAGGGTTAGGGTGAGGTTTAGGGTTAGGGTTAGGTATAGGGTGAAGATTAGGGTTAGGGTTAAGTTTAGGGTAAGGATTATGCTGAAGGTTAGGGTTAGGGTTAGTGTGAGTGTTAGGGTGAGTGTTAGGGTTAGTGTTAAGTTTAGGGTGAGGTTGAGGGTGAGGGTGAGGGTGAGGGTAAGTGTGAGGGTGAGGGTTAGGGTGAGGTTGAGGTTTAGGGTTAGCATTAGGGTTAGGGTTGGTGTTAGGGTGAGTGTTAGGTTTAGTGTTAGGTTGAGGTTGGGATGAGCTTGGGGGTGAGGGTTAGGGTTAGTGTCAGTTTTAGGGTGGGGTCTAGGGTGAGCGAGAGGGTTAGGGTGAGGGTTGGGGTGAGGGTGAGGGTTGTGGTTAAGAAAGGCTTAGGGTTAAGTTTAGGGTGAGGATTAGGGTTAGGGTGATGTTTAAGGTGAGGCTTAGGGTTAAGGTGAGGATTAGGGTTAGGGTTCGGGTGAGGGTTATGATTAGGGTGATGTTTAGGGTGAAGGTAATTGGTAGGTTGAGGGGTAGGGTGAGGGGTAGGGTTAAGGTTATGGTGAGGGTTAGGCTTAGTGTTAGTGTTAGGGTTAGGATTAGGGATAGTGTGAGGATAAGGAATAGGGTTAGGGTTAAGGTGAGAGTGAGGGTTAGGGTTAGCTTTAGAGTTAGGGTGAGAGTTATTGTGAGGGTTAAGGTGAGGGATAGGGTTAGTATGAGGGTGGGGGTTAGATTTAGATTTAGGGTGAGGGTTAGGGTTAGGGTGAGGTTTAGGGAAAGACAAGAGTGGGGGTGAGGGTGAGGGTGAAGGTGAGTTTTAGGGTGTAGGTGACGATTAGGGTTATGGTGAGGGTTAATGTGAAGGTGAGGGTTAGGGTGAGGGTGAGGGTTAGGGTCTAGGGTTAGGTGAGGATTAGGTTTATGGTTATGATTAGGGTTATGATGAGGGTAAGGTTTAGGATGAAATTTAGGGTGAGGGTGAGGTTTAGGGATAGCGTTAGAATTAGGGTGCGGTTTAGGGTGAGGGTTATGTATGAGGTAAGGCTTCGGGTGATGGTGAGGGTTAGAGTTAGGGTTAGGATTAGTGTTTGGGTTAGGCTGAGGGTGAGGGTGAGGGTGAGGGTGAGGTTTAGGGTTAGGGTGAGGGTTAGGTTTATGGTTAGGGTTAGAGATAGATTGAGGTTTATGGTTATGGTTAGGGAGACTGTTTGGCTGAGTTTTAGGGTTAAGGCTAGGAGTAGGGTGAGGGAAAGGTTTAGGGTTAGGGTGAGGGTCAGGGTTAGGGTGAGCGTTAGGGTGAGTGTTAGTGTGAGTGTTAGGGTTAGGTTTAGGTTTAGGGTGAGGTTTAGTTTTAGGGTTAGGGTTAGGTTGAGGGAAAGAGTTAGAGTGAGGGTTAGGTTGAGGGTGAGGCTTACAATAGCATTAGTGTTAGGGTTAAGGTTAGGGTGAGGATTAGGGTTACAGTTAGGTTTCGGGTGAGGGTGAGGGAGAGGGTTATATTGAGGGTTAGGGTTAGGGCTAGGGTTAGGGTTAGGGTTACGGTGAGGTTTAGAGTGACAGTGAGGGGAATGGTTACGGTGAGGGCTAGGGTTAGGGTTAGGGTTAGAGTGAGGTTTAGGTTTAAGATTAGGGTTATGGTTAGGGTGAGTTTAAGGGTTAGATTGAGTGTTAAGGTTAGGTTGAGGTTTTGCGATAGCATTAGGTTTAGGGTTAGGCTTAGGGTTATGGTTAGGTTTAGGGTGAGGGTGAGGGTTAAATTTAGGGTTAGAGTTCGAGGTAAGATTAGTGTTAGTGTGAGGGTTAGGGTTAAGGTTAGGGTGAGTGTTAGGGATAGGGTTAGGGTGAGGGTGAGGGTTAGGGTTAGGGTTCAGGTTAGGGTGAGGGTTACGGTTATGGTGAGTATAAGGGTGTGGGTGACATTTAGGTTTAGAGTGAGGGTTAGGGTGACAGTAAGGGCTAGGGTGAGTTTGAGGTTTAGGGTTAGGATTAGGGTTAGTGTGAGGATTAGGTTTAGGTTTAGGGTTAGTGTGAGTGTAAGGGTTAGGGAGTGGGTTAGGGTAAGGGTGAGGGATAGGATTAGCATTAGTGTTAGGGTGAGGCTTAGGGTGAGGTTTAGGGTGAGGGTTAGGGTTAGCGTTAGGGTGAGGGTTAGGGTTAGGGTTAGGGTTAGGGTTAGGGTTAGGGTGAGGGTTAGGGTTAGGGTTAGGGTAAGGTTGAGGGTGAAGGTGAGGGTGAGGTTTAGGTTTAGGTTTAGGTTTAGGGTAAGGGTGAGGGTTAGGGTGTCGATGAGGGTTAGAGTTAGGTTTAGGGTGAGGTTTAGGGTGAGGGTGAAGGTTAGGGGAAGGGTGAGTGTTCGAGTTAGGGTTAGCATTAGGGTGAGGGTTAGTGTTCAGGTTAGAATTAGGGTAAGTGTTAAGGTGAGGGTTATGGTTATGGTTAGGTTTAGGGTTAGTGTGAGAATTAGGGTTAGTGTGAGGGTTAGGTTTAGGGATAGGTTTAGGGTGAAAGTGAGGGTGAGGTTTAGGTTTAGGGTAAGGTTGACGGTTAAGCCTAGGGTGAGGTTTAGGGTGAGTGTGAGCGTGAGGGTAAGGGTTTAGAATGAGGGTTTGGGTGAGGGTGAGATTTAGGCTTTGCATTTGGGTTAGGGTTAGGGTGAGCATTAGATTTAGGGTTAGGTTTTGGGTGAGGGTGAGCTTGAGGTTTAGGATTAGGGTTAAGGTTAGGGTTTGGATTAAGGTTAGGGTGAGGGCTACGGTGAGGGTGAGGTTTAGGGTTAGGGTTAGGGTGAGGGTTAGGTTTAGGGAGAGTTTTATGGTTAGGGGTAGGTTTAGTGTTAGGGTTAGGTTGAGGGTTATGGTTAGTGTGAGGTTTAGGGTTAGGGTTAGAGTTAGGTTTAGGTTAAGTGTAAGGGTTAGGCTGAGGGTTAGACTGACAGTGGGGGATAAGGTTAGCGTCAGTGTGATGGTGAGGGTTAGGGTGAGTTTCAGGGTTAGGGTTCTGGTGAGGGTGAGGATTATGGCTAGGGTGAGGATGAGGGTTAGGTTTAGGGTGATGTTTAGGGTAAGGGTAGGGTTAGAGTGAAGGTGAAGGTTCGGGTGAGGGTGAGGGTTAGGTTGACCGTGAAGGTTAGACTTAGAGTGAGGGTAAGGTTGACGGTGACTGTTAGAGTGAAGGTGAGGATTAGGGTTAGGGTTAGGGTTATGGTTGGGTTTAGGGTTAGGTTTAGGATGAGGTTTAAGATGAGCGGTAGTGTCCGGGTTAGGGTGAGGGTTAGGGTTACTGTGAGGGTTAAGGTTAGGTTTAGGGTTAGTGTTAGGATAAGGGTTAGGGTGAGGGTTAGGGTGAGGGTGAGTGTCAGGGTTAGCTTTAGGGTTACTGTGAGGGTTAAGGTGAGGTTGAGGGTTAGGGTTAGGTTTAGGGTGAGTGTGAGGTTAATTGTTAGGGTTAGGGTGAGTGTTAGGGTTAGGGTGTGGGTTAGGGTTAGGGTTAGGTTAAGGGTGAGGATGAATGTGAGATTTAGGTTTAGGTTTAGGGTGAGGGTGAGGTTGAGGGTTAGGTTTAGGATTAGGGTTCGGGTTAGGGTTAGGCTTAGGGTGAGGGTGAGGTTGAGGCTGAAGGTTAGGGTTAGGGTGAGGATTAGGGTTAGGGTTAGGGTTAGGGTGAGGGTGAGGTTTAGTTTAAGGGTGAGGGTGAGGTTGATGGTGAGGTTTAGTGTGTGGGTAAGGAATAGGGTTATGTTGAGGATCAGGGTAACAGTGAGGGTTAGGGTGAGGGTGTTGGTTAGGGTTCGGGTTAGTGTTAGTGTGAGGGTTAGGGTTAGGATTTGAATTAGGGCGAGGGTTAATGTGAGGGTTAGTGTTATGTTTAGGGTTAAGGTTAGTATGAGTATTAGGGTTATGTTTAGGTTTAAGGTTAGGTTGAGGTTTAGCGTGAGGTTGAGGGTTAGGGTTAGCGTTAGGGTTAGTGGGAGCGTTAGGGGTAGGGGTAGAGTTAGGGTGAGGGTTAAGGTTATGTTGAGGGTTAGGCTTAGGGTGAGGGTGAGAGTGAGGGTGAGAATTAGTGTGAGCGTGAGAGTGAGCGTTAGGTTAGGGTTAGTGTGAGGATTAGGGTTAGGGTGAGGTAGAGGTTAAGGTTTAGCGTGTGGTTTAGGGTGAGGGTAAAGGTGAGTGTGAGGGTGAGGGTTAGGTTGTGGGTGAGGGTTAGGTTTATTTTGAGAGTTAGAGTGAAGGTGAGGGTTAGGGTCAGGGTGATGGTTAGGGTTAGGGTTAGCTTTAGGGTGAGTATTAGGGTTTGGTTTAGTATTAGGTTGGGGGTGAGGGTGCAGCTTAGGTTTAGGGTTAAGGTTAGGGTTTGTGTGAGGATTAGGGTTAGGGTTAAAGTTAGGGTGAAGGTAAGGTTTAGGGTGAGGTTTAGGGTGAGGGTTATGGTTAGCGTTAGGCTTAGGGTGTGGGTTAGGGTGAGGGTTAAGGATAGGATTACGGTTAAGTTTAGGGTGAGGGTGAGGGTGAGGGTTAGGTTTAGGGTTAGATTTTGGCTGAGGGTGTGAGTGATGGTTAGGGTTAGGATGAGGGTTTGGGTTAGGCTGAGGGTGAATGTGAGCGTGAGGGTGAGGGATAGAGTTCGGGTGAGGGTTAGGGTTAAGGTTAGGGTTAGGGTGAGGGTTAGGTTTAAGTTTAGGGTTAGGATGAGGGTTAGGCTGAGGAGTAGGTTTAGGTATAGGGTGAGGGTTAGAGTTAGTATGAGGGTTAGGGTTAGGGTTAGGGTTAGGGTGAGGGTAAAGGTTAGGATGAGTGTTAGGGTGAGGGTATGGTTTAGGGTTAGGGTTAGGGTTATTGTGAAGGGTACGGTGAGGGTTAGGCTGAGGGGTAGGTTTAGGGTTAGGTTTAGGGTGAGGATGACTGCTAGTGTTAGCATTAGAGTTAGGGTTAGGTTTAGGGTTAGGGTGAGGGTGAGAGTTAGGGTTAGGATTAGAATTTGGTTTAGGATTAGGGTTAGGCTGAAGTTGGGGGTGAGGTTGAGGGTGTAGGGTTGGGGTGAGGGTTAGAGTGACTATGAGGGTTAGGGTGAAGGTGAGGGTTAGGGTTAGGTTTTGGTGAAGGTTAGGGTTAGGGGTAGGGTTATGGTGAGGGGTAATATGAGGGATAGGTTTAGGGTTAGGTTTTATATGAAGGTTAGGGTTAGGGTTAGTGTGAGGATAAGGGTTGGGGTGAAGTTTAGGGTTAGGGTTTAGTTTAGTGAGGGTTAGGGTTAGCGTTAGGGTTAGGGTGAGGTTTAAGGTGAGGGTAGGGTTAGTAGGAGGGTGATGGTTAGAGTTAGGTTTAGGGTGAGGGTTAGGGTTAGGGTGAGGTTTAGGGTAGGGCTAGGGTGAGGATGACTGTTCGTGTTCGGGGGAGTTTTAGGGTGTGGGTGGTGGTTTGGTTTAGAGTGAGGGTTAAGGTGACTGTGAGGGTAGGGTGAGGGTGAGGGTTAGGGTTATAGTAAGGATTAGGGTTAGGTTAAGGTTAAGGGTTATGGTGACGGTAAGGGTAAGGTTGAGGTTTAGGGTGAGGGTGAGGATTAGGGATCGTGTTAGAGTTAGGGTGAGGGTAAGGGTGAGGGTTAGGGTTCAGGTTAGTCTTAAGGCGAGGGTGAGGGTTAGATTTATATTTAGGGTTATTGTTAGTGTGAGGGTAAGGTTTAGGGTGAGGGTTAAGGTGAGGGTGAGGGTTAGGTTTAGGTTGAGGGTTAGGGTGAGCATTAGGGTGACTGTTAGGTTTGGGTTTAGGTTCAGGTTCAGGGTAAGGGTGAGGTTTAGTGTTAGTATTAGGGTTAGGGTTATGGTGAGGGTTAGAGTGAAGGTAAGGCTTAGAATGAGGGTTAGGGTGAGGGTGAGGGTTAGGGATAGCATTAGGGTTAGGTTTAGGGTTAGGGTGAGGGTTAGGGTCAGGTTGAGGTTTAGGCTCATCATTAGGGTTAGGGTTAGGGTTAGGGTTCGGTTTAGTTTGAGGGTGGGGTGAGGTTGAGGGTGAGGGTTAGGGTTAGGGTCAGTTTTAGGGTGAGGGCTAGGGTGAGGGTAAGGCTTAGGGTTGTGTTGAGGATTAGGGTTAGGGTTAGGGTTATGGTAATGATGAGGGTAAGGGTTAGGATGAGGTTTAGGGTGAGGGTGAGGTTTAGTGATAGCGTTAGATTTAGGATGAGGTTTAGGGTTCAGTTTAGGCTTAGGGTGATGGTGAGGGTTAGATTTAGGGTTAGGGTTAGAGTTAGGTAGAGGGTAAGTTTTAGGGTGAGGTTTAGGGTGAGCGTTAGGGTGAGGGTTAGGTTTAGGTTTAGGGTTAGAGTTAGGGTTAGGGTGAGGTTGAAATTTAGGGATAGCATTAGGGTTAGGATTAGGGTTAGGGTGAGGGTTAGTGTTAGTGTTAGGGTTAGGGTTAGAGTTAGGTTGAGGGTTAGGTATAGGGTTGGGCTTAGGTTTAGGGTAAAGGTTAAGGTTAGGGTTAGAGTTAGTGTGAGGGTGAGTGCGAGGCTTAGGTTTAGGTTTAGGGTTAGGTTTTGGGTTAGGCTGAGTGTGAGGGTGTGAGTGAGGGTGAGGTTTAGGGTTAGGGTTAGGGTTTCATTTAGGGTTAGCGTTAGGGTTAGGTCGAGGTTTATGGTTAGGGTTAGGGAGACGGTTTGGCTGAGGCTTAGGGTTAGGGTTAGGATTAGGGTGAGGGAATGGTTTAGGGTTAGGGTGAGCGTTAGGGTTAGGGTGAGGTTTAGGGTGCGCATTAGGGTGAGGGTTAGGGTTATGGTTAGATTTAGGGTGAGGGTGAGGATTAGGGTTATGTTGAGGTTTACGGTTAGGGTTAGGGTTAGTGTTAGGGTGAGAGTTAAGGTTAGGATTAGGGTTAGTGTGAGGGTGAGGGTGAGGGTTAGGGTTAGGGTTAGGGTGAGGTTTAGGGATACAGTGAGGTTTAGAGTGACAGTGAGGGTAAGGGTTAGGGTGAGGGCTAGGGTTAGGTTGAGGTTTAGGTTTAGTATTAGGGTTAGGGTTAGGGTGAGTGTAAGGGTTAGAGTGAGGGTTAGGGTGTGGGTGAGTTTTTTGGATAGCATTAGCATTAAGGTTATGGTTAGGGTGAGGGTTAGGGTTACAGTGAGGGTGAGGGTTAAGTTGAGGTTTAGAGTTACGGTTGGGGTTAGGGTGAGCATAAGGGTTAGGGTGAGGGCGAGGTAAGGGTGAGGGTTAGGGTTAGGGTGACGGTTAGGGTTAGGGTGAGGGTTAGAATAACAGTGAGGGTAAGGGTTAGGGCCAGGCTTAGGGTTCGGCTTAGGGTTAGGGTGAAGTTTAGGTTTGTGTAAGGGTGAAGGTGAGGGTTAGGTTTAGGATTAGGCTTAGGTTTAGGATTAGGCTTAGGGTGAGGTTGAGGGTGAGGGTCAGAGTTAAGTTTAGGGTGAGGTTAAGGGTTATGGTTAGGATTAGGGTGAGGCTGAGGGTGAGAGAAAGGGTGAGGGTGATGGTGAGGGTGAGGGTGAGGGTGAGAGTTAGGTTTAGGGTTAGTTGTATGGTTAGTGTTAGGTTTAGGGGTAGATTGAGGGCTAGGGTGAGGCTGAGGACTAGGATTATGGTTAGGATAAGGGGGAGGGTTAGGGTTATGATGAGTGTTAGGGTGAGGGGTAGGGTTAGCGTTATTGTTAGGGTGAGGTTTAGGTTTACTGTGAGGGTTTGCGTAAGGCTTAAGTTTAGGATGAGAGTAAGGTTTACGGTGAGTGTTAGGGTGAGAGTTAGGGTTCGGTTTAGCTTGAGTGTTAGGGTGAGTGTTACGGTGAAGTTTAGGATTAGGGTTAGGGTTAGCATTAAGGTTACGGTGAGGGTGAGGGTTATGTTTTGTGTTAGGGTGAGGGTTAGGGTTAGGGTGATGTTTAGGTTGAGGGTGGCGGTTAGGTTGAGTGTTAGGGTGTATGTGAGGGTTAGGTTTTGAGTGAGGGATAGGGTGACTGTGAGTGTTAGGGTGAGTTTGAAGTACAGGGTTAGAATTAGGGTTAGTGTGAGGATTAGGTTTAGGTTTAGGGTTAGTGTGAGTGTAAGGGTTAGGGAGAGTGTTAGGGTAAGGGTAAGGGTTAGGATTAGCATTAGAGTTAGGGTGAGGGTTAGGGTTAGTGTTAGGGTTAGGGTGAGGGTTAGGGTTAGGCTGATGGTTTGAGTTAGGGTTATGGTAAGGTTGAGGGTGAGGGTGAGTGTGAGGTTTAGGGTTAGGTTTAGGTTTAGGGTGAGGGTGATGGTTAGGTTTAGGATTAGGCTTAGGCTTAGTGCTAGCCTAAGGATGTGGGTGAGGTTGAGGGTGAGGGTGGGGGTTAGTGTGAGGATTAGTGTTAGGGTTAGTATTAGGGTAAGGGTGAGGGTTAGGGTGAGGGTTCGGGTTTGGGTTTGGGTTCGGGTTAGGGTGTGGGTGAGGGTTAGGGTTAGGTTTAGGGTGAGGGTTAGGGTGAGGGTTAGGATTAGGGTTAGAATTAGTGTGAGGGTGAGGTTTAGGGTGAGGTTGCGGCTGAGATTTAGGTTGAGCATTAGGGTGAGTGTTAGGGTTAGCGTTGGGTTTAGGGTGAGGGTTAGGGTGTGGGTGAGTGTTAAGGTTAAGATGAGGGTGAGGTTTAGGGCTATGGTTAGGGTGAGAGTTTTAGGGTGAGGGTTAGGGATAGGTTTACGGTTAAGTTTAGGGTGAGGGTGAGGGTGAGGGTTAGGGTTACGTTTACGGTTAGAGTAAGGATGAGGGTGTGGGTGATGGTTATGGTTAGGATGAGGGTTAGAATTAGGGTTAGGCTGAGGGTGAGTGTGAGTGTGAGGGTGAGAGATAGGGTTCGGGTGAGGGTTAGGGTTAGTGTGAGGGTTAGGTTTAGGTTTAGCGTTCGGATGAGGGTTAGGCTGAGGAGTAGGATTAGGTTTAGAGTGAGGGTTAGAGTTAGTGCAAGGGTTAGGGTTAGGGTTAGTGTTAGGGTAAGGGTAATGTTGAGGGTGAGTGTTAGGGTGTTGGTTTGGTTAGGGTCAGGGTTGGGTTTAGTGTTAGGGATAGGGTGAGGATTAGGGTTATGGTTAGGGTTAGGGTTCTTTTCAGGGTTAGTGTGAAGGTTGGGGTTAGGTTTAGGATTAGGGTTAAGGTGAGGGTAAGGGTTAGGTGAGGTTAGGGTGAGGGTGAGGGTTAGGATTAGCATTAGCGTTAGGGTTAGGGTGAGGGGTAGGGTTATGTTTAGGGTTAGGGTGAGAGGGTGAGGTTCAGGATAAGGGTGAGGGTTAGGTTTAGTGTGAGGGTTAGGGTTAGGGTTAGAGTTAGGATGAGGGTAAGGGTTAGGGTGAGGGTGAGGGTGAGAGTGAGGGTTAGGGTTAGCATGAGTTTTAGTTTGAGGGTCAGGGTGCGTGTTAGTGTTATGTTTAGGGTTAGGGTGATGGCTAGGGTGAGTGTGAGGGTTATGGTTAGGGTTAGGGATAGGTTGAGGTTTAGGTTGATGGTTAGGTTTAGTGTGAGGGTAAGGATTAGGGTTAGGGTGAGGGTGAGGGTAAGGGTTAGGGTGAGGGTAAGGGTGAGGGTGAGGTTTAGGTTGAGGATGAGGTGAGTGTTAGGGTTGGGTGAGGGTGAGCGTGAGGGTTAGGGTGAGTGTTAGGGTTCAGGTTAGGGTTAGGTTGAGTGTTAGGGATAGGGTTAGGGTGACGGTGAGGGTGAGTGTGAGGGTTAGTGTGAGGGTCAGGTTGAGGGTGAGGGTGAGGGTCAGGTTTAGTGTTAGGTTTAGGGTAGGATGAGAGTGAGGGTTAGCTATAGGATTAGGGTTAGGGTTAGAATTAAACTGAGGGTGAGTGTGAGGGTGGGGGTTATGGTTAGGGTTAGGGTGTTGGTTAGGGTTAGTGTGAGGGTTAGGGTGAGGGTGAGTGTAAGGGTCAGGGTGAGACTTACTGTGACTGTGAGGTTTAGGGTTCGGGTGAGGGTGAGGGTGATGGTGAGGGTGAGAGTTAAGGTGAGGGTGAATGTTAGGTTTAGGATGAGGATAAGGGTTAGGATTACAGTTAGGGTGAGGACTAAGGTGAGGGTGAAGCTTAGGGTTAGGTTGAGGGTAAGGTTTAGTGTGAGGGTTAGGGTTAGGGTGAGGGTAAGTTTTAGAGTGAGGGCTTGGGTGTGGGTAAGGGTTAGGGTGAGGGTGAGGGTGAGGAAGATGTTTAGGGTGACGGTGAGGGATATTGTGACGGTTAGGGTTAGGGTTATGCTGAGGTTGAGGGTGATGGTGAGGGTTAGAGTTAGTGTTAGTGTTAGCTTGAGGGCTAGGGTGAGGTTGTGGGTTAGCATTTTCGTGAGGGTGAGCGTGAGGATTTCGGTTAGGTAAGTGTTAGGGTGGGGGTTAGGGTGAGGATTAGGTTGAGGGTGAGGGTTAGCATGAGGGTGAGGGTTAGTGTTAGGGTTACATGTTAGGGTTAGGGTGAGGTGTAGTGTGAGGTGTATTGTTAGCGTTAGGTTGAGGGTTACGTTTAGAGTTAGGGTGAGGGTTAGGTTCAGGTTGATGTTTAGGGTGAGGGTGAGGGTTAGGGTTAGGGTTAGGATTAGGGTGAGTGTTTAGGTTAGGGTTAGGGTTAGGGTTAGGGTGAGGGTTTGGGTAAAGGTTAGGTTAGGGTTAGGGTGAGGGTTAGGGTTATTGTTAGGGTAAGGGTTAGGGTAAGTGTTAGGGAGAGTGTTAGGCTTAGGGTGAGGGTTAGGTATAGGGTGTGGGTTAGGGTTAGAATGAGGGTTAGGTTTAGGGTGAGGTTTAGGGTTAGGATTATAGTTAGGGTGAGGGCTAGGGAGAGGGTGAGTGTTAGGGTTAGGTTTAGGGTTAGGGTTAGGGTTAGAGTGAGGGGTAGTTTTAGTGTTAGAGTGAGGGTTAAGTTTAGTGTGAGGTTTAGGGTTTGTGATAGGTTTAGTGTGAGTGTTAGATTGAGTATTAGTGTGAGGGTTATTGTTAGGATTAGTGTTATTGTTAGGATTAGGGTTAGGGTTAGGGTTAGGGTGAGGTTTAGGGTTAGGGTTAGGTGTACGCTGAGGTTGTGGGTGAGGGATATTGTTAGAATTAGGATTAGGGTTAGGTTTAGGATTAGGGTGAGGTTGGGGGTGAGGGTTAGTGTTAGGTTTACAGTGAGGGTCAGCGTGAGAGTTGGGTTTGCTTTTGTTTTCGGGATAGGGTGAGGATTAGCATTAGGGTTAGGTTTAGTGTGAGGGTTAGACTGAGGGGTAGGGTTACGTTTAGGGTGATTGTAAGGTTTAATGTGAGGGTTACGGTTAGGGTTAGTGTTAGGATGAGGATTAGGGTTAGGTTAGGGTTAGAGTTGGGCTTATTGTTAGGGTTAGGGTGAGGGTGAGGGTGATGGTGACGGCGAGGTTTAGGGATAGGGTTAGGTTTAGTGTGAGGGTGGGAGTGAGGGTTAGGGTTAGGATTAGGATTATGTTTAGGGTTAGGCTGAGGATGAGTGGGAAGGGGAGTGGAAGGGTTAAGGTAAGGGGTAGGTTTAGGGTTAGGGTTACATTGAGAGTTAGGTTAATGTTATTGTTAGGATTAGGGTGACGGTGATGGTGAGTGTGAGGGTTCGGGTGAAAGTTAGGGTTAGGGATAGAGTTAGGGTGAGGGCTAGGGTGAGTGTGAGGGTTAGGGTTATGGTGAGGGATAAAGAATTAGGGTTAGGGTTAGGGTTAGGGTGAGGGTTAGGTTTAGTCTGAGGGTTACGGTTAGGATTTGGGTTAGGTTAGGCTTAGGGTGAAGGTAAGGGTTAGGGTGAGGCTGAGTTTTAGGGTTAGGTTTAGGTTGAGGGTTGGGTGAGGGATACGGTTAGGGTTAGGTTTAGGGTGAGGGTGAGGGTGAGGCTGATGGTCTGGGTGAGGGTGAGGTTGAGGGTGAGTTTGAGGGTTAGGGTTAAGGTGAGGGTAAGGGTGAGAATTATGGTAAGGATTTGGTTTAAGATTAGGGTTAGGCTGAGGCTGAGCTTGAGGGTGAGGGTTAGGTTTAGGGGTAGGTTTAGGGTGAGTGTTAGGGTTAGGGTTAGGGTTAGATTGAGGTTGAGGGTGAGGATTAGGGTTGGGTGAGGTTTAGAGTTAGAATGAGGGTTATGGTTGGATTACGGTTATATTTAGAGTGAGGGTGAGGGTGAGGGATAGGGTTAGGATTAGGGTTAGTGTTAGGGTTAGACTGAGGGGGAGGGGGAGGTTGAGGCTGATGGTTTTTTTTCAGGTGAGGGTTAGGGTTCGGGTGAGGGTGAGGGTAAGCGAAAGGGTTAGGGGTAGGTGTAGGAGGAGGGTTAGATTGAGGGGAGGGTTATGGTTATTGTGAGTGTTAGGGTTGCTGTGAGGGTTAGGGTTAGCGTTAAGGTTAGGGTTAAGGAGAGGGTAAGGCTTAGGTTAGTGTGAGGGTTAGGGTTAGGGTTAGGGTTAGGTTTAGGTGATTGTAAGGGTTAGGGCGAGGTTTAGGTTGAGGGTGGGAGTTAAGCTTAGGGTTAGTGTTAGGATTAGTGTGTGGGTGAGGGTGAGGGTGAGAGTTAGTGTGAGGTTTAGGGTTAGGGTTAGGGTTATTTTTAGGGTGAGGGTTTGAGTGAGGGTGAGGGTTAGGGTTAGGGTGAGGGTGAGGGTGAGGGTTGTGATTAGGTTAGGGTTAGGGTTAGGCTGTGGGTGAGGGTGAGTTCGTTGGTTAGGGTTAGGTTTGGGTTAAGGTTAGGGTGAGGGCTATTGTGAGGGGGAGGTTTAGGGTGAGGGTGAGGGTGAGGGTGAGAGTTTCGGTTAGGTAAGTGTTATGGTTAGGGTGAGGCTGAGGATTTGGTTGGCAGAGAGGTTTAGGGTGAGTGTTAGGGTTAGGGTGACGGTTAGCTTTAGGGTTAGGGTGAGGGATAGGGTTAGGGTGATGTTAAGGATGATGGTGAGGGTTAGGGTGAGGGTTCAGGTTCAGATGCGGGTTAGGGTTATGGATAGCGTTAGGCTGAGGGATAGGGTGAGGATGAGGGTTACGGTTAGGGTTAGGGATAGGTTGAGAATTAAGTTTAGGGTCAGGTTTAGGGTGAAGGTTAGGCGAAGGGGAATGTTTAGGGTTTGGGTGAGGGTTAGGTTTAGTCTGAGGTTTAAGGTTTGGGTTAGGGTTAGGGTTAGTGTGAGGTTAAGGGTTAGGGTGAGTGTTAGGGTGAGGATGAGGATTAGGGTTAGTGTTAGGGTTAGGGTGAGGGTGAGGGTGAGGTTTAGGTTTCGGGTGAGGGTTAACTTTAGGGTGAGGGTTAAGGTGAGGGTTAGGGTTAGGGTGAGGTTTAGGTTTAGGGTTAGGGTGAGGTTTAGGTTTAGATTTAGGGTTAGGCTTAGGCTGTGAGTGAGGGTGAGGCGGAAGGGAATGGTTAGGTTTAGGGTGAGGCTTAGGGTTAGGGTTGGGGTGAGGGTGATGTTTAGGGTGAGGGTGAGGATCAACTTGAGAGTGAGTTTTAGGGTGTGGGTGAGGGTTAGGTTTAGGGTGCGTTAAGGTGACGGTGACGTTTAGGGTGAGGGTGAGGATTATGTTTAGGTTTAGGGTGAGGGTTAGGGTTAATTTTATGGTTAGGTTGAGGGTCAGTTTGACGGTTAGTGTTAGTGTTAGCATTAGCATTATTGTGATGGTTAGGGTTAGGTTTAGGGTGAGGGTAAGTGCTAGGGTGAGGGTTAGGATTAGGGTGAGAGTTAGGGTTAAGGTTACGCTAAGATTGAGGTTGAGGGTGATGGTTAGGGTTCGGTGAGGGTTAGAGTTAGAGTGAGGTTTAGGGTTGGATTAGGGTTAGACTGATGGCGAGGGTATGGTTGAGGGTGACGGCTTTTTTTAAGGTGACTGTTACGGTTAGGGTGAGGGTGAGGGTAATCGTGAGAGTTAGGGTTAGGGGTAGGATGAGGTTTAGATTGAGGGGTAGGGTTGTTGTTAGGATGATTGTTAGGTTTACTGTGAGGGTGAGTGTTAGGGTTACGGATAGGGTGAGAATTAGGGTTAGGGTCAGGGTTAGGTTTAGGGTGAGGGTTATTTTAGGGTTAGGGTTAGGGTGAGGGTGAGAGTGTGCCTGAGGGTTAGGGCTAGGGTGAGGGTGAGGGTGAGTTTGAGGGTTAGGGTTAAGTTGAGGGTAAGAGTGAGGATTATGGTAAGGATTTGGTTTAGGTTTAGGCTGAGGGTGAGCTTGAGGGTGAGGGTGAGGTTTCGGGGTAGGGTTAGGGTGAGGTTTAGCGTTATGTTTGGGGTAAGTTTTAGGGTGAGGGTTAGGGTTAGGGTTATTGTTAGGATTAGGGTAAAGGTGTGGGGGAGGGGGAGGGGAGGTTTAGGGTTAGGGTTTGGTTTAGGGTGAGGGTGAGAGGGAGGGTTAGGTTTAGGATTAGGATTACGGTTAGCATTAGGATGAGGGTGAGGGTGAGGGTGAGGGAGAAGGTTAATGTTAGGCTTATGCTTAGGGTGAGGGTGAGGATGAGAGTTAGGTTAGTGTGAGGGTTAGGGTTAGTGTTAGGGTTAGGGTGAGGGTGAGGGTGAGGGTTAGGATAACGGTTAGAGTTAGGTTTAGGCTGAGGGTGAGGGTGAGTTTGAGGGTTATAGTTAGGGTTGGGTTAAGGTTAGGGTGAGGGCTATTGTGATTGTGAAGGTTAGGGTGAGGGTGAGGGTGAGTGTGAGGTTTTCGGTGAGGTAAGTGTAAGGGTTAGGGTTAGGGTTAGGGTGAGGGTGAGGGTTATGGATAGTGTGAGGGTGAAGGTTAGGGTTAAGGATAGGTTTAGGGTAAGAGTTAAGGTGAGGATTAGTATGACGGTGAGGGTTAGGGTCAGGGTGAGGGTTAGGGTTAGGGTTAGGGTTAGGGTGAGGTTCAGAGTGAGGCTGAAGTTTAGGCAGAGGGTGAAGGTGAGGGTGAGGGTTAGGGTTAGCATAAGTTTTAAGTTTAGGGTTAGGGTGAGGATAAGGGTGACTTGAGAATTAGGGTGAAGGTAAATGTTAGGGTGAGGGTTAGCGCTAGGGTTAGGGTGAGGTTTAGCGTGAGGGTGAGGATTAATGTGAGCGTGAGGGTTAGGGTGAGGTGACGGTTCGGGTTCGGGTTAGGTTGCAGGTTAGGTTAGGGTAAGGGTTAGGGTGAGGGTGAGGGTGAGGGTGACTATTAGTGTGTGGGTTAGGGTTAGGGTTAGCATTAGGGTAAGGAAGAGAATGAGAGTTCGGTTTAGGATTAGTGTTAGGTTTAGGTTTAGGCTTAGGGTGAGGGTGAGATTGAGGTTTAGGGTTAGTGATAGCGTTAGGTTAAGGGTGAGAATTAGGGTTAGGGTGATGTTTAGGGTTAGTGTTAGGGTGAGGGTGAGGGTTAGGGTTAGGTTGAGGGTTAGGTTAATGTTATGGTTAGGGTGAGGGTTAGGATTAGGGTTAGAATTAGGCTGTGAATGAGGCTGAGGGTGAGGGTGAGGCTTAGGTTTAGGGTGAGGCTTATGTTTATGTTTAGGGTGAGAGCTATGTTTAGGGTGATATTTAGGGTGAGGGTGAGGGTCATGGTGAGAGTGAGTTTTAGGGTGTGGGTGATGGTTAGGGTTAGGGTGAGGGTTAGGTTGACGATGAGTGTGAGGATTAGGGTTAGGGTTAGGGTGAGGTTTAGGGTAAGTTTTAATGTTAGGGTGAGGGGTAGTGTGAGGGTTAGGGTTGGAGTTAGCATTAGGATTAGTTTGAGGGTTAGGGTTAGGGTTACGGGTAGTGTGAGGGTGAGGGTAAGTGTTAGGGTTGGGCGAGGGTTATCGTTAGACTGAGTGTTATGGTTGGATTAGGGTTACAGTTAGGGTGAGGGTGAGGTTGAGGGTTAGGATTAGGATTAGGGTTAGGGTTAGGGTTAGACTGAGGGTGAAGGTGAGGGTGAGGGAGACAGTTTTTTTTTAAGTTGAGGGTTAGGGTTAGGGTGAGGGTTAGGGTAAGCGAAAGTGTTAGGGCTAGTGGTAGGATGAGGGTTAGATTGAGGGGTAGGGTTATGGTTAGGGTGATTGTTAGGGTTACTGTGAGGGTTAGGGTTAGGTTTAAGTTTAGGGTTAGGGAGAGGGTAAGGCTTAGGTTACTGTGAGGGTTAGGGTTAGGTTTAGGGTGAGGGTAAGGGATAGGGTGAGGTTTAGGGTGAGGGTGAGACTTAAGTTTGGGGTTAGTGTTAGGATTAATGTGTGGGTGAGTGTGAGGGTGAGACTTAGTGTGAGGTTTAGGGTTAGGTTTAGGGTTAGAGTTAGGGTGAGGGTTTGAGTGAGGGTGAGGTTTAGGGTTAGGGTTAGGGTTAGGGTGAGGGTGAGTGTTAGGGTTAGGATTAGGGTTAGGGTTAGGGTTAGGCTGAGGGTAAGGGAAAGTTGGAGGGTTAGGGTGAAGTTGGGTTAAGGTTTGTGTGAGGGCTATTTTGAGTGTGAGGGTTAGGGTGAGGGTGAGGGTTTCGGTTAGGTAAGTGTTAGGGTTAGGGGTTAGGTTTAGGATTTGGTTGAAGGAGAGGGTTAGGGTGAGGGTTAGAGTTAGGTTGAGGTTTAGGGTTAGGGTTAGGGTGAGGGTTAGGTTTAGTCCGGAGAGTTACAGTTAGAGTTAATGTTAGGGTTACGGTTAAGGTGAGTGTAAGTGTTAGGGTGAGGGTTAGGTTCAGGGTATTGTTTAGGTTTAGGTT
The DNA here is from genome assembly GCF_024711535.1 of Dipodomys merriami. NCBI lineage: Eukaryota > Metazoa > Chordata > Mammalia > Rodentia > Heteromyidae > Dipodomys > Dipodomys merriami. The sequence goes on along the minus strand of NW_027206490.1, from coordinate 1,450,358 downwards.
TACAGTGAGGGTTGGGTGAGGGTTAGGTTTAGGTTAGGGTGAGGGAGAGATTTAGGGTTAGGTTTAAGGTGAGGGTCAGGTTTAGGGTTATGATAAGTGTGAGGGTGAGGATGAGGGTTAGGGTGAGGGTGAGGGTGATTTTGAGGGTTAGGTTTAGGGTGAGGGTGAGTGTCAGGGTTAGGGTAAGGATTTGGGTTAGGATTAGGGTTAGGCTTAGGGTGAACTTGATGGTGAGGTTGAGGGTGATAGTTAGGGTAAGGATTAGGGTTAGGATTAGGGTTAGGCTGAGGATGAGGTTGAGGGTTAGGGTTAGGGTTAGGGTGAGGGCTAGGGTCAGTGTGAGGGTTAGGGTGAGGGTAAGGGTAAGGTTTAGATTGAAGTTTAGGGTGATAGGGAGCTATAGGGTTAGTGTTAGGGTTAGGATGAGGGTTCAGTTCAAGGTTAGGGTTAGGATTAGGGTGAGGGTTAGGGTATATGTTAGGCTTAGGCTTAGGGTATGGGTTAGTGTTAGTGTGAGGGTTAGGGTTAGGGTGAGGGTTAGGGTTCGTATTAGGTTTAGGGTGAGGGTGAGGATTAGGTTTAGTCTTAAGGTTAGGGTGATGGTTAGGGTTAGATTGAGGGTTAGTGTTAGGGTGAGGGATAGGTTTAGGGTTAGGCTGAGGGTTAGGTTTAGTGTGAGGATTAGGGTGAGGGTAAGGGTTAGGGTGAGGGTTAGCTTGAGAATGAGGGTTAGGGATATCGTAAGTGTTAGAGTGAGGTTTAGGGTGGGGGTAACGGTTAGGGTTAGGGTGAGGGTGAGGGTTAGGATTAGGGTTAGGGTGAGGATAAGGGTTAGGTGTAGGGTGAGGGTTAGGGTTAGGGTTAGGGTTAGTGTTAGGGTGACGGTGAGTATGAGGGATAAGTTTAGGATTAGTGTTAGAGTTAGGGTTAGTTAGTTATGTTTAGGGTTAGGTTTAGGGTTAGAGTGAGGGTGAGAGTGAGGGATAGGGTTAGGATTAGAATTAGGTTTATGGTTAGGCTGAGGGTGAGGGTGAAGGTGAGGGTTAGGATTAGGGTTAGTGTTACTGTTAGGGTTAGTGTGAAGTTTAGGTTTAGTGTGAGTGTTAGGGTTAGGTTTAGGGTGAGGTGTAGGGTTAGGGTTAGGATGAGTTTTAGAGTTAGTGTGAGGGTTAGGTTAGGGTTAGGATGAGGGTAAGGGTTAGGATGAGGGTTAGGATGAGGGTGAGGGTAAGGGTTAGGGTGAGGTTTGTTAGATTGAGGGTTAGGGTGCGGGTAAGGGTTACGCTTAGGGTTAGGTAGAGGGATAAGGTGAGGGTGAGAGTTAGGGTTAGGGTTAGGGTAAGGATTAGCCTTATGGTGAGGTTGAGGGTGAGAGTTAGGTTTAGGATTAGAGTTAGGTTTAGGGTTAGGCTTAGGGTGAGGGTGAGGGTGAGGGTGAGGGTTAGTGTGAGGGTTCGCGTTAGGTTTAGGGTGAGGGTTAGTGTGAGTGTTAGGTTTAGGGTGAGTGTTAGGGTTGGGGTTAGGGTTAGGATGAGGGTTACGGTTAGGGTGAGGGTTAGGGTTAGTGTTAGGTTGATGGTGAGTGTGAGGGTTAAGTTTAGGATTAGTGTTAGGGTTAGTCTTAGGTTTAGGGTTAGATTGAAGTTGAATCTTAAATTTAGGATGAGGTGTAGGTTGTGGGTGAGGGTTAGGGTTAGGGTGAGGTTTAGGGTAACGTTGAGGGTTAGGGTGAGGGTGAGTGTTAAGGCGTAGTGTTAAGGTGAGTTTTAGGGTAAATGTGAGGGTTAGGGTGAGGGTGAGCATAAGGGTTAGGTTGAGGGTTAGGATGAGTGGGAGGTTTAGTTATAGGGTTAGTGTTAGGGTGAGGGTTAGGGTTAATATTAGGTTAAGGTTAGGGTGAGGGTTAGGGTTGATAGGGTTAGGGTTAGGGTAAGTTTTAGGGTGATGTTTAGGGTTAGGATTATGGTTAGGGTGAGGGTTAGAGTCAGGGTGAGGGTTAGGGTTAGGCTTAGGGTTAGAGTTAGGATTATGGTTAGGGTGAGGGCTAGAGTGAGGATGAGGTTTAGGGTTAGCCTTGGGGGTAGGGTGATGGTTAGGTTTAGTGTGAGGGTTAGGGTGACAGTTAGGGTTAGATTGAGGATAAGGGTTAGGGTGAGGTTTAGGGTTAGGGTGAGAGTGAAGGTTACGGTTAGCATGAGTGTTAGGGTGAGGGTTAGGGTGAGGGTTTGTGTTAGGGTTAAGGTTAGGTTTAAGGTTAGGGTGAGAGTGAGGGTTAGGTTTAGAGTTAGGGTGAAGTTTAGGGTTAGGGTTAGGGTTAGGGTGAGGTTTAGGGTTAGGGTTATTTTTAGGGTGAGAGTGAGGGTGAGGGATAGTGTTAGATTTAGGATTAGGTTTAGGGTTAGGATTAAGGTGAGGTTGAGGGTGAGGGTTAGGTTTATGGTGACAGTGAGGGTCAGGGTGAGGGTTTGGGTTCGGGTTAGGCATAGGGTGAGGATTAGCATTAGGGTTTGGTTTAGTGTGAGGGTTACGCTGAGGGGTAGGGTTATGTTTAGGGTGAGGGTAAGGTTTAATGTGAGGGTTAGAGTGAGGGTTAATGTTAGGGTGAGGGTAAGGGTTAGAGTTGGAGTTATTGTTAGGTTAAGGGTGAGCGTGAGGGTGACGGTGAGGGTGAGGTTTAGTTATAGGGTTAGGGTTAGAGTGAGGTGGGAGTGAGGGTTAGGGTTAGGATTAGTATTAGTGTTAGCTTTAGGCTGAGGGTGAGTGGGAACAGGAGGGGTGGGTTAGGGTTAGGGGTAGGTTTAGGGTTAGGGTTACAGAGAGAGTTAGGGTTAAAATTATTGCTAGGATTATGGTGAGGGTGAGGGTGAGAGTTCAGGTGAGGGTTAGGGTTAGGGTGAGGGTTAAGTTTAGTCTGAGTTTTACCGTTAGGGTTAGCGTTAGGGTTACAGTTAGGGTGAGGGTAAGGGTTAGGGTGAGGGTTAGTGAGAGGGTGAGGTTTAGGTTTAGGTTTACGGTGAGGTTTGGGTGAGGGTTAGGGTTAGGGTTAGTGTTAGGGGGAGTGGGAGGGTTAGGGTTAGTGTGAGGGTGAGGGTTAGGGTTAGGGTTAGGGTTATTGTTAGGTTTAGTGTGATTGTGAGTTTGAGGAGGAGGTTTAGGTTTAGAGTAAGGTTTAGGGTGAGGGTGAGAGTGAGGGTTAGGGTTAGTATTAGGATTAGGGATAGATTTAGTCTGAGGGGGAGGGGGAGGGGGAGAAGGGGGGTTAAGGTGAGGGTTAGGTTTAGCGCTAGGGTTTGGGTGAGGGTTACGTTTAGTATTAGGGTTAGGGTAAGGGTAAGGGTTAGGGTCAGCGTTAGCGTTAGGGTTAGTGTGAGGGTTAGGGTTGGTTGAGGGTTAGAGTGAGGTTGAAGATTAGGGTTTGTTATGGTTAGAATTAGGTTGAGGTGACCGTGAGGGTTAGGTTAAGATTATGGTTAGGATTAGGGTTAGACTTGGGGTGAGGGTGAGGGTGAGTGTGAGGGTTTGGGTTAGGGTGAGGTTTAGGTTTAGGGTTAGGTTGAGGGTTAGGGTTAGAGTTAGGGTTAGGGTGAATATGAGGGTGAGGGTTAGGTTTGGGTGAGGGTTAGAGTTAGGATGAAGTTTAGCGTTGGGTAAGGGTTAGAGTTATTTTGAAGATGAGGGTGAGGGTTAGGTTTAGGATGAGGGTTAGGGTTAGGGTTAAACTGAGGGTGAGGTTGAGGGTGAGGGTGAGGGTATGGGTTAGGTTTAGGGTTAGGCTTAGGGTGAGGGTAAGGGTTAGGGTTAGTATTAGAATTAGGGTGAGGGTGAGTGTCAGGTTTAGGGTTAGGATTAGTGTTTGGTTTAGGGTTAGGCTGAGGTTGAGGGTGAGGTTTATGGTGAGGGAGAGATTTAGGGTTAACATTAGGTTTAGGGTGAGTGTTAGGGTGAGTGCTAGGTTTAGGGTGTGGTTGAGGGTTAGGCTGAGGGGTTGGCTTAGCGTTAAGGTGAGGGTTAGGGTGAGCGTTAGCGTTATGGTTAGGGTTAGGGTTAGGGTGAGGGTGATGGTGAGAGTTAGATTTGTTGAGGGTTAGAGTGAGGGTGAGGATTAGGGTTGAGCTATGGTTAGAGTTAGGGTGAGGTGAGGGTGAGGTTTAGGGTTAAAATTAGGGTAGGGTTAGATGTGAGGGTGTGCATCAGGGTTTGGGGTAGGGTGACTGTTAGGGTTATGGTTGGGGTGAGGGTAAGGGTTAGAGTTAGGGTTAGGGTGGATGTGAGGGTGAGGGTTAGGTTTGGGTGAGGGTTAGAGTTAAGGTGAGGGTTAGGGTTGTTAAAGGGTTATGGTTATGGTGAGGGTGAGGGTGAGAGTTAGGGTTATGATTAGGGTTAGGGTTAGTGTTAGACTCTGGGTGAGGTTGAGGGTGAGGGTGAGGATTTGGTTTAGTGTTAGGGTTAGGTTTAGGGTGAGGTGAGGGTTAGGGTTAGGGATAGAATTAAGGTGAGTTTGAGGATCAGGGTTAGGGTTAGAATTAGGGTTAGGGTTAGGGTTAGGCTGAGAGTGTGGGTGAGGGTGAGATTTAGTGTTAGGGTTCGGGTGAGAGTTCGGTTGAGGGTTAGATTTAGGGTTAGAGTGAGGGTTATGGTGAGGCTTATGTTTATGTTTAGGGTTAGGGTGAGGGTAAGGGTTAACTTGAGGTTTAGGGTGAAGTTGAGGGTTATGGTTAGGCTGAGGGTGAGGAGTATGATGAGGGTTAGGGTTGAGGTGAGGGTGAGTGTTAAGTTGAGGTTGAGGGTTAGGGTTTGGGTTAGGGTGAGGGTTAGGTTGAGTGTGACGTTTAGGGTTAGTGTTAGGGTGAGGGTTAGGTTTAGGTTGAGCGTTAGCTTAAGGGTTAGGATTAGGTTTAGGGTGAGGGTGAGGATGAGCGTTATGGTTGGTTGAGGGTTAGAGTGAGGGTGACGATTAGGGTTGGGTCATGGTTAGAGTTAGGCTGAAGTGAGGGTGAGGGTTAGGATAAGGATTAGTGTTATGTTTAGGGTTAGGCTGAGGTTGAATGTGAAGGTGAGGTTTCGGGTAGGGTTCGGGTGAGGGTTCGGGTGAGGGTTAGATTTAGGGTTAGGTTGAGGGTTAGGGTGAGAGTTATGGTTATGGTTATGGTTAGGGTTAGGCTGATGGTCAGGGTTAGGGTAAGTGTTAACGTGAGGTTTTGTGTGAAGTTGGGGGTTACGGTGAGGAGTATGGTGAGGTTAGGGTTATGGTGAGGGTGAGCGTTAAGTTGAGGTTGAAAGTTAGGGTTAGGGTCAGGGTGAGGGTTAGGGTTAGGGTGAGGGTTAGGGATAGAGGAGGGTTAGGTTTAGGTTTAGGATTAGCGTGAGGGCTAGGGTGACATTGAGGTTTAGGGTTAGGGTTACAGTTAGGGATAGGGTGAGGTTTAGGGTTAGGGTTAGGGTTAGGCTGAGGTGTTGACTTATGGTTAGGGTGAGGGTTAGGTTTAGTGTGAGAGTTAGAGTTAGGGTAGGGTTACTGTTAGGTTGTGGGTTAGGGTTAGGGTTCAGGATATTGTTAGGGTTAGTGTAAGGGTTAGGGTTAAGGTTAGAGTTAGGGATAGGGTTAGGGTGAGGGTTAGGGTGAGGGTGTGAGTTAGAGTTAGGGTTAGGGTGAGGGTGAGGGTTAGGGTTAGTTTTAGACTTAGAATTAGGGTGAGGGTGAGGGTGAGGAATAGGGTTAGGATTAGGGTTAGGGTTAGGGTTAGGCGGAGGGTGAGGTTGAGTGTTAGGGTTAGGGTTAGGTTTAGGGTGACAGTGAGGTTGAGGGATAGGATTAGGGTTAGGGAGAGGTTTAGGGTTTGTGTGACCGTTAGCGTTAGGGTTAGAGTTAGGGTTAGTATGAGGATAAAAGTTTAGGGTGAGTTTTATGGTGAACGTTAAGGTAATTTTTATCGTTAGGTTTAAGGTGAGGGTTAGGGTGAGGGTGAGGGTTAGTGTTAGGGTTAGGGTTAGTTTTAGGGTGAGGGTTATGATTAGGGTTAGTTTTAGGGTGAGGGTTAGGGTTTGGTATAGGGTGAGAGATAGGGTTAGTGTTAGGGTGAGGATTAGGATTATGGTTAGGTTTAGGGTTAGGGTTAGGTTTAGGGAGAGGGTGATGTTTAGGGTGAGGGGTAGGGTGAGGGTTAGGGTAACGTTTAGGTTCAGGGTGAGGGTTTGGTTCAGGGTTAGGTTTAGGTTGAGGGTGAGGGTGAAGGTGAGGGTTAGCATTAGGGTTACGGTTAGGGTGAGAGTTAGTGTGAGGGTTAGGTTTAAGATTAGGGTTAGGGTGAGGGTTAGGTTTAAGGTTAGGGTTAGGGTGAGGTTGAGCTTGAGCGTTAGGTTTAGGGTTAGTGTGAAGATAAGGGTTAGTGTGCAGGTTAGGGTTAGGGTTAGGGTAAGTGTTAAGGTTAGAGTGAGGTTAAGGTTAGTGTTACAGTTAGAGTGAGAGTGAGGGTGACGCTTAGGGTTAGGGTTAGTGTGAGGATAAGGGTTAGGGTGAGGTTTAGGGTGAGGGTGAGGGTTAGGGTTTGCATTAGGGTTAGGGTGAGGGATAGGGTTAGGTTGAGGGATAGGGTTAGGTTTAGGGTGAGGGTTAGGCTGAGGGTTCGGATTAGGGTTAGGGTAAGGGTTAGGGTTAGGCTGAGGGTTAGGGTTAGGGTTAAGGTTAGGGTGAGGGTGAGGGTTAGGTTTAGGTTTTGGGTAAGGGTCATGGTTAGTGTTAGGTTTAGGGTGACAGTGAGTTTGAGGGGTAGGATTAGGCTTAGGGAGAGGGTTAGGGATAGTGTGACAGTTAGTGTTATGGTTAGAGTTATGGTTAGTATGAGGATAAAAGCTTAGTGTGAGTTTTATGGTGAACGTGAGGGTAAGGTTTATCGTTAGGTTTATGGTGAGGATTAGGGTGAGGGTAAGGGTTAGGGTGAGGGTTAGGGTGAGGGTGAGGTTGAGGGTGAGGGGGAGAGTGATGGTGAGGGTTTGGTTCAGGGTGAAAGTGAGGGTTAGCGTGGGGATTAGGGTTAGGTTTAGGGTTAGGGTGAGGGTGTGGCTGAGGGTTAGGGTTAGGGTGAAGGTGAGGGTTAGGGTTAGTTTGAGGGTTATGGTGAAGGTGAGATTGACGGTGAGGGTTAGGGTGAGGGTCACAGTGAGAGTGTGGGTTAGGTTTAGGATTAGGGTCAGGGTGAGTGTGAGAGTTATGGTTAAGTTTAAGGTGAGGGTGAAGTTGAGGGTTAGGGTTAGGGTTAGGGTTAAGGTTAGGGTAAGGGTTAGCTTTAGGGTGAGGTTTAGGGTTAGGGTTAGGGTGAGGGTTAGTGTTAGGGTTAGGATAAGTGTTAGGTTTAGGGTGAGGGTTAGTGTTAAGGTTAGTGTGAAGGATAGGGTTAGGGTTAGAGTTAGAGTGAGGTTTAGGGTGAGGGTTAGGTTTAGGGTTAGGCTTAGGGTAAGGATTAGTGTTAGGGTGAGGGTTAGGGTAAGGGTTAGGGTGAGGGTTATGGTTAGGGTTAGGTTTAGGGTGAGGTTTGGTATAGGGTGAGGGAGAGGGTTAGTGTTAGGGGGAGGATTAGGGTTAGGGTTAGGTTTAGGGTTAGGGTTATGGTTAGGGTGAGGGTGAGGTTTAGGTTGAGGGGTAGGGTTAGGGTTAGGGTAAGGTTTAGGGTTAGGGTGAGGGTTTGGTTCAGGGTAAGGTTTAGGTTGAGAGTGAGGTTGAAGGTGTGTGTTAGGGTTAGGGTTACGGTTATGGGTGAGAGTTAGTGTGAGAGTTATGGTTAGGGTTAGTGTAAGGGTTAGGGTTAGGGTGAGGGTAAGGTTTAAATTTAGGGTTAGAGTGAGGTTGAGGTTGAGCGTTAGGGTTAGGGTTAGTGTGAGGATAAGTGTTATGGTGTGGGTTAGTGTGAGGGTTAGGGTTAGGGTTAGGGTAAGTGTTAAGTTTATAGTGAGGATTAAGTTTACTGTTAGGGTTAGAGTGGGGATGAGGGTTAGGGTTAGGGTTAGGGTTAGGGTGAGGGTTAGGTTTAGGGTTAGGGTTAGGGTTAGGGTGAGGGTCAGGGTTAGGGTTAGGTTTAGGGTGACAGTGAGGTTGAGGGGTAGGATTAGTGTTAGGGAGAGGGTTGGGGATAGTGTGACGGTTAGCATTAGGGTTAGAGTTAGGGATATTATGAGGATACAACTTAGGGTGAGTTTTATGGTGAATGTGAGGGTAAGGTTTATCGTTAGGTTTAGGGTGAGGGTTAGGGTTAGTGTTAGGGTGAGGGTGAGGGTTAGGGTTACGGTAATGTTTATGGTGTCGGTGAGGATTAGGGTGAGGGTGAGTTTGATGGTGAGGGTGAGGGTGAGGTTGAGAGTGATGTTGCAGGTTCGGTTCAGGGTGAGGGTGAGGGTTATGCTGAGGATTAGGGTTAGGTTTAGGGTTAGGGTGAGGGTGAGGGTAAGGGTTAGTTTGAGGGTTATGGTGAAGGTGAGGTTGACAGTGAGGGTTAGGGTGAGGTGACAGCGAGGGTGTGGTTTAGTGTTCGGCTTAGGGTCAGGGTGAGTGTGAGAGTTATGGTTAATTTTAGGGTGAGGATGAGGTTGATTGTTAGTGTTAGAGTTAGGGTTAAGGTTAGGGTAAGGGTTAACTTTAGGGTGAGGTTTAGGGTTAGGGTTAGGGTGAGGGTTAGGTTTAGGGTTAGGATAAGAGTTAGGATTAGTGTGAGGACTAGTGTGAGGGTTAGGGTTAGGGTTAGGTTAAGAGTGAGGTTTAGGATTAGGGTAAGGATAAGGGTGAGGCTTAGGGTAAGGGGTATGGTTAGGGTGAGGGTAAGGGTTTGGGTTAGTGTCAGGGTTAGATTTAGGGTTAGTGTGAGGGTGAGGGTGATGTTTAAGATTAGGTTTAGGGTTAGGGTGAGGGTTAGGGTGAGGGTTAGGTTAAGTATTAAGGTTATGGTGAGGATTAGGGTTAGGGTTATGCTTAGGATGATGATGAGGATGAGGGTTAGGTTTAGGGTTAGGGTTAGTGTGAGGATAAGGGTTAGGGTGAGGGTTAGGGTGAGGATGAGGGTTATGGTTAGCATTAGGTTTAGGGTGAGGTTTAGTGTTAGGGTTAGGGTTAAGGTGAGGGTTAGGGTGAGGCTTAGGATTATGGTTAGGTTAAGGGTTAGGGATAGGGTGAGAGTTATTGTTAAGTTTACTGTTAGGGTGAGGTTGAGGGTTAGGGTAAGGGTTAGGGTTAGGTTGAGATTTAGGTTTAGGGTTAGGGTTACGGTAAGGGTAAGAGTTAGGGTGAGGGTTAGGGTTAGGGTTAGGTTTAAGGTGAGGGTGAGGGTGAGTGTAAGTGTGAGGTTTAGGTTGAGTGTGACATCTATGGTGATGGTGAGTGTTAGGGTGAGTGTGAGGGAGAGGATGAGTGTTTCCCTTAGGTAAGGGTTAGGTTTATGGTTACGGTGAGGATTAGGGTTAAGGTGAGTGTTAGGTTGATGGTTAGGGTTAGGGTGATTGTTAGGGTGAGGAGGAGGGTTAGGGTGAGGTTGAGGGTTCAGGTGATGGTGAGGGTTCAGGTGATGGTGAGGGTTCCGGTGAGGTTGAGGGTTAGAGTGTGAGTTAGGGTTAAGTTTAGGGTGAGGGTTAGAGTGACGATGAGGATTAGGGTGAGGGTGAGGGTTCAGGTGAAGGTGAGGGTGAGAGTGAGGTAGAGGGTTATATTTTGGGTTATGGTTTGGTTTAGGGTGTGGGTTAGGCTGATGGTGAGGGTGAGGGTGAAGGTTAGGGTTAGGTTTAGGGTTAGGGTTAGGGTGCGGTTAAGGGTGAGGTTTAGGGTTAGGGTGAGGGTTAGGGTAAGGTTTAGGGATAGCGTTAGGGAGAGGGTTATGGTTAGTTTGAGAGTTAGGGTTAGGTTTAGAGTAAGGGTTAGTCTGAAGATAAAGGTTAGGGTGAGGTTTAGGGTTAGGGTTAGGGAAAAGGTTAGGGTTAGGTTGAGGGTTAGGTTTCGGGTTACTTTTAGGGTGAGGTTGAATATTAGGGTGAGGTTGAGGGTGTGGGTTAGGGTGAGTGTGAGGGTGATGGTGAGGTTGAGGGTTATGTTTAGGGTGAGGATGAGAGTTAGGATTAGGATTAGGGTTAGGTTTAGGGTTAGGCTGAGGGTGAGGGTGAGGGTGGGGGTCAGGGTTGGGGTTAGGGTGAAGGTTCGGGTTAGTTTGAGGGTTAGGTTGAAGGTGAGTTTGAGGGTGAGGTTGACGGTGAGGGTGAGGGTGAGGGTATGGGTGAGGTATAGGATTAGCGTTAGGGTAGGGTGAGGGTTATGGTTAGGGTTAGGCTGAGGGTGAGGGTGAGGGTTAGGTTTAGGGTTAGGGTTAGGTTTAGGGTAAGGTTTAGTGTTAGGGTGTGGGTTAGGGTTAAGTTTAGGGTGAGGGTTACGGTTAGGGTTAGTTTTAGGGTGAGGGTTAGGGTTTGGTATAGTGTGAGATATAGGGTTAGTGTTAGGGTGAGGATTAGGGTTAGGGTTAGGTTTAGGGTTAGGTTTAGGTTTAGGGTGAGTGTGAGGTTTAGGGTGAGGGGTAGGGTTAGGATAAGGGTAAGGTTTAAGGTTAGGTTGAGGGTTTGGTTCAGGGTTAGTTTTAGGTTGAAGGTAAGGGTGAAGTTGAGGGTTAACGTTAGTGTTACAGTTAGGGTGAGAGTTAGTGTGAGGTTTATGGTTAGGGTTAGTGTAAGGGTTAGGGTTAGGGTGAGGGTTAGGTTTAAGGTTAAGGTTAGAGTGAGGTTGAGGTTGAGCGTTAGAGTTAGGGTTAGTGTGAGGATAAGTTTAGGGTGCGGGTTAGTGTGAGGGTTAGGGTTAGGGTTAAGGTAAGTGTTAAGGTTAGAGTGAGGGTAAAGTTTAGTGTTAGGGTTAGAGTGAAGGTGAGGGTCAGGATTAGGTTTGGGGTTAGGGTTAGGTTTAGGGTTAGGATTAGTGTAAGGGTTAGGTTACTGTTGAGGTGATGTTTGGGGTGACAGTGAGGGTTAGGGTGAGGGTGAGGTTGAGTGTGAGGTTTAGGGTGAGGGTGAGTGTGATGGTGAGAGTGACGGTGTATGTTGGGGTTAGGTTTAGGTTTAGGGTGAGGGTGGGGGTTAGGGTTGGGTTTATGGTTAGGGTAAGGGTTAGGATGAGGTTGAGGGTGAGGGTGAGGTTGAGGGTTAGGGTTAGCGTTAGGGTGAGGGTGAGAGTTTGTGTTAGGGTTAGGGTTAGGTTGAGGGTGAAGGTTAGGTTGAGGGTTAGGGTTACGGTTAGGGTTAGAGCTAGGGTGAGGTTGAGGGTGAGGGTTAGGTTTAGGGTTAGGGTGAGTGTTAGGGTTAGGGTTAGGGTGAGTTTTAGGTTTAGGGTGAGGGCTACGGTGATGGTGAGGGTTAGGTTGAGTGTGAGGGTGAGGGTGAGGTTTTCGGTTAGGTAAGGGTTTGGGTTAGGTTTAGTGTTAGGGTTAGGGTTAGCGTTAGAGTGAGGGTTAGGTTTAGGATTAGGGTGATGTTTAGTGTGAGCCTGAGGGTTAGGGTGAGGGTGAGGGTTCAGGTGATCGTGAGGGTTCGGGTGAGGTAGAGGGTTATATTTTGGGTTAGGGTTATGTTTAGGCTGTGGGTTAGGCTGATGGTGAGGGTGAGGGTGAGGGTTAGGGTTAGGTTGAGGTTTAGGGTGAGGGTGAGGCTGATGTTTAGGGTGAGGGTGAGGGCTAGGGTGAGGGTTATGTTTCAGATTAGGGTGATGTTCAAGGTGTGGGAGAAGGTTAGGTTTAGGGTGAAGTTTATGGTGAGGGGTAGGGTTAGGGCTAGGTTTAGGTTTAGGGTGAGGGTGAGGGTGATGGTGAGGGTTATTGTTAGGGTTAAGGCGACGGTGAGGGTGAGGGTTAGGTTTAGGATTAGGGTTTGGTTAAGGGTTGGGCTGAGTGTGAGTGTGAGGGTGAGGGTTAGGGTTAGGGTTTTAGGTCTAGTGTGAGGGTTAGGGTGAGGGTGAGGTTGAGGGTCAGAGTTAGGGTAACGGTGACAGTGACTGTTAGGGTTAGGGTTATGATTAGGGTTAGGATGAGTTTTAGGTTTAGGGTTAGGCTAAGGGTAAGGATTAGGGTTAGGATTAGGGTTAGGTTTATGGTTATTGTTAGGGTTAGGGTTAGGGTAACAGTGAGGTTTAGGATTATTTTTAGGGTGAGGTTTAGGTTTAGGGTAAGGGCTATGGTGAGGGTGAGGTTTAGGGTGAGTGTGAGGGTGAGGTTAAGAGTTAAGATTTCGGTTAGGGTTATAAGGCTGAGTGTGACGGTCAGGGTGAGGGTGAAGTTTAGGGTTAGGATTAGAGTGAAGGTGAGGTTTAGGGGAAGGTTTAAGATTAGGGTTAGGGTTAGGGTTAGGCTGAAGGTGATGGTGAAGATGAGGGTGAAGATTAGGGTTAGGGTTAGGGTTAAGGTTAAGTGAGGGCTAGGGTGAGTGTGAGGGTTAGGGTGAGAATGAGGGTGAAGGTGAGGGTTTCGGTTAGGTAAGATGTAGGGTTATTGTTAGGGTGAGGATTAGTGTTTGGGATAGGGTTAGGGTGAGGGTTAGGGTTAGAGTTAGGGTGAGGGTTAGGGTTAGGGTTAGGGTTAGGGTGAGGTTGAGGGTTAAGGTGAGAGGTAGGGTTAAGTTTAGTGTGAGGGTTAGGGTTAATGTCAGGGTTAGGGTTAGGGTTAGGTTTAGGGTCATGTTGAGGGTAAGGTTTAGGTTGAGGCTTATGGTGAGGGTGAGGGTTAGGGATAGCGTTAGGGTTAGGGTGAGGATGAATGTGAGGGTTATGTTTAGGGTTAGGGTTAGGGTGAGGGTGAGGTTGAGTGTGAGGGTTAGTGTGAGGATAAGGTTTAAGGTGAGGGTTAGGGTGAGGGTGAGTGTTCGCCTGAGGGTTAGGGTTAGGTATGGGTGATGGTTAGGGTTAGTGTTAGGGTGAGGGTTTGGGCTAGAGAATTAGGGTTAGGATTGTTGGTAGGGTGAGGTTTAGGGTTAGCTTTAATGTTAGTGTGAGTGTTAGGGTTAGGGTTAGGTTTAGGGTGAGGGTGAGAGTGAGGGTGAGGTTATGTTTCGGATTATGCTGAGGGTTAGGGTTAGTGTGAGGGTTAGGGTTACCGTTAGCTTTAAGGTGAGAGTTAGGGTGAGGGTTAGGTTTAGGGTGAGGGTTAGGGTTAGGGTGAGGGTTAGGGTTAGGGCTATGTTTAGTGTTATGGTGAGGATGAGTTTGAGATTTAGGCTGAGGGTAAGGGTGAGGTTGAGGGTGAGGATTAGGGTTAGAGTTAGGGTTAGGTTTATGGTGAGGGTAAGGGTGAGGTTGAGGTTTAATGTGAGGGTTAGGGTGAGGGTGAGAGGTAGGGTTAGAATTAGAGTTAGTGTGAGGGTGAGGGTAAATATGAGGGTTAGGTTGAGGGCTAGGGATAGGGTTAGGTTGAGGGTGAGGGTGAGGGTGAGGGTGAGGGTTAGTGTTAAGATTAGGTTTAGGGTTAGGGTGAGGGTTAAAATTAGGCTGAATGTTTGGGTTAGGGTGATGTATATTGTAAGGCTGAGGGTTAGGGTGAGGGTGAGTGTTAGGGTGATGGTGAGGGTGAGGGTGAGGGTGAGTGTTAGGGTGTGGTTGAGGTTTAGGTTTCGGGTGAGGTTTAGGGTTACGGTGAGTGTTAGGGTGAGGGTGAGGTTTAGATTTAGCGTTAGGTTTATGGTGAGGTTTAGGGTTCGGGTTAGGGTTAGTGTGAGGGTGAGGGTGAGGGTTAGGTTTAGGGTTAGTGTTAGGGTGAGGATGAAGGTGAGAGTTAGGCTGAGGGTGAGGGTGAGGGTGAGAGTTAGGGTTAGGTTTAGGCTTAGGGTGAGGGTGAGAGTGAGGGTGAGTGTGAGTGTTAGGGTTAGGATTAGGGTTAGGTTTAGGGTGAGGGTGAGGGTGAGGGCTAGGGTAAGCGTTAGGATTAGGTTTAGGGTTATGATAAGGGTTAGGCAGAGGATTAGAATTAGGATTAGTGTGAGTGTTAGGTTTAGGGTTAGGGTAAGTGTTAGGGTGAGGGTAAAGTTTAGGTTGAGGATTAGGGTGAGGGTGACGCTAAGGTTTATATTGAGGGTTAGTGTGAAGGTTAGGTTTATGGTTAGATTTAGGGTGAGTGTTAGGGTGTGGGTAAGTACTAGTGTGAGGGTTAGGGTGAGAGTGTGTGTTAGGATTCGGGTGAGGGTAAGGGTAAGGGTGAGGGTTAGGTTGAGAGTGAGGGATAGGGAGAGGGTTTGGTTTAAGGTTAAGGATAGGGTGAGTATTTGGGTTAGGTTTAGGTTTAGGGTGAGAGTCAGGCTGAGGGGTAGGGTTTGGTTAAGGGTGAGGTTTAGGTTTAGTGTGAGGGTTTGGGTTAGGGTTAGGTTGATGGTAAGGGTTAGGGTGAGGGTTAGGGTGAGTGTGATGTTTAGGGTTAGAATTAGGTTTAGAGTTAGGGTTAGGATGAGTGTTAGGGTTAGGTTTGTGGTTAGGGTTAGGGTGAGGGCGATGGTTAGGGTTAGGGTTAGGGTGAGGGTTAGTGTTAGGGTGAGTGCTAAGGTGAGGGTGAGGTTTAGGGTGAGGGTAATGGTGAGGGTGAAGTTTTTGGTTAGGTAAGGGTGAGGGCTAGGTTTAGGGTGACTATTAGGGTTAGGGTTAGGGTTATGTTGAGTTTGAGGGTGAGGGTGACGGTTAGTGTTAGGATGAGGGTGAGGGTGAGGGTGAGGGTGAGTGTGAGGGTTAGGGTTAGGGTTAATGTGGGGGTTAGGATTAAGGTGAGGGTTAGGGTTATTGTGAGGGTTAGAATTAGGGTAAGTTTTAGGGTGAGTGCTAGGGTGAGTGTGAGGTTTAGGGTGAGGGTAATGGTGAGTGTGAAGTTTTTGGTTAAGTAAGGGTTAGGGCTAGGTTTAGGGTGAATATTAGGGTTAGGGATGGGGTTAGGGTTATGTTGAGGGTCAGGGAAAGGGTGAAGGTTAGTGTTAGTATGAGGGTTAGGGTGAGGGTGAGGGTGTGGGTGAGGGTTAGGGTTAGGGTTAATATGGGGGTTAGGATTACGGTGAGGGTTAGGGTGAGGGTGAGGGTTAGAATTAGGGTAAGGGTTAGGGTGAGGGTTAGGTTTGGGGTGTTGTTTAGTGTGAGGGTTAGGGTGAGCGTGAGTGTTCAAGTCAGAGTTAGGGTTAGGGTTAGTGTTACAGAGAGTGTTAGGGTGAGGGTTACGGTGACGGTGAGTGTTAGGGTTAGGGTTAGGTTTAGGGTGATGGGTAGGGTGAGCCTTAGGGTTAGGGTTAGTGTTTGCGGGTTAGGGTGAGGTTAAGGGTTAGGGTGAGGTTTAGGGTGAGGGTTAGGATGAGGGTGAGAGGTAGTGTTAGCATTAGAGTTAGGGTGAGGGTGTGGGTTAGGGTGAGGGTTAGGGATAGGGTGAGGATTAGGGTTAGTGTGAGGGTTAGGGTTATGGTTAGGGTTAGTTTGAGGATAAGGGTTAGGGTGAGGGTTCGTGTGGGTTTGAGATGTAGGGTTAGCTTTAGGGATAGGGTGAGCGATAGGGTGAGGGTTAGGTTTAGGGTTAGGGTTAGGTTTAGTGTGAGGGTTAGGGTTAGGGTGATGTTTTTGGTGAGGTTGAGTGTTAGGGTGAGAGTGATGGTGAGGGTGAGGGTTAGGATTTGGGTTAGGGTTAGGTTGAGGGTGAGGGTGAGGGTGAGGTTTAGGTATAGGATTAGGGTTAGGGTTAGGGTTAGTGTGAGTGTTAGGGTGAGGATGAGGGTTCGGGTGTTGCTGAGGGTTAGGGTGTGGGCAAGGGTTAAGGTTACGGTGAGGATTAGTGTTAGAGTTAGGGTTAGGATTATGATGAGGGTAAGGGATAGGGTGAGGTTTGGGGTGAGGGTTAGGTTGAGGGTGAGAGGTAGTGTTAGCATTAGAGTTAGGGTGAGAGTGAGAGTTAGGATGAGGGTTAGGGTGAGGGTTAGGGATAGGGTTAGGTATAGGGTGAGGGTGAGGGTGAGGGTGAGGGTTAGTGTTGGGATAAGGGTTAGAGTTAGGGTGAGGGTTTGAGTTAGGCTGAGGGTTAGGGTTAGGGTGATGTATATTGTGAGGGTGAGGGTTAGGGTGAGGGTGAGTGTTAGAATGAGGGTGATGGTTAGATTTAGGGTTATGGTTATGTTGAGGTTTAGGGTTAGGGTTAGGGATATGGTGAGAGTTACGGTGAGGTTTAGGGATAAGATTAGGGTGAGGGTTAGAGTGAAGGTTAGGGTTAGCTTTGGGGATAGCGTGAGTGTTAGGGTGAGTGTGAGGGTTAGGGTGAGTGTGAGAGTGAGGGTTTTGGTTGGGAAAGGGTTAGGGTTATTTTTAGTGTGAGGATTAGTTTGAGGTTGAGGGTTAGTGTGAGTGTTAGGGTTAGGGTGAGGGTCAGAGTTAGGATTTGGGTGAGGGTTAGGGTTAGGGTGATGTTTAGTTTGAGGTTTAGGGTTAGGGTTCGGGTGAGGGTGAGGGTTATTGTGTGGGTGAGGGTTAGGTTTGGTTGAGTGTTAGTGTAACTGTGAGGTTTAGGGTGAGGGTGAGGGTTATGTTTACGTTTAGGGTGAGGGTTAGGTTTATGGTGTGGGTTAGGTTGAGGGTTAGTGTGAGGGTTAGGGTTAGGTTTAGGGTGAGGTTTTGGGTTAATTTGAGGGTTAGGGTTAGGGTTAGGTTGAGGGTAAGGATTAGGTTGAGGGTTAGGGTGAGCGGTATGGTTAGAGTTAGCGTGAGGGCTAGGGTGAGGGTGAGGGTTAGGGTGAGGGTGAGGGTGAGAGTGAGGGTTTCGGTTAGGTAAGGGTTAGGGTTAGGGTTAGGGTGAAGGGTATCGTTAGGGTTAGGGTGAGGTTTAGGGGAGTGTGAGCGTTTGGTTGACGGTTAGGGTTAGGGTGAGGGTTAGGGTTAGGTTTAGGGTGAGGGTTAGCGTTAGGGTGATGTTTAGTATGAGGGTGAGGGTTACTGTTAGGGTTAGCCTTAGGGAAAGGGTTAGGGTTAGCTTTAAGGTTAGGGTGAGGTTTAGAGTGATGGGTAGGGTTAGCATTAGGGTTAGACTGAGGGTTAGGGTTAGGGTGAGTGTTAGGTTTAGGGTTAGGGTTAGGGTGAGGTTTAGTGTTAGGGTAAGGGATAGGGTGAGGGTGAGGTTTAGGTCGACGTTGAGGGTGAGGGTGAGGTTTTTGTTTAGGTAAGGTTTAGGGTCAGGATCAGGGTGTGAATGAGGGTGAGGGTGTGGGTTAGGGTTAGAGTTAGGGTTAGGGTGAGGGTGAGGGTGAGGGTGAGTGTTAGGATGAGGGTTAGTGTGAGGGTGAGGGTGTTGGTGAGGGTGAGGATTTTTGATAGTATTAGTGTGAGGTTAAGGGTTACATGGAGGGTTCGGGTTAGGATGATTGTTAGGGTTAGGCTTAGGCTCAGGGTTAGTTTTGGGGTGAGGGTTAGGCTGAGGGGTAGTTTTAGGGGTGGGGTTAGGGTTATGGTGAGGGTAAGGGTAACGGTCAAGTTTAGGGTTAAGTTGAGGTTTAAGGTTAGTGTTAGGTTTAGGATTAGGTTTAGGGTTAGAGTGAGGGTGAGGGTTAGGGTTAGGGTTAGTGTGAGGGTTAGGGTTATTGTGAGAATTAGGTTTAGGGTGATGCTTAGGGTTAGGGTGAGTGTTAGGGTTAGGGTGAGGGTTAGGGTTAGGGTTAGGTTTAGGGTGAAGCTCGGGGTGAGTGTTAGGTTTAGAAAGAGGGTTAGGCTGAAGGGTAGGGTTAGGGTTATGTTTTTTGTTAGGGTGAGGGTTAGGTTGAGGTGGAGTCTTAGGGTGAGGTTGAATGTGCGGGTAAGTGTGAGGGTTATGGTGTGCTTGATGGTTACGGTTAGGTTGAGGGTTAGGGTATTGGTTAGTGTTAGGGTGAGGGTGACTGTTAGGTTTTGGGTTAGGGTTAGGGTGAGGGTTAGGTTTAGGGTTAGAGTGAGAGTTAAGGTGAGGTGTAGGGATAGTGTTAGGGTGAGGGTCAGGTGAGAGTGAGGGTTAGGGTTAGCGTTAGGGATAGGGTGACTGTTAGCGTGAGTGTTAGGGTTAGGGTGATGGTGAAGTTTAGGGTGATGATAAGGGATATGATTAGCGTTAGGGATTGGGTTAGGGTTAGGTTTAGGTTGAGGGCTAGGGTGAGGGTGAGGGTTAGGTTGAGTTCGAGGGTGAGAGTTTCATTTAGGTAAGGGTTAGGGTAATTTTTAGGTTGAGAATTATGTTGAGATTGATGGTTAGTGTGAGTGTTAGGGTTAGGGTGTGGATTTGGTGAGGGTGATGTTTAGCGTAATGTTTAGTGTTAGGGTGAGGGTTAGTGTTCGGATGAGGGTTAGGGTTAGGGTGTGGGTGGGGTTTAGGTTTATGTTGAGTGTTAGGGTGACGGTGAGTGTTAGGGTGAGGGTGAGGGTTAGGGTTAGTTTTAGCGTTAGGGTTAGGTTTAGGGTGAGTGTTAGGGTGAGGGGTAGTTTGAGGGGTAGGTTAGGGTGAGGGTTAGGGTTAGGGTGAGTGTTAGGGTTAGGTTTAGTTTGAGGGTAAGGGTTAGGGTAAGGGTTAGGTTGAGGGTCATGGTGGGGGTGAGGGTTTCGTTTATGTAATTGTTAGGGTTAGGTTTAGGGTGAGGATTAGGGGAGGGTGACGGTTAGGTTGAGGGTTAGGGTTAGGGTGAGGGTTAGGTTTACAGTTAGGGTGAGGGTTAGCGTTAGGGTGATGTTTAGTATGAGGGTGAGGGTAACTGTTAGGGTTAGCTTTACTGAAAGGGTTAGGGTTAGGGTAAGAGTTAGGGTGAGGGTTAGGGTAAGGTTTAGGGTTAGTGTGAGAGTAAGGTTTAGGGTTAGAGGTAGGGTTAGTGTGAGGATAAGGGTTAGGGTGAGGGTTAGGTTGAGTGTGAGGTTTAGGGTTATCGTTAGGTTTAGGGTGTGGGTTAGGGTGAGTATTAGGGTTATGGTTAGTTTTAGGGTTAGGGTGAGAGGGAAGGGGACTTTGAGGGGGAGCGTGCAGATTAGATTGAGGGTGAGTCTTGCTTTTAGGGTTTGGGTTAGGATGAGGGTGAGGGTTAGGTTTATGTTTAGGGTTAGTGTGAGGGTAAGGTTTAGCGTTAGAGGTAGGGTTAGTGTGAGGATAAGGGTTAGGGTGAGGGTTAGGTTGAGGGTGAGGTTTAGGGTTATCGTTAGGTTTAGAGTGTGGGTTAGGGTGAGGCTTAGGGTTATGGTTAGGTTTAGGGTTAGGGTGAGGGGGAGGATTAGGTTGAGGGTGATGGTGAGGATTAGATTGAGGGTGAGGGTTACTGTTAGGGTTAGGGTTAGGGTGAGGGTGAGGGTTAGGGTTAGGGTTAGGATGAGTGTAAGGTTTAGGGTGAGGATTAGGGTGAGGGTGAGTTTTAGGATTAGGCTTAGGTTTAGGGTGAGGTTGATGGTGAGTGTGAGGGATAAGGTTAGGGTTAGGATGAGGGTGAGTGTTAGGGTTAGGTTTACGGTTAGGGTTAGGGTAAGGATTAGGCTGAGTTTGAGGGTTTGGATGAGGGTGAAGGTTAGGGTTAGGCTTAGGGGTGAGGGTTAGAGTTAGGTGTAGGATAGGTGTAGGGTTGGTGTGAGTGGTTGGGTGAGGGTGAGTTTGAGGGTGAAGGTTAGGGTGAGGGTGAGGACGAGGTTGAGGGTTAGCGTTAGGATTAGTGTTAGGGTGAGTTTTAGGGTTAGGGTTACTGTTATTGTTGGGATTAGGCTTAGGATGAGGGCTAGGATGAAGGTAAGGTTTAGCTTTAGGTTTAGGATGAGAGTTAGGGTTTGGGGTGAGGGTTAGTGTTAGGTTTAGGGTGAGGATTAGGGTTAGGGTGATCTTTAGGTTGAAGTTGAGAGGTAGGGTGAGGGTGAGTGTGAGGGTTAGGTTTAGGATTAGGGTTAGGTTTAGGGTTATAGTTAGGGGGAGGGTTCAGTTTAGTGTGAGGATTAGGGTTACGGTTAGGGTCAGGGTAAGTGTTAGGTTGAGGGTTAGGGTGAGAGTGAGGGTTAGGATTAGTGTGAGTGTTAGTGTGAGGGTTAGGGTGAGGTTTAGGTTTAGAGGTAGGTTTAGAGTGAGGGTGAGGGTAAGGGTTAGGGTTAGTGTGAGGGTTAGTGTTACGGTGAGCTTTAGGGTGAGGGTTAGTGTTAGGATTAGGGTTAAGGTGAGGGTGAGGGTGAGGGTTAGTGATAGGATTAGGGTTAGGTTTAGGGTGAGGTTGAGTGTGAGGGTGAGGGTTAGGGTTAGGGTAAGTGTGAGGGCTAGGTTTAGGGTGAGGGTTAGGGTTAGGGCAAGGGTTAGGGTGAGGGTTGAGGTTAGGATTAGGGTTAGGGTGTGGGTCAGGGTGAAAGTAGGGTTAGGTTGAGTGTTAAGGTTAGAGTGAGGGTTATTGTTAGCGTAAGATTGAGGGTTAGGGTTAGGGTGATGTTTTCTGTGGTGGTAAGGTTTAGGGTTAGGGTGATTGTTCAGGTGTGGGTGAGGGTTAGGATGAGGGTGAGGGTTATGGTTAGAGTTAGGGTTAGGGTGAGGGGTATTGGGAGCGTTAGGGTTAGGATTAGGGTTAGGTTTAGGGTGAGGAAAAGTTTTAGGGTGATGGTGATGGCGAGAGTGACGGTTAGGGTGTGGGTGAATGTTAGGGTTAGTGTGAGGGTTAGGTTTAGGTTTAGGGTTAGGGTTAGTGTGTGGGTAAATGTTAGGGTTACGGTGATGTTGAGGGTGAGGGTTAAGGTTAAGGGTGAGGGTGAGTGCAAGAGTTAGGGTGAGGGTTAGGGTGAGGGTGGGGTTAGGGTTATTGTTAGGTTTTGGATTAGGGAGAGAGTGAGGGAGAGGGTTAGGGTGAGGATGAGGGTTAGGGTTAGGGTTAGTATGAGGTTTATGGTTATGGTTTTGGTTAGGATTAGGTTTAGGTTGAGGGTGAGGGTAAGGGTTAGGGTGAGGGTTAGGGTGAGTGTGAGGGTTAGGGTTAGTGTTAGGATTAGGATTAGGGTGAGGGTTAGTGTTAGTGTTAAGGTTAGTATGAGGGCGAGGGTGAGGGTGAGGGTTTGGGTGAGGGTAAGCGTGAGGGTAAGTGTTAGGGTGAAGGTTTGGGTGATGATGAGGTTTAGGGTTAGTGTTGTGGCTAGAGTTAGGTTTAGTCTGAGGGGTATTGGGAGGGGGAGTTTGAGGGTAAGGGTTAGGGTTAGGGTAAGGATGAGGGCTAGGGTGAGGGTGAGGGTTAGTGAGAGGGTGTGGGTGAGTTTTAATTTACCTTAGTGTTAGGGTTAGGGTGAAGATTAGGTTGAGGGTGAGGGTTATGGTGAGGTTAGGGTTAGGGTGAGTGTTAGGTTTAGGCTTAGGGTGAGGGTTAGGGTTAGAGTGATGTTTAGGGTGAGGGTGAGCGTTCGGTGAGGGTGAGGGTGAGGGTAAGCGTTCAGTGAGGGTGAGGGTGAGGGTAAGGGTTAGGGTTAGGTTTAGGGTGAGGGTGCTTGTGAGGGTTAGGATGAGGAATAGGGTTAGGGTTAGGGTTAAGCTGGGGTTAAGGGTCAGGGTGAGGGTGAAGTTTAGGGTTACGATGAGGGTTAGGGTGTGGGTGAGGGTTAGGGTCATTGTTAGCGTTTGGATAAGGGTGAGGGTGAGGGAGAGGGTTAGGGTAAGTTAAGGGTTAGGTTTAGGGTGAGGGTGAGGGTTAAGTTTAGTGTTAGGATTAGGATTATGGTGAGGGTTAGGGTCAGTGTTAGGGTTAGTATTAGGGTGAGGGTGAGGGTTAGGGTTAGGGTTAGCGTAAATGTGAGGGTAAGGGTTAGGGTGAAGGTGTGTGATGGTGAGGGTTAGGCTTAGGTTTATTTTTAGAGTTAGATTTAGTCTGAGGAGGTGGGGGAGGGTGAGGTTGAGGGTAAGGGTTAGGGTTAGGGTAAGTGTGAGGGCTAGGATGAGGGTGAGGTTTACTGTGAGGGTGTGAGTGAGGGTTTCATTTACCTTAGGGTTAGGGTTAGTGTGAAGATTATGTTGAGGGTGAGGGTTAAGCTGAGGTTAGGGTTAGGGTGAGGTTTAGGGTTAGGCTTAGGGTGAGGGTGAGCATTCGGTGAGGGTGAGGGTGAGGGTGAGGGTTAGTGTTAGGGTTAGGTTGAGGGTGAGTGTGCGTGTGAGGGTTACGATTAGGAATAGGGTTAGGGTAAGGGTTAGGCTGAGGGAAAGGGTCAGGATGACCCTGAAGTTTAGGGTTAGGTTTAGGTTTAGGGTTAGGGTGAGTGTTACGGTTAGTGTGAGTTAGGGTGAGGTCAAGGGTGAGGGTAAGGATTGGGGTTAGGGATAGGTTTAGGTTGAGGGCTAGGGTGAGGGTGAAGATTAGTGTGAGGGTTAGGGTGAGGCAATCTTTTAGCTTAAGGGTTAGGGTTATGGTGAGGATTAGCGTGAAGTTGAGAGTTAGGTAGAGGATTATGGTTAGGGTGATGGTTAGGTTTAGGTTTAGGGTAATTGTTAGTGTTTGGGTGATGTTTACGTTGAGGGTGAGAGTTAGGGTGAGGATGAGTGTTCGGGAAAGGGTGGGGGTTCGGGTGAGGGAGAGGGTTGGGGTCTGGGTGAGGATAAGGTTTAGGGTGAGGGTTAGTATTAGGATTAGTTTTTGGTGGGAGGGTGAGGGTTAGGGGTAGGGTGAGCATTAGGTTGAGGGTTAGGGTTAGGGTTATGGTGCGGGTAAGGTTTAGGGTTAGGGTGAGGGTGAGGGTGAGGGTGAGTTTTAGGGTTAGTTTTAGGGTGAGGGTGAGGGTTAGGCTGAGGGTTAGGGTTAGGGATAGTGTGAGGGTTAGCGTTAAGGTTAGGGTTTGTGTTAGTTTGAAGGTTAGGGTTAGGTTTTGGGTTAGGATAAGGGTTATGGTGAGGTTTATTGTGAGGGTGAGGGTTAGGGTTAGCATGAGGGTTAGGTTGAGGGTGAGGGGTTGGGTGAGGGTTAGTGTTATGGTTAGGGATAGGGTGAGGATAAGGGTTAGGGTTAGGTTTAGGTTTAGGGTTAGGCTGAGGGGTAATGTTATGGTTAGGGTGAAGGTTAGGTTTAGTGTGAGGGTTAGGGTTAGGTTTAGGGTGAGTTTTAGTTTTAGTGTGAGGGTTAGGGTCTGGGTCAGGTTGAGGGTAAGGTTTAGGGTGAGGGTTAGGATGAGGATGAGGTTAGGATGAGGGATATGGTTAGGGTGAGGGTGAGGGTGAGGGTTAGGAATAGGGTTAGTGTAAGGGTTAGGGTGAGGTTAGGATTAGTGTGAGGGTTAGGGTGAGGGTCAGGGTGAGGGTTAGTATTAGTTTGATGGTTAGGTTTCGGGTAAGGGTTAGGGTTAGGGTGAGAGTTAGGGTTAGGTTTATATTTATTGTGAGGTTGAGGGTTGGGTGAGGGTGAGTGTTCATATGAGGGTTAGTTTCGGGTGAGGGTGAGGGTTTGGGTTTGGTTGAGGGTTAGGTTTATGGTGCGGGTTAGGGTGACGGTGCGGTTTAGGTTGAGGGTATGGGTTAAGTTTAGAGTTAGGATTAGGGTGAGGGTTAGGGTTAGGGTTAGGGTTATGGTGAGAATAAAGTGAGGTGTCGTTATAGGGTTGGGTTTCGTATCATGGTTAGTGTGAGGGTTAGGCTTAGGTATAGGGATAGTGTGAGTATAAGGTTTAGGGTGAGGGTTAGCGTTCTGGTGAGGGTTAGGGTTAAGCTTAGGGTGAGGGTTAGGGTTAGGGTGATGTTTAGGGTGAGGTTGATGGTTAGTGTGATGGTGAGGGTGAGGGTTAGGGTGAGGGTAGGGGTGAGGGTGTGGGTTAGGATTAGGTTTAGGGTGAGGATGAGGGTAAGAGTTAGAAATAGTTATAGTGTTAGGGTTAGGGTTAGGCTGAGGGTGAGGGTGAGGGTGAGGGTGAAGGTTAGGGTTAGGGTTAGGATTAGACTTAGAGTGAGGGTTAAGGTTAGTGTGAGGGTTTTTGTTAGGGTTACGATTAGGGATAGTGTGAGGGTAAGCATTAGGGTGAGTGTTAGTGTGAGGGTTAGGGTTTCGGTGATGTTTAGGTTAAGATTGAGGGTTAGGGTGAGGATGAGGGTTCGGGTTCGGGTGACGGTTCACTTGAGGTTGAGTGTTAGGGTGTGGGTGAGCGTTAGGGTTAGGGTGTGGGAGAGGGGTAGGTTTAAGTTTAGGGTGAGTTTTAGGGTGAGTGTGAGGGTTAGGGTGAGGGTGAGGGTAAGGGTTAGGGTTAGGGTTAGGCTTAGGGTGAGATTGAGGGTGAGGGTTAGGTTTAGGATTAGGGTCAGGGTTAGGGTTAGGGAGCGTGTTAGGGTGAGTGTGAGGGTGAGGGTGAGGTTGAGAGTTCAGGTGTGGGTGAGGGTTAGGGTTAGGCTTAGGGTTATGGTGATAGTAAGGGTTAGGGTGAGCTTTGGGGTGAGGATGAGGGTTAGTGTTAGTGTTAGGGTTAGTGTGATTGTTAGGGTTTAGTTTAGGGTTAGGGTGAGGGTGAGGTATAGGGTGAGGTTTAGGGTTAGGGTGAGGGATAGACATAGGGTTAAGGTTAGGGTGAGGCTGTGGGCAAGTGTTATGGTTAGGTTTAGCATTAGAGTTAGGGTGAGGTTGAGGGTCAGGGTTAGGATTAGGGTTAGGATTAGGGTAATGCTGAGGGTGATGGGTAGGGTGAGAGTGTGGTTTACTGTTAGGGTTAGGGTTAGGGATAGGGCATGGTGATGGTGTGGGTTAGGGTTAGGATTAGGGTTATGATGAGGGTTCGGTTGAGTGTTAGGGTTAGGGTTAGGGTTAGTGTAAGGTTAGTTTTAGGGTTCGGATAAGGGTTACGGTGAGGGTAAAGTTCAGGGTGAGAGTTAGGATGAGTGTCAGGTTTAGGATTAGGGTTAAAGTTAGGGTGAGTGTTAGCATTAGGGTTAGGGTGAGGGTTAGGTTGAGGGTGAGGGTTAGGGTTAGGGTGAGGGTAAGTGTTAGGTTGAGGGTTAGTGTGAGGGTGAGGTTTAGGGTTAGCATTAGGTTACGGTTAGTGTTAGGATGAGGGTTAGGTTTAGGATTAGGGATAGGGTGAGGGTGAGGGTTATTGTGAGGGTTAGGTTTAGGGTGAGGGTTATGGTTAGGGTTAAGGTGAGGGTGACGGTTAGGTTTAGGGTGATTTTTGGTGTGAGGGTGAGGGTTAGGGTGAACTTGAGTTTTCGGGTGAGAGTTAGGTTTAGGTTTAGAGTTAGGGATAGAGTTAGGTTGAGTGTAAGGGTTAGGGTGAGGGTTAGGGTGAATGTGAGTGTTAGGTTTAGGGTTTGGGTGAGGGTTAGTGTTAGGTTTAGGATGGATTAGAGTAAGGATTATGGTTAGGCCTATGGTTAGTATTAGGGTGAGGGTGCGGTTGAGGGTGAGGTTGAGTGTTAGGGTTAATTTTAGTGTGAGGGATAGTGTTAGGGTGAGGGTTAAGTTTAGGGTGAGGGTTAGTTTTAGGGTAAGGGTTAGGGTGAGGGTTAGGTATAGGGTTAGGGGGAGAGTTAGGGTGAGGTGCCGGGATAGGGTTAGGGTGAGGCTTAGGGTTAGTGTGAGGATAAGTTTTAGGGTGAGGGTGAGGGTGAGGGTGAGGCTTTGTGTTAGCTTTATGGTTAGGGTGAGTGTTAGGGTGAGGGTTATCTTTACAGTGAGGGTTAGGGTCAGGGTTAGGGTGAGGCTTAGGGTTAGGGTGATGTTTAGGGTGATGTTGATGGTTAGTGTGAGGGTGAGGGTGATTGTTAGGTTGAGGGTCAGGGTGAGGCTGAGGTTTAGGGTTAGGTTTAGGGTGAGGTTGAGGGTGAGATTTAGAATTAGGAATAGTGTTAGGGTTATGGTTAGGCTGAGGGTGAGGGTCAGGGTGACGGTGAAGGGTAGGGTTAGGGTTTGGATTAGGGTTAGAGTGAGGGTTATGATTAGTGTGATTATTATGTTTAGGGTTATGATTAGGGATAGGGTGAGGGTAAGGGTTAGGGTGAGTGTTAGGGTGAGGGTTAGGGTTAGGGTTACCATTAGGGTGAGGGTTAGGGTTTGGGTGATGTTTAGGGTGAGGTTGAGGGTTAGGGAGAGGATGAGGGTTCGGGTGATGGTGAGGGTGAGGGTGAGGCTGAGGTATAGGGTGTGGGTGTGGATTAGGGTTAGGGTGAGTGTTATCGTTAGGTTTAGGTTCATTGTGAGGGTGAGGGTTAGATGTAGGGTTAGGGTTAGGTTGAGGGTTAGGGTTAGGGTTACGGAGAGTGGTAGGGTTAAGGTTAGGGTGAATTTTAGGGTGAGTGTGACAGTTTGGGTGTGGGTGAAGGTGAGGATTAGTGTTAGGGTTAGGTTTAGGGTGAGTTTGAGGCTCAGGGTTAGGTTTAGGATTAGGGTTAGGGTTAGGATTAGGGATCGGGAGAATGTTAGGGTGAGTGTGAGGGTGAGGGTGAGGTTGAGAGTTAGAGTATGGTTGAGGGTTAGGGTTAAGGTGAGGATTACGGTTGGGGTTAGGGTTATAGTGAGAGTAAGGGTTAGGGTGTGGTTTAGTGTGAGGATGAGGGTTAGGGTTAGTGTTAGGGTTAGGGTGAGGTTTAGGGTGAGGGTTAGGATTTGGTTTACGGTTAGGGTGAGGGTGAGGGTTAGGGTTAGGGTGAGGTTTAGGAATAGGTTAGGGATAGGGTGAGGGTTTGGGTGAGTTTTAAGGTTAGGTTTAGCATTAGAGTTAGGGTGAGTGTGAGGGTGAGGTTTAGCGTTAGGGTTAGGATTAGGATTAGGCTGAGGTTGATGGAGAGGTTGAGGGTGTGTGTTAGGGTTAGGGTCAGGGTTAGGGTTAGGGCAGGGTGAGGGTGAGGGTTAGGGTTAGGATTAGGTTGAGGATGAGGTTTAGGTTTTGGGTTAGTTTGAAGGTTAGGGTAATGGTTAGGGTTAGGTTTAGGTTGAGGGTAAAGGTCAGGGTGAGGGTTAGGGTGAGGGTGAGGTTTAGGGTTAGGTTAAGGTTAGGGTGAGGATTAGCGTTAGGGTTAAGGTCAGGGTTAGGTTATGGGTAATTGTTAGGTTGAGGGTTAGTTTGAGGTTGAGGGTTAGGGTTAGGGTGAGGGTAAGGGTTAGGGTAAGGTTTAGGGTGAGGTTGAAGGTTAGGGTTAGCATTAGGTTTAGGGTGAGGGTGAGGGTGAGGGTGAGTGTTTGGGTTATGGGTAGGATAGGGGAAAGATTAGGGTTAGGGTTAGGTTGAGGGTGAGGGTTAGGCTGAGGGGTAGCGTAAGAGTTAGTTTGAGGTTAGGTTTATTGTGAGGGTTAGGGCTAGGGTTAGGGTGACGGTAAGGGTTAGGTTGAGGGTTAGGGTGAGTGTGAGTTTTAGGGTTAGCATTAGGTTTAGGTTTAGAGTTAGGATGAGGTTTAGGGTTAGGATTAGGGTTAGGTTGAGGGTGAGGGTGAGGCTTAGGGTTAGGGTTAGGGTGAGGGCTATTGTGAGGGTGAGGGTTAGGGTGAGAGTGAGGTTGAGCGTGAGGTTTTCGGTTAGGTAAGGTTTAGGGTTAGGTTTAGGGTGAGGATTAGGATGAGGGTGTGGGTTAGGGTTAGGGTTAGGATGAGGGTGAGGGTGAGGGTTAGTGTTAGGATGAGGGTTAGGGTTAGGTATAGGTTGAGAGTGAGGGTGAGTGTGAGGGTTAGTGTAAGATTTAGTGTGAGGGTTAGGGTTACGGTGAGGGTACGGTTAGGGTGAGGGTTCAGTTTAGGGTTAGGGTGAGGGTTAGTGTTAGGGTAATTTTTGGTGATATGATGTGGGTTAGGGTGAGGGTGAGTGTTCAGGTGAGAGTTAGGGTTAGGTTTAGGGTGAGGGTTAGTGTGAGGGTGAGGGTTAGGGTTAGGTTCAGGGTTTGGAATAGTGTTAGGGCTAGGGTGATGGTGAGGGTTAGGGTTAGGATTATGGTTAGGATGAGGGTTAGGCTGAGGGTTAGTGTT